>NC_063262.1:27968272-29279767 GCF_019578655.1 Ricinus communis
CCTTCCTTCCATTTTGCTAACAAGTGAAAGGGGTTAAAAGGAAAGAATTCATGGCCAGCATTTGGAAGAAGTAAGAGAATATTTCTATTAACTGTCATAGAAAGGATTCAAACCATCCTGTAAAGAAGTCCTACTTTCATTTTCACATAGATTTAAGGCATAAAGCTAATATAGTTCAGTAATAGATTTGCTTAGACATTTGCTAATATAACCCTCTGTTTACTCATATTACTCCACTAAATTTAGATGGTTTATGTTATTGAAGTAATGGGTTTGTCTATACAGATACACTATAAATAGGGACTTATTAGGTAATTAATAAATTAACTATCCTTTCAAACAGGAAAGTGGGCTACAATGTGGGACAAGTGAAAAGGAAAGTGAGCCTATCTTTATGGAACGGAGGAAGTAGTAACAAATCACAAAGAAGAAAAGGAATAGTAATATTATTTACCTGAGTTTGCAACAGATGGATCAAGACCGAGTGCAGCAGGAACTGCCATGGCTGCTCTAAAGTTTTGGACACTAAGAGCTGTATTGAAAAGGGCAATCTGAAAAAGAATGTTAATATCAAGGATCCTTATTACTTTACAATAAATATACAAGGTGTGGAAGTGAAAAGACAACCAATACCGGTCTCCGTTCCATTTCGTAAGTATGAATTATTGATGATGGTGCAATACCCATCATAAAAGAGGCTAGTTTCCAAGCAAGATTATGAACATCCTGAATGCCAGTATTCATTCCTGTAATAAAGAATAGATCCACGTTCATTAGATAATTGTCTTGGTGCATGAATAATGAGAACCAAAATGCAACTGATAGAGTGACTTCCAATTTTCCTTGGCAAGACATGCATCAGAGAAATTATTACAACTAATTCTCCCTTACAGCAAAGAGAAAAAATATATATATATGCAATCCAAGGGCTTGCTGATGATCTCTATGTATGTTTTTTTAATCTATTGTTATAGCACATAAATTTGCATAAGCTGCACGCTTAAAAAAAACTTGTAACCGCATGCAATGTAGCAACTCACCAAAACCACCAGCCGGGGGAAATCGGTGAGCCGCATCACCAGCAAGTATAACCCGACTGTTACAGCTAACAAACTTTTCAGCAACTTCAGCATGCATTACCCAGGGCTTTACTTCAGTGACATCAATGTCTGAAAGCTCTTGACCTACCAATTTGAGAATTAACTTTCTGCATATCTACAAGAAGTTGAGCCCTTCAAAGAAATTATTTTTCAGATGGAGAAGACAATGTTCTTTACATTTTTAATCTTATCATTACAAATTATACAGCTAAGATGAACATAGAGTTAAGAAGTTCTTATTCTCAACCTATATAACTTCACACTTAATCACACTATGGAAACTACTGAGGAGGTCAAAAAAGATTATCCTAATTTAGAAAGCCTATATATGATGAAGAGAAATACCTCTGCACTGAAATCATTGATATCCTGCTGAGGAGGATAGAATGGCACCTATAAGACAATAAGCAATGAAACAATACTTAATACTGCCAGTTCTCACTTCTCAGTTCACACTAGAGAAATTTGAGATGAACAAACATGTATCTTGAATTACTATACCTGCAAGATGAATTCTCCTTGCTTGAGATCATGTGCAACAAGGACCCCAATAGCTTCAGTATTGAAAATAAAAAACAGCATGCCAGGTCTCTCAGCGAGCAAGTAGTGTCCAAGGTCTCTGCTAAAAAAATGGATGCTAATAAGCTTTTGCAGGTCTTTTTCACCTCTTAGCTCTATGCCTGCAAGCTTCCGTATGGTACTTCCAGCACCATCAGTACCAACAAGAATACTGCAGCTGATATCTTTCTCCATATACTTTCCTTCCACAATATGGGAGGCAGTTACTGTAACAGAGTAATCAGTGGCATTCATCGATATACACTCATGTCCCATTAATATTTCTCTTCCCTTGAGTGGACCATCGCCAAGGCCTCGCACGCTTTCGGGTCTACAAATATGGAAGTTCAGATCTTCTAACTTCCTAAGCAACAACCTACTTAATTTATACTGAGAGAAGTGTGCAACAGATACTGGGCTGACAACTTTTTCAAAATCTGCCCATTGACAACAGCAATAAATCTCTATTCACATATGCATAACAATAAATTTCGAAAGCCATTAAAAGATGATTTTGTATCTTCAATAGTCTACTCCTATAAATTGAGGACCCTCCAATAGTGCATACTTGTCCAGTGATCTAGATCATACAGTTATATGACTAAGATCAAGCTGCATTCTACATGACAACACAGTATCCCGTGAAAATCAAACAAACCTTGAGGTTGCATGTGGTCCACTGACCCAAGAATTGGACCAGTTAGTGAAGTACAATAAATGAACTTCCTCCATAATTCTACAGGGGGTTGTGACCTTTGAATCTCCTCTGCAAGGCCTTCCAATTTGTGAAATATCTACCAATTCAAAATATGACTCTTGAGTTCTTTCTTTTAAGCTACAGAATGCATTGTATATTAATATCATATATTAATAAATAAAAAATAAAAAAATCAAACCTCCATAGAGCGGTTGTTTATAAAGTGCGCTTGTGGGTGATTCGAAAAGGCTTTGCTCTTCTCTAAAATGGAACATTTCACCCCTGTTTGAAACCATAAACAATATTATTTATTTAAACAATGGTTCCAGCTATCCTCTGAAAACTGTATCCATAATTCAATAAACAAAAATTTAGAAGGAGCACGAACGAAAAAGCAAAGCAACAAAACATTCTACTCATAGCTGACTTTTACGTAACAGTTTAGCACTTCACGAACCAATTTAAAGAAATAAACTTTGTTCTGAGAAAGTACACATCAAATACCTGTCACTAAAACTGTAAAAGGAATGATAAGCCATATGTAACAACGTAGAATCTTGATGATACATTACCTAATTTAGTAAGAAGTATAGAGAGAGTTAGACCAACAGGTCCTGCACCAACAATCAAAACCGGAAGTATTGAATCATCAGAATTGAGGCTTTGGGAATGCGATAAGCCTCTGCTTTGGGAGTAATAACCATAAGAGCATAGTTTGTTTCTGGGTTTAGCTCTGTTGATGACACTACCCATAAGAGCCAAATGGAGAAAAGCCTCTAGCTTTCACAGTTTCGTCATAGAAATGTAATGATTCAATTGAATGAAGTGACAACCTTTACAACAAGAAGAAGAAAGAAGGAGGAGGAGGAGGAGGTAGACACATAACTTTCTTATTGTTGTCCTGAATGGGCCATTATGATTATGGACTTGGGATGTTTGGTACACTTTCTTCAAGCCCTCAACATATAAACGGGTCCTAGTAAGAAAGTTTTATTATTATTATTATTATAGAAATATATGTGAAAAAATATAAACAATAAAATCCCTGTTTGTCATTTATTACATATGTGAAAAAAGATTTTGAATTATCTTATTTTTCAATATTGATATAAATAATTATTCTTAAAGAAAATTAATTTTAAGAAAAGAATAACTAGAGGTAGTTGTTGGCTGTGTTTTTTTTCTTCAATAAAATAATTTAAATATAATTAATTAATTAATTAATTTTGAATATAAATTTATTTTCATGACCCTAATATTATATCTCTTTACAAACTAATAAATGAGTTAATTGATATTATGCATGCATGTGGGTTTGAATGAGGAAAAAACCACCCTGCCATTCATTATTTTTACAGCCACTTTGCCACAGCTTAATTTCATAATAATTTATTTACCAACAATCTTTTAATTAAATTATTTACTACTTCATTAATCGCGTGGCCGATATTATATTTTTATTATTTATTATCTTAGAGGATCGAGCCACAACATAAAACTAACATTGTTAAGTACCGTATGAAAATAAAAAATTATATTGCATAAATATATAATTTATATTATATAATAACTCGATAATCTATTTTATTATTTATATTTTTAAAAATATAAGAAGAAGTAAATATTTTAAAATATAAAATATTTAATTATATTGTATAACAATATTTTGGTTAGATTAATTTTCTAAATGTACAACATCTCTCCTTTCCCTCTTTGTAGTTCTTAACAATACATTAGGCAAGCAAAATGATTTTTCAAAACTTTCAAAAAAAAGAAAAAGAAAAAGAAAAAGAAAAATATTATGCAAGATGCAAACACTTTTAATATTATCCATATTAGAAAAATGTCCACAACGGCCAAAGATCTGGACCATCCCTTATTGTAGGACCCGCAATAGATCCAATCCAATCACACGTGGTCCCTTTTAGCAAATGGTGGTCCCTACAAAAATGATTCATCATTTATGTTTTATATAGTTGTGGGCCATACGTCGTTGTACACCTAGCCAAGTCATCAATGGGCCTTTGCAAAATAGTCCACGTTACGACTCCCAAATTGAAATATTTTACATTTAATGTAAGCCTTCTCAAAATTAAGGCAGGGTTGAATTTTGGCCCGACAAAATTTAAAAAAATTTTAAATTTATTTATGAAATTAAACTTTTTGAATTCGAATTCGAATAAAATTAAATGAGTTTAAATAGTCGAGACATATATTTGAATATGTAAATAAATCTAATTAAATTATTTATTTTATATAATTATTTTGTTTATATAAATGTAGTTAAAACGATTGTGGTATTTGTATCAAGTTTTTCCTAAAAACTTGGTTAAAACTGAAAAAGGGTTAAGGGTACCCCCACAAAGAGTGTACCCCTTCATTGCCCCATAATGGTCATGTGGAAAAAGTTCAGAAACCCAAATCAGACAACAGCTTATCAAATCTATGCCGTCCACGTTTCACCCATCCATATCTTAACCCTCCCTCTAGTTACCGTTAAATTAATGGTAAGCAACCGTATTAAAAAATAAAATAAAAAAGAAAACCTCCCCCAAAGGTCACCCGCCCCTGAACTACACTGTACACATGTATAGTTTAGACATTTACTAAGTGGAAACTATACACAAGTTTCAATGCAGTATTGTAAATCTTTTTGTCTGTGATTTTTTTATTTAATTTTAACTGGAATATATGTTATTTGTTTTTAGTTTTTTAATGCATTATGGATCTAAACTTTCCCATTTATGGTTTTACTGTCTTGTTGCAGCTTAGATAGTGTCAAAAACATTTCATGGTTTTTTAAAGTATTATTCTCTGCAGATGTGCTTTCCTCTAAAACCCTTCTCTGAGTTTGATGTTCTCCTTGTTTTGAAACCAAAATATGATATTTTTTTTTCTGTGTTAGTCTCTTTTAGTAGCTCAAGACAATCATGAAGGTTTGATGGGGTGGTTCTGTTTTTAATTTAATGCAAATCTGTATGCTTTTAAGCTTTTTAGCATCAGGATGTATGTATATGCACACGGATCGGGTCCCTAGCTACTGTGAAGTAAGTTTGAGATGTTATGGAAGTTCCTATTGGGCACTACTGTTTTTTGTTTGATATATAAAAACTAACAAGCTTGTGAAGATGCGCTTTTATTACTTGATAAAGTATACCTTTATGTTTCCTGTCTGAAGAGTGGGCAGATATTTAATGGGTCCATTGTGTTTGATATACGTATGGAGTGAAGAAGATTTAACTGGCTTCGAAATCTTTGGTTAAGTTCCAACGCGTCGCATGCCTTTTTATTTTGTTATACTTCTCATTAAGTTTAAAATAAGGCAACAACAGTAAGTGATTTTTTTTTTCTTGGGGAATGAATCTTGGTCCATTTACTTTGCTTCTAGATCTTTTATTACTGTAGATAGTATAATGCCTAAAGTATTAGCTATATAGGTTAAGATTTCAAGAAATAGGATCTGGACCATTTTTACTTGCTTGAAATCTGCTCCTAGGTAGTTATGCATTAGACTCTTCATTATACTGACACTAAAGTTAAGTTGGTCACACACAGTTCTGTGAGTAATAAAGTAGTCAAGAAAAGCTTTGTGTTAGAGAATGAGATCTATAGAGGATAAAGGGTGTTACAATCATGGACCAATTCAAGAGATTTCAACTAGCCATGGAATCAGTTTTGAGTTTCATAAAGGGAATGGAGCTAACCGTACTTCTCATCATAGAACAGCCTTAGGCAAGCCAACACCATCTAAATGGGATGATGCACAAAAATGGCTAGTTGGTTTGTCAAGAGGAGGAGATAAAAACCAATCCAAGCCAAGAAACTCAAATGCGGATGATAGGAGATTGATAGCTCCAGTTCCACAACAAGAACGAGACTATTTAAGTGGAGGAGATGATGTTGAAGGAGAGGAAGCAAATGGTTGGCCTGATTCAACGGAAACCAAGAAGGTAGATTGTGATGAGCCCATTTGGAGAATCAATAAGACGGTGCAGAATTCTACTGCATCAGCTGTTAGATCAATCTGTGTTAGGGATATGGGGACTGAGATGACCCCAATTGCTAGTCAAGAGCCTTCAAGAACAGCAACTCCAATTAGAGCTGGAACTCCAGTAGCAAGGAGCCCTATATCTTCAGGATCCTCCACTCCTGTAAGGTGTCAGCATGGGCTGCAGTGCACTGATCAGGGATATCAAGCAGGTTTAGCATCCACTGAAAGCAGAGGAGGTGAGCCCAGTTCTGCTTCCAGAGGGCGTCATGGAGAAGAACCCAATGGTTGCAAGATGTCTGAGAATAAGGATTTAGATGAAGCAAGAAACCTGAATCCCTTGGAAATGAGAGCTACGGCTTGGGATGAGGCAGAGCGTGCAAAATATATGGCAAGGTGACCCATCACCCATCTTCTATAATATAAGATTCATTTTGTAAAGGAATTTCAATTCTCTACTTATATGTCAAGATAAGCCCTGTTTCTGTTTTTGTAGGTATAAGCGAGAAGAGGTGAAGATACAAGCCTGGGAAAATCATGAGAAGAGGAAAGCAGAAATGGAAATGAAGAAGATGGAGGTACTCTTTTTATCTAGATTGATGGTTGACAATTGACTAATCACACACTTTACTTTAGTTTGGATGGATCTCTTGCTTTCTGTCAAATGCTTTATTCACAATGTTGCAAAAAGTAGGGTCCAGAGCCTTTCTCATAATATTGCTTGCAAGACCAACATGTCTCGTTAGTGTTGTGACATTATCTTGAGCATCTCCGTCTCCACCTCCAAAATTTTAAGAAATTAGTGTATGTTCTTGTACTTTTGGGTAAACAAAATTCATCAAATTCAACACCATATATATTTCTAAAATGAAAGTTTGCTCTTAGTAATACAAAGAATCTTGGATGGGCATACAAGTGATAGATCTCATCTCTTGGGGCACTTTAAGACCCACATAGCCTTGCAGTGGAAACAAAATAATTTTGGAAGCATAAGAATGTCTCGGAGCTCTTGAGATTGAAGTATTAACTGACAACTGTAATCCATGCCAGCCTTTAAGAGAGCTTGAAAATAAATGGACAAAATTGCATGCTTAGGTTATTGTACATGATCATGTACTTTCACCTCTCTGTTGACCATTTTCTTTTATAAAACAACGCCACATAGCCAGAATAGTTCAAGTAATAACCAAAAGCACAGATCAGAAGCATAAAAAATTGTTCATAGATGAAATTCCAGCTGCCTGATTATTTGCATTTTTTTCGTAGGTAAAGGCCGAGAGAATAAAAGCTCGTGCCCAAGAAAAGTTGACAAGCAAACTTGCCACAACAAAAAGAATGGCTGAGGAGAAGCGTGCAAATGCAGAGGCAAAACTGAATGAGAAAGCTGTAAGGACAGCTGAAAGGGCAGATTATATAAGGAGGACTGGCCACTTGCCCTCTTCATTCTCTTTTAAGTTGCCTTCTTTGTGCTGGTAGCAACACTATTTCATTATATTTGCATGCAGTATGTATCCATAACCATTCATCTGTCAATTTTTTTTTTTGAATTAATCTGTAAACTTGTGGGTTCATTTCATAAATTAAGTTCTGAAATTGCAGTTATGAGGGAAGAATGTGCTTTCTCTAATAAATATTGGACTCCCCATTTCAAGAAAGTCGTGTTTGTAATACTTGATGAGTTTCATAATGTGCAAAGCTGTGTTGTATGAATGATTAGAAGATGGGAGTATGAAGTCTGTGCTAATAGCATGGACATGCCCTCTGCACTACTTTATATCCTTCTATCCATAAACTTTATAAATATTAAATTTGCAAAGAAGCAGAAAACAAATTGATCATATACTTCAGCAGAGCAGAGGGCAATCAAGTATTATTATTTGACAAGTATGCCAAAATAACTTTGAATTTTACTACTAGATTTTTATTGAATATCAGTATATGTTAATTGTTAGTGTTAGCAGGATGAACTTCATACTTTTTACTAGTTCTTTTTTCACTTTACGAGAATTAACCCTATGAGAAATGGAGGGAGTCTCGAGCTCGAACTCGTATTGTTTGGAGGTGACAAGAAAAGTGGAACTAACACCAAGTTAGTTAATGTGATAAAACAGAATACTGAATCCAAATTATCTCTCATTGGGCACCCTTACAGGATTTTAAAACAAAGACGAACTTTTATTTTATAAGACCTTTCTAAAAGCATACATCAAAATTCAAATTTTATTGATCTTTTTCAAGCATTTTTTACTAAGAAAGATTATATTATTTTATTTAATTTAGAAATGAAACGGAATTTTAATATTATTTTATCTATTCTAGGCATTTGGAAGGATTTGGAGCTTTTGAGCTTGGTGATAAACATCAAATCCTATCAGGATATCCTTGTTTGGAAGATCTGAACCAATGATGTGCGTCCATACAACGCAATCAGGAAAGAACTGAATTCCGATCTTCTGTCTTGTGATCAGAGTGGTTTTGAAGGTTTGACCGTTGGCTGCCCTGAAGAACTGATCATGGGGCTTCCAATACTCTGATGGGAGAACCATTGGATTCATCATGCTTTTTTGAGCTCCAGTGTCAAAGAAAGCTATGACTTTAAGGTTGAGCATATAAAAGGGATAAGAAACCTAATCCCGGATTTCCTATCCAGACTTTCCAAGCCTCAGAATCAGCCTATAGTTCTTCTCACCTCTACAATAAATCTTCCCATAATCTTTATGGCTTCCTCATCCTCCAGATCCAACCTACAACCTCCTTCACCACCAGATCTTCCCAACAACCTTACAACCAAACAAGTCACAGACTTTGCCCGGAACATGATGTTCCATTATCTGGCAACTTTTCAACAAACCTTCTCACTCCCAATACAACCCAACTTCTTCTTTCCAGACTACCCTTGGTGTTTGATTTACCACTTATCCCCTGAACATCCAAAGCATGAAAGTGAGTTATGGTTTCTATGGTGCCTATCTACGATCATCATCATGCTATAGAGGTGCCTATTATGAATCTCTTACACTTCTTCAACAATGAAGCTAACTCGGGGTCTTATCCATGGAGATTCCTTACCTGGTTCAAAACTCCATATCAATGGACAAGAGATCTCCTTAAACTTATTCATGAGCAACAGTTATTCTCAGAAAACAATTCCGGATCTTGAATACCATGCTATTTTCATATTGCAGGCCTTATCTCCATTATCGGGAAGACACATATGCAACTCAAAATATCATCCTTTATTGGAGAACACTTGATAGCCCTTTACATCTTGCTCCTCCGTGATCACGGAAGAACTAAAGCGGGCCCTGCAATACAGGGAATGAATTAAGGACGGTAATGTCTCGCACCATTAGTCTGCACTTTCAATGGACATCAATCAACTGGACAATCCATTGAACATTTCTGTTTCTCTGATCTTCCAACTCCTCTGGATGACCCTACCTTAACCAGGGCACAGCAAGAAGCTCTCATGCAAGACTCCCGTGACCAATGGATGATGACTCGTATGATGGCGTCTTACGATCACGTCAGCCACTCTTCTGTATAATTGTGTTTCACATGCAACTGTCGGCCACTCTTTTGTATTATTGTGTGTGTCTTTATTATGAAGTATTATGGGTGATAGTGGTAGGCCGCTATAGTTGTGGTGTACTTTTGTTTGTTAGCCTTAGTGGGATATCCACTAACTTTTGCTGTATTATTAGAGATAGTGGGATATCCACTAACTTTTGTTTGTTAGCATTAGTGGGATATCCACTAACTTTTGCTGTATTATTAGAATTAGTGGGATATCCACTATCTTTTGTTGGTTTGTACCGACTCTCCATTCTATATAAGGAGAGGTCCTTGGTAATAAGATCTCAAGCAAGTTTCTCTAAGAAAACTCCTCTCTCTTATATACTCTCTTATGCCTTTCTAACTTTCTCCTTTCTCTTCTCTTGATCCAATGGCAATGTTCTAATAGTTGCTACGATCTGTTTCTGGTGGTAATCCAAAAGAGCTAACTCAGCAAATTCAAAGATCCAAAAGAGTATAAAGACCCCATGGCCTTAACTTGAGGATCATCCATGCTTTGAGTTCTGACGTGAGGATTATGCCATAACAGCTCTCGGCTCCCCTATTGGTATCAGAGCCTTTGTGATAGAAGAAGAGAAAACCCTAAACACTATGTCAACCGAAATTACCTCTCATACTTCTACCCTTCAATTATCTCCCTCTTGTAAGAAAACCATATCTAACAAGATAGATCATCTTGTTGAGATCTCCCATATCCCTGATAACGTACAGATAGAAGATACTCTAGTACCTATCATCAACCCTTACAACATATTCAAGAAACAAAATTTTGTCAGAAAAACCTTTAACCAAATCATCCACAAAAAACTCCTCACCATAAAAGAATATGTTCAATCCTCCTCACTTTCTCAGTGTTCACTTACTGCTACTTCTCAATAGCAGTATGTTACTTTAGAAATTCCCACCTCTTTCATAGAACAATGGCGAAAACAAGGCTATTCTCATCCCCATCTCGGAGCTGTGAGACTTGTCCTTTCCTATCATGGAAGGATGGGATTGCCTGTTACAGCACGGATGTCGCTTTTGGACACTCGTTATCTCAAGTACGAGCATGCAGTGATTGAGACAAAATATAATATTTTATATTTTTTTTATTTATATTTCTAATTCTTTTTATTCTTATGGAATTAATTATCTTATTAATCAAATTATAATAATTTTTTAATGGACATATATTTATTTTCATTACTTTTTGTCTCTTATTCTATTTTATTTTCATATTTTTTATTTTGATTAACACATCAATATATTTTTAAAAAATGATAACAGTATTTTAATATGTTATTATTATTTTAAAAATTTATTTATTTTTTTATATTATTAATTTTATTGGTTCGGGACACTAATTTAATTTATGTTTGGTTGTAAGGTTGATACTTCTTCTTTTCGGAAAAAGGAAAGAAACAAAATAAAGGCCCATGATGTGGTAAGTGGACTGGAGTCGACCTTAAACGCTAGAATTCGGTGACGTATTGACTCTCTTTCACTCTCTCTTTTCGATAGAAAGAGGGTCGAATTGAAATCTGTCTCTTTCTCTCTCTCTCTCTCTGTAGAACCAGAGGTCGCCGTCTTTTTTCTTTTTCCCTAGTTTCTCACCGGTAAGCCCTATGATTTTATCTTTCAATTTGTCTCGAATTTGAAATTTGAGATAGCATTTTTCTCTCTATCAATAATTCGATTTCTAGGGTTATTTTCTTGTTTGTTTCTGTTTCCCCTATTTGTTTCCCTTCAGTTTCTAGGGTTTCGCTGTTGCTGTTATCTGTTGTTTACCTCTTGTAATTAACACTGCAATAATAATCAACGGTCTGAGATTTATTACTCTAGTATTTTCTCTCAGATCTAAAGTCGGGAAATTTGTTTGCTATCTTAAGAAGAATTTGGATTAGGGTTTTTAGGAGAGGAACTTTAGGCTTTGATTGGGAGCTGGTGTTAAGGTATTTGCTTTATTTGTTGTTTTCTATATTTATATATATGGCGGCTGGGAGACATGGTGGTTATCATGATAATGAATTCCCTAAGAGGGAGTTTGCCTATTCTAAAGAGGATTATGATAGAATTGGGAATGGTAATCGTGAGAATGAGCGACCGGGTCGAGTTCGTGATGTAAGAGATAGAGGTAGAGTTAGACAGAAGGATATTAAAGAGAGAGAAGTTGTCAATGGTGGGTACCGGTCCTCTTCTAGTAGGACTGATTCAGGTGGTAGCAGCGGTGGCAGCGGTGGTGATGTGCATGCTGGACCTAGGAGATGTGAGTTTGCTGCTAGGGCTATAGATAGGGAGCCAGGTGAATTGTCTAGTGAGAGTGGGTCTGATGATGCTATTGAGTATGAATTACAGGTTAATAAAAATAAAGATAGTGAAGTTTCGACAATACTAGAGAATGGGATTCGAAATCCTATGGAGAAGAAGAGGAAGTTCTCTCCTATAGTTTGGGATAGAGATGACAAAGAAGTTACTAATTCTTCAAAAAGTAGAGTTTCTCCAGCAGTTCCCACTCTCCCTCCGCCACCTCCTCTCCCTAAGGCATATCGCAAGTCTCCCAATGTTATTTTAGATGGGGGGTTGGAGATTTCTCCTACTAAGAGTAGCAGTAACCAGAATTTGAGGTTCTCTTCACCAGTCAAGGATACAGTGGCTAAAGGGCTGCTTAGGTATTCTGCATCTGAATCTCCTGTGGGACTGGCTGCCTTGCCTTTGGAGGAGCGACAATTTGGCAATGATCATGAAGCTGAGCTGATAGAAGATGATGATTATGTACCAACTCGGAATATATCATCTTCTAGATGGGCTGCTGGGAACAATTCTCCTATTGATGAGGGTGAAATTGTAGATGATCAGGAAATGCCTAAAAGAAGGAAGAAGTCTCATCTGGAGTCCTTGGATTTCAGACTACGCAATAGGTCATCAACTCCTGACCTTGGAGACCTTAAAATAGAAGGTTCAGATGGAGCTAAAGTGAGATCATCCGAGTCTGACGAGCTCGCTCGTGCTAGGTCATTGAGTGGGGATGATTATCTGGGTAATGATACTGACAAGGATGATTACATGGAGACTGATGAAGAAAATGATGATAGAAGTGGCCATTCTGATAGAAACTCTGAGAATGAAAATGATTCTCGTGCCACACCAGAGCCTGCAGGTCCTCCTCAAAGAAGTGTAAACATGCTTCTCGGCTGTAGGAGTGTAGATGAGTTTGAGAGGTTAAATAAGATAGACGAAGGCACTTATGGGGTTGTATATAGAGCTAAAGATAAGAAGACCGGAGAAATTGTAGCATTGAAGAAGGTAAAAATGGAGAAAGAACGTGAAGGTTTTCCATTAACATCTCTTAGGGAAATAAATATTCTTCTTTCATTTCATCACCCTTCAATTGTTGATGTAAAAGAAGTTGTTGTAGGGAGTAACCTTGATAGCATTTTTATGGTCATGGAATACATGGAGCATGATCTTAAAGGCTTAATGGAGTCTATGAAGCAGCCATTTAGCCAGAGCGAAGTTAAATGCTTAATGCTCCAGTTATTGGAGGGTGTTAAGTATTTGCACGATAACTGGGTCCTTCATCGAGATTTGAAGACATCAAATTTGCTTTTGAATAATCGGGGTGAGTTGAAAATCTGTGACTTCGGGTTGGCTCGTCAGTATGGAAGTCCATTGAAACCGTATACTCATTTGGTTGTTACTCTTTGGTATAGGTAAGCTGCAATTGCACACTTCTTTGAATTTTTGCGTAGTCAACTCTTCTGTTTGTCTGTTGCGTGGTCTATATTTTTTTGGACTAGATTGGGATATTAAGTTAAGTTATCTCATTTTATTGCTGGTAGTCAATGATTCTAAACTTGTTTCTAGCTAATAATTTGGGTGGAGAATTTTGGTTGGTAGCTCTAGTGATGTAATAATTATGTGAGTATTTTGTTACTCTTTGCCTCTTCGAGCATACTCTGATTTCTTTTCTGCATTGCCAAACAAAAGTATGATTCAGCTAGTTGTTATATTTTTTTGGTCCTTTACCTTCAGTATGCCTGATCTTTAATGTCATTCTTGATACATTCTTGAAGCATGTGTCTTCCATTCAGAGTCAAATGTTTGATTATATTAGTTAATGTCAGGGCGCCTGAACTTCTTTTGGGAGCCAAACAATATTCAACAGCAATTGACATGTGGTCGCTAGGTTGTATTATGGCTGAACTTCTGTCGAAGGAACCCCTTTTCAATGGGAAAACAGAGTTTGATCAACTTGATAAGGTAATTGCACAAGTAATAGGTGATAAATGTACAGGATAAACCTGTTTGCTGATTTACATTTACCTTCCGTTTCTTGGTAGCCATCTAGTTGTGAATTGCTGCTATTTATTGTTTTCTGGTCTTCATCTTGACCACCTTATGAACCATAATTTGTTCCATTTTCTGGGTTGCAGATTTTCCGAATACTTGGTACACCAAATGAGACAATCTGGCCTGGGTTCTCCAAATTGCCTGGTGTTAAGGTCAACTTTGTCAAGCATCAGTAAGTATCTAATGTTTTAGATTTGTCTTTCAGTAAATAATAATTGGTTGTTCTTATTCTGCTGCTGTTTTCCCAGGCTTCCAGCTGGGTGATTCTGGTCTGGCTATCTGGCCTCCATTGGTGACACTGTCAGCTACAAATTGATTTATTTTTTTGTACTAAATAGCTGACCTGTTCCTTTCAGGTATAACCTACTGCGCAAGAAATTCCCAGCAACATCTTTCACTGGATCACCAGTTCTTTCTGATTCTGGATTTGATTTGTTGAACAAACTTCTAACCTATGACCCTGAGAAGGTAAATGTCAAATTTAGTACTTGAATAATGGTTCGAGATTGGATTTAATAGGTATATATGGTGGCTTAGTAAGGCTGATGCATTCTGTTTTGCAGCGAATAACTGCGGAAGCTGCTATTAACCATGAGTGGTTTCGTGAAGTTCCTCTTCCCAAGTCTAAAGATTTTATGCCTACTTTTCCTGCTCAGCATGCCCAAGACAGGTACCTTGACCTTGTAGAGAGGAATTAGGTAAAAATGTCAGTTATTTAACTTGTGTGTAGATGAATTCATTCATTTCTTTAAATGTTATACTTAGGCGTCTGCGAAGAATATTGAAGAGTCCGGATCCTTTGGAAGAGCAGCGCAGAAAGGAGCTGCAACAAGGGGAATTGGGGACGGGTGGTTTATTTGGCTAAGACATCTTGTCTATTAATATCCATGCTTTGGTTTCCACATTACTGGCGCAGGATGAGGTTGAGGTGAGAGATAAACATTCAAAGGAAGTTGCAAACATTGTCGCGCAGACGATATTCATACTTTTTTTAGCAGGCACCTGTGGTCATTTGGGCGGAGAAATATTTGCCTCCTGCCGCCCAAGATATCATGGCCTTTCATCTTGAAAATCAGTTTCAGCTGATACTTGTGTATGTAACATAATTTTGTTGGTATATTGTAAACAATTTTATTAAATTTGGTTTGAAGTTTAGAACAGTATTAATATACTTGCTACTATCATTTCCAGCATGTTTTTTTATTATTTAATTTTCACATTGTGTTTGCAAGAGGCAGTTGGTGTGAAGTGGAGGAGACGTTCTTAGCTTTTCATTGACGAAGAAATAGACCGTAATCATAGTACACCAAAAGGTAATCTACAATACGATATTTAAATGATTAAGTATTGGATTTGTAAAAATGGACGACCGAAGTGTGTATCAGCACTAGCTGAAATCTCAGTTCTTTATTATGCTTGTTATGATATAATTCTTAGCTTGAACAAATTTATTTTTGGGAGAAACTTGGAAAGAGAATGGTGACTCTGGTGTTGCCTACATGGCAGCTTTTACTTCATCTTATAAGCTCTTTGTTTAGTTAATTGATCTGGAATTTGTAGTTACAGTGAGAAGATCTGTTTCTTTTTCTTGTTTGGAGTAATCTTAGTTCTTATTGACTGCTTTGCTGCTCAATGATAGTGACACTTAAATTGTTGAGGTGCTGTTTTGTGGATGTTTACAGGTGATATAGGTTCTCCACAGCTTTTTCTTACTAGTATTACCATCTTCTTTTGGTGGTAGGCTGGAGGTTTAGAAAACATGATGATGATTAATTAGGTGCCATATGTCACTTAGTTTTGTATGGATGGAGCATCTTCATGTTCTTTTCTATAAGAATTTAATAACAGCATTGCATTAAAGAATGGCCAGTCATGTGAATTTTGTTGCCAGAAATTCGAACGCTTCTATTTGGGATTCTAACCCACCTTTTAGTTTTTGGACATGTTTGATGTTTATGCTTGTGCTTTTCAGTACTATAGTTTCACTCTGATTTTAGTTGCTTCAGTGCCCTGTCAAGTGGAATTAATAGTTGCTGCCTTCATATGCTGAACATGAACAACTGTTTAGCTCTTTCTTTTCTTTTGCTTTCTATTGATGTGACAACGTTGGAGCATTGATCAACTGGAACTTTTTTATGACATTGCCTGTGAATGTCACTGCAGTATCAAAGCAATTCAAGAGGTTATCGAAACTGGATTTTATAGAACTTTCAATTAGTTGTCTGCAGGCTCACTAGAGGTACAATACAAACTTGGTTTGTTCTTATGTGTGGATTAATCTTGACTTATCTCTTCATACTTGAACTCTTAGCGGTTGCTGTTCTTGTGCTTGGGTTTTCGGATATGTTAGTCGGGTTGTGGTGACATGAACACTCTTTTTGTTACCCCCATGCTGTCTCCTGCTGAAGTTGATCAAACTTCTGAATGGCATTAGGTTTTGCATGTAGGACATCTACATGCATGGTGTTGGATTTATAATCGAATGAATCATTTATTGATTTAACATCTGTAAGGATGGAGTTCTTTTATTCGAACTTCTAATGGTGTCCAGTTGGACAGAAGCCATGTTACTGTATGATTTATGGATAGCAATTGGATGTTTAGGGCAAGGATGAATTGGCTTTTATGGATCACTTTGCCATTAATGTAGTAAAAAACCGAGCTTGTTGCCTTTTCCAATGAGTTACTGCTTGCTCGATCATCCCAACTAGGCGAAACATCATATCCAATGAGTATATCAAATCCAAATCCAACAAGCTGAATGGAGGAGCCTATTGATTTGTTCATGTTGGTTTGGAGGGATGAAAGAGTGACCACCTCAATTCTGGAATTTGAAGAGAAAATTCTGCCTGCGAGCTAAAAGAAGTGGCTCTCTTATACGAGTGATGGGCAGTCCCCAGTTCTTCAACGAGTGATGAGCAGTCCTCACAAAGTACTTTGCACATTGACAAGCTCACCTGGCAGCAGTGTGCATTGCCTGCGTAAATACCTTTCAACTTGTCTATAGCTAATCTAACAACTGAATTCTCTCGTGGATGCCTTGAGAAGCAATGACTTTTTACTTGGGTGCTTACAATTGCTTCTATAGCACACTAGTTTTTTAGAGTGTGCTTAGTTGTTTAATTGTCCGCAGGCACTAATGAATGATTTTCAAAGCATAGATGGTGACCAGAGGGTGGTTTTAACCTATTGTTGCAAATATGTCCCCTATTGTTCTTCATAAAGTCCCATGCATAATGAGAAATCCTGGATTCGGCGATTGAACCTGTCCTGGAAATTAACTTTGATTTGAGGAAATTTGTCAGCTTTTTAAAGTTGTAATTTAATCTGGTGATGGGTTGATAAGTTATGGCAAACTCTGTTTGAATCGTTAGAATCTTGCTTAATCAATGGGAGAAAACCTAACATTCCAACAAGCACGGAGAAAAAGAGTCATAATTGGAGAAACATTTTAAATATACTCTATTGCCTATTTAGGATTCTAATGTGAAATTTTATCTCTAGCTTGAGAGGATTGCGAACAGGTTAATAAATAAACTCCACGTTGGTCGAAACATTTCCAGAAAGAATATTTTATCAGAGAAATGTGATCTCTATTTCATAAATAAATTATGAGACCTGATATACTTTCAAGGGAGACACTCTCCAACACGAGATCATCAAAACAACCTCGCACGCTTCATTTTCTTGAGCAGCTTAATTCTACTGCCTTCTGTTTTCTTCTATTGTGATGCCTGTTACCGCAGTCATGAAAACTATATACTCAGTCTGTGTTGTTTAGGTAACATATTTTAGCTGTTGGAAGATGGCGTTAAGCCTCACAAGATCAGGGACATGCTTGCCAGTTTTCTTTCATCAGCAGCTGGATTAATATCGCTTGTAAATCGGCGAAGATGAAATACATCCCTTTGCTCAATATTTTTTTGTTTTTGGTTTTTCCTTGCAAATCCTACACTATGTACTTCCAGAGAAAGTGAAACGTAATTCAAGAGAACTTGTTTTTGATGTCTCAAAGATGGCCAAACTCAACGCTAGCTAGAAGACATTAGAACTCTACATTTCCTAAAGCTTATTACTAAATAAACTCAATACTTCATGCCATTTAAGCTGTTTGAAACGATGGCTAGAGAT
Organism: Ricinus communis; assembly: GCF_019578655.1. Lineage (NCBI taxonomy): Eukaryota > Viridiplantae > Streptophyta > Magnoliopsida > Malpighiales > Euphorbiaceae > Ricinus > Ricinus communis. The sequence continues at coordinate 27,986,655 of NC_063262.1, forward strand.
GAAAATGAAATAGCAATATTGATGATAAGTTGATCTTTCATTGATGATTCATAACTTTATTAACTTATTTCACATTAAGGGGAGATGAATTAATCCCATAATAGACATTTATTGTTGTCTTTCGCTTAAACCCTCAACAACCTGCCCAAAAAAAAGCACTGATCTATTATGGCCATTGTCCTTTTCTCAGTGCTCTGATTCCTGCTTGAAGTGTTTAAGATTCATTATTTCCTTAAGCTATCGTTCTATTATACAATTGTACAATATGTGAATTGGATAATGCTTTGACATTGGAAGACTAATGAACTTATTATAATCACAACTATCGCAAAAGTTGATGTATAATGATGTCTTGCTGATTCTGACAACATTCTTTCCTTTTCTTAATTAATTTTAATAATTCTACAGTAGCTTGAAGATAATAACAAGAGTCTTTCTCTCTGTATGGTAATTATAATTTTGTTCTTTTCGCTGATACCAGTATCCAAGACGAAAAGTGATCAATATTTGAATCCTGAGATTGAGTTAAATATTCATTAGCCTTTACAGGATGACATCTGCACGTGTACAGGTTGCTTCTCTAAATTAAATATTCATTATTCTATACTGGACGCAACCTGCATGTGTAAGAACAGACGTAATTTAATAAAAACAAAAACATCGCCTTGCACTCCTAGCTAGGAATTCACTTGCAAATCACATAGACACAAGAGGCAGGCTCAAGAATGAATCCTGACATGAGACCTGAGATAGTTTCCAGGGAGATGGTTAAACCATCTTCTCCAACACCAGATCATCAAAGGATCCATACCCTTTGTTTCTTTGAGCAGCTCAATTCTACCGTCTAGATGCCTTTTGTTTTCTTTTACTCTAGTGAGGCCTGTGATCATGATCGCTCTAGTAAGATTTCCAATAAATCCTTTCAGCTCAAAGAATCCGTATCTGCAACTCTATCCAAATATTACACACTAGCAGGAAGGATCAAAGACAGTGTAACTATCGATTGCAACGGTCAAGGGTTGAATTTCTAGAAGCACGAACCAAGTTGAACCTGTCTGATGTTCTCAAGTACCCTAGTCGTGAAACTATAAAACTGTTGCTTCCTGATAATCTACAGTACAAAGATCCATTCTTGAGCAGTCTCATGATTCTTCAGATCACCTATTTTGGCTGCAGGTGGAATGGTGTTGACCCTGTACTTTTCTCAGAAGATCACGGACATGGCAGGCCAGTGTTTGTTCGTCAACAGCTGGGCCGCGATCGCTCGTAATTCGGCCGAAGATGAAATCATCCCTTTGTTCAATTTGGGTTTTCTATATCCATCCACTGAGTTACCAATCCTATCGTATCAACTTCCAGAGCAACTGAAATTTATTTCAAGAAGACTTGTTTTGGATGCCTCAAAGCTAGCTAAACTCAAGGCTGCAGTGCCAAACAAAGTTCAGAATTCAACAAGAGTGGAAGTAGTGACTACTGCTGTGTAAATCTGCTGTGTCTGAAGCTAGAGCAATATCAGGATCCTCAAAGCCGGCTATTTTGCATCAAGCAATACATTTGCGTTCTAGGGTGTCTCCTCCAGTGCCAAGAAATTCCATGGGGTGTTTTACTGGGATCTTTCCAGTGTCAATTGCGGATGATAGTGAGATAGAGTTAGCTCTGTTGGTCAATAAGTTCAGGCAAGTGAAGACTGAATTTTGCAATAACTTGAAAGATATTGATCCTGAAGAATTTTATTCCCTTATTTTGGAGAGGTCTTCAGGAGTAAGAGAATGTAAGAGTAAGGATTCGTACATGTGCAGCCGCTGGTGTAGTTTCCCTGCATACGAAGCAGATTTTTTGGATGGGGAAAGCCAGTGAGGGTGACTCATCCTAGTTTAGATGCAAGGAATATTATTTCTATGATGGATACAACCACAGGTAATGGAATTGAAGCGTTTGTTTCACTAGAAGAAAAAGAGATGGCTGTGTTTGAGCGTGATGAGGAGCTTCTAGCATTTGCCAAGATTAATCCGAGTGTCTTATACTCTCATAGCTCGAGAAAAGTGATAGCTTTGCCACGATACCCAATGTAATTGTAAAAAAATGTAAAAAAAGAAGATGGTAGTTTTTCTTTAATAATTATATGTTCTCTATGTCTTTAGTTTATTACTTTAGTTAGGTTCCTGTATGGAGTCACTGTTTTAACGTATGAATCTCCAATGCAAGTGTTGTCGGTGCAGGTTGGCCACATTGTTAGGAACAGGTGCTTTCTCTATATATTAGCAGCTTGGTAAGGGTCCTGCCTACCACTGAAAATTCTGTAAGAGTCACTGGACGCTTTAAATTAACCTTAAATATATATCGATAAAAAAAAAAATTATATACTAAGATGGCTGTAATTATCGGCCATATATGGTATTGTATCGCATTTATGACAAGATGCGAGGTTGAGAGAGCAACGTGAATAAAAAGAAGCTAGCCTGATATGGTTGTTTTCTGATTTTTTTCAAATGTGTCGCAGACTCTTCAGGTTTTCCATTCAGCTATTTTTTGGGTAGGCGATTTTGCAGGGCTAAGACAGGGTAAGGTTTTTCTGAATGTTAAATTTGTTTATAGAAAAAGAAACTGTATTATTCAGAAACAATAAATTTCAAATCCTGCACTGTATAAACGTTTCAGGTGGTTTGTAACTTGTAAGGGAAAAAAAGAGGTAGTGTGCAAACAACTATTCTCCATTACATTTCAGTATCCTACTGTACAAGGCCAATTTTTCAAATATATATACAAATGTTTTGCATGCATGTTCCCTTTGAGGCCTAATGATGTACTTCTTGTTATTATTATTATTAAACGTCAGCATTAGGGTTGCAAAATGGAATCATCTTCCTTGTTTTCCTTCGAGTTTGTAACTTTAATGGTTGAATGAATAATGATGATTACTGAACCATAGACCTGGTAATTATATTTTCAGAACTTTATTATAATTTTTGCTACTTGTCTTCACCAGTACGTTCTTAGGATTCTATTCTTCAAATGATGTCAATACTGGATTTTAGATCGAAATGGCTGTTTTGCATGAAGATGTGTCTCTGTCAAGCTTCAACTGTGGAGTTCTGAGAAACTTCAAAAAGGTGAGTTCAAGGCTGTGTTTTCTTTAAGAAAAACCACAAAAGCTTTTGGATTGGAATACTCATTTTTATATTATAATGCAATCATTTAATTGGAAGATGTTTAGAATTATGTATACTTATTGGATAAATAGCCAAAACCAAAGGCCTACTTTAGTCAAAATATGGTGTCTGTGATCGGTTAGGAAATCACACCCTTGTTATTTGGTTCAATTTGTCTTTTCTCTTTCTAAAAAAATTTTAAAAATATAATTATTTTCATTGATTTGCCACCTCCCTATACTTTAAAAAATATTTGATCATTTTCACGAATCTATCATCATTATTAAAATTTATCAACTTGGTCCACCATCTTTGCATATTTTATCATATCTACCTACAATCATTTTGGCATGTGTCACTCATAACATGGCATGCACATGTGACTTATTTGTTTGACTACATAGCTTACAACTTAAAAAAGTTCAAAACTCACCGTTTTATACTTAAATAAAGGGAAGGGAAAACCATCCCAACTATCCGACCTTTTATCATTTTTTCAAATATATCCTCACCTTATAATTTTATCTTTTTGGTCAATCATCTTTGCGACCTATATCAAATTTATCCAAATTATTTTAGACGTATGCCTATGATGACATAGTATGCAGATGTGTATTTTTATTATCAACATATATCAGTTTGCTCAAAAGGAAAAGAAAAGATGGTCGGATCCTCTAGGACATAATAGCAAAGACTAGTAAGAATGCAACTTTTGTGATTCAAGATGGGCAATATGTTCTGCCAAAGGCTTTCCAGTAGTTTAAGAAGTTGCCATAATATTACATGGTGCATATGTGTACTGCAAACAACACTAAAGCATTTGCTTTTTATTTAAGTTCATTGGGCAAACATATATAATGTAGACAATATTGACTCGAACAACTTTTTATAGAATTTTTATCTGAAATTAATATTATTTTTGTCTGAATTTATTTAATGTCATCATAGGCATATGCCTGAAACAATTTGGATAGATTTAATATAGAATGCAAAGATAATGGACTAAAAAGATAAAATTATAAAGTAAGAGTATATCTAAAAAAGTCGTGAAAGGTCGTGGTAGTTATGATAATTTTTCCTTCATCTTATTTAAGCATAAAATAGTGAGTTTTGAGCTTTTTTAAATTGTAAACCATGTAGTCAAATAAATAAGCCACATGTGTATGCAATGTCATGAGTGGCACACGTCAAAATGATTGTGGGCAGATATGATACAATACGCAAAAATGGTGGATCAAATTGATAAATTGTAAAGGTGAGAGTAGATTCGCAAAAATGATCACAAATCGGAGTATATGAGATAAAAAAGAAGAGATGATGCTAAGAAAATAAGAAAAAAAGAGATGTTAATTTAGATAAATGAAGTGATGCACACCTTGGATTAAAAAAAGAAAAAACAAATAAATAAATGCCAGCGGATGCAGACAGAATTTTTCATTGTTTAATTATAAATCATTGTCATTTGCAATAATTTATGATTAAACCAATAATGTCATAAAAGAAACAAACATCTTTGTTGCATTCCTGGCCTCAGTAATGTCTGTTTGTTCAATGAAATTGATTCCTATTCCAAGGGTTGAGATTCCTTTCTCGACATAATCAAAATGGCTTATTAGCCTTTCAAATTTAAATATATTGAGAAGTTAAGGACTTATAATTTTCTATAAAGTCAAGTCTCATGGGTAGTATTGGTAAAGCCATTGGCCTCTTCAACATCAAGCAAAACACAAATTAATTTTTAACCATGAAATCTGAGATAGTGTCCAGTGAAATCATTAAACCATCTTCTGCATCGCCAAATCGTCCAAGAATTCACCATCTCTCTTTCTTTGATCAGATAAGTTCTTGCATCTATATTCCAGTCATTTTCTTCTATCCTAAACAGCAGTTATCTCATAACCCAATTGATGATGACATTGTTCATAAGTCCACTCTTCTCAAAGAATCTTTGTCTTTAACTTTATCCCACTACTACCCACTAGCAGGAAGGATCAAAGATGATCTCACAATAGACTGCAACGATAAAGGGGTCGAATTTCTTGAAGCCAGAATGAGAAGTAATTTGTCTGAAATCCTGAAGCATCCTGATGACAGTACATTGAAATCCTTGTTTCCTGGCGATCTACAGTATAAAGATCCGATCCTAAGCAGTCTCTTGATTGTTCAGTCGACCTTCTTTGATTGCGGAGGAATGGCAGTAGCTGTCTGCATATCTCACAAAATCTCGGATATTGCTAGCATGTGTTATTTTATCAACCACTGGGCCGCCATAGCATGTAGCCAGGGCGAAAAGTTGTGTCCCGAGTTCAATTTAGGGTCTTTATATCCACCCATTGATTTACCAGTTACGGAAACTTATCAAGGTGAGAAAGTAAAATGCGTTTCAAGAAGACTCGTATTTGATGCATTGAAGATAGCTAAATTGAAGGAAATGGTAGCAAAAGAAGTTTCAAACCCAACACGAGTGGAAGTAGTGAGTGCAATTCTATATAGATCGGCCATTTCTGCAGCTAGATTGAGATCAGGATCCTCAAAGCCGACTGCTATGCATAACGCAGCGAATTTGCGTCCGCGAGTACTTCCTCCACTGCCAGAATGCTCTGCAGGAAATATAAGTGGAACATTTTCTGTAACAACAATGGAGGATAGCGTGATAGAGTTAGTTCAGTTGGCAAGTGAGGTCAAGAAAGAAAAGACTGAATACTGCAATTCCTGCGGGCAAAAATTTAGTGCGGAAGAACTGTGCGCGTTTGTTTTGGATGCTTCCGTAGGGCTAAGACTGTGCCATGGAAAAGATCAAGATGTGTACTTATGTAGTAGCTTTTGCAGGTACCCTTTTTACGATGCAGATTTCGGATGGGGAAAACCAGGATGGGTGACTGTTGCTAGTTGTGAAGTGAAGAATGTTATTATTCTAATGGATACAAAATGTGGAGATGGGATTGAAGCATATGTAACTTTGGAAGAACAAGAAATGGATTTGTTTGAGAATGATGAGGAGCTTCTTTGTTTTGCCTGTATCAATCCATGTGTCCTGCCAGAAAGTAATTCACATTGAGACTCATTATTTTACATTGATTCCATGTAAATTTCGTTCAAGTTGCGTACAAGCAGAAGGCCACAAGGACAAAGTCTATTGTACAAGCTGAAGGCAATTAAGGACTTACATGATTGATTGGTGTCTCTGATTTCTGCAAATTACAATAATAATTAATAGGGCCTGTTTGCTGTAATTTCTGTTACTTTTTTTTTTTAATTTCTGAATTTTAAATTTTAAATATAAATTTTACAAAATAGTCTGACAAAGATTAAGAAATAATTTTACAAAAATATAATATTTTACTAATAATATTTTGTTCTAAAAACTAATCAACAAAAACAAATAATGGGATAGAAAACTGATAGACTTTGAGAAAAAAAACACAATTTAAATTATGATCCATAAACAGAGCTAAGCTTGCTACTATCAATATGATGTATACCAAATACATATGGTGTTGGTAAGAATTAAGCATTGTTTGACATCAGATATATGGAAGAATTAATTAGCCATTGTTTAATTATATACTAACTTGTACCATACTGTATCTGTTACTTTTTATTTTAAGTATAAATATTTTCAGTTAATAAAATATATATTAAACCCTTTTATTTTAAAGAATATTTGTGCAAGATGATTGAGATCATAAGAAAAGATACAATTAAAACATGTTGTTCTCCTACTCCCAATGACCTCGAAATTTTCAAGTTTTCTCTTCTTAATCAGTTTACTCCAATTACTTACACACCAATAATTTAGATCACCATGCGAATACTACTGAAACATCTCTGAATCTAAAGAAATAACTCATTTTTATCCACTTGCAGGCCGACTCAAAGATAATACCTCTTTAGATTGTGGTGACCAGGGAGCTCAATTTATCCAAGCACGATTCAATTGTCTTCTTTCGGAAAATTCTCAAGAATCCTGACGCTCTAAGTCCTTAGCCATTGTTGCCCGAACCATACCTATAGAATCTCTTGAAGCAGTAACTGCCAATCTATTACTTGTCCAAGCTACTTCCTTTGAGTGTGGTGGATTAGCAGTTGGAATTTGTATCTCACACAAGATGGCAGATGCTGCGACAGTAACCACATTCACCAAGGGCTGCTCTGCCACCGCTAACAGCTCGAGTAAGGTAATGTTTCCTGTATTCATGGGAGCATCTATTTTCCCACCTTTAGACACGTACATCTCAATTCCAAGGACCCCAGTTTACTACTGCAACAAAAGCACATTACTAGAAGATTTGTGTTTACTGCCTCAAAGATTGCTGCTCTTAGGGCTAAAGTCTTCAGTATAATCTTGCCAAACCCAACAAGGGTAGAAGCTGTTTCGGGAATTTTATAGAAAAGTGCAGTGACTGCATCAAGAATAAGATTTGGACATTCTAAACCACCTAAATTGTTCTAGTGCTTTTGCTCTGAACTCGCGTACAAGGTTCCTGCCGCCTTACCTGAAAGCTCGGCAGGTATTTCATACTATTTATAAACATAATTAATTTTTGATAAAAAATTTTAAAAAATAAGACACACGTATAATTTTTTTAAATATATACAAATAATATTATTAAAATAATTAATTAAACTCCATTTATATGAAATAAACTAGTTTTTGTTATTATATCGATTAAAATTTAAATAATTATAAATTATATTAATATTATAAATATATACTTTATTTTGCGGGTCCTTTATATGCCGTGTCCTAAATTTTTAGAATTAACTATACTAATAAACTAGTTTGGTTCTGACATACTAAGCATGTTTGTTTTGGATGCTTCCGTAGGGTTACGGTCGTGCCAGCCATGGAAAAGATCGAGATGTCACAGTTCTGTAGTGAAGAATGTTAGCAGTGCCAGTCCCTGAATTTAGATTTATATGTACTTTCCATTGATGTCTTTGGATTTTAATACCAACTTTTTCTTAACTCTTACAAAGAATCTCATTAAATAATTTCAAATGAATTCTTAATTGAACTGACCTCTAAATAGTTCACAAATAACTTGATTCATTTGCCTTTTAGAAAAAAGAAAAAGAAAAATAGAGCTCTACTAAACAAAAGATAGGTCTCTTTCTCCCAAGACTGATCAGAAACACAGAGACAAGTTATTATTATTATTATTTTTTTCATAATTGCCAAGCTAATGGTTTTCCAAATAAAAAGAAAAATCAGCTTTAGTATCTCCTTCCAAGAAATTCAACATCATCAATAAAAGAACAAATATATGATGAAGCTTATGTCCATTTTTGTGAGTAGAGATGGACCAATAATATGCATTAATAATTGGGTTTGGTATTGTCTTATATTTTGCTAATTCTTTAAGCCAGCGGTTTGCCTGTTTCTATCATGACCTAATTTATAATCATTTTATTCTAATGTTTTCAATAATACATTTACTTAATTATGTATTAATATGATTTTCCTGGTAAATATAGGATCTTATAAGGTTGATTAGCAAACACATAAATAATAAAGAAAGCTTGGAGAATAACATTTAGCAATATGAACCAAACTAATTCTTTGAATTGTTTTAAGACCATTATTGTGTAATTCTTGCAAGACCTTTCAAATTTAATTCCCATGACTTCTATTTCATTTCTTTTCTTTCAAGTCCATAATACAATAATTGAGCATTTCTTAATTTGAATTTTATGGAAAATATTAATTTTTCTGTTTTGTTGTGTAAATACTTATTTTCTCCTTATGATAAAGAATAACTTTTTTTTTTCTTTTAGAGTCTTAAAATCAAGTTGTTAAATTAACTATAATAAAATAGATCACTTGTCAATTTTTATTATTATTATTTTTTTTTGCAAACCCCATTTTGAGAGCTCATGATCAGTTTAGCATTGCTTATTTTCAGTTTTTTTTTATAACTGCTTTTTAAAATTCAAATCTTGTGAGAAGCATAATAGATCATGACGGTTTTAAATATAAATATTTAAAAAAATAATAAAAATAAAATTTAAAACTTAAAATTTTAAAGACTAGCATAAATAGTAAACTGGCTCTTCAATAGCTAGATTGTTTAGTAACCATCCGTTCTATGATAATTTGTTTCAGACTGGATAATAATTTGTTTTAAAAAATAAAAATTAAGTAACACAGAGTGTTTAACTCGTGATTTATATAAAACTATTTAAATATCAATTTGCTATATTTAAAACTGTATATTCTTCTAACTTGACTAAGATTTCGAGTTTGAATCTTGAGTATTCAGTTAGTATTAAAATTTTTGAAAAAATGTTCTGCCATCCACAAGAAAAAGTTACCATCTTGCTATCTAAAAAAATAGCAATTCAATTATATATATATATATATATATATATATATATAAAATTGTACAACCTTGCAAATTAATTGGAGATTTCTTTTCCTTTTAGTTTTTATGTGAAAAAGGATTTAATCATAAAAGGTTTCATGATTACCTTTCTTGCCTTCCAAAAAAACTTTTATAAACAAAGGCAAGAAAAAAAAAAAATGGCAAAGTCAAGCTAAACAACAGTTATCTGGTTTATATGCCAAAGCCGGACAACAATATAAAATAAGAAGCAGGCCAGGCATAATGTTTTAGATGACATGTGAAGATAGGGAATTATGAAAACTTTCTATAATTTGTGAAACTATAAGAAACTCAATGTTTGAGGTATTTATTTTTAAACTATAAGATTATAAGATATATATATATATTCCACTTGCGCTGGGTTTTCCATTTTCTTTTGTTTGAAATCTTTATAAGATAACAATACAACCATATTACACCTGCACATTCTCAAGGTTCTTGGTATCATATTAATTTCCTAATAACAGGATTAAGATGGCTATGGCTACCAAAGTTGAGATCATACAAAAAGATACTATCAAACCATCTTCTCCTACTCCTCATGACCTCAAAATTCTCAAGCTTTCTCTTCTTGATCAGTTCATTCCCATTACTTACACATCACTACTTCTCTTTTACCCTATAAATTATGGTGATGATAATTTAGATCACCATGCCAGTACAAGTGAAAAATCTCTGAAGCTAAAGAAATCATTATCTGAAACCTTAACTCATTTTCACCCACTTGCAGGCAGGCTCAGGGATAATACCTCTGTAGCTTGTGATGATCAGGGTGCCGAATTTATCGAAGCGCGAGTCAATTGTCTTCTTTCAGAACTTCTGAAGAACCCTGACGCTCAAGTCCTGAGCCAATTCTTGCCTGCACCAATTGAATCTCCTGAAGCAGCAACCGGAAATCTATTACTTGTACAAGCTACTTTCTTTGATTGTGGCGGATTGGCAGTGGGGATTTGTATCTCCCACAAGATGGCTGATGCTGCGACATTAACCACATTCATCAGGTGCTGGTCTGCAACCGCTACTGACAGAAGTAAGATACTGAACCCTGTATTCATGGGTGCATCTATTTTTCCACCTATAGACATCTCAATTCCAAGGACCCCAGTTGAGCTAATGCAACAGAAATGCGTCACAAGAAGGTTTGTGTTCGCTGCCCCAAAGATTGCCGCACTGAGGGCTAAAGTCGCCAGTACAACCGTGCCGGACCCGACAAGAGTAGAAGCTGTTTCAGGAATTTTATGGAAAAGTGCAGTGACTGCATCGAGAATAAGATTTGGATATTCTAGACCATCTATTTGGTCTATTTCTGTAAACATGCGTACAAGGTTCGTGCCGCCTTTTCCTGAAAACTATGCAGGCAATTGCCTAGGACACATCGCTCCGATCTTGATGGATGGAGAGTGTGAATTCGAATTGAAAGAGCTAGTGGGCAGAGTAAGGAAAGAGATAAAAGGGTTTGGGGAAAATTATGTGAAAAAACTTCAAGGGGAGGGAGCTTTATTAGCAGTTTGTGGGTTTGCCAAGGAGTTTGGAAACCTGGCTATGAGCAATGATAATGACTTCTATATTTGCACAAGTTGGTGTAAATATGAACTGTATGATGCCGATTTTGGATGGGGAAAGCCTGTTTGGGTCGGTAATGCTAGTCACAAAGTAAGGAATGTTGCTATTCTGATGGATACAAGAGATGGTGATGGAATTGAAGTATGGTTGACTCTAGGTGAAGAAGATATGGCCTTTTTCGAATCTAATGAAGAACTTCTTGAATTTGCTGATATAAATCCTAGTGTTTCACTTCCTTGAGATGCTATGATTTAATTCTTTGTTTATGCATATAAATGGGTTCTTGTTTGTTAAATGTATGTATTTACGTCCAAATTTCCATCTGTTGCATCATAAATAATTAATTGTTTGATAAAACAGATATTGTTCTTGGATAAATGATGTCTTTCTATCTCCTTAATTGAAATACTAAGAAATTTACTTAAAAAAGATAAGACCTTATTGTTGAAGGAAAATGGGTCACAAAATATAATGGTAAAATATACCTGTGAATTATAGGGTATTGTAATTTATAATAACATAATATTTTAATGTATTTTTATTTTAATTCTTATGTAAATTTAATTATTTTTTATTAAATAAACACATAAAAATATTTAAAGAAAAATTAAATAAATTTAAATTAGGTCAATTTAATATTCACTTAAAATATAATATCATAGACCATATCTATGATATTAGTGGAGTAGTTTTGCAGTTAATTAATGCTTATTAATATTAAACCATATCTAGTCACCAATCGTGGTTGAGTTATTATAATTTATTCATTTTTTATTAATTAGCAGTAGATTGCACACGTCCATATATAGTCAAAATAGCAGTCGATAAGATCAAGCAAAGACTTCTTAAAAAGTATTAAGGTGTTAAATTATAAGATTCTCTGATTTTTGTAATTTTTAAGAAAGATTAAAGCTTAAGCAGACTAGTTCAACATATATCCTTAAGAACTGCCAAAAAGCCAAAAGTTCGATTCCAATTGATACATGAATTAGCCCGAAAGAAAAAGAGAAGCATTCTCTTGTCTTAGGATTTACAGTTCACCTTAATTTCAAAAGAACCAAATTTATAAACATTACTTGCCATGTCTTTTGTTTTGTCAATGGACAGAGTTGCATAGGGTAAACATAAACAGGAGAAAATTACAACTGAATGTATTAACCAACCACAAAGCTTGTGCATGGATGTTAGAGCAAAAATACTCAACAAGGAGGGCTTTTATAGCCAAAACGGTCTCCAAGGAATTTCAAGCTTTCCCTTTCTCACATTCAGGATATGCATCCACAGTTCTCTTCTATTCTATAAATGACAGCACTACAACATTTACTGGATGTATTAAAGAGTTTGCTATATATTCGAAATCCTGACTCAAATTCTACCCACTTGCCCGTCCAATCAAGGACAAAGCCACAATGTTTCTACAAATTGCTTTCTGTCAGAGTTTATTGAAAAACCTGATGCCCAGGTGATAAGAAGATTCATTCCTGTTGGTACCCATGGATCCTCTTCTGAAGCATATGCAGGTGCTTTACTACTAGTTCAATCCCCTATTTTTGCTTGTGGCAGGCTGGGGATTGGTGTCAGCATCGCACAAGATATCTGATGGAAGTTTTCATCAATGCCTAGGCAGCTACAGCTCTTGGGTCCGGAGAGGCTAACTTACTATTTACACCATCGGTTTTACAAACAAGGAAAGCCATCACTAAAGATCTTATCGGCAACAAAATATATCAAAAATAGTGTTTTACATTTTATTTTTTAATGAACACATAATCAACACATACATATCAACTAGACAAAAAATTTGCCAAAAAAAAAATGGCAATGATGGGAACAACAATAAATACTGGATAATCGCATTTAGAAAAGTAGTGAATTTATGATTAGTGGTATTAATGAGCTTAAGTACTTAGTTGATGTTTGAATTCATTTGAAATTTTTTATATGTATATATATATACACTTTGGACCTATTCAAATGCAGTCAGAAAAATTTTAATTATTTTTTAGTAATTTTGAGATTGTTAATCTTTTTAGATTCATTTAATAAGTTCTGCCTATTTAAAAACATTATTAGAAAAAGTTATATTTTTAATATTGAACTAAATTTGGCTAAAATTTTAAGATTTATATAGATGAATTCAAACTAAAATTTAAAAATATTAAATTCAAAATTCAACTTATTCCGACCCGAATTGTATATAATTATGCCTATTTATGTATTAGCAACTTATTCTTTTCGTATTTTATTTTTTTATTTATTTAAAAGACCTTATTATCTTCTCTCTTCAGAATGTTTTCATCACCTTTTTAATTGGGAATTTGACTTTCTTTGTCATGGCCATAAAATATTCTCGCAGAAAGGCAACCCAAGTGGTAGACTTAGCCAACACCCAACTTGATAGACTTTGCCACCATACTTTCTTTCTCATACTGATTTTATAATCCAAATGTTCGTAACTAGTTTTCATATATATTCCCTTTATACACTAAAGTAAATCAATTTTTTGATAATATAATAGATCATATAATACATTAAAAAAAGCAAAGTCTAATCATTTTTATTATTTGTCAAATATTAGTTGATTTTGATGTATATAAAAACACATAAACTAAGACTAAGCTAAGTAATTTCTTTATTTGGATAAGATATATTATGCTAATTTCAAAGTGCTGAAACCCTTCTATAAGATTTGTAAGATTTTCCTTTTTCCTTTTTCTTTGCAGGGAGTGATGCCCTTCTATAGGAGGATTAGTTGCAACTATTAAGTGTGAGGCATTTTGTCAATGTTGTCTCTATCAATTATTAATTATCAAATCTTAAAGTATCCTCATGTTTTTTTATAATTGAGTATATGGGCATAATCTTCTTCAACCATTTGAAGTCAGTAATTCAATTTAATAAATATATATTTGCATGCATGTCTATAATTTTCTTCAAACAAGATAGATTTATGTATAATTTAGCTTTAGTCCACATTTAAGTGATTGCTTGTACTCAATCATAAATTGATTTTAAAAGCTCAATTGGCTATCATTTTTTATTAACACATATGGTACATATATTCATCTCGATCTATATATTCCAACAAGTTGAAGTTGTTAATATGCTTATATGTACATCAGAGAATTAGTCGAACTAATTCAGAGTATGTTAGGACTTTTGCATATAGTGAAAATGTAATTTTAAAAACTTTAATATAACTGCATATCTAAAATTTAAATTTGAAATCTTAAATAAATTAAATTTTATATTATTATCTCATCTATACACTCTTAAATTTTGCACGGATATTCCTCCCCAGTCTAATCTAGTTGAACTCTACTAGTAAATATTTTTGTTATTAGAGATGCATTTTGTCAACTTTAAACAGGGATGGGAAAGGCTAAAGTAAACAAATTAAAAATGAGTTCACATTTTCGTTCTCTCCAAGGCATGAACTATAGAAATTTAGGATCAGTCAATGAAAATAAATAAATCAACATAAATTATATGAAATATTTTATCATTATGTGAGAACATGTCTACGACTCTATTTAATAAAGAATTAATGTGTACATCGCGCAGCAATTACATAATAGCTAAATTGTTAGCCAGATTTTTAATATATGTACTTTAAAAATATGATAATATCTAATATTTAAATTTTTATTTTTAAAATTAAAAAAATATTGCGATCTTAGCTCTTAAGATACGAAAAATATAAATTTTATTAGGTTGAATTTTTTTTCCATTAAGACATTTTAAATTATTACTAATTTTCATAAAAACTCTTCTATTATTAGTCAATTTTATACTTATAATTTCTTATTATAAAAATAATATTTTAATTTTTTTTTGAAAAATATTTATAATTAAAGACTCGAATTTTGCAATGTGCTGATGAATAATTAGTATATACAAAAACTTAGCTTAAGATTTTAAACATGCGTCTAACATATTTTTTTTATTGAATGATATTTGATAAAACTAGCCTCTTTAATGTATTAATAGTAATTTATATAATTATAATTAATATACGTATATTAATAAATTATCAAAATTGATTTACGATCAAAATAATAAAAATAATATTCACAATGTGCGAATAGACAACTAATTTAGTCTAGTTTATCTCTTTATAAAATTGGATTGTTAACTCATTACATTACTAATTATATTAATTAAGTTATGAATTCTCTATGAATCATGCCATCGGTTTAGTCCAATAGTATTTTCCTTTTTCAAATCAAACCAAGTACTACGTAATTAGGGGGTCAGATATTGAGAATTTTCCTATATATATATGTATGTATGTTGTTGCTTGTGACATTAATGCAGGGGAACTAAAGCAGTTTGACCTTGCATTAAGCACTAGCTAGAAGCTATGGAGATCAACGTGAAGATCATCAAGAAAGATATCATAAAACCATCCTCTCCAACACCAAATCACCTCAGAATTTTCAAGCTCTCCCTCCTAGACCAGTTATCTCCTGCAGCTTATGGATCTATGCTTCTGGTTTACTCCATAAATAAACCTTCCACTGCTATTGATAAATCTCAGCTTCTGAAGAGATCATTATCCGAGACCCTGACTCGATTCTACCCTTTAGCGGGTAAAATCAAAGACAATTCCGCCGTTGAATGCAACGATGATGGAGCTGTTTATCTTGAAGCACAAGTTGATTGCCTTCTCTCCAAGCTCCTTGAAAAACCTGACGATCATCAGGTTATAAGAAATCTGATTCCCGCAGAGCACATCCAATCCTTATCAGAAACACAAGCTGGTTGTTTGTTACTTGTTCAAGCCACTTTTTTTGCCTGTGGTGGGTTGGCGATTGGTGTTTGCATTTCACACAAATTAGCAGATGCAAGAACAGTATGCACCTTCATCCAAGGCTGGGCAGCCGCAGCTCTCGGGACCGACCATGAAGCTGTCCGGCCAAAATTCAACGTATCATCGATCTTTCCACCGCAGAATTTGCCTTCAGAGTTAGCTGTCAAATTGAACGAAGAGAAGTGTGTCACAAAAAGATATGTCTTTCATGCCTCAGGGATTGCTACTCTGAAGGATAAAGCTGCCAGTGAAAGTGTTCGGCACCCAACTCGAGTTGAAGCTGTGACAGCACTAATTTGGAAGTGTGCCATGAAAGCTTCAAGATCAAACTCAAAACAGCCGAAGATGTCTGTTTTGGCTCAATCTGTTAATATACGGAAAAAGCTGGTGCCTCCTTTGTCTGAATATTCCATAGGAAACCTGATGGGCCATTTTGCTTTACGAGCAACAGAGAATGAGGTAGAATTGGGAACCTTGGTTACTAAGATGAGAAAAGGAATACAGGAGTTCGGTGAGAATTATGTAAAGAAACTTCAAGAAGGTAACGCTTTAAAGGCTGTATTTGAAGCTTTAAAAGAAATGGGGAGCTTGCTTCATGGAGGTAGTACAGAATTCTATATAACAAGTAGCTTGTGTAGGTTTCCATTTTATGGTATTGATTTTGGGTGGGGGAAGCCTGCTTGGGTGGTTCCTCCGAGGGACCCTATCAAGAACATTATTTCACTGATAGATGCTAGAGATGGCAATGGAATTGAGGCCTGGGTGACTTTGAAAGAAGAAGATATGGCAATTTTTGAACGAGATCAAGAACTGCTTGCAGTTGCTTCTTTGAATCCTAGTGTCCTCCACATCATCATGCCCATGTCTTGTCTTTAAATACCTTTCTTTCTTCTTAATGCAAAAATAAAGGGAGAAGAACTGGAAATTGTGACTTTCCCCAAATTGAAATATACTCCTACCCGTCGTTGCTGCAATTTCTTCTTGTTAGTGATTGTTCCTTTTTGTTCTTCGTAGTTGCTGTTTGATCTTGTGATTGCATACAAAGGCTTTTTGTGAACTAGTTTCTGTTATCATTATATGTTACAACCATTAGCAAGAATTTTCCTCCATTAAATAAAAATAGATACTCTAAATTAATTAAAAGCTTAAAATAAAAATTATATATCAAAGCTAGAAAAGTTTTAAAGAGACTTAGTATTTAAACTCATAGATATATTTAATACATCCAATATATAATAACTTGGAGAAAGAATGTACGTACACTCATTCATTGTAAATGTATAAATTAAAGTTACAGTGAAATTCTAAAAAATAACATTCTTTTGTATTTTTAATAGTAAAAAAAGAAAAAGAAAAAGAAAAAGAAGAAGATGGAAAGAATGTAAGAGATTAATTGTATGAGAAATTCTCAAATCAAAGAGGTATTATTTTTCTTATGAAATCTTGAAGTGTCAATATAATATCTTTATCTAGGTTTGGTGTATACACCACAACTAATAAGAGAATGATACGTATGTATAAATAATTTACATTTTGGTATTAGATGATTGACATATACTCCATTATTTAATACTAATGAATATGTGTCAATCATTTATCGGTTATATATATAAGTAGAGACATACATCAAGTTTAAATAAGAATTTTTCTAATTGTAAGATTAATTGACTTGTTAAATATTATATAGAGTAAAGCAAGAAAAAAGTATTAAATTTAAAAGACCAAGTCTTGTTCAAAGTTACAATTAATTATATATATAACTCACCAAACTCTGACACATGTGTTTATTATATATAAAATAGCTATCAGTTGAAAGATTAGAATTCATATTATCAACTCCAACATACTTTGGATATAAATTAGTGCTTTTTTGTTGTTTTACAGAAAAAGCTTTTTCTGTGAAAAATTTACATAAAAATATTTTGATATGTAATTTTATATAAATTTAATTTTATATTTTTTTCTAAATAAATATATAAAGGTATTAAAAAATTACTGTAATTAGGCATAATATACCCCAATTTTTAAAATAATTTCTTTTTACCCGTCTTTCAAGCTAATGGTGAACTGCAAGTCATAGTTTTCCTCCATTGTAATCTAAAATTGTGTCAGCATTAACACAAAATCTATCATATCAGTAATTAATTCTTGCACACATCACATAAGTAACATTAACATCCACAAGGGCAACTTTAGTTCAAAAGATTTATCACACCACTCAACTTTAGTAAAATTAATTCCCTTTGTGAAAGTAAGAAGTTCCATATTTCGGATTTCCCATGAATGTAACATTGATGCATGAATTTACAGAAGAAAAAAGAAACATTGAGGAAGAAAGGAATAGATAATGCTCAAGTAGAGCATATCATCAGTAAAACATAATTAATTACAATAACACTTACAAGCAAAATAGCCATTATTAGTCCTATGATATCTTCGTAAATTTGAGCAGATAATGCCCAGTAGTCTACGATTCTTGTAGATTTATATATCTCTGGATACAGTCTTTACTAGTTAGCCTGTAGCAAACTGAAGCAACTCTTGATCCTCTTGGAATTTGGCCATGTCTTCCTCTTTTAGATGTGTCAGTGCTTCTATTCCATCTCCAGAAACTGTGTCCATGAAAACAACTAGATTCTTGAAAGTTAGGCTAGGGGCACCTGCCCATATAGGTTTACTCCACCCAAAATCAGCTTCATATAAAGGGAACCTGCACAAACTGGTAAAGTTAAGAGTAGCCATTTCACCTCTAGTGAAACTTTCAGCTCTCTCTTTGATGAAATGCAAGTGTTCATTCCCGTCTTGGAGTTTCTTCACATAGTCTTTATCAATTTTACTTATTGAATCTCTCATCCGTCTGACAAGGTTATAACTTTCTTCCTCAGTATCTGAAGATGGAATTGTTATAGCAACCCGATAATAGTTCCCAAAAGAGTGCTCTGGCAATTGCGGATTCATCCTGGTACGCAGGTTTACAGCGTGAAGCATCAGGTATACCCTACCAGGCTCTGACTCCACTTTGGTAGCAGCCATGAAGCGACTCCATATGAAAACTGATAACGCCTCAATTCGTGACGGTGATTTCTGCTGTTGATTCTCTATGCTTGTAGTACTTGTAGAATATTTCTCTATCAGAGACTCTATTGAGGAAAGCCTGAACACAAACCTCTTTGTGACAACATTTTCTTTAGTGATACCAATGGCTGGATTAAACCCTGATAAATTCTTAGGAGGGAAAAGAGTGGCCGAGATGAATTCTGGGCATACTATATCATCAGTTTCTCCACGAGTAATGGCAGCCCAAGTTTTGAGAAAAACTAATGTTGATAATGCATCTGCAATCTTGTGGGAGAGGCAAAAGGCGATGCAAATACCACCGCAATCAAAGATGTTGAGTTGGATGCCGAACGCAAATTCTTGAGGTTCATCTAATTCAAATGGAAGTAACTTCCTGAATTCAGTTGGCATTGGGTTATTCACAGCATCTGAAAGTCTGCAGGCAATCGCTTGTGCCTGCAAGAAAGGAACGCCCTCGTCGTTGCAGTCCACGAGATTATTATCCTTGATACGGCCAGCTAACGGATAGTAATAGGTTAAGACCTGAGATAAGGATTGCTTAAGCTGGTCGTATTTCTGGGCATTATTGGATTTAACTCTACCGTCTGTTGGATAGAAGAGAAGTAAAGGGTTATAGACAGGAGGAGAGATTTGATCAAGAAAAGAGAGCTTGTAATGGCGAAGATGATCTGGGGTTGGAGACGATGGTTTGATTATCTCTTTGGAGATTACTTCAATTTCAAGCTTCATTTTCCACAAATATCTATATGTAAAGGAAGTGTTTGAGTATATTTGGGGCTTGAAGTTCCCTTTACTGCTTTCATCGCCATTAAACCTATATAGAGAGCGAGCTGCAGCTCTGCATAAAGTGTCATTACTTGCTCAAGTGGGCAAGGCTTGAAATGTCGCTATTGAGTTTTTAGTGCAAGTATTACAAACTAGATATTCTCACCAACTAATTCTATCTTTCTTATACCTTGAAACGTTGCATACTTGTGATGTTTATATTAATTGCTTTAGAAGTTTCAATTATAACTCTTTTCTTGCGAAACACAAGAAAAACATAGTAATTCTTGCCTACATTACTCTACATATGCACATCGCAATGAATATATATATATATATATATAAAGATATATGTGTATATATAATAATTTTATATTTTAATAAAATCTATTTAATTATTTAATATTAATGAGTATCTGTCACTAATTTATTAGTTTAATGTTAGTGTTAAAAAAGTGTCGGTTTAGCTGGACTGTCTTAGTACATTATTCGATTTCTAACATGGAGTCGTTTTTTTTTTAAAGAAATTAATGTTCATCTATCCACGAAATATTTAATCTTCACCTGCTCCCCTTTGCTATCCCTGAGAATTAGCAATTCAAAAATTAATTGTAATGGATCAATCAGGTCCAGAAAACGTATAAATTTAGCAATGGAGATTTCCCTGCCTGACAAGAAAACAAGAAATGCAAAAAGATATCTTCATTAATTGAAGATGGTCAAGGATTTATCCATTTCGTGCCTGTTTGATTGTTGTCGGTTATGAAGAAGATTTATGTCTAAATAAATAAATAAAATTAATTTATCTCCTCACCTCTAAATATTTAAATTTCCTGGACTTCGTTATAAATTTGGGTTAATCTTAGATATTTAGTGTTAATTTTAACCTAATGTAAGATAATGATTTATATATTATTTGTTGATTTATTTTATTTTGGTACAAAATCTGTAAATACAGTCTTTGAAAATTTTAAATTAAGTGGATACATATACATTCAAACACTTTTTCTTCTCATTCGAACTCGTCATTTTTATCATAAGTTATTGTTTCGGTTGAATTTTGTCGAATGTTGTGTTGTCTATGAACCGTTGTAGATATATGTGCTTTAACTAATTTTTTACTTAGAATGAAATATGAGTTTCTAAACTCTCATGATAATTTACTTAGATTTTAAAGCATTAAATAGTAAATGGATTTGTAAATACAGAAAAACAGTAAATTAAAAATAAAAGTAAAATTTGAAATTAAAGAGCTAATATTAAAAACTAAAAAGTTGGAAGAAACTGGAATCGATTAATAATTAAAAAAGTTATAAGGATTACAATGATTCTTGAATTGAATATAAAACAAAATGCTTCAAATGATAAATTGTTTGATATGTTGATGATAGATTGTTGATGCCCCTATCTCCATTTTGGGTTTTGTTTTTTTAAAGCTTTTTCAGTTTGGCTTATTTTGGAGAAATATCCTTCAGTTTTTATAAAATAGTGCTACTAACTGATATCCATGCTCCCATACTAGCTAACACTTACTAAGTGTCTTTTCCATTCACTATAACACTTAATTAATTAAATAATTAATTTAGACTTAAAAAAATAAAATTTTCAATAATTTAAGCTTAAAAATAATTATGGTATCAAAGATTATTATGTGTTGTTAATTATAGCGACATGAGTTAATTTTTTTTTTTATATTTGTTATTAACAAAACTCTAGCAGTATAGTGTGAATAATAAAATATAACGTCCAGTCTTTTATTTTTATTTTTTATTTATAATTTTAAATGATTAGATCTTTTTCTTCTCCGTTAGTGTTTCATTTTTTATGGAATCTCGCAAAAATACATGGATACCTTTTCTTCTTCCAAGTAGAGCAAGATTTCTGGATAGCTTCTTTATAGCTAAACTATCATTTCAGTGAAAAGAAGAAGTGGGTACTTTTGGCTTGACATGAACCAGCTCAAGGACCTTTTCGTAACTAAATTGCATGACAAGAACATGTTGTTGCTGCTTACAAAATTTGACTTCTAGATATAAAAAGTTGGCAAGGTTATAATTGATTCTTCCCATGAGACTGCTCCTAAACCCAGTCTAGATTTCATGTGTTGTCACTATCTATGAATTCATTTCGCCGCCAAAACTGAATTAAATTCCAAATAATTTCAATACCCATGGCTAAAAATATTACCTTCAACATCCTAAAATAGTAAAGTATCTTTATAATCGTATATTTGAAACCAAATAAAATTTATAATTATGAAAAGCTTATAATTTAATGGAAATTTGAATAATAATTATTTTTTTGAAACTCGATATTTAATTTTATTAGTGAGATAACGAGATAAAATAATACTATAATAAAACGAAATATATCACAACATATATTTTTTAAAATTATATACATATATTACTATATAGGAAAATATTTTTTTAAGATAGGACTTAAAAAAATTATAATTTATTATAATAGAGTGTTTATTTCTATTTGTTTTTAATGTATTTAGAGTTGGATCTTTTCAGGGGACTAATTAGATATATACCAATACAAAATACTTATAATGTTCAAATATCAACCTTCCAGAATCTCTACTGTACTTATTTGTCTAGACTTTCCTCCAGAAAGAGTAGACAAGTGATAGAGGCCAAAACCATGAGCTAAAGTCGCAAGAAAATAGACATTCGGACAAAATGACTCTCACAGCAGCACCAAGTAGACAAACCCTACTTGAAAATTAACTAACAAACAAGTATCTACTTGTTCATATTTGTGACAAGTTATTGCTTAATTGGTACTTTGTTCACTACTGTTTCTTAACTATATAATATTAAGGGTTTGTATAAGTTTACTGTTGGATATTAAAACAAATATGCTTTAATTTTTCTTAATTTAATAGTATTCTTTTAAGTTTTTATGAACTATATTAAAAGAAGGTTTATGAATTTTATAAAATTATAAATTGAGAGTTTTTTTTAAGAAAAATATTATATAATTTAAATATATCTTCTCAGTTATATATCAAATTGATACATAAATTATTTATTTAATATTATATTCATTGCTATATATAAACCTGATATAAATCATCTTATCTTGTGATATAAAAATTAAAATAAAATCTTAAGATCTCTTGTTTCTTATGATTTCGAACTTTTAGGATCATATAACTTTTTTTATAATCCTATAAAAGACCAATTGTTTTTGCCAATCAAAATTAGTTAATTTGGAAGCTATAGTGGAGTTGTGGGTTTGAATCCACCCTCTTTCCCACAGAAAAAGAAAATTACAAGTGTGTCAAATCATTTTCTTGCTAGCCACACGCAAATTGTTAAAATCATGGGCCATTGAACTTTTTCTGCATTCAGTTATATCATGTTAAACTTTTTCTACATACCCCATTATTAGGTAGCATTCAACAAACCCATTAGTGATTCCTTGTTACCCATTAAACAGAACTATTAACAAATCAATTATTGAATGAATGCTTAAAAAAATGAACAGATAAATCATTATAGGTTGCAATGAGATTTTGCAAAGTAAAATCTATACATGTCAGTAACAAAATAGTTCTGTAAAAGAAACAAATGGACTTCAGAAAAGAAGCTAAAGAACAGTAAATATTAAAAAGAAATTAAATCTTAATCTGTAAAAAAAAATCAACAACCGCTAAATCACATATGCATATATATATATCTCAAATCTTCACATTAGAGAAAGGAGAAACATGAGCAAGAAACTCCTTATCAGCTTCAAATTTAACCATGTCTTCTACTTTCAAGTTAATCCAAGCCTCTATACCATCTCCTTCTTTAGTGTCCAAGAACACTACTAAATTCTTGAAAGTCAAGCGAGCTGAGCCTACCCAAACTGGCTTTCCCCACCCAAAATCAGCTTCATATATAGGAAACCTGCACAAACTAGTGAAGCTAAATGAAACAACCTCTCCTTTCATTACTTGCTCAGCTCTCCCTTTCATAAAACTCAAGTGCCCATCACTTTCTTGAAGCTTCTTCACATACTCTACGTTCACATTTCTTATGGCATCCCTCATCTTTTTCACTGTACCATGATTCTTAAAATCCTCCTTAGTACCTGTTCAGGAAAAAAGATACGACAA
The DNA here is from genome assembly GCF_019578655.1 of Ricinus communis. NCBI lineage: Eukaryota > Viridiplantae > Streptophyta > Magnoliopsida > Malpighiales > Euphorbiaceae > Ricinus > Ricinus communis. The sequence continues at coordinate 28,010,523 of NC_063262.1, forward strand.
TATAAAAACGTTTATAAAGTCATAATAATAATTGATTTTAAGTTAATTTAATTAATTTGTTATATTAGATCACATTAATTCAAGAGGACCATGAACTTAATATTGGTTTTTGTGCTAATCCGGTACATATATTATAGTTAATCGCAATTTCAATTCAGATTTTACTCACCTCCGCAAATATCTTTAGGCCCACAGATATTATCAATATCTTCCATGCTAGCAATTGCTACTGCTATCCTGCTAATATTCCCAAAATATAGCTCCTGTAATGGCGGGTCCATTCTTGGCCGCAGGTTTATAGCATGAAGCAACGTATAGATTTTATCACTATCATGTACTTTATTAGCTTCAACGCTAGCCATAAACCTGCTCCATATGAAAGCTGACAAGGCCTCAACTCGAGTCGGACGTCTTGGGTACTTGTTATTGTCACCGTCATCAGTATACATAGCTCTAAGAGCTGATATAGTGGAAGCATCAAACACAAACCTTTTTGCTACAATGGTATCCTTAACTATCCCAGTTCTTGGCTGGAACCCAGAAAGGTCTTTTGGTGGAAAGAGCAAGGAAGATTGAAAGCAAGGGACAGTATTAATCGTAGTGCTGTCTCCACGCGCAATGGCAGCCCAACTGTTGAGGAACATAAAGAAGGACAAGGAGTCTCCAACCTTATGAGACATGCCAAAACTAATAGCCAAACCACCACACTGGAAGAGGGTGACCTGAAAAACAGAAGCTAAATCATTAACATCATCAAGCTCAAGTGGAAGAAACTTGTTTAAGTCATTAGGATCTGGGTGTTGGAGAATATGTGAGAGAGTGCATTTAGCTTCAGCTTCGACAAAATAGGCACCCTCATCATTACAATCTATGTACATGTTATGTTTGACTCTTCCTGCTAGAGGATAGAATTGGGTTAAGGCTTTAGACAAAGATTTCTTGGCATGGTTGCATCTCTCTTGATTGGTGATATTATTGGTTTCTTTAGGATAGAAGAGGACTAAGGGCATGAAAACTGGAACTGCAATTTGATCAAGAAAGGAGAGTTGGTAATGGCGAAGAAGGTGAGGTGTGGGTGAAGACGGCTTGATTAGCTCCTTGGAGATAACCTTTACTTCATCCATCTTTCTCTTCTTATTGCAAATGTTTATACAAGGAAAGTTTGTTATTGCTACCGATCCCTGTGACCATTTAGGTCACTCGTATACATGTATATATATAGGCATAATCACTGTTGAAAAGTCAAGATTCTACATCAATATGTGAAGGAATATTATGAGGTTGATAAATATGTAATCAGGGATTAAAAGTTGTTTGCCAATTGGCACATAATTAATTACATGTGAATTCAACACTCCAATAATACTTTTTTTTGGTCGACTTCCAACTTACAAAAGTTAAGTACCATCAAGGAAATTATATTCAGATATTTCGATATTTTGCCTTTTATTAGAAAAGAAATTCATATTTAATGCATTGTTATTTATTTATAAATTGCAAAATTTTTAATTTTTTTATAGAAATTATTTAAAACATTACGAGATACTCAAATTTAAAATATTTTTAATTCCCATAAATAAAAATATTAACCGTTCATTGTTGAATTGAATTTAATATTTAATAATAAATTAATCGTTTAAACAAAATCATAGAGCGATATATTGCCTGCAATATATCGATTGTTGTTTTGAAGAAAAAAAATAAGGAATTATAATTATATCTCTTATTGTCTTTCTCAAAATAGTACCATTTAATCTCTCTTCCATCTGTTCTATGCATATCTAGCAGAAAACTTCCAGCAACCACTCGTTTTTATCACATGTATTAGACAATTTGAAGACGGTAAATGCCATTAATTAATCTTTACAAATTTAAATAACTAGGAAATAATTTCCTCCACTATGATATAACAAACTGTAACGATGTTTTATTCATTTAATTCAAAAACTAAATGCAGAACCTTTTCAAAAGTAGATTAATTGGTAATGCTATGGCATTTTATTTGAAAATTGATTTTGACAAGATAAAGATGGGTTCGGCTGCAAGTTGCAACCCACCAAATTCAACAAAAGAAAGAAAAAAAAAATCAAAACTTGATTAGAAAGTGGACTTTAAGCTAGGAAATATGCAATGATAATCTGTCAGAATGTGGATATTATAAGATGTAGGCTACGCGTTCACAGCTATTGGATTGCGATAGCCATTGAACAAGTTCACATATGACTTTCTAAATTTTAACTTTTAGATTAAATAAACAGTTCATTAAGTTAATTAATCACGTTGGTACCCCCTAAAACAAAGAAGAAAAAGAACTAATCACCGTTAATGATAAGCTTACCAAAGTGAAAGTCAGCGTATTCCAACGACCTTGGAAGAGAAAATTTAACCTTAATCGTTGAGGAAGTTATTATACTACTATTCATTTATAACTTAAAGATTATCATCGTATATATAGCCCCATAGTGATTGAGAAAGCTTATCATTTCTTCTTCTGTGACTTGAAGTTCATTAATATTGTTCGTAAAAGAATTACAGAAAAGATAAATAGACAATGCTGATATGTTTTAATTTAATGAAATAATCGCAATATGTTTGCCTCGTGAGCCTGAATGGCATTCAATGTAAAGGTCTAAAACACAAATACGTTTTCATTTGGAGTTGAAGAAATATGTGCAAGGAGCTCCTTGTCAATCTCAAACTTAGACATGTCTTCCTCCTTCAGGTTAATCCATGCCTCTATCTCCTGCCCTGCTTTAGCATCCGAGAAAACAGCTAGATTCTTCAAAGGCAAAGGAGGTGAACGTTCCCACACAGGCTTGCCCCACCCGAAATCAATTTCATCTGTCGGAAACCTGCACAAACTAGTGAAGCTAAAAGTAATCACCTCTCCTTCAGCCTTTTTCTTAGTTCCCTCCTTGAGAAAATTTAAATAGCCATCGCTCTTCACATAGTCTGCGTTCACATTTCTTATAGCCTCTCTCGTCCGACTCACAATTCCACCATCTTTCTCTTCCATGTATTCCTTAGTAGTGGATTACATTAAATATGGATAGAATAGATTTGAAATAAAACAATAAAAAAATAAAAAAAATATTAATAGACCATATTGTTATTTTTCGAAAGAAAAGATAAAATTAATAAAATGAATAAAGTTGGGATGAGGTTATTATTTACGAAAATGATGTTCATATAACTCAAGTGTGTAGATGAGATTATAAATATTTTTTTATTTTTTTATTTATCTAAAAATTTGAATTTAAATTTTAAACATATAATTATATTAAAATTCTTGAGATTGTGATTTATTATTTATCATCCACTCTAGATTGACAATGCTGAAAGAAAAACTATTACAACAATTGAGTTTTATTTTTAGTTAAAAGCTGACAAGCTTTAAATTGACAATGCTAGAAGAACATTTTTTATAATAATTGAGTTTTATTTTTAATTAAAAGTAATTTAAAATTTCTAATTCTGATAAATGACAAATGATGCTCATGGCACCAGCAACATTATAAATTGAATTTTTCACATAATTTATTTAGATGATAATTATAAAGTGGCGTTGGACTTACCAAGGAAGTTTAATGACTCGTGGAGTTGCTTGAGAAGCTGAAAAAGGATAAAAGAAAAGATTTAATTGTCAAAAAAAATTCTATATTTTATACTTATTGTCAAATCTAGTATGTATTGTTTAAATTTTCAATTTTAGTATTAAATTTTTAATATTAATTTCAATTTTAACCTCTAATAAAATTATTAAATTTTTTATTAACGTAAGTAAACTCCGATAACAATAATAAATAATAAAAAGGAGGAATTAAAACATCACCCTTACTATTAAATATTGTCGTTTAAGCATATAAAATTAATAGAATTTTAAAATTAAGAAAAGAAAAAAAACTAATTTATGTACTTAAATAATAATATTTTAGTAATAGAATAAATCAACAGCTCTAATGTTAATTTGTTTTTTCTTTTTGTTGCCGGGGTTTAAATAATTTTATTAAATGCTAAAATTGAAATCAATGTTAAAGTATGGTGTTGAAATTAAATATTTAAAAACTACGTACTAGATTTGATAACAATTGTAAAATTCATTATTTTTTTTGGCAATTAGGCCAAAGAAAAATGAAAGAGAAAGAAAGACAATACACTAGCTGGTGCTAATTAGGAGGGGTGTATAGACTTTGCTGTTTATAATTAGAGCTAGCACATGATTTGACATAGAAAACGTTAACTGGTTTATCTGATTCAATTCTTGAAATAATAGCCATATATTTGGATCATAATTTCGAATAAGAATCAGATTCCAGGCTCTGAAATACAAATGGATGATTCCTATTTGAAGTAGAAGAAACATGTTCAAGAAGCTCCATGTCTACCTCAAACTTAACCATGTCTTCTTCCTTCAAGTTAATCCATTAGTGTCAAAGAAAAGAACTAGATTCTTGAAAACTAAGCGAGCTGAACCTACCCACTCAGGCTTTCCCCATCCAAAATCAATTTCATATATGGAGAACCTGCATAAACTAGTGAAGCTAATACTTATTACCTCTCCTTTTTCCACCTTTATCGCCCTCTCCTTGAGGAAGTTCAAGTGGTCATCGCTCTTTTGAAGGTTCTTCACAAAATCCGCATTTACATTTCTTATAGCATCCCTCATTCGACTCACAATTCCATAACACTCTTCATCTTTGGCACCCATGTCAGCTTATGCTGTGGCTATCCTGGTAATATTCCCAAGATACAGATTTGAGAGAGGCGGTTCCGTTCTTGGCAGCAAGTTCACTGCATGAACTACCAAGTAATGCTTATTATCAGGTTTGTTTGCCTGAGTGGCAGCCATGAACCGACTCCATGTGAAAGCTGCTAAAGCCTCTATACCCTTGACAGGCTGCAGCCATACTTATAGGTATAGTTAGCTCTAAGAGCTGCTATGATGGAAGCATCAAAGACAAACCTCTTGGTGACAATTTTATCTTTCTTAATCCAATTCTGAAGCTCAAACCCAGAAAGGGTTTTGGGTGGAAAGAGGGTGGCTGAACGAATGGAGGGATATTAAGAATATTAGTGTCATTATCCCCTCGACTGATGGCAGCCCAACAATTGAAAAATATCAACTTTGATAAGGCATCACCGAGCTTATGCGACATAGCTAATGAAATGGCTAAACCACCACACTTAAAGAAAGTAATTTGGAAAAAAGCTGCAAAATCTTTGCCATCATCAAGTGGAAGAGGTATGAACTTGTTGTTGTCGCTAGGGTTAGCATCCGAAGAAAGTCCAAGAGTCGACAGTTTGCTTGAGCTTCAACAAAAAGGGCACCTTCATCGTTACAATCTATATGGGTATTGTTCCTAACACGACCAGCAAAAGGATAGAATAAGGTTAAAGTCTTTGATAGAGATTTCTTTAATTGGTTGCATCTTTTGAGTTGTTAGTGTTGGGTTCTTTGGAGAAAAATAGGACAAGGGCATCCAAACTGGGATTTGGATTTGATCAAGAAAGGAGAGTTGAAGATGGCGAAGATGGCGAAGATGGTTAGGTGTCGGAGACGATGGCTTGATTAGCTCGTTGGAAATGAACTCTAATTCAACCTCCATTTTTCTTTGTTACAATTTCTAAACAAGGCCTCAAGGTTTATGTTACATGCATGCAACAATACCAAAGTATATGTATTTATAGAAGCATATACCAAGAATTATGGAGAATTTTTTTAAATAGACTTAAATTATTGTCATATATATACAAAATTAATTACATACTAATATATGTCATTATTTATTATTTATTTTATTTATATTGATGCTTAATAATAATAATTTAATTAATGTAAATGTTAAATATATGATAAATAATATCATTTGTCAATATATAATTAATTTTGTCAACGAATAACGTGATGGACTAATTCTACTTATCAATTTCTCAATACAAAACACAACTCAATATTACATTGCAGGCAACAATGGGTGTGTCCTGATTATGGGGATAAATAAATAAAAATGATATCCTAATATGTAATTCAATATCTAAATACCATTTTTTTAACAGTAACAGGGTGTTAATGGTCTATATATATTACTTCTTAGATTTTGTACAGCTGATATTGCTTCATGGGCACTATCTTGGCTTATCGTCTATGATGCTGCTTTGTATTAAGCCTTGCCTTGTCGTCGTCCTCATTCATTGTTCTGTAACTTCATCTCTCTGTTTATCTGTCCTTTCAAAACAAACTTCTAAATTTGTTGATCTCAATGGTCTGTTTCTCTTTTGTTTTTTGTTATTGATAGTAGCTTCGGATCTTTGTCCAAGGCGTAGCGCTAGTTGCTTAGTTTTGAAGAGGAAATCTTTTCATCGTTTTTCTCCTTACAATTAATAAAAATATTTTTACTCATCAAAAGAAAAGGTAATCTCCTGAGAATAAGTTAGAAATTTCAATATTTTTAGGTCATTTAGAGAGATCAAAATAAAAGATTAAGTTTATATTTTGATTTTTATTTTGACACAGTAAAAATATTCAGTTTTTACTTTAATTGTTTCTTTTTCGAAAATTTTAAATTTTCAGTTAGATTTTAACATCATATTTTTTTTATTCATTTGATATATTTTGTAAAAATGAAATCTTATAAAACCCTGATCCTGATCGAGAAGAAAATGAGAATTTTCTCTCTTACTAGCTGCACTAATCTTCATAGACTTCTTTTTAGTGTTCTAAAACGTTAACTTAATTGCATGCCATGTTTAGCCTAATTACTATAAAATTACAATCTTATGTGTGATTTATTATGTAACAAACGATAGAGGCAAATTTGGCTGCTGGCTGGCTATCATCTCCTGCAGGAACTTTGCCAATTGGATTATCACTGTCTGCAAGACCCTCCTGACGGCCTTTTCAGTTTGTTTGTATCGTGGGCTATGTTAAGTGTTTTTTTCTTAAAATATAATTTGTGTGTAAAATAGACTTAATATAAAATTCAGCAATTTATAATAACTGTAATTTACTCATGTTAATTAACTATATGATTCTTGAAATGGCATGAAACGTGCGTAATAAGATCTTTATTAGAGTAGTTCTGCAGGAAATTTTTAGTTACTTTCAGCACAATTGCACTTTATCATTGGATGAATAACATGTATATTGAATTAAAATGTTAAGTTATGTACAGCCGTTAGAATCTAAATTAGTGATGAACTTTTCCATTTTGTATATGCCTTGTCAATGGCGAACTAGCACCAAAAGGAGCAAAGTAAAATTTATTAATTGATATTGAATGAGATGCTAAATGGTTTGTCAGAATTACTGCTGATGAATTGGATGCTAACCAGAAAAAAAGTCATGCACGGTATCCTATTCATTCCTATAAAAGAAACATGTTAATCTTCACTTTATTTTATACTGATTGAAAATGTAGGGTTAAATTTTGAATTCTTCTTCCTCGTTTCTTTTCTGTCAGTGAAAGTAATATATTAAGGATAATTTATGACAAAGTCCAAAGAAGGATAACATATAAGAAAAGTTTGGACTGACCCCTTATCAGATTTCTAATTGGAAAAAGGTTAGGTAGCTAGTTGATGGTTCTTCAGATCGGCCCATCAATTAATGTTGAGGTCTTGTATTCTTCAGAGTAATTCTTTATTATGAGAAGTAGAATAACAGAATTAATTTGAAGTAATAGAAATTGGTAAATGATTTATTTGTTTTGATTACTTAAACAAGTAGCCAGATATTTGGCTCATAACCTTGATTTAGTATTGGAATTGCCATTCGGAGTCGAAGTAATATGTGCACGAAGCTCCTCATCCAGCTCAAATTTAGCCATGTCTTCTTCCTTCAAGTTAATCCATGCTTCAATCCCGTTCCCTTCTTTAGTGTCAAAGAAAAGAGCTAAATTCTTGAAAACCAAGCAAGCTGAACCTACCCACACAGGTTTTCCCCATCCGAAATCAATTTCATATACAGGAAATTTGCACAAGCTAGTGAAGGCAAAGTGAATCAGCTCTCCTTTGGTTATTTTCCCTGCCTCCTCCTTGAGGAAATTCAAGTGGCCATCGCTCTTTTGAAGGCTTTTCACAAAGTCTGCGTTCACACTTCTTATGGCATTGTTCATCCGGCTCACAATTCCATAACACTCGTCATCTTTCGCATTCATGTCAGCCATTGTGGTGGCTATTCTGGTGATATTACCAAAATACAGATTTGAGAGAGGCGGTTCCATTCTTGGCCGCAAGTTCACCGCATGAAGCACCATGTAGAGCTTATTATCAGTTCTATCTGCCTGGGTGGCAGCCATGAAGCGGCTCCATATGAAAGCAGCCAAAGCCTCCACTCTGGACACGCTGCAGCCATTCTTATGCTTATATTTAGCTCGAAGTCCTGATACGGTGGAAGAATCAAAGACAAACCTTTTTGTGACAATGTTATCTTTCACAATGGCAGCCCCAGCGTCAAACCCAGAAAGGATTTTGGGTGGAAAGAGGGTGGCTGAACCGGAAGGAGAGACACCGATGATATTAGGATCAGTATCTCCTCGAGTGATGGCAGCCCAACAGTTGAGGAATATCAACTTTGACAAGGCATCACCGAGCTTATGGGACATAGCAAGAGAAATGGCTAAACCACCACAGGTAAAGAAAGTAACTTGGAGAAAAGCTGCCAAACCTTTGCCATCATCAAGTGGAAGAGGAATGAGCTTGTTGTTGTCGCTAGGGTTAGCGTTCCGAAGAATGTCTGAGAGTTGACAATTTGCTTGAGCTTCAACAAAGAGGACACCTTCATCGTTACAATGGATAGAGGTGTTGTTATTTACACGTCCAGCAAGTGGATAGAATATGGTTAAAGTCTTTGATAGGGATTTCTTTAATTGGTTGCATCTTGCTAAGTTGCTAGTGTTAGGTTCTTTAGAGTAAAATAAGACAAAAAGCATCCAAACTGGGACTTGGATTTGATCAAGAAAGGAGAGCTGAAAATGGCGAAGATGGTCAGGTGTAGGAGACGATGGCTTGATTAGCTCTTGGGAAATGAACTCTACTTCAACCCCCATTCGTTTTTCTTTTTTTTTTTTTTTCTTTTTGGCAATCGCTGAAGATCAAAAGTTCTCTCTTCTTAGAAGCAATTGAAAGCCAGGAAAGCATATTTATAGAGCAGAATAATTGAATGCAGACTTAATTACTTCTTCTTTTTTTATTTTATCTCTACAGTTAATCTAACTAATCTAGAGATTTAGAGATGATAATATTTATATTATATACTCAAAATATACAAAACTTTAACTCATTGGTATACTAGAGTCATCTTCATAATGGTGAAATTTTCAATTCTAATTTCATTCTAAGCCAATAAAATGTATCTATGTACATTTACTTATACAGAAGGATGACTCTAAAATGTTAAAAGTTGATTAGTTTATTAAAAAAAACACTTATCTCCTCTTTTTACTAAATTGGTAATAACATCTGAATGAAACTATTTATTACTTATTGAGTACCAATTTATAAGTTTATAGCTAAATAATGTTCTCGTTATAATAAGACTAAAAATATTTAAAAAATTCTTATCTAGATTTGGTGTATGTTTTCATTTATACACCAAACTGATAGATGATTGACATCGTATTCTTTAATTTTAAATGATAGATTATGTATTAATTATCCAATACCAAAATACAAAATAGTCATATATACGTGTCACTCTCCTATTAGTTTTATAGAATTACGTTCAAATAAAATTTAGACAAATGGATTGAGAATTTATAATAAATAATAAAAATATGAAAATTTATAATATTAGATATTCAATTACTTTTTTCATATTAAAATTTAAACAAAATCTATCTAATTACTACGAACTGTAATTTGAAGTCATAATTATAATAAGATAAAAGTATACGTAGATAAATAATAAATATCAAAAGAATTCAGCAATTTATTAATTTAATTATCACATGTTAGATGAATGTGTTGAATAATTAGGGAATCCTATGAGATCTTATATTGAATTAATTGTTTTATATATTTAATCCATAGCCAACTAATTCCGACGGGGAAGAAAAGGAAGAAACTATTGTAGATGCCAAATGAGTTGCTAACTAATGGTATGAACAATGGATGATTATATGAGATTTTAATTACAAAATAATAGCTTGCATGCCACCACGTTCATGCCTTAAAAAATATACTAATATATGAGATCTTTGAAAAGAAAAAAATAATAATAAAAAAGAATAATAGTTATATCCCAAGTTGCAAAATCGAGAGTAATCAGAATTAAGAATACTTATTTATTTTTCTTTTCTTTATTAATGGGAGGGTCAACGGACCGTAAACTGCACGAAAGTGGATAATCATTTTCTTATAATTCGCTCTAAAAATAATCATTCTGTTGTTAATCAATAAAATTATCATGGAAGAAGAATTCATGTTTGTTTAATTCAGGATACAGCTCACTTTACAAGTGTGAAATTTTTAAGTTTAATTAGATTCTTCCTCCCTAATCAATCTCTTAAGCAGGATTAGTCTAAATCCCAACCATACTAATTCAATGAGTTGCTGTAAATTCTGGAGCATCTAAGAGAATGACCATAGACGCAATTGATGTACCGGGACTATTTAAAACAAACAGGAAAAGTAGAGAAACCAAAATATAGGTCTTGCCACTAAAACTTGTGGCTGGCAAAAGTATTAAGCCGACTCAAGGATATGGCTATGGTATGTACCTAAAGCTTGTAACTGAGAATGGCATGCAGGAAGAAAGAATGATCCTTTCAAATTAACCCAATCAAAATTTAGTGTATTTGCAAAAGCATGAATTTCACACCAACAAAAGGTTTCCTTTTTACAAAGTGTGTACATATATATATTTATTTATATATCATACATACACATAAGAAATGAAGTCAAGAAAACTCAAGTGACTAGACCAAATGGATAGCTCCTAGAGATGCTAATTTATCAACTATAATAAGGCCAAACTAACTGGTTACCTCCACTCAATCATAAATGTGGACCATAGCTTGTTAGCTCCTGCTCCAGGTGTACCTTTTTGCGTCGTTATCACGATCAAATGTCGGCTATTACTACCAAAGGTTTCCCCTTACTGTCAGGACCTCGACAACCAGAAAAAAAATGGAGTGACAAAGTAATCAGGCATTTCCAGCTCTCAAAGTATAATGACCATCTCTTGGTTCCTAGACCAATCAATGAATACTTTATACAAAACACAGAAATCCCTCTTTATCCCTATCCTGAAGATGTTAAGGTAGGTATAGTGCGAGGAACAAGCACTGCTTCGCTACTTGCAACTTTTGTTGCTGCAATCTCTTCTAAGCGCTTCCATGTGGCTTCGTGTTTCAACTTTATATCCTCGGCCTTTGCTTCATCTTCTTGAAACTTCCTTAAGCACTCTTCAAACAGCTCAGGATCAATATCAGCAAAGATTTTGCGGACATTAAGAGTTAAGCTCTGGACAACCTGATTCCAGTGATTACGTCCATTCTTCTCCAAGGCAGGAAAAATAATAGGCAGTATAACTTTCCGGTTGTGTCTGATTAAGTTCTCAATATGATCATTGTTCCACATGTACAAAGCCCTTTCTGCCACCTAAAGAAAAAATCATTCAACCAGAACACTAAAATTACGAAAGGTATGGCATGAATGACCAATTCAAAATAGAATCTAATATAAGATACATGGCAATGACTTTCAAGACCAGAATCCCGAACATCATTTTAAGAGATTAATGTCCCATCATTTTCAGAACTTAGAGGCCTCTTATTCTTAATAAACAATCATACACAGATTAGTTGTTTACCAACAGTACTCCAGGAATGGCTTACATGCCAAATTGTATGAAGACCCACATTTCTACCTTCAGAGGAAGAGGATCACCTCCTAGACAGACTTGATCCATTGTATTCCATAATGATTCAGCACACATCTTTGCTTAAGAGGTAAGACCAAAGGAAGAGACTCAGTAACCATATCATCCAACACTACCTAGTTAAAATTCGAAAGGGCACCTAATGCAGAAATAAAATGAGTGCATGCATGAATTTCTTCTATCCCGCTTGAAGAAGCCTTTTGCTCTCCTTAACTCCTGCTCCTCCATCCCAGAAAGAAAAGTCCAAAATGGGGAAATTTTTCAAACAGATAAGTGTGACATTGATCAAAATCAGCTCTCTGAATGGCAACACTGTTCACTAATTATAGGCTTAAAATGTTTGTATATATTCTAATTAAGCTAAAACGTAAAACTCAAACTCCATTCTATTACCAGTGTTGTTGCAATAAAATAAATGAAGAAAAATTAATGCCAGATGCATATGCTGAAATTACAACCTCTCCATGATGTCAGCTTTGCTGCACCAACAAACAACTACCAGCAACTTCCTGCAGTCGCCACTCGACAGAGCTAGCACTACCACCTGATCACTCCATCACATAGCATCACCAAAAGCACCATAACTGCATCAACCACCACTCTATCACTAAACTTATAATTACAGCCACATAGAGTTGTGCAAAGACAAAAAAAATCCTGGCCAGCACAAACCAGTTAATGCGGCTAACTGAACCCAGTAGTTGGTATTTTTCAAGTTTGTGGACTTATGGCATTTCCTATATATTACACATAGCGAGCAGCAAGTCACCTAATTGCTCTTCTTTTTCCTTTTCACTCTTGACAAAAATCGAAATGAAAAAACTGCATTGACTTAAAGACAGCTATATGGCACCAAATACACGCTCTGCGGTCATATTGCCAAGTCTTTTACAAGAACAATCACTTATCACCCAATCAGCAACATAATATCTACTTTAGGATCCTAAAGTCCTCATCACATATTACTCGAGGAATGCGACTTCCTATATAGGGTTTTGACTAAAGAAGTTTCATGCATAATTCTCAGGACCCATGAACAAATCAGGATATGAATTTCAAATTTCCAATCGGAGCCCAACAAAGTGCTTTTTATCATACTAAATAATAAACCTAGAGCTCTCATGCCACATGATCCACCATAATTCACCTAATTTCTTCTTGTTGTCTCAGATCACAATCTAACCAAACTAACAGTTTTCTCTCTCAGAGGGGGGACACAACCACTTACAACACAGGTGTCATGAGTTTGCCAGCAGTAACTGCACCACAGAAAAACTGGTTGCATGCACAAGAACAAGAATTTAGCATTTGACTCCCAGCTGCTGACTCATAGATAAACATTATGATTGCAAAAACGGAATGAATTAAATGCAGCAGAGAAGTTATAGAAAGTGATACCCATAAAGCAGGAAAGACAGTTGCACTGAGATTAACTAAAAAAAGTTTCTTTATATTATTTATGAGTTGGATCTTGACAGGTCATAATATATGATCAACAAAGTATTTAATTTCAAATTTACTTTTTTGAGGATAGTGAGGCAAATAAATCCAGCATAACTTTACAAGCATCAGAGATTTTGCTTACGAACTAGATATTTTCTGAGTTGAGTCCACACTCCACCTATTAAGCACACAACTAGAAGCACTTCTGGCCTCTGGCATTTTGTCTTCTTCACTTGTTACAACTCTTCATTATTCTTTCTTAAATATAGTCCGCATAACATAGCTTTAAAAGCATTAACGGACAAGTAGTCCACCATTATATTTATTCAAATGGATGAATAAACCCTCAGCCAAGAAACTAAATGTGCCACCTCTTTTTAGTTTCTGATCTCTATGATAGTATTCCCTATTGCTGATTCAAAATAAGATTTGTACTCAAAAGCCAATAGCCAGATAAACTGAAACATATTCTAATTAATCACTTCCATTGGCTGGTTAGAATCAGGATGTTAGAAATAAAAGCATAACATATAAAAGTTACAGCTTGGCAGAAAAAGTGAACCACTTTGAAGGAAATACCATCCAACATCAAGAAATACTGAAAAGAACCAAGCAAGTGGAAACAGGAATTATTTTGATGCACGTTACAAAATCTGAGGTCCATTACAAACTAAATTTGATGGTTTATTACCTGGAAGTGTGAACTGCTCAAGCAACGAGCTATTTGATGAAACAGGGGTACCATACATCTTTGAAATTCTGCTGGCTGGGTTGCTTCTAAGATTTCTTCGAGCTCACCCAGGAACATCACCTCCTTAGAACTATTAGTAATTGGCCAGTACTTTAATAAACCCCTTATAACAGTATCTGCAAGCTTGCAGTCCTTCTCCACAAACTGTGTAATGCAGTACAATAATTGCTGATGGTACATAGCTAAGCACTTTGGTTTGTGAAGGGGGATTAGTGCCCGAATGAGGAACAATTTATGTTCTTCTTTCAGCGGCAAAGCAAACCCATTGATAATACTCCCTAAAACTTCTAAAAGCTCTGCAATCCCATTGTGTTTCTCTGTTTCGAAAATAAACCGCAAGAAGATGTTGTTGATAGCCTTCCTAATAAATGGGCGATGCACCATAAATTTTCCATAGATACGATGTAGAATTGTCTTTAGATACTCCCTTTCCCTTGGATCTTCAGAGTCAAAGAGATCTAACAACTTGAGAACAAAAGAGTGATCAATGTACCTCTTGGCCAACTTCGCATCTGTCTCGGGAGATGCAACAAATCTCAGAAAGAATTCATACACAATTTGCAAGTGAGGCCATGCAGGGTCCATTAAGGGTTCCTCCTCTTCCAAATCAAAGGCTTCTAAAACTTTATTCTCACGGGGTTGTGCAGTAAGTGGCCTAAACAAATTCGAAGATACCATCTTTATAGCTTCTTGCATGACAGTTTCTGTTATTTTCCCATTTGCAGAGGTAACATAATCTACAAGCTCAACCAATGTTTGCCGCTTGATGTCCTTTTCTTTCAAATTCTTAGTTGGATCAGTGAAGTCAAACAGCACACAGCACAAGCTCAGCTTTCTAATAAACAAATTCTGCTTCTCAGAGCTGGGGACATCCCTAAATCCTGGCAATGCCTCGTAAGAAGCAATTACTGAATTGCCATTCAATTTGGAATTGACTGCCTGGATAGGCTTACTTCCATGAGCATAACCTAAATGTGGAGTAGAATCAGAGCCCGGAGGAGATGTATCGTTTAAACTTACAGGCCTATTACTCACAATATCACTGTTTCTAGAACTAGTGGAAGTACTTGAAGGAGCAGAAGAACTGCCAAGTTCACGATTCTCAGATGATTTAGATGGCTTCCGCGGAAGCCTACCAAGTATTTGTTTGATCATAACTCAAGAACTATAGCTAAGGATTGAACTTCCCACAAAACCCAGCTATGCTCAAAGGCTCCTTTAAAGCAGATTTTTTAGTCCATGAAAAGGACAGCTACTGACTTCACAATCACAGAACTGGATACAGATGTAAAAGGTCCATATCAAACTGCAGAAAATACAAACCCAATACCATCAACGGAAATCCACTTCCTAACAAAAATTAAGAAAACCCAGAAACATCAATGGAAGCATCAAAGCACTTCTGGTTCCAACATATCATCATCTGGAGAAGTTCTTTCATTTCAACAAAATCCAAGACCCTTTGACTTTAAACTGAAGAACCCAGATGCAAAAACTGAAACAGTAATAGTAACTTCCCTACTAAATCAAAAAAGGCAGAAAGGGTTCTTTCTTTGTACTGCACACCAAAAATAGAAGCTATACACAGCTGAATCAGACAGGGATAGGATCTGGGTTTGATCAAAAACAACAAAACAGCATTATTAGAAAATCTAACACCATAGAAAGTATATGAAAAATAGTAAATTAAAATGAAAAAGCAAAAGCACGGTAAAACTAAAGAAACAACTAAAATGAAGCAGACCCAGATAACACTAAAAGAAACAAGAACATCTCACACTTACATAGGAGACTTGAAAGACAAGCAGCGCAAGAAAGACTCAATTTTTCTTTTTCATTTTTGTTTAATTCACTTTCCTTTTCTGTTCTTTCTATGGATCACTTTGGACCAGAGAGAGAGAGAGAGAGAGAGAGAAAGAGAGCATAAGTGGCTAAAGCAGACACCTTTAACACTCTTCACAGTCCGTAAATGGAACCCATGAGAAGATTAAAGAAAAAAGAATAAATAAATCTAAACCCAAAAATAATTTTTTTCTTTTTAAACAGGAATCAGAAGGTGAAGTTTTATTTTAAGATTTGTTTTTTCTGTTTTTTCTGTTTTCTGTTTTTTCTTTCACTGCATTGGATAGGTGTAATAATTCAGCTCTTGAGTTCATTTCGATTTCGCTTATGTTTTAATCCAACGTTATCAGATCGATCACAATCGTACAATTTTGTCCAATCAGACAGTAATAATAAAAGAAATTATCCCCGTAGCACCTCAGAAGAAACATTTTCTCGGAAGGCCAGTGGATTCGTGAAATACATAATAATAAATAATGGTTGAAGAAATAATTAAATTCAATATTTCTCAATTTTTATAAATAAAATAATCCATCAAGTGACTCTATAATTAAAACTTCTTTAAATCTATAATTAAAAAAACCCTTCAACTATTTAACACGGATTTACTAATAATTTATAATGCATTTGGTATGTAATCCATAATTAATAAATTTTAAGCCAGAAATTTTAAATAAGTTTTTCTACCACATTATTTTTTAAACATATTTAATAAAATCAGTAGTATAATCATGTCTTATAATTTAGAATAAATTAATTTAAAATTTAATTATAAATATTTTATTCAAAAAAAGGTTTACCTTAATGTTCATACGTTTGTTTTTTTTTTCCTTAATAATTAGATATATTTAAGTTTTCTTTTTTAAATTACATATATACACAACAAATTAAATGAATTCATATGAATTTAAGGAGAAAAATAAGTGTTGTATTTAGTATCTAGCAATAATTTTCAAAAAAGAAATTGATTATTGTTGGCTTGGAAAGCTTTTGGTTACTTATTTGTCGTTATAGAAATAGTAGGTGAAAGTGCAATAGAATAAGAAAAATAGACAATTCCTTTTGTTATTAAATAGACTTTTTAAATAATACAAAGCTAAAGTAATAATTCAACCCCCAGTTAAGTTTTTCCTTTTTCTTCTTTTTCCAATATTTTCTTTTCTCATCCAATTATTTAGGTAAAATTTATCTTTTAAACCCTTGAATTTATCAATTTTTTTAATTAAAACTTAATAATTCTTAATTAAAGTAAATATGAAATATAAATATTCAATAAAATAAATAAAAATCTCATAAAATATATATATATATATATATATATATATAATAATTTTAATTAAACTAAAAATAAAAATTTAATAAAATAAAATAAAATTTTAGAAAAATATTAAGAAAATAAAACTGAAAAGTTTAGAACCCTAATAATAGATTTTACCTGGAATAAAGTAAGGTTGCAAAGATTTATGTCATAGATCTCAAATTTCAATATATATTCCAACAATCATCCTCAATTGATGCTGTGGTTATTTAACATTTTCATGCTTAAATTATGTGATTGCTGGAAGAAATGTGTCAAGATAATATGTTGTAACTAATTAAACATATAGTAAGACTAGACTTTGGAGATTTTAAACAGAAAAGGGTTTTTTTTTTTCTCCAAAATTTAATGAGTTTTGAACCTAACACTATTTATGACACAGTAGAATCAATACAGTTTTTAATTTAACATATTATTTGACTCCAATTCAATGGATAAAACTAAAAATAATTTTAAATATATTTCTCAAGAATTGGAAATAAAGGTCAAATGTATATTTATTGTCTATAAATCTTGACTATTTAGTCGATTTAACACTCTAATTTTCAATATAATCTAACTGGCATCTGATTTTTTTTTTAATATATTTTGACATCGTTTGACATGTATCTTCATTCAATATGTCTATAAATATTATATAAAAATATTTAAATATTACCAAAATATAAAGTTCAAATATATATTAGATTAAATTGAAAGTCATAGAAGTTTAGATATTAAAAGAAATTTATAATTATTTATTAAGTTAAATAACCGATGCATTTAGCCAGAAATAAATAAAACCAATAAGATGGAAATATATTGAGAAGTTATCAGCCTTGGTATATGGTAGCCCCAGTCCAGCCATGCCAGGTAGGTGTAGTGAAGAAGTTGGTGCGGTGCTTGTGTACCCATAGACAATAAAGAATGACCATCATCATCATCATTGCAAATTAATTATATTATATATATATACCCATTTTGATTTGTCACTTGTGTTAGCACAACTTTGAGCATACAACACAGCAGAAGGAAAACACAATTATTTTACCCTAAACATCAAGCACCTCCATCAGGAAAGAAGCAAAATCCATATAATCATTCCATGTACGGACACTTAATAATGGTGGCTGGCCAGGGCATTTCATGAATCATGATCACCATTGATAAACTAAGCCTTCTTCATAGCAGTAGGACTGTAGAAGCAACAACTTGTTATATATATTCCTGCTCTATCATACTTATCATACTGCACTTATGAAAAGTTCATCCCACCATAGCCGCATAATGGGACCTATTATTCTTTCTATATGAGCAAAAATTATTAGATATGCTCATCCTCTGTAGTCCCTCTCTCTCATGTGGCCTATGAGAAATGGGACACTTGAACAGTTCCATCTAATCAACTCCTTTGTACATGAGAGAGCAACATGCTGACAAAATTCTACATTTTTCAACATAAGCAAGCAATCTGACAGGCAGCATAAACTTCAAACACTAAAAGCATTGAGATCTCAATCTGCAGTGTCAGGCTGCCATTTTGAGCCCAAAATAAAGACATAGAATACAACAAAACCAAGCAAATTTCTGGTGCTGACAACTTAAGGAACTGAATATTTCATTCATAATAGAATGTAATTGTAAGATAAATTATGTTCCTCCTTTCTTAAAGCAGAGTTCTTAATTATTGAGCAGACCAATTATAGGAGACGGCATATAAAGGATGTATGTAGCCAATGGTATAAGCCTGGATAAGATTTTGTAAATCTAATCTTCTGTGTTAATGACAGCAATTTTGGTATGTGCAAATCATGATAGGGACCAAATGATTAGAACTTGTAACATGGGCATAGAAGGTACCACTGAAGGCACTTTCCTGACTACTTTCACTTTTTCCATCCTCCATATCTTGTGCAAAAGCAACAAACAAAAAGATTACCATATTCATGAACATTAAATGAACTGTTTTCAACCATTTGTTTTTCTGGTTCAATTTACTCATTTACTTATTTTTCCTGCAATAATTTGCCTTCCATTGAGCTTTTAAATAGAGAGAGGATTACATCTGAAATTCTTTATAAGAACTAAAAGAAGCGATCTCTCTATGTAAAATTTATAACACACGGATCAATTTACAAAATGCTTATTAGGCTTTGATAATTGGCAGGACTTAACATATTGTGGTGAGACCGCAATAGATATATTAACATGTTGTGTACATTCAACCACCTGAATAATATTATCAATGGAATGAATTCGATCTCAATAGGAAAAAAAATTATTGTCCATGGTAATACCAATAATAATCTCTGCTTTTGCTAACCTGAAGTGGTGTGAGGGACTGATTTGTGAGGAATAAGTGCTTGTATGTTATTCGAAGATTTCTGAGCAGCAAGCCCTTCTAAACGTCTCCATGTGGCTTCACATCTTGCTTTAGTTTCATCCTCCTTCCTTTCTGCTTCTCGAAACTTATGTAAGCATTCATTGAACAACTCAGGATCAAGATCATCAAAAATCTTGCGGACATTTAAAGTCAAGCTACGTACAGCCTGGTTCCAGTGATTTCTAGCATTTTTCTCCAGAGCAGGGAAGATAATGGGCAGTATAACCTTGCGGTTTTGTATGATTAAGTTCTCAATATGATCATTGTTCCACAAGAACAATGCTCTCTCAGCCACCTGAAACAGCAAGCACCAACTAAATAGGTGATTTAGACATTATGAGTGAAAAAGGATGGCTCATCTCATCAAGTCAATAATACAGTGAGTTCAACTGCAAAACCGGGAATTTTTCTTTTCAATGAAACAAATTTCCAGAAGAAACCTAAGGCTTTAGTCTGATACAGATTTAAGCAAACAGATCTCAAGTCAATCTGAATGGTATCAAATTCAAAAGAATTTATTATCATGTCCATTACCCTACTGATTTGCAGCTTGAAAGGTGAAGATAACTTATGCATAAAGAGCAATTAAAGCCTATTTGGCTCGTTTTAGTACAGAACCGAACATCATCAAGATTTCTGTTCCAGTATCAGATTTTAGATAATCACACATACTTTTTAAACTTTATGCTCAAATTTAATTTTCACCTAAATCAATGAGTTGAGAATTCTAGTAAAATATGTGGATTTCTTTTAAACTTAACAACTAGCTGGATACCAGTCAAAGATTTGCTTTCAATTTATATTTCAGAAGCAGCCAAAGGTGGAATTCTAGTTTTAAGGACATCCAAGGAAAGACGACATACTAGACATCTTCTGAAATAACTCATATTCTCACTTATACATCTTTCACAAGCGATGCTTGAAATTTCCATTGTGAATCCGTACAACATGGGTACTTTCTTTTTGGGATGTATGCAGGGAATGACCATCTTAACCGACCCCCACGCCTCTTTCTCTTCCACTGGCCCATATAACATAATCCAAACTTGATCATGAAACTGTTGTTACTATTAGCAACGCCATAATCCATCCATTTACAATTGGCTACAACAGCATTAAATGCACGCTCACTTAGAAAGAAGAAAAAGAAAAAGAAAATTGGATCTGAATAAGAAAATGAAGAAGAAAATGTTGTCATAGTTCTTCCAAATTATGTACATATGTAGCACCACAATCGAGTCAATAGTCCAACGAACAAATAACAGAATTCGTGATCCCTTGACATTGATTATTCTAAAATAAAGCAGAAGAGTGTCCAGTGAGGAGCAATTTTTCTTTTTCTCTATCTAGGTTCCTAAGCAGAAATTCTCACAGGATAACGTCAAACTCATAAACCAAAAAGATCTTGTTATCCAGAGAGTCAATATCAACAAATCCTAGCTTGGTCATGTAACACATTTTCTCTGAGCTTTTTAGCATGAGATCAAAATCTACAAAACCCTGTTCACTTACGTGATACAGCTTTTGCTTTTTCTTTTTGCCTATAGAAGAATAGAAACATTAACAAGATTCAGATTTGAATTACTCTAATACCCTTCAAAAATTTGTTACTTTCACATAAGCCTAAATTAACCCTCGTATGTGATAATCAAGCTATCAACTACCACTTGACTTAATGGCAACATATATTGACCATATCAAAATTTCTCAGCGAAATACACATTTTTATTTGTGATCTTCATTTGCTGTTTATGATGGGAAGACAGAAGGCAACTTCATGTTTAGACAGAAGGCAACTTCATGTTTTTTGTCTTTTTTTTTTCCATGTCTTTCGGAGAACTCAATGGACATTAATCACATACAGGAAATTCCACACAACTATAGACACACAAAACCAAATAAGAAAGAAAGGAGAGACGATAACTGCAACAATAAAAGCTTTCAGAATCTGATTGGAGAGAACCCTTCGCAATTGAAAATTAAGATGGTAAAAGCAATATTCGGTGACATGAATGTTCAAGATTAAGCATGTTTCACATGAGAAGTTCATTTAGCATACAATTAGTTGTTTAAAACATGTTTTGGAAGAAGAAAATTTGTAGCACAAAACCTAAATCAGTAAAAGAAACGAAACATTTGGATTACCTGAAAGTGTGAACTGTTCAAACACCGAGCAAGTTTCTGAAACAGGGGCACCATACAACGTTGAAATTCTGGTGGCTGAGTCGCTTCCAAAACTTCCTCCAGCTCATTTAGGAACATGACTTCCTTTGAACTATTAGTGAGAGGCCAGTATTTTAACAGACCCCTTATTACAGTATCGGCAAGCTTGCAGTCTTTCTCCACAAACTGCGTAATGCAGTATGACAGTGGCTGATGGTACATAGCCAAACATCTTGGCTTATGCAGAGGAATTAAAGCACGAACAAGAAACATTTTGTGTTCCTCTTTCAGAGGCAGAGCAAACCCATTAATAATGCTACCCAAAATCTCTAAAAATTCAGCAATCCCGTTATGCTTCTCTGTCTCAAAAATAAACTGGTAGAAAATGTTATTGATAGCTTTTCTGATAAATGGACGATGCACCATGAATTTTCCGTAGATGCGGTGAAGTATCGTTTTCAAGTACCCCCTTTCCCTGGGATCTTCGGAGTCAAATAAATCCAGTAATTTGAGAATGAAAAATTGATCGATAAATCTTTTAGCTGGTTTTACATCTGTCTCAGATGATGCCACAAACCTCAGGAAAAGCTCGTACACAAGCTGCAAATGCGGCCATGCAGGATCCATAGAAGGCTCCTCCTCCTCCAAATCAACACCATCTATAATTTTATTCTCACGTGGTTGAGGAGTCAGAATCCTAAATAAATTTGTAGAAACCATTTTTATTACTTCTTGCATAACAGTTTCGGAAAATTTTGCATTTGCAGAAGTTACATAATCAACCAGCTCTAACAATGTCTGTCGCTTGATCTCCTTTTCTTTGAGGTTCTTTGTAGGATCGGTGAAGTCAAATACAAAACAACAAAGATTCAGCTTTCTTATAAACAAGTTCTGCTTCTCAGAATTAGGAACATCCCTAAATCCAGGCAATCCTTCAAATGAAGAAAACCCCACAATTCCATTCAGCTTTGAATTTACACACTGCTGAATCTTGTTTCCACTGATTTGTCCTGCAGCTGCAGCAGAATTATTGGCAGTTACAGATGTGGTGTTTAACTTGCCTGACTTACTATCCCCTAAAGCACTGCTTTTTGAACCAGTAGAAGCATTTGACTTCGTGACAGGATTTCCATTTCGACCAGAATCACGATTTTCAGTCGATTTAGACGACTTTTTTGGAAGCTTACTGAGTATCTTGTTTAACATAATTTACATAAACAAACAAAATTCCACCTCAAACAACCACAACACTGATTTTAAAAGATTTCACTATCCAATCCAATGAAAATCATGACTCATCAAAAAGTACCAAATTCCAACTTTCCCATGTCCATGAAATCCACTTGAAGAGAAGTGCTAGCAAATAATTTACGCTTTCCACCCAAACAAGGATCTCAATGAATCTCTCTACTTCTAAGCACAAAGCAAACTCATCCACAAAGTCAAAAGCAAACCCACTTCTCTATCCACACAGCAAGGCAATCCCCAATTTCGCCAATCTCAGTCAAACCAAAACACAAAGGTAACTTTCAAAACCGCTGCAAGCCCTTCCTCACTCTTCACCAAAAAAAAAAAAAAGAGGAACCCAACATCAAAATCACAACTTTTTGACAGGAATTGGAAAATCCAGAAGTTAAAGTCTCCCCGATAACAAGATCAGCAAGAAACTTTTATCTATTTATCAATCACCATGTTCCTTTTATCTATCAGGTGCTCTTAGTTTAAAACAGCAATCATCAGCCAATGCTCTGGAATAAAACTTAAGGATAACAATTAATCAACAGATTAAAAGATAAAAGCACATGCAAGTAAACAAAAAAGTTGTACGGAATATGAAAAAGAAAAACGTAGGTCATATAAGGAAGGCATTGTTCACGGTGAGCATGTACTTACAGAGTCAAAAATTCAAAACTTTTGTTCTTGTTTTTCTCGTTGGTGTTTGTTGACTGAGAAAGTTGTTATCTTTCTTCTTCTTCTTCTTCTAATAAAAAAAAAAAAGTATTTTCTATATATATATTGCTGTATATAATGATATATATTTTTTACATTGAGGAAGATTATAGGATGGGTGAGAGAGAGCTCAGTCAGAAACGCACAATAACAGAAAACTGTGAAATTTATGGCCGGTAACTCTAATAAAAAAAAAGTTCGGGTAAAAAATATTGAAATTTAGTTAATTGTTTCGTAATTATTACTTTTTTTTTTAATTTGTAAACCATTAAATTCGTGAGAGCTATCATCATCTTTTGCTTTTTCAGTCTTTAATATAATATAATATGGTAAATTATTTTACTACATCGCATCTACATAGTATTCATTTAACTTTTGTCAACAACTTTGATTTTAAAACATGGTTCCACCTGCTAAAATTAATGCATTACAGAAAATGATAAAGTTGGCATTTCTCATTTGTAAGAATTAGAACAGATTTTGAAACTTTTTATCCATTATCCATCAATATTGATATAAATTTTATCACTTTTTTTTGGGTGAAAAGTGAGAAAGAATTTACAAAAAGAAAGAAAGAAACTGGTGGATCATGATTTCCTTAAAACCCTAATGAGTGATTTGATTTTTCCTTCCAAAAAGGAAAGCTTGTTTATTGGATTTTGATAGAAAGCATTAGTTTGGTACTAGTCAATGGGTGTGATTAGAGAACTTATGAAGCATACGTCCATTTTATTCTTATTCTACAGCTCACTCTTCCAACTTTCACTTCTAAAAGTGAAGCAAAATGAGCTGTTATAAATTGTCCTATTACCTCTCTCTCTCTCTCTCTCTCTCTAATATTTGCTATTTGAGAATCCTGAGTAGTACCAATAAAATAGATTGATTCTTTAAACTTTCCAATTCCAAAGCACAATATCTTTTTGGAGATCCCAAGAGTAGCAAGAACTACCTTTGAGATGGTTATAGCAAGTCAGCAACCTTTCATTTTCACATAAGGGGAGGTGGATAGAAGGAAAGGACACAAATATTATACAATATATCATTCTTCTCAAATACGAAGTTTTGAAATGCTCAAAGTTATGTTTTAAAGGAAAGGTCAATTCAGGTGACCAATTCTTTTATACCAATCCATTTGACAAGTTAGCATTAATTCAAGTCCAGGCCAGGTGGTGCAGTACGCATTCATACCTGAGAAATTTACCTAATGGTCCATAATTGCATACCAGCAGCCTATGCTTGACTACTTATTAAGGGTCAGCTTAGAAATCTAAAAGCAAATTCCAAAAGAAAGCAGATATAGCACAACAAAACAAAATTCAACGTCAAATTCCTAGAAAAGATGATGCCACAGTCCAGCAATGCTAAACTGGCCGTAGGCTATTGAGTATTATCCGCGCCCCAGTAATTAAGTCATTACAATGAATTCCAATATGGGATCCTCAAGAAGCCATGGATCCACCAACATGATAGACTGAAAGAACAAATATAGTTCATAAATCCTCATCACAGAACCCAAGTTTATTGCGTAACATCTTTGTCATGTACATAAATACTATTGGCTAGAAGAAACACTTGCCCTTCCATCATACAGAGATGCATAAATAGTCAAATCAGGGAAGCAAAAAGAAAATTGCAGAGGTGAAGAAACAAAAAAATGTGTCTTGAATAGGAAACTACATCAAGTGAACCAAACATGATACATGCAATATTAAGCTGAAGAACCAACTAGTTTATGTTGATTCTGGCTTTAATACATTTGACAGGTAAATTACTTATATTACAACATGCATGCGGAGAAACATTTTTATGAAGAGGACTTAACCGTAGAAAGACCATGTTTATGGTGCTTCAACTATATATGCATATCCAAGTAACAACAGTTGCATGATACTATCCACTGACGCTGGCTAGGACCAACAGGGAAAAGTCTAACAAAACAGCAATGACTTCCCTAAAGAGTACTGAGGCACGAGATGTCATCAGACGATTTTAATTGCATTTTTGACCCAACAACTACCAAAATTTTATATACAAAAAAGAACAATAGTAAAGAAAAAATAGATAAAAGAAACATAGAATACTTCTGCAAGCAACCAAAAACACAAATGGCATGAGATAATTTTGATCATAGACCTTGCCCTAATTTTCAATAAACATTTAAGATCATAAACCATATCCAGCCCTGCTATCAACAAATGCTTGAATAGATGGTTCTCTTCCAAGAAAATCTGATACTATTTCAATTGGTTCTTTAGCTCCTCCTGGGGCCAATACCTGCCATGAGATTGAATATGATAGAGGAAGATATATTGTTCAATCACAAAAGTCTCTAATAGTTATACTGGAAACTTCAAGAAAAAAGAAAACTGTTAAAAAATCTTAAATAGTAACAATGACAAGCTCATGTTTAGAATTACATATCACAGGAATAAATAAAAGCACGCGTGAATGTATTTACCTTGTTCCTGAACTGCAAGCCAATATTGTGGTTCAAAAGATCACCATGGAATTTTGAGGTAAATATGTCAGCTGCAAAAACCTAAAAGGAATTTGAGGAATCAGTAATAATGTTGACAGGTATTGTCTTTGATGGGGTACTAAAGCCGCCATAACTTTCATAAACTGAATGAGGCAAAACATATTATATTTCTGATGGGGCCAATATAATAAGGCAGGAGTCCTAACGAGCACAAACAAATTATACTAATTTGGGTCTAACTATTAGCATAAATGGCCTTAGACTGATAGAACTATTAGCATAAATGGCCTTAGACCGATAGGAGCCCGTGGTACATAACAATCCAACAATATAAGCTTCACAAGTATAAACCACATGAGCTCTTATACCATACTTAATATTCCAATTTACCCAATATAACAAGGGAGAACTGCTAATTGGGCCAGAACAAATTTAGATAATTTGGACCTAATCATTAACATGACTTAAAGTCAGAATAATAAATTTGCCCTTCCCAATATAAACATTTAATTCTCTTGTAATCACCCAATGCAGGACAATGCACACGTAATTTAACAAAAGTATTTCAGTCAAAGGATTAAGTTTGCTTATGGTCTTTCAGTAGGAGTTTATGAAAGAGTCATAGACCTCGCTCCAAATACGACTGTAACAAGCAGCTTCAAAACCAATGGCACTACGTGGGAAACATGAAGCAGGATTGGCCCCCTCCAACATTGGCAGACCTAACATGACCTGGAGAAACAAAGTTAAAACAGATATGTACTGGGTCTATATAAGAGAGGGAGAATCCAGGGGAAGCTTGGAGGGCTGTTCTAATTAAGAAAGTAGAAACACAATTTAACAGTGTATTGTTTTAGCAGTCATAATCTTGTTACCTTTGGATGGAGATGCTTGAATAACTCAACAATGTCAACATTGTCAGCAGAATGTATAATTTGATCAAAAAGACCTGATAGCCAGACACATCTGAGTTAGACTAAACAACAGGAAGAGATAGTTATAACCTGATCAAAAAAACCATTTGAGTTGCAATGAATAGTAGGAAGGAACAATGAGTATAAATCTTATCAGTTATCATAACTAAAACACAAGTAACACTTACATTCACGATAAAAATGTTAAGTCTAATGAAATCATTTTTCTTTCACCTTAAAATATATTCTATGGTGAGGTTACTTATTGTATCATACCCATTAACCCATGAATTATTGCATGCACAGTGCATGGATACCATGTGGCAGTCATTAAACGGGTAAAAACATTAGATAGACAAATAGGGAAGGTGTAGCATTAATCTTTCACCAAATAAAACATTTCACATTCACAAGAAAGATTAATTTGCCATTCATTATGTACTATTTTTTAACATGGATTATTTAGCAAAAACATGATTGTCATTCTTATATTTGTGTATCACAAGTTTCAAGGATGATATGTCAAGAAATTTAATAAAATCACCAGTCCCGAAAAAGAAAAATGAAAGCACCAAGACTTACAATAAAGAATATCCTGCTTCAATTTAATAGCAGAAAAGAAATATCGCCATCTTTTGAGCGACCTGCAAATTTCATCCTTAATGGGTTTTGTAATATCCTACAAGTAATGAACATCATGAATATCAAAATTATATCAATAATTTAATGAGGTAGATCTGAAAGCACCCTCTAAAATCTGTTCAACAGTGTATCTAAACATGTTATATAAAATGAAATTTTGTTAGTAAGGAGGAAGATCATATTATGTCTAGGAATATAACAAAAGAAAACATCATAAGTATGAATCACCTGATGAAAACCAGATATCAACTTCAAAGAGAAGCTCTCATAACACCTAGAAAACTCCACGAGGATGGCAACATAAGATCATGTATGATTAAATTAGAATAAAGTGAAATAAGATCAAAATTACTTACCAGTTTTCTAGCAGCAAAGCAGGGATCTCCACAAAGTCAGGATCAACACGCAACCCAGAGAATCTGGCAAATGATGCCTGGTTGCAGATGTGTTGGACCTAAATCTCATTATTAAGAAATGTTAAGAAATTATCCTAAGATGATCTTAATTGCTATTATAAAGAATGTTATCACAAGTGCATCGTTGAAAATGAATAAACTCTGAAGAGAACGTACAACATGGCCAAACTCATGGAAAAGGCTAACCACTTCAGAGAATCTCAATAAGCTAGGATGACCAGCAATACCCTTTTGCAATTCAGAAATGAGTAGTGCCACTGGAATCTAGTTACAGAAAACCAAGCATTAATAAGTTTAACTGAACTCTCAACTAAGAAGCAAGCACATAAAGAGATATCAGGCAGGGATCACCTTGTTTACTTAAATTGGAAACAGAGAAAAAACAATTAAAAAATTGGTCCTTCTGCATGTGACACAAGGGGGTATCTCACTCCATTGCTAGTATAATTATGCAAAAGAGTCAAAAAGTGGGCAATACAGGATCTTGCTCTTATTTTTTTTCAATCACAACAATGGATGCATAAGGAAACAAAGAAAAAACAATTAAGAAATTGGTCCTTCTGCATGTGACACAAGGAGGTATCTCACTCCACTGCTAGTATAATTATTCAAAAGAGTCAAAAAGTGGGTAATACAGGATCTTGCTCTTATTTTGTTTCAATCACAACAATGGATGCATAACTAAAAGTGCTTTGTTCAACTGAGAGGATCTAAACACAAACAGCAATATATTGGTCAAAGCAACAAGAGCAAGCATAGCTGCCCCAAATAGTCAAAAGAATATGACTCCTGCAGAACAATATAAATGCCCCGTGCAGAGATTCTTAAAAGGAGCCACTAGAGTCCAATGCAGCACCAAAAGCAAAAGAACCTTATGATTGGAGAGTTTCAAAATCAAAATTTGAGCAAGTGGGAACACAGAAATCGCACCTGCCGTGCACCGTTACTTGATAATGCACCATTTTGAAGAGCCACCACACAAGTGTGACCATATTTTCCTTCCCTGTTATATAATGTAATCCTGTTTCTTTCAAAAACAAAACAACTCAAAGACTACATTGGGGAAGAGAATAATAACTATACCTTTTAAATAAATCAAGGTAGAAATAACCCAAGAGCTCAGCTGAACTCAAGTCAAACACTGAAATGACGGACACATCACTATGCCAAACCTCAGCATCTTTAATTTCCTGGAATCTTAATCCTGTTGGAGACAAGGATAGGGTGATGACTATAACTATTTATCACATATGAGATGAATGTTTAACAAGACACAATAAGTATGGACAAAAAAGATAATTGGAAAAGACTACAAATTCTATTATAATAAAAATTTATTGATTACCAAAAAGGTCTTGCACTATTTTGAAGATCCCAGACAGAACTAAATCAACAGGAAAGTATTGCTTAAGAGCTCCAAAGTCCACATCAAACTGCTTTTCTTCAACCCTTTTCACATAGTATAATAGATCCTCAATTCCAAATGGAAGTTCTCCTTCCTCTTTCTTCTGATGCATCATGATGCAAGAAAATCACATGCAAAGAAAATAAATAAACAGATAGATTTACATGGGAAAAAAGAGAATCATTTACTAACCTTTAAGTCTCTCAACACGGTGAGTTCCCTAGTCGCCATTTCAGTTAAACTGGCTGAGATATCCTCTAAGAATTCAAATACCTGGTTTAATAGGAGATCAGCTTCATTAATAAAATCCAAGGAGATAAGACAGACAGTAACTTGACAAAATGCTTTGGCTACAACAGTTGACTGTCCTGATTGCAAGACTTGCATCACTAAGCCTCAAACTGTACGAGTGAATTGAGTCCAAAACCAAATAGACTGAAATATGCAATTCCAATTTCACAAGAAGCCTATTTGCCCCAGTATCCAATTTCAGAAAAAGAATACACAGTACATTCAGGAAATAGCCTCCCTGCAAAAAGCAAGGGGATGTTCCCTCGTACTCCTAACTCCAACCTAGCAGGGAGCACTTTGTGCACCAAGTGAGCCCTTATAATGAATAGTACAACTCAATTAATTATTTAGCTGAGCAATGATTATCATGACTTCCATAACACACAAAAAAACGCTTCAAGAAAATAACAACATTATCAGACCTTTGAGGATGTTTTTGCCATTCTGAGATCAACAGCATAATCTGCATAGTTTGAATAGCCAAATAACCGAGCATATTTGTGGCGCAATTCGACCTACAATACCAAAAGTCTATGAGTTATGATGGAAAGACAGTTTTCAGACATTTAATTCTTACATTTCTAAAGGATATTAGGTTTCCATATGGCCAAAAATGGATTTCTAGGCATTAATTTGAGACAATAAGTAGTCCCATATTCGACTTCTTTTGCGAGATGTATGAGTTTGGAGTGGCCACTGACTTATTTCAGGTCCCCTTTAGGCAGTAGTCCTTTATCTAGATCTTTTGGGATTAGATGGTTTCCAAGATTACAACAATTCTAGATAGTTGGAAGGAATAAAAGAAAAAATCACTCTTACTCAAGCTTGTTTATCAAGCATACCTCTTGCATTACAGGACCTCTTTAAAGATCCCACAAAAACAGCTACTAATATTGAGAAAGTAACCTATGAGTTTATGGCTGGACCATTTTATCAGTTAAAAAAAAAAATCTAAGAATTTGTGGCATGTGAACTTAAATATCGATCTTCAGTATATGACGATCAAAAGTAAAAATGGTTTGTAAAGAATGGGTGGGATGCAGGGTGTGGAGCAGGGGCCACCCCTAAAAGTCCATAAATGAATCATTCAACTATCTTCTTCCCTGTAGTTAAACAAAATAGATGGCGGGCATCTCATATGCTTTTGGGAAATTATCTAGCATGGTACAAATTCTTACCTCCTTCGCCATTATTATAAGTTTTTACAGTTTGTGTAATACTCCTATTTCCTACATCTCAGGCAAACAATTCCATTTCTTAGGAATTTTTCTTTTACAAGAGTCTTAAAAATAGTATTGTATGATTTTTTAATTCTTTTCCACTCTTAGTCCAGGAGATTACTAGAAATTTTACAAGATATAAGCTTTTACAATACTTTTTATTCACCTCCAGAGCCAATAAAATTTAGAAGAGTAAGGTACCACCTAAATTAGGTGCTGTCCAGATTTTCATAAAGTTAACACTAATGACTTGTTGCAGATAAAAGGAGCAAGACAAGCTTTATCTCCTGGTTAGCATTTATGTGAGGTAAGTATAGTAACCATTAACTAATATCAATTGTTACTGCCTTGTGACTTGTGAGGTTACAAGTGCCATTTCAAATGGCCTGTTGGTTCTTCGAGGAGAATTGAGCATTTTCCAAGTTACAGGATGCTTTCATTGGTTGAAAGTGAACAGTTTGGAAGTACAAAGGATTGCTAAAGTGCTTTGTTTGCAGTGAGTTGGAAGATACAGATGGGGAGGAACGTCAAATCTCTAAAAGTAAGATTTCTTTTATCTAATCTCTACAGCCTCTGGGATAAATTTGGCTTCTTTTTGGGTTTATGACTTTGGAGTAATCAAAGGAGTAAGCCCAGGCAATACCCAACATGACCATAGGGTACAATTTACTAGTTTTTCTTTTTTACTTATTAGCTATGTTTTTCTTCTGTTGCATGCTCATGCCTGCAGGATATCTTATGATCTATGTTCTGCCTTCTTTAACAAATTTTCTTTTCTATCAGAAAGAAGATGATGAAGCAATTACAGATGTAAATTCTTGGCATGAAGGCCCTAATGCAAATTTTTAAATTTCAAAATTTTTATGGTTATTTCATTTTCTGTACCATCCTATTGCAATAGGATTCAAAATAATTAAGCTTTTCTAAGTAGCAAAAGAGACAATGTTTACCAAACGTTCTAAGATAGAAAGATTGACTTCTCCACACCTCTTCCCGTATGCCATTGCAATAGTCCTCCTTGTTGTTCCTACCTTCACATGCTCAAGGAAAATATCAATACTGTAAACTAATCTTATAATATAACCAGGTCAAAACTGCAATTAAAAGAAAATAATTAGCCAGTAAGTAAAATCGAAAGATTTTCCTGAGATCAATGGCTAATAGTCGGTCAAAGTGAAACCTATACGTAATTGTGTGCTCACCGGTATATCCATTCATCCATTACAAATTGCATGTAATATCATTTTAAGCATAACGATGTTAGCAAGTAACCACTCTTTCAATTTTCAGCACAATCCATAGTGAATATTCAACAGGTTAATTCTTGATTAAGTAAGAACATTTTCCCCTATGATTCCCTTAAATATAACCTCCCTTGCTTAAATATCGTTTTACATTTTTAGCAGCTGAAGCAACACTTAGGGCCCTCTACAGCTAAAATGCTTAAAAACTGTCAGCCACACTGCCTAGCCCAATAACATAGACAGCAGATAACACTTCCAGATTCCTATAAGATACTATTACAGCCCAAAAATAAAAAAAAGAGCATCCTATATTTATTCCTAAACAACATCCAGATTCCTGGTTATGAATTTGGTAACTCAAATCTCCTTAAGATTTTGAACAGAATTATGAATCCTGCCAGTCCAGAAGCAGCATGACAAGGTAGCTAAGTCTGCAAAAGGGAATACCAATTTTCTCCTTCTGCATTTCGTATAATTGAAATTATTCCCAATGTATAGCCAACATTATATTTGACTTAATGTATAAGCACTCAATTTTCAATTATATTTCTATGTTAATGAAAATTTGTCATAATCCAAAGTTGTAACATTGCTGCAGAACATGCAGCAAGTAATTAAAATATAGTAGGGTGTGAGGCACAAAATAATGAATGAAGAATGTGATACCTTGCAAAGTTCCAGCAGTGCGACAACATGATGACTTTTCATAGTGACCTTATATTTACCATTTTCAGCCTTGTCCAAGTTCTGCGAAGGAGAAAACTCATTTGAGCAATGAAAAACAGTATTATTGAAAATTCACTTAACTTGCACATATACAAATAGTAACTAGACAAAAATCATTAGCTTTTCGTTTTCCATTTCCTTTAAGTATAAAATACTGTATTTAGGCTAATCATGTTAAAACATTGTTTCCAAAAACAAAAGCTTAAATACTTCAACAACGAATTGGTTTTAAGAGCTTCACCCTTTGAAGAGTCCATACATATCCAGAATTATCTATGCTTGAGATCTTTATTTGAGGCATGCCTTTATTCCATAATCCACCATTTATTAATTAAGATGCCTAAGTCAACTGTCCACAATACTGTCAAATAATAAACTTGAGGCTCTAAATCAATATCCAATTATGCTTATTACAAGGAGACCAATAAAAATTGACCAATTCTCTAGGAACCTTGCAAACACTGGAAAATGGAGAAAGTGTTTTTTGCAAAAGTACAAAATATATTTTCCGTGGAACATACAGAATCTTATAATTGAGTACTAAACATTCTAGAGAAGAACAAAGAGTTCATATATTTGATTTATCTTATCAAGCAATGTCAAGTTAGAGCCATCCAATATTAGAAGACTAGCCTTCCCCAAAACAATGCCCCCACCCCCGATACCAAAGAGAAAGAATCACCTTCAGGTACTCTGGTGGCAATCCAGCCAGCTCTGCTTCACTGAATAGGATGAATGTGCTATCGTCATTCAAATTTTGGATATATCGTAAGCTAAGCTCATCAATTTGAGCTTTCAAACGCTGAGCTTCCTCTCTCTTGGTAACAGTAAGGTTTAAACCACTTCGCTCAAAGTCCATGACCTGTCACTGATCAGGAAAAGAATTAACACTTGATTGAACAATTTATTGAGGCTAATAGATCTTTTAAGACG
This sequence comes from Ricinus communis, assembly GCF_019578655.1. Classification (NCBI taxonomy): domain Eukaryota; kingdom Viridiplantae; phylum Streptophyta; class Magnoliopsida; order Malpighiales; family Euphorbiaceae; genus Ricinus; species Ricinus communis. The sequence continues at coordinate 28,044,503 of NC_063262.1, forward strand.
CAAATGCAACCACATATAGTATATCATAGTAAACCATGTTCCAAGAAAAATAAGGTTAAAAATAATGAATTTCCTTACCAGGCACTTAACGTAGTGTTTTGCTTCAGGGTTCATCCACTCGCCTTTCACAGAGAAAGCTTTCACCACACGGTATACATCTTCACGTTCGCTGATCAGCTTGCATGAAATAGGAAATAATCAGTTCCATACATGATGAAGCCATTGGACATTTTATCTTTAGTAAAATGAGTAAAAGTATGACAGACATAAAATAACAGGCCACGAAACATTGTTATGTTAATAATCAAATGATAAACAGCCTGACGGAACATTGTTATGCCACCTAAGCGATATCTCATATGCTGATAATTTAATAAGGCATCAATATAAGGACTACAAGAATAAGTTAAATAAAACCTGCATGTCGATACGTGAGCATCGATTCTCCGCTCAGCTTCAACACTTGCTTTCCTTACATCTTCCAATGTAGAAACAAACTTAGGAATTACACAAGACTGAATTAATGGAAATTGTTGTGCCTCTAAATCTGCTAGAGGTGCAACCACATTTGCATAAGTGACCTGCATATTTCAGAGAGTAAAATAAAAGAAAGATATATAACAGTAAAATTAATTAATTAAGAGCTTTAATTTCACTACGAATACCTTGTCAAGAGGAATAGAAGCAACTGAATCATGAACCTCCTTTGACTTAGCAATGATGCGATTAGCCAATTTTAAAATCTCATTCGGCGAAAGATTAACGCGAACTGTAGAGCCTGGAAGATCTATTTTAACCATAAAAAAGAATGCAGATCAGATGCAAAAGAAAATGAGAGTTCAGAAGTGAAGACAAAAGAGGTCAAAGAAAAAAGACAAAAAAGACCTCTCTTCTTTGACTTTTTGCGACGAGAATTGAGGGCGGAGATAGCAAAGCTAGCCGTAAGAGCGAGAATAGCAGCAGCTCCGGTCAAGGTAATCATATTACGCCCTCTTTTCTTCTGTTTGATTCTCAGTTTCGCCGTGTCTGCTTCACTTTCCGCCATTTTGGGAGAATTTGATGTATTTGGGCGGAAAGAAATGAGAGTTACAATTGCTCAAAATTTTTGAAATAAAGACAGAAGGCAGCAAAGCTATCGTTATCGGGCGTTACTATTAGTAGTATAGTCAGGCCCGCCGGAGCCCACAAAACCTTTATTATTCTATTAAAAACTTGTATTTTGAGAAAAAATGTATATGTAATTTTTAAAAATTATTATTTATAATTCAATAAATAAATATTTTTAGGAGATAAATAAATATTTTTTGATTATTTGAAATTTAAACATAGAGCTTCTGAATTATATTTTTTATTTATTCATATCAAATTACGTATTTAGACTAAAAAAACTTATTTTAATTTTTTTATATCGTATTAAACTTATTTTGTAGTTACAGGAGAGTGATTATTTATTAAGAAGAAAAATATCTCTATTAAAATCTACTTATTATAAATTAAAATTAATAATGTTGATGAAGAATTATAATTAAAAGTCCAAATATTTGGAAAATTTAGAGTCGAAATTCAAATTGCAGTTTACACAATCATTCCTTGACAGAAAACGGGATACAGTTAGCTTGAGCCCACTGTTTAATACGGCCCAACATAATCTAACAAATCACTAGAAACTCGGGCCCAAAAAGTGATCGAGGAAGGAACGCCCAAAAATCGATTTCGTTCTGTGTCGCTCACATTCTCTCCTTCTCTTCTCTCTGTTTGGTTTCCGAGAAAATCACAATGGCTCCTAAGCCTAAAGACAAAGGAAAAGCCGCTCCATCAGCGTGGCAACCTCCGCCTGCAATTGAAGATCTTTTCACAACTCTCAATAAACACATCCAGCGATCTGATTATGAGCAAGCCGTAAAAGTCGCAGATCAAGGTCCAATTCTCAACATTCATTATTATTATTATTATTATTATTATTATTAGCTTAAGTAGCTAGGCTTCTGAATATTTGAAGTTATCTTTTTGTTGTTTTTGCAGTTCTTGCTGTTGCTCCTGGTGATGAGGACGCGATTCGATGCAAAGTGGTTGGCATGATAAAAGCTGATAACATTGATGATGCTCTTTCAACAATTCACTCAGCTCAGAGACTAACTGTTGACTTCAGTTTCTTCAAGGTATTCTAAAATTGAATTTTTCTCTTAATATATTGCTTTTAATTTTCTTTTCTTTTTTTCGTTTTTAAAATTTCAACTTTGTATTCTGGTTTTGGTTATGGGCACGCATTGCTTGTGAATATTCTTGAAAAAATGAAATTGGAATTTAGATTGTTGTCGCTAGAATTTAGTTCTTTCAACTGAAAGACATGCCAAAATTGACATGAATTTGCAAGATTTCAGTTCAATTCAATCCAAACAATGCAATAAATTATTAAATAAGAAATTATCTAACTTTGACAATGTAGCTTCGTTTATTATTAAAAATGTATAATCAGTTGACTTACTCATTATACGATGTTGAAAGAATGGAAGATAAAGATTCGTTTTCTTGGATTTATCATTTTATTTGCTACATGAAATTTTATTTAGCTGCTTATAAAGTACTGGTTGTTTTGTCTTTTTATATCATTATACTGCTAACATTTTTTGCCACTTGAAGCAATTTGCTTAATAATTTTTCTTATGAAGTCCTTGACGGGTCCTAATTGGAACTAAACAACTCGGTGTTTTCCCTGAATTAGGCATACTGTTTATATAGACAGAACAAGTTGGAGGAAGCTTTGGAGACTTTGAGAGGCCAAGAGAGAAATTCTGAAACATTGCTGTTAGAATCTCAGATTCTGTATCGTTTGGGGAAAATGGATGCTTGTGTTGATGTCTATCAGAAGCTTCAAAAGTCCAAGATAGACTCTTTAGAAATAAATTTTGTTGCGAGTTTGATTTTGGCTGGGAGAGCTTCTGAAGTGCAAGGAATGATGGAGGCAAATCGAATTAAAGCGTCTAGTAGCTTTGAGTTGGCATATAACACTGCTTGTTCCTTAATTCAAAGGAATAAATACACGGATGCGGAACAACTTTTGCTGACAGCTCGAAGGTGATACATGCAAACTTTTTTTGCTTAAGGAAATTTGTTGTAGTGAAAGCTTGCTCTTTACTTGCTGAATGGTCCTACATTAATCACCATGAATTTCCTTTATGTTGCTTATTTTTTATGCATTAGTTAGTGCCAGTGAGTAAGTGACTCATGGATATAAGAAATATAAGTATTGATAGGTATCCGGTGCTGAATACTTGAGGCATAAACATGCTAAATTCTAAAGTCCTTTTCTTTTCTTTGATACAATTTCTTTGTTAATTTGTAAAAAGGTGACAGATTAGCAGTTTTTGTACAATTCTCTTCTAGATTGAGACCTCTATGTCTTTGTTTAATTAATTATACAAAAAAAGAACTTCTACACTAACTGAGTTATTTGAGGTATAAGTTTTTTTTTCTACGATGCGAGAATGACAGATTATGATCCATGTCTTTCCATATACCTCCCAGAATTGGTCAAGAAACATTGATGGATGACAACTTGGCTGAGGATGATATAGAGATTGAATTAGCTCCTATTGCTGTCCAATTGGCATATGTTCAAGAGGTAAGATAATAAAGTAATATAAATAGCTTGGCATTTACTTTTTTTTTTTTTTTTAATTTGCCAAATAATGCACGTAGCTTATTTCATCAGCTCTTAGGACGATCACAAGAGGCAATGGGAGCTTACACAGACATTATTAACCGGAATTTGGCGGATGAGTCATCCTTCGCTGTTGCGGTTAATAATCTTGTTGCTCTGAAAGGAACAAAAGATGTTTCAGACAACTTAAGGAAACTTGATCGGCTCAAAGATAAGGATGCACAAGGTTTCCAGCTTGCTCGTGGACTTGAAAAGCTTTCTGTAAAGCAAAGGGAGACAATATATGCAAACCGGGTGCTTTTACTTCTCCATGCGAATAAGATGGATCAGGTCTTCTATTTGACGTTTTAGGATTTCTTGGTTTTTAAATCATACTGATTCTCCATAACATATGAAGAACGCGTGATGAATGTTAAGCATCCACCAATTCCCTGTTTTTATTGCCAATGTCAAACAGGCACGAGAAATTGTTGCTGCTCTGCCATACATGTTTGCCGACAGTGTGGTGCCAGTGCTGCTTCAGTCTGCAGTCTTGGTCAGAGAAAATAAGGCTAGTAGAGCGGAAGAGATACTGGCGCAGTTTGCTGAAAAGCTCCCAGATAAGTCCAAGATTATTCTTCTCGCAAGGGCACAAATTGCTGCTGCTGCTGGCCATCCTCAAGTTGCAGCCGACTCCCTGTCTAAGATTACTGATATCCAGCATAAGCCTGCCACTGTTGCCACCATTGTGGCTCTTAAAGAGCGGGCTGGAGATATTGATGGTGCATCTGCTGTCCTTGATTCTGCAATTAAATGGTGGTCAAATGCTATGGCTGAGGACAACAAGCTGGATGTTATAATGCAACAAGCTGCTTCTTTCAAGATCAGGCATGGGCGGGAGGAAGAGGCTGCCCACCTGTATGAGCAGCTCGTTAAAAGCCATGGGAGCATTGAAGCCTTGGCTGGGTTAGTAAGTACTGTTGCTAATGTGAATGTTGACAAGGCGGAAGCTTATGAGAAGCAGCTGAAACCTTTACCAGGCCTGAAAGGGATTGATGTGGATAGTTTGGAGAAGACTTCAGGAGCAAAGCATGTTGAAGGTTCTCATGTGTCAGTTGCTGAAGTACACGAGGAGGGTAAGAAAGAGAAACCAAAGAAAAAGAGAAAGAGAAAGCCAAGGTATCCGAAAGGATTTGACCCTGCGAATCCAGGTCCTCCTCCAGATCCTGAAAGGTGGCTTCCTAAGAGAGAGAGATCAAGTTACAGACCCAAGAGAAAGGATAAGAGAGCAGCTCAGGTGAGAGGATCTCAGGGTGCTGTAGTTAGAGAAAAACATGAAGCTGGTGCTAGTGCTACCACTTCTAACACATCAAATTCAAAATCAAGCCAAGCTACTAGTTCCAAAGCAGCTGCAGAACAATCAAAGCCTTCATCCAAGTCATCAAGAAAGAAATCGAGGAATTGACCGAGAAGGCACCACTCTAGCTCTCCTCTTCTAGACACTTCCCCCACCTACCAGCACAACCAAAAAGAGAGGGAGGAGGGGGAAAACCTGTAGTTTCTTTTTTTGTTTTGTTTTCTTTTATTTAAGAATTTTCCAATTGCTTGTCATAATTTACTTTGCTTTCATTAAAGCTGAGATTTTTGTGGTAACTTAGTAATGGAAGATCAGGTTTAACTTAAAATAATTGGAAGTTGGAACATTTAGAAAATTTGGTTTTCTTTTATGTTCTCATGCACTACAGCATTTTGTGTTAGGGTGATGTTTATGTTCTTGTGGTTGCCTCTGTCTATCGGAAGTCCAGTCAGGAATATCATTATGCAGTCCACAAGTGAAAACTTACGCTCTGTAGAATGCCAATGCTACAACACGCGCATATGCCAATTTGGTGGACACTTGGAGTTGCTAGCATGCCGATAGCTAAGACCTAAAGGTAAGAGACTGCCACCACAACTTTGCAACTGCTAGCTATCTTGAAAAAGACAGGCAGGAGTTGGATGCTTTGGCATTGGTATGGGGTTTTAGTTCATCCACTTTTGGCCATGTATCACTTTGGCCGCGACCTCAGCTTGTTTGTATTTGAGTATTGGTTATTGTCTTTATTGAACAAGGGAAATCACATGGTGGCTTCGCCAGAAGGACCCTGCTCTTGTGTCTCGTTCGGTGATGTTTGTACCTTTCAGCTTCAGCATTTGAGATGCACTAGAACTAGAAGGAGGCTTTCGACAATTTGGTCTCCAAGAATTTCCTGCCGGGGCATCTCCCATGATGTTCAGCCTTCGGCTAATGCTCTATTAGAGTCATTTCCCCACGTATAAATTTATTGATTAATTTTCTTTTTCTTTTTCTTATCATAGATATAATTAGTTCATGTCAATTGTTAGTGTGAGAGGGATGAATTCAAAGCCGAAATAAGAGTTCTAAAAATATAACTATTGCCTATCCAGTTAGGCCTGGTTTGGTACATTGATTCAATTCGAAACTCAATCAGAACATTAATTTAGTCTAGGAAAAAGAAAAAAAGAAAACATCAGAATCCTTGGCTGCAGCAGCTTTTGATTGTTGACATAATTCCATGGATTTTAGCCTGAATACTTTCTTGTCTTTACTCCAATTTATTTTCTTGTCAAAACAGCCAACAGACAAATAGTACCAAGTCACAAGGGAAAAGAAATATCAAGGAAATTGTTGTGGCTTGATTTTTCTTTTATGTATTTTCCTATTATGACCCCAAATATCTCCAATTCAAATTATGATTAAATAAGATTGGTGTATTTTAAATTAAAAACTTCAGACTGAGTTAATTAAAAATTATGATAACAATTACGTGTGAAGTTAAGTTGGTTAAATAATTGGAAAGTTACTTTTTTTACTACTTTATTTGGAGTGGAAATTGTTGAAGTCACGTAAAAGGGTGATAGTGACTCTAAAGGATACTTGCCATTACGTACAAGGAGTGCTCAACAAAGCTAACACCTTCTCCCAAAGGAATTTGCTTGAGCCTTAAGACAACAACAATTTGTGCACTTTTTAATATGCTTCGATGTTACATTTTTAGGCTCTTTTTAGCTCACCAAATCCAATAGATTCCACAAACATAATTTTTGATAGTTAATCAGTCCTTAACTCTAAAGTTTGCTGTTGTGTCAGCAATTTATATGTTCCAACTATTTTTAATTATCATAAAAATAAAAATAAAAGGTAAAAAAAAAAAAACATATTCACGTGAAGAAAAAAGATGTCTACTATAATATTTAGTAAAGTGGAAAATTTTAATATTATAATTATTAAAGAGGAAGTAAAAGTAAATAAATATTAGTGGATGATTATTCTTGGAATAAATATGGAAATGAGAGTGAGATGTTTAGTCAGGTGAATATTATTTTTAAATTGGAATAAAATATCTATTTTTTTCTATGAAAGTCATTTATTTCACGTCTCTTATAATAATATAAATTATTGAATATATAAAAAAATAAATCAAACTAATTATAAATTATTGAATAAGTAAATAGTAATTTTATTATTTATTTTATATATTTGTGACATTATAATAACATATTGAATATTATTATTTTTTTATTGATACAATTTATACATAATTTTTAGTTTTTATTTTATATAAGAAAACGAATAGATAACTATCTTTATTTTCAATCATATTTATTTCTATTTTTATCCTGATTTCTAATTTCTGAGTTTGAATTAAATGGATTTTTAAAAGAGATTTATTTATTTATTTATCTTCTTTAGGAAAATAGATTTATTTCTCTTAAAAGCAAAAGATAAGCTTCTTTTATATTTGTCCATTCATTTACTATCTTTACTATTATTACATCAAAATGATAAAAAGAAATAATTACTTTTATTCAACATTTTGACTGCACAAATAATAATAAGCATTAAAAAAATCAGTATTTAATCTATTAATAAAAGAAACTTATTTACAATTAAACATTCAATTCATTAAACTAAAAGAAAGGAAAGAATATCACTGTCTTATTATCAAAAATTCTCTTAATTAATTAGTTATCAAATTAAATAAAAGAAAAACATTATCAAGGAAATTAATTAGTATTCTACTATGATTCAACTTTCATTAATACTTTTATTTGATAAAAATCTAGTTGGGTATTTTAATTTGTGAAGGATTAGGAATTGGAATGGATTAAGGAGTTCTTAAATCCAAATCCATCTTTTAAACAGGATTAGTATCGGAGGAATTTCTACTCCACACAAACTTTATGAAAATAATAATAAAAAAAAGAAATTATATAATATTATCAATAACAACCAAATGCTACGCTGACCATCCGATCTAAAAATAAGAAAAATCATGTTTCAAATCAAACGGTCAGGGAGGGGGCAGAGAGAGAGAGAGAGATAGAGGGCGTATCGGACTGCACCTCCCGCCACGGATAAACTGCGGGAAGAAAAAGAATTCAAAGGAAAAATTAAATTAGAAATTCACACCTGACACGTGTAAATTTCATTATATATAGAGCTAAATATTACTTCTCTCTCTCTCTCTCTCTCTCTAAAGTCTAAAACAGGGACAAATTCACCGTTACCCTTTTAACCTATCTCTCTCTCTCTCTAAAATTTCCTACCCTTTCGTTTTTCTTGTTTCTATTTTCTCTCTCTATCGCTCGACAGACTCCGTCTCTCTCTTCAATCTTGGATCGAATTCACCACCACCACCACCACCACCACTGGGAAAGCATCCACCCATTGTTATCGTAGCATAAGAACAAAGCCCAGATTTTTTTTTTCTTCTGTTTTTCTTTTGTTTCGAATTCCACTCGTTCTTTTCTTCTATAAATTCCTGTTTTTCCAGTTCAAGAATTCGATACCAAGTGAATTTGTGTTGGCGTTATCTGTCGATTGTGGGGATACTGAATTAGGGTTTCTTTTTTTTTTTTTTCTTTTGGATTTTGGGCTATAGTCAATTCTTTGATTATCAGGTTCTTTCTTTTTATTATTCGATCTAATCTTTTTTTTTTCTTTCTGGTTATAGTATAATAATCATCCCATTTATTTTCAAACCCTAAAGAACCAAAGAAACAAACCATATTTTTTTCGTCAAAAAAAAAAAAACAGATTGATTAATCGACTCTTTATCTTTTTTTTGTTTCTTATATTGTATAGATTAAAAAGAAAAAAAAAACACATTAACTGTATCAATTCCATCAATTTTAGCTGATTTTAGGTGTTCTCTGGATTAGATAGAACAAGAAGCTCTGTGAGATTTTTGGTTGCGGTGTTTTAGTTTGCTAATCCGAAATTGAGGGTTTTCTTGTTTAGATCTTTTTATTTTCTCTTTCCATTTTTACCCTTTTCCTTTTCTTATCTAATCTAAAGACCCAATCTTTTGTGATAACTTCTTTCCCGGTTTGGTTTTGTTTGTAATATTGTTGCAAGCAGAATTTCCAATTTAGGTTTTGTTTAGGTAGAATGGCCTTGAATTTTTCACATCGAACCCTCTTTCCTGGGCATTTACCTGAGGACAATTTAGTAACCCCAATGAGACTTGCTAATGGTTACCTTGTTGAGGACAAGGTTGAGAATTGCTTTGATTATGGGAGGGATAGGAGTGATAGGTGTGGGCCGTGTGGCTCTCAGGAATCGGTGCATAAGGACATTCTTGACCTTTTGCCATCTGATCCCTTTGGCATGGATATAAGCACTACATTTACTGCCCTTACTGGTTGGCTCGAGGATTTGGAGATGGACTATACTGGGTATAGTAGTGATCAGGTTGCTACTAGTGATGGGAGCTATCAATTGTTTGCTGGGTTGAATTTTATTTGGAGCAATGCAATGCGGTTCCAAAATTTTCCAGGGAGCATGAGGTTTGATTGTAGATCGAATGCAGCTGGTGGATTTTGTGATGGGTGTCTCGAGTTAGAGGGCACATGTGCATCTGGCCCCTGTGCTTTTGGGGTGACTTGTAATTTGGAGAACATATTTAGTTTGGGGAATGAATTAGTGGGCAATAAAGATGTAGGTATTATGGAGAGAAGTGAGGAATCTCATGAGGTTAGTTCTGATGGAGATGTAGGAGCTCCTCATTCAGCTCTTGGTTTTGCCCTTGCTTTTCTTGGTGTGCGGGATCTTCTTGTTGTTGAAACAGTTTGCAGATCACTGCGTTGGACGGTTCGGAATGATCCACTTTTATGGAGGAGTTTTCACATAGATCAACCATTGAATGAGAAAATTACTGATGATGTTCTTTTGCAATTAACTAATAGGGCTCAAGGTACCTTGCAATGTTTGAGCCTGGTTGAGTGTCCACGGATTACTGATGATGGATTGAAACAGGTGCTTGAAAATAATCCAAGGATAACCAAGGTGAGTTTTGTTGCTTTCTAAATATGTTTTGTTCTTGGTTGGGGTATATGAAAATGTTTTATTCATTTCACTCAGTTGTAATACATATTTAGTCCTAACTTTTCTCCTCTCCTGTTTTCTTTAAAGTTCAAAACAAAATGAATTGTATCACAATTATAATTCAGTGGTAAATGTTTCTTTGAATGCTAGAGACAGGTGGGTTCCTGATACATGGATTTTTGTACCTTGCTACTTTGCAGATTGTGCTCAATTAGTGTTGGCACCATTTTTATCCAAACCCTATGAGAGTTTGAAATGTAGTTGTAATTGAGAAGTTAATTATTATTTTTGGTACAGTGTTAGTAACAGTAACAGTAGTGTTAATAGATAATTATAGGCAGTATTCTTGGCCTTTAGGCTTTAGGTATGTTTCTCATCATGTGCTATAGACGTTTATTGTCCAAGATAATCATGACCATTGGAAGAAATAGTCTTGGGATTTACTGGAGGTCCAAATTATTCATCTTTGATACTACATACTTGTTCTTGGTTTTCATTGAGTTAACTATATGTTTGTTGTGCTGCATTACTAATTTGATTTTATGCTAATAATCTGTCCCTTATGCAGCTAAGTGTGCCTGGATGTACAAGACTCAGCATTGAGGGGATTGTATCTAGCTTAAAGGCATTGAAGGCTATGGGTACACAGAGGGTGAAGCATTTAAGGATTGGTGGGATTTATGGAGTGACACAAGAGCATTTTGAAGAACTAAAGTTTTTATTGGGCACAGATGGTCACATGCAGCAGAATGCCCACAAGCCACATTTTTATCACAGAGAAAACTTGTATCTGTCATGTGAAGATGATCGCACTATTGATATTGAAATGTGTCCGAGATGCCAGAACCTGAGGTTAGTTTATGATTGCCCTGCTGAAGGTTGTCAGCAAAAGGAACATTCCTCTCAGGCATGCAGGGGATGCACGCTTTGTATAGCTCGGTGTTCTCAGTGTGGCTGTTGTATTAATGACAGTGAATATGAGGAAACATTCTGCCTCGAGTTGCTTTGTTCAGATTGCTATAAGCAACTTCTAAAATGTCAGGAGAAGCAGGTCAATAAGATTACTCCGCCCAAGTCTCTTGCTCGCCATGTCTCTAGCTGCAGCGGACGTCTTCATGGCTAGAGACAGATGCCTGTCTATTTCTTTTGATTTCATATTATGGTGGAGATGTGCATAATTGTTTATTTAGAGTCTTAAGAAGAAATGCGAGGCAGCTATTGCGATGACGATTCCTTTTTCCGTCTTGCTTTTTGCCTTTGCCTTTTGAGTTTGCTTACTGAGTTTCTGTCCCAGGTGTAGCTATTAGTGGACTTCAAGTTGTCTTGTATGCAGATTTGGTCGATTGTGGCTACATTTACTGTTTTGGGGAAAAAGGGAAAAAAGAAAAAAGAAAAATGGAAATACAAAAATACTAGAAGGAAATAAGGCAAGGGTTCTTATGTTCTGTTTTGTCTTTTATTTGGCACGTGGCTCTATAAAGTCGGAAGAAAAATGCATTAGTTTGCCTGTGATGTCCAGAGCTGGTGTGAATCCACCCTGAGGTGTGATGAGAAGAATTATGTTTAGCAAATGATTGTGACTTGTCTGTCCCAAATGAACTTATATGCTTCCCTATTGGAGGAGTTGCTGATATGTTATGTCTATGAGACTACAATCTCTCCAAGGTCTGAGGTGATTAGTTTTCCTACTGTGTAGCAGATCGTATATTGCAGCTTAAAACCACTACTATTATGGTGGTTTTGGATGGAGCAGTTGCTGATGCTTGTCCTTCCAGCTGACATATATATATTGCTCCGTGTATGATCTATTACTGTTTCGTAGCTGGCTTCTTCAAATGTAGGAGAAACTAGCTGTTTTTACCTCCCGCTGATCTGTAATTGTCATTAGATGTACGAGGCTTGTTTTCTGGATGCTTCTTCCCTCGAAGTAAGATTTTATGGCCTCATTTTGGCGTCAAACTGTAACTTTTCCTTTTAATAAAAAAAGAAATGGTCTGTTGAATATATGCTGTTCCATTGAATGTTAATGTTGTGGAAACATTATTGGTTAATCAGTGGCAAAGTATGTGGACGTAAAATGTTTTTATTTATATTAGCTTGCTGTGGGAGATGCTTTGAAACATCCTTGGTTCTTTAAAAGCATATGCTGTTTTAGTCTTCTTGTTTACGTGCTTTTAGTTGCTTGACTTGAAAGCTTATTGTGAGCGTCTGTAGGATGTCTCATTTAAAATTTGCTAGTTGCTGCTGCATGAACTAAATCCTCCTTTCACATGCATAAGTCCGATATGCCAAGCTCCATTTGTAGTTCTACTGACACTTCCTGCCGGAATTCAGGACAGTGCTCTGGTTTAGCTTCTCTCACTTTAAAAGTAATGAAATTTTGAAAATGTTCTTTCGTGGAGATGTACAGTTTGTGCTGTAAAATCAATTTTGGTTGACCCTGAATTAAAAGGTAACCATCCCTTTCTAATGTTTATGGTATCATATCATGGCAAAGTTACAAGGCTCCCACAAACTTTCCTCACAATATAACATTTGGTTGCTCTAATGTGTTAAAAATAACCCTTCTGACAGAAAACTACGAGAATAAATAAGAAGACCAGACAGAAAATCTCACCATCTTTTGACATGGTGGTGGTAGCTTTTATGTAATTCTTATCACAATCAGAGCGAGGCCTCTATGCTCACTTTCAACTTGTCCTTGCACTGGTTGGAATTTTTTAAATAAACATCACAAAAATATTGCTAAATAATAAACATGAACAATATCACCAAAAGAAAAACTGAATTATTTAGCAGCTGATTGTTCTTGTTACGTCCTTTTTTTCATTACGATCTGTAGATGCTAAAGGTAATAATCTACAGGAAGGGAGGGAGGAAAGGAAAGGAGAGTTATCAGCAAAGCTACATTAGCAAACATTTTGCATAGATCGCTTGACTTCAAATCTAAATCAATCCTACACAAACATACGTCGGAAAAGGAATGAAAAGATGAGCAAGAAGAAACAGAATTCTGACAATTAAAAACTATTCTAAGAAAACTGAAGATAAAACTTTCTTATTGAATCAAGAAGGGAAGTAACACACGACAGGATGCTAATAATAGTTTACAGGTAAATAACTATGATGACAATGAATCCTTTTCAGGAGGAAAACAGCAAATCTGGCAACAACGTTTTTATTTTTGAGATTTCTTGCGTAAATCTTTCATCCATTGGAAGCTAAGTATTTTCTTCCTAAGCTTGTTCTTGTTTCCATTCTTGTCTTTGTTCTTGTCTTTTTCCGATTCTGGCTGCGGAGGAGGGTCAGGGGTGTCATAGTCCCATTGGTCAGCCCAGGATAGCCCTGAATCCATCTTTCTTTTTTACTTACTTTCTTTCTTTATTATCTTTCCTGCATTTCTCCTTAGATATTAGCTTATTAAAGATGATCATTTTTTAGTAGTTTACGTCAAACAGCTATTTACTTATTTTAAATGAATGTTGCTGTGTCGTTTCCCCCTCTTCATTTTAAACTAAAACACATTGTTAGGAAGGACTTAGATATTTTTAGTGAAATTGCCTCAACGGCCATTGCTTAATTTAGTTTATTTTTCCTTTAAACCTCTAATCTTTTTTGACTGATAGTATTAAGTTAGTTATTTTGGCTGAAGACTCTTTTTGCTTTCTATAGTTGGATATTGCTTCTTCTTTTTCGTTTTCTTTTCTAACCCTTGACAGAAAGAATGGATGTAAGAAAACAAATATGGTCACTATTGTTCTTGCCATTTTTAGTGGGAAGTTAAAGACCATTTAGAAATCATATTTTGAATGTACTATTTTTACATAATGAATGAATACTAATAATCTTTTTCAAGATGCTAGAATTTTAACATATGTTGAGTTCCCAACTCAATGGGTGTGGCAAAGAAAAGAAAAAATGTGGACTAGATGCAAAGGAGGTTATTGTATTAGTAGAATGTCTAGCTATTTTGGGAAACAAATTAGTTCAGTTTTGATCTTTAATGAGAGCCCCAAATGCAACGCCATATCCATGTCAAACCTTATATTTCTTTTGTCATCAGCGATATTATATTGGAATACTGCAAAACTTGGATGATGGGTATGCCATGACCATGGCCATGGCATAGATGGTCTCAAAAATTCCCCAGGACTGCAAGGGTTATATCTCATCCCCCAATCTGTTAATTATAGGGAAAAACAGATCAGACTGCAAGAACATAGAATGCGATTCTTAATTCATGTAAGAAATAACCAACAGTGAAGTACATTATGGAACAGGTTATTAAGATTATAAATACACAATTACATTTAATGATTAATGATGAATGAAAATATCAATGGCATTCAAAAAGAGGGAGCTAAATGGTCTCTCCAATAGATTGGAGAACCTGAATGATATTTCTGCTCCATCACTTACCAAGCTGTCTCACAGTGATGCCTTAATCTTTCATTGTCCGCTGCTATTCTCAGATCTCCCTTTTATAGAAATGGATTCTAGATACTTGATCCTGCACCTCCTCAGAAGGTCAAGCAGCTTACTAAGAGTGGCATAAACCATTTTGGACTTTATCACCTATAAAATTCAATATGACCAGCAATTTCCCTACATAACAGCTTGGAGTCACTAGCTAATTTCACACTCTTGAATATGACAAGTCCTGTCTGTCTGTGAGTGGATGTTGGCTTATATGCTTTTGCCTCTTCTTCCTTCCCAAGCAACAGAGCTTCCCTGGCAGGTATGACATTTTCCCACCAAAATTCCTGCAAAATCCCTTGTATTAGCTCCCAATAACCACGGTCTCTATATACACGAAATATTGTGCTTCCATTTGGTGTCCAGCAATACAAATCCGCCCATTCTCTATTCATTATTTCCAATTGCCCCTGCACTTGAGGCATGTAATAAAAAGGCATAGTTGACCAGGGCAGACCCACTTCTGGCTTCCCCTTGTTGTAGGGGCACTTAACTTCCAGGATGCCACCTTCAGGAAAGCAACCAAGAAGACCATCCGGGGAAGCACCAAGCCACTCAAGTTGCTCGGCAGAATGGACCGCGAATCCCAAATGGCTAACTTCACGACCTGTGATGCTCTTATAACTGTCTACAGCTGCTGCTTCATTGAGTACACCCCATTCCATGGCTCTTTTGGAGGTTCCTATAATCTGTGTCTCTGATGCAAATACCTTCTCACTCCAGAGCTCAGGGCGACGGTTTCCTTTCCAAAAACCCAAGGCAGTATTGAATGTGCTTGCAGTCAGTTTCTCCCTCCTCAGTGCAAACCATTCCTCTGACCGTTGTGGTGCATTAGACTGGGTAGCGCAGGCTGCCAACACTAGTGATGAGGGTGGACGGACAATGAGAGAGGCAGTTGGAGAGACCAACTCTGCAGCATAGGTGGATATGGTTCTGACAGGTCCACCTTCATACGTTCGCCCCGTGAATAATGGTCTTCCTGCTTTATGATGAAAACTGTGATATCTACTTATGTAGGCATTAGTCATTGCCAAGAAAATGATGCTGTTAAAGGCGGCTTTGTTTGGTCCCAAAGTCCTACAAAAGCCACACACTGGCTGAAAGATCAGTGAGGAGGTTAGGCAAAAAAATGCAAACTAGATTATATATCACAAAAGGTAGTACAAGTAAACAAATTCATTCAGAATGTGTGTAATATATAATGCTCATTCATAGACTTAAACAGGATGTTGCTAAACTACGGGAAAGGAAAAAATGTTTTTACTTTTTCAATGTCATGAAGTCAATTCTTGCTAGTTCATCAATTAACCTTTCATCTCAAGAAAAGGTGTAATTAACAAACACATGCATCAGATTTTAAATCAAAGTAATTGAAATTCCTTAAAAAAGCAATAGCTTTCTTTCTGCTTTCCCTGGTGGATAGAAGAACAGCCTAAGAAGCCTCTTCTAGCAGCTTTATCAAACCTCCGCCTAGATGAGGTTTGACACTTAATAACACACTAAAGACACGAAATTGTTAACCAAAAAGCGAACCAACTGTTCTTTCTTCGCAGGTAATTGAAACCAAATCATAGATTTTGCTAAAGAGTGTCAACAAATCCGTAAATAACTAATCCCCATCAATAAACAAGAATCCTAATCCTCTAAAACCCCGCAAAAGCCTAACTGAAACACACTAATTGTTTTTGATAAAATACCTGAAAGAGATTTTGAGTGGCTAAAGCTGACCCTTTTAGCTGAAACTAAAAGATGGGAAGAAAGGTTTTCAGTAACAACACCAAATGAAGCTCTGGATTGTATAGAAGAAGCTAGGAAAAGCCTCATATTGTTATTATTTTGTTTGCAAACACTGTTTTTTCCATTGAGGATTCTTTTACCAAACCCAGTAAAAAGATTGTAACTTTTAACTTGATTTCTACATCAGTAGCATTTTAGGGTTTGGTCTCGTTACAAAAAAGACTGCAACTGTAAAAAAAAAATGCAAAGGCAGACAGAGAGAAGCAGAGGCCAAATTCTTGATTTTTATTATCAAATCAGTGAAAGAACTTATAGAATGAAACGTCGGCGTTTCAGTGGGACTACATTTTAACTCATCCAGGCCCAATAACATCTCACTCCGCAACCCATGAGAGCCATTCCCTCTTAATTTGGCTCAAAAATTAGCATAACAGTCTCTATTCTGAAATGAGTGTACGAACTCTGTTTTTACCTTAATTGTATTTCGAAATGACTTTTCGCCTTCTAAGTAATGTTTTGATTTCATATTTTCTAAAACAATAGAAGTTATATTAAAATTTTAAAAAAAAATTAATAAATATTTTAAAGTTGAGTCATCTTCTTTACAAATATTGTTATTTCTAATTTTAATATATAAACTAATCTTTAGATTTAAAGAGTAACATGCTTTTTTTTTTTTAATTGCATCTTAAATTTCAAGAATTGGATTGATTTATTTATGCTAAATGTGAGGTTGGGGTTTTTTGAATATTTTTAAATTTTAAATTCTTTTTAAGCTTTAGATTTTTTTTAGAAAGACAGATGAATTGATATTTCTTGTAAAATAAATAATAAAATTTCAATTGAATGAATAAGACATTCAAAACAACAAATAGTAATTCTAAATACACTTTAAAATGGTCCAATAGTCATAGGTTGTAAAATGAATACACTAGATTACTATTTTTACAAAAAATAGTACAGAAATTGTATGCTTTACATCCACTAATTGTGGTTAATTCTAATAAATATGATTACAATATTTGTACAAGTGCAAATTGTTACTATGTTCTATTATAAAACATTATATTTCAAGTCATGTATAAAATGATATGAATCAGAGCCAAAAACGGTGATAAAACTGCTTAATTTAATTACATCACAAAATAATATAAATTAAATTAGAGATAAACATGATCTTTTTGTCCCTAAATCTTCAATAAATTAGATGGATTAAGTAAAGGAAAAAAAAAAAAAGGAAAAAAGAGAAGCACACGCAGAGAGAGAAAGAGAGAGAGAGAGACAAATAGTCCACCTGAACCATCTTCTCTTTATTCATTCTGCTAATCATTCACAAAAGCTTTTACTTCACGCACCCTCTGCGCTGAAAACCCACTTAACAGCCAAACTTACCGTCTCCAGAAAAGTGAACCCAGGAAGGAAATTGCATAAAAACCCAATCTTTGTTATTAATTCAATCTTTACTGCAATGGGTTGTTCTTCTCTTCTTCTTATTCTTGTAATGAAATCCCTCTCTTTCTTGAACTAAAAACAATAACCCATAAGCCAAAACTCCCCCAGAAATAAGAGATCCTTTTTAAATCATGTACTTATCAGAGAAAACTAGGCCTATTGATTTTTACAAAGAAGAAGTAGCACCAACAGCGACGAGAGAGAACATGATTATTGAAGTTGTTTCAACTAATGGAGAATTGCCACCTCATCAGCAACATCATCATATTCACAACCCACATAATCCTCAACCCCAACAACAACAGCAACAGCAGCAGCAACAGATGATTCTTGGAGAAAGTAGTGGTGAAGATACGCATGAAGTGAAAGCACCAAAAAAGAGAGCTGAAACATGGGTTCAAGATGAAACAAGAAGTTTAATTGGTCTTAGAAGAGAAATGGATGGATTGTTTAATACTTCTAAGTCAAATAAGCATCTCTGGGAGTCAATTTCTTCAAAAATGAGAGAAAAAGGATTTGATAGATCTCCTACTATGTGCACTGATAAGTGGAGAAACTTGTTGAAAGAATTTAAAAAAGCTAGACATCAAGAAAGAGGAAGTGGTTCTGCTAAAATGTCTTACTATAAAGAGATTGATGAGATTTTAAGGGAGAGGAGCAAGAATGCTCAGTACAAGAGTCCTACTCCTACTTCTAAAGTTGATTCCTTTATGCAATTTGCTGACAAAGGTAAATTAGGGATTCTTTTTTTTTTTTTTTTTCTAATTTTTCTTATTTACTAATTTTATTTGAGTTGGAATAGCTTGTTTAAATTTTATGTTTATTGCATGCGGATTTAATGGACTGAGTGGTGATGAATTTCCCGAGATTGGAAAGAAAAGAAATTAACTATTTTAGTTTTGATTCTTGGAATTGTTTTCTTTCTTCTTGGGGTGTATGCTAAGGGTTGGTAATAACGTAATTGGCCCTTATTAGATTGTTTTGTCACTTGATTCTAACTTATGTAAGGAGCGTACTGGGTTCTAAAATTAAGATAGGCGTGTCATGAATCTGCTCTGAAGCTGGAGCTGTTTTGATGTGGCATAAAACTAGCAAAAATATATAAAAGAGTTCTAAAACTAAGCTTAGTGGTAAACCATGGGTTAAAAAATTTTCTGGTTTTGAAATTGGCACAGTGGAAATTGAATAAGGGTGAACAATTTGAAGAGAGCTGGAAAAGATGCCATTGTGGCTGTGATTTGGCAGAAAGGGTTATTAGGGCTCATAATCATTGCCATTTATGACAGTAAAAATTTAGGAAATTGTGGATTTCTTGATGGTGTAGGGAAAAACTATATATAACAAAGAAAGCAAAAAATTTAGATTTACGTTCTCAGGGATGTGAACAGTTCCCATGATGTGTGCCTCTAGCAGTTCTACTGACTAGATTTATTGATCATTAGTGGATTAGTGGGCAAGCCTTTATTAGTGTGCTCCCTCCTTTCTCCTCAGCTTATGAGATGACTGACTTGCTTATTGAATGTGTCTGGAATTTTTCACTCTGATTCATTATTTATTGTATATTAGCTTTATGCCTCTGATTTTGGGTGACGTTGTCATAGTAAGTCAAAGAAGCTAGATTTCTGAGTAATGTTTCTAAGACTATCCTAACCTTCTCTTGCTTTTTAATTTATTTTGTTGCTTATCAACCCCCAACAGCCTTCCCCTCCCTCCTCTTGTATAAGTGTGCCTATACATGTATATATTTCACATTGCAAAACACAAAGCTATTTCTTTTATCCCAATTGATAAATTACAAGCACAATTCTCTAATGTGGCTTTCTAAGCTGACGTGAAACATTTTATCATGGTTTTATCCCTTGAATCATGTTATTTGAATGTCACTTAGTCACCATATTTAGTGATCATCTAGTTTTTTTCTTGCCTCTTTTACAAGCATGCGTTATTTATTTTTCAGCCATTTGCTCAAGATGATTTCTGTACCATAATCATTTCTGGATTTTATTTCCATCTAGGTGGCTTATTGCACTGTTGCAAATATGAAATCTTTGCTTCTATCATCATGACATTAACATGTATCAAAATATTTGTTTGACTTGCCCAGGCTTTGATGATACTAGTATATCTTTTGGACCTGTGGAAGGTACGCCATTGTTACTGATTCTAAGCATTGTAGTTTATATTTTAAGTTTCCCTGTTACTAAATTGCATGCATGCAGAAGGTATGGATTTCTTCTTCTTCTTCTTCTTCTTCTTCTTCTTCTCTCTCTCTTGTCTTGTTTTTTGGTGGGCATGTGGCTGGGGGTTTCCTTTGTCTTTTAGTAACCGAGTCTTAAGCAGCCTTCGTTCCTCAATCTCATAACAACTAGTAGCTGACAGAATAATGGTTCATAAGGTTAACCAATCAAGAACCTACTAGTTAATGCCAACGCTATTCTTACTAATAAATGATTATATCTGTCAGAAGTCATTAACATATTAATTAATTATTGTAACCATCCTTTGTACCCCTTAGGTACTATTAACCACCTCATAAATTGCAATTATCCCTTTAAACTTTCATCAAGCAAGTTAGAAGCATCCTTTACACACTTTCCTTTGATGGAACAAAAAGCAAGGACTTTTTTGCAACTTTAGCTCTAGATTATTTCTATATAGTAAATTTATGTTCCTTGCCTATGTTTGGCTTCCATTGATTCGTTGTTGAACATTACTTGAAGGGTTTTTTCCAATTTATCACAATTTTGTTTGTGAGTATTTGACCGTGGATTTTCTAAAATGAATTTGAATTTGCGCCATTTACTTTTCCTTTCCTGCTTGACTCTAAAATTCAAGAATGGTAGCCCAATCTGCCCTGATAGGGAAATAGCAAATAAATGTCTAATTGTATGTAAATAAAGCTCATTTAAGTAAAGAATACCACGAATAATACGTTACACATACACATGCATCCTCAATGATCAATCAATATATTGAATGGAACACCTCATAATGGTCTACTTAACAATTAGCATCTATCTATTATTAGCTGCTCTTGACAACCAATGTCATTTTATTTTCATTTTTAAGATAATAAAATGTGAATGGAAATTATGAGCTGTGTTTTTCATTTCATTTCCACCCAAATTGAAGTTATCAAAAATATCAAAATGGAGCCATAAAAAGAATTGGGTTCTTGTTTAGCAAACAAGAAAATGTAATATTATTACAGAAATTGCATTTTAGTTACGTGTTTAAAGTGAACCAAACATTGCTGAGTTCTTTTCTCCATCTTAAATTTAACCTTAAGAATTCGTCATGCCTGCCACCAATCTTTACTTTTGTGCTTCACTTAGTATTTTATTCAATCATATATTTTATGGATAATTTATCACTGACAATCTGTGCCACAGAAAATCAATCATAGAAAATTGATGTTTGAATATGGAAATCAATGTTGAGACATGTAATTTAAATGTAAAAGACTCTTTTAGGCAGTTGTTAAACGGACAAAGCGTGTTTAGTTCTTTTCGGCAATATGCAGCTGGCTTTCCACCCCTCCTGGGAGGCTGGACCCATGAATCATGCAATATGATTATCTATGGACCTGTTTCCATTTTGTATGTATCTTTCCCCTTCTAGTTTGTATTTGCATTTTTGAGCATTCTCTGACCTGGCTGTAAAACGTAGCTGTATGATCTGCCATGTACAGAATGAAAACTCCATTCTCGATTCTGATTAAATAATGACTCTCTTGAAAAAAGTAACATTGACGCCCATGTAAATGGAGGTGCTCTACCTAACTGAGCTAGTGGCTATATTGATGTGAGTGACGATATCGACTGTGACTTTGATACAGAATCAACTTTATATTGTTTCTGATAGCTAGATCTTTTGTTCTTTTTTCTATTTTGCAGCTTGTGGTGGTAAGGTATGTTGCTTTAGGAAGCTCCATATACTTCATTTAGTATAATAAGATCCTTACTAAAAGAGATTCCAATACAGTGTTATTATCCTTTGTTCTATTTGATATATTGGATGTGTTTTCTATCCCTCCAATATGCAGTGCCATTTAAACTCTCTGATACAAAACTCTAGTGATTGCTATGGCTTATGTTCACCATAGCTGTGTGGATCAAACCCTATTAAACAAATTATGCATTTTGTCTTGGGTGTATGTGTTGCTTCATTGTCAATTATTATATATATCTTTTTTTTCTCCTGGGAATTATTTACTTATCTGTTCTGATAAATTCATTCTCTATTTCATCATATCAATACTAAGTTAATAGAGAATAATATTTTTTTTAAATATAGAGTTGCTTTCTTGCTTTTTCTGTGCATTCTTTCAAGATTCATCTTGTGATTCATATTTTCTGTACCTTTTCCTATTTAATTTATTTTAAAGAGATATGCATTTCCCTCGTTGAAGTTCCTTGGTGTGCAGCCAGTGGCAGGCCAACTCTCAACCTTGAAAGACGTCTAGATCATGATGGACATCCTCTTGCCATCACCGCAGCTGATGCAGTTGCAGCAAGTGGAGTTCCTCCTTGGAATTGGAGGGAGACCCCTGGAAGTGGTATATTTCTAAATTAAAATCTATTGTTAACTAATCTCGTGTAGAATGTGAAACTTTCTGACATTACTTGCGCAAAGGAATCTGTTCTGAGCTAGCCCTTCTGATCCTGAGTTGCTGGTCCTCAATCTATTTAATAGAGATGACGATTAATTGATGGTAGAGATCTTATCTTGATTTCTTCTTTAACTCTCGACTTTCCCCATTTGGTAGGTGCCGAGGGTCAATCATTTGGTGGGAGAGTGATAACAGTGAAGTATGGAGACTATACAAGAAGAATTGGTATTGATGGTACTGCAGATGCCATCAGGGAGGCAGTCAAGTCAGCTTTCAGATTAAGGACTAAACGTGCATTCTGGTTGGAGGATGAAGACCAGATAATTCGTAGTCTTGACAGGGACATGCCTGTGGGGAATTACACACTTCACCTTGATGAAGGTAATTGATGCATTAGTACTTTCATCCGATGATTAATCAATGTTACTCATAAAAATACCTGAAGGGGGCCAAGTCATTTTTAATATTAAGAGGTCCTCTGAATTTTATTAGACCTGAAAAACTCTTCAGTAGCTTTTGACTTTGTGAAATATATAATTTATCGAGTGGTTACTGCAGAAGAATATGCTGAGAATGTTAACAGAAAGAATGACTCAGATCTGATAGAGCTGCTCATAGATTAGGATGGTATTAATTTGTACTTTTTTGTGACTCCAATTTAATAATGTCTACATCAGATACATTATGCTTTAAATTAAATAAACTCAAAATATTAAAACCAACTAAATCTTCATTTTCAGGATTAGCTATCAAAGTGTGCCTGTATGATGAGTCAGACCACATACCAGTGCATACTGAGGAAAAAGTTTTCTACACTGAAGATGACTACAGAGAATTTCTGGTTCGTCGAGGCTGGACATGCCTAAGGGAATTTGACGGTTATAGAAACATCGATAACATGGATGATCTTCGACCTGGTGTTATATATCGCGGTTCGAGTTGAGAGCAAGCACATTGACCATATTTTACATTTTCATTGCCTCCAGTTTCCTTGAAGGAGCTGTTATTATATCAGTTTGGAACTGTATCACACAATTGTGTATATAGCATGCTGTAATTTGTTAGATGATAGAAATGGAGAAAAATTCACTCGTCCAATGTTTGTTGTACATATGTATTTTATATCATGGACGAAAACGAATTTTTGACTACATCTGGCATCTGGAATTTTTTACTCCAAATATGGGACCCTATTTGGAGCGTTTGGAAACCCATTTGAAACTTGACTGCCTGAACCTGTTGGATTCTTGCTGAAAGTTCTATGTTATGAAACATTTATATGCCCATTTGACTTGACGCTTGCAAGTTATAACTATGTCTTTGAGTGTTTTAGATGATTGATGTAAATATAAATTTGTATTCGTTTTATCGATTGAGAACATCTTTTAGAGTAAAAAGTAAGGATTTTTTCCCTTAGATAAAAGGAAAAAGAAAAAAGAAAACCATTTCTAGCATAAAAAACCCCTCAGTGTACCAAAGAAACTCGGGGTAAATTGATATTGAATGCTTGGTGTTCTCCAAATACAAGTAAAACAGGGGGGCAAAGCAAACAACTCGAAACATCAATTTTTACACAAAATGTGAATAAAAGATTCACAGTAACCATTCAAAAGGGAAAAGCCCAAACATGCCACCAAAAAGTTAAGGTAATCTCATCTCTCTACTGCTCATCCCATTCATCATTCTTGTATGAAACCAGAGTGTCAACCTTGTGTATCTGCATCACCCACAACAAACAATTTTAATATATAATCCTTATCCAACAACAAATTCTCACTTCAATTCTATGGCCGATTTGCTGCTATCCAATACTTTACCTTGGTATCAAAAGAATGCAATTTCACCATCTGTGGATTGGCTATCAATTTCGGATCACTCTCAATCCAAGTGAAAGGGACTGCAACATCTTTATCCGTATATGCTAACACATCAAAAACACCTTAAAACATTGAAAAACAGGAAGTTAGGAACATAATCTAGAGATGAGCAAATGAATCCAGAAAATGATTCAGTAATGACCACTTTCTTACAAGCTTCGTCAAGGCATGGCAAGTAAGTAATACTAGAAGCTATCTGGCGCATGATTGCCTGTATCTCCCTCATTATTTCTTTGTCACTCTTTTCCCTCGACACCCTGGAATCATGAAGTCCAATAAATCATGAAAATGTAATGCCCCCAAAAGCTATAAACTATGAAATACACCCAAACAAGAGGAGAAAAAAACTACCCCTTCTGGACGACCTCACTATCAGTCTCAATGCTGAAGTTCCATCTCTCTAGGACCTCATTGGTGGCCTTGCTCATTATCACAAGAACAACCCTTTGTAACTTTCCAGCTTCTAACCACTCTTTACAAAAATTCAAGCATTAAATATTTCAGTATTTTTATCACATGAAGAAAAATCAGTACTCAACCATCACTTCTAGGGACCCAGGACAGAAAATGAAGCAGCAAATTCGTGTTGGTAAATTGTATGTATTGTTTTTCCTTTTCTGTTCATTTTCTTACTGACCAAACAGTGTCAAAATGCAAAACAGTAAAACAGACAGGATCTTACCTGATAACTGAGCGTTTAGGTTGGCAATAAAGGATTTAACACCTTCATCTTGTGTGAGCAACATTGGTAACCCATATTTCTTCACCTTCGCAAAACTTTCTTCTGGATAAACCCCACGATTGTATAGAATACTAAACCAACAATTCATCTATCAGTAATCATTTAAAAGAAATACCAACATAAGAAAATTACAAAAACAGCATGCACAAATAGTCAAAAACCCAATAAAATTTCTTACCTGTTTGCTGCATAACCTGAAAAAGTGATTACAAAGAAACATATAAAGATCAATCCTTTCTCCAAAACCAAAGAAAGAAATCAAGAATTCAACTTAAAAACATCACTCCTTTTCTCCAAAACCCAAGAAAGAAATCAAGAACTGAACTAACAAGCGGGAATTAAAAGACTGTTTGATTGACATACCGAAGAACTCGCTGACAATTGCTGCAGAACCACGTAGAGTGATGATATCTTTAGCAACAGTTTTAGATGCCATTACAGGTTCTTTTACTTTTTCTAATCTCGTAAAATCACTATGAAGTCGAGAAAAGATAAAAAAGGATATGGGTTATTCTTGGTGGGATCAAAAGGATTTTATTTGAATTGTAAACACAATGAAGAAAAAAAAAAAAACAAAGATGGTTTTAAATTTGGGATTCAAAGCTTAATTGGCAAAATTGGAATTGAAATGGAAATTTCGATTGAGTTTGGAAAGAAATAGAACTGCTTAGGGTTTGCGAAAATGAACTGTGGAGAAGGCAAATGCAACGGCTAGTTTTTATGGCTCCTTCTCGAGGCAAACGGTAAGATTTTTTAAATTGCGCCTTCAACGGTTATAAAAATGGGACCGGCTGGCTTCGGAATCCGATTAAGCGCTCATAAACGACATGCTGTTTAATAAACAAGTTGGTCCAACTTGACAAATGAAGCACTTTTATCCCTATAATTATGAGCGAGTTTCACATTTCCCTCTCATCTTATTTTTGGGCCATTTAAGCACAAGAATTCTGTTTTTTCTTTTTCATATTCTATTTTTTCTAAATGTTAAAAAGACATGTCCCAAGACCAAAGTGCAGAATCTCCATATTACTCTCTCTATAATATTCATATTTTTATTTTTTGGGAGAAAAAAGCCGAATCTCATAATCGTATCGAATCTAATCATTAGAGAAAAATAAAAACCGAAGAAAAGTAGGAACATAATTTGAAAGAGCGTTTTTTCAGGTTTCCTTTTATTAAGCAAGAACAAACACTTTGTTTTATTGTAAAAGAGTTATTTTATAGTTAATTTTGTTTAATTATTTTATTTTTAAAAACTACTAATATAAAAGACTATAAATAATTGCCACACCAGCATGGAAGCAATGATTGTAACTAGTATTTCCATTACATAAGAGGCCAATATAATGTGAAGGATAAAATATAATTTATTAGACCTAATCATGGGCTCAAGAACTTGTGTAAAATATGTTAAATTTTAATAAAAATATAAAAATAATTTCTCAAAACATATTATTTTATTAAATGGCAAATCTAGTCTAATTTTAGTAATATATTTAAAAAAGAAGGACATATTACTGCAACACTTCAAATAATATGAAATATACACTTGAAATTCTCATTTTCTAATAATAAATTATTACCCATTTAGATTTAATTTAATATTATTTTACTATTTCATCGTAATGTGAAGCAAATATTTCTCTAGGCATACTATATTACTTTATAGTATTTTAAAATTGTCTTTAAAGTATATTATTATTTTCTCCTTAAGATGTGATGTATTATTCTTAAATTTTAAAATTGAAATTAAAATATTTTCTATTTATTATCAATAAATAACTAGTCGAATGTATTAAAATAATAAAATAAACTACAATACTATACTAAAAGTAATATCAAATCTCTTTCTCTTTCTCTCTCTCTCTCGAACATCAACTTAAGCTTAATTTCTCAGTAAAAGATGATTTCTGGTAATTCTTATTATCGGAAATCTGCCATGTAAATTCAGAGAATTTTATATATATATGGTTTCTATATATATTTAGACAATGTTTTTTTGTGTTTGGATTTTTGGCGACTGTTATTGGTCAGTCTTGGTCTATACCGGTGTTGTCCGGGTCCTTCACACGATTGCTCTTTGGAGCGCTGCCAGGGGCCCGAATGTAATAAAGAAACATTTTTTTGAGGGCTTTTATGCAAATTCTATTTATTTGTGGGCTTTTGGCAGTGTCTTTGGGTTGCAAGACTGTTTTACTCTGCCATTTAGGGGCTTCGTTGAATCGGATTTTAAAGCCATTTAGGTTCTTTTTTTCTTCTAAGCCTCTAATGTCGCTATGATATTTTAATAGAAAAATTATAAAAATATTACTATCGGTATAAATTTTTTTATTATATAAAAATATTAAAAATACAGTTTTTTTTTTAATTTTTTTAAAAATACAGTATTAATTATTTTTTAATAAAACAACCAGAAAACAATTGAAGGAAAATCAAAAAATAACCATATCATATCTTTTTAAAGAAAATTAACAAAACAGCATTTTTTTTTTTAAATTTACACAATGAAAATGAAATATTTTGTTGATTTTAAAATATTTTTAAAAAATTTACTATTTTAATATTTTCTTATAAATGAAATGCAACTTCAATAAAATAAATTATAATAAAAAAAATTTCTAAATTTTAAATTTGAAAAGACAAGTAATAAGTTTGTTACCAGAGATTCTCAAAATAAAGAAACATGATTTTTCTTATACATTCTTTATAAGAAAAATATATTTAATATAACTCTGTAATTCGTTAAGTTACTAAACTTTATTAAATTTAATTTATAAACAAAATATTCAAATCATAAACAAAACCGCAAATGTTGCGCGTGTGCTGTGCTTTCTCAACAGGGTTTTCCACCAAAGAAGCATTCATCTTGAAGGTGAAGGACAGAGCACCAAGGGCGGCCCTTTCATTGATCATGGCCTCAGCTAACGTTTGATTTAGAGGCACCGAAGAGGCAGCAGCAAAATTGACATGCATCAGTGTGTTTGTGTTTGGCTCTAGAAAGAATTTGGAGGCAAAGAATGCTGTGGAAGGGATAGATTTATCGTGGAAGTAAACAGAAGCCTCCATATGTTCACAGTACAAGAGAGTTGCAAGGTTCTGCTCGTTGCGGATAGTGAAAAATCGACATTCCAATTGGCTGACATATGAGAAGAAGAAGAGATGTGGAAGGGAAAAGAGTACGACTGAATCAACTTGGAATTTGGGTCCATAAATCTTTGTATCGAAACCCATATATAACCATGCAACACCTGCTAAACTGATAATTAGCATCGCAACCACACAAATAACATTCTCCGGCCATGCATCTCGACACATCAATCGGCAACAATTCAGTGGTTCGTCCCAGACTGTATTAACTCTACCATTTTCATCATCACCACTGTATCGAGTGAGAAGGGGATGAGTAGTAGGCTCCATCTCTTCCAATATGCAACTCGGCGATTTATGCGCCCTACTCAGTGGCTATATAAAACCATAATCGATTCTTTAATCTTTTATGTAAGTCTGATTGTAAGACATCAACAAAAGAATATTCTACTACTAGCATTTTATATCTACTGTGACATTTTTTCAATTCAATTGGTGGACATTTTTTTTTTATTATTTGAAACCTTTCTGTTTACCATTTGAATTGAAGTGGTGGACTTTACTATCCGCCAGTCCAACTAGAGAATAGTGTTGTTCGCCACTTGTAGTGGGAAATAGTGTCCACGTATGTCAATTTCCATCGTAAATTGAGAATTATTTATCAAACTATCTTAAAAACAGAATTTTCTTAACTTTTACTCTAAATTGCGAATTTTCTTTTCTAAATATCCTAATTAAACAAAAAGCCCTATAATTGGTACTGGTTCATCAGCTTTAACATGGTTAGTGTTTTCACTCCATGGCCATAAGATTTTCCAAATTGGGTTTGAGTTGGGGCGGATAGTTCCAATTAGTTTTTAAAGTTTCATTGAAGTTTAGACTTGTAAAAAAGAGATATGAATGTTATCAATAATAGGCAAGAAAGAGAGCTTAAAGAATAAGCTAAAAAAATAACATTGTATGTATGATAAAAAGATGACTTTTATACTTTGTAATATTTGGTTTACAATTAAATTTTATAGTGTCATTAGCCCACATCCTCACAAGACTAAATATCTCAAAATTATTGATAAAAAACGCGGAGTTTTGATCGAAATATTACAAGTTTGCAGGTCACATAGATAGATTAAGACATCGGCTTCCGGTTTTATTACAGAGACCAACAACATTGGACAACCACATTAATTAGTCAATGGTGGATAACAACTTAGGTGTTTTAGTTATTAGTTTCAGTATTATCAACGACTGTTACAACTCCAGTTATATGGGTGTGTTCAACTATGATAAATAATATTTGAATTAGATAAAGAAGACGAGCCCCTGAGGAGAGTAGAGGAAATGACCCATCCATAAGAAATGTTGATAACAACGGGCAACAGGAAGGACATGCGGCACACACACATCTATAACAGACGCGTGGTCTCCTTACCGACAACAACCGCCACCAGTGACATACAAAGATATTCTATCGGCAACCATAGACAGTAAGTGTATTGTTAAGGTGGTCGATTACGTGCTATTCGTTAGTTTTTATTATGATACACTGCCTCATTTTTGATTTTAGGTGATGATCCTAAAATGGATACTCATTAAGAAAAGAAGGAACAAAAATACAAAATAAGCAAACTTCATGAGACTATTTTTAATTATCCTATATAAATATTACTCACTCACTTGTATATAACAAAAAATTATGAAATGAATATTTTATTTTTTTTATGTTAATATTTAATATAAATTAACCAATCAATAAAAATAAATATTATTTTTTGTTGAGACAATTTGTTTCTTTTATTTTATTTTTTGTTATTTTTTACTTATTTTAACATAACTATTAAAGAAGTATAAATATCTATATTCTTCATTAATTGAATAAATTCAAATAACATAAATGCCAAAATCAAGTGACATATATGTATTTTGGTGGAGAAAAAAGGAGAAGCACTAACAAAGGCGCGAGAAAGAAAAATAATACTAATAGAAATCGGATACATACCTAAATGAACTTTTATTAAAATAAATTCAATTTTACCTGTAAATTTCAAGACTTTCTTTCCCTTAACTTTATATATCATTTTCCTCAATCTTTCCTACACATATCAATTCTCTCTTTCTTTCCTACACATATCAATTCTCTCTTTCTTTTTCTTTTTTGTGGCATTACACTTTACGGTTTTATATAATAATATGATAGAGTAGCATTTAATATGAATAAAATTTGAAACGACAGAGCTCATTGGATAGTCAATGGAACATATAAAATTCCATCCTGATCTTCTCCTCTTTCACTTTACTCAAGTTTGATGTCTGTGTATTTACATGAGGAGTACCCCCAGTTAAGGTCTTTTATTGATTAGCTTCTATTGATATTCGAATTTGCAAGCTCAAATTCATGGAAATTATTTAGGTGATTATTCAGTTTATAATTCAATTGCAAGACAATGTCACCACTCACTTGCAATTGAGCTCTGCCTTACTGTTCAGAATATTTGTGGCCCATCATGACACATGGGTTCAAACTCGTTGATAACTATAAGTTTTCTTTTCTTTTTCTTTTTCTTTTTCACCACTGGGGCATAGATCAAAGCTGAAAATATAGGCAGGGTACAGAGATGAATTGCTACTTTTTCTTATTCTATGGGAGGCAAATATGTAGTATGCTTACAACCTAGACTAAATGCATCTCAATCTTTGTTCATTACTAGGTAGATTGTGACAGAAGACTTGTCTGTTTTCTTCTTTACTTTAGTTGCCCGAAACAGCAGCAAGCTGGATGGTTGTTCTTTCAGTCAGCATGATCTATCAGTCTTAGTGTCCTTAATAATCATAACATGTCTTCCAGCTTTATAAGTGATGGAACGAGGTTGGCCTTGGAAGTTCAGCCTATGTTGCTTTCCAAGCTCATAAACTTTCCAAGCATTTTGCCCAAGCTTAGCTTTGGAAACTATCATTTAGAAGTGAAGACTATCGTCTTTCCAAGCACAAAGGTTACAAGAGTAAGTTCAATGAAAAAGATTGTGTTGATTAGGCCGCGATCAACCGTCCAACCAAATATAGTGATCCCTCCAGGATTGTTTTGTAGATACATGACTGCATATGTGAATAAAACAAACTTGAAAAACTGGCAAAAAAATGTTCGAAAGCAATCATGAGGTCAAACATTTTCTTATGTGCAACATGCACATTGCGCCTAATTAAGAGTCGGCTAAACTACATTTCATGAACAAAAGATAGAGATGTTTAAATTGCAACTCCATATACAAAATTAGATACTCAATTCCTAGTTCCATTTCACATTTTTTTCTATCACAGCCAGCAAATAAGGTTGTATAAGATTCCCTCATTCTAGTACTACTTTCTGCTATTGTTCTTAGATATGGATAGGAGTTCTAAACCAACTAAAAAGATCATTCCACAAATTCAGGCAAATGCAGATGTATAAGGATCTAGGTCAAGTTTACTATCAATAAGTACAAGACAACTGGCAATTATAATGCCAAGATTTTTATTGCTATCACATATGCTTTTACAGGCATGGAATGGTGTACACATGCTGTATCTAGTCAATAGATCCACTCTTGGCATAGCATGTTAGATGGTATTATTGGCATTTATGATATATTAACCAACAATCATACTCAATCAGTCAACTGATTTAGTTCTTCTTTTATATGTATGATCTTGCTAATGTTATTAACATAATTTGGAGATACCTATCATGCTAAACAAGAAAGTGCAGCAGATTAGATTGGATGTAATCTAATTAAAGTAATACGGTTTCTTGATGCTCAGTTAAGATTATATAGAAATAAGATGATTTTAGTCCATACCAAAGGCTTGCCTTTTGTGATAAGAAGACATGTAGGATGCCAATTGTGTGTTTGTAGGCATTGCAATATAATCCGCAGACTCCAAATCACTTTCAGAATAAGTTATTTGTAGC
Organism: Ricinus communis; assembly: GCF_019578655.1. NCBI lineage: Eukaryota > Viridiplantae > Streptophyta > Magnoliopsida > Malpighiales > Euphorbiaceae > Ricinus > Ricinus communis. The sequence goes on from NC_063262.1 coordinate 28,076,460, forward strand.
GAGTTGAGCGGATTCGGAGCTTCCAAGTTACCTGCACTATTTGAAACTCTCATGTGAGATGAATCACCTGAACCACATGTTGCCAATGCATGCCATCTACTAACTACAGAAGCAATTCCTTGGGCTCTATGGGATATTTTTGTAGCCGCATGGAGACAAAGAATTATCCCAACTACCTGGACAACTGAAGATACCTGAAAATATGCAAATAATAGACCTTGAATCATTGAAATGCGCAAATATAGTTTTTGGTTAGACAATATTCTAAGAAACTAGCTATGAAAATGAAGGACTTAACTGCAAAATCGCCTCCATTAATCACAGTGATAATACCGCTATACCCTGTTATTTGGAAAAGAGTAACGATTTGACCTGCAGTGACAACACAAAACTGCAGAAGAAGAAAAATGCGGAACTTGTGGCTTATCTTTGACAGGTGATAACGGAGACGAATATGCTCCTCTATAAATAGCAAGACATCAGATTCTCTTTCCAAGAGCTTCGCGTAGTCATCAAAGTGAATAACTTGCAAATTGCAGACCAGATGAAATATAATGCTGGCTGTTAAAGATATAGTACTCACATAACTCCAGGAAAGAGTCATGCCTAACAAAATAGTGGTAGACAACCACCATGATTCATGTTGTATGTACGATATACGAATGACCTCTCTCACTACTTTCAGAATGAAACATGGCAGTGACCAGAAGACCAGTAAACGGAAAGAATCCTGAAAATCAAATTCTAGAATCATTTAATTTCATAGGCCAACATTTACTATCATGATGATGAAAGATAAAGAACTGTAATATGACAGAGAACAACATAAACACAATTTGTAATGGTGAGAAATTCCAATGATTGATGTAAGTTCACAGGCTGGAGATAGAAAGTAATGATTAATTAGGAAATTACCAGGAATTGGAAAGAATAGCATTACAATCTAATTCTAAAATTACAAGGCTACTGTGTTCAGACTTCAAATGATTTACAGACTTCATTTCACACTAAGCACATCATACAAAGGCAATTGACCAATTGGTCCAATTCAAGCAAATTTCTATGAAATAAATCAACTGGCATTAAAAATCAAGAAACCATCTTCAGACATGGGTTTACTAGCAAAATTAAACATAATTGCAGAATAATTACGAAATCAAACAGAGGAAGCAAAAGCTAACCTTAATTTGTTGAACATATTGATGACTAAACCGAGCCAAAATATGGGCATTACAGCGGTCAACGAAGAGAAACTTTCTCACACCATACTTGCGTAGATTAAGGGAAAGGCAGGCTAAAGAAACAGCAGCAAGACAAGCCTGAGAAGCAACAATATCAAGCTCGAAGTCCTTTATCTGATACTTGTCGCAACCAGAACATTTAGACAACTCAAGTATTAAAACAGGAAGCAACCCACCTATCAATATAAAAACAGTCCAAGAAACAAGAAAGCTCAAAACCGAAGATTGATTGAAACCAAGAAATGTAAGAAATATCTCCAGCCCTTTAAGTGACTGATTAAGATCAGCATTAGTTTCTTGATTTGGCTGGTGGTGGTGGTTATGGTGGTTGGTGTTGTTGTTTTGAGTTGGAGGAAGGAGAGGTGTCTGAATTGCAGGTGGTTGGTGTATTATTTGTATGGGAGGATCTGCCATGAACAATCTTGAAATTTTCTCGTCTTCAAATCAAGAAAACAGAACAACAAGAACTTTAATTTAAAAAACACAAGTGAAGCTGTGATCTCCTTTGGTTGATGATTCTTCTGGTCAAAAGGCTGATCAAATGATTTTTAGTGCCTAACCTCATTGTCTGTCCGTATATGTATTCATTTAAATAGACACTTTGCACCAAATATATATATTTTTTAATACCATCTTCATACAAATGCACTCTGGATAGACTGCAAGTAATAGTTTGAAGTGGGTAATTTCAGCCATTGATCACTTAGACTGTGGAGTAACTATTATGCATTGTGAGGCTGTAAAGATGAGGAACATATAGTATAGTGGGTCTGAGTTGCATGGGATTATGGGATAATTTTGAGAATTCTACTGGAAAGTTGTAAAGTGGAAGCTAGAATCTACTTTGCTTTTAATATTTAAATTTTTGTGCCATCCTTCTCTATAAGAATGAATAAGGGGACAAGATATTATCCAAGAAAAGAACATTTAATTTTTAATATTAAAAGTATTCAATCTTCAATCTGATGATTCTTCCATTCCATTAGAACTAATGGATGAGCATTCAAAATAATAAATTACCAAGAAAATACTGTGACTTGAGTGACTGCCATTAAAAATACACACTTACTACATTGTCTGATATGCAAAATTTTCAATCATTTGGTTAAGTGAAAACCAAATTTCTTTTTTTTTTTTTTTAATTTTCTTTTGATAGAAGAAAATTCAAATTTCAGGCATCAACTCATGTTAGAAGGAGTTAGACATATAAAAAAATGATTGCTTTTAATAATATATATATTTTTTTAAAAGATAACTTTACTTTGAAGTTTTCTTTATTATGCATTTTGTCTTACAAATATTTAAAAAAAAAAAACTAATTTTTTATTTTTGTTTTTCACATCATTAATTCCACAAAGAAGTCCTTTTTCTGTTAGTTATTTGTTATGTGAAAATGTACAAATTTGATCAATGTGTTTTTCGATAAACAATTCAATTATTGATTAATAACAATTTTCTTTAGAACTCAAGTTGAAAAAAAGGCATGAAATGCATATATTATTTATTGGTATGGATTTAGTAGGATAGTGGGGAAGTCAATCCCGCCAAGATTTGAAAGTTCGTTGGGAGTAGCCATCAGGAAATGGGTACGTAGGAGGCATTAAAAAAAAAAAAAAAACATGATGAGAAGACGTAGAAATGTGGGAAAAAATAGTGATGCTTTGCTTCATAGGGTAAACACATATAAATGTACTAATGATTAATATTCATCATTGGATTGGACCCCCCATTCTTTTCGGTTAAGATTGAGCATTAATATCTAATAAAAGTTGGGCTAATTTAATGATAGAATTGCATGATGATCCATGGTTATAGCAAAGGTAATTTGGGACTCTTGAAGGAGGAAGAGTAGCAAAGGTAATTTTGATTCATTGATTGACATGAATGGTAAAGTAGTTGGCAATCATGTGTTTTTATTTATTAGATTTTCTTTCGGTATTTGCCCTATTTTATTAAAAGAAAACAAAAAATAATAGAATCTAAACTAAAGAGAAATTATTGAAAAGAAGGAATTAATTATGTGATGGGCCTATTCTTTTCTTTAGTTCAGAGCGACTTCAGAACAGACGTATGGAAACAATCGGGCCTTTCAGGCGTAGCTGCCAGGCAAATAGAACTAACCCAACTGTCGCCTGCCAAAAACAGGCGGGTAACTTAAAAATGCAACTAACTGAGAGTCAAGTCGCTAAACCTAATCCTAAACGCAAATTAATCGACTCAAATTCCACCTCTTTTTCTTCGCCACTCATTCTTATTCACAACACAACTCCATTAATCCTGCAATCTTCTTCCTGACGCACTCACCATAAACAAAAGGTATGTCTCAGATTGAGAAAAACCCATCTTCCAGTATTGACCCAAAAAGTGGTTTCTGTTCAAAAACTAAAACTTTCTATAGCCTCAGATCTTTAGCCCAGCTTCCACCTCTTGCTTCCCCAATTTCAGTTACTGACTTCATTTTCTCCCTTCTCCAATCTTTCCCTCCTTCTGCAGCCACTCCTGCGCTTATTGACGCTGTCACTGGCCACCGCATTTCTTATCCTGAATTCATTATTCTCACCAAAAGCTTATCCTCGTATCTTCATATCGTTCTCGGCCTCAGGAAAGGAGACACTGCTTTTATTCTTTCTCCAAACTCAGTCCATATCCCTATTATTTGTTTCTCTCTTTTATCCTTAGGTGTTATTGTCTCACCTGGAAATCCAGCAAGTTCAGAATCCGAGATTCAGCATCAAATTCACCTCTCCAAGCCTGTAGTCGCATTTGTCACTGGCCATACCGCTCATAAAATCACTAATCTTAACACAATTGTCATAGACTCACATTGGTTTGAATCGATCAGAAGTCACAGAGAACCTGAACCTGTTAAACCTCGTATTTATCAATCTGATCCCGCAGCGATTCTTTATTCTTCAGGGACTACAGGGAGAGTTAAAGGAGTGATTTTGACTCATAGAAACTTCACATACGTGGCAGCAGCAGGTCATGCTGTTCGCGCGCCCAGGCAGACACCTCCGGTTAGCTTTTGTGTAGTGCCTTACTTCCATGTGTATGGATTATCTTACTTCATTAGAACATTGACAGTGGGAGAGACTTTGGTTTCGATGGGGAGGTTTGATATGAAGATGATGTTGAAAGCTATTCAGGATTTCAGGATTACTCATATGGCGCTTGCTCCACCTGTTGTTGTGGCCATGGCTAAGGGTAATAATGGAATGGTTGATGGGTATGATCTGAGTTCTCTTGAAGTTGTGGGTTGTGGTGGAGCTCCACTCAGGGAAAGTGTTGTTCAACAGTTCAGGAAAAAGTTTCCTAATGTCATTTTGGGTCAGGTTAGTTCAGCAATAATCTAGTTTTAATATTTCCTAGTTTAAAGGAAAAGCAGAAATGTAGTGAATTAGAGTGCAAATTTTTGGCTCTTTATGAGTTGAGCACTTACTTTTTGTCTTTATTTTTCCTTTTTTGCTTCATATACTACACAAAATTGTTTAAAGGTTGTAAATGCTGCTATTTGAAGTTTGTAATGTAATTATGAGGTACTAATGATGTTTATAGCTATAAAAAAAAATGAAGGCATATGGGTTGACTGAATCAACAGCAAGAGTCTTTGGAACATTAGGCTCTGAAGAAGGTCAAGTTATGGGGGCAACAGGAAAGCTCATGTCTAACTGCGAAGCAAAGATTGTTCATCCTGAGACTGGTACTCATCTCCCACCTGGCTCTCCTGGTGAAATCTGGGTTAGAGGACCATCCATTATGAAGGGTAATTTTTATATTTATTTCTCTTTTCTCTTCTATATAAGCGCATCATTATTTTGCTATGATGGGTAGAATTATAAGCTCTAAATTGAATGTTTTCAATTTAGTGTAGGTTATGTTAATGATGAAGCAGCAACTGCTGCGACTTTAGATTCTGAGGGATGGCTGAGGACTGGGGACCTTTGTTATATAGATAATGAAGGCTTCCTGTTTTTTGTGGATCGAATTAAGGAACTAATCAAATATAAAGGCTACCAGGTTAGGTATCTCTGTTACTGTAGTTAATCTCATTAGTATTGTTGCTTGATCTAGTCTCATATCTGTACATGTGCATAATCATGTTTTGCTGCAATTTATATAGGTTGCACCCGCAGAACTTGAGCATCTGCTTCATTCCCATCCAGATATTGCTGAGGCAGCTGTAATTCCGTAAGAAATTCCTTTCCAAGAATCCATAAACTATATATGTTTAATGTATTATGGTTACTAGAAAACCATTCTAGTGCTGGATTTGTTGTACAGTGGATCTGATAAGAAATATATTAGCAGGTATCCTGACGCCGAAGCAGGTCAGGTACCCATGGCCTTTGTGGTACGGCAAAGTGGAAGCACAATTGATGAATCACAAATCAAAGATTTTATAGCTAAACAGGTAAATAAATTTTCAGTTCTCCCATAGTTAGATTAGGGCCTTTTCCATCTCTCTAACACCTGTAAAAAATATAGGTTGCGCCATATAAGAGGATACGAAGGGTTATCTTCATTGATTCATTACCGAAGAATGCAGGCGGTAAAGTGCTCAGGAAAGACTTAATCAGATTTGCACTATCAGGAGCTACTTCTAAGTTATGAATTCTTCACTTTAGCATCAAACCATGTCACTTTAATTGATCTTAGTTTCTTTTGTTTTACAAGAACAAGCCAACGTTAATCAACTTGGATAATGTAAATGTGTTCTACAGTCTACATCTCATGTTATTACAAAGCTGCAAGTGCTTGATACAAAAATTTTCTTCAATCGTAATTATATGACCACTTTGTTGCAGAGATTTTGGAACTGAATATCCATTGACAAAGCATGATACAATCACTAGCTACAACCAGACCTATTCTGACTTTAAACCAGTTTAAATCCATTAGATAGAAATGCTGTTGGGGATTCCTCGGCCAGTTACCCCTGGACCTGAGGAGGGAAGGAGCAATTCATAGGGAGGAATGCCCGCACCATTTCTGTTTTTAAGACGAATGTCCTTGTTTCTCTTATTTATTGTCTGCTCTATCTCCTCTATTCGACCTCTGAATCTATTGAACAATTGCAGTATTTCGTGATCGTTTATCCAATGGCTATGTAACTGATTCGCCTCACCCAAGTACTCTTCATCCGGGGCATGAGTCGACAGAGTGTTTTGGACAGCCATCACTTTGGTGGCTTGAAGTTTAGTTGCCAAAGAAGATAGGAATCTTTGCTGGGGATTTAGGATAAAGTTCTCATAATCAGGATCATTCTCTTGTGGGATGAGTTTTCTCATTAGTGTAGGACGATTAGGCACATACCCTCCAAAGGGATACTGCCCAAAGTTCAAAGCTGCATGTTGACCTGATGCGATCCATATCATTGTTGTTAGTATGCCAGATAAATCCTCTTTGGTTTGGAGTTTAGGCCACCATGGTTCATTTCGTTTGTCGTAGTGACCTTTATTCTTAATCTCATCCCACCAAGCCTGGAGCTCGAGATCAGAAGTGATAGAATTAGGTTCCAGATAAAAGTGATTGACATAAGATTCTACCCACTCTTTAATGGCTGACCATATGAGAAGTCCATCTGAAGCATAAGGGTAATCTTCAATCACAAGTCGGACACCACAAGGCATCAAAGGATCCTCCTCTGCCATACCCCTGAAAAATTTCATCATTATACGATCTTGTGGATTTGTTTTATAAGTTAACAAGGATATCAAGGCAGAATGTGATTAGAACTGGATAATGCTATTAAAGACTAAGCAAAAAGGAGAGGGAGAAAGTTTAGTGCATCAAAGAAGGTGAATTTCGAGGTAATAACAAAATGTATTTTGAAAATTACCTGCGAATGAGATCTGCTGGCAATGCCTCCATGTCAAACCGCCACATACTCTTGTATGCTGCAGAGCTAATCTCCATGGCATACTTCCCAGGACTGAAACAGGCCTCAATTATGCCTCCTCCATTTATTAAACTTTGTCGTGCAAGTGCATTTATTTCTAGTGTATACCGCATATGAGGATGAAGCAGCTTGTATATTGGATGCATTGCACTGAGCTGTCTATGAGTTGCAATTATGAAAGGTTCCATAGCAGCATGTGTCCGCAACCTGAGAATTTAGATTAATCACATATAAGTAGCATAGGACACAATGGAATAAGTAAAACAAGTTATGTTCCACATTGCTAACTTCAGTTTCAACATAAATTCCAGCCTCGAAGAAAGCAGAGATGGAGAATTTAAATTGATGTGTCACCTAAATGAATCACATATGCCAATAACTGAAATATTGTGGAGATGAGACCATTCTTTTACCAGTGATTTACTAGTTGATGGACCCCAGCATCATTTGAGCAGACATGAGCTTTGGCTAGTTTCCATATCCAGTGTATTGTAGCATCATGCCCATGAGTGTAAACTTTCTTATTGGAAGGTGAAGAAGGTTTTGGAGGAAGTGATAGCTCAATAGCTATTGGCCTCAACATGCCAGCCTTGTTAAAGTAGAAAACTGTCCTTGAGGCATAAGCTTTTCTCCCTGGCAAGGAGTTCATCTTGTCTATAAATGGCAAAAGCATGTCATGGTAGTCAAGTATAAATAACCTCTTCTCCTCAATTGCCTGTATCAAGCATCATAGAGCAAATTAGAACAAAGTGCATCTCTTTGCTAGGAAATGAGTTCGCGTTGATTTCTAAGACTAAATGTTTAAGGTGGAAATCTTATTGCTTGGGTCATACACCTGAATACAATGCATCAAGCACCAATTTGAGTATGTGGAGATCACGCTAAGATGGATGCATGTACAAACAGCATGATGCTTTTACCTTTTCTACACTCATTCCATTGAGTTCTCGTTCTATTAGATCTTTTGTGAGTGCTGATTCAGGAGGGCCATATACAGCAGGATCTAGTTTACTCAGAATTGGAAATTCCTGTAGAATAGAACCTAACATAAAAAATACAAACAACGAATCCTGTTAACAGCAAGAATAAAATGCAGTTCAGAAATTACCTTCATAACCTCAATGTTCACTGGATTAACCCCTGCCAAAGCCTGGCGTGCAAATTCGTTATCACGCAACCAAGCAAATCTATCCCCTGGACATAAATATATATATAAACCAACTGTCGGCTTTATAAACCAAGCAAGCAATACAACAGATACATACTTTTTATAATAGCGGGGATTTCATACTTCAGTAATCTTTCACTAACACTTAGAACCTGTTTCATCACATTGCCCAATACAGGATGAATTACTTTATGCTCTTCAGTTTTTAGGAGAAGACCATCATTGTATAACTTATCAATATCAGAGAAGCATGAGAATGGAATATCTGAGCTTGACAATGCAGCAGCAATAGTTGGGATGAGATTATGAAGCAGAGCTTTCAACCTTCCAGCAGAGAAAGTGTTCTGCTTGATCTCCTCAAAAGTTTCATCCCGAGGAACATAAACAGGATGTGGCTTCTCGATTCTACTCTCACAAAGAGGAGCTAAAGACATTGTTTCAGTGAAATGTATATCCCAATTAGAATTAGTATTGACAAGATATAATGGACGGAATCTAAAATTTTTGGAGAATACTACCTTTCTTGGCTGGTGGTCGGCCAGTTCTGCAGCGCATAGGATAAGGCCAAGTCTTATTACCACCAAGAACTGGCCTAGCAAGATCTCCATCCTTATCAGGATTACCCAAATCATTATAAGGTGCGTAATCATAAATTCTATCATGAGGCTTTCGCTCGCCTCTTCCATTACCACGAATACTAAGCAAGTCCTCACGCCGTAGATCTTTAATGCCAGGAGGTGTTTGTGATGGTAGGTAAGCCTGCTCAGACAACATGGTCAATCACATAGATAAAAACATAACAATATGGAAATAAAGTAACTATTGAATAGCTAGTAATCCTCACTTGATTTCTGAAGATAATTCTGCTTTCAGGATTATCTTTCTGAGAATGGATCCATGTATTGGCAGAAAAGAAAAATGGGCTGTCATCAAAACCATGAATGACAATCTCCATTAAGTAGAACTCCTTGTTATGAAGATTGGTAATGAGAACAGCTCCAGGAGTGCCAAAATCTGAGGGGACCATGAAGTCAGCTGCATATTCAACAATATGAGCATGGCTTGATGGCTTTGGCAACCAGCCTCGAACAGAAGACTGTACACTCTTTCCAGACTTGGTTACTAACAAGAGCAAAGCAGTAAACTTTATTACTCAAATATCCAAATGGCCAATCTATATTGTTTCACCAAATCATAAATATCAAGAATCAACAGGAGCTCTGTACTTCAAAACATAAATAAATAAAACATACACATCCAAGTGACCATTTTCACACTGGGAAATGATCATAAAATCCAAGTCATATAATCACCCAATTGAAAAGGGTAAATAAGAAAATATACTGAAGACATACCAGGGTCAATATCTTCACTAATAAGCTGGATCAAGATCCCTTGACCAATCCCATTAACAAAATACTCCCATTGATCTTCAAACTTTTCATTGATCTTTTCTTTCATCTTTTTCCTTGTAGTAATCACTGCCTTCACATGAATTCCTCCTGCTCTCTCATCATTACCTAAAGGCAACACTGATCGCCCACTTAAAGACTTATCAGCAGACTCTACACTAGTACTTTTGTCTTCACTGCTTATCACTGCTCTTATTGATCCACCATAAGTCGCTCTTGATACTGGCACTTGGGTCATCCTCTTTAACCCAGTCTTTGTACCGCCTGGTGATCCCTGGAGATTGAATGAAGATATTTGCTTCACCGCATACATCTTTCTCTCTCTATATCGAAAAAACGATGTCGTCAAGGAGAGAAGCAGAGCTGCTCTCTCTCTGCAACTAGGAAAAACAGAGAAGAGAGCAGAAAGTCTACTATTTTATGTCTGTGAAGGAGAGAAGTGGACTAGACGACAGGCTGATTACGATTTCTCTTCATTGATTTATTCTTTTCTCTTTTTAAGCAAGCTTGTATATTCAATGATGTGAACCAAACAGAGTAATATATATCATTTCTCAGTTGGTGGCGCGTAAAAAACACGAGCCACTGAAAAGGTGGGAATATGAAAGCCAAATGAAGTTGCTAATAAAATTCACGCAAAATATATTTTCTTAACCTGTTGAATTTTTAATTTTAGTTTACATTTTTTTTCCAATTTTTATTTATTTTATTAAATTTTTATATCTAAATTTTTATTTCTTAACAAAATAATAATGTTTTGTCATATAATAAAAATTAAAATATAAAGACTTAATAAAATAAACAAAACTGAAATATGTGTAAATTTTTTTAATAGTTAAAATTAAAATAAAATAAAAACTTCAAAAATTTAATAATAAGTTGAAATTCTAGTTAACATAATTTAATAATTTTTCTGATTTAGTCTTAATTTTATTATTTAAAAAATCTTCCATTCTTTCAAAAATCTTCTATCTCTATTCTCCAGACAAAATTTTCTATTTCAGTTTTCTTTTATTAAAATAATAATTAGCTTACTGATTTAATGGATCTTTCACTTTCATACTTTTAAAGTTTTAATCCATTTCCCTTTAAAAAGTTCTTTCAAATATGTTTTAAATTGTAATCTATTTCTATTTTATAATTATTAATTCAATAATATATTTTTATTTATTAATATAAATATTACCGCATGCAATTAATTTTTATATGTTATATTTTAAAATTATAATTTTATAGAGAAATTAATAACATTAGCTAAAAAATTTATATTTCTTAATTGATGTACAATTAAAAATGAATTATCTATTTAAAAATAATTTTAGTTAATTAAATTGAAATGGGTGATTGACTTTTAGATTTTTTTTCCTTTTAGCTAATAATTAGTTAATTGTTAACCAACTTATTTTTTAAATAATTATTTATTTATTTTTATTTTCAATTTTTGTATAATTTATTTTAAATTGAAAAATACTAAACACCTATCTCAATTTGTTCCAATTTTTGTACATTAGATAATACATATAATATTTTTTAATATTTTAAAATTAAGAGATAATTTTATAAAAATATTATATTGACATATAAAATAAATAAAAATTAAAATAAATGAAGGTAAATTGTGTAACATTTCTGACAAGTACTAAAATGGGCAGTCTGTTTGGAGTGTCTTCATTAATAATGACTACAATTTGAAAACAGAGATGTGAAAATGGTTGTTGGGAATTTGGTTTGGCAGATATGTCTAAACATGTCCCAAAAAGGTTCACAAAATTGGTATAAGTTTTGATCATTGATAGCCTTTTTTGTGTGTATATAATGAGTGTTAAAGGAGATATTTAGAAGTTTCTTTCATCATGTCAAAAAGATTAATTAATTAATTAATTAATTAGAAATATCTTGTTGATGAGTTTTGAGCAAAAGAATATTATTATTCAATATAATACTTAATGGATTTATATTAACATTAAATAATCACAAAATTAAAAAGATAGAAGATCCTTACTTGTGATATTTCTTTTTATTATTAAATGTGATATGCATGATCAATTTTTAATTCATTGGACAGAATTGAAAGGTTCATATAGAAGTCAATAGCTATATTTGACTTGTGTCCTTTAGTTATCTTATCTTGATGCTTTTAGTTTGGTGATAAAATGAAATTATATTATGAGTAGACATTAAGGATTTACATTTTATTAATCTCACTATAATAGTAATAAGCAATGAGGATTTAGCTTTTGTAAATATATTTGACTTTAGTTTAATTAAAAAATAATATTATGCACCTCTTTTCCTATTATATTTCATCTAAATGGTCTTCTGCCAAGTCACTTTTAAATTATATTATTTGATCTCTGTTTAATATTTTTTATTTGTTACTAAAAAGTTTTAAATTTATATTTGTGAAGCATTTGGTTTATTTAAAAAGTTTATGGTATAATTAAATCCTAGGAATAAAGTTCATGATAATATTTAAGTATTTTTTATGAATATATTAATGAAATCTAATACACCTAAAATACTAGTGAGAATTCTTTTTAATCATATTTTAATAAAGAGACTCATTTAAAAATTAAATAATTAATTAGTGATATGCACAATCTCTAAATAACAGAGGTATATCACTTAGTTAGATATTAGAAAAATTTGTGAAGGCAGTTGAAGAATATAAATATAAGTTTTTATTATCAATTAATTCTTTAAGTTTTATTTTTTATTATTAACTAAAATTTTTAATTTTTCTTAATAAATAAAGGTCGATGATTAAATATTTATGCCAAAGCTTAAATTTCATTAATTTTTTGGCCTAATACATATGTAGTTCCTTGTACTTGTCTAAAAAAATCAGTTAGCACCCTAGACTTCAACTTTGACCTATTAAACAAATCTACTTAACTAATTGCTCACACATAGGGCTGAGCACGGATCGGTCCAATTCGGTTATCTATAAATCACCAGGACCATACCAAACCTCGGATATTTTAAAATTGAAGGTACCAATACCGTACCAAACATAAAAGGATCCAATACTGTATTGTACCAATTTTACGGTTAAATACAGTTCGGTTCGGTGCTATTTTCGGTTCTAAAAAATTTAAAAAATATAACTTTAATATCATCTTTAATCAAATACATTTAGAGAAAATATGATTACCAACCTAAAAAAAATAGCATGAAAATCTGAATTAGAATTGCAATCACATTCTTGAACAACCTGTTTTGCAATTCAGTCACTTGCAAATATAATAATTCATTCAATATTCAAATACAAACCATTAAAATATATGTTTCTACTAGCATAAAAATATTTTGCAGATGACAATCATTAAAATAAATAAATTTACAGATTTTATGCAGCATTAAAATACATGTCCAAAATTAGCAAAAGAATGTTATTACCTCCCCTCAAAATTAGCATTCCACATTTAATCTTGACATAAGGGACTCACCAATCTCAGGATCTTGAATAATTTCTACAATAAAAGTAAAAAATTATGTCAATAAAACTGAACAGCATCAACAATAAACAAACATATGTAAGAAGTAAAGAAATGTTACTTGACTCTATGTTTTCAATATCCTCTATTGATTCTTCTAGTTGGATATGTTTATTTGAACTTCTAAGCCAATCTTGGCAACAAATGAGGCCCTACGCTGTTGTAAGAAGTAAAGAACTTCTATATTGATCTAGAGTTCGTCCTCTAGTACTAAATGCAGATTCAGAGGCTACTGTTGAAGCTTGGATAGTTAATACACCGCGTACAACCTTGGATAAGATAGGATACCTTACTGAATTCACCTTCCACCATGCTAAGATATCGAAATCAATGGTGAATTTTTCTGCAAATTCTTCGAAGTACCTATCTAACTCAGATATCTTAGACAAATTCTGTTGCGCTTCTTCCTCTAAAAAGAACTCATCAATCTCTTCTTCTGTTTCCGTATCACTTGGCCCACTATCATATGCAGATTTTTGTGAGCTCCCTACAACCTCACCCATATATAATTTATCCTCAATTATCTTGTATTCATCCACCATCAACTCTAAAGCTGTTTTCAATATTTTTTCCAAATCTTTTGCCTCATCTTCACCATAATAAATGGTATACTTAGCTTCCAATTACTTTAATTTGCACCTAGCTTTTAAGTACTTTAAATCTAGTATTATAGTATATATACTATATTACTAGTATCAGTATACTATGTGACATATTAATATATATAACTTATATTTTTTATAGAGTATAAAGTATATTATAATATTATAGTTATTTTTAATATGTATTATTTTTTTTATTTTAATAATAATTGCTTGAATTATATAAATAAAAAATATAAAATAATTTTTTATAGAGTATAAAGTATTTTATAATATTATAGTTATTTTTAATATGTATTATTTATATAATATAAATAATTATTAATAAATATATGTAAAAAATTTGGTTCTACGGTTTGATCCGGATCAGTACAAGACAGATCGGTTCTGGTACACGGATCGGTTCTGGTACAGTTATGGTACGGTTTTTACTAAAGAACCAGTACCATTACATAATAGTAAAAAAATTCGGATCGGTTCAATTCGGTTATAAAAACTTTTGGTTATTTCGGTACGGTTATTCGATTCGGGCGGGAATCACCGAGATCCATGCTCAGCCCTACTCACACATAAGCACCTGCATGGTGATTTGGAAAGGTGCATTTGGTGGTAGCTCTGATGCATGAGTGAGTTGTTTTTTAAGACGCTGACATGGATATAAAACAGCTTTATTTGGTGCAGTTTTCTTCATAAAACATCCATCATCCTCTTCATTCTTATTCTCTTTTTGATTTTTAGGGTTTTGTCAAGTTATATTACATTCATTTTCTATTTCTATTTCAAAAATTTTTTCCTTCTTCTCATGATGGAGCAGTCTAAAATCGACCAATTACCCAAAAAATTTATGTTTCCAACGTGTCATTATGAGCAACCTGCTAAATTGAAGGCGTCGTGGATAGTTTCAAATCCTAGACGAAGGTTTTTTAATGTAGAAACTTTGGTGTAAGAATTGCTATTTTTGTTAATATTTTAAAATTGTAAGTTGATTTACTTAATTTAATATGTAATTAGTTTATTTAAATTGTAGAGGATCGGTGCTTGTGGGTATTTTCATATGGTTTGATTCACCGGTGGCTGAACATTCAAGACAAGTTATTAATGGTTTGCTGAGATGTATTAGAAGAAGTGAAGATGAGATGCAAAGTGCAAAGAATAAGGCGAAGCTTTTAATGTTGTTGCTTGTTGTTGTTATTTTCTTTTTCTGGATTGTAATGCAATTGCTATAAGTGAGTAGATATGGTGTAATAGTGCATGGCTGTTGTTATTTAGTAGTTTAAGGTTAATTCTAAAGTAATTAAAGTATATAGCATTATGAGAAAATTCAAGTATTTACTTTGCTGGTATATAAACTGATAATTGCAAAAAGAAAGGACTAAAAAATATGAAAAGAAAATACTATTTCGAGTGCATTACAAGAATTAGTCCAAAACATGAATTGAAGGACTGTCATACTAAAAACTTATATTTTTAACAGTACAAGACTAATAGATGCCTAAAAATAATATAATTTGTTTATTGTCATTACGATTAAAAAAGGACTACTACCAAATATCCTTTATTTACAAACTCAAAAAGTGCATAAATTGTCTTAAACTCTATGGCTTCCATCTTGGTTTTGGGACATGAAATGGCATTGAAGAGCTATTCTAGCTAGAATTGATGCTTGGTTATGGGGCAGTTGATGAATGTCTGACATTATCTGCACTTTGTTGGGCACTTCTTCTATTTTGCATTGTCATTTGAGCTTGTTCTTGTTGCAGTTGTTTGGTGATAACAACATTCTTGCCTTTCCACTTAAGTTCTGGAGGCTTAAAACCCAAGTCAATAGGTTGAAAAGCATGCTTGAAATGAGCAGGAGGTACAATGACTGCTGCTCTGGCCAGGCTGAGAAATGTACAAAAAACACACATATTAGGATAAGTCCCTATGACAATTGGAAATAATGGTGCATGACTTATAACTTACATTGTACACTGTGTACCCAGTTTGTTCATTTATATAGCATCCTAGGCCATTCAATCTTGGTCTTTTTGGATGGTGTGGTTGTCTTGTTGATTCATTGTTAGGTGTATAAACAGCAGGACTAGCAGCAATATTGTTTCCTCTGCCCCTTCCAACACCTCCTCTCCCAAAACCTTTGCTTCTGCCTTTACTGTTTACAACTCTACCAGTGGATTGAGAAGCATTTGGGATATTTGCTGTGACACCAGTGGATTTAGAAGCACTTGAGACATTTGTTGTCACAGGTGGTGTTATTGGTGTTGTTAGGTTAATACCACTATTCCCCACCTCAGCATGTATTCAAGTATTATGTAATGCAAATAGAAAATAAAAACCAATGCAATATATTCAATCATCACATTGTATACCTGAGATGGAACATTTCTATTTCTCACTCCATCAATAGTTGTATTCATCATATGAGCACTTGCCTATGTCAATTCATAGGAACATTATCAATTAAATATGTAGTAAACTACAATCTAATAAAAAATAATAAAAAAAAGAACAGCCTTTATTTACAAATACTTGACTTGTTAATATTCCTTTGTTAGGACAACCTTTCTTGTTGTGGCCTTTAGCTTTGCACAATGAGCAAGTCATTTGTGCACCTCTTCTAGGAAACTTTTCCACCTTCTTTGGCTCATCCCTGGATTTTCTTCTAGTTTTCTTTGGCCTGCCTGGCTTTTTTGTTTTATCTGAAGGTTCAATTGGATTATGATCTGACTCAAGCCACATTCTCATGCCAAGTACTAGTTATATAGGGAATTTATAAACCTTGAGATATGTTTCTTTTTTATACCAATATAAAACAAAGTCTTCTAGTATCATATTCCTATGGTTCATTGCATAGATGGCATGGGCACAAGGAATTCTCTTCAATTGCTAGCCCTTACAGGTGCATGTTTGTTTTTTGATATCAACTGTATGGCTATAATCCCCATCAGAAATTTTAAACCCTGCATCCCCATTCCATAGAATCTGACAACTCATAGCTCTATCCTTATTTTTCTGCAATCTCTCTCCATTGCCATTGGTGAGATATTAATAAACCAAGTGTGAGCAAAATCCTTCATGGTTGTAATCCTTGTCATAACTTTCTTCCTAATTTCTTCAAGTATGGAAATTATTGATTTATACTAAGTATTAAAATCCATGAATTAAAGGTTTCTGCTATATTATTCTCACAGACATCATACTTAGCTACATCTTCAGAATATGCCATGCACCATGTCTCTTTGTTGTAGCATAAAAGGTCCTCATAAATCCCTCTACCTAGTTTCCCTATAACATTAAGCTTATCCCTAAATTTTGCCTCAAAACTACTCCAGGCACATTCTCAACATTTTTTTCTCCTTTCAGCCTCTCTCCAGTTTTTTGCCCAGTTACTCCAAATATGCCTGCACACATTCTGTGCTCAACATTAGGCATGACATCACTAACAACATGTATCAACCCCTAATCCAAATACATATCAAAAACATAAATTTTATAAAAAAAAATAAGAAATAATAATAGCAATTAAATACAGTAAACATAATATCTTACCTTTTGTATGTTTGTCATAATAGTCAAACCTTCATCATTTTGCAAGTCCAGATCATCTCTCAAGCTTTGTAAAAAATGCATCCAAGTGACCTTTGTCTCTAACTCAACTACAGACCAACCAATGGGAGACATCTACCCATTTCGATCTTTTGATACTGCCACAAGAAGCTGTCCTTTGCAAATTCCTCTTAAGAAACATCCATCTAGCCCAATCACCTTCCTACATCCCTCATTCCACCCATGTTTACAAGAACTTAAGCAAATATAGAATCTGTCAAACACTTCATATCTAGGTTTTTTTCTTTATCAATCTTTACAAAACAGGTACTGCCAGGATTTGATCTATTAATCTCATCAACATAGTCATGGAGCTTGGCAAACTCCTGCACATGATCACCCATACTCTGTTGGAATACATTTCTCTTAACTCTTCTACAAGTAGTTATACCAACATACATCTTCAACTTTTTCTTGCACAAGTCTTGTAACTCTCATAGCTTGATAGATGGTTGTGAAATAATCCCATTCTTGAAATATTTTGCTAAAAAATCTGAGTTACATAGTGCATTCTTATTAAATTTGTGACATTTATGCACTGGCTTATAAGTCTTCACCACAAAGTTCCCAGTATTCCTTTCATAACTTGCAAACAACAGCCATGGACAAGCAGCCTTCTTGCACTTCACCCTCACTCTGCGAACTTCATTTGGTCTTAGCTTCAACTGCACACCCTTGTGAATTGCATATTTTGCCACAACTTTTCTAAACTGGATTGCATTCTCAAAAATCATTCCAACCTCCCATATTGGATGCTGGCATTCAGGATCATAATAAACCTTATTACTTTCTCTCCTAGCAGGAAGATTTACTCCCTCATCACCTTCTTCAAGGTCTGTTTCATTACTACATTAATCATCACTTACATAATGTTTTGCATCACCAGTAAATTTTTTCTCATTTCTATTGTTCCCTCTATCAAAATTTTCATATCCCTCACCATATGCCCAACTTCACCTAATAGCACCTCCACAAATCCATTTTCTGCCTCTCTCCTCCTTTTCCTCTAAAGAAAGTCCCTAGCAGCCTCTCTTACATCCCTCAATTCTTTATTGACATCACTGCCATAATTGTCATCCTCATCAGTCCCTATCAATTCCTCACTTTTAGCCTCACTATCAGCCTCATCCTCAACCTGCCCTTCACCTTCACCCTCACCCTTACCCTGTCCTTCACCTTCACCCTCCCTTTCACCCTCACCCTCACCCTGCTCTTCACCTTCAACCTCCCTTTCAGCCTCACTCTGCTCTCCTGTATTGGCTGCTTCAAATCTAAGATTTTCATCAAATATGCTACTAGATGCCCTAGCATTTGTATTTATAGTGTCCTTCTAATTTCCTACAGAAACCGTAGCACAACTCCCAATGATGTTACTAAATACACTCTCAGCTACTACTGGATTATCATCCACATCATTAACATCAATGATTTCTTCTGTCTGATCTACCATATGAGTAACATACAACTTCATAGTCTCATCATTCACCAACTCTTGTGCAAATTTTAAAATAACTTGATCATTATTTAAAGCTAAGAATTTATTACTACTTTTTACTTCATAAAACACCACACCTATTGTCATGTATCCATAATCACGTCTATATCCTAACAACTCAAATAAAGACAAATTCTCAGGGTTAACATTAGGTATATATTCAACATGGGTCTCACCAACATACTGTGCTGGTAGTCCTTGAAGAATATACCCACCAAAGTGCCACCTCAGGTTGACGGCAACATCCATCTTCTATAATAAATATAAACAAATGTAATTGTCATTAACTTATATTAAAATTAAACTAACTTTTATTTTTTCTTTCAAAATACAGAATCCTAATCTTTTAACAAACACACACACTAGTAAGCCCTAATGTTTTTATAAAATGACAATAATGCCATTTTAACACATACAAAAGCAACAAAAATAAACATACTTTCCAACTCAAAAAAAACTTACCTTCTGTTGCACTCCTCAAAACTTTCTTTGAAAAAACTTTTGCAGCTTCACAATAAGTAACTCAATGGGTTTCTTTCTTTGAAAATAACTTTTGCAACTTCTCCTCTAATCAGTGGCTTTCTCCACTACTTAATTGAAATGCAGTTCCTTCAATGGCTTCTTTATTCTGATTTCAATTTATTTAAAATATCACAACGTAACAAAATCGTTTTCTATTTAGTTTGTTGATTAGGGATTTCAAGTTAAAAAATGAAATTAGAGATTACAAAATCGATTTAGGAAAATAGCTCAGAGGAACAGCTTAGGGAGAGAGGAATGAGCTGACCGTTTGACATTAATGAGCTGAGAGAAGTTATGCAAACTTTATGACATGTCTACCATATCACTGTGAAATACCCATGTGTCCATCTAACTAAATGATTCATTGCGCATATATATCACACCATTCTCTAAAACCCTGCAAGTGCTTATGTGTGACCAATTAGTTAAGTAGAGATGTCTGATAGATCAAAATTAAAGTTTAGGGGGCTAACTGACTTTTTTAGACAAATACAGGAAGCGGCGGATATATTAGGCTATTTTTTTTTTTATAAACACTTTGATTACAATCCCAATATTGTTCTCTCCCCAAATCAATCTAATACCATAAGATTCACTCCAAATAAAAGACTATATGAAATCTTTATATGTGTTGTCATAATCTTTGCAACTGATAGTGGTGTGGAGAGCACAACCAAGTTAGCCGCCTCCATTTAATATTTTAAACATAAACTTTAGGCATGAATTCAATATTATCTCTACATAATTTTCCAATCCTCTAACATTGGTAAAATCTAAATGCCCATTAAGATAGTCTGATAAATATATCAGTAATAGTAATGAAGAAAAATTTCATTTTTCATCGCTATCCAGCAACATCTACCAATATTAATTAAATTAATGCTAGAAAATGTCTTTGTCTTTTTTCGTATTGGAGGGGACCCTTAGCTTAACCCTATCTCTAAATCTAATTATAAAATTCACATGCAAACTCTAGAATATCTAACTTCCATGATCAAACAAAACATAAATAATATGGCCTGAAAATCACATGGCCTAAAAGGAAATTAATAATGTCTTTGTCTTTATGCATTATCCTAATTGCATCTCTTTCATGCATTTGTCTTTTATCTCCAGCCTCTCAGAAGAAGACTCCTCTTTATCTTAATGGCGGACTGGATGTCAAAATGGTCTTCAAAATTAATAAGAAAGCAGATTAACTCCATGGTCAGTAATATCATCAGTGATTATGCAAGAACCCAATGGAAGATGCTCATTCTATAACTGTATACACGATATGCACACATTTCTTACTGTGCGCGTTGTTTTAGGCTTTAGAGAGGGATAGTCAGCTCTAGACTTTCCCAAAAATGAATATTCGGCCACCAGAATTGAAATTATACAGCACTCACTAATAAGTGGCAGTTGGAAACAGCGCATGGCGCTTTCATTGCCCACTCACTCAGAATAAAGGAAACAGCTAATTTTACTCAAGGATATCGCATGTAAGAGACACAGCCCAAAAATAAAATTTAAAAAAGAAAAGTGATATTTCTTTTGTTTGGATGTGTCATCATTTATTCTAGTTTGGTTATCATGTGTATGAATGATTCCTAAAAGAGGAAGTAATTTCGTGAAAGGGGAACTGTGGTGGCAGCAGCACAGATGAGAACCTCACCATCTGCTGTCACTGTGTATGTTTCTGGATCCACTGATATATCTGGAAGGGCATCATTGAGCTTCATGTCAAGTTTCGTCAGTCTCCTAACATTGCCCACGGCTTCCACTCTTTTGTTCAGTTCATACAAGCCCTTAATCCCATTATCTATAGCAGCCTGTTTGCAGAAAAAAAAGCAGAAGAGGGAGAGAGAGAGAGAGAGAGAATGTGTTTAGCATATGTGCGCAGTGAATAAGAGAGGGAGAAAGAGAGCAGGACAGTCATGCCTTGCTGACAAACGCAATGGAGTTGGCACTTCCAGCCTTGCCAAATGCCCCAAACATAGGCCTCGAAATCACCTGCAGCAATTCAGAGTGTTGAAAGTAGTTGGAAGTTGATGCTCTTAAATCTATAGCCTACCTTTCTAAGTCAATTTAATGTAGATTTATTGACTTGCATTGTGATCCTTTATGGAAGTTTGAGTGCACAAACTAGTTTGCAGTTCCCTAAGTGAGCACCAAGCAGTACTAGACTTTTATCAATAAAAGGTTGTATTAAACCAACAGCAGTGAGTTTTAATCATAATGCTCAATAACTGGTTAGAAGTGTCGCATTTAACACTAGCATTCTAAAAATAGCATCAAAAATTACCGGTTCCGGTGTGGGGATGCTAGCATTTGGATCACCCATGTCAGCCCATGCAATTACACCACCTTTAACCACCATTTCAGGTTTTGCTCCAAAGAAAGATGGCTTCCATAAAACTAGATCAGCCAGCTTCCCTGCCTACAGGAACATATATTAAACAGAAGGAAAAGTAAAGTCCATCTTTGTTGGATTAGCAAGAAGCACTTATCTATAAATTGAGTGATTGCAAGTAATGGCTTCTGAATGCTTTTACAGGGAATCACATCGGAAAATTGTGGCATGTAAAGATCCAGACATACCTCAACTGAACCAATAAATTCGGCACACCCATTTGCTACTGCTGGATTTATAGTGTACTTCGCAATATATCGTTTAATACGAAAGTTGTCATTTTCAGAGCCACCAGGCCCAATTGATCCCCTTTCTGATTTCATCTTGTGAGCCGTTTGCCAAGTTCTACATATGACCTGGAATGAGAAGAATTAGTCATTTAGACCTTAGCCTTTAGGACTTGCTGGACTATTTCGCATATAGATGTGCCACAAATGGAGGTTAACAGAAGTTGAATAACAAAATTAAGATGGTCCACAAATATACATGCATCGATTCATTTCATTTGTAACTGTACCAAGATCATATATCAACAGAAAATAATGGCTTTCAGACGCACAATCATTTCAAACTAGATTTAACAAGGAAGAAATATTATGACTTCTTAAAATACATATGGAAATAAAAGGCATGTAAATAAGATAGAACGATTAAAAAAATTAAGGTAAAAAAATTAGGTTTTCTGTTACATTTATATAAAGTGAAAGAGAAAACCTCTCCAATGCGGCCCATAGCCTGTGAATCAGAAGATATAATGCTAATTGCACCCATATCGTGCAATATGTCCTCTGCAGCAATTGTTTCAGCCCTTATCCTTGATTCAGCAAAAGCTACATCTTCCGGAATGTCCTTATCAAGGTGATGGCAGACCATCTGCATGTGTTCAATACAGATTCAGCAAAAAAAAAAAGACATTTAGAAACCTTTCTGTACCTACACTTTTTGGATCTGATCATACCAGCATATCGAGATGTTCATCTATAGTATTGGAAGTATATGGCCGAGTAGGATTTGTTGATGATGGTAGAACATTTTTTACACCACATACTTTGATAATATCTGGAGCATGGCCACCACCCGCACCTTCACTGCCAAATAAGGTATAATCAATGTTAAAATCAAAGAGGGATAAAAATAAATGATTAACCAAGAAGTAAATGTACACATGAATATCATCCTCAGAACTAGACAAAGATACCAACTTATAATCAATCAACAGTCCATCCATTTGTGGTCTGCAAACCACCACAAAAGGAAAAATATGCAAAAATGTAAGTAAAATGCAGAAAACTACAAAATTCCTGACTATTTATTTGACCACTGCTAAGGGTGAGAGCTACCAGTGTCTTTGACTATCTAAAACTTTTTACATCATACCCTTTTGTAAATCATCTCTTTGATAGTATCCAGCTCTGTAAATCATGACACTTAAAATTAGTCACTCACTTGTTCCTGGGGAAAACTGAGACGTAACAGATGTAACAATACCTGTGATAAGTATGGATAGTTCTTTCTTTAAATGCAGCAATTGTGTGCTCCACAAATCCAGATTCATTTAAGGTGTCCGTGTGGATATTGACCTGCCAAAATGGAATAAGAATAAATATAGCGGCTTGATATGAGCAATTTCCTGTTTCATCTTTTCTTTACAAAATAGAGACCTGTATGTCATGTTCTTCTGCAACACTCAAACAATTGTCTATTGCAGCAGGAGTGGTGCCCCAGTCCTCATGTAGCTTCAATCCCATAGCCCCAGCCTTGATTATTTCATGTAGTTCATCAGGTTTGGCACCATTGCCCTAAAATAAACAAATACGATTAATAAAGCAGATGAAATAGCAAGAAGTGTCTTTCAAGGTTCACAACTTCATCCGTTCAGACAGCAATAATTAAGGAAGGTTTATTCTGGAACATTCATTATAGCAATTACAAGAAGAAAAAAGAAACACAAGAAAAGCCATTTAAGCATACTTTTCCAGTGAATCCAAAATTTAGAGGCAAGTCATCAGTAGATTGCAGCATCAATTTCATGTGAGATGGAGCAGGAGTACAGGTTGTTGCACGCGTCCCATTAGCAGGTCCTGTTCCACCTCCCACAAGTGTTGTAATGCCTACGTTGGAAGTTTTAAGATAAGAAATCTGTTAAAAATTTCACGAGGATGTTAATTTGGTCTTTTTCTTATACCTGATCCATATAACTTATATATGAGTTTTAGATCAAGAAGTGGCAAATAATGAGTTTGAATTATCACAAATAAGTCCAGTATAAGACATCAAACAGGAATAAAGAAGGAAGTATGCAAGATCAGTTTCAACGATGATTTCTTCAAAGAATAAACAACAGCATGAAATCATTAAAGAATAAACAAGAGCATTGTGGACATCCTTACAAGAATTTACCTGTTCAATCTATCACCTTGACTTTCTACTCTCAAAGCATACAAGAGAGGACAAGAAGAGAAATGTGAGCTTGTATATAGCAAAAAGAAGATACTCTCAAAACCAAGACCCTCCCAGCAATCAAATTCTCAGTTGTGAGGCACCCTAAGAAGTTTGCAATTGCATCATCGGGTGACTTGAATACAAGAGTTTAGTGAAATCAAGCATTATAAACTGGACAAATGCATGCAACAAGTATGTATACTCCAAGCACAGCAAAATGAACTTGTAATTTAAATAACCATTCAGTTTTCCCTTTTTCCAGGAACAAAAATAAAAAAATCTTGCATAGAAAGATAAAATAAGCTAATTGACGCAGTTTACATTCCAACCTAAAATATTACAAGTTTTGTAGCTCACCACTTGATATTGCCTCATAGGCCAGTTGGGGGCATATGAAGTGTACATGACAATCAATTGCCCCTGCAGTTACAATCATTCTTTCACCCGCAATAACCTCAGTGTTAACCTAATTGTAGATAAAACCTTATTGTTAACCTACTAATTAAAAGAAAAAGCAGAAAAAACAGGTGAAAATATGTGCGGTCAACAGGACATGAACAATTATGCCAGCGCTTTCATCTTGAGATTGAACCTACCCCAATGGTCATGTCAGCATGGACATCATTCATGATATCTGGATTTCCTGCTTTTCCAATCGCAGCAATCAGACCATCTCTGATACCAATATCTGCCTTGTAAATTCCAGTATAGTCAATGATCATAGCATTTGTTATAACAGTATCAAGAGAATCAACTGGCCGATGCCCACATGACTGGCCCATGCCATCCCTTATAACTTTCCCACCTCCAAAAACGCATTCATCCCCGTAACAAGCAAAATCTCTTTCAATTTCAGCATAAAGATTGGTGTCACCAAGGCGAATTTTGTCGCCAGTAGTAGGACCATACATATTAGCATATGCTTCATGAGAAACAACAGTGGTGAAAACAGGATCTTCTCCGGTTAGACCTTCACTGCAGAAGATCAGTTCTAAAGTAAAAACTTCATATGTTTTCCGATCAATTTGGTCGGTTAGACCAGAACAAAAATGAAAATCTTTCTGAGTCAGAATTTTCTAAACCTAACATTGACTTCTTCCTGATGCCCAAATCCTCTCACACTTATGGAATCTGCTACTTTTGCATAGTTGGCATCATCTACTAAACCATCAACAATGCCATTTCCTCCTCTGATGACCTTTTTACCGCCAATGCTCACAAGTATAACACTTTTACATTCCCCTGGCTGGAAAGTAAATTTATATTAGGACATGAAAGTACAGGATGATGTATTCAAGAGATGGTAATATCCTAAAATGACAGACAAAGTATGAGATGTTATTGTTAATAGATATATTCTAACTTTTACATTCCCCCAGCTGGAAAGTAAAATTATATTCTTCGGACATGAAAGCAAAGGGTGATGTTTTAAACAGATGGTAATATCCTACAGGCCATTACAGACAAAGTATGAAATGTCATTGTTAATAAATTTTAAGGGGAACAAGCATTAGTTCTAACTTCTGTCTGACACTCTCTATGTCAAAAGTTACTACATGATCTAGAAATGCTTATCCATCAAAAGTTATGATTTCTCTGTCATTATTGAAGTTATTGCCAGAAATTTCAAGCTGATATAAACTTTATGGTTCTCATAATTATTACATTGACCAACTCTACCTGTAATTTCTAATAATCCATCATTTTGGATCACCAACTAAAGCATGCCCTTCCAAGTTAAAATGTCCAGATACACCAAAGACATAGCATTTTACTGAACCAAATCCCATGTTTCTTCTATGCATAGGCCAATGATAACAAAAGAAAAACAGGAAACTATTTCTTACAAGGTACCATTGAAGAACTGGTCCAGTATAAGACAGGACGGAAAAATACACTTGACTGAAAGAGATTAGTAAGTAAAATATAAAGAATGCCAAAACTGATAAAGGTGAACAAGTTCAACCTCAAATCGTACAGCCGTTCCTGCTGGTATGTTCAGGCGCATGCCATGTGCTCTCTTTCGATCAAAATGCAAAGATGGATTCGTCTCAATGAAATGATAGTGGCTGCCTACCTGAAACAATGCTGGACGATTAAAAAGAATGAAGGAGAAAACTAATAAAGAAAAGGCCATTACGGCTATATATGACTACTATTGTGTACAAACAAAGGTGTTCTCGGAAGGGAAATCTTAAAACTAGTTACAAGGTAATACCTGAATCGGTCTGTCTCCACGATTTACAACTTTCAGAATCACTGCTTTCCTTCCAGGATTAAGTCTAATATTTCCATCTCCAAAGATGATAACACCTGGAATTTCATTGTCTTCTGTCCCATGGAACTTGTCAAGTGAAGGAACTGCAAAATTAACAATTTTCTATCAAGCC
This sequence comes from Ricinus communis, assembly GCF_019578655.1. Classification (NCBI taxonomy): domain Eukaryota; kingdom Viridiplantae; phylum Streptophyta; class Magnoliopsida; order Malpighiales; family Euphorbiaceae; genus Ricinus; species Ricinus communis. The sequence goes on from NC_063262.1 coordinate 28,103,129, forward strand.
CATCAGATGCTCTTTTCACATTACAAGACCTGCTTTTACTTATAACTTCTTTAGTCCTTGTTGAAAGCTACAGTACCACACCAGAGAAAATCTCAGATTGTAAAACAAACTTGTTAATCTTAGAAACAAGATACTAGGTTTATAGGAGCATAGCTGCATACAAGAGTGAAAAAGTCAGTCATTCTATCTACCATGTCAAAGACAATTAATTTAACATTTCTCTTATTTTCTTTCATATCCTAACCATTAGGTGACATGACTTTTTCATGTCAACATGTTTTCAGGATTATCTTCTTTAAATATGCACAAGACTTTTCTGAGAAAATCTCCTAGTTCAGGAAAAGGAACGTAAATTCAGAGGACAAAGGGAAGAAACAACGTCGACACCATGAAATAAGACATATCAACATGAACAGCCATGGTGACATTTAAGAAGAAAAGGAACTCCCTGAACTGAAGTTCTCTTGGCCTGAACCTTAAATTCAATGGTAAATACATAAAACACCTTTGAACAATAAAATTGAAAGATCAGGTCCCTTAAGAGAGTATTCCAAACATTATCACAAGTTTACAACGCAAGATAGGCCCTTACCTGGAAGAAAGGAACCATGTAAAGCTAGCTCCAGATTTCCATCTTCACTAGCAATAGCATTATGAATAGTGATTAACTTTGTCCCATCAGGAAATGTCCCTTCAACCTACATGTAAATCCATGTAATAAACCTGAAGATGTGATGCTTTTCTGGAGAAAGTTCATAAGGATGCCAAGACCTCAGCATAAAACACATTGTTGTTGCCTTTTCAGCATATATTAAACCCTATATAAGCAATAAAACTATCCAGTCCTAATAACACAAACTTATTTTTGAATACCCTTAATCTTGTTTCCCTCACTTAAGAACAATAAAAAATTTCTCTGTGCATGTTTCACAAAGTGCTATCCATTTTTTGAAACTTACTTGAAAGAAAAAACAAAAATTGGAATTTGAACCTCTTCCAAGTAAATACTCCAAAAGGATAGATCTTTTTGTGTGTTGGGAAATCAAGAAATGCAAGATTTCATTTCAATTCAATTATATTTAATCAATTCTTGTGTTTGTAAAGTCCATAGTTACTAGAATCAATTCTTTCAAATCTGGAAAAAAAATGAAACCAACATAATTTTGCAAGAAGTCAATCGGATTGAATGCTTGTATATGATCGATTGAATTCTTGCACATGACATGTGCCAAACAAGGCCTTTATTCATAATTCAATAATACAAGATCTACTTGTGAATTCAGGATGAGTGAGCTTCAATAATATCCAAAACTAAATTGAAAAAGCTCAAGCTTTATACCTGCACAGTATCCAAAAGGTTTGGAACAGCTGGAAGAACTTGTCTCCTACCATTAAAACAATAGAAAGTATTATAAGCTAGCAATTCCAGCTGACACTTTAAGTAACAAATCAAATTAAAAATAAATTAATTAATTAAGAATTACCACCTTCCTAGTAATTGTTTTCCAATGTCCATCAGTTGAGCAACCGTTTTGTCACCATCACGAACAAACTCTAAAATCTTAAAAAAAAAAAAAAAAGAACACACATTAAAAACAGAATCTTGAAAAGATGACATAAAAGAGGAAAAAAGAAGGAAAAAGAAAGCAATGGAACCTGAGTAGCAATAAGAGCAACAGCCTCAGTATAATTAAGCTTGAGGCCACGAGCGAGTCGTTTCTGAGCAAGAGAACCTGCGCTGTGAAGTCCTACTTTTTCCACTTCTCTTGGCGTCAATTTCATTTTTCTTTTCAGAGCAAGTCAATGGAAGTTTCTTGGATTCTGAATAGATAAATCTATGGAACATTTGAACTCATTTCAAATTATTGAAACTCGGACTGGATGGGAAGTTTGGAACTGATACATTTTCTTATTTAGCTTTCGGGTTTGATAATGATATTGACGTCGGAATCCAGGATAGAGATTCCTTAGTCCTTGTCTGTTAGTCACTGAATTTTCTTTTAATAGCGTATAAGGTTCTGGTTGTTTTCTTTAAAAAATAAATAAATAAATAAACCCATTGGAGCTTTACACAGCATTTTAAGTTTTTTCACCTCAGTTTCAATTATGCTAGAAAGAAAAGCCTCTCTTTGAGAGAGTTAAAATTGGATCTATTGTCTTGAAAATTCATTTGGTTGATGAATTGGCTCAAGATTAGGTGAACCAGTTGCTGTTACACCAATGAATTTAAGGCTTGTTGCAACTACAGATCACCCCATGTACCCTGCACAAGATTGGACTGGGGTACCAATGCTTCAACTTTTAGAAAAAAAACTTGACTAATTGCATGACTAGGATTGTATTTATTAATTAAAGTATACAATACTTAACTAATTGAGAAACATCTGAAGTTCGCATTAGCATGTTCAGTTTGATGGTAGATAATCTCAACTTAATTAAGTTTTTATTTGTAATTCAAAAATAAAATTAAAAAACAAAAAGACAAAAAAGAAACATCTGAAGTTCAGAAATGAAGATCAACCTTCATCTAGAACAATGACACCAAAAACCAGGAAGGGAGGACTAATAAAAGAGGCTACAAGTGTGGGATGTGAACATAACTTTGGGTCTCTAAAAAACCCACATCGACTGAAAAAGAAATGGCTTGTGAACAAGCGCCTAATTAAAAGAGCAAGCGGATGGCAGTTGCAAAGCACGGAGCCGTGTGGTGAGCACAAAGCGAACTATTCTTTCGCCTTTTACTAAAGAATACCGTGTGCTCTCCACAGATAGCGGCATACGCCTATTTTTGGAGGGCATTCTTCTTCTGACGGAATGCCCACACCAATTTAGTTCTAATCTTCTCTGTAATGGATACATTCTCGGTAGAATTTTGCTCTAATGGATGTTCATCTAACCAGTAGATTACGGCATATGAATAGGACAGGTTGCAACTGGAAGAGATGAAAAGAGGGTTTTTATGGACTGGGCATTTCCTTTTAGATATTTAGAAGTGTACGATGATCAAACAAAATTGAGAAAAGCCAGAGTGATTGACTAGAGAAACAAGTTACCGGTGTTCTTGCAAAGTTGCATATTTCAGAAAATAAAAAATAAAAATTATTGGTTGACTACAACAAAATGGTCCAAGCCTTCAGTGATCTTGGATGGAACAGGGACGAATAAAACGAGGGTTTAGCCGATCCAACAATTGTATCGGACAAACTACAAGCTACACTATGAAGATGCGCGGGGCAATTCTTATGAAGAGAGAACCTTCTGAACCTCAGCAGTCACTTCTTTTGGGGGTTTCTCTGCATGAAGCTGAGCAAGAACACCCTTCTTTGCGTAATAATCAATAACCTAGAGAACAAACAAATAGTTAAATAACTACTAAAATTAGGGGAAAAAAAGGAAGGATCAATTCTGGTCAAGAATCTACGCTTACATGCCAACAGAGTCGCTCAAAGTAGCAAAACATAGAGAATAACATTGAAATCCCCTACTCTATACACTCATGCTGAATGACATTAGAGATTATAGGAGTAGATCAATACATGCTAGGAATTTTTTCCAAAAATAAAATTTAATAAACAAAAAGGAGAAAAAAAAAAAAAACCTCTTTTGACCATTTTAGAGTACTCTAGGCAGAAAAAGCAGATGAAGTAGAAAAAATTTATACATGCTGGTGATTTTGAAGATTGAATCATACAAGACCCTAAGACTGCTTCTGCGCCCTTTTGAAAACAAATAAATTACATGTTCAGATGCTGATCAATTAGTGAAAAATCCAAGATAGCTAATTCAACGATTGAAACTCAATTTGCTTTAAGAATCAGTATGGGATAAAAATGAAAGTAACTTTTACAGAACAGAAGGAAAAAAGAAAAAAAGAAGGAACATACTGGTTCAGTTTGCTTGTGAAATGCTTCCAGCCTTGACTTCAGAACTGCTGGAGTGTCATCTTTTCGTTGAATCAAAGGCTCTCCAGTAACCTTTTTTCCCCACACAAAACAAAGAGGAAGGAAATGTTAGGATGGATAAGAGGAGCAATAAACCTATAGTCTTCTCTACAGGTGAATGAAATTTCATAAAGCCCAATAAAATAGCATACTGAAAAACCTTCTGACACCAGAAGTATTATCATGCATTGAATAAGTGATATATGATTAAGAAATATTTTAACCATTAGATCCAGACACTTATATTCAATAATGAAATCCATTTGCAATCAACAATTAAGATTTGCGACGAACTTATTCCCATTTAGCACAATTTAGATCAGAATATGTCAAAATGACATTGCAGTAAACAATGTCAAAAAACAGAGAGGAATTTTATAACCAACATATAACTAATTAATTTCATATGATGCCTAATTCAATAAACCAACAAGGCATAAGAATTAAGGGCAACATATTTTAACATCAAATTTCAAAAAATAACAGGGAGAAAACAGATTGACAGAGACCAACTTACATCATCAACACCAGGAACTTTGGGTGGAGCAAATTTAGTGTGGTACGTCCGACCACTAGAAGGATGTATCCAACGACCAGTAATCCTTTCCTCCAATATGGAATCATCAATAGCAAAATCGAGTACCTTATCAACTTTAGTTCCCTGCTTCTCGAGCATCTCATCAAGCTGTAGCAAAGGGGGGAGTTTTAGTTATGGGCTGGAAATGAAAACTTCAAGAATGAAAGATGAGAAAAGCATTAACAAGATAACAGATAAAGATGGTGACCCTTTGTGCTTGAACAACTGTCCTTGGAAAGCCATCCAAAACGAAACCTTTTTGACAAGATGGTTTCTTCATTGCTTCATCAATTATTCCAACAACCAAATCATCAGATACAAGTTCACCCTATATTAACAAACAAAACAAAGCCATCAATACAAGCCTACAAGGGAACATAAATAGCAATTGAGAGTTACCTTATCCATAGCTTCTTTAGCCTTAATTCCAAGAGGAGTCTTAGCAGCAACAGCAGCTCTAAGCATGTCACCAGTGGCTAAGTGACACAAACAGTAGTCATCTTTGATAATTGGTGACTGTGTACCCTTTCCTGAGCCAGGTGGACCTGCAAATTTATCCATCCCAGTCCGTCTTTTGAATTCTTGCAAAATATTGCCACTTTTGGCATAATTTTTGTCTCAAAGTGCCTTTTTTTTTAAGTTAAAATAAAAATTGAATTCTAGCAACTATAAGCTTTTCAAGCATGAGAATTGATTAAATAGAATTGAATTTTTGACTTTCCTAACACTAAACTACATTCTAAAAATATCCAAACATAAAAGCTAGTCCAGAGAATATGAAAACGACCCATTTACACACGAGGTGAAAAGAAGAAGAAAAAAAAAGAGCACTCCTTTTTACTAAATAGACTGAAAACGGATAACAGAAATTGCAAAGTAAGAAAATTCAGTAATTGATGAAATATAAGAAACTTAAAAAGGGAAAGAAAATAACAACACAGAATGTTAGAGAGAGAGAGAGAGAGAGACCAATGAAAACAAGACGCTTGTCAGTCTTGGAAGAACACTGGAAGCGGCGGAGGAGTTCAGTCATAATATCAACAGAAGGTACGTCCTCTAGCGAAGTCGCCATTTTTCTCTATCTTTGTGTTTGTGTGTAACACTATAAGTTAAACTTTTCTCGCTCTTCGACGCAAGAAACAAAGAAAAAAATTGTATCTTTATACTGAATTGGAACGCGACAGAGAGAGAGAGAGAGAGAGTGGCTTGTTGGACATTGACATGAGTGGGTTGGCTGGCTGGGCTGGTGGGGCGTACTCTGTGGGGCCCGGTTCAGTTTCGGCTGAACCGAGCCACGAAAAATAATGATTTGATTAAGACAGTTTTTCATTAACAACAGAAAAGGTTAAATAAAAAAAAGAAATTTGTGTTTTCCCCAACTTTATTTCAGAAACAATTTTCTAACCAATTATGAAGTATTTTAGTTGATATTTTCATTGTGAAAATCTCAAGACCGAGCTTCTCGATCTTTTTATATGTAATACTCCACACTGCATGAGATGATTTCTTTATTTTACTAAAACAAAGTGATGCTTGTTATGGTTTGAGTACTTTGTTTTCTGGCAAATTTCTGGGTACTGACCAGGGTTTAGTGGTGTGATGACTGTTGTGTGTATTTCAAGCTCTAACATGCCCACTAACACATATAGTAAGCTTACATTTGGAGCTATTACTATTGTCCCTTCACCTGCTCCCATGTTTGCAAGAAAATCTTAATGCTAAAATTAATCAAAATTTTTATTGGTATTATAAATAAAATTCATGAATTTAATGCCATAAGTTAGAAAATATTTAAAAAAATTTATTGTTTTAATAAAACATAAAATCTATGGACTGATAGGAGTAATTTATGGATTTAAAATGCTATAACAATCAATCATTTATTAAAAATGATAATTTTAAAATTTCGTATTCGGTAGATTGAGAACTGAAGCATTTCAAAATAAGAATTTTTGAAAGAATGATGAATTTTCTAAGATCTATGGATCTTAATTCAAAATGGCTTGTCAACAATAAATTTAATTTAAATTTATAGATTTTATAAAATCTCTTGCTCTAAAATTTCTTTTATCTAAATAGTGTGTTATAATAAATTTATTATTAATATATGAGCTTCTTTTTTTTCCTTCTCTAATCTTTCTTTGATCTTTTTAAGTGTGGAGATAGCATCGATGGTGGTGTTTCCTGCAAAATCGATGTCACTGTTAATTCGTGGTAAGACATTGCTGCTGCCTTAGTTATCATTGGCTTGCTGTTTCAGTGCTGCTACTACTAGTCAGGTCATCTCCATTGTCGACCAACTTTGCCTGTCTTAGTGCTCTGTTGTGCTTAATAAGATGAGTTTATTTGGTTTTCATGTGGTTGTTTTTATTGATGGTTTTTTGTTTATTTTGTTGTTTATGTTAGTGTTGGAAGTTTATTAATCAATATTTTGTTTTAGGAATTTTTGATTCGGCCTTTTCGAATGTCAAAATTGAAGTTTCTTTGTTCTAATTTTAGCGTCATTCAGGATAGGGATGTGGTGCTCAATCAATAGCTACAACCATTTACTTCGGATTGCGTACCCTGCTTGTTGTGGTTCGCAACCGCAACAGACTTTTAACAAACTCAATCCTATGACCCATGAACAACAACAGACTGCCCAAAACTTGAGTTTGCTTAATTTAAGACGCAATCAATTATAAAATACAGATGAACCTGCTGACTGTCTTCAGAATTTCTCAAATCTCAAAAATTAGAGACTTTCGACATAAGATTTGAATCTTTCCTTTCGATGTGCTGTGAACGCAGCCCAACAGGACAGCAAATTGAAGTTTTGCAAGACTGATATACAAACGCCAGTGGGTGTGATGGAGAAGATAACGCTGCGTAAAGCCCCAAATAGTCGGACTTCGGGCACATAATTTGCTTTCACAGCAATGCTGTAGTCTCATCCCCCAAGGCCTATACATAAATAAGAAATCATACATGGAGTTGAGATACAGCTGAAAATATAAGTTACAGAGACAATGAGAGAGAGAGAGAGAGAGTCACTGACCCCTAAGTCCTCCTGACAATTCCGATTTGGCAATTCCAATTCGAGTTATAATCCCATAAACAGGGAGAACTTTATCCAGTACATAACATGCCAAATCCCATCCTTTATATAAAGCACAGATAATGACCACGCTCATTTCTTTGCTTTACGCGCAAGAAAACGCTCCCTAGCTGACTGAATTCTACTTTCAGGGTCATCGGAAACCCTAGCACTAGAAAGATCCACTTTCTGCGGCAAGTCTGAGATCTTTCCCTCATTTCCATCTCTTGCAATTTGACCAAGACCCCCACTGCATAGCAAAAGGTGCAGTGAGCCTCGTATTGTAATATTTCTCCTTGAAATACCAGAGAAAATTAACTTACCTCAGTTTGTTGATATTCAGTTTCTTGAGCTTTTCCAAGACGGGATCAACCCAAGAATTCTCCACAGCACACACATTCCGCATGTATGGACGGGAGGTTGCAATGAGCTCATGGTACAAAATGAAGTTTGGGAACATTCCATATTCATCACTTCTTAGGACAGAAGATGGATGCACCTGATACCATAAATAATTTAGCATCAGGACTATTTTAAAGATTAAAAAAAACAGATAGTTACAAGTAGTAGATGTTACCACTTTCATTAGCGCACTTCTAACTGCTGTACTATTTAAATTTTTTTATATGATTATTTACGTAGATATACATAAAAGTTACATGCACCTCAAATCACATGCACCAGATACCGGGAGAGTAAAAAATTTAGGATCACGAGTTCTTTAGCAGGAGCCTCAACCAACAAATTTCTCTAATATAAATAAAAATATTCGTAAGTTTTTCTAGACATTTTAGGAACATGACTTTTTGAAGCATCATTTTTTGCAGTGAAGCTTGCTCAAATAAAAACTGAATCAACTTAACCAAATTCTATTGATACCCTACAGAGAGAATTCAAGTTAAGAACATATACCAGCTTCTTTTTACCTGAACCAGTTGATGCTTAAAACCTATAGTTCTATAGCCATTGTGATGAACCATCCTCTCAGCAAGTTGATTAGCATAGCCCGCACACAAGGCTTTCCTCAAATTCTTATACTCCTCTTCCCGTTTCTTACAGCCTGCCCGTACATCTAATGATCCTGCTTCATATACAACACAATTCATTAGGAACTGACCCAGAATGATAATGACAAATATATACCTGGAGCTGAAAAAAGAAATGAAAAAAGGAAGTGGAAAAGGACAGAAGACTGCAAAGTGGACAAAAAATAGACTTTCCTGCACCATCTCATTTTTCACCCCAAAAATTCATTTGTGATAATTGCCACAAATTGTAGAAGTTTGATCTCTTCAAACTAATAAATTATAATAGCTACTGCCACTATATTGTTTTTTGACAGTTCAAACATATTACAGAGAAGAAACGGAAAAGCCACGAGACCAGAATAAATTATGATTGGAAAAATGTAAATACAAGGAGAAGCAAATTACAATATGTCCAACAGAAAACAAATCAATTACAATTGTTTCTTGGTGACAATAATAAATTGGAAAACAACAACCTAACATATGAAATGAGACACCACCACAAGAAGTCGAGGCCCTCTCCTCTTCGCAAAAAGTAAAAATATCAGAAATTATTGTTTCTTTATCGTAGGCTCCTAAAAAGTTCATGAACTAGTACATATAGAAAACAAAAACACTGACCCTTTGCTATTTTCTGCATTATCTGACACAACTGTTTCCGGACATCTTTGACAAACTTCATTCCCCGCACCTGAAGATGGAAAATTGAAAAACATTATAGCAGCCAAAACATCAGATTTACCAAAGGAGCAAAACAAACAAGCATGTCTCTTGGCCTCTCTATCACCATTTCACTGGCCTTCTAGTCCAAAAACAGCAAAGTCTGTCTCACATGTTTGAAATAAGTCTACAAGGATGGACCATATTTTGCGGCTATAAAACCACGTCACATTAAACTTCACCGTTTTAGCATAGTGGTTTATAAGTGTCAGTATCTAAACTATCATACTTTCTCAAGAAGACAAAAGGTACCTGCAAACCATTTTCTTTGCACCAATCAATATCATAATCATTTTCATCCCAGTCCAGAAAGATCTGCAGCAGCTGGATGTGATCGCCCAAACCACACCCATCAGGAAGGTCAAACTCAAAGGAGGTGTGTTTCCGCTTCTTTTCAGTAGTCCTGCTGCTGCAAGAGAAAAATGCATAATTAAGCCAAAGGATAGTCTGTCTGGGTTAAACAAGAAATTCTTGGGGGTCCAGATTAGAAGAATGAATTGTTGAGTTGACCAGCTTGCTTAACCTTTTGGGGGCACCACAAGTAAGCTTCAAATTTTACGTGTCAGCATTAACAGACATTGCTTAAACAACATTCAGATGCAGATGGCTGATCTTAGACACTAGCAACTCTATCATTGCAAGGAAAAGGTGAAATGGAAAAAGAGAAGTAGCATGAACATTCAATTGGGAGATGAAGTTTATGAAATTAGTCAAAACAGAAACCAAATGTCTAAGAGGGGAAAATATGAAAAAACTAGGAAAGCATGAATATGCAGCTCTTAGACAAACAGCAAATCTACTGGTTTGGGTTTCACAGTTTCTCAAAGATGAGATATTCAGTCTCCTGAAATTATTCAAAGTACACCGAACACAGTTCATTAAAATAAGAAAAAAGGAATAAACAACATCAGATAAGTGTTCATCTCATCTTTAAGTCCATTTGAACCAAACCTTCGACTGGGAAGTAATGTGGTTTCTGCTGATAGCATAGCAGCCACAGTCAATGCCTGAGACAAGCAACCATTCTCATTTGCCTCCATTAAGGTTCTTGAAAGTGAGGGCTCCAATGGAAGTTCTTCACAAAACCACAGCAAAGAATCAGTACTCTATTGAGGTATGTTTGTGTGAACCATACAAAAATTAAATGCTATAGCTTTGGAGCGTGGACACTAGGAAATTAAATTATATAACTGTTCAATACTTTAGCGTTCTGGATGCTCATGGCAGGTTATATTATGGTTTTGGATTGCAAATGCAGAGATAATTATGTGCTTTACAATCAGGGTTGGCAACAGACATAACCTAAGGATCTTGGTAAAAGGGAAACGTCCATCCAGCTCTTTTTCAATTGCTTAATTACTTCATTATCTTCTTTCATCACCTTTTATTTTAGTGATAGAAATTGCATCTAGTCCTTAGATTTGCAAGACTTGTGTCCCTTTAATTTTGGTAATGCAAATTGTATCTAAACTATAGATTAAAGAGTTGAACTTAAATCCAATTATAAGCATGAATGTGACACTGAGCTACTCTTTAGCTTTTGACAAGTAATCAAGCTAAACTTTCATATTGAGAGATTTGAAAGAGACTTTTAGCATGAAATAGAACAGAAACTTGAAATTCGGGATGGTCTTTTATGTTTAAGACTTGCTACCATTAGCCAGCAATCTTTACATATACTTTTCTAAACAGTATTTTTGTTTTGGAAAAATTCAAACAGTCTATTAAATAACAAGTGTAATGCATAAAACTCCATTTTTCATGTTATAATATAGCTATTAGTTTTTCTTTTTATTTATTTACTCTTTTCCAATTTCATGCTGGCTATCACTCATCAAGAAGTTCATTTAGATGGTGTATTACTACCCAAAGCACACTTCATATATTTTTTGGCCCTTTAGGAGAATAGGATGTGGTCCGGATGTTAGCCATTGGAACAGAGCAGGATAGCTGAAGCAGAGAAATGCCTCTTATCATCCTATATCCAAACAAGCTGAAGGGTAAGTTTTACTAAACAGCAAGATCGCCAGCTATGACTTAGTGATGATTGGCCAGCTAAGACCAACATGTCCCTAAGATGAGGGTTGCAGAAATGAAGTTGCTAAAATGCATGATGAACAGAGTTTGTACTGAGTGCATTAAGGAAAAGGTAGGACTAGTACATATTGAGGACAAACTGAGGAATGTGAATTAAGATGGTTTTGTCAAGTGAGTCGTAGACCAACTAATGCACCAGCTAGAAAGATTGAGCATATTATGGCGGACGGGGTAAAGAAGCAGAGGGGTAGAATTAAAATAACTTGAATATGGTACAAGAGGATCTAGTGGCTTTAAATTGTGCAGTATGGAAGAAAAGGATCCATATAGGAGAACCAACTAGTTTTGGATTAAGGCTTAGTTGAGTAGAGTTGAGTACATTTGACCTGGAAAAACAAATAAATAAGGGAGAAAAGAAAAAAAAAAAGGAAAAAAAAAAAGAAAGAAAAGCAATAAGAACTCTCAACTCCCAATCCCCCCTCCACTTTAAATTAATTTCAATCAAAGATGGGCTTGAGATCTAGCTAATAGAAGAATCATTTATGGAGATTTATTTATAAGAGCTTTTATTTTTAGTTAATTAGAGGAGATACAATGCAGCTGAACAAGGTGAAGACATTATGAATTGTCCAGCACCACTGAAAAATAGATCCCCAAATAAGTGCCAGACAGAGATACCCATACAGTTCAGTCTCATTATAGAAACCTTATTTTAGAGGTTTAGTGATGCTTTAACAAGTTAACAGGTTAATGGCCATAAGTAGCAAAAAATTAATGCAACCCTATTTAAATGGAAAAATCTCCTAAAATGAATGATATGCGAAGCTGAAAGCATGATTACATAGCATACAACTAATAGTAGTTCCAGAGAACAGGTATGATCGGTTTAAAGCACACTAAAAAAACTGCAATGACATTTTCCTTCTAAATAATATATACTATTGCACTTTAAAACTAATAGAGGTAACAAGCAACAGTACCGGCCATTGTCCGCCCAACACTAGTAATGGATCCATTTTCATCAATAGCATCAATGAGATATAGCTGTTTCAAAGCATCTTCTAGTGACTCATCTGCAATTCAAAGCCATTCAGATTTAGCAAATAAATCCCACATCACAGGAGATAATAATGATTAAAGTTGAAGTCATAGAGTGGATGTATTGAAAAATTGATCAATCATGTTCTACAGAGGTCATTTGAGAACTGGAGAATCTGCAAGTAGATATAGGAAAGCATATGTATTTGATTCTCCAGAAGAATAATATATAAAACAGAAAGGAGTGCTCACATGAAGGGGGATCAAGGAAATCAAACTTGAGAATGTCAATATCCGGAAGATCCAATGATTTCAAGTAAAGGACACTGCCAGCAAGTGAAGATCGCTGTATCTCAGGAACTGTTACATCAAGGAAATCATCTTCGTAAACCATAGACGGGTATAATCTGTAGCACTTCCCAGGTCGCGTTCTTCCTGCTCGTCCTGCACGCTGATTGGCTTGCACTCTGCAGCCAGCCAGTACACAAATCCAAAACATTACTGGTGTAAGAAAATGATTCGTATGAGAGATTGTTATATTGACAATTTGATAGACAAAAATGAAGGACAGCTGTGATCACTTAATAGCTATTCTGTTCATATTTCTCCTTAGCAAAATAATTATGTTGGGAAGAGCAAAATATATTGTAATATCAATGACAGACGTACACGTACTGTTTCTTATAGAAGCCAAGCATAAATTCTTAGGGAAATAAACAGGTCCATTGTGAAGGAAAAAAAAGTCACCAGTGAAGCTGTGTTGCTACAGAGAAATTATCCATAAATGCAAAATAACCACTTATAAAGCACCTAAAATATTCTTTTATACATTCTGCCAAAAGAAAAAAAAGGCATTAAAGCATAAATATTGTATATGGAACTTAAACTGAAGATCAAGGACCTAGAAGACTTGCAAACCAATTTCTTTATGGCAGAGAATACCTGCCTTTGAAAATATGTAACATCTACTATCTGTATAAAACCTAAGAAAAGACAATGAAAAGGGATGAAGGAGAAGGCGATGTGACAACAAGAATTTCCAGGTAAATTTAAGAACTCAACCTCAATTCCTCTAGATAAAGTTCACAAGAAACAGAAACAATGAAGAGAAGAATATTAGATTCCAAATCCCTCTTTATTATCTAGGCAGATTCATGATAAGAACGAAGGCTTGCAGAACAAAATTATTGTTAATCTTGTCAAACACAGTTACTCCTATTTGTACATGCTTAATAAGATTGCCTACGGAGATAAATAAATAAAAATATGCAACTTTGTTTGAGAAGATAAAAGAATACATTCATACTTTGATGTCATAAAGATCAACATATCAATAAATTAGGCAGCTGCGAATATTATGTATATGCCATGAGAAACACATACATTATGAACATATGACTACTTACTTGCTGATTTGTACAACATCAAGGGAATACATGCCTGTTGATGGGTTGTACTGCCGTTGCTTTACATAACCAGAATCAACAACATACCTATCATTCACATATTTTTGAACCCAACATAAGAGTTCAAATGGAAAAAAGAAGACAAACAAATTGGCAGAGCCATCATCTTGAAGTGGAGATTGGATTATGTAAAAAGGGAAACAAGTTGCATACAAAAAAGACCACCAAAAAGTAGTCAGCTTTTATACAAGTTCAAGTCTCCTTACACAACACCATCAACAGTCAAAGAAGTTTCAGCAATGTTTGTTGCAACAATAAAGCGTCTACAATTAGGCGGCGGAGGAGCAAATACACGCACCTGTAGTATCATAGGAAAGATTAAGCCGTCAACCACACAAAGTATAGGAAAAGTTGAAGGCCTCAATATAACCACACAGAAATTTCCTAATCTCATTTTAGATGCTCAACACCAAAGTGAGAATGGGAAGGAAACATAAGTCATATGCTAGAAAAGCATGCATTCAGATTTTGTCTACATAGCAAGTACTATAAGAACCACCTCGTAAAATTCAGTACACTATTTCTGCTATGCCAATGCTCTGAACAACCTGCTATTACTCATCAACCAGGCTAATCATATTCACAAATGGGCAACTGTAATAGATGGATTTTAATTGCTTCTACCACCAATCAACCGGAGATATGTTTCGACCTTTTTGTATTATCTATCTAATAAATATGGAACTGGACCTTATTATGCTAAAATTTTCAGGCCTTTGAGTTTGAATGTAACACAGGATCAGATACCATTTCTCCATGTTCAGAGCATATTCTCTAAAACGAGACCTCTTTACCAAACTAACACCCATCAATTCAGTTAATTACTACCAACAAAGGTCATAAGACTCCAACTCACTTGATGGAGTGTATAACTCCACCGAGAAGCTATCATTGCACTCTTGAATATGAGCTCAACCGATAGAGGAGTATAAACCAGAAAATTTCAGTTCTGGGAAAGACTTCAAATTTCATCTATGCCAGTCAATAAAATTTGAAAAATGTGCAACTTGGAACACCCCAAAGCTCTGGATATTTTTTTTGCAGGCATAAAATTAAATAAATAAGCTAACTCTAATGCGACATGAGAAAGGACCAAAAGAAAAAAGGGAAACATGCCTGTAGATCAGGTGGCAAGGAACCATGGAGTGGAAGGATAATTGCATCCATGCAGGAACCTTCCTCTAGGCTTCGAATTCTATCCTCCAGCTTCATCACCAACTTCTCTATATCATCCTGCATAAGGCCACGTCCAGATTTAGAGTCAATTCAAGCATTCAATGATTGACATCAAACTCAATAAATAAACAGAAGTTGAGATAGAGCCCAGTCGACCTCACCTGTCCAGTCATGAATATCAAGATGTCTCCTTCAGGTTCACGAGTATGTATATCTGCAAGGAACAGTTGATAGAAAAACAATTTCATAAATAAGTGACTAATTATCAAGTAACAATTTATCAAAGAAAAGATGGAATATCTTATTCCCTTTTCATTCCTCAGGAAGGTGTTTGTGGAATATAAAATGAAATGCATGTGCAGAAAGTGCTGAGAGATGTCAGCTGTTCCAATATACTCCATATAGTGTAGAAAAATATCTCATTGAACTAGCAGCCAGCAGATAGAAAACTTGAACAGCTAAAACGCATTTAATAACATCCACCCAAACGAGCCACTGATGATTAAAGAAGAATTAAACTTTTATCTGAAATAAAAACAAGCTTCACTTTAAACTCTAGTGCAGAAAAGGTCAATAGAAGATTGCTCAATATTAGTTCGATATATCAGATGAACTCCTAGACGTGATGAGATTGAATCATGACACTTATTTGAAGCCAAACACAAAGGACTGATGCTGTGTTATACCAATAGCTGTTTTTAAAGCAGACTCAATATAGCTCGTTGGACGCTCCTTGCTGTACATTATTTCCACGGGGTATAACTTTCCAGGGACATTCAGTATAGGGCAACCTGAAAAGAATTCTGATACTTTTTCACCATCTAGAGTTGCTGATGTGATGAGAACCTTTAAATTGGAAGCACGCAATTTAACCAAGCGTTTCACCAGTCCCAATAAAACATCCCTGATAAAGGAGATCCATAAATCAAAAGACACATGCAAAGGTGTCCAAACTCTTAAAGTTAATTACATAATGCTACAATGTAGAAACATTACACATATATAGGCTATGATAAGGTAAACTCATCAATCATGTGCAAGAATTTTTTATTTTTTTCCAAATGTGCAAGAATTCAATTCTTGCAAAATCATTTCATCTGTGCCGTTACTTCAGTTATTTAAAGGTATATCCAGCAACCATAGCCTTCCCAACATGAAATCGACTGAATAAAACTCAATTCAATTTAATTATTCATTTGTGACTTTCCAAACATTAAATACCGATCTTACGTGTTCAAACTTCTCTCATGAGCTTCATCCAATATGATAACTGAATACTGATTGAGCTCCGGACCAGATAGACTTTCACGAAGAAGGACTCCATCAGTTAGATATCTGAACAATTTGCAAAACTCTAAAGTAAGAAGCCTATGGACATGAGACATTGTATAAACAAATAAAACTAATAACAATTCCTAGCATTAAAATTGAATTGCTTACTTAATTCGTGTTAACTCTGAAGTCCTATCTTCAAACCGAATAGCATAACCTACTTCCTCTCCAAGCGTTACTCCAAGCTCTTGAGCAACTCGTCTACAAATAAAGCAAAAGTCATGATTGGTAATAATCAGTGGTAATTGCAGTAAACAGTGAGTTTTGTTGACAATTTTTCACCTTGCAACAGATACTGCAGCGACTCTACGGGGTTGAGTGATGCCGATGATTCCGGATTTAGTGTAACCTCTGCGGTGCAGCATTTGAGAAAGCTGCGTGCTCTTGCCTGAACCAGTTTCTCCGATGATTACTACTACTGGATTCTCTTCTACTGTTTTTATGATTTTATCTTCGAATTGTATAATTGGAAGATTCGCCATTGCTAAACAAAGGTACTGAACAAATCGCAGAGACAGAATTGCTGTTGTTAAGATTATTCAGACTTGAACTGAAAATCCGTCAGTTAAAATATTTTAGGCGGCTTGCGTGCACAAGAAAACGGCGCCGTTTTTTATAGCGTCAGAATATTTTTCAAAAGAAGATCAATTTTCTTTTTCCTTGTATTTATTTATTTTTCTGAATTGTTATTTCTATTATTATTGTCATAAGATGGTTTCGAATTATTATAAAAATATCAAAGATTTAGTTTCTTCAAAATAAAAGAGACCGAGATTTTATTAAATTACCATCGAATCTCAGTAAATTAATTTTTTTACATTCAATTAAACTAATTATTTCATTTCCATACAGGTCTAGTTTAATGTAATTTTCTTTTACCTTAAAACGGATTAAAGCTCCAATATCTAGATATTCGAAATCCAAAATCTTTACAATGGATGATTAAAGAAGATTGCTAAAAAAAGTGATACTAGTAGTAAATGCAGCATTTGCTATTGGCTTCTCTACATAAACTATATAGCAAAGGAACTTCCTAATTCACCTTTCACAATTCACTTTTCTTCTTGCCAAAGATGGCTTCCCTTGTCACAAGTTTGATTCCCCTTACCCACAATTCAGCCATTTCAGTCCCACCTTCACATACAAAATGCACTTCCTTGTTCTTTGTAGTGATAACATGGAACATTCCAGGGTCTTCAACATCAAATTTTCTCCGTCGATTCCACCGAAACTTTGAACTAGGGCCAACCTCAGCCCCCCTGCAGATCACATTTCTCTTGCTCGACTTGCCCCACCGCAGCACTCCCGCAGTACCCACCATCCTCAATTCTTTATAGTGAGGAGCTCCTTTGCCACCTCTTGTATGCTTCTTAACACGAGCTCCGCCCAAAACAAGTTGTCTCGCTAGTTCATCTAATATTACACTTTCTGTTTCGTCTCCATAATAACCATTCTTTCTTGCAATCAAGAGTGCTGTCTCGCGTCTTGCATTCTCAATATCACAGCTTGCCCCACATGAGATCAGAAGTTGACATATCCGACTGCGGCCTCCCATTGCAGCTAGCATTAGTGGGGTGTATCCATCGTCATCAGATGCATTGATGTCGTAGCCTCTTTTAACCAGCATGGAAACCAGGTTTAAGTCTCCACGCCGGGCTGCGCGGTGCAGAGCATGAATACCAGCAGAATAGTCATACCCTTCTTCAAGGGCATACTCTAGCATCACCTTTTCAATTACTTCATCATGGTGGTTTAACTCTGATAAGCGAATTGCTGTTTCTCCGTATTTGTTTTCTAGCTTTATGTTAGCTCCTGCATAAACAAGTAGCCTGAAAGCTTCAACATGACCACCTGCTGCAGCGATCATAGCAGCAGAGAATCCATCATCATCTTGTTCGTCGAGATCAATATATGATCGCTCAATGAGCTTTTTCAAGGCCTCGATATCATTTGCCTGGATTACAAACATCAGGGGAGAAAATACAGAGGCATTGCTCGACTTGATATTCTTCCCAGCTTGAATCACGGTTACCACAGCTTCTTGGAAGCCAAGTGCCCATCTGGTTGACATTGCAATTGAGCTAACAGACTGACCGGCTGAGTTAACCAAACCAAAATCAGCACCAGCAGAGGCCAGCACTTTTAGGCAATTCTTTTGCTTATATTTTGCACAAACCATAAGAGCGGTTTCTCCAGAATCTGTTCTAGAATTGAGATTGCAGCCAGCAACTATCAGCTGTTCAAGAACTTTAACTGATCCAAGACGTGCAGCCAAATGAACAGGACGCCAATCATTTTTTGAAGTTGTTTTAACTGGAAATTCTTTATCTGCACCACAGTTCAGTATCACCTCTGCTGCTCTTGCATTGTTACATAGGATAGCATGGTGGATTAGAGACCTCCCAAAGTGAAGGATGTTGGGAGAGAAGTGACGGAGGAGCATGCGTAGTATAGCACCACTAGCTTCAAAATACTCCACCGCACACCAGGTAATAAGGTAAGCTTCAGCTAATCCAGCACCAACTCGAAATTCTTCGCCTGTGTCCATGTCCCAAGACCAGGCTCCCAGCTTCACCTTGATGTCCATCCTGACATTGACCTGTTTCCAATTCCAGTAGGTAAATAAATGCCATAGTAGACTAAAGTAACAAATAGATATGTGATATAACTTCTATGGCCTAACACATCTCAGACGTGTTATTTCATTTTAAATGCCATGTCAAAATAGTTTCTACAAGATCCATATTTGACGGTGATTTTGCAGTCACCTGTAGCAGCAATCTGACTACTGATGTCTGTCGACTAACGACGGCAGCAGCAAGTGCATTACAGTCAACGTTGGCATACAGAGAAGGCTTTGAAGATCGAAGAAGAACCCTATCAATTGCATTGGCATCCACACCACACTGCCACCATTAATATGGTCAAAAATCAGTGAGCAATAAAAGACGAATAGGAATCTCTAGATTGAGTCTAAATTTGGGTGCTTCTATAAATGGCAAAGACAGAAAAATCCTTGACCGAAATTGCAAATAATGAAACAATTCTCTTTGAGTTTGTTATTAGTAAAACTGTAGTGCATCTGATCTCTCATATTAGGTAATCCCCATTATTGATCTTAAGAATTCAAGCACATAGGACATCCATAAAACAAAATTGAATTGCTTTAGTGGTCTAATGGTAATTCATTTTGTTCAGAATTTTGCCATTTCGATCTTTAATGGGATCACATCTACTAAAGAAGGGAATATCTGCCATGTGGTCATGCCAAATTGATTAAATAAAAGCAGAAAAAAATCTAGGCCTCAAGAGTGCTTGTTCTGACTATCTGAGGTTCATTAGTTCACCTTCTCACTGATCATCTCGAACTACTTAAAAAATCAAGATACAATTACAGTAGTTTTCTGAGCTACCAAAAAAAGAGAGCATTAGTTGATAAATTATAAGTTACCTTAATGAGAGTGTCTACTACATTGACAAACCCTCTGCAGCAAGCAGTGACAAGAGCATGAACAGCAACCTGTGGTCGTATCAGGTCAGACCCCATGAGCAGCTCTGCGTGTCTGGCCTGCCCTAGGTAGCTAGCCTCCAATAAAGCCTCCTCACATGCCTCCTGAGATGCCCCAGCTTTCATAAGCACCTCTAATACATCTAAATGGCCCTCCCTTACTGCTGCTGTTGTGGCATATCCTCTAAACAGCATCTGATTTACATTTGCCCCAACACTCTGCCGCATAAAAGACACCACACTGTGATTATTCACACTTTGTTCTGTACATTGTTTCTAGCTACCAGAGAACACAGAATCAAGAAAAGTACAAAATCAACCTTACAATCATTATATTGCACATTACTTTTAAACTCTAGTTTTCCATGTATAATTACAATCCTGCCAAAAAAAAACCCACTCGATAGCATATTCCAAAAGCTGTCAGGTCCGATAATAATTGAACCCAGATTTTAAATAAGCTGTTTGATGCTAGAAATCTGATCTTTTCCACTAGTGAAGAAACTTTAGACAATTTTGTTAATTGAACACGTTGGAGAAGAGAAAAAAATGAAAGTATCCAAAGTGATAGCTATATCTAGAAATTACTTCATTATCAATATAAAAGGAAAAAGATAATAAAATCTGCAGTATCACGTAATATCTCTCAGTTTTATCTGTCAGATTCTCTGTGCAAGTATCACGCTGGGTGGCGTACAAAACTGAACCAAAGATATCCAGAACAAATTTCTACCAACAGTTACATAATCCTTCCTTAAAACAAATCAGAATAAATAAATAAATAACTCAATCAGAATAAAATAAATCCTTGATCATAATCACTTCCAAACCTTTTTTACACAAGTAATCTTTGAAAACAAATTGAAGCTCCCGAACAAACTTGATTAGGCCTTGTTTGGAACACAAATGTTTTTTCATTTCTTTCAAAATGACATGTTTGTTTTCTTTTGGTCAAGACATTTTTGTTTTCTTCAAGTTGAAAGAATCGAATTCTTGCATTTTTAACCACGAACAGCAGCTAAATGACTAGAAATTGAAAAACAAAACAAAAAAAAAAAACCGAGAAACGGACACTAAAATAATAATCAAACAATCAACTACTGCTACTACGACTACGTTACCAGTAACTTCCTGAGGAGAGTTAAATTCCCGTTATGAGCGGCAAGAAACAGAGCAGTGACATCAGTCTTGAACTCCTCATACTCAACACGAACTTCATGTGGGGATTCATCGCGCAATAAGACCTCTGTTTTCTTTGCCTTCAGGCTCACTGTCCCAATAAAGTTAACGTCCAAAAAGGGATCATCGCCGAGACAATCACAGGCCAACTTCAAGTCATTAGCATGCGAGGCATCAACGAGACGCTGCGGAACTTCAGCCTGGTAATCTATAGGGAAGACCTGTTTTCCAGCTCCCGAGCTGCCAAACACTGTCATTATTTCCTGTTAGTGTTTGTTTGCGTGAAGAGGAGAAAGAGAGAATAGGGAGACAGAGGAGGGAAAGCTTAGCAAAGTGTTCTTATTAGGAGCGGTTTAAACAGAGAAAAAACAGAAAAGAGGTTGACCAGGTCGTGATTATTAGCGTTAGGATTTAAGAAAAATAAAATAAAAAAGAGAAGGAGCTTATTAGAGATCTTTAGGGTCCACCTAAATAACGTCTTAAAATTATCATTCCGAGTGATCAATAATAATAATTTAAGTAAATGTATATAGATTTTTTTATTTATTATGCTGAAAATTTAGATATGTCGAGCATTATTCTTACCGTGGTAAAATACTATTTTTAAAAATTATAATAAAGTTTCGTGTCAAAATTTAAATTTGATATTTTATCTTTATCGTCTTATTTACACATTCTACTAAAAATATTTATTCAAAAAGAATTCTAATTAATTTTTTTATAAAAATTTACATATGATAAATTCACTAATAGAAGAGATTAAAGATTAAAAATATATTACATCTTAAAATAAATCATAAAAGTCTATTAAAAGGAATAAATGTAGTGACTGTCCAAAAAAAAAAAATTACTACCATTGTGTAAAATAAATTCAAATCTGAAATTTTTTAAATCTTCATAAAAAAAGATATTAATTAGATAATCTAATTATTAGCACTGTTCACTATTCTTTCTTTTTTAATTATTGAAAGCCGAAAATATTATAAACTAACTATTTTTTTGCTTTCATTATAAAAATAATAAATTTTAATAGATGAACGGAAAAATTTAAACTCGATATAATTTACTATTCATAATTGAAAATATTAATTATACTATTGATTGGTATATTTAATAGTTCTTTTAACTTTATAGTGTTTTTACTCACGTATTTTTGTTTATCTTCAGATTTTATTATATATTATAAATAAATGAGTTTATTACATATATTATAATATTACAATATTCCTATTACATACACTAAAAGATTTTATATTATATATTTAATAGTTTATTACACATATTATATTATATATTATAAATAAATTATTTTTGTGTGCTTTCTCTGAAAGGGAACAAGACCATAATTAAGTTCGATATTAACAAATGAATCAGATATAGAAGTTAATATTAATAGAAAGATTATAATCGCAGGCTAATAATGTCAAATTAATTAAATTAAATAATAACGTTTCGAATCTTCTTTTGATTGATTAATTGATTAAAATATAAGATAATATAATCTCTTTCTATGTAACCAATATATTTTCTCAAAAGGTGGCAATGGCTATTGACAATTTATTGAATTAAATTGAGCAATTTGAATTCAGGTTTATATAAGTATAGAAATATAAATTTTATGGAAACTAATTGTGTTGCTTTGTTTATATGCTAAACAAAAGATAAATGAGTAATACATGATTATTATCATTGAAATACAATCAATTATCTACTTTAAGTATGCATTATATATAAATATATACCGGAAATTAGTAATCTTATTTTCAAAATCTATATTTATATTTTTTGATAAATTTTATTACGATGCTAGGCATCCGCAAAATATTTATGAAAAAGTTAGGTTTTAAAAGATTGTTAATTAAGCTGGTTTTCTTAATAAGAAATTAAGACAAAAAAGCATAATACAGTAAAATTTCTCTATAATAATATTCTATACATAAGTAATTTTTACTTATGCATAATTATGGTTCCAATTTAAGTCGGTTATAAAAAAATATTTATTTATATAGTAATATTTATATATCTAACTCTAATATACATATATATATATGTTATGATAATGTTTTATCTTATTGTAATATTATTTTAACCTATCAATGATATGTGTATAATATAATAAAACATTTACGCATCTTATATTTGCTTTATATTATTTCACTAACAATATTATGTATTAAATTAAGGAAGAATTTTAATATTCAAACCTCTATTAATTATAAATTTTATTTGGTTTCCATATACAGATTTTTCTATAATAAGAAAAAGACAAAGTTAAGTACTGAATTGACTGATTTGGGTACATTGCCTGGACTATGGCAAAGTGTAGAGGAGAAAATTAAGCTAAATTTGGCTGAGAGAGAGAGAGAGAGAGAGAGAGAGAGAGAGAGAGAGAGAGAGAGAGAGAGGGAATGGCTGCCTATTGTCTCGTACAATGCATAAATTTCTCCACTTGTATCAAGCCGGACTCAGCCTGCATCTCATTTTTCTGTTAGATTATGATTTAGAATTTATTACTATTGACAAGCCAATATATTATGGTCAAATTACTTGAAGGGAAGCTTTCAGAATTCCCACTAACACAAAGTTGGTATTGAATTAAAAACTAAGAAAAAAAAAAAAAAGTGGTCATAATCTTGTGACTAAAGAATGTTTGCTGGCTTGCATCTTCTAAATATCTTTAGTTTTAATTTTTTTCTCCAAATCTTCTTAGATATCTTCATTTTAATGAAATTAGTTATCTATTATAAATTAGGTCGTATATTCGATTTATTTATATTAGTATGCTAGATTACTAATATAGTCTCACTTGTTGATAAATAAGAAAATATTCGAACTCGAACATAAATAATTTTCTAATTGGTTAATTTTTTGCTCTTTAATTGAGAAATTAAATTTTATATATTTATATATAAAACTTAGTATAAAAAAAAAGTTTGAGTATTCTATTAAAGAAATAGATCACTGCATTAGGGCTTTAAAAGCAATATTGTGCCCCAATTGATTGGCATGCTCTTTTGCACATATGTCAAGCATACAAGAAGCAAGGAGGGACACACATTTTGTAAGATTTAGTAGGAGGGACCCTTTTTTTTTCTCTTCATTGTATACAGGCATTGAAACAAGACCAGCAAAACTCAAAAAAGTTAAGAATTTTAAGAGACTAAAATGGGCATACAAGTTGGATTTCAGTCTCATTCTACATTGTCTTCTTCAAATTTGGGCATTGGATCCTTATCTCTGCCCCACTAATTAGTTCTTAGGGAAATAAGGTAGGTCCACTCCCCCCTCTTGTGGCAATTATATCACATAAATAATACATTATAATAAAATCATATACATTCCATGTGCCCAAACACATAGTAACTTGTCAATATGCTCTAAATAATGCCACGACATTCCATGTATTTTCAATTATTTGCATATCATTCCTTCACCGGCTTCCTTTATTTTTTTCCCTTCAATAGCTAAGATTAATATATGAATATGAAACCCATGAATTTCATTGGTAAATACATACAAATACCATAGTTAATACTTTTGAATTTAATTGCATAACAAATACTAAGAAAAATGATAGAAATTTTGAATTTTAAACATAAAAAACAAATGAGTATTTTCAATAAAATTAAATACATTTAATATAAATTGACTGATGTAAAAAAAAAAAAATTTTTTGAAAGAAATGATTACATTTAATATTATGTTTAGTTTTAGCATGAGAACTAAACACAATTTTTTTCTTAATTATGTTTAGTCATTTTTCTTTACTGAAATAATATCATAACATAGTAAAACATTTATGTTTTATTTGTTTCAATTTTTATTCTTATTCTTTTTAGCATGAAAAACATGAATATCTTACAGCAGGCTTTAGTCCATAACTTGGCTAATGCAATAAAATTTAGCCGTTTTTTTTCCTGTTTTCAGTGAGCCTAGCCCAAGAATCAAAACGCACAGCAAAGCATTAATAGCATCTCATCGAATCACAGCCGTTCACTGTGTGTCGCGGCACCCCGGCGGCATCACAACGTGTTGCTCATAAAAATCACACGCAATAAACGATCATCACCGTCCATTTAGCATACTCCAAGTCGCGAGCGACTAGGGAACTACAGATACACCTTTCTTCGTTCTCTACCTTCTTAGTGCTTGTTGCCTATCTCGATTTGGCGTAATCGCCGGTTTGAAAAACGCTAATCTGCGACGCTTCTCGCTAATGGTACGCTGTACATGTATATTAGGGTTTTTGCAATTCAATTTCTTTTAGATTTCTTGCATTTCTTCTGCTTAGATCCACTTTATTAAATTGTTATTTTATGCTCACGTTATAAATCGTCGTCGTTTAGGTTAACAAGATTTTGATTGTTGAATCAAATTCTGAGTTATAATTTGTTTGCTTGTATGTATGTGTTTTGTGCAATGACTCTTCCAGTGTTTAAGTTTCACATTTCAGTACAGATGATTAAAGAACTAAGCCTCTTTATTTTAGGGTTTTAAGAAGGTGAAAGTTTTTGATTTGTAATTATCGAGATAGGACTGAAACTTGAGCTGCTTGTAACATGTTACATTTTTTTTTTTTTGTAATTTTGTATTTTACATTATGACAATCACTATCTATATTATTTGTTTTGTTATAGGCACCCATTAGGGGCATTTTTAATTTGCAAAGAGCTGCTTTGATTCGGCGTCAAAGTGATAGGTTGGCTGTAGGTATCAGATCATTCAGCACTGAAGCTACAAAAAGTGCTGGTAGTTCCCAGCCTCTCCCTCCTCCACCACCTCCGGAGAAAACCCATTTTGGTGGCTTGAAAGATGAGGACCGGATTTTTACCAACTTGTATGGGTTGCATGACCCTTTTCTAAAAGGTGCTATGAAACGGGGTGATTGGTATAGAACTAAGGACTTGGTGCTCAAGGGTGCTGATTGGATTGTTAATGAAGTGAAGAAGTCTGGTCTTCGGGGACGTGGTGGTGCTGGTTTCCCCTCTGGTCTTAAATGGTCGTTCATGCCAAAAGTGTCTGATGGTCGCCCCTCTTATCTTGTTGTCAATGCTGATGAAAGTGAACCTGGAACTTGTAAAGATAGGGAAATTATGAGGCATGATCCACATAAGCTGTTAGAGGGCTGCTTAATTGCTGGGGTGGGAATGAGAGCATCTGCCGCTTATATCTACATTAGGGGTGAATATGTGAATGAACGGATAAACTTGGAAAGAGCTCGAAAAGAAGCTTATGCAGCTGGATTGTTAGGCAAGAATGCATGTGGATCTGGCTATGATTTTGATGTTCATATCCACTATGGTGCCGGTGCTTATATATGTGGTGAAGAGACTGCACTTTTAGAAAGTCTAGAAGGAAAACAAGGGAAACCAAGGCTGAAGCCTCCCTTCCCAGCTAATGCAGGACTGTATGGCTGTCCCACTACTGTTACGAATGTGGAAACAGTGGCTGTTTCTCCCACTATTTTGAGGCGTGGACCAGAGTGGTTTGCTAGTTTTGGCAGGAAGAACAATTCTGGTACAAAATTGTTTTGTGTGTCAGGTCATGTGAATAAGCCTTGCACAGTCGAAGAGGAGATGAGTATACCTCTAAAAGAGTTAATAGAGAGGCACTGTGGAGGTGTTAGAGGTGGATGGGACAATCTACTTGCAGTAATACCTGGGGGTTCTTCTGTCCCTTTGCTTCCCAAGCACATATGTGATGATGTGCTGATGGATTATGATGCACTCAAGGCTGTCACGTCAGGACTGGGGACTGCAGCTGTGATCGTAATGGATAAATCTACTGATGTTGTGGATGCAATTGCAAGGTTGTCTTATTTCTACAAGCATGAGAGTTGTGGGCAGTGCACACCGTGCAGGGAGGGGACACCGTGGCTTTGGATGATCATGGAAAGGTTGAAGGTCGGGAATGCAAAGTTGGAAGAGATAGATATGCTTCAAGAGGTCACAAAACAAATCGAAGGGCACACTATCTGTGCGCTGGGTGATGCTGCAGCTTGGCCTGTGCAGGGTCTTATAAGGCATTTTAGGCCAGAACTTGAAAGAAGGATTAAGGAGCGAGCGGAGAGGGAGTTGCTGGAAGCTGCTGCTTAAGGTTTCTTACAGGTTCCTTATTGTACTTTATACTTTTAAAATAGACACAAAGGAATGTATCACTTGCATCATGATTAAGTTTGGGCTTGGGTGATTTTTATCGTTACATTTATTATATCCCTGATGGATGCTTATAAACCATTTTAGATATGTGGTCAGTCAGTGGTCACAATCAGCTTTAATTATTCAGATTGTTTCATGATTTCATTAATAAAAAAATATGTTTATTAGCATGCTTGATGTCCATGATCTGCAATAATTACTAAAATGCCTGTACATTAATCTGTTTAGTTAGGATATCAGCTTATATGTTTGTCCTTGTAGAAGACAGAGGAGTAGGGATAGCGCCAGAGAGGATAGATTGAAGAGAACAACCTCCAATATAGGCTTTAAACTTCTTAAATTGTGTACTATGTAATGTTATTAATATCTCTTTCAGCAGGAACATTGGGACTCTTGCAGAGCTGAGAGCTCGCTTTGGATTAGTCCATCTTTTAATGTAGACTACTTGTTTATATTCTAATGTCCTTCAGGTGAGACGTGGGATTATTTATTTTGGTTGTTTGGAGATACTGGAGTGATGTAGAACAGCTTGATTAAAATCGGGAATCAATCAGTTTTAGGGTTTAATTTAATAGAGGAAGGAAATTAAGGTTGATAATCTGAACATATTACTATTAGTAGATAGTTTGAAAATGAGGATATTAGTAGGTTTTTGATGTTTTCTCTTTATACCTGCATATTCTTATGCTCAATCTACAGCATTTGAGTAGATTCACATTACACACCATGAGCTGGCCATTTCATGAGGTAGAGACTGTATTTAATTGCTGAGCTGATGTGGAGGGTTTCTGTTGAACTGATCTTTATGGGCAATAAATTTTGAGTTTTGATGTACGAGGAATGATTGGTTTGCTTTGTTGTGTGTAGGGAAATGGAGACATTGCTGAATAAATGAAGAATTACTGTTTAGTTTGATCAATAGTTCACTCTGGCATATGGAGCTCTCTTGTTTGTTTTAAAGCTGTGTATCAAATATGAACTAATTTCACTGCTCCAGAGAAATAATGATTTGTCTGGGAAGCGACAATTTGCTGTTAGTTCATGTGATTTAACAATCTTTCTAGACACATTTTGAAGGAGGAGAAGAAACATTGTTAATAACATCCCTATTTTACTCTCTACAGGTTTCTTTTTTGTGTTCCAGCGGATATGCTTGACACATTCAATTGATTAACTTAAAGTACTTCTCAATGAAATAATGATCAAGCCATTCAAGCATGTATATTGAGCATTGGCGAAGGAAGGAGACTGGCAAAAGAAAAGCATTAATAATGATAGCAGCATTCCTTACAAAATCCATTCGGCAACACATTAAATACACAAAAAGAGAAATCAACATGACTAAAAACCATAAGAAGCAACAAAATTCTTAACAACAATTACCTTAAACCCCACCGAACTTTGTCCCACAAATGATCTAGGAAATGAAAATATGCATGCCTCCATTGTCTGTTAACCACTAACGGACCAAATGCTCCCCAAAATCCCACAATGAATCCAAGTGCCATGCTCACATAGAACCCATTCACTTCAAAACCACCGTCACTTTTTCTATTTTCATTTGAACTTTCAGTTCTAGGTTGAACTCCAGGTACAGTGCAATTGTTTGTCAATGGAGGTCCGCAGAGGCCTTTGTTCCCGGTGAAACTAGAAGCATTAAAACTCTGCAACTGAGTGCCTGTAGGAATTGTGCCGCTCAAGTTGTTATCTGATAGGTTCAAGTCGCTCAAATATGTCAATTTTGTCATGCTTTGAGGGATTTCTCCGAATAATTGATTTTGTGAAAAATCAATAGCTTCCACCTCAACCATAGCACCAATATCCTCAGGAATTCTTCCTGATAAAAGATTATCCGATAAATTCAACGATTGTAGTCCTATAAGTTTTGTCAGTACCTCTGGAATGTCTCCCGATAAATTGTTGCCAGAAAGATCTAAACTTTTTACAAATCCAAGAATAGAGAAATACTCAACTATTCTTCCTTTCGACACAATTGTAGCATAATCTGAAGCAGATGCATAAAGGCTCCGATAACCATAGAAGCTAGCTGCAGGATTACTGGTAGTCATAGCACTTAACTTGTCAATACAGCTCGGAATAGTCCGAGCGAGATCATTGTGAGCAAGATCTAGGATTTGTAGAGAGGCTAATTGGCAAAGTTCCGGAGGTATATGGCCATGAAATTTATTTTCACGGAGGTTGAGAAAAGCCATAGATGGAAAACTTGCACCCATCCAAGGTGGAATGTGCCCTATGAGTTGATTTTCTCCAAGGTCAAGAGAGACTAAAGATGTACAATCTCTTAGTGACAATGGTATTTCTCCTGAAAGGCTATTATTGCGAAGATGCAAAGACTTAAGGAAGGTTAAAGTTCCAATTGACCTGGGAATATTGCCACTAAAATTGTTGTTGCTTAATCTTATGTACTCTAAGTTTGACCAACTAGACCAACAATCTCGTATTTGTCCAGACAAAAAATTATTATCAAGGTTAATAAGTCTCATTCTCTTCACCTTGTGGATCTTGCGACATACGAAGTGTGATATAGAACCTGAGAATAAATTATTAGAAAGATATAAATCAGTTACATTGGAGGAGACATGGGGCAGTGGTCCTTGAAAATGATTCGAACTCAAGTCAATTGTTGAGTAATAGTAGTAATGAGAAAAGTAAGGAATATCTGGAATGTTTCCATAAATTTGGTTGTGGGAGAGATTTAAGTAAAAAAGTTGTGAAGATGAGTTCCAAAACCAAAATGGAATGTTACTCGAAATTTTAGAGTTCGACAAATCCAAAACAGCTAAGGACTTCAGCAAAGAAAGCCACCTTGGAAATTGTGGGCCAATAGCCCAAGAACTTAATTGCAAGACTTGGAGGTGAATTGGAGGTGGAATCCAATCAGAACTAACTCTCAACATCAAATGATTCTCGGATGCATCAAAGTATCTTAATTTTATCAGTTTTGCAAAATGAATGTCTGAAACATTACCTTCCAATAAATTGTCAGAAATGCTTAACGACTCCAAATTTGTAAGCCCTCCAAGAGAAACAGGCATACTTCCATTCAATTTGTTATTATCAAGGTACAAATATCTCAAGGACATCAATTCTCCCAAAGCCAATGGAATTGGACCGGAGATGGAATTAGATGAAAGGTAAAGGCTGACCAAAGCCTTAAAATGGATAAGGTGATTGCTCAACTGACCAAATAAATGACATCCACTTAATCTCAATGACTCCAGCCCATTTGAAACACATCCTTGTAGAATCTCAAGGACGGCATTTATGTCTTGGCTTAGTTTGAGACTTTCCAAAGAAAGGGACTTCAAATTGCAAAGATTTTTGAAGGATGTTGGAATTCCTCCTTCAAGTTGAAGATCTGAATTGAGTGACAAGTCAAGGCTAGCGAGAGAGGTCATGTTTCCAATGGTGCTCGGAATTTTACCTTGCAAGGCATTGGAAACAAGACTGAGAAGCTCAAGATGAGGTAAATTGAATAAACAATCGGCACCGAAGAATTGAAATCATTGACAGAGAGGTCAAGTTCCTGAAGTGAAGTCATGTTTCGAAAATCTTTAGGGATTGGTCCGTAAAAGAAGTTGCGCGCTAAATTAAGAGATTTGAGAGATTTAAGAAGAAATATCCATTTAGGAACTAAAGAAAAAGAATTCCATGACAAATCAAGAATAGAAAGAGATGAAAAGTTGACATTTACTAATGACGGAATAGGAACAAGCTCGCAACCTGACAAGTGCACTTCTTCTAGAAAAGGGAGCGTGTTCATCACTTCCAACCAATTGAAGCTTTGGCTAAGCTCCACATAACTCAAATCAAGGAATTCTAGCAAAGAAAGACTAGAAAGCCAATGGAAACTGTCAACATATAATGTCCCATAGCCCGAGAGCTCATTGAGATTAAGATATTGCAAATTGGAAAGATTGGCCAGTTCATGAGGAATCATTCCCCCAAATCCTGCACCAGAGAGATTAAGGTATCTTAAACTCCCTATAGAGCCAAGGAATTTGGGAATTTGAATTCCTCCAAAATCATTATTGCTTAAATCTAAGAACCTCAATTCCTTCAAGTTGAGCAAAGATGGACTAATCTTACCACCAAATGTTGACTTCATGCGGTACTCTTCATAATCATATCGGCCGAGATCATAATATTCTTGGTGCGATAGACTTCGAAGATGGAGTTCAAGAACATGGCCAGTTAAGTTGTCGCAAATGACTCCAGACCAACTGCAACAATCTCCATCACCAACCCATGTTGTAAGCCTTTTTGAAGGATCTTTGAGCTCATGCTTGAACTTCAAGAGGGCTTCTCTTTCGCTCGGACTGCACCCTGAAATATTAAAACTCCCATAGCAGAAGCCAAGACTAGTGGTTGCAATGAAGAAAAAACAAAAGAAAGGAATTATAAGTATACCACTCATTGATTTTCCCATGAACATTCACTTCACTGCAAGAATCTTTGCCTAAGGGTTGCCTTTTTATAGTGCTCTACAATTGTAAGCTTTACACTTGAAAGATGTCCAAGCATAATTGCTGGATAAGTAGTACTTAGAAGATGTGTGGGAGCATCATCCTCTCATCTTCAGCTTGCATAGAAATTTCAAAAGTTATATTGTGATTAGTTTTGATTGATAACAAATCAAGGTCACTAAATTGGCCCTAATGATACTCCATACGTATTCTTTTCCAACACCAATTTTCAAATTCACATTTATGTCTTTATCAATCATATTCAATCGGCATATTATGCTAATGAAGTCATTACCTCTGGTCAAAGTCTTTCTGAACATATAATTGCATATCTAGGTGAATAAAATTAATACTAAATAATTTAAGTTACGTGATAATTATTTGATGGAACATCTCTATCAATTGCATTCAAATGTTTTTGATTTTTCTTTTGACTAAATGACCCTTTGTTTTCTTACAATTTTGCATCTTGTATGGATGAAAAATAATATTTTTTTTATTTATTAATGGGCTCCAAGGTCACTAAATTGCCCCTAATGATACTCCATAGGTATCCTTTTTCCAACATCAACAACTTTCATATTCACGTTTATGTTTCTATCAATCAATCGGCATTTATGCTGATAAAGTAATTACCTCTAGTCAATGTCTTTTATGAACGTAATGTGTGGTGCAATGACCATTTATTCTTGGAAAAAATACTTATATTAATGGATTCGTCTAGAGCGAGATTAGATTATCGAGGACTATTCTGTTAATAAAAGAATAATAAAGGTTCAGCGTGCCAATTAACTCTTTGTCCAAATTAGTTATCCAACGATCAAATTAGACCAGAGAGATAAATTTGACAGAGTAACAGTAACATGCTTTATATATCTAAAAGGTCGGCAATTTGACCTGACATCCTGAAGGGACCAAAGCTGACTACTGGCCTGAGGTAAGAAGTGATAGCCATGGCTTTAATCTATCGGCCATAATTTTCAAAATAACTTTGTAGCTGAAATTACATAGCTTGATTAGCCTGAATTCTTCACATTTTGACTTTAGATTTAAGTATGTTATATACAACTCATCGTCATTTTAATTATTATTTTCTTTTATTTATTTTAATTTAGTAAAATTTAAACTCTAACGTCTATTTTTAAATTAATCTTACTTTACCACTATACTAAAACACCATACCAATTTAACTAAATTATATATTATTATAAGCTAGTGTAACTACAATAGGAAAAAAAACATAGAGAGACCAAAATCCTAATCCTAAAATAACTGAGAAATTTCAAGCTATAGTATCATTGAAATAGGATGAGAAAACTATATTTCTTAACTTTGAAATTTAATTTTATCTAACATGACTAGATTTAGAAGATTAAAGAATCTTGATAAATGTTGGTCTTTGGAAGTCTTTATCATTATTTGTTTTGGTTTTATTATTTAGAAGGTTATCTTATTAGAAATGTGTTCATTAGTTTAGTAGGAAATTGAATACTTATTGGGATAGGCTATTCATATATATATTTGTTCGTATCGTGACATATTAATTAGAATTAGTCTCCACTAATTATCATAATTTCTTTTGGAATTTAGAGTCTCACCCATCCATCCATGGCGAAAGGAATCCCGCGCTTTCATGATGATCCTCTTGGTGGAAGAGGCGATGTTCTTCGGTATATGTTGGATCATTGAATTTAAGCAATATTTGTTCAAAGAGAATCACAGAAGATGTATTGTTTGGTACAGATGATAACGTGGGATATCAAAGAACTAACAAACAAGGATCATGTACTGGAATACTGTAGAAGGGAAAGGGCAATGAAGAATTTAAAGAGAAGACGAGAGTTGTTGCTGCCTTTTTAATTTTGTCATTTTACTAAACAAGAAAAAAAAAATGCCAACAATTAACATAACTGAACTGATTAAACATTAAATGACAAGAAAAATACTAACATCCAATATAACTGATAATTGATATCTACTTCATTGGTACATTTTGATTTCTCATGATTATCAACTTTAAAGACATTATATTACTGCTAGGACATTCGAATAAATAATAACAACAGAAAGTACTATTTCCCCTTGCCTGTTTTTCTGGGTTTAGTAAAATGTATAGAAAAGGATGTGGCCTGGAAAACGATTATTGCCAAGCCCACCCATATTTCCTACCAAAAGAATTTAGTTCAAGCACCTGGTTGTAATGACCAGAAAATTCCAATTCCACAAATTTACCAACAGAAAACTTCAACCTGATTTTTAACCAAAAGAATGATCATATTGCCTGAAGGAAAGCCTCATTTTCCCAGATGAGATTCAGTCGCTTCCTTCTCATTACTACTTTCTATCCTGCTTTGCATTTCTAGTAGCTTCTGCTGTTCTTCCTCGGTCTCTTCAGTCTTTACTGCTGGAGCAGACTTAGGCTTACTTGTGGACTGCTGATACATAATCCCGCCTAGCATGCAAATGAGAAGCCCTACGGTGCCGATGAATGATGAATGTTTATCCCAAATTACCAGATTGATAACCACTGTTAACAGCTTATTTACCACGCCAAGAACAGTATATCCTGTTGCAGAAATTGCCCGCCTGCAGGAAAACCCAAAGAAAGAGATGGCTAAACCAAACAAGCAAGATAACCCAACAGGCAGAACCACCTCAAAAGTGTACCAATCCGACTCATCTGTGAACTCGTGCTTTATCTTCTTCAGTTCTCCCATTATTAGCAATTCCAAGGGAAATAGTAGGAGGGCCTCAAGATTGTTATACAGCACAAGACCCCATGTATTTAAGCCTATGGTCATCACTACATGCTTAATGTACACAAAATCTACAGTCATGCTCACCAAATAAGCAAGAGCCCAACTATAAGCTGTGACTGTGAACTGGTAATCAGTGAGAACATAAAGCACACTTCCACCAAAAATAGTGGTAAGTGAGAGCCATGTCTTTAATGCCGGCCATGGCTGGTGCAGGAACAGGGTTTCACCTATTGCGACAAATATGGGAACTACAGATCGGAAGACAATGAAGGTATCAACATTGGCATGGAGTAAGAGCTCACTATTGGTAAAGAGTGAGAGGTAAAACATAATTGCAGCAGGTAGGAAACGCCACATGGTCAAAAGGTCTAGCCGGTCATGCTCCACGAGTTTGAACCACCCACATGCAAGGACACCTGCGGCACTAGTGAAATACTGTAGAGCAGTTAGAGCTCCAGGATAAGGGAATTTCATTACTGCCCACTTGTTGATGATGGAGAGCAGAGATGCTGAAAGGCAATATCCAGCAGCTATACCATAAATAGATGTCTGACGGAGTAAGCCACTGTACCAGGTTGCCTGGATATCATTAGCAAGAGACGAGGCTCCTGGACCTTTCTGGTTCTCACCAACTTTAGGATTCTCCACATCACCAGACATTTGAAATTGAACTGGTCTAGCAGGGAAAGAATCCTGTAATAAATTTGAAAACATAACTAACTAACACGTTACAGGTAAAATGGATCACATGGTGAGTTTATAAAAGAATAGAAGCAAACACACATGGAGATGCAATTTTTCCTATGATATTCTCAAAAATTAAGAGAAAACGGCATGTGGAATTCTCCAACTAGTTGTGGAACTTCACAGTCAGCTGTCTACCTTTGGAAACAGTTAAGCAAGTTTATTTATCCATTGTTGACAAATCACTATCAAAATCTACTTCGAAATAATATGTTTTCCTCTTTTCCTTACCAAACTCTGACCTTCTAAGTTCTATCTATTATTTCATTAGTCACCTAATTCAGATTCTCAACATACACACTCACCTCAAGACATAGAAAATTAAACACCAGTTATGTAATTCAAATTTATAAAACTGGAACTGGAGAAAAGCTAACCTCAATATAATGGAAGTTGAAAGGTAAAATCAAAACAATTAGGTTTTAAAGGTACGAGCAAGTGTGGGCCTTTATCTCTCTATTGAATCTTGAGATGCTGAACCTGAAATTCCAAGCTTCATGGCTTGCTACCTGCTCCAATGTGCAGGTCGCTGCAAGATGAATCTCCTTTTCACCTTCACCTCCCCAAAGACCAACTGATTAACAAATAAGACTTCTACTGAATCAAGATATAAGTTGTCCTTCTCATCTGGTCCCTGTCATAAAAAGAAATCATCAAAACAAGTATTAAGAATTGGTCAGGTAATAAATTAAAACTCATTATAGATTCCAGGTATCCTTGGTTTTGCATTGAAATATAGAAAACCAGAGAAGGCACAAAAATTGAAGGATAAAGAGGCTTATTATGTAGAGAAATGTCACTGATGCATATATGAAAAATCATGGTCAGCATAACCGATCCGCAAACAAGATTGATGTAAAACTTTTAAAACTCAATAACCAAAGAAAATTTTATAAGCTAAATAGACTAAACAAAAGAAAATATAAAACTTATTAGATAAAATCATAATACAGACAACACCATAATCCACACAAAATCAAAACTCACTACCTGATTGTATTAACAATTCATAAACAAAACAAAATCTCTATCTCAAAACTGCTTATAACGAAATAACGCTTCTACAGTTATAGCCATCTCAAAAAATTCATACGAATGCAACTTAACAGAATAGAACTTAAATCTAAATATGATTATTTTTCCCAATAATATAGTTCCATTGAGCTAAGATTAGTGGAGTTTTAAAACAACTACATGAAAATTTAAAAAATTAAAAAAAAATGAAAAAAAAAAAATAAAGGAGTATATACTACCTCAGTTTCCTTTCTAATTCTAATTCGGTTTCTCGCATTTTCTCAGCACCCAAACAAAAGTTAAATAAACGAACCCGAAATAGGAAACGCATTGCCAAATCAAAAATAAAATTAGAGAAGAGAGAGAACTGACTCTGGATCTAGCGGGTAGTGTAGTGTGCTGGTCCCGAGCATGCTCTGCTATTCTCTGGTGATGAATCGAAATATTCAAAGTGACGTCGTTTATATAGACACATAGGAAGTTTGGAATAATATAATGGGCCTCTAATTTAATTAAGGCAATAGCCAGTTAGGCAACTCAATTAGCAAGTCTATTTCAATTCCATTACTATTTCACTAGTTGCAATTAATTCTTTTTTTTTTTCAATTGTAATTAATTGGTATTTTTGCTAAACTCACAGTCCAATTATAACTTTTCTTTTGGGCTTTTATTCCAATTAGAACTTAATTATACAATTAATTGTATGATTAAATGTTTACAGTATTTTCTTTTGCATGTGCAATAATTACAATTTTTAGGGTTTTCCTTTTAATTTTTGCCCCAGCCTGGAGATTTAATAAACTCTCCTTTTTTTTTTTTTTTTTGAGATACATTCAATTATCTCATAAATAATGCCATTATAGTATTAAGAAAATAAAAATATGAAATATTTTATAAATTAAGTGTTTGTTAGAAAAATTTAAGGAATTAATAAAAATAAAATGCACAAGAATTTCAATACAAATATTAGCACAAATTGCACTTATTAAGAAACCCACTAATTATTATTTTTCCAATAAAGTCAATGTCAAATTTTCCAAGCCCTCATAGCTTGTGAAAGAATTAAAGGTGAATTTAAGTTTGAGTTTCTAAGTTATTAATTAGTCAATGATCTAAAACTCCCACATGAAAGAAAAATTATATATATATATAATTTATTTTCTTTTTGGCAACACTATACAATTTAAGACAGAGTTAAAGATTAGACAAATTAATTGTCAATATTTGAGTGTAAGTAATATAAATTTTTGATATCATACTTTTAATAAGTTCACTTGACAAGTTTTTAATATCCAACTTTTTTTAAATTATTGATTCAAAGTTTTATTTGTTATAATTGTATTTCTTTTTCCAATTCAATACTCATATCTTCACATATTGTTTAGAAAATTATATAATAAAACTTATAAATTATTATACATATAATTTTCCTAGTTGTACTCCCCTCCATTAATATTTGCCTAAAATTTCATTGAGCACATGGGTTAATTTGACTTAAAAGTTTCTTGGAGTTAGTAACCCAATACAAGATAAAATAAAAATATAGTAACTCTTAGAGCATGTGTATGTAGGTGCATGAAAATCTTATATAAATTAAATGTTACATTATAAGTTACCAAAATTATTTTAATATTGCCTTTTGTCACTCCCAATTTGAGATTTTATTTAAATTTATATTGAGATATACACCTATAATATTTCTATATTCAGCTATGGGGATATTTTAAGAGGTTTATATATATATATATATATATATATATATATATATATATACTTGGATCAAGATTTAAGGTTGATGGGTTGTTGCCCATTTAGACTTTGGGTCGGTATGTCTCTCCATTGACTTCATCTAAAGGCAACTTTTAATCAGTGTTGTCTATGATGTACGTTATATTGTGCTAATCATCTCAATTAACAAATAAGATGCCTTTTTTTTTTATTTTGATAGGTCAATTTAATATTTAAAATTTTTATTAAATTTAATTAATATTTAAATTTTATTGTATTTAGTATTTATATATATATATATTAATAATATTTAAACACTTTTATTTAATACACGTGGACGTATTAAATTGACTTTACATATTAAAAAGTGTTAAAATATCATAAAAAGTAAATACGGATATTTACTAAATTATATTAAAAGTTATAATGATAAACTGACTAAATAGTAAACATAACTAATGTGGGCAAAGTGGGCGTTTATGCATAAGAAAATAATATTATTATTTAGATTTCATATGTTGTGACGTGGCAGTGTCATGGCCTATATCTACGTGTAATATACATCTAAAAGAATTTTATTTTTAAATTAGAATATTATAATTATAGCTATTAAATTAAATAATTTATCGTTATATAAAGAAATTTTAGTTAGTTTAGATTTGTCAATAATTTTTAGAATTTTATATTATTAGGTAGCTATATCCTTTTATCTCATTAATAAATCTTTCAGTGTCAGCGTCAGCCCAGCAATATTATTTATTTATGAAAATCATAAATTTTCTTTTTTTCAGTTTGATAAATTAAAATAATCTATTAACAACAATAAGAAAATTGCTAAATTATAAAATAATTTATTAAAAAGAAAATAAAAATCTCTTTTCACCAATAATTCTTAAATTATAATGGATAATACCTTCAATAATATAAAATTTAAATTTTTTAAATGCAGCCCGATAACTTATTTATATTAGTCCAATCTATTTTATTTTTTAACTATTCACATATTATAATACAAATAGGACGCACTACAACTTAAGTAATTTGTTATAATAAATTAAAATTTACCTGATGTTTACTTTTAACAGCATGTCAATCTCTAGGTGTATAATACACCTAAGTGCACTACAGAAAAAAACCTAATTTCCTTAGATATTATCAAAATAATATAATGATATAGAAGCAACACTTATGACAATGATAATAAAAATAAATACAGTCTCAAAATGACAATTCTATTATTACTAAATTAACAGTTAATAATCATGAGAAATACCATAAAGTATTTTGATGATTAATTTTGTTTCATCTTCAAGCTCATCATAACAAATCCAATCCTATTGCATTACATTAGGAGAAAAGCTTAGAAGTTTCCATTTTTTATTTTTCAAAATTTGTTGTGACACAAATAATCAAAACACTTTGTATTTATTATGGAGCAACAACATAAGTAATTAGTATTCTCATCAAAACACTTCAAATTAAAAGTCTTTTTTTATCTATTAATTTAATTTTGATGGATGTTTATTTCTTTCATGACTACAACTTTGTATTAAACATTAACCAAATTTAATGATTGAAGAATATCATCATATTTTAAGATCCAATTATTACCCTATTGATATTGGAAAAGGTTTTTTTTTTTTTGGTTGTAGATATAAGAAAAGATCATGAATTATTACATGTGATCATTACATGAAAAACTCAATCATAGTATTTACTTCAAAAATGCAATCGACTGTTTAATATTTTATCATCTTTCTAAAACAGTTTAATTAAACTCAGAAAACTTGCAATTAAACAGCTCAATATCTAACCTTGCAAAGCATTAATCGGCCTAATGCTAATCACCAGCCTTGCAAATGCAATAGGCCCAAAGAAAACAGCTTTGTTTAAAAATAAAGAATCATGCAGTTGAAGAAAAAGAAAAAGAAAAAACAAAAACAAGAAGAAAAAGAAACATGACCAACTTAACGCGGTTTTTGGCTGTTTTGGTTTTGGGCAGTTTGTTTGTTTGTTTGGTTAGATAGATAAACATGAGACTTTCCTTTCCTAATCCGTCGATCCTTTTCCTTAGCTTTTCCGTTTCAAGATTCTCACTACACAGACACTACTGTGCACAAAAGCACACAGCTTTCCCCTAACTAAAACTCATGATTGCCTCTCACTTCTTTTAACTTATGTCTTCACTGTAACATTATTGTACAAAGTTAAAGAAAACCACAAAAAAAAAAAAAAAAAAAATTGTTATCATTATTATTCTTAGCTTTAGCTTGTCATTCTTTCTTTCTATTCTTGATTACTTTATAGTACCCAATAACAGTCTCTTTTCAGGTAACCCACTTGAGCAAACATCCATTTCTTGATTAGATAGCTTTTGCTCTTTACTTTCTTGCATTGCATTGATTTTAAAAGCTTCTTTATTGGGTTTGTATTCTTTTTAAGTTCTTTTTAGTTATTGGATTAGTATTATTTAGATCTAATGGTTTGTTGAATATGGTTATTATATTTTAATGCTTTGATGAAGTGTGCTGTTTTTGTCTCTTTCTGCACTTCTCTTGGATTCTTTCTCTTTCTGTTCTATGTGTTATAGTGTTTATTTTGATCTTAATATAGCTTTGTTCTTCATTTCCTCCTCACTTGAACTGGTGGCATTTTTCTTTAATCAACTGTATTGAAATCAGTTGAAGTAGTATTTTTTGCTTTACCTTTTGATTTCTCTTTCTAGTGTCCAGGCATAGAATGAACTGCGAGTCTTTTTTTTTTTGTTCATTGGTTGTTTCATTTGGGGAGGTCTTCTTCAAGGTTATAAAATATTTACATTATGAGGTTTGCTTTGCATAATTTACATTATTTTTTGTTTATTTTAATGCTAATGCAGTGCATGAATGAGCTGAGTCATGCTTTAAAAATATTGCTAGTAATTTGTATGTGAAGACCTGTCCATGTTCTGTCTGTCTTTTTTCTTTAATTATTTTTTTCCTTTTATGATCAAAATTTACTGTTTTTTGCCCTTAATTTTGTTAAGAAATTAATGTTGGTGGATTTCATCTTTATTTGGAATTACATGTATGTATGGCCACAATTTGAAGCTCCTTTCTTTTCTTTCTCAGCTATGCTGATTTTTATGTTGGTAAATGCTAATATTTTCTGTATTGACTTTTTAAAGGTTTGATCAACATATGTCATTATTGGTTTGATCACACCTACCAAGAGCAACACCAGGAATTCTCATCAACATGGTTCTTGGGCTCAGATCAAAGAACCGGAAAAGGCACTTCAGTGCACAGGTTGATTACCTCATTCATGTCCTAGAAATCAAGCCTTGGCCCCCATCTCAGTCTCTGAAATCTATAGAATCTGTATTTCTTCTGTGGGAGAATGGTGACCACAGTTCTGGGTCTTTCACTTCCAATGTTGGAGACGGGAAAATTGAAATTAGCGAGTCTTTCAGGCTACCGGTTACATTATATAGTGAAGCACCCAGAAGAGGCACTGTTCGAGCCAGTTCCCAGAAGAACTACTTAGAATTTAGCTTGTATGAAACTCGAAAGGACAAAGCAATGAAAGGTCAGCTCTTGGGATCTGCAGTTATAAACCTGGCAGATTATGGAATCATCAAAGATGCTGTAACCATAAGCACTTTGATTAACTTCAAGAAGAACTCTAAGAGTACAGTGCAGCCAGTTCTTTCTGTTAATATTCAACCATTTGAAAGAGATAGCACTAGCTTGTCTAAAGAAGCATCACTGGACAAGGATGGAAGTGAATCTGTTTCAGAAGTGACTAATGAAAATGATGAGGAAAGTGAGATTGCCTCCTTCACCGATGATGATGTTGATGATAATTTTTCTTCACATTCATCAAGAACTGCTTCTTCTCTTGCTATGGAGTCTAGTAGAGGTTCACCAGGTCAAGATGAAAAGGTACCCTTTCAATAGTCATTTCCATTTTCAAGCCTCTCTTCAGGGATATGCTTCTTAATGTTGAACATTATGCAGATGTGACTGAAATATTAAGATCTTGTCTTGTGGGACATAGAATTGGATTGGATTTATGGAAGCTGTTCGACTTGAATTCAAAATTGAAGTGTAGGGCATGTTGCACAACCCAATAGAAGTATACTGAGTATGCTTTCCAATTCAAATGCCATTGCCTGAACTCCCTGCAGCCAAATTTTAATATTTTCATATAATTTCTGCAGCTTTTGTTGTTATGAATCAATTGAAGTGAATTGCATGTATAGGTTTTTCATGTTTTCCTTGTGAAGTATGTTTTCTTTCCTATCTGCAGAGTTATATCAGATGGTAGACAACAATAACTGTCTGCATGAAATTTCGCTCTTTCTTTGTAGACTGTAATATGGTGAGTTTCCCTTTAATTGCAGAACTTCCCAGGATCAGGAAACAGTGACTTACGGAGGGTCAATGGGGAGCTTACTCTGCTGTCAGGTGTACCATCTTCAAACCCAGAGGTGAAATCCACAAACGAGGCTTTCAAACAATTGAATGAAGCTTCACGCCCTCCATCATCAACAGGCTTATCGTCTAATTTGAGGAGTTCTGTGAATGATTTTTTAGGTAAAGTTGTATCGTCAGATGGCTGTATTCAGATGGCTAAGAACTCAAACCATGCAGAGAATGAAGCCTCTCAATCCAACCAAGAGGCTGGTAAAAAAGATAAGAAATATGAGAAAAGTGGACTAGAGGTGATAGCAACTAGTAATTTACATGTTGCTATTATGGAAGATAAGTTGAAAAAGCAACAGCATGGCGATGGACGTAATGTGGAGTTTTTAGCAGAAAAGAAACATACTTTAGAGGAGGAAGAACTAGTTGGTAAATTAGCTCAAGAAGCTACAGGAAGGCCAGCCAAATTAAGGAGTAATACCCTTGCATTCAACAGGGCAGCAAATGGTGTGCAGGGCAATACACGCAGAGATAAACTAAAACATTTGAAATCTGTTCAGTTACAGTATGATGTAGATGAAAGTGATGAGCCCTTCAGCAATATCCGGTTTGTCAAGAAAGCAAAGGAAAACGGCATTCCTGAAAATGTTCATAAAGGTGGCTTAAGCGACAGGAAAGAAACAACCAACAACTTTCCTGACAACAAACTCCAATTGAAATCTGAAATTGAAATTCTTGAGGAAGAGTTAAGTAAGCCTGCTGCTGAAGAGGCAGGCGATTTTTCAGCTATTGCCAATCGTGAAAACTTAAAAAACAAGGTCCAGATTATGGAGAAGGCAAAGGAAATTAACCTTCCTGGCAACATTCATAAAGCTGATGTGACTTGTGCACCAGGTGAAATTGAACAACCCCAAAGCAGATTTTCTGGAAACAACATTGAGTTGGAAACTAGGGTTGAAATGCTTGAGGAAGAGTTGATTGAAGCTGCTGCAGTTGAGGTTGGCCTTTATTCAGTTGTAGCTGAGCATGGGAGTTCTACAAACAAAGTCCATGCTCCGGCTAGGCGTCTTTCAAGGTTTTATCTTCATGCTTGCAAGGCGAGATCACAGGATTATAGGGGAAATGCAGCTAGAGCTATCATTTCGGGATTAGTTTTGGTTTCTAAAGCATGTGGAAATGATGTACCAAGGTGTGTGATATTACTGTTCTGTTTAACTCTACAACCCAGTTGTTAAATTTTCGCAGTTTTTTGCTTACAACGTACTGTAACAAACAAATGTCTACCCTAGCTTACGAATTCTAAGAATAGGCATGCCAGTGATCATAACATGGAAACTTCTATTTGTTCCATGGTGATAAAACTCGTTCATGCATGGCTACCTTGTGGAATAATTTATTGACTATTTAATCCTTTTTAATCAGGTTAACTTTCTGGCTGTCAAATTCCATTCTTCTGAGAGCAATTGTAAGCCAGGCTGTTGAGAAATTGCAAGTTCCAGCATCAACATCCATCAACAAAAATGGTGGTCAAAGGAGCAGGCCTCAGTCCTCCTTTCATGAAGATAATGAAACTAATAAATCAAAAAGTTGTGATGAGTGGGAGGAAGCTCAAACTTTTGTTGCAGCACTGGAAAGAGTTGAAGCTTGGATATTCTCTCGAATTGTTGCGTCAGTTTGGTGGCAGGTGAGATCCTACTTCTATGGTTTATGCAGCTGAATTATCTTATTTTTGAAAATTTTTAGCATTAAATTGAAAAATGAGCTTACATTGGTTTCTGTTT
This sequence comes from Ricinus communis, assembly GCF_019578655.1. NCBI lineage: Eukaryota > Viridiplantae > Streptophyta > Magnoliopsida > Malpighiales > Euphorbiaceae > Ricinus > Ricinus communis. Next base: position 28,147,284 of record NC_063262.1, read on the forward strand.
TGTTTCAGACTCTAACTCCACATATGCAGTCCACAGCAGTTAAAGGCTCAGGGTCAAAGAAGACTCATGCTAGAAGGTATGGACTGGGTGACCAAGATCAGGGGAATTTTGCTATTGATTTATGGAAGAAGGCCTTCAAGGATGCATGTGAGAGGCTTTGCCCTATTCGAGCTGGGGGGCATGAATGTGGTTGCTTGCCTGTGCTAGCTAGATTGGTATGTTTTGTATATTGCTAGCTTCTTCCACAATATGTATTACAAAGTAGAATATTCTTATTTGGTCTGTTGTCTTTTCCCTTGTCCAGTGGAAATTAATGTTGAACTCTTGATTTTTATTTTCCTCACATTCTCCTAGCTTGATTGATCATTGCTGTTACTGGACTCTGACTATCATGTTTCCACCTTTGGGTCAATTATCACCTCCCATCGTTGCATGAGGCTTTGATAATGTACTTAGAAAGTATTTCTGATAGAAAAATGACAATCTCAGTTCTGTTTCTAGGTAATGGAGCAGTTGGTGCATAGGTTAGATGTCGCCATGTTCAATGCCATTCTCCGGGAATCAGCTGAAGAGATGCCAACAGACCCTGTTTCTGATCCCATTAGTGATCCAAAGGTTCTCCCAATACCAGCTGGAAAATCAAGCTTTGGTGCTGGCGCACAACTGAAAAATGCTGTAAGTAATAGACACATCACACATATTCTCTTAGGCTGGATGCATTCTCAAGTTAATTTTTATGTGAACAAAGCTCTTTGATGATTATAATGATAAAGAATGCTGTACTTATGAATTGATCGGGTCTCCTTGTTTTTCTTGATCTGTTTATCTTTTCTGTCTTTATAACAAACAGGTAGGAAACTGGTCCAGATGGCTCACAGATATATTTGGAATTGATGATAGTGACTCAGATGATAAGGTTGAGCTTGACAGCAATAGACTAGAATCTGGGGCATCCTTCAAGGTTTTCCACCTTCTTAACGCATTGAGTGATCTCATGATGCTTCCCTTTGAGATGCTTGCTGACAAGTCAACAAGAAAAGAGGTTAACACCTTAATTGAACTTTCCTTTTTCTCCCCACTAATTCACATGCCTATATATATTTGTGTATGTGGCACATATTCCCCTTCTTCCTCACATTTCTTTCAATGTCGCTTGTTCGTTGTTTAAATTTTCTCAATTGCAGGTTTGTCCTACATTTGGTGCTCATATCATTGAGAGGGTTCTTAACAATTTTGTCCCAGATGAATTCAACCCAGACCCTATCCCAGATGCAATTTTCGAGTCCCTGGATTCTGAGGTTAGTCCAGAAGTTATTTTTGCTTCCCTATTCATTTAACTGTAATGCATACTGTTTTAATCACGTGGGGGCAGATTCATTTTGTTCATTTTACCTGTCTTTGGATGATTGCATAATTTTGTCTTCTCTTGACTCAAGGACCTTGCTAAAGATGGGAAGGAGTCTATCACAAGCTTTCCATGCATTGCCACTCCTACGATCTATTCACCACCTTCTACAGCTTCACTGACAAACATTATAGGAGAAGTGGGAAATCAAACTCTGCAGAGAAGTGGATCAGCATTGCTTAAGAAATCGTATACCAGTGATGATGAGCTTGATGAGCTGGACTCACCCTTGACTTCTATCATTATTGACAATTCCAGGGTTTCTCCTGCTTCAACAGCATCAAATTGGACGCCAAAGGGTAAGGGAGGCAGGAAAGTTGTTAGGTATCAACTACTCCGGCAAATATGGAAGGATGGTGAATAACCTTTTTCATTTGCCTCTCCCTCTCTCCTGTCATATATGTACATAGAGATGTAATTTTTATAGGCCGGTTTTTAAGCTTTGATTATGAGTCAAAACTGGTACGGTTGCTTAATCCAATAGCTTGTAAGCAAATTTTCCTCCATTCTTATGGTGCTTTGTTTTCATGGTCAAAAGCTGTAATGGAAGCAGAACTCTTTTTGGTCTTATTAAGAGAAGTATACTGAAAGAGTATGCCCCAGCAGCAGCTTCTAAAGCAGCAAGACAACAGTTTTTAAACCTTACTTCCAATCCCCTTATAAAAATTGGAAATGCAAAGTATATTAACAAGAGGATGGTGCACATTGTAAGATTAACTAAATAATAAGGACTAAGGGACATAAATTTGTTCAGTTAATTATATTCATTTGTTCTCTTCATGCACTTGGGAATTATCATAAAGATAAACTAGAATGGGAACATTCTGAATTACAATGGGCTAGCTAAACTATAATTATTATTCTTCTATAAGAATAACTTCATCTTTTTGGCAAGAAATAACAATCAAATGGTTAAAATTTTAAAACTAATAATTGGAAGTGGTAATCTGTAAAAAAATAACAAAGTATATAAAATAGTGTTTTTATTGGCTGACTTTCGTATTTTTTTTAAATTTTTATAAATATAGATAAAAGAATAAAAAATTATTTAACACTTCAAAAACTAAAATGATTAGTCTTAGAATAACTTTTATCTTATATAATTCTCTTTCTCTAATTTATGTTATTCCTCAATTTAGTAGTCCTAATCCTTAATCTTTAATTCATGAATCCTAATATTTATTGAACTATAAAACCCTAATGACTTATAAAAACACGTTTGTAAATGATAGACAAATTTATTATTTTATTATTTTTAAAACACATCTTTACCATATGTATTAAGTATTCAAACTTTAGAAGCATTAAAATAACAAGCTTATCATATTCTTTCCTGATGTGGTCCTTTCCATGGTGGTCTCAGTACCGCCCATTTCTGGTGTCTTGGTACCGGAGCAGCCTTGGAGTTTCTGACATTCCAAAACAATCTCTGGCAGAGAAGAATCTTCACTTTCTAGTCAGTTTACCAATCATTTGCCGATGCCTATTCAAACTCGCTACAAATAGCCTCTTTATCATATGATCTTCTCTTAGCTTTGTTCTCCTGGGCACTTCTAAGATCTTATCTGAGACCATATGAAAATCTATGTTCATTTCCCATGTAGAATTAATTTTTCTTTAAGATTTTAATCTGTAGCTGAGGATTGATGCTAAATGTTATCAGTTATCCCTTCCAAGGTTTTTCATTTATCTTTAAGACTAATCCAAGTGCAAACACTCTCATCTAATGGGATAACCTTACCGATATCTTCCACCATGCTTCCAGAGACATCACAGATAGCCAGGCAGTTTTTAGGGCTCCCCTTAGATCATCCACTATTCTTTCCATTTTAACTTTGCGTTATCTCTGCTGATTCTGTACCTATTCAATGACGCAATGATATCATGGGGAGGTAAAGCACCAGCAGCTATGGTTTTCTACCCTTGCTTGACACTCTCAACGTAATCCTGGAACTCTTCCCATCATGTTTCAGGAAGAAGTCTCTCTAGGTTTTCATGGAAATGGAAGGGACCCTGCTATAGCACTCATGTAAACCTGAGGTAGCGTCAGGACTTTGCCAAGAGGCACAAGATATTGCTTTTGAAGCCTGTCTCGAATTCTGTAAGCATAATGTGCATCCTCAAGGTCTTCATGTTCTGGGTACTGTTGTGGGAATAATCTTCTAGCTATGCTCTCACACAGGAGAGTAGAACGGCCGCGGGAAGAGTATAAAGGGCACATTTGCAGCAAAGCTGATTTCTCTAAGCTTGCCAGAATTCACCTTTTCAAGATCCAATTTCAATGCTCAGCGGAAGTGATAAACTGTCTCTGTCAATGCCTTTCTTCCCCGCAATTCTTTTCTCTTCTCTTGACAGCACCTTCTTCTCTTTGTTATTCTCTTTAAACCAATGTATTCCTTACCATGCTTGCTATTTCACATTATCTCCTCTCTATGCTTCCTGGACATCCCCCTAGCATTAGGACCTTTAAGCAATCGGTCAAGATTCTCTACTATATCCTTGAAACAGAGTGCTATGCTTAAGTCGGTTAAATGAGATTTGCCATGATTAACTTGGAGATAGAATTAACCATATTTATGAGCATGCAGCATAGGACTATGATTATTTTGGGTTTTCTGTTTAGAGTATGAAGTTTGTTAGCTTGGACTATGATTATTCTGGTTTTTCTGTTTAGAGTATGAAGTGACTATCCACTGAGATTTAAGAATTCAGCTCTATGGTATCACGAAAGAAGCTGAATTAGCAATTATCTAATGAGTTTGAATTTTCTTCAAGTTAGGGGAAATTGCACATTGCCATCCATCTAATTCAGTTCAAGTAGTTATATCTTAGTTAGAATTAAATAATATGAAATACATGAAGGAATTAAATTGGTTTCAGATATTGAACCAGAGATTGTTATAGCACAAAGGATTACAGTTTAGCGTTGTTAGAACAATGACAATTTCTTCATCTTTTTCTGCCCCTGCCAAGAAACCAAATCAAACAAGTCCATCAGCAAAGACTTGGGATAATCTTATACGGCCAGAATAAAGAAATTTGAGTTTTCTGCAATAAGATGGGCACCAGCAATGCAGAATTTGTCAAATTTATATCTAGTTTATTAATACAGGATGAGGATAAAAGTACTCCCCTAGTTACCTAATGGTACATTGGAATAGCAGATCATCTTGGTCTACAAGAACTTATTCGAACTCACACTAATCACTAAGCAGTGAATTTAATCAGCAGTGTAAATTATTTCCCATGAAATCACCTCAAAACACATGCATCATGAATCTAAAGCATATTAGCACTAATGATAAATCAACAGTATTTTGTATGTAACATGACTGGTAGGATTAGTAGGCTACAATCCGAAAAACACAAAATAAAATGGAGAAAGCAAGCTAGCTTACTGCTTGGATTTTATATCCGTAGTCTGATTCTGCAATGCATCATAGTGCCCATACCCATGATACAGGACACATATGGGATTTTCCTTCCCATACTCTTGACCATATTCAGCTATGACTTTGAGACTACCAGAATTTCGATCTCGCATGTATACTGTGATTGGTATCCTAGACATGGAAACTTAAATTATCATCTAAGAATGAGAATTCAGTGATCCAATTATAACTAAATGGGCCCTATCAAAATATTGATAACAGGATAAATGTGAATTGATATAAGAAAATAAGTATTTTTAGCATATTCCAAATGCTCATTTGATTTAGTATAATTTTTAACTAATAGAACAAAGGAGAATTCCACAATACTATAATGTTTGAAAGCGTACATGACAGGTAGCTTACTTTAGGACATGCGAAGACATGAGCAACTCAGGCTCCCCTCCCCAAACATGAGGCTGTCTCATCTGTCCTACATATGTGTCAAAATCATCTTCAAGAAACCTGCCAAGTGCACAATCATATTTATTTTCATTTCAATAACTATTAGAGAGAGATTAGTGTCATTGAGATCAGTCAACTAACAAAAAAAAAAAACTATATTGGACTACCAAGCTCCTCTACTGCTATTCTCCGCAAAGGTGGTTAGCTTAAACCTATTAGTCGATGCTTTTACAGTACCATTCATTAAAAGAATATGAAAAGGATCCTCAAGCATACTTACCATTCAGTGTCCCTGCGCCTCTTAATAAATTCATCCGCTACCTAGGAAAAGCACAAGAGTTTTCAGTAAGGAAGTCAAGAAATACATGCAACAAAATAACAAGAATAAGCATGCACACAAACAGACAAATATCTGCATTTCTTTTATCCAGTGAGATATTTATTCCATCTGGGTAACTATAGGAGATAGCCTCCCCTGCCTCATTGTAGCCACCTAAATCAGCATACTTGTCATATCATAGGGAGCCATTGGTTATGGATTTGATTATAAGACCTCAAAGCTCCCAGGCACTTAGGCTTGCTGGAGTGCACAGCTAAGCATATATTTGGTACAAAAAATCTAAAATTTAGCATAGAAATTCTGCTTAGTTGTACTTTCGCTCGAAGCTCATCTGCAAGTTCTTTCTCAAGACTCTCAGTTGGAGATGGTTTCCCTTCCCTAAGGCAAGCTCCATGAACCACAGACCGGAACAAACACCTTCCATCTCCAGGTATCCCTGTGCCAGCCCAAAATCCAATCAATAATCTCAGAACACTCGATATAATAAATTTCATTCCGCGACACACCATCTTCAAAAGGGTAGTGAAATAACAATTCCACAAAAGTAAAGCCAAAAGATAAATGAATAAACAAAAGATGAATAAAATAAATAAAAGATAAAACACACCAAACCCATCATCCATATCCAAAAAATCCAAGCTTTCTCTTCAGGGGAGCACACAAAAAAAAAAAGAAAAAAAAAATTAAGAAGAAGCAAAACCACCACGACCACCCATAACAAATAAATAGACACTCAAAACTACAATACTAAACCACGCAAAAGGACGCCAACTTTAGTAATACGGCAAGTAAAGAATGGAACTCAAAACCAACTTTAATAAGGAAGGCACCAGCTTGGGCAACGCAAAAATCCATCTCACTTTCTTTTGAGAAAAAGCAACCTTTTCCAGACATCAAAAAAATAATCAGAAAACATACATAGTTTTTGAAATTGAACCGAGTCGTTACCAAGCGCAGTTTTGGTCATTTTTCGAATAGCAAAACAGCACCAAAAGAATATCAGGATTTAATTCTGAACTTCCATCGGTTCAATTCAAGAAATGAAATAAAGAACAGTCTTATTACAATTTTTATCACCTGAGAATGAGTTCTTCCTTGTTTTTCTGTAATGGTGGAGTGTGATAGCGAGAATCTCAGAATCAGAATCCGATACCCTTTATGCCTTTTCCTTTTTGCGATTGCGATTGCTTTCTGGGTTGATCTTTGGCAAGAGGTGTGGAGAGTGATGAGAATACTGATCATGAGTGTGACTGAATGGAGAGCTCCATTTTTATATGCACAGATCAGCTGCTTTGGATTGAATTAACGGCTAACTGTTTGTTCGGCGGTGCCCCTCGCGCTGCTAGACCTTTTTCAACCGTTGGGCTGCGATGTTATGGTCCGAACCGTTTTCTTGGCAGTGGCCTATTTGGAAATGTCTGGCCTAGATTTTACTGCCCAGCTGATGGCATGTAACTGTTAGCCCTGATCCCATTCAGAACCGGAATCAAAACAGAATTGGCAATTCTAATTCTAGTCCATGAAACGTGGAACCGAAATCGGATAGCCGGTTTAGTTTTTAATTTATGAGGCAGATAGTTTCGATTCAATTTTAGTTCCATTACGTTTGGATTGAAAAATGTTTGAGCTAGACCGAGCTAATAACTAAAAGTTATACCAATGTAAATTGTAAAGATCATTAAATCCGATTAAAAATTAAGATTTTCTTTTTCTTCTCTTTGGATCAAACAAAAAGAATAAAGATATCATGGGATTGAATAATAATCAGCAGTTATTAGCGGTTAGAGTTGCGCAAGCAGAACTTTACAATTTTGTAATCTTATTTAAGATAAAAAAAGATGTCACGGAATTCATTGCTAGAATTTATGGCAACCATAAATTAAAATTACCCACATGAAAAACAAAAAGCGTATAGCAATCACATGAATTTGCTCCCTCTTCTTTCTAACTTTTCTATAATCAGCTGTTCTATTTCTATAAATCAGTCCTTTTGTTTTCTACCTCCTATTTCTTTCTTTTTTACGGTTACTGTTCTTGCATGCAGATTTTGTCAGCAGATTCTTGTTCCTGGTAATCGAAATCTCCGGTCCAATATGAATTTTTTCCTTTTAAGTAGCATTTTTCTGTTCATTGTGTTACAGACTCATGCAAATCACTAATGATCAAGAACTCTCTGTGAACGTTTTTAGTGTGTCATCTCTCCTTTACTCTTTTGCCGATATGTTTTTTTTTTTTTTTTTTTTTTTCTAATTACTATTTGCATTGTTGCTATAACACCTAATTCTTGAAAATCAGTTGGAAGGGAAAATCTTCATGTTTTTTGGATGGGAAAACTATACTTAGCATTAATCATACGATTTCTGGATGCATTTTAAATTTTTCATGGATGTCTTTTGATTTAAATGCATGGATAACTTTTCAGTAATGAGAGAGCTGTAACTGTGCTATAATTTGTAGATTTTTGTGATGAATTAGTTACATTTTACAGTTTACATATGATGCAATTGTCATTCACAACCTTGTTAATGCAATTGAATCTGAAATCGTCAGGAATCAACAGCAACAAATAAAATGAGTTCCAGACGCCCTCCACTACATACCTGTGGACTTTCTTTCATGGAAATAGCTGACGAAGTCTGCATAAAGGCACAACAACTCAGTGGACCCATAGGTTCAATGACAAAGAAGATTTCCAGGATGGCTTCATTAGCCTCCCCTTTTGTCTACGCTCTTGAATATCAGCTGCTGTTAATCTTTTCCTTCTTGGATGATCGGATTTTCGCCCTTGAATACGTGGTTGAGGCCATTTTCCCGCCTTCGAAATACGTGTTCGATAAGGTTGATGAATTTGTCAAGATTGCTGAAGTCCTGCCAGGAAAGTTTGATGAAGCTGTGAGCAAGTTTCCAACAATTATCCATCAAGTTCCATTTCTTGATTGGGCCTTGTTTCGTGCCATTTCAAGCCTGAATTTCTTCCTCTCTATATTGATAGAATGGGGATCAGAAAATGCCAAGGAAAAGGAAATATTGATTGATATCAACTGTAACGAGAGCAGCAATGAATCAGGTGCAGCTCAAAAAGCGGATCAAAGAAAAGAATCTCAGAAGAACGGAATTAAAGAAGATGGTGTTCCTACATCTGTATCATCAGGAGTTGAAAATGGAACAGTCATGAAATGCACGTATAAGGATGCACTAGAGAAGGTCATGAAAGCCACATACAAGGATGCACTGGAGAAGGGAACTAAAGAATTAGACAGCAGAAACGAGGAAAAGAAGGAAGGAAGAACAAAGAAGAGCATCGGAAAGAAAAAGAATAGAGCAACGGCAGAGACAGAAATCAAGGAAGCTATCACAGAAGGAAAGATGAAGAAGAACATAGAAAATAAAGAAGAGACTGTTAAGAAGGAAATCAGAAAATCCAGACCTGACAAGGAGGCAACTAAGGGAGGAACAAAGAAGAAGATAGAAAACACAGAAAAGAGTGCAAAAGAGGAGACTGAAAAATCCATTATCAAGGAAGTAAACAGGGAAGGAGGGGATAAAAATGCTAATAAAATAGAGGAAAAACTTAGCAACGGGGATCAGATTCTGGAGCTGTTTGAGTCTGCTTGGCTTGCGAGCCCAAGAAATAAAGAAACACCAAGCTCTCTCTCACGTTCGGTATCATATCAATGGTGATTGGTGAAGGAAACTTACTATGACATTCTTTTTATGATATAAGGAAAATAACATGCTGCTCTGACATTCTTCAAGAATATGTATTAGTAGAGGAATCTTTGTAGATATCTTAGTGCAATTTTTCAATGTAAAATACTATTGTATTAGTAGGTTGGCTAAAATGATTGTAAATTATAGTTTATCATATGAGCTGCATCATGTATGTACAAATTTATATAAAAAGGTTATTTATTAAGTATTTGAGTTGCAATTTTCTTATCATTCGCATAATGGTACAGGTTAATTAAGAAATGGAAAAATTCAAAAACATATATATGTATTTTTTGGTAATTTAATTTTAAAAATTGAATTTTTTAATAAATTAATGTATTTATATTTCTCTAATTACATGAGTTTTTATTGATGTGGCTTAATTTATGTGACGTTTTTTTAATTTTTTTTTTTTAAATAACATATAAGCTCTACATCATATAAATTAAGCTATACCAATAAAATCTCACAGGTTATAAGCTGGAGGGGTCTGTAGGGGTCCTTGGGGATCAGTTAACCTTGATCGTCTATCGACTTTCGATACAATCGCAATGGATCCGATACTTAAGAAGGAGCTGATGGATGACTTGGATAGATTTGTGAAGAGAAAGGAATTCTGCAGAAGAGTGGGAAAGCCTTGGAAACGTGGGTACTTGTTGTAGGGTCCTCCTGGTACAGGCAAGTCAAGCTTGGTAGCAGCCACGGCTAACTACCTGAAATTCGACATATATGACCTCGAACTTACAAGAATGCGAAGCGATTCAGATCTGACGAGATTGCTAACCACAACAGCTAATAGATCAATACTTGTAATTGAGGATATTGATTGTACCATTGAGTTGCAGGATCGGCAATTTGAACATTACAACCCTGGTGACAGTCAGGTAAGTTCATAGTTCCTTAATTATGTGCACTCTTTATATATTATTAAAACTGGTTATCTCTTTTATAAAGGCTGGAACCTGTTAATGTAATAAAAGAACAGAAGGTTAGTCATGTGTCATGTGGATATCAGATATGGCAATGCCAAGTCAATTTGAAAAAAAACAGCAATTGTTCTAGTGCTGTGTAAGTTATTGCTAATGATATATTGTTGCAGTTGACACTGTCAGGATTGTTGAACTTCATTGATGGGTTATGGTCAAGCTATGGAGATGAGAGGATAATCATATTCACAACAAATTATAAAGACAAACTAGATTCTGCATTGCTAAGACCGGGCAGAATGGACATGCATATACATATGTCTTATTGCAGTCCTAGTGGATTCAAGATTCTTGCTTCTAATTATCTAAATATCAAGAATCATTGCCTCTTCACAGAGATTGAAAAACTGATAGAGGAAGTGGAAGTGACACCAGCAGAAATTGCAGAAGAGCTCATGAAAGGCGATGATGTTGATACTGTACTAAACGGACTCCAAGGATTTCTTCAGAGGAAGAAAGAAATGAAATGTGAAAAAACTGAAGCAGAAACCCAAGCTGAAATGCCTAAAGAAGTGGCCCAAAATGAAGATGAGAAAGAAAGACAAGAAATGGAGAATAAATACAGCAAGGGGAAAGTCAAGAATAATAAGAGGACGAGAGCAAAAAGAGGGAAAGGGAGACTTGTTTAGGCATCTTCTCTCATCCATTTGTGCATTTTTTATCCTTCTTGTATCCAAGTAAATGTTGCAATTTCAATAATCTCTGTGCGACGATTCAAAAAAGGATTTTCTTTCATGTATTATTAATATTAGTGAGTTAATTACTGTTTTCCTTTGAAGGGAGCATAGTAAAGCTTTATCCTTTTCTGGAATAATTGATTAGTTATTTCTGGATTTGGCCATGTTTCATGTCATTTCATGCCTGAATTTCTTCCTCTCTGTATTTGACAGAACAGGGATCGAAAGATACCAAGGAAAAAGGAAATTTACAGGATAATGGCAAAGTTCAAAAGATTTCTGATGAAGTTAAAGGAATTCAACTCGTGTAAGAATTAATTTGCCAACACAGAAAACAGTTGCTAATGATGAGAACTACTGGCACTCAACAGAAAAATCTAAATATCAAGAATCGTTGCCTTTTCACAGAGATTGGAGAAAATGATGTAGGAAGTGGAACTGATACCAGCAGAAGTTGCAGAAGAGCTCATGAAAGGTGATGATATTGGTTTTGTACTAAAAGAATTCCAAGGATTTCCCCAAAAAAATGAAGGAAATGAAGTAATGTTGGAAGAACAGAAACAGAAACCCAAGATGAAATAGATAAAGGAGTGACTGAAAATGAAAATGAGAAAGAATGCCAGTGATGAAGGAGAAATGTAGCAAGGAGATTTTCAAGAACAATAAGAAGAGAGCAAGAAGGTGGATAGGAAGACTTATTAGATTTACATATTTTAGTTGACGGAGAACAAAAAATAAAATAAAATGAAAAGCAATATCTACACATTAAAACATATAAAAACAATTTAAAATTTGTTAATCTTTATCTTCATATAATTTCATAATACTTAGCCATTAAAACTTTAAATAATTATCTTAAAATTTATCATAAAAATTAATTTAGATAATCTAATTGAAAAAATAAAAAACCTTTTATATATAAGTTAAATTAATTATATATACACATAAAAATAAATGTACTTTGAGATGTACTTATTTAGTAGTATATGATTGATTCGGTTTAATTTAGTTCGATAGTTCTAAATTAAAAGTTTTTAAAAAATTATTTTAATAATAAATATAATTAACATATTTAGTTGTTCAGTTAGGGAGAACGAGGAAACACCTTTTATAATGTAGGGAGTAAATTACTATATTTTGGAAAATAGAGGTCTCGAATTTGATGTCTTAATCTCCGGCACTAAGTATCTGACTACCCAAACTAAAACATGTTGGTTCAAACGATTGAAATTGCAAGAAGTATTACTTACATTAGAAAATACATTGCGAGTGATTAGTAAATCATAAGGTTGATAAAGACAATCATAGGTCCTTGGAGTGAAATATTATATGGAAATTTACTGCTTACATTCAGTTGAACAGGTCGCTTAGTTGGGCCCTACTATTTTATAATAATGCTCAAAGAAGATTATTTTTGCATTTCTTTTCTTCTTCTTTATTTAACCAAATATCATATAATGTTTGATCAATATTTTATGCCCATAAGTGTAAACTAATCTACTATTCAAATATATTTTATCTATGGTTTAAGACCCAAGACACATACTGAAAAATGTCAGTTTCTAAAATATGTTAATACTGCTCCACTTTGTAATTTTTCTAATAGACTCGTCAGAAGATTCTGTTAATAATGTTCCGACCGTAGTTGACTTGGTTGAAAATTTCGACAGAAGTTTTCTGTTGTTCAAGCTTGTGGATTGCTTCTTGGCTTCAGGAAGAAGCTTATCCATTCCTGCTTGTTTCTTCTATGTAATACCGATTTCATCTTACAAACACATCAAGCAAACCATAAAATACACAGAAAGCTTCACCCATTTCCTTACAGATCCTATCATGTCGAACATGTTTACTGTGCCAAGTTTTCCATCTACAACATCAGTTATATCAACATACACCGCCTTTTCTACATCAGCAATGCTTGTCCGGACACTGCTCAACGAGTTCCAGCACTTGACCAGCCAGCTAATCCCTCAAAAACTGCAAGACAAAGTAGTGGTGAGCGTTGGTAGCTTTTTCCGATCAAATTCTTCCCAATTAACCCTGATCATTGACGAATACATTCATGGATTCGACATTAATGAAATCTACCAAGCTTCTGAAGCCTACTTAAGTACAAGAATCATCCCATCAATAGACCAGCTTAAGGTTTGCAAAGCTCCAAAGGAAAAGAACCTTTCAGTTACTATCAACTGTTAAACACTGTAAAGGTTTATTGTAAGGGTAGTATAGTATTTTCCATGATTAGAGTATAAATAGTCATTTAGGTTAAGTTTTCTTCGTAATGAATATTATGGAATTACCTCATTTTGTATCATGGTATCAGAGCCTAAATTGATTGAGTCTTCTAACTGCTAGGTCTGCTGGTTGCTGCGTGCGTCTGTTGCAGAGCTGCGTCTTCTTGCTGCTGTGTGCGTTGCACACCACCTGCTCGACAAAATTCCTTAAGCTACTGTGCGTCGACTACTGTTGGTTGCGTCGACTGCGTGTGAGGTGTCGACTGCTGTTGGTTGCATCGACTGCGTGAGTCTTCTTCTTCTTGATGTGTGTGTTGCTGCTGTGTGCGTTGCACACCACCTGCTCGACAAAATTCCTTAAGGCTGGCGTCATTCGTCATTGCGTGAGTCTTCTTCTTCTTGATGCGTGTGTTGCTGCTGTGTGCGTTGCACACCACCTGCTCGACAAAATTCTTTAAGTTCCTAGTCTGAATCTGTGTGACTTCTTTCCTCTACCCCGTCTTTAGAGTAATTGATTGTTGTTGATTTCTGTTGAGTTTTTCCTTCGTTTGTCTGTTCCGTATGGCTGAAGCTAGAGATGATTCGCTTCAAGCAGTTAGTGTTCAGTTGGATGGTAAGAATTATGCATATTGGAGCTACGTGATGAAAAATTTCTTGAAAGGGAAACAAAAGTGGGGATATATTTCGGGTGCTTATATTAAGCCTCAAGATGATGTGGCATTATTGGATAAATGGGAAGTTGATAATTCAAAAATTATTACTTGGATCAATAATTATGTTAAGCATTTGATAGGCATCAAATTAGCAAAATATGAGACGGCTAAGGAGGTTTGGGATCACCTAGCTCGACTGTATACACAGTCTAATTTTGCAAAGCAATACCAGTTGGAGTCTGACATTCGTGCTCTTTAGCAAAAGAGTATGAGTATTCAAGAATTCTACGATGCTATGACAGATTTGTGGGATCAGTTGGCTCTCACAGAACCTGCTGAATTACGAGCCTTTGGGCCTTATATTGTACGAAGAGAGGAGCAGAGATTGGTACAGTTTTTAATGGCCCTTCGTGATGAGTTTGAGGGACTTCGTGGGTCTATTCTGCATCGTCATCCATTACCTTCTGTTGATTCTATTGTTAATGAACTTTTGGCTGAAGAAATTCGTTTGAAGTCCTCGGCTGTAAAAGAGGTTTCTCCAGTTTTTACTCCATCTGTTTTTGCCATGCCTCATCGATCAAATTCTAAATCTCAGTTCAAGCTATATGGATCTGTTGCTCGTGATGAATGCGGGTTTTGCAAGCAAAAAGGTCATTGGAAATCTCAATGTCCGAAATTGGGCAGAGGAAAACAGCAACAGTTTCATCAACAGCAGCAGCAACAGCTTCACCAGTGGTCGTATCGATCACCGCCTCTCCACAATGGACCTCCTCTTCTACCTCGTCCTCACAATGCCTTATCAACCTCCTCCTTAGACCCATCACTGATTGAGCAGTTTCAGCAGTTCCTTGCTTCTCATGTCATGTCTGCTTCCTCTCAAGTAGGTCTGTCATCTAGTCCTTCAGGTATATCCCCCTCCTCCTGGATTTTAGATTCTGGTGCTTCAAACCATATGTCACCTAATTTATCATCATTTACTTCTCTAACCCCTCAAGTTTCGGTTCTGTTATGAGTGCTAGTGGTACACCTATGCCATTGCAAGGTGTTGGTTCGGTTATTACGCCTTCTCTATCTTTATCTAATGTCTATCACATTCCTAGTCTTGCTTTGAATCTTGCTTCTGTTGGTCAAATTTGTGATACTGGATGCTCAGTCTCATTTTCCTCTTCCGCTTGTTTTGTTCAGGATCCACAGTCTCAGAAAGTGATTGGGATCGGCCATAGAGAAGGAGGACTTTATGTATTGGATCAACTCAAAACCCCTCACACTGCGGCTGTTGTTCCTGGTGTGAATTTGTCATCCTTTCGTTTGAATCCCTCTTCATCTGTGTTTTATTTATGGCACTCTCGCCTTGGTCATGTATCTGTGTCTCGTTTAAAATTTTTAGTTTCTACAGGAGCTTTAGGAAATTTGAAAACTCATGACATTTCTTATTGCAGTGGTTGTAAACTAGCCAAGTTTAATGCATTGTCTTTTCCTAAAAGCACTACTATATCTGTCTCTCCTTTTGATCTTATTCATTCTGATGTATGGGGACCCTCTCCTGTTTCTACAAAAGGGGGTTCTCGCTATTATGTATCTTTTATTGATGATTGCACTCGTTATTGTTGGGTTTATCTTATGAAACGTCGTTCAGACTTTTTTGGCATATATAATGAGTTCCGATCTTTTGTAAAAACCCAACATTCAGTTGTTATCAAATGCTTTAGATGTGATTTGGGGGGAGAGTATACTTCTCATGCTTTTAAGGATCTACTTAGTTTAGATGGTACAATTTACCAAACTTCTTGCACTAATACTCCTGAACAAAATGGAGTTGCTGAGAGAAAACATAGACACATTCTAGAGACTGCACGATCACTCTTGTTGTCCGCTAGTGTTCCTAGTGAATTTTGGGGGGAAGGAGTTCTTATAATTAACAGAATTCCTATTTCTTATAATTTTGGCTTGTCTCCCTATGAAAGATTGTATGGTCGTCCGCCAGATTATACTTCTCTTCGTGTTTTTGGTTCTACATGTTTTGTTCTTCTTCCTCATGTTGAACGCAGTAAGCTATCATCTCGATCTACTATATGTGTCTTTCTTGGTTATGGTGCAGGTCAAAAAGGGTATCGTTGTTTTGATCCAATCAGTCATAAATTATATGTTTCTCGTCATGTTATTTTTCTTGAACATATTCCTTATTTTACAATTCCTGACCGTCCTCACCATATATCTATGTCTGATCTTATCCATATTGACCCTTTTACTCGATGTTGATGAGCTATCCTCTCACTGACATTCCCGACACCTCTATTGGCTCCTCTACTACACACTCCGCCCCAATCATCTTCCCGAGATCATGGGATACTATCGTACCTCGCTATCCTGTACGCAATCGTAAGTCCACTAAACAACCTGATTTTGATTATTCTTGTTATTCGAGTTCATTTGTTTCCTTTCTCGCTTCTATTCATCGTCTTTCTGAACCTTCATCTTTCAAAGAAGCCATTCTTGATCCTCTTTGGCGTGCCATGGTACGAGGAGTTAACTGCTCTTCACCAAACCCATACTTGGGATTTAGTTTTCCTTCCTGCAGGTAAACGTGCTATTGGTTCTCGTTGGGTCTACAAGATTAAAACTAAGTCTGATGGTTCTATTGAAAGGTATAAAGCTCGTTTAGTGGCTAAAGGTTATTCTCAAGAATATGGTATGGATTATGAAGAGACTTTTTCTCCTGTTGCTAAAATGACTACAGTTCGATCTCTTATTGCTGTTGCTTCCGTTCGCCGTTGGGATATAACTCAAATGGATGTCAAAAATGCCTTTTTGAATGGCAATCTTCATGAAGAAGTTTATATGGTCCCTCCTCCTGGTCTTGATCATCATCCTGGTGAAGTCTGCAGACTTAGGAAGGCTCTTTATGGTCTCAAACAGGCTCCTTGCGCTTGGTTTGAGAAGTTCTCTGCTGTAATTACTTCACTTGGTTTTCATCCTAGCCATCATGACTCTGCACTGTTTATCAAATGTACTTCGGCTGGTCGAATTTTGCTCTCTCTATATGTTGATGATATGATTATTACAGGTGATGATGTTGTCGGAATTAGTCTGTTAAAGTCCGAACTGACTCGTTGTTTTGCTATAAAGGACTTGGGTTCCCTTCGTTACTTCTTGGGTATTGAAGTTTCTTCTTCTCCAAAAGGGTATCTTCTTTCTCAATCTAAGTACATTTCTGATATTTTTGAGCGTGCTCGCCTTTTTGACAATAAGACTGTTGCTACTCCAATTGAGCTCAACGCTCGTTACTCTGCTTCTGATGGTTCTCTACTGCCGGATCCGAGTTTATATCGGATTGTTGTTGGAAGTTTAGTTTATCTTACTATCACTCGCCCTGATATTGCATATGCTGTTCATATAGTCAGTCAGTTTGTTACTTTTCCTACTACAGTTCATTGGGCTGCTGTTCTTCGCATTTTGAGATACCTCCGCGGGACTCAGTTTCAGACTCTTCTATTTTCATCTGCTTCATCTTTAGAGTTATGTGCTTACTCTGATGCTGATTGGGCTGGTGATCCCACTGATCGTAAATCAACTACTGGATTTTGTATCTTTTTAGGTGATTCCCTTATCTCTTGGAAAAGTAAGAAGCAGGACATCATTTCTCGATCCTCAACGGAGGCTGAATATCGCGCTATGGCTTCTACTACTTGTGAAATAGTTTGGTTGCGATGGTTGCTTGCTGATATGGGTGTCTTTCTGCGGCAACCAACTCCTTTACATTGTGATAATAAGAGCGGTATTCAGATTGCACACAATTCAGTCTTTCACAAACGGACCAAGCATATCGAAATCGACTGTCATATTACCCGTTATCATCTTCAGAATGGCACCTTGACTTTACCTTTTGTTTCTTCTTCCTTACAGCTTGTGGACTTATTTACAAAATGTCTAACTGCCTCACGTTTTCGTTTTTTATCTGACAAACTCTCGATGCTTGTTGCTATCGCATCGTGAGTTTGAGGGGGAATGTTAAACACTGTAAAGGTTTATTGTAAGGGTAGTATAGTCTTTTCCATGATTAGAGTATAAATAGTCATTTAGGTTAAGTTTTCTTCGTAATGAATATTATGGAATTACCTCATTTTGTATCATCAACAAAGGTCAAAAGATTGCTGATGATTTTGAAGGAATTCAACTAGCTTGGCATTTATCCTGCACAGAAACAAAAAACAAGATAGTTGATTATGAAGATTATTCCCCAGTGACCCAAAATTCTGAACGCAGATCAGTTCTGCTGAGTTTTCACAAGCAATACAAGGAGAAGGTATTGAACATTTACCTTCCATCAATATTAGAAAGATCAAAAGCCTTAAAGGAAGAAAAGAAGGTGGTCAAACTCCATTCTCTTTCTAGTGGAGAGTTCAATAGAGGTCCTTGGGGATCAATTAACCTTGATCATCCATCGACTTTCGACACAATTGCTATGGATCCGATACTCAAGCAGGAACTGATGGATGACTTGGTAGATTTGTGAAGAGAAGGGAATTCTACAGAAGAGTGGGAAAGCCTTGGAAACGTGGGTACTTGCTGTATGGTCCTCCTGGTACAGGCAAGTCAAGCTTGGTAGCAGCCATGGCTAACTACCTGAAATTTGACATTTATGACCTTGAACTTACAAGAATGCGAAACAATTCAAAGCTGAGGAGATTCCTGACTACGACAGTTAATAGATCAATACTTGTAATTGAGGATATTGATTGCAGCATTAACTTGCAGGATCGGCGATCCAGACCTTACAAACCTGGTGACAGTCAGGTAAGCTCATAGTATTTTTTTTTTCTAATTATCATATATTACAAAGTTTAACAAGTAATCTCTTTTTACAAAGGCTAGAGACAGTTACTCGAATAAAAGAACAAAATTGGTTAGTCATGCATCATATGGATATCAGATGCGACACAATTTGAAAAAAGCAGCAATTGTTTTAGTGTTGTGTAAGTTATTGCTAATGATATATTATTGCAGTTGACACTGTCAGGATTGCTGAACTTCATTGATGGGTTATGGTCAAGCTGTGGAAATGAGAGGATAATCGTATTCACAATAAACTATAAAGACAAACTAGATCCTGCATTGCTAAGACCGGGCAGAATGGACATGCATATACATATGTCTTATTGTAGTCCTAGTGGGTTCAAGATTCTTGCTTCTAATTATCTAAATATCAAGAATCATTGCCTCTTCACAGAGATTGAAAAACTGATAGAGGAAGTGGAAGTGACACCAGCAGAAATTGCAGAAGAGCTCATGAAAGGAGATGATGTTGATGCTGTACTAAACGGACTCCAAGGATTTCTGCAGAGGAAGAAAGTAATGAAATGTGAAAAAACTGAAGCAGAAACCCAAGCTGAAATGGATTATAAAGAAGTGATTCGAAATGAAAATGAGAAAGAAGGTCAAGAAATGGAGGAGAAATATAGCAAGGAAAGAGTCGAGAATAATAAGAGGAACAGGGCAAAAGGAGGGAAAGGGAGACTTGCTTAGACATCTTTTGTCATCTCTTTTTGGCATCTATCCTCGTTGTTATATCCAAATAAATCTCCAAATTTCAATAATTATTAGGCATATGCTTTCTTCAATAATTATAGCATAAAAAATGTTGATTATCATAATTAAATTTTTCATGATTCAAATTAATCCAGATCAAAGTTAAAATAATATTCAACTGTGATATTCTATAATACCAAGCTTCAACTTCACTTCACTTATATCAATGGTGATGAAGGGATTCTTTGGAAATTACTAATCACAGTCTGTCGATTGTCTCAGCTTCCTTATAAATTTATTGCAGAAGTATTAAAAACAAGGCCATTACAGCAACTAGTCCTTCAAAAAACTGCAAGCCATAATGGCTAGTCTTGGTAGCCTTTTTAGATAAAATTCTTGCCAGATAACCCTGATCATCGACGAGTACAATGGTTCCTGATCATCGGCGAATACAATGGTTTTGCAATCAATAAAATCTACCAAGCTTCTGAAGCCTACTTAAGTACAAGAATCACCCCAACGGTAAACCTGGCCTAAATAAGGTTTCCAAAGCCCCATAAGAGAAAAACCCTTGGATTAACTATCAAAAAATCAAAAGATTACAGATAAACGTGAAGGAATTCAAACTAACGTGGGAATTTACCAGCATAGAACCACATAAAGAATGCTCTCAACTGAATAAACTTAAAGAACGCAGATTAATTCAGCTATGCTTCAACAAAGAAACAAAAAGACAAGGTTGTCATGTACCTGAGTCATAAAGTTGCAGAAATAGAATATACAAAGGTTGGGAAAGAAGAAGAAGAAGAAAGTAAAGAGTAAGAGTAGAGACAGCAGAAGTGTAGGAGGAAAGATAGAATTTGTATTGATAATTCTTGATTGATTTTCAAATAGAGTTTGCTCTACTAGATCTAGCCAATACTGCAAATAGATACTTTCTAGAACAATGTGTTAAAAGCACCCAAATTATACAATATCTGCATAACTCAGCAGGTAAAGACCGACATTAAAGACCAACAGTCTTTGACTGCTGGTCAAGGCCTCAGATATCAAGATCATCACAGGCCTAGTGAGGTAAAAGAGCAGCACCTCTCCTCTAAGGGAAAAGGCTGCTTCTACCTTTCCCTACACAGAAAATTACCGTTAGACTACAAATGTATATAACAGAATACACATTTCCTTTATAATTCAGAATTCTAAATCATCATTAATCAATAAAATCTCAGTTCTTCAACATTCAACTTTTCCACATGGTATTAGAGCAGGATTGATCCTGTCATCATCTATCCAACAATCAGAAATTTTTTTCTTTCATCATATCATAAAATGATCTCACCAAACTCACAAACATTATGTTAAAGGGAAATCAGAATTATTTCGAGTGGTCAAGAGCAGTTTACATTGGCTTTAGTGGCAGAAAAAAATTAGGGTTCATCACAGGAACCCTAACCAAGCCAACAATACAAAACCCGAACCAACCAACAAAAGAGGAGATTGAAACTATCGAAGAATGGCAGACAAACGACCATTTGGTCATGTCCCTCATTACCAACACGATGGAGCCTCAGATTGCCAGACTATGTATGCTTCTGGCATCTCACAGGCTATGTGGGAGAAGATGAGAAACCTGTATGGACAAGAGCACAACTTCGCACACATTTTCAGCCTAAAACAAGAATTAGCACACATCAAGCAAGGAACCAGGTCCAGCGCAAGCTACGCGACCGAAGTACTAACACGGTGGAAGGAATTACAGAGTTACCTCCCACCCACAATAGACCCCGATCAAGCACGCAAGCGACAAGAACAGGACTTAGTGTACACTTACCTCGGCGAGCTCGATACGAGCTACGAAGCTCTCCGGTCCCAAATACTCCTCTCAAGCAACCTCCCTCCGCTCGACGCCATCATAGCACTCGTACAGCAAGAAGAAACTCGACGCATTACCATAGGAGCATCGAACCCCGAAGAGAATGAAGGCCGAGCCTTCGCTGCACTCTCGGGAGACCAAGCCCGAGGCAGGGGGATGCCCACTAGCCTCGAGCGGTGTCACCACTGCAACAAGCAGGGTCACACCGCCCCTCGTTGTTGGCACCTGCACCGTAACCTCCGGCAGGCGCAGCACCGAGGTGAGCGAGGGAGAGGGCAGCGCGAGAAAGAAGAAAGGAGAGGGGAGAATAGAGTGGACGGTGTCGTGGGATTGAGTGTGTCTAACCCTACGAGTTATGACACACTTGTCGGGTCGGGGGGACTCATTAATGGGTTAAATTTGTTTGCCCCGACGTCCGACCCAGCGGCAGCACTTGGGCCAACCGTTCGGCCTAACCCAAGAAGCGGTGGCGGTCCGGCCAGTTGAGGGCAAGATTGGGCCCGCCCGGTCCTAGCAATGGCTCCCAAACCAAACCAGACCTCTTGGTCGAGCCTACACAACCCGGATCCGGCCCAGTTGACAATTCCCAACTCTCACACCTAATCTCTCAGCTCCAGTCCATGTTACAGTCTCAGCAATCCCGTGGGTCAGGTTTAGTATCTCACAATTACACAGATTTTTTACCTGCATATTTTGATTGGATTATTGATTCTGGGGCGACCGACCACATGACTTGGGATTCGACACAGTTGCACAATTTTACTCATGTGAATTCCCAACATGTGATCGTTGCCAATGGGGATAGAGCCGAAATTTCTGGTTTTGGCTCCTCCACCCTTTTGAATCACCCTATACCAAATATCCTTCTTTTACCTAATTTTAAATCGAATTTATTATCTGTTGGTAAAATAACTCAGACTTTAAATTGCAACGTTATTTTCTCACCATCTGCTGTGACTTTTCAGGATCGAATCACCGGGAAGACGATTGGTGAAGGATACCTTCACAATGGCCTATACTATCTTACCACTCCCAGTCAGTGTCTGACCACAACCAAACTTTCCAACCAAGGCCTGTTGATGCATCGGCGGTTTGGGCATCCGTCAGACAAAATTTTGAATCACCTTTTCCATCTTAAAATAGACTCCAGCTGTTGTGATGTTTGTAAATTTTTCAAGCACACTAGATTACCTTTTCCATCGTCGTCTACTAAATCAGAAAAATTATTTGATTTAATCCACTCTGATGTTTGGGGACCCGCCCCCGTTACCTCCTATAATCATTTCCGCTATTTTGTTACTTTTATTGACGATTACTTTCGAATTACTTGGGTCTATTTATTAAAAGGGAAAAATGATGTTTTTACATGTTTTCTCAATTTTTATACCTTTATTAAAAATCAGTACAATGCCAAAATTAAAATCTTCCGTTCAGACAATGGTACTGAATACATCAACAAAAAAATTTCTGAATTTTTTTCCCAAGAAGGTATTCTGCACCAAACTACCTGCATCTATACCCCTGAACAGAATGGGGTTTCAGAAAGGAAAAATAGACATCTTCTTGAGGTTACTTGTACTCTCCTTTTTCAAAATAATGTTCCCCACATTTTTTGGTCGAATGCCCTCCTCACTGCAGCCTATCTCATCAATCGGCTTTCTAGCTCCGTTCTTAACAACCTTAGCCCCCTAGAACTCCTCAAACAAAGAAAAATCGATCAGGTCATATTCGAGTATTTGGCTACACTGCCTTTGTCCACATTAGACGTCACCATAAACTGGAAAAAAGTTGTGTCAAAACCATCTTCCTTGGATACTCCTCAGGAAAAAAGGGCTACAAATGTTATGATCCTACTACTTACAAATCATACATTTCCCGAGATGTGACCTTTAACGAAACCATCCCTTACTTTCCTAATGATCCCTTTCTTCCCACAGTAGACCCAACTGACTTATTTCCCTCTAACTTTTTCTTTTCTGACAGTATACTTCAGGACACTCTCTCTGCACAGGAGCACACTCATATGCCTGTCATCGGCCCTAACCCTTCAGGGGGAGATACTTCCATCCCCATGGCAACTTCTGCAGGGGGAAATCATGAGTCATCAACAGAAGAACTTGCCCTGCGGAGATCCACTAGACCTACCAAACCTCCTGCTCGGCTAAAGGACTATGTGTCCAATTCGGTATTATATCCCATTCATCACTATATCAGTTATACTTCAGTATCACCTTCCTACAAGGCTTATTTAAACACTCTCACATCACACACAGAGCCCACCTCCTTCTATGACGGTAACACCAATCCTAATTGGTGTAAGGCTATGCAAGAGGAACTCCAGGCTCTGGAGAAAAATGAAACATGGGATCTTGTTACCCTACCATCAAATAAAAAACTAGTTGACTGTAAATGGGTATATAAGATCAAATACAAGCATGATGGTACCATTGAAAGGTACAAAGCCCGGCTAGTAGCAAAGGGTTTTACCCAAACTTATGGTGTAGATTACCAGGAGACCTTTGCTCCAGTAGCTAAAATAAGCACAGTCCGTATTTTATTGTCTGTTGCTACTAACTCAGGGTGGAGCTTATTTCAGATGGATGTCAAGAATGCATTTCTTCAAGGGTCTCTAGCCGAAGAGGTATACATGAAACTTCCACCAGGCCATACATTATCCTCTGAGCCTTCCCTGGTATGTAAATTAAAAAAGGCAATCTACGGGCTGAAACAATCACCAAGAGCATGGTATGCCAAGCTTAGTCAGTTTCTCTTAAAAATTAATTTCAGCAAGTGTACCTCTGACTCTTCTATGTTTGTTAAACACACTCACACTCACACCATAATTATTTTAGTATATGTGGATGATATTATTATTACAGGAAATAGTAATGAGGAGATTGAGGAAGTAAAACAAGCTCTAAAGAAGGAATTTGATATCAAGGATCTCGGTCAACTAACTTACTTTCTCGGGATAGAAATAGCCAAATCTCATAAAGGACTATTCCTATCTCAAAGAAAGTATGCCCTGGATCTTCTGCAAAAAACAGGAAAAATAGGAGCCAAGCCTGTAGATACTCCAATGGAAACGAAAAACCGTCTCAATCTAGAGGATGGCGACCCTTTAAGGGACATAGGTCACTACCAGCGGTTGGTAGGAAAATTAATCTACTTAACTGTCACCAGGCCTGATATTAGTTATGCCGTAAGCATGATTAGCCAATTTATACATGCTCCCCGTACTTCCCACCTGGATGCGGTCGACAGAATCCTAAGATATCTCAAGGGTACTCCAGGCCAAGGTATTTTGATAAAGAATAATAATAATGTTAACACTGTTGCTGGTTTCTCCGATGCAGATTGGGCAGGCAGTTGCGACAGAAAATCAACCTCTGGGTTCTGTGTCTTTGTAGGAGGAAATTTGGTAATGTGGAAAAGCAAAAAGCAATCAGTAACAGCAAGATCTAGTGCTGAAGCTGAGTACCGAGCCATGGCATCAACAGCTAGCGAGCTTATTTGGATTAAGCAAGTGCTCACTGACATGGGAGTAAAGTGCAAGGATCCAATGGAGATGTATTATGACAACCAAGCAGCCAGACACATAGCATCAAACCCAGTCTTTCATGAAAGGACTAAACATATTGAAGTTGACTGCCACTTCATAAGAGAAAAGGTTCAATAAGGAGAAATCACAACCCCGTTTGTCAGAAGCCACAAACAACTGGCAGACGTCTTCACCAAGGCCCTAGACAAAGCAAGCCACCAAAGACTTCTAAACAAGATGGGTTCTATCAACTTATTCGAACCCACCTTGAGGGGGAGTGTTGAAGCACCCAAATTATACAATACCTGCATAACTCAGTAGGCAAAGACCGACATTAAAGACCAACAGTCTTTGACTGCTGGTCAAGGCCTCAGATATCAAGATCATCACAGGCCTAGTGAGGGAAAAGGAGCAACACCTCTCCCCTAAGGGAAAAGGCTGCTTCTACCTTTCCCTACACAGAAAATTACCGTTAGACTACAAGTGTATAGAACAGAATACACATTTCCTTTGTAATTCAGAATTCTAAATCATCATTAATCAATAAAATCTCAGTTCTTCAACATTCAATTTTTCCACACAATGCCAATTCATCAATCACAGCTGCTCTATTAGCTACAAGACAAAATACTATAAAACAAACTTCCTGAAACAGAATAGAATTCGGTCGTTATTCTTCTTGCTGCTCCAACAGAAATATTTTCTTCATTCCTTGCTGCCACCTGCTGTTTTGCCACTTCGTCTTCCTTCCCAATAGCTGATTCATCAACTGCTGCCAAGTCATCTTTCAGCAGGCAATCCTTCCGATTCTTTAGGGCTTTGTTCTTTATACTTCTCTCTTTTACTTGCTGGTATAATGTCAGGTACATGACAAAGATACTGAACGTACCCTGACATACGTACTAGAAAGATTAAAAGCTTTGAAGTTCTGAAAACAAAGCGATCCAACTGTATGATCTTTTTGGTGATATCACTATGAACGTCCTTGGAAATCCATTAACCTCGATCATCCATCAACTTCTGATACAATCCCAACGACTCAATACTCAAGCAGGAGATTATGGACCGTTGACATAAAAGGGTCTCCAGAACTTAGAAGATGAAAGCCTGCAGCAAGTATAGCCATTAGCCAACATAAAAGCGGCACAATATTGCTGTAATTGAGCCGCAGCAAAATGGAAAATGCACACGAATTTCCAGCAAAAGCAAAGGCAATGCGCCCAAAGTTACATGAATTGATATTATATAATCCCAAAAGGTTAAAGACCACATCATAAATCCATTGGTAACAAGTGAACATTCAATGGAAATTACCCACTTGCATTCGGTTGATTTTCTCAGCTTCTCTTTTATGAGTATGTTGCAAGATTACGGAACATGTCACTTCGTTGACTAACCCACCTCTGCCTGCTCCTTTAGACTCTTAAATGTGCGCCTAAAGTTGCCGCCTACACATACCACATCCAATTAGTAAATTTCATGACCTTAGTTAACTTGCTTGAAAATTTCAGCAGAAGTTTTCTATTTGTTCAAGCTTGAGGGTTGTTTCTTGGCTTCAAGAAGCAGCTTCATCATTTCTGCTTGTTTCTTCTATAAAATACCAATTTCTACTTACAATTACAAGCAAACCATAATAAACACGGAACCCTTCATCAGTTTGTTTTCACAGAGATCTTATTATGTCGAACATCTTTACTATGCCAAGCATTCCATCAACAACATCAGTTATATCAACATACACAGCATTTGCAGCATCATCAATGCTTGTCCGGACAGTGCTCAATGAGGTCCAGACCATGACCGCTCAGCTAATCCCTCAAAAACTGCAAGACAAAATAATGGCTAGTCTTGGTAGCCTTTTTAGATTAAATTCTTGCAAGTTGACTCTGATCATCGACGAGTACAATGGTTTCACCATTAACGAAATCTACCAAGCTTCTCAAGCCTACTTAAGTACAAGAATCACCCCATCAGTAGACCAGCTTAAGGTTTCCAAAGCTCCAAGAGAAAAGAACTTTACTGTTACTATCAACAAAGGTCAAAGGATTACTGATGAGTTCGAAGGAATTCAAGTGGCATGGGAATTTTCCAGCACAGAAACACAAACTGCAGCTTCCGATTACTCAGATTCGACAGAGAAATCTGAACGCAAATTATTTCTGCTATGTTTCAACAAGGAACACAAAGACGCGGTATTGAATGTTTACCTGCCATACGTATTAGAAAGATCAAAAGCCTTAAAAGAAGAAAACAAAGCGATCAAGCTTTACTCTCTTTTTGGTGGAGAGTATTATGAAGGTCCTTGGGGATCAATTAACCTTGATCATCCATCCACTTTTGATACAATTGCAATGGATCCAAGACTGAAGCAGGAGGTGATGGATGACTTGGATAGATTTGTGATAAGAAGGGAATTCTACAGAAGAGTTGGAAGGCCCTGGAAACGTGGGTACTTGTTGTATGGTCCTCCTGGTACAGGAAAATCAAGCTTGATTGCGGCCATGGCTAATTACCTGAAATTTAATATCTACGACCTGGAACTTACAAGTATCAGCAGCAATTCGGAGCTGAGGAGATTGCTAACCTCAACAGGAAATAGATCAATACTTGTAATTGAAGATATTGATTGCAGCATAAAGTTGCAGGATCGGCAAAACGGAGAGAACAACCCCGGTGACAGTCAGGTTAGTTTAATTACGTGATTTCTCTTACAAAGAATAGAATCACTTGCTCAAATAGAAGAATAGAACTGATTAGTCAGATCACACAAAATATATCTAGACAATGTAAAGTAAATTTACAAAAGCAACAACTGTTTTAGTGATGTTTTAAGTTAATGTTATGGACTTCTCTTGCAGTTGACACTGTCAGGATTACTGAACTTCATTGACGGGTTATGGTCTAGCTGTGGAGATGAGAAGATAATCGTATTCACAACAAACTATAAAGATAAGTTAGATCCTGCGTTGCTAAGACCAGGCAGAATGGACATGCATATACATATGTCTTACTGTACTACTAGTGGATTCAAGATTCTTGCTTTTAACTACCTCAAGATCAAGACGCATTGCCTTTTTACAGAGATCGAAAAGTTGATAGAGGAAGTAGAAGTGACGCCAGCTGAAGTTGCAGAAGAGCTCATGAAAGGTGGTGACGTTGATTTGGTACTGAAAGGACTCCAAGGATTTCTACAAGGGAAGAAAGAAATGAAACGCAAAGAGAAACAATCGCTTGTTGAAATAGACATGGAAGTAACTGAAAACGACAACGAAAAAGAAAGACAAGAAATGGAGAAAGGCAGCCAGGGGAGAGTCAAGAAGAACAAGAGTAAGAGAACAAGAAGAGGGAAAGGAAGACTTGTGTAAACATCACAATGCATCGCTTATCCTGGTTTTAATGATTAAAAACTAAGGATTAGTTTTAAACTAAGGATTACAATAAAATTTGTTCACCCTTAAATGTTTTCTTTGCTTAATTTGTAATTTGTTTACCAATACCAGAAAAGACTAATGACAAGGTTGTTTCAACATGAAGGTTAGTCACTAAGGCATCAATTACAATGACACTTCACGGTACCCGTATCCCTAACAAGAAGTGGAAAGCGAAAGAAAAGAAGAAAGAAAGAAAAAAAAAACATAGCTTACAGGGGCCTGTACATCCTTTTTTTTTCTTTTCTCTATGAAGAACAAAATTAAATAATGCCCACGGAGACTGGACAAAAGAAAGAGAAGAAGATACAATAGAAATTTACAAGACCGAGCTTAACACTGGTAAACGGAGTAGCTCTTGCTCTTCCAGAAAAAGCTTAAAGCTTTTCCCATCTTCCTTCTCGAAACCGATTTACATAGGGGCTTTGATTCCTGAGCAGGCATGGCTTTAGAGCTACTTTCAGCCCGTTGAAACCGCACCTCAGCAGGTGGTTGAGGTTGATCTCGTTGCCGTTGCTCCCGGAACAGCATCAGAAGTTTCTGTGCCTTTTCTTTCCCTCTTATGGTCCCATTAACTGATATAGATACTAATGCAGGTATCACCCCTTCCTGTAGGACCAACTGACTGCACTTTTCACTCCCGTTGCACAATATGTAAAGGCATGAAGCTGCTTGCTCTTGCTCAATTGGCTCACCTGTGTCCAGTATTGTTGCTAGCCCGCCAATAAGGCCAGGGGTTGTTACCATTTCATCTTTTCCTGATGCATTTGAAGCTAAATTTATCAACACTGCTATGGATTTTTCTGTCCATGCACGATCTCCAGGCGCTGCAAGAAGGGACTGAAGACCACTGGTGATACCAGCTGAGAGGAGGTTAAGTATATTGGAGGCTCGGGAGGAGAGATTATAGAGGGTATGGAGGGCATCCATCTTGCATTGGGGTTCATCTTCACCTTGAAGGATCTGGACTAAAAAGGGAACAGCTTGGCTTGAGCCAATGATGGCCTTTGCGTCTTCAAGGCAGGAAAGATTCAAATAGAGGGCTGTTGCTGATCCATGGGAATCAGAGTTGAAGATCATCATCTCCAGCAATGGGATAACACCAGCTGCCAACAGCAATTCCTTGTTTCTGAAATTAAGATGTGGAAAAGGGAAATCAATCATACAGAAGTAACAAGTTAATGTCATAATTGTATATATTTTGGCAAGGACCTTAGTACATGTTGCAACACCTTATCTCCTACTACTAGTCCTGCCAAAAATTCTATATTACTATAACATACTGATGTTGGGATAGAATCTTCACAAACCTGTTATTGTTGACAGCAAGGTTAAATAGAGCCATGGCTCCAACTTCCTGAGCCATTGTATTCCTTGCATGAACAGCTGACTCTAGGAACTGCAACAGTCCTTCAATAAACCCATTGGCCCCCATACAAATTCTGGCCTCCTCATCATCTTTCAGCAGACGCCTTATCTTCTCTACCACCTTGCACTTTCTCCTCAAATCTCCCTCTTCATTCAATGTAGTTAAAAGATTCTGATACCTCTCAAACATATCATCCTCGAAATCTTCCTCCAGCGAAGCTTCTTCCTGTTGTGGAGTCAAACTCTCCATTTTCTGCTGCTCAGCCTCCTCAATGGCACCATTCTCCTCTAAAGGAACTACTTTCATCCCTTT
Source organism: Ricinus communis (assembly GCF_019578655.1). NCBI lineage: Eukaryota > Viridiplantae > Streptophyta > Magnoliopsida > Malpighiales > Euphorbiaceae > Ricinus > Ricinus communis. The sequence goes on from NC_063262.1 coordinate 28,177,172, forward strand.
CAATTTTCCAGAATTTATGCTGTCCACTGATCTTGAATTCGCAGACTCAGACTGACACAACGACAACCTAAAATAGTTGAGGTCGAGAGACTCTGGTGGGCCATCAGGGACCGGAACTCCATTCTGTTCACACCAACTAGTAACTAGACCCTTGACACAATAATTAGGAGTCAAACAAAGATGAGAGAGCTTCTGTTGAGTCTTTGGGCAGGTATCATGTCCATCACTGAACCATTTCTCAATACAGATCCTCTCATACGTTTGTCCAGATGCAATAATGACTGGATCATACATCAGCTGCAATGATATTGGGCACCTTAACTCTTCTGGTGGAACAGGTATCTGACCAGATCTTCTATTATTGGGCTTGAAATTAAAAGAACTAAGCTTCGTTAGCTGTCTCTCAAAGGCATGGCCATCAACACCCTCATCAAAAGAACCCTGAACAGTGGGTGAACAAGGTGCTGAACCCTGTGAATCATTGTCATCTGTGAGCTCACTTCTAAATAACTTGGAGTATTTTCTCATCAGGTGTAAGAGATAAGCAACAATTGATTCCTTTCGCTTGTCTTCCTCCACGCGAGCTCTTTCTATGAGTTTCTTAAGAGCCCTTCTCTCAGTAAGAGCTGCTCTGGAAGAGGTAATTCCAAGTTTAGTGGCTGCCTGATGAAAAGATTCTAGCTCATTACTGTCATTACAATTGTCGAATTTTCTCCCCTGCTGAAGTAATGAAATTATTTCATCACCAACTTGTTTCTCTAATGGATCCAGTGAGAACAGAATGCCCTCCAATTCACTTATAATCTCCAAAATCTGAGAAATTTTAGTATGAAGGGATCAATAATATTTCCAAATGGCATAACATAGAAAAGAATAAGCAGTCCATGAAACATCCTCATAAAGAAAGGATAAAACTAGTCTCTTCAATACAATAACCAAGAGAGACTATAACAATAAGTAATTTGATCCAATGTCCTATGTCACGTGGAGAAGATAAAAGTTTAAATCAACATAGATAGTTTTCCAAAAAAAAAAAATCACAACTTTGAATAGTCTCTGCAACATTTAACAGATATTCTTTGAAAAAAAATAGTTGACAATTCCTTGTAGACTCACCAGATTGGCATGCAAAATTAGACTTTCAAAGAATTTCTATGTTATAACCTAAGAATGCCACCACATTACCAACATAAATTTTAATAAATGTGAGAAATAAAATTCTTACCTGGCTTCCAATTGATTGTGGGACAATATCTTCAACACGCCTAAGACTATCTACAAGAGCAGATCTTGCCTTTTCAAATTTTAAAAGCACAGAATCACCAGTTATAGCCTGTATCACATATATAGCTCAATCAGCAAAAAATATTACAACAAAGAATAAACCAAACGAAAGAAACAAGAAATAAAATCATGAAATACAGAAGCAAAAGAAAAACAATAAAGACAAAAAAAAAAAAAAAACAGATAATGGTACCAAATAAAGCTTGCTGCATTCTGAGCAATGCTGAAGGATATTCTTGGCTTTTTCAAGTGCTATATGCAATGAACATAATGCTTGAATGCCAGATTTGCTTCTAGGTCGTGCTGCTTCCAGAGAAGGAAAAATTGACAAGATTTTGCAATAAGTTGCAGAGAGTGCCTTGCACATTTCTCCATGTAACTGAACAACAGAGCACATAGATCAATCAATCAAAATGTTAAATTAAGTGCTTCATTCATGTGCTACATAGAGAATCAAGAAACGCTTTCAAATAACTAAGGAATAAAGCAGACATGCTTCAAGTGAGCAAGAGAAAAAAGGTCTAACTAAACCCAACCCCAAAGACCAATCTCCCTATCTAACAGAAGCTAATGCCAGTAAATAATATGCAATGTCAGGTTTAAAAGAATTTGAAAATAACATTTTTGCATAGACATATCAAGAAAGCGTATTCATGTAGAAGTTAATAAAGGATAGTTGCAAAGCTTCACAAAAGCATGAATATGAAAAATTGCGGAAAAGAAGAAGATGACCCAAATATCAAAGTCCATACCTTGGCATCACTTGCTGCAAACAAATTTTCTTCAACCTCAGTAATATCCATAATCCACATTCAGCAGGGAAAAATTATATTGCAATCTATAACAACTGAAACACATAAAAGGAGAATCGAACAAAATTAGCTAAAAGCTAAAATGGACCCTCCTTTAGTAACAAAATTTAGCTAAAAACTTATATAAATCTCCTCTAGGTTACTCCAAACTCAATAATTATGCAAATGCCAATAGGATTTTGCTACATTAACCAAAACAAACGAGCTAGTAGCATAGAATCAAACTTCTATTCAATAGAAACATTCATGAGGCGAATCTGATATATGAGTAAGAATTAACAACTTTGAAGATTGAGACATTTTATTAAACACAGAAAACTCGAATACCAAAACAAATAAAAGGAATTAACAAAGAAGAGAACACATAAAAAGATTTAGACATTTCATCGAACATCTATAAGCTAAATAGATTCCAAAAACATAACGACTTACCTAGCTAAGATCTTTTACCCCGCCCAAAAAAATAAAGACCAACCCAACAATTATATCAATAATGGGTACTAAAAATTGCTATTAAAGACGCGAATTGCCCACGGAATTACGATTCACTGAAACGCAACAAAAACAGAACAAGAAAAATAAAACAAGAAAAATAAAACACGAAAAATTGTTTAATAAATTTTTTTCAAAAAAAAATCTCCTACTATTTTCGACCCAAAATAACTAATAAAGCCAGCTAAAAAAAGTTAGGGTTTTCGCTCAAAAAAAAACTTACCGGTATAATCGGAGCTTGCCAGGGAGGCTTCATAAAAGAGCATTTACAAGGGGAAAAGGAAATAAGTAATCAAAAAACCGAGTATGATCTGTACAATTCAATCTGATACAACCAGGCCAGGTTTTTGAGTCTGTCCACAGAGCGAATTTCTCGCTATTTTTCAAGAGAGAAAAAAATGAAAAGTGGATTCTAAGTAGAAGAAGAGAAGAGGGAGAGGGAAAAAATAGGCAAGAAATGGGAATTTTTTGGGTGATGAAATATAGTAATATTTAAAAAGGAGACAAATAAAAAAAATTAACAGTAAGTGGGTCATTTTTTTAATTAATTTAGATATTTAGGGGATAAAACTTATGAATGAATGCCTTAAAAAAGTAAATATTTTTGAATCGAGTGTATGTGGGGGGTTTTGGAATTTTCGCCGCTTATTGTGTCTCCCCGGTTCACCGGCCGACAGTTGCCGACCTCCTCCCTTGTCGGTTAGCAGATCTGTCATAAATACTATTAAATTACTATATTATCCTTTTGCACATGAAAATTTATTGTGGGGCTTTTGCGTTACTAGTAAACCATAATTGTGTTTGTACCTTTTGTTTTGATTGCTTCATTTGTAGCCTCTGTAAAAGTTCCCTTTGGTGTCTTTGCAATCTTTGGGCTGGCTGGCTGGCTAGCCTCAAACCCACCTTTTCTCCTCTCCTTTGGTAGATTTGAATGCACTTTATGGAACTTACATTATCATATTTTTTAACTTTATGGAATTTATATTTTGGCTCACACTCTTAGATTTTATTAAAAAATTATTGTTGAACTTTAAATAATCATTTTAATTATTTTATAATCAATATATATTGTTAAATTTATTTATTAAAAAATTAAATTGCATTCACAGACTTAATAAAATGTGCATATTTTAATTCAAATAATATAAGTCGGAGTCCCTTCTCCTTATTTTTTCAAGAAACAGCCTACAATATAAATGATGTAATTAGAACATGCATGCGACTACAATTAGCAAGTACATTGAATGAATTATATAAAAGCATTGTCCTGACAAACAAAGATTATGAGAGATTATAAATACTAATTATTGCTTAGTGCAAAAAATATCTAAATTGGCCTTTTATGTGTAGAACCACATAGACAGTATAAAAGCATCTTTACTAGATTCGTACTATTAAAAGTTTTTTATTTTCTATACATATATTCTCTTATGCATATATTAAATGTATTAAGGTTATATATAATTTATCTATTATCGCACTTTCCATAATCAGATTTATTATATTAAAATAGTAGTTATTATTATATCTATGCTCAAATAAATAGATTAATAATCATATGACTTAAAAGACAATTAATTAGAGTTTTTATTCAATTTTCTTGTAAAAAAATATATCGGCATCTATATTTTTTATTATATAATAATCAAATAATGATATAGATCGGTATGTTTAATTTTATCGAGTCAAAATTAATAATCAAAAGAAATGTATATATATTTCATATAATTTAGTCCCAAATTTTGATTTTTTTTGGCTCCAAAAGCTTTGAAATTTTTACAACTACCCTTAAATAATTCGGTGCAAATAGTGAAACTCTCAAATGAAGGGCCTAAAATATAACAAGAGAATATCTTAAGGGCATTTTCGTAAAATAAAACAAAACTAATTTGATTTGAGTGGCAGCGGATGTCTCCAAGCAGGAGTACGGAGGGAGGAATCCCCTATTCTGTTTCGATTATAATATAGTGGGGTCTCACCAAAGTACACGTGGTCATGTTTTTTACCATCAATTTTAACAGAATGGTTCCTCTAATAATTACTACTCTCCACCTAGATCCATAATTCACGGAAAGTTTTCTGTAGTTTTCCTCCCAATCAACGGTTAAAAATAAATATCTAATCATGCACCACAAAGGATATCAAATCATAACCGCAATTATACCATGTGATTAAAACGACACACGTCGCTCTCACCAGAAAAATTTGCATACTACTGGGTCCTGTAATTCTCATACCCATCAGCGACGTGCCACGTTTTTGCATCAGTCACCGTTGATTTACTTGATAATGTTCAAAGGACGAGCCAAATTTATTCAATTTTATTTTGCACCTTTTTTCGTTTATTAATTTTTTTTTCTTATTCAACTGTGACTAATTTACCGTTGGATAAAATACAAATAATCAGCCTCTGTTATTCTCAAATTATTTTTTTTATATAATAAAAAATTTTAATTATATGATATTTTTTATTTACTTGACTATTATTGTGATCGACAGTGATAGTAATTATGTTGTAAAATTAAATATTATTAATTTATTTTATAATAAAATATGTTATATATTTCGAAAGTAGTTTCAAATATGTTTTAATATTTTCAACTAACCTGAAAATGCTTGAAATTATAGATAAAAATTAATTGAAATAGATTTTTTATTGTTACTCATTTTTTAATTGTTACCCATATAGAATTTCCTTTTTGGATTAAAAGGACATAGATAGCCTTTAAACATAATAAGAAAAAAGTAAACCCTAGTTAGATAATATTCTAATTAATATCATAAATTATAAAAATTAAGAAATTTTGGAGTATAAATCCGATTGCCGGTCAATTACAGCCTTTAATAAAAACAAAAAGGTAATTGAATAAAATTAAGGATACAATGAGTTGTCTTTTTAAACCCTATTAACCTTATTGAACAGTACTTTGGGAGTACATAAACAGGTACACATCAACATCAAGATACACGTGTCAAGAATATATTAGATGTTCTAAAAAAATTAAAAGAAAAAGCATCAGACCGTTTCGTTTCTATATATAGCTCAGTACCTGTCGTATTTATACTCTATATAGTTATTTATTTATTAAATTTATATGATTGGGCAGTGTCCAATATTTGCAATTAGTGGACGGTAGTGTCGCCAGTGACCACTCTTCTCTCCACCACCTTATCTTTGGTTATTAGTTTTGACTCAGCTTTTGGGTGGCCACTTGCTTTCAGATTTTAGGCCATCTATTCTAATCCCATACATACCCTTTTTTGGGGGGTTGGGTGAGGGACCAATTTGTGTTTTTTTTTTTTTTAATTGTAATTGAGAATGAAATGGGCACAAAAGGTTGGATTTGACCAGTTGCTAAAGCTTCAAGAACAACATCTTCATGTGTCGGATCTCACCAATTCTCACTTCTCAAGTTGCCTTAAATTTGAGCAAGTTGTGTGCCCACTTACTTTTTGTACAACCATATAATTTCCTAGTGGATTTTCTCTCAGGAAATCTGGTATTTCTTTTTCTTTTTTCTTTTGCATTTTAAAAAAATAGTTTATGCATAAATTACGGACGAAAATATTTATGCAGATTACGTCTTTCTATCCGAGAAATAATATATTTCTACTAATGTTAGGGAATGAAAAATAAAGAAATTTAAATTTGAAAAGTTTATGGTCCTTATAATTGAGAATGTCAATCGAGTCAATTTTCAATTGATTATTCATGTATATAAATATATATAAATTCATCGAAGTTAATATAATTATTTTAAATAGAAAATTTGTCAAAATGTGTTAGAAATAAAAATGAAATTCCTCTTAACATCTCAAGCATTTAGGTGAAATTTGACATACTTTATGAAATATTACATGGGATTGGAATATTAGTTTGGATGTTATCAAACTACAACACATTGCCATGAAGTTGGCAGTAGCAAAGTTTAATGTAATTGAGAGTCACATGGAATAGGCATTGTTGTCATAAAGAAGAGTCTGTGTCTACCTTACCTGGGAAGTCAGGCATCTCAACAGCTATCCCTCCAACAACAACCAAAATATATATATATATGCACTTTTTCTTTCTACATGTATATATGATATATCTTTACCTCTCATGCAAGATACATATGAATATGATTTCATCATCCAATTACTCTTTCTTTTGCAAGATCCATCAATCAATGGAAAAATGGATTGCCTTTGCCTCTCTATCTCTATCTGTATAGTAGTTGGTTGCTTTCATTGCTTTCACTTCACCTTCATACTTTGTTTCAGTTTTTCGTTTTATTTTGCCACCTTTTCCTTCCTTTTTGATAAAATTTCGACATGATTTTTTCTGTCGGTACTTGTACTTTCTTTGTTAACACATATTATCGGAAATACGATAACTTTCCATTGATATTGACAGACAATGGACGTAAAAATCTAAAATTTATATTTTTATATTTTATGTAATGTATAATTTTATAAACATCCGCTCGAAATATAAAAAGAAAATATGGAGATTTTCTTTTAAACAAGTTTGAGAGTTTTCCCATTAATTAGACCGTTGAGATTTGAACTTTGACTTATTACAAATTTAGAAATGAAAAATGCTTATTTGATAGTAAGAGAAGAGGATAGAATTTCTATGAAAAAGAAATGAGAATGGACCCTTGAAGTGTAAGAGAGATGTCGTTTTACACATACCGAGAAGTACTAATTACGTCCAGATGCAATGCACATTTTATCTCAATTTACAACAATCAAAATACATTTATTACTCATTTGTAGTCTTATAATATTGTGATAAGACTTTGTACTCCCAACACATTAAACACGTTAAAGGCACGATCCATTTTTTTATTTTTATTTTTATTTTTTTTCAATTAGAACATTCATCCATAATGCAAAAGCAAATTCACTAATTTACTACCTAATGAGTTGAAAAATATAAAATATTTATTCCCCTATGAATACCATCGAACTTGGAGAATTTTATTAGTGAGCAAAAAATAAAAAAAAAGGATAATCGATAAATATATAAAAAAGTAAATAAAAGCTGAAAATTAATTTATAAAGATACAGAGATTTAAAAATAATAAGAACTTGTGGCTTATTAATTAGAACAAAGTTAAATTTGTAAAATTTTTAAAAAAGTAATTTTAAAAGCGAGTAGAAGTAATTAATATAAATTAAATTTGAATTTAAAAAAATTTAAAATTTTTTGAGAAAAAACTAAAATCTAATTTATAAAAATCTAAAGGTTTTAAGAATGATTAGAGGACATTAAATGGTATAATTTTTGAGATACTTCTATATATATATATATATATATATATATAAGATTCTTAAAAAGCTTAAAAGTGACATGAATCATGTTAGTTCCTTACAAAATTATGAGGGTGAGGGAGGAAACTTTGACTTGAGAAGGAAAAAGGAAAAGAAGATAACAAAAGATTTAATATCAAAAGAATTTGAAAATGTAGGACCACATAAAAGATCTATGTAATATGACCGAAAATTAAGCTAATTAAAAGGGTGATGATGGTCTTGGTTGGAGGGAGCAAAATAAACAAATGCATCATTTCTTTTTCTTCTTTGTTTTGGGTCAAAATCAAAAGATGTCTAATAGGCATCTTCTAGTATTTATGCTGCTTCATCATTCCATAATATAAGGAGCTCAAGGTTGACCCTAAATAGATCAATATTATATTGCTTTGCCATAAGAAGAAAATATTCATATTGTCTTGGAGATAAAAAAAAAAAAATGGTATATGTTAAATTGAAAATAGAAAATTAATCGTTGATGCTTTGATTTGTACTACAGTAATTCGCATAATGTACGGTCGATCCTAATTTCATTTATTTTTTATAATTTTTAATTTTGATATTGGAATAAGATTGAAACAGGATAAAAGCACATATACATGGAGAGACAGAATTTATATATGTATATATAATTAGGGCTAATAATATTTAAATTATTTAGTTAGTTTAATATTATAACTTTCAATGTAACTTAATAGACATTTAAATTTATTTTTTCTATGATATTTTAACACCTTTAGACATGTGTTTTTTTTTCATTCAGTATGTCTATATGTATTATACAAAGATATTTATATATGACAAAAAATAAAATTCATATATATGATTAAATTGAAAGCTGAAAATGTCTAGATATTAAGAAAAAAATTAAATGTATAAAATTAAATTAAAAAATTAAAAAATTAAATTGATTAATTGATACAAATTCATAAATATAAATATTTATTTAACCATAATTGGCTTTAACGGTCAATGCCCAGTTGAGGATTCATAATTTTTTGAACATGGAATGATGCAATTTTTGTTATTTAATTTGCTCAAAACAATGATTATGTAAAATGTGTAAGATTAGTGGCTGGCATTAGTAAATAAGTTGAGTTCAGCAACTACTCTGTGATCCTTTTTATCTTTTTCTGGGTCCTATAAGGATGGTATTTTGAATTCTTAATAATTTGATTTTCAAAAAGATTCTCTATAATTAAAATAATAGAAGACAAGAGTCCATGATTGAGTTGCATATGATATAACACATATGATAACATCAGTTAAACATAAGTCACATGCTTCAATTCCACATCCTAATGCTTTAACAGACTCCACCACATTTTAATTCCATCTTATTAGATTTTATGAGTTTTCTTTTTTCTTTTTTTGAAATTTACTTTCACATTTTAGCCATCAAACTAGTGAAATTCTTGTTTAAATATTAAAAAATAAATTCGTAACATTTATTAAAAGAATTATTCAATAGACAAACTCGCTCTTTTATTATTTTATTATCTTATTTTATTTTATTTTCGGGTTTGATCCCTTTTTTTGTATAGAAACAAAAAAAAAAAGAAATTATTATCTATTATAATCAATAAAAATAAAATATAACATTTAAATTAACTATATGCTAAAAGTCTTAATCATTTATTAAAAAAATTATTCAATCGAAAAATTCAAACCAGACCGAGACCATAAAAAACTCTAAAAAATATTACTCGATAAAAAGATTGCTCGCTCTTTTATTATTTTCTTTTATTTTATTTTCGGGTTTGATTCCTTTCTTTCTATAGAAACAAAAAAAAAGTTATTATGTAATATAATCAATAAAAATAAAATATAACATTTAAATTAACTATATGGTAAAAGTCTTAATCATAACATTCTTCTTCCCTTTTCTTAAAGTTTGACACAATTTTCTTACTATATTTATCAACCTAACTTTTAATTGTCATTCTTAATTATATATATTAAAATTAAAAGAAATTATGCATTAAAAAGTAATAAAATTTAATTAAAATTTATAAATAACAATAAAAAAAGTCTCAAATTCAATATCTTTTTAACTCTCAAGTGTGAATACTGGACAAATTATTCTCCAGTAGATGAAGAAAAGTAAAATACTTATTGTCAGCAATGGCTTAAAGTCTAAATTTTGAACACTCTTTATTGATCCTTGCATGTATTCTTTTATGTCATTTTCATACTAAATTCATTGTTGTTTCTAATAATAATAATAATAATAAAAGGAAAATTGCTTTCCCTGAAAAAGTGGTATTAATTGTAATTGAAGATGACCAGCTAAGATCGAATGGTACATGGATTAAGAGTGCACGAAGGCATGATTAAGAACATCAACAGACAACTCATCCATTTTTCCAGTGCATTATGTCACGGGCTTGGTGTTTGCTACCAACGAACCGTGCGGCACTAGCTACTTTCTCGCGGAAACAAGTCAGCTAGTCAGCCTACTCCTCCTTATGCTAGGCAAAATGCTAGCGAGAATGGCAAGAAGAACAAAAGGAAGCTTAAGAAAGCTTAGAGAGAGAATTTCTAGAGAGAGAAACTACTTGCTCTTCTATTAAGCTTGAATAGCTTGATTACAACTTGATGCTTGATGCTTACAAATGAAGTTCTCTAGCCTATTTATAGGCCTCCACCTCCTCAATGGACGGTGAGGATACATTTCATCTAATGGCTAAGATTAAGCCTCTAGAATGATCTACCACCTACCTCCATAATTATCTACACAATATACATGTTTCTAGATGGTCTAGAATCTTCCATCTAGTATGAATGGACGTCCTTGCCCTTGTGAACCTTCATGGCCAATGGGCCGGCATATCTGGTATGATTCTAGGCTGCATGGAGAAGCTTGTGGTCGTGACATTCTCCCCACTCATTCGGGCGCTTCGTCGCATCTTCCTCATATGCTTTGATTAAGTCTCTGAAGTTCCATAAAGTGAGCTCGTGCTCCCAGCTAGCTTCACTCTCGGGCAATCCCTTCCACTTTACAAAATACTCGGCATAACTTGGATGGGAACCCCTTCTCGGTATGACCCGATGTGCCATTACTTCTTCGGCTTCCTTTTCGGATACCGTCGTGATTGCTGTTGGAGCTCTCTTTGACTCGCCCCTACTTGGATCTTCCTTATCCTCATGGTAGGGTTTCAATAAGCTCACGTGGAATACAGGGTGCATTTCAGGTGCGATGGAAGCTTGCGATAAGCTAGCTTCCCAACCCGTTGCTCTACTAGAAAAGGGCCTTCATAGCGCCTTACTAGTCCTTTATGCACCTTCGCAAACCTTCGGCTTTGATGGGGAAGGAGCTTTACCATCACTGAATCTCCTTCCTCGAATTCTAGGTGCCTCCTCTTTCCATCCGCCCACTTCTTCATTCTTTTGGCGGCCTTGGTCAGATGAGCTCGTGCCATGTCGGCTTTCTCGTGCCATCCTTTGGCGAATTTGAATGCTGCAGGGCTAGGGCCCTTATACCCCATTGCTAGTGTGTGTGGAGCCAATGGTTGTTGCCCTGTGGCAATCTCAAATGGACTCGCCCCTGTTGACTCACTCTTCTGCAAGTTGTATGAAAATTGGGCTATGTCGAGTAGCTTTGCCCAATCACTTTGGTTGGCACTCACATAATGCCTCAAAAATAACTCCAGCAAGGCATTCACCCTCTCCGTTTGTCCATCGGTTTGGGGATGAAAGCTTGTAGAGAAGTTAAGCTCGGACCCCATCATCTTGAATAATTCCATCCAGAACCTTCCGGTGAAGCGAGTATCTCGATCACTGACAATGGTTTTCGGTATGCCCTCGTGAACTTTGTAGGCACGGGAATGAACACACCGTATTTGCTAAAGCGATCCACAACTACCATGATGTTGCTACATCCTTCGGACTTCGGTAGGCATGTGATGAAATCCATGGAGATACTTTCCCAGGGCCTCTCTGGAATCGGTAGTGGTTCTAATAAACCAGCGGGCTTGTTCTGCTCCACCTTATCTTGTTGACACACAAGACATGTCTTGACATAAAGCTCAATGTCATCCCGCATCTGGGGCCAATAATATCCACGCTCCACAAGTGCCAACGTACGATGCGTGCCTGGATGGCCCGCCCATTTTGAGTCGTGGCATTCTTTGATGATGGCCTTCCTCAAGCCTTCCCATTTCGGCACATAGACTCTGTTTCCCCTGGTGATAAGCGCCCCATCCTTTATCCAGAATTGACGAGTCTTCCCCTTCCTTGCCAATTCCACTAGGTTCTTGGCTTGCAGGTCATGCTCGAGTCCCTCCTTGATGTGCTCCACCAAAGGAAAGTTGGTGCTGGTGATAGAAGCCAACTCTGCCTTTCTACTTAGTGCATCAGCCACTAAGTTTGCCCTTCCTGGCTTGTATTCCATCACAAAGTCAAATTCTGCAAGGAATTCTTGCCATCTCACTTGCTTCGGAGTGAGTTTCTTTTGCTTGAGGAAGTAACTGGTCGCCACATTATCAGTTTTCACAACGAACTTGGTCCCGAGCAAATAATGTCTCCACGTTCGCAAACAATGGACTACCGCTGTCATCTCCTTCTCTTGGGTATGGACACCACCAAGTGCAAAATCTGAAGCATCTGTGTGTATTTCATATGCCTTGGTGTGATCCGGTAAGACCAATACAGGTTCTCCCATTACTGCTTGCTTGAGTCCCTCGAATGCCTTTTGACACTTTGCGTCCCAATCCCATACTTTGTTCTTTTTCAACAAGTCGGTTAGTGGGGATGCAATCGATGAGTAGCCCATTATGAACCTTCGGTAGTAATTGACGAGGCCAAGGAAAGAACGTAGCTCGGTCACTTTCCTCGGTGGCTCCCAATCTTCGATGGCTTGCACTTTTGCCTTGTCCATTCTAAGCTTGCCACCTCCGACAATGTGCCCCAAGAACATTACCTCCGGCTTCGCAAACTCACACTTTTCCTTCTTGACATACAACTCGTTTTCCTTAAGTATATGGAAAACTTGTCGTAAGTGTTGGATGTGCTCCTTCAGGGTTTTGCTGTACACTACTATATCGTCGAGGTACACTACGACGAACTTGTCCAAGAAGGGCTGGAATACTCGGTTCATCAAAGTACAAAATGTGGCAGGAGCATTCGTTAGTCCAAAAGGCATAACTGAAAATTCAAAAGAGCCATACCTCGTAACACAAGCGGTTTTTGGCTCATCTCCCTCTGCTATCCTCACTTGATAGTACCCCGATCGTAGGTCAAGCTTGGTAAACCATTTTGCATCACCAAGCTGATCAAATAAGTCTGCAATAAGAGGGATGGGATACTTGTTCTTTACCGTGATCTTATTGAGTGCCCGGTAGTCGATGCACATTCGAAGCGACCCATCATGCTTCTTTTACTTCGAGAAAATTATTGTTGGCCCCGGTATCCAACAATGCTTTTACCGTGTGGCTTCCAACCTTCGTCTCGACGAACAATCGGCCCTTGTTTTCGGACTTGGGCATCTCGAGTTTAGTTTTGATGGCGCTAAGGAGCTGCAGCGATCCTACCTTCGACCCTTCTGGCTGTCGATGGTGTTCCTCTCTTTCTTCGACCAACGCGGAGAGCTTGTTCTTCGTAGGGCATTCTCTCGCCTTATGCGGTCCGTCGCAGAAAAAACACTTGATACGGGGTCTGTCTCCACCCTTGTCATTTTTGTTACCATGGTTGCCTCCCTCTCTGGGCTTGCCAAACCTCTGGAAGCTTTCCTTCTTGTAGTGGCGGTCTCCCCCACTCTTTTCTTTGCCACTTCTATCTTGGATGGTCTTGGGCTTGTCTTGCCTCCTCATCTCTATCAAAGATTCGGTGACGGCAATTGCGGAGTTGAGATCTTGGACCCCTCGGCGCTCCAACTCTAGCCTTGCCCAAGTCTGCAGCCCATCCGTGAATGCAAACAAGGCTTCTTCATCGGTATAGTTGGGAATTTCAAGAAGTGTGTCGGTGAATTCTTTAACATACTCCTTGATACTTCCCGTATGCGAGAGTCGCCGCAACTTGGCCCTTGCATCTCGAATAGCATTCTCGGGGTAGAATTGTTTCTTCAAATCTGCTTTGAATTCTGCCCACGAGTCGATTATGCAGGTGCCCTTTTCCATGTCGCCACTCCTCCTTCTCCACCACAACATTGCGGTATCTTCTAAGAAGAGTGCGGCAGCGTCAACTTTCTTGGCTTCTTCTACTAAGCCAAGTGCCTTGAAGTATTGCTCCAAGCTCCATAGGAAGTTATCAATTTCCTTCGCATTCCTCGAGCCTTTATAAGCTTTAGGCTTCGGAACATCTAACTTCGATGAAGTGGAGACTATCATCGGCACACTTCCACCTCCCTGGATAGCTGCCTTCTTACAAAGGATAAGTTCCTCCTCGGTTGCCACCAACCTAGCAACCATTCCATCAAGCATCTCCCTCAACGTCACAACCTCGGCAAGGAGAGTTTTCTCCATGGTCTTGGCTTGTTCTTGACACTTGGACATCCCCTCGTTCAAGGCAGCTTGCATCCCCTCTTGAAGCTCCTCTCTTCCATTCTCGAGCTCCCCGATGCGTTGCTCTAAATCCCAGAACGTATCTTGTCCCTCGGCCACAGTTAGCTCTACCTTGGCTAGCCTGGCTTCCATGTCAGACACAACGTCTCTCGACCTTCCTCTCTCCTTCCTTGGTGGCTTGGACGCTTCCGGCTGGTCCTTCACAACTTCACTATGGAGTTGCCTTACCTCTTCCGGAACTCTAGCAGCCTCACTTGCTCCTGATGTCTTTGCCATTTCAACGATTGTCTAACCTTGCTCTGATACCAACTGTCACGGGCTTGGTGTTTGCTACCAACGAACCGTGCGGCACTAGCTACTTTCTCGCGGAAACAAGTCAGCTAGTCAGCCTACTCCTCCTTATGCTAGGCAAAATGCTAGCGAGAATGGCAAGAAGAACAAAAGGAAGCTTAAGAAAGCTTAGAGAGAGAATTTCTAGAGAGAGAAACTACTTGCTCTTCTATTAAGCTTGAATAGCTTGATTACAACTTGATGCTTGATGCTTACAAATGAAATTCTCTAGCCTATTTATAGGCCTCCACCTCCTCAATGGACGGTGAGGATACATTTCATCTAATGGCTAAGATTAAGCCTCTAGAATGATCTACCACCTACCTCCATAATTATCTACACAATATACATGTTTCTAGATGGTCTAGAATCTTCCATCTAGTATGAATGGACGTCCTTGCCCTTGTGAACCTTCATGTGGCCAATGGGCTGGCATATCTACGGGCTGTGATTCTAGGCCTGCGGGCTATGGTGCTGGAGAAGCTTGTGGGCTGTGACAATTATCATTAGATTGTGAGCCCTACCTCTTCAATCCATCCATTGACCACTTTAATTATTTCCCAATGTTGATAGATATGGACATTAGGGTTTTCTTCTAACCCTAATTTTCATATATTCATTTACTCAAATTCTAACCCCCCACATTATATTTTTCCTTTCCTCATCTGCATAAGGTGAAATATGGAAATAATTATTTTAGAATTTATTATAAAGATCATAAAATATTATTTAAAAATTTTAAAATTCAAAATCTCTTGTCCTACAATTAAAGTTCTCTTACCAATTGGGTTAGTCTTAAGTGTTCATAGGAATAATTAACCAAATCTTGCCTAAAAATAAATGGACCGTAAGAAGAATTATTGGTTTTATTGACCATAGACTTTTCGGTTAATAATAATAATAATAGATTAATTAGTCGTAATGATTACAAACCGTTAATTCATGCATAATTCGAAATAGATTAATAATACAAATTTAAAAATAATAATTTCATTCTATTAATCGAATAGACGGTTTATATAATTAAAGGAAAAACTAAAACCGAATCAAAAACTAAAAGTTATGAGAACAAAACACTAAATAGCCGAGTTTTGTTAATAGATTATTTGGTTCGGTTTGACTGATATTTTTTCCTCCAAATGTTGGCATTTTCATTTAATTACGTAGCATGATAGCGATTTTTAATTATTTTATAGACCACTTTTATAGAAGAAAATGTGTTTAATTTATCTATTTGCTTCGAAAGAAAATTTGGGAGCTCAAAATGAGAACAGAATTTGTAGTGGGGGGCTCTTACTGTACTGTAGCAGAATGAAAAATGTGGGGCTGGAATTAAATGAAGTTTCTGGTTTTGTCCAAGTTCTTTGCATGGGAAAACAATTAAAGAATGCATTGCATAATTGATCGACTTGGTTTAGAATGTATGACAGGCCCAAAAATAGACTTGTCTTCTGGCTTATCCTCTCCTATGCACACATGGCCTGTTTTATCATTTATTATTTTTAAGAAAAATAAATAAATTAGTACTTTTGTATTTCATTTTTTCAATTTTTATCTATTAGCTTTAACAAAATTTGTTATTTTTAACCTTATTAGTCGTTTATCTGTGTGTTGCATGACCATTATCATTATTTTGATTATAAAATTAAGTTGATAGATAAAATTTAATAAAAATTTTAATATCTAATTTAATTTATAAAATTTTAAAAATAATATCAAATTAATTATTTTTTAAATATTTTTATTTTTTTAAAATTTTAAATCTTTATTATATATTAATATAATTGATATTACTATTTCTTAAAATTAAAAATTTATTATATAATTAAAAATTTAATTTATTATTAAATTTAATATTAAAAATATAATCTAAGATGTTTTTTTAGAACTAGAATCATTATCTAATTATAGATCTAATTTATTAATTAATATAATATTAAAATATAATTAATATGTTATTTTCTATGATAGAATTATTATTATTATTAACTGATTAGAAAACTATTTATTAGTTAATATAACATTAAATATTAATTAATATATTATTTTTAGAATTAGAGTTAATGTTCAATTAGGAATATAATTTATGAATCTATAAATTAATAAAAAAATTAATTTATTAACAATTATGAATATGTCTTTAAGGATAAGAAAAATGAGATTATTGACAACTTTTAAACGTGTAAAATTTAAAGGCCGGTTCCTTTGCTAATCAAGTTTAATAGTTGTAATTATCTCATTTTTTATTTAAATTCTCAAAAAAAAAATTGATTTTCTGTAAGTGATTTAGATATAATTTTTATTTATGAAAAAATTTATATAAAAATATCAACTAACTCATTTCTTAGAGTCATTTTAAAAATATTAATGTATGAAATGTTTATTGGATGTTGAATAAAGTCAAAATAATGGAAATAATTCTGATGATCCTCTCGGACCAACTACTAATCATCACCTGGTAAGCTATTCTTTCACCAACTAACTAATCAGACGTGAGCAGTTTCTTGGACGAATTTCTCCTTTTGCTCCTCAGCCGCCTACGAGATCAGGAAATTAAATTTCAATTATTTTTGGTATTGCAATCATAGATTTTCATGGCATATTATGATTTAGTACTTGGGCTAATTATTTCATAAAAGAATAATCGGACCAGCTACTAATCATCGTCTTGGTAAGTTATTCTTTCACAAATTAACTAATTAGACGTGAGCACTTTTTTGGACGAATTTCTCATTTTGTTCCTCAACCGCCTACGGGATCAAGAAATTGAATTTCAATTATTTGTGGTATTGCAATCATATATTTTCATGGCATATTATGATTTAGTACTTGGGCTAATTATTTCATAAAAGAATAAAATAATGACCTAAAATCTGAAAAACTTGCTGACATTTTTTTTCTTTTTCTTTGATTTTTCATTTTTAAAAAAAGGGGTCATTACCAAGCATAAAAAGGCATACCTTAATAAGCCTGAAAAGAAGGCCCAAATAAAAAGCTCAAATCCAAGTAAAAGCCCAGTAACCAGTAACCTTCTTGCCCAAAGCACAAGAAACCTCATTATTTCGGTATCAATAAAACCTTCTGCAAACAATTCCTAATTCCCTCCATTATTGTCAAAAATCTTCACTCTTTCACCTTTCGATCTCTTCTCAATTTCTCTCTTTTCCAGAACGGTAAGTTTTTCTCTTTAATCTCTTCTGTTTTTATATTTTATAATTAGATTTATTTCTATTTGGGATTCTTGCAGATTGGAAATTTAGGGTTTTTTTTTTGGATTTTTTAAAATTGTTATGTTGTATATTAATGGGTATATGTAAAATTATGCTAATTTTAGTAAATTTGTGTGCGTCACTTAGGTTTTATTGTTAGATCATGAAGCTTGATACCAGTGGTTTTGAATCAACTGCACCGCTCTTTGGAGCGAGTAGCAGTAGTGAGATGGTTAATGGATTTTCGGCTCCGGCGTCATTTGAGCTTCCTGTTACTTCTGATGTGAGTTATAAGTATTTTATGATTTTGCATTTGTGTTAAGAGAGAAATTTGAATATTATATCTATGAGCTGAATTTTATTTTTTTTGCCTGTTTGCTAGTTTGATGGTTTTCAGAGTGAAGCTAAACAAACGCTGAAGCATGCTAAGGGAACCACCACACTTGCTTTTATTTTTAAAGAGGGTGTCATGGTTGCTGCTGATTCTAGAGCTAGCATGGGAGGCTATATCTGTATGTGATTGTTTGTGTTTTGTACAATTTTGATTTATTTTGTGTCTTAAATTGCGATTATTTGATTTATTAATTGTATAGCATATTAGAGCTATGAAAATCTCGTGCATTTTGTATCAGGATGCTTGTGTCTGTTACTTTTTTTGTTTGAGCTTGAATGTCAATGTCATCTTAATTCTTAGGTTGTTCCTAAGTTTCATGTTACTTTCTATTTCCTGTGACTTGAATATCAAAAACGATTATACTTCTTAATCAAAAATTTGTCCTGCTTGATTTTTCAGCATCACAGTCCGTTAAAAAGATCATTGAAATCAATCCTTATATGCTTGGTACAATGGCTGGAGGAGCTGCTGACTGCCAGTTTTGGCATAGAAACCTGGGGATTAAGGTAATGACTTCTGTATTTTCTTTCTCTTTCTTTTTCTATTAAATGGTTGTTTTATGCCCATATGCTGTTGGCTGCTTTTGAAAGTAAGGGTGGTGATTAGATGTTAAATGACTCCATTAAATTAATTGGGGCCAGAATTTTTGTATTGTATGCTTTTTTGACCTGCGAGGCAACTGCAGATGTAGTCATTGACTTTTTGCTAGGATACATATAGTGCTCCCTAAAACACTGTTTCATCATGACCGATAATTCTCAATATGCCGAGGCTAATTGAAGATTTTCCCTTGACATTTTAATGGCTATTTTTTCCCCCAACATTTTTGCTTCATTAGATGGAGGGATAATACAAATGTACTTGTTCTTTAACTGATGTCAAAACTGGTGTCCACACAGATCTGCCAATTGGTAGAACTTTGACAACTGCTTTATTCCCATAGCATTCTGTTCAACATTAATCATCCTTTTAGCATGTATGATACTTGCTGCATAATCACCTGTTATGTAAAATACTTTTGAGTGCCTATGCAAGTATGCATGCTTTGGCTTTTGCATGGGATTGAATATGAGATCACCTGTATAATTTTTATTTTTATAATTAATTTACTATATCTTTCATGTTCATGGTTATCTGTGTTCCAACTGCTAATGAAAGTTCTTTGGCATCACTCAGTGTCGGCTACATGAATTAGCAAACAAACGTAGAATTTCAGTCACAGGAGCATCAAAGCTTTTAGCCAACATTCTGTACAACTACCGTGGAATGGGTCTGTCTGTTGGTACCATGGTTGCTGGATGGGATGAAACGGTAATGACATGTGGATATAACCGTATTGTCATGCTCTTTCTGTTGGTAAGTTATATAAGGTTTATCTTCTTCTTGCTGCAGGGTCCTGGACTATATTATGTTGATAGTGAAGGAGGAAGGCTGAAAGGAACAAGATTCTCAGTTGGATCGGGTTCCCCGTATGCTTATGGTGTACTAGATAGTGGGTAAGTGTTTAGTTTCCTTTTTTAATTTTCCTTAGAACATTGTCGTGACTAATAATGTTTAAGCATTTGAGAGAAATTTCCTTTCTGAAGAAAAATGTTACCTTGTTTTTTGTTTCTCAATTAAAGAACTGAGGAGCCGGTATTGTTTTTGCAATGTCTGATGGCTGATGCTAAAAACGTTAAATATGGACAATAATTTTGAAATAGCTAGAAGCACAGGAAAATTGTAAAGATAAAATTTAGAGTGTTCTTCTGTTAAAAAAAATGGTCAATAAGAAGATGAGGGTTTCATAGATCTTGAAGTTGATAAGATACAACTGTGAGATGAATGGGGAGAATGCTCAAAGTGGCATGTTATTTTAAGTCCTATTACATGGTTATGTCAAAAGGAAGAAGCCAATTTCTTAATAACATTCACAGTTGATAAAATTGATGGGCTTTGACACGACATTCCAACAGCTTAGTGGATATATATACCTCATTACATCTTTGATTAAACCACTGATTTCCAAAATTGAATTACTCTGGCTGTTGCTTCATCCAATGAAGTAACAGTACCTCTCTGGAAGAGAGGTGCCTAGTTTTCTTATATGTTTTATCCCATATCTTGCATTTTATAGTGGTTTAACAAAATTTTACGTTCTAGGTACCGGTTTGATATGTCAATTGACGAAGCTGCAGAGTTGGCTAGAAGATCTATTTATCATGCTACATTCCGAGATGGAGCCAGTGGAGGAGTTGCCAGCGGTATTCTCTCACTCTCGCTAATGTATTTGCATGCCCGCATGATGCTTGAATGAGCTAATCTAAATTGGATATTTATTTGTAATCAGTTTATTATGTTGGACCCAATGGATGGAAGAAGCTATCTGGCGATGATGTTGGAGAACTTCACTACCATTACTATCCAGTTATGCCCAGTACGGTGGAACAGGAAATGGTTGAAGTAACAGGGGCATGAGGAAAGTTCCCTCCTGTTATCCAATGGAGATGGCCTGCATTTACATCTTATGTAGCAGAAGCTGTTAATTACTGGTGTTTTTGAGTTTATCACTGGAACAATTCATGAATTGATGTTGCTTTGAGTTAATCCCATGAGTAGGCTATTCTTATCATCGTTCCATTATGTAATTCTGTTTCTTTTAGTCTTTATAAGAAAGAATAGAAGGGGATTTATGCAGCTATTCTTTGTGCCGGGCGTTTTGGATTATTATTACTTGAAACTCTATTTTGGACGGGGTGCTTAATCTTGGGTTGACACGATGGAGGTGATTAATAATGACATATTTGAGCAAGTCCTTGGGAGTTACAGTTGCGGTCTCACCATCACGAGTTCGGTGTAAATCCGCATTGGTTTTATAATTTGGATGTTTAGCTCCAATGCTTTCTTAGAAACGAAAATGTTTCAAAGAAAAAATATTATATTTGTTATTTAAATTTTTTTTCCAAAATTACTGTTTTTTTTAATTTTCTTTAAAAATACTGTTTTTTAATTTTTTAAATCCACGGTTGTAATTCTTTTTCAATTTTTTTTATCTGAAAATAATCAAAAAATAACTGTAGTTATTAAAATATTAAAAATATTAATGTAGTAAAAATAAAATAAAATAAAATTTGAAGAAAATAAAAAATATAGGTATTATTAATATTTCTCCTTTGTGAGAATGTTGTAAATTCTCTTCCCCCTTGTGTAATGGCAAGGAACCCAAGAACAAGAATGATTTGGGCGTTAAAATGTAGGTAGTGCAGTGTGAAAGGAGGTCATATTCATATATAAGTGCTCATAATGGCCCATTTTTATGGATTGAAATCCTCCCCCATTCCTATGCCCAGCATGTCATGTTTGTAATTTCCCTTTTGTAATTTTAAATTGAAGGGTCGATCTTTTATTAAGAATTTCTAAGTTTATGTTTTAAAAAAGTGAATTGTTATTTATTAGGTGAGGAGTCTCAACTACTAATTTTGTATTCAATGGTCAAAACATATCACGATCTCGATCCATTTCCTATTCTTATATTGCCATGTATGATTGAGAGAAGATGGGACCTGGTTAAATGATTGTGAAAAATGTAAATATACTGAGGAAGTTGCAGATATTGATTAGAGTTCAGTGAGATCTATTGACACTTTGGTAAACCCTATTTTATTCAATGATAAACTGTTGGTAAAACCTATTGTATGACGAGGAGTGAACTAGTTTTGTGGTAGTTTGGACCCACTTTGAACAATCCCAAGTGCCAATCAGGGTAAGGTTACATTCTATGCCAAAATCAATGGCATCCCTTCAACACCAAGCAAAGGGATACTGTATTTCTTTCTTTCTTTCTTTCTTTCCCTTTCTTGAAATATTGCACTCCTGTATGCTGTCTTTAATAGAAGAACATAGTGATTCTACTGAAAAAGCAAATGATTTCCTACTATTATTTATGTATTGAGTACATCTTGTATATAGATTAGAAAAACAGAAATCAAAATGAATTGATAAGCATCAGCATGCATATTATTGCTTTATGAGTTTTAATTATATAGATTCCTCACTTTTTTTATGCTATTGTCTGAGGTGTATAATGTTATTACAACTGTATTCCAAGATTGTATATATATATATATATATATATATATCAACTATTCTGTAAACAAATGAGAAGCAAACATTAATAAGCAAACAATAGTACTAGCTGGACACATCCTCTCTCTCTCTTTCCCTCTCCCCCTCATCCTTTGTTAGCTTCTAAGCATGTTTTCATGATTGAAAGTGAGATTTAATCATTCTACTCTTTCCATTAAGCAATTGTAATAATAATAATTAAAACCACTCATGAACCTTAACTATGAGTCAAGAAAAATAATATATAAGACAAAAAGAATGGCTTGGAAATGTGAAACATAAGTGTCAATGAGATTATTATGTTATTTTCCAAGAAAGTGGTGTTGGTTACATGAAAGAGATTGATCTCAAAAGGAAAACTTCCTAATCTTAGCCAGTATATGTATAAACATCAAGGATTTAGAGGAATTACATGCTAATTTTCTTGGGTTGTTTAAGGTTTATCCTATGGTTAATAGCATAATGTTTTTGGATAATTCTTCTTTTTCTAAAGGTTGAGTGACTATTTTGATATTCTTATTAAGTATTAATATATTAAATAAGAGGTTGCACCAACCATTTTTACTTCTCTGTTACATCAAATAGATAACAGCATTGATTATTAAAAGCAATTTTGAGTAAAATAAGAAATTCTTTCTGCTTATTCACTCTTTTCTTTTTTGCTGGGCAAGGATAGGATTAGTTTCAAAGACCTGTGTGGACAGTTATCTATTATGCATATTTATCAGTATAACCACATACAAAATATTAGCAACTTATCACTGTCAAAATGTAGTATTATCAACAAATTGTTAGCTAGTATTTGTGGTAAAATTACAGTGAAAACACTGTTAGAAGTTTATAAGTGTTGGGATTTTAGTTTCAGTTACCCTGTAGGCAAAGTTTGGTGAATTGACTTGGGGGAGGAGAAGGTCAGTCCAGGACCATTCAGATCACATGTCCCTTTTATATTCATTTATATAAATAAAATTTTCTTTGTCGTTTGATGAGATTGTCCCATAGTAAGTCCTTTTCAATGTCCCCAGAATCTGGAGATAACAAAATTATCAGAAAGAAAGATTAGAATTATTTTTCAGCTGATCCTAAACTCACCATAAAAAGAAGTAAAAAAAGAAAAAGGACAAACTCCCAGTCATTTTTGTCATTGCAGAGAACAATCTGCCATGTTGATAATCAAATACTCAAATTACTACCCAC
Organism: Ricinus communis; assembly: GCF_019578655.1. Lineage (NCBI taxonomy): Eukaryota > Viridiplantae > Streptophyta > Magnoliopsida > Malpighiales > Euphorbiaceae > Ricinus > Ricinus communis. The sequence goes on from NC_063262.1 coordinate 28,200,792, forward strand.
AAATTTCCCCTAGAGGAAGGATTCGAGAGTACTTGATTCTTCTAACCACTGAATTACACAGTGTAAAAAAGAAATGGATAATGGTTAAATTCTTATAATCACTGTCCAAACATGATTGTGAAAGTAATCTGATTAATATTTTCACTTATGAGAATGAGAAAGGTCTCCAGTTTGAGTCTCCTTCCGTTGGCTGTGTGGCCGGAAGAAGTTTCGCCAAATTAGGTTCACTTACCCTACCACTTTATCTCTACAACAAACCAAACTGTGAAACTGATAATGAAACGGCAAAAGACACCTCCAAATTTGTACCCGTTTCCTAACAATAACAGAAGTTAATTTGTTTCCAAGCCACGAAAAGAAAATTAACAAAACAACCCAAAAAATACAATTTTTAAAAAAGAAATCACCATGATTGCATAAAATAAAACCAGCTGCACAAACACACAACAAAGCTTATGCAATTGCTTTTCTTCTACTCCCTTCCTATTATCAACTTTCTCTTCTATGTCTCTGTCTGTATTTCTTTTTGGCGGGAGGTGGGCTCCATTTTCAATCAAAATCTCGTCTTTCTCAAGTCTCTTTCTCATAAATCTCTCGACACCCATGACCCAATTACCTCCTCCTCCTCCTTCTTCTTGTTCTTCTTCTTCTTCACTGTAAATATATCTATCTCTCTGTTTCTCTTCTCTTCTCTTCTCTTCTTCTATACCCAGAAACAGAGAGAAAAGAAAAAACCCACTTAGAAAACCAACAAGCACAAGCACAAGCACAGACAGAAAAACACTTCAAAACACAATGAGAAAGATTCGATCTTTAAACACAAAGCTGCTCCTTTTCCTCTCTTTCTTCTTCTTCTTGCTAAACACAAAACTAATTGTGTCTCTTTCTCCTGATGGCCTTTCTCTCCTCTCTTTAAAATCAGCCGTTGATCAACCTGACGGTGACAATCCTTTTTCTGACTGGAATGAAGATGACCCAACTCCGTGCAAATGGACAGGCATTTCTTGCATGAACGTAACAGGATTCCCAGACCCACGTGTAGTTGGAATCGCAATCTCAGGCAAAAATCTACGTGGCTATATTCCTTCAGAGCTGGGAACTCTTTTATATCTTCGAAGACTTAATCTTCATAGCAATAACTTTTATGGGTCAATTCCTGCTGATCTTTTTAATGCTACTTCACTTCATAGTCTTTTTCTTTATGGCAATAATCTTTCTGGTTCTTTACCTCCTTCTATCTGTAATCTTCCTAGACTACAGAATCTTGATCTTTCTAACAATTCTTTGTCAGGCTCCTTACCAGAGAATTTAAACAATTGTAAGCAGTTACAAAGGTTAATTTTATCTAGAAATAAATTCTCTGGTGAAATTCCTGCTGGGATTTGGCCTGAATTAGATAATTTAGTTCAGCTTGATCTTTCTGATAATGAATTCACTGGATCAATACCGAATGATCTTGGTGAACTGAAGTCTTTATCTAATACCTTAAATCTTTCTTTTAATCAATTATCTGGTAGAATCCCAAAATCTTTGGGGAATTTACCTGTGACTGTCAGTTTTGATCTTAGGAACAATAATTTAACAGGTGAAATACCTCAGACTGGGTCATTTGCTAATCAAGGACCAACTGCTTTTCTCAATAATCCTTTATTATGTGGTTTTCCTCTTCAAAAATCATGCAAAGATTCTTCACAGAGTTCTCCGGCGAGTCAGAATTCTCCGCAGGAATCTAATAGTAATAATAGTCTCAAGAAAGGATTAAGTTCTGGGTTGATTATACTTATATCAGTAGTTGATGCATTTGGTGTAGCTTTTATTGGTTTAGTTATAGTCTACTTTTATTGGAAAAAGAAAGACGATTCTAATGGTTGTAGCTGCACAGGGAAGACTAAATTTGGTGGGAATGAGAAACATCGAGCTTGTGCTTTATGTTCTTGTGTTAATGGCTTTAGTAATGAGGACTCAGAAGCAGAAGATATTGAGAAAGCAGCAACAGAGAGAGGGAAAGGAGATGGGGAATTGGTTGCAATTGATAAAGGTTTTAGCTTTGAGTTAGATGAATTACTTAGAGCTTCAGCTTATGTGTTGGGAAAAAGTGGATTGGGGATTGTGTATAAGGTTGTGCTCGGAAATGGGATTCCGGTGGCTGTGAGGCGGCTCGGTGAGGGAGGAGAGCAGAGGTATAAGGAGTTTGTTGCTGAAGTTCAGGCTATTGGGAAGGTTAAACATCCAAATGTTGTGAAGTTAAGAGCTTATTATTGGGCTCCTGATGAAAAACTTCTTATTAGTGATTTTATCTCCAATGGTAACTTGGCTTATGCTCTGAAAGGTCAGTTTCTTTTTGCCGCTTTTTCTCTTTTTAGTAACTGCTTTTCTATTTTTAATATTGTTTGATTCTTTAAGTCTTGATTTTCTAGGTCCGAGCTTAACTGATACACTTTAGAGTGATATTAGGTGGATCATGAGATTAAACTCAGAACAAACAAAGGAACTTTACTAATTGTCTTTACATGAACCTTAGTCACAACTTTAGACAGATGTGCAAGTTTTGAAATTGAGCTTTAACTTGTGTGAATCCAAACTCATTAGGGTTCTAAAATCTACATGTTAAAGGCTATTCCTTTCTGTTATTAAGTTACATAAATTGTACACTTACATTTTGTGAAAGCAAGGATGAGGTGCTCCAAGTAGCTGTCACTGGCTTTGTGGGTTTGGAATTGAAGTGTAAATAGTGAAGTGAAGGGGACAGAGTGGGTAGCAGCACTAATTGGGTGCTTTAACCAGAGGGAATTTAGGGGCATTAAATAGGTGCTAATAAATGGCCATGTTATTAGTCATCATGGTCTAGACACTAATGGTGGCATGTGGCCTACCAGCTATGATTTACTGCACCAACCCATGGCCTCATCCTAACTGTATTTCCCTTTTCTGGTCCATGCGCATTGTGTCCTCTCGCTTTCCCCCTTGCTAACCGCATATAAGCATGCCTAGTGTTCAATTTTGCTTATTCTAAGTACTATCTAATCTAATGGTCCAATGCCTATTCTGTGATAATGTTTCCTTTAAATGGCGCAAAAAATGGCCATGTTATTGGATCTTGTGTTTGTAGATAATAACAGACATGGTTATATTTTGACTTTTCATGGGTTATACTCATCATGTAAGGTGGTAAAAAAGAAAAATGATTGTTTTGAATATTATATGATTCTCAAAGTTAATTGTTGGCTATAAGAGTTAGGTTGGCATTGTTGTCTGTGAGATCCACCTATTGGTAGGTCCCCTCACTATTGGCCTGACCATGTATGGGATTGGTGTACTGTATTTTTTTTTGATGATTAGGAGGAACTTGAGCATTTCTATATCTCCAATCACAAGGGAATGGGCAGAAACTCATAATCAATGACCCACTACTACTCCTTTTTAGTTGCCCAACTTTGATTTCCTTGTAAGTTTGTATCTAGCTTGTGATCCGCTAATGTTGATCGATCTTATCACCCTCTCCTTTGACTCTCTTGGTCTTGCATTTTCTTAAGCTCCTTTCTCAACTCCATACCTGGATTCAGATTCTTTTGTTTAAAGTCACTTTATGAAGGTTCCTTTGCATACTTCCTCTTTACTTTTCTCTGAATGTTGAATCTTTAGCTAGAACAACTGACTTTTATTTCTTCACCTACTTTCCACTTTTCTAGTACCATACCTTTACTTCAAAGGTTTATGTGTTTTCTTAAGGTGAAAAATGGTAAAGGGCATGTTCTTAAAGGGCCATTGAGTTAATAGTCGATTGAGTTCTTAGCCTAGACATGCTTTCCTCAAAGGGACCATACTACATTCATATCTCTCTGGCCAGGCTGGGCCCCATATGTCTGACCTCTTTAGCATACTAGCCCATTTTTTACTTCATAATTGGAACATTATCAAGGCCTGATGAAATATAGAAGAAGACAAATTTTAAAGAATCTGAGTTCCTATTTATTTCAGCTTGAACTTTCAAGTCTAGGTCATTTTGAATAGAACTGTAAAGGAAATGATCCTCTCAGGACTCACAATGTTAAGATTGCTCCTATTCCTTGTCTGGGTAGCATAGCAGAATCAACATTTAACATCTTGTCTAGCTTTTTGTAATATAGCAGCATAAACTGAGTGCTCTTGCTGTCACTCTGCACAGACATATATTCAAATTAATTTCTGTTTACCTTTCAACTCATCAATTAGCCATGAAGGTACAACCATTTATAAAAGTTCATCATTTTCAGGGAGAAGTGGTCAGCCATCTCCTAGTCTCTCATGGGCAACCAGGCTAAGAATTGCCAAGGGAACAGCCAGGGGCTTAGCCTACCTCCATGAATGTAGTCCAAGAAAATTTGTCCATGGAGACGTTAAACCGTCAAACATACTACTGGACAACGAATTCCAGCCTCACATTTCTGATTTTGGCCTAAGCAGGCTAATCAACATCACTGGCAACAATCCTTCTTCTTCAGGTGGATTTATTGGTGGAGCTTTGCCTTACTTAAAATCGGTCCAATCCGAGCGAACTAACAACTATCGAGCCCCAGAAGCTCGTGTTCCTGGAAACAGACCAACACAGAAATGGGACGTCTATTCGTTTGGAGTTGTCTTGCTAGAACTGCTGACAGGGAAATCTCCTGAACTTTCACCAACTACATCAAATTCTATAGAAATTCCTGACATAGTTAGATGGGTGAGGAAAGGATTTGAAGAAGAGAACACCTTATCAGAAATGGTTGATCCAGCATTGTTACAAGAAGTTCATGCCAAAAAGGAGGTGCTAGCACTTTTTCATGTTGCCCTTGCCTGCACTGAAGCAGATCCTGAGGTGAGACCCAGGATGAAAAATGTGTCTGAAAATCTTGAAAGGATTGGAGCATAGGGAAAAAAACAAACTGATGGCTTCAATTTTCCAAGAAACAAGCTCTTGAAAAATTCTTGATTTTGCAAAAGGGCATTACAGGATTTTGGCATTTGAGAGGTTGAAGTTGCTTAAAGATTGCTTCAGCCATCATTTAACTTGGATTGCTAATGACTATAAATTGGATCCAAATTTTTTGGAGTTCAGGAAGTTTATGCTTAGCATGATTGGATCAGTATACTTTTTTTTTTTTTTTTTCTTCTTGAGAATTATGGAAGTAGGTTTATTTGTAATTTAAATTTCCATCCCCCTGGGAAGTAGGATGTACTGTAATAAAAAAAGATTATTTCATCCTGATTCTCTTTTATATAGGCTTTGCCACTTTGGCAGATTGGAGGACAAAAAACATAGCACTCCTTTGAGGTAAGTTGCATTAGGGTTAAAATTTTAGTCATTCATTCAATACAGAAATCGGTAGAAGAAGGCACCCAAATTCACAGTTACAATTCCAAGTGATCATTACAATTGGCTTTAGTAGTGAATGTTAATTATTCGTAAAATACTAATTATTTGTTACAATTAACACATCCTTATAGTTTTATAATTTTTATTTTTAATAATGTAATTTACTATTTATCATTTTAATTCTTTGATATGCTATCAAAAAAGAAAAATTTGCATGCCGTGCATTAAGTGGGTCAATTTTTTAATTATAACTTTTGACATTGTTATACATATCTTTTAAGTGAAAAAATAAAAATATTATCAACACATATATATATATATATATATAAGTTATAATCTATTAATAAATCAGAATTTAAATATAATGATATTTTTTGAGAAGTTAAAATCTATTTAAAACATTTCATGGTAAGACATTATGGATTAGAAATTATTTTTAAAAAAATAATTCTAATCTTTAATATGTTTATTTTGATTCTTTGTTACATATATAATAATAGAGTGCGCTGTTATATATTATACAAGTACAAATAAAACAATTTAAATAATACAATGAAACCTGGTTCAAATTATTTATTTTAAATTAATTTTTTAAAACTGTCTTTTTCAGTGTTTAAAATATATTTTTTTAAGAAAACATACAAATCAATATCTTTTACAAAAATCGATATAATATTAAATGAATTATAAGAAAAATAATTTGTTATATACAAAAGTTTAGGTTTATGTTTTACTATCTAATGATAATTTAAAAACCCCTTAAATTGATTAATAAAAATATTTTTAAAAATATATTTTATGCATTCATAAGTTAAATCTAATAATAAATAAATATTCTATTTATAATTAAAAAATTGAATATTATATAGATTTTTGAGAATTAAGAAATTTTGAGTTCTCATATGTAATGAATAATTTTTCAGAAAAAGAAAATCGTGGGTTTTTCACGCATAAAACATACCTATTTTCTAACACGTGGCAGCTAGTTGAAGTATCCAGTGACGCACTTCCGGTGACGTAAATTTTCTATTTGTTCTCTTTTACTACAGTTTTTACAGTTTACAGCTATTAGCGTCGAAGCAAAAAAATAAAAAAACGGTTCCTTTCGATATCTCTCTGCATTCTCTTGTCTTTAAGCTCAGGCAAATCCTGGATCCGAAAGTCTAACGGTAAGTCTATTCTCCAATTTCTTATTTATATTCTGCACCTCTATCTCTTCCCTTCACTAAGCCCTAATCTCCCAAAGAATCAACTGTATCAGTTTTGTTTTGTCTAATGAATCAAAACAATTTTTGCATTAATTATGACTTGTAAATAATAATCACTCGAAAAGGTTAGCTACTTTTTGCTTCATGTAAATGTTAATATCACTTGAATGTTTTCTTTTTGTTTGCTTTAATTTGTAGATTTGAAGGAAAGGGTAGCTGGCTGTTTGGGGAGGATCAAGATATGGTAAAGTAAATTTTTTTTTATAAATATTTTTGAAGAACTAGATTCTTTTTACTGTAATAATGAAATGAATGTTGACGTATTTTTTTTCACTTGTTTTGTTGTTTTTCAGTCTGCACTGTTCAATTTTCATTCTTTTCTCACGGTTGTGTTATTGGGAATTTGTACTTGCACTTATGTCAAGATGCATTTTCCTGCAATTTTGGAGCAGAGAACAGGGTATGCATCCTTCATTTCTTTTATTTCTGTTTTTATTTTATAATCTGTGATTTAAATGTGAGGGTAGCTCTTTGTTAAAAGGTGTACATTTCCTTTGATATTGTAAATGTGATTTTTCCCATTTCAAAGGATAAACTTTTAGCTTTGAGTTGATTTATGAAGATGAAGTTTTAGATTTTGCAAGACATTGATTAGAAATTGATGTTGTTTTCCATCAATGAAATAGAATTTATTTTGTTAAAAGTATTTTGCTGTAAATATGGAAAAAATCCATGTTTCTGTCAATCATGACACATTGTATAAGTGCACATGAAAGGAAGAGTCTCTGAGATTCTGATAAGTTTTTTTCTTAAAATTTCTACGGAGATAGACCAATGACTGCATTAGTTTAAGCAAACACCCTCACTCTTTGTGGTTATTCTAGTTGCATTTGGAGTTATCGGTTTTTTCAAGCTAAATGATGTGAATGCTTCAAACTATTGGCAAATTTTTATTTATTGTCAATGCTCATCCAAGTTGACTAATTATTTAATTATGTTGAGTGAGTTAGCATTCTATTACCAAGGTTTCAGGCTACTTCTCAAAAATTGCCAGACACCAATGCTGCTGCACACCCTTAACATATTCCTTGAACCTTGCTTGGGATGCTCACTGCTAGGGTGCTGCCTTCGGGATCATCTGTTCAGATTTTAGATCTAGTGCATCGACTTGAAAGCATTAGGCCTGCAATGTCTTTAAAAAATTTGCTTACTGCCACTTAGGTGGCTGAGCTGATTATCAACTAAATTGCTTTTTCCCCCTTGAGGAGGGGAAGGAATCCCACCTATTGTTGAGTCATTTTCTAGCCTACTGCCTATCTGAAGTGTCGCATTTGCTTGCCATCACACATGTTTATCTCACACTCGATGGAATGCTAGTAGAACTGGCAATGGTGAGGGGTGGGCAGTGGCTGGAAAATCCCACTATCCTCACCCTTTCCCCTGGTGGGGGGTGGGGGGGAAGGGGGAACAAGAGACTGTACCTGGTCTTGGCTTGCCTAATATTGAGTCCCTTTCCATGGACATGCCTGCTCTATCTCATAGGGTGAAATTGGTCTGATGGCGTAAACCAAAAACTCAAAGTGCTAAAAAGGAAAATGTCTTGTTTTTTTAAGTTCCATGTTTCTATGTTTTGCTGTTCAAATTCATTTCTGTAGCTACACTATATGACTTATAAACACTTGATATACTAATGCAGCCAGTAGCTCTCGACCTTCCACAAATAGCATGTTTAACTTTTGATGCTAAAATACACATCCCACAAAATTATTGACTGTCGAACAAAAGATAGAATTGCAACTTTGGAAAAAGCTACAGCCAATACAAAAGATATTATAGCCTTTTACTATTACAGATTACTATATTTTCTTCCAGTCTTGCATTTGGTTAGACTATCAACTAGTTGCTTTTTTACTCTTTCCTTGCTGAACTCAAGTCAATAATTTTACAAAATAGCCATATTGATGTGATCTGTTATCATTGAGGTTTATATATAAGGAAGAGTGGTTTTTGGTACTAATGTCTATATGAATTTTATGGACAGGTTCCGTGGGTTCTTTTGGAAGGCAGCCAGAATAGGTAAGCTTCCTTATCTAAATGCTTTGCCATTACTTTAAGGACCAGATAAAGTCATCTCACATATCCTCTTTCTGTTGGTCTTTTTGTATTCTGACACAACCCTTTTGTTTTGGCGGATGATGTATTTCTTTACTCTGTATTTGTACTAGTTATGAGTTTGGAAGTATAGTTTTCAAAGAAATGTGTCTCTGCTAAATTATTTGCTAAAGTAAATATTTAAAGAAAGCTACATATCATGCAAAAATGAATACAGCCCTAGACAACAATTTGGATTAAGCATAGGTGCAGAAGATCGAAGATCTGGAGGTTGTAGCTTAGTTAGTAACAGCTGAGTCGGGGTGGGACAGGTAGGTAGCTAATATGTAATTCTGATTTGCACACATTGAAGTCTGTTATTTCTGGTAAAATTTATCAGGAACAAATGTAATGTCAAAAGATTTTAATTAGTTCAAGCAGGTTTCCTAGCTGGTTATCAAAATTTAAGGTGTTCCTAAGCTGTTGATTGAGAATGAAGGAATGGTGTTGAAGTTTCATGAGATTTTAACTTGAAATAGGAATCCTTGTCATTAGTGACAGTAAGGGTAATATGATTACCGTTATCATCTGCATATCTATTTTGATCTAGTGCTGAGATTTCTGATTTTCATTGTTGGAAATACAATTGAAAGCTAGCCACATGCTCTAACTAAAAAATATCATTAATCTCTGGTCAGAAAAATTGTTTTCGTTTCTTCACCCTTGTTGGAAGGATTGACTTGATCTCCATATTGTAAAGCCAGTTACCTTGCTATTCACGTTCACATGCTGAATGTATGACATTAGAATGAAAAGAAAAATTATGGAGCATTGCAGAAATTTGATTAATTCATTTTATGGTTGGGAACCAATTGAAAGCTAGTCATATGGGCTAACTGAAAAAATATCCTTAATTTCTGGTCAGAGAAATTTTTTTTTTCTCCACCCCTATTAGAGGGATGGACTTGATCTCAGTATTGCGGAGCCAGTTACTTTGCTCTGAAAGCTGAGGATGCTATTGAGATTGTATGACATAGAATAAGAAAAACTAGTAGAACATTGCAGACATTTGATTAATTTATTTATTACTTTCTTCTAAGTCTACACAAGTAGTTTGGCTTCTGGTTTGTGTTTAGAAGCCAAAGTTGTAATCATATTTATATCATTTAAAAGGAAACCTGTAATCATTTAAAATCATGTGAAAGGAACTTAGAACTGAAGGTATGTTATGATAAGATCTATATGTATTTTATTGCTTATGAACTTGAAGCTGTATGTGCTTAGCCTGAATTACAGTCTGATAAAATTGTGTGGTTGCTGATATAGGTGAGCGTTTGAGTCCCTGGGTGGCTGTAGGGTGCTTCACGATGGGCGTGTCAATAATATTTTTCTGACAATGAAAGCTTCCTGTCTGTGCATTAGGAAGTAAGCTCAATTTTTTTTCTTTCTTTCTTGTGGGTAAATATGCCACCCATCAGAATTTGGTGTCATCAAATCATGTGTGATAATTAGTGTATCAATAACCATTGTTAAATGACCATTTTATGGACTTTTTTTGATGTCTTTCTTTGGTCAATATATATTTTTGGTTAGCCTATTTTTCGTACAACCACATCAATACTAGATTCGGAAGACCCTTTTGCTGGTAAGGTTATATTGGATGCCAAAATTCCAATGCATGATTTATAAAATCTGCGCTATTGTCTTGCTTTTTCTTTAAATCTTTTGCCTGACTTTGGGATCGATATCACCTAGGAAATTTATCTTGTGATTAGGTTTGGAATTGCTTATGTTAAAAGTTCTGAGATTCATTGGATATAAAGTGAAAATGCCATTCAACCTTGTTACAGAGAGAGAGAGAGAGAGAGAGTTGGATTGTAGAGATTTTGGAGTGCACGTTATGTTTATTAATTGGTAAATATATGGGGGCTTGTAATAGTTTTAAAAGCTGCAAAATATCTACTATGTACAGAGGCACCACTTATCTTCTGCAGAAGTGGAAGAAAAGGCTACAGCTCAAGCTGAAATTAGGGCTGTACGGAATTTAAACCTGGTGGGGATACAAGCTATGACATAAACTGTCAGCTTATGCTGGAATCTCTTCAAAACCACAATTTTCCCTTCCCCCCAGTGAATTATCGACAGGATTATCTTCTTGATTGGTTTTTTCCCAGAGTTCTCCTTGGTGACCTTACCCATCTCCTCATTAGCCTTTTGGTCTTCTCCTTCCCATTGGAGGGGATAGCTCCTGAGAAACACCCTTCTATTATTGTAGTCTTCGTAGCGAAAGCTCCTTGTTCTCATTCCATTTGCTTCCATGTCTTTGCAATTTCTACTTCAAGAAGTTAACTATTGTCTGATAGAGATGGCTTTTATAGGATTATAGGGAGGAAAAACAAGAGAAGAAAAGGGAAGGGGATTGAGAGAGGGTAGGAGGAGATATCAGTAAAAGACAGAGTAAAACCTGGAAGAAAAGACGCCTTCCAGGCGAAGAATAATTAATTTGTAATTGAAAATGATGTTACATCCTAGTATCCATCTGAATGGATTCTGTTGAATAGTATTTTTAGTTTTATATCATATATGCTCTGTGGGGCTGAGATGCAAGTTATTAGTATGTGTCATCCTTTCCCAATTCCTTGATCATTAGATTTTCATTATATGATAATGATGTGGGCATCATAGGTTATGTTATATTGAATATGCTCTTCAGTTTCTCCTCACAAGTCCCAAGACAGGATGATCCTTGTTTTCATCTAAGAAATATCTTGTATGGAAATTGGAGGTAGCATATTAAGGTGACAATTCCTAAAGATTTATGCTTTGATCATTGAAATAATCATCACATATATATTTACTTAGAATAAACCTGACGCTGAACCTTAGATTCTTTACATCCAGAAACATGTTACCACACTTAACATTTATGCCCACACCCTGACCTGCACATGCACCCATACCTAAGGGCTTTGAGGGTGTACAAAAATGCATGCTCCATACTATAATTCCTTTATTTATTGTTGAATCTTATTGTATGGGTCATGGAAACGAATTGCTGTACACTCTATACAATATAAAACAGATAGTTTTGCCGTTATGGGATTGAAGATATATGAAGCAGCTCTATTTTGGAATTTTTGCTTGCTGCATCATTAGGACAGACAGTATTCATCGGTGAAGGCACGCCATAAAGTTTGTTAATGATGTTGAGTTTTGTCTCAGGGTTTAGCCGTTTAACTAAGATAAAGACAAGCTGGATCAATTCCACGACTCATTTTTCATACATTGCTTAAAAGACCAATTGTTATTATCAATATTGTCTTATTTGTGCTGAACATATGTTGATATTACAAGTTTTAGTGTTTTCTGATCATTATGAAAGCCACAATGGAGGTTAAATTTTCCAACTTTTTGAACAAGAGAAGTGCGTTGCAGAAATTATTTGTAAAATGTTTACAGCAGTAAATATTAGGAGTTTAGCAGGCCAATCCAAAGTTTAATGGGGATTTTTCAAGAATATCCTAAAATTAATAAAAAAATATTATTTTTACTGCATAGTTTTTTTAAATACTACTTTTCTATTTTTTTTTTTTAATTTACAGTATGATTGCTCTTTAGTTGTTTTTCGTTTGTTTTATTTAAAATTAACTAAAGAAAAATAAAAAAATCAAAATTGTAATTAAAAAAAAAGTGTTAGAAAACTGTATTTTTAATATTTTAACACAGTTAAAATGAAAGAAAATACTGTAAATTTGATTTAAAGAAATACAGATATTTTTATTATTTTTCCAATCTTAATTATAACAAGCTAGAAAGCTTCTCCAAGTTATAATGGAAAAAAGCTGAGAAAGCAGACATCACTTTCATCTCATACAGTCATTAAATGTTGCATTTTCTAGAGAAAACATGATTACTTGGGTTGCTTCATTTTGAATTTGACAACCACCAGTCCGATACTTTTGAAATTCAGTGCACATACTAAAACCGAAAATGAAAATGGATCAGTCCATGCTAAATGGAGATTTCTGGGTATTCTCTCTAATGCAAAAATAAGTAGCAAGGAAACATACAAGCATAGAGCCCCAGTCAGAGAGAGATCTAGTTGATAGGAATTGAAAAATTCTCAAATTTTGAGTCTCTTTGTTAATCATTTATCATTTTTAGTAGGAGTTTATCGTTTTTATGATTAGCGGTAGGAGATGACTTTTTCTTATTATGTAACACAGATCTCATTAGATTTCTAATAAATATTAATAAAAATAGCATAAGGTTAATGCTTGCAACTCACAACAAGATATGTACAGCATGAATAATTATCCTTATTCTTCTTTTTGAAAAGCTGTTTGTCCAAAATTGATATATATACCTTAGAGGGTAGTCTCTGGTTGAAGTTTACTACTTCTGGAGCAGTGCAATTGTTCTCGTCCGGCCAACCCTTTTACCAACTAACTGTTAATTAAGTTTGATATATATATATATATATATATATATATATATATATAGAGAGAGAGAGAGAGAGAGAGTGTTAATTTATAATGCAATACTATCTTAAGAGTTTTAACATAATTATTTATTCAAAGTTCGAACTCAATATCTTAGTTGAGGTAGAAAAAACTCTTACCGTCTATTATGCAAACTATTAGAGTAAAAAAATCTTTTTTCAGGTAAAGGGTATATAAGCATATTTCAATCATGTTCTTCCTGTACTATGCACACCCAACAGTAGGTGGGCAGTTGAAGATGTATGATATATGTATCTCTTTAAGGAAATGAAATCATACAAGTAGAAGGGCAGAGAGAGAGAAAGAGAGAGAGAGAAAGAGACCTAGTGTACCCACATCCACTACTGATTCCACAAGTGTGAAATATAACTACTAGAAAGGGACATGAAGAACATTGCTGCTTCAAGCTGTAACACTTAATATGTGGACCTCTTCCTCATTAATTTCTCACCAGCTTAGTTAGGTCTTGTAGTAGGACTAATCGAACAAGTGGAGCTCACGCATTGCAGGAAACCATATAAATTAAATAAAATAAAATCCCTCTTGATAGCTGCAGCAATGATCTTACCATATCAGATAATTTTGTCTTTAGCAACTGAACCAGTTTCTTATATTAAAACTCCCCAAGTTCTCAGGAATTTCTCACCCCAATTCCACGAGGGATTGATACCAAAACAAAATGTATGCCTTATGTACAATTACAGAATCCATTACTTAGTTTCTTATCATCATTAGTACTATAAAAGGAAAGTAAGCACTTCAAAGATGAGAATTCTTAAATAAAACAAAAATATAAAAAGAGTATATTTTGAAGCTCAAATAGATCGTAGACTACATAATCGAAGTATTTGAGGCTTTACAGATTATAGGCCTACATAATCGAAGTATACAATGCTTTACATATCATTCATCATAGAAGTAATGTCAAGATATTAGTGAATAGCAAATGGAGTGGCTTTAACTCGAAATCTATTCATAAAATCAATCATTTTCTGGATTGGCATAGAGTCTCATCTTTTGCTATTTCTATTTAAAACGTTGTGAAATATCATATTTATTCTACGTATATGTCTTTCCTTCCTATCAATAAGTTTAGTAAAAAAGTTAACTACTTAATACTAAGGAAGCAAAAGATCTTGGGATTTTGAAATTTCATTTCCTTTGGATTCAAATATCACATGATTGACTGAGGCTCCCATTCTAAAATCCACTTGATTTTCAGGCCAATATGACATCAAAAGATTAAGAAAAGTTATCAGAAAAAGATCAATAGTAGCAAAGGCAAGACTAAAAAAGATGTCTATTCAAGGCAAAGTAATCAAACCACACAAAAAGAAGCTTTTCTCTCTTGTCTTGGAGCTACTGGCCTACTGCTAAAACAATAGTACTTCTATCAAAGTAAAATCTATAATTTCTTTTTTAAGGAAAAAAGGAAAAGAAAAGAGCACTGGACCCACTTCTGTAAATGCCATTACTTCACTTTCAAGACCAATAAACTTTCTCTCCAGATTGTAGTTGGAGTGACCAACTTTCATATCTACAAGCATAAACCCACTAGTCAGTCCATCTCTGTCTTCCCAATCAAGATAGCTTAGCTTCAAGTTCTATAATGGTAGAATAGACTACTGTAATAGACATGGGCAACTGTGTTCCAGCTCAAAAGAGTAGAGAACCTGCTATGAACCTCAAAAGTTCTATCAATCCTCAAGAAAACAATATCCAGATTGAATCACCCATTAAGGACAATAAAGTGAATAGTGATCTTTCCATGTCAGAACGCAATTCCAAGCTTCAATCTTCGGCTCCATCGCCCTATGGAACAAGTTTTAGAGGCTTGAGTATGATCCTAAGTTTTCTTTTTGTTAATATATATTTCCTTTCTTGTGTATGCCAGTCTGTGTTTCTGCATGCCTTTCAAAGACCTGCCCTTATTTTGCATATGCTTTAAGTGATCATAATGCTTTCTGGCCACATACTTTACTCAATGATAGTGGAACGCAGTTCTTAGAATTGGATCTGGTGATTTCAGTTCCAATTGAATTTTGCACTGTTGGCATGATAATCATCAAGAACTAAATTGGGATATGGCATATGTTTAGTTTACTTGAGGTTCTTCTGATCTACTCTCTGAACCTGTTAAGAGTTTTTTTAGTAGTAAAATGTCTGTTACTTGTGCAGGTAATCGGGAGGAAATGTTCTTCGATTCTCAGCCCTGGATAGATTCTGATATTGAAGATTTCCTCAGCGTTAATGGTGGTAAGATTCTGATAATTTCGTCTCTGCATTGTAGATTACTTACCATGCACATTTTCTTTCATCTTTGGTTGTCGACTAAGTTGCTGTACTTGTGCAGATTTCACTCCACTGAGTGGCGCTTCTCCACTTCATCAAAGCAGCTTCATAAGAAATCCTCAATGCGATGAATCTATTTATATTAGCAGCAATGTTAATTCATTACCTGAATCCTCTCCAACTGATATGAAGAAGCAACTGATTGAGTTCTTTCGCGAGAGCTTCAGTAGCGATGTTGATGACAATCAAAATTTACAAGACAAGACAGAAGCCAAGTCTATGGCGTTTTACCTTCCTTCAAAATGTAGAAATAGTAATACATACGAATCAGTAAACAGCTCTATTTGCAGTAGTGAAGCCACCCCAAATGGATATTTCAACCGTGCAAAAGGAAAACCAGCAGAATCTGAAGCTCAGTGTTGCTTTCCAAATTTTGTTCGAAGCTTGAGCTTTAGCGAAAGGAAGAAGAGGCTGAACTCTGCATATAATGGCTGCCAGTAAGAAGCATATCCGTAATCAGGCAGGTGCTGTATCTAATTACTATCAGTTTTACAAAGCTCTAAATCAGCATAGCCGCAAGAAGCAGAAATAACTTTCCTGTACTTACTAGAGTGAATCATGAAGTGAGTTTTATATATGAAAATGTTTTTCCAAGATCTTTAAAGAATTTCCAGTGTTGATAAAATTGATGATGGTTTCAATTATAATAGTTGGAGATTCTTTGAAGTGCCTTCTTTGTGAATTAATTTGTAATTCCTAGTAGAAAATCCATTATAAATCCCCAGAACTACAAAATTTAGTGTAATTTGATAAGTACTACAAAATTTTACTAGTTTTTAGTTAAGCCTCAGTTTTCTTGGAAGAATGTGTAATAAGCAGAAATTACCATGCCACTGTGACAAAGTGCAATCAATGTTTTATTTTCTTTTTATGCAGAACCAATGTGTTGAATCAAATAACAGACCACGGAGCTGTTGAAAGTACTAATAAGCTTGTAAATGTTTTTTCTACCAAGTGAATATGCAAGTTTTAGCTTCTTGTTTATCTCCCTCAAATTTCAGGCATGACTAGGCTAGAGGAAGGCTGCTTCCATTTTCTCAGGTCAAGTGATACTCGCTTCTTTTCTCCTGGTTTCATCCTCTCAAACTGCTATGAGTAGCAAGTTTCTTGTCTGCATTCCTGAAATTTTCCAGATATCCAAGAAGTATGCCACATTTTCTCATTTGATCGCCCACGAATTTTTTTATATATATACATGCCCCCTGAGGAAAATACACCCAAACCATAGTAAAGAGGAATAGAACACAGCAAATCCAGTTCCTTCCAGCACTGCGCAAGAACAAACAAAAAGAAACAGAAGCCTAAAAGAACTATAATTTACAGACTACAGTACCAGACTATCAGACGAACCATATTGCCCAAAGTTATTAATGACAACAATACACCAGAAAAGGAAACCAAGAACATGGAAATAGAGTTCAATATATAGAAAACAATCTTCTAATTCTCTTGGGTTTTGTTTCTTGCAAAGTTCCTTACTTTTTTCTGATTGCATCGATCAGACTGCTGCAGCCTGCAGGAGCAATGAAGATAGAAGAGTTGAAAGTGCAAATCTAAGAATATGTACATGTTAATTAAAAATTCGAGGAAAGAGTATTCGTTTACACTCTTTACCTGCTCGCAGCAGTGTCCCATCTATCTTTCACTCTCCCAATTTTCTTTGCAATCGAGCCTTACTCACTGTGAACACCACAAAAGTTCTGTCTTTTACTCTGTCAACGAACCGGAAATAGGCATATCTCCAACGCTTTTTCAGTATCAAAGTCCCACAGACAACCCAAAACCCCAAAGAAAATCCTGGTGCCAAGGCAATGTAAAACCACCACATGTCAATCCAACTTTCATCTTCACCTTCATCACCACTGAAACCTGAATCCTCCTTAGTTGATGTTGAGCAGTTGGTTGGTAGTGGAGATCCACAAAGTTGAGAGTTACCTTCATATATGGAAGGATCATTAAGGGTCTTGAACTGGTTGGCTGATGGAATTGGTCCTGATAAGTTATTGTATGACAAGTTCAGGGAGCTCAAGAGAGTCATGGAAGACATGCTTGGAGGAATGGAGCCTGATAGATGATTCAGTGAGATATCAAGAGTTTCTAATCGTTGTAGCTCTCCAATATTTTCTGGAATCTTTCCTGTCAATTGATTCTGAGACAGATTTAAGGTCCCCAAATATGCAAGACTAGTTATCTTTTCTGGAATTTCTCCCCTGAAACTATTTCTGGAGAAGTCTATCAGATTTACAAGACTAAGTATGTGCATGTATTCGAGCTGTCTTCCCTTGGTAACCAATACCATTCTACTAGAATAGTATGTATACTCATTTGGGCTATACGGTTGATAAAAAGCAGGAGTTTTCAAACCACTTAAATTTCCAAGGCATGGAGGGATGAATCCAAAAAAAATGTTATGTGCCAAGTCCATGACATGGAGAGCAGGGAGACCACATAGCTCCGGAGGAATATTTCCACTAAACATGTTGCCTCTTAGACTTAAGAGTTGAAGTCTTAATAGGTTCTTTCCAACCCACTTTGGTATGCTTCCAGAGAATCCATTTTCTCCAAGATCCAGAGTGTCCAATTCTGTACAATTTCTCAAGGCCAGATAGGGTACACCTGAGAGATTGTTTCCGAATAATGCCAATACTTGAAGGTAGGGGCATGAACATATCGATGGAGGAATTTCACCAGATAGGCTGTTGTTGGATAGGTTGATGACGATCATATCAGGTAGGTACTTCCATGGAATGTGGAGATTTCCAGACAACTGGTTTCTTGAGAGATCAAGAAACTGCAAACTGTTTTCTCTACTTATAGATGTGGGAATGCTACCGTTTATCAAGTTGTCAGAAAGGTAAAGGGATCTTAAAAATGGTACTTCTTGAAAGAAATTTGAGGGAATTACACCAGAAAACAAATTACTGTTTAGTTTCAGATAACTCACGTTAAACCAAACTGGGACTGGGCCCTCCAAGCGATTGGAACTCAAATCAATTACAGCTCTTGCCTTAAATTGTAAAGCACTGGGAAGTTCCCCTTCCAATTGGTTACTAGAGAGATCTAACAGACCCAATTGTGGCGACAATTTCCATACCCAATCAGGAATTATGCCCGAAATCCCTGCATTTGCTAGAGCTAAACCAGAAAGATTTTTTTGAGTTTTAAGCCATGAAGGAAATGTGGAACCCCAATGGCAATCATACATTCTAAATACTTTAAGACTAAATGCAGGGATCCATTTATTTCTTAAATCAGCTAATGATTGCCTGTGAGAGGATACAGTGAAATACTTCAGCTTTGCAAGACCTGACAAATGATCTTCGGAGACAACGCCTCTCCAAGAATTGTAAGCTAGATCTAAGGAAACTAATCCTGAGAGCTGTCTAATAGTGTCAGGGATTGTTCCATTCATCTCATTACCATTTAGAGATAAGTCCTCCAAAAATGACAAATTTCCAATAGACAATGGAATTGAACCAGAAAAAGAGTTGCCCCCAAGTTGTGAAGTTCTCAAATACTTGAACTTTCCTATTGACTCAGGTATTTGCCCACTTAAGCGATTCCGAGTCACTATAAGCATCTCCAAGCTACTATTACTACACATCGACATACTCTCTAAAAAATCAGTCATCTCACCAGTGTTCTTGTTGTCTGAAAGGAATAAACCTTTCAAATTGCAAAGTGTTCTCCCGTCATTATTTGACAAGCGGCCTTGAATCTTACAATTTGCTAAGTCAGGGTACATGAGGGTACTAATATTGAACAACCATTGAGGTATCGTAGTATTGAATTCATTCCCTTCGAGGTCAAGGAGGAGAAGAGAGCTGAAATTCATCATTGGGAGAGTTTGAGGGAAGTGATATAGATTGCAGAAGGGCAAATGCAGCTGAGATAGAGAAGGAAGCATATTAATATCCTGCAGCCAAGTGGGTGATGCAGAACTTAGATTAATGTATGCTAAATTTAGGTATTCCAAATGAGAAAGTCTAGTGATCCAATTCAGATCAGAAACATGATAATTGTGGGGAAGATTTTGAAAGTATGAGGATATATTCAGAACAGAAGGAGAATTCAGGTTAAGATAACGCAAGTTCGACAAATTTCCAAGATGGGGAGGAACTAGTCCAAAAAATGATGAGCTAGAGAGGTCAAGATAAGTCAGCTCACTCAGGGAACCGATAAAGCTTGGAATCGTTAATCCTTGGAAATTGTTGAAACTTAAATCCAGGTAATATAAATACTTCAATTCAAGCAAAGAAGGATTTAAGTTACCTCCAAGGCATGAGAGTCGATAAGCTGCCATACCCTTTTCATATGCATCACCTTCTAGATTTATAAAGGTGTATGGAAATCGGTTCTTAAGATCAAGCATAATGATATTTCCAGTTTCCCTGCTGCAACCAACTCCTAGCCGTGAACAGCAATCTTTTCCAACCCAAGAAGAAAGCCGACCTGAAGGATCTTTAAGATCTGCTTTGAATTTAATAAGCGCTTCCCTCTCAATGTCAATGCAACCTGCATTGAAATGGCTGGAATTGGCACTCAGTGTAATTGCTTCAAGGGAAACTGATTTCAAGAATATCTGAAGAGAAAGGAGAATTGATAAAAGTTGGAAGGAAGTTTTCAGGTTTGCCATTTTCACCTTGATGTCTCAAGATAAAAGACCTGCCACTGCAAACATTCTAATATATAATGCAGCAAGCAACTTCTACTTTCTTTACGTTCATGGCAATCTGCAGTAAAAGCACAATGTGCCAGAAACCAAGAAGTCCAACAATGAAAATGATCATGCAATGTAATTTACGTCAAAACTTTTCAACTGCTCAAAATAAATTTTGTATCCTTAATCTAGATTGAAGAATCGGACATGTTTTAGACATTGAAACTTTTTAAAAGCTGTTAAAAATATATTAAAAACTTCAAAAGGATTTCCTAATATATATTATTATTTTTAACTTTTATAAATTTTATGAACACCGAAGAAATGTTTGAAAAAATTTATGAAAACTTTGAGATTTATATTTGTTGAAAAGGATTTTCAACTTTTCTGATTTACATATTATCTCATCTTATTTTAGAGTTAAGATCTTAAATTACTAATTATATATTATGTCGAGAAAACTGGATGAAAAGTATTCGATCCGAAAACTATTTAAATTTAAATATAATTATTTGAATCTTCAAACTCCATTTTAAGTTTTAATTTTTATCAATCGTATCCATTTCAAATCCGATTAATACTATCATATCATATGCTATTCAAATTCCTCTAAATTTGATTATAATTTATGTTATAATTTTATTTTATAGTATCTAATCGGATAATAAATACTTTATCCATTAAGAAATAAATTTAAATAACGAAAAAATACCTATTAAATAAATTCATTTAATATATAAATATTAATAAAATCAAAATATAAAAACTAAATTATTAAAAAAATATTTCAGTGAAAATTTAATATAAATAAAAATATTTATAAAATTTAAATCAATTGAATAAAAATTAAAAATATTAATATTAAATAAATAAATGCTACCCATAAATGTAAAAATTCAAATTTTACGATCATAAATATTAAAATTAAATCTAAATTTGTACAAATCTGATTATATATTTTTTAAATTAATGTTATTAAAATTTGAAAGAATCAAATAACTAAAATATGTGGACTTGGCAATTCTAGTGTAAGACTTTTTCAACAAATATGCCATAACGTATGGGGAAAGTTATTGAAAACTTGCATAAAATTGAAGCTATATCATCATCAAGTTTAATATTTTTCCAAAAGTTTTGTTGTTTTCCAAATGACTTTGACTAACTTTTGAGATTTGGGTTCAAATTTGTCTATAAAAGTTGCAACATTTCATATCTGTTGCTATCAAACCTCCCACAAATTTTCAACTTAATTGAAATTAGTTGTCATGAGTCATGATAAAAGCCCTATCCCAATTGGCCTTACTTCAAGTTCTTAAACAAAGTCATACCAAAACAACATATGTACCCCAAATTAATATATTTAATTTTTCTGTTATTTTTTTTATTAATATGTTTAGATTCATTTTGTTTCACATAATTCTAACTTAAAAATACATGTGATAAGGATTTAATCTATGTTCCTGCTAATATATTTAAATAAAGTTAATATTATAAGAGTTTACAAGTTTGTTATATTTGATATTATTTTAGCTTAGATAACTACTATATAAAATTGTCAAGTCTACTAAACCAGCCTTAATTCAACCCAATTAAACGTTTTTCAAATAAATTAAAACTTTAGAGATAATATATAATTTTAGCATAAGAATAAAATAATATATTTAAGGATTAGAATTTGACTAGAGTGTCAGCTAAATTCCAGGATTAGTAAGTTCTAATATTAAGCAAAATTTGCTAGTTATTAGACATTCAATCCGATTTAGGGAAACATCAAAGGATATAAGAATGGGATTCTCATCTCAGATTCTCAACAGCAAGCCATCAACATTAATGTAATAGAAGGTACTGAGAATCTAACCTGAAGCATATAAGGTTGGCAGGGTAGTCCTCTATTTTCATTTAGTGGATGTATGACAAGAACATACAGTACATATAGATAATTATTCTGGTGTCACATTACAGTGACAAAAGATACTACAAAAACCACAAAAACAAGCATGCTCAAGCGAGCAAGAAAGAAAGGATCTTCTCCTTAAGTTGGTCCAAACCTGACTAAGTTACAATGCATTTCCAGATCATTGCAGTTAAAACATAATTTCATAGTAATTAAATAAATTCCTAAAAGCAAGAATGATAGTAGAAAAGGAGTAAAAGAAGTAGCATCTTCTTTTCCCCCCTCCGACTTTTTCTGTAAACGTGCCACATTCTGATAATTGGGCTAGAAGAGCTTGCCCTTCATTTCATCAATGAACTTGAAATAAGCATCCCTCCAAGACTTCTTGATCACCAATGTACAACAAACAGCCCAGAACCCAACAATGAATCCTAGTCCCACACTTACATAGAACCAGAAAATATCATGCCCGTCATTGTCTTCACTTTCAACATTGTCTCCCCTGTCAATTGTATCTTTACTGAGTTGGATGGTAATGGAGACTCACAGAATTCTGGGTTACCCTCGTACCTAGAAGGACCAGTGAAGGTTAGGAACTGATTAGTTGATGGAATTTGGCCGGACAAGTTGTTGTATGACAAGTTCAAATAGCTCAAGGA
Organism: Ricinus communis; assembly: GCF_019578655.1. Lineage (NCBI taxonomy): Eukaryota > Viridiplantae > Streptophyta > Magnoliopsida > Malpighiales > Euphorbiaceae > Ricinus > Ricinus communis. Next base: position 28,223,493 of record NC_063262.1, read on the forward strand.
AGTCAATGAAGACATACTAGGAGGAGTAGACCCAACAAGATGGTTATATGAAAGGTCAAGACTTTCTAGCGAACGCATTTTGCTAATACAAATTTTTAAGCAACCACAAGGAATCAGGCAAATCTCCTATAAGATTTTTTGAACTCAAATCTAATCTCTCCAGGCTATTATTATTGCATACACTCAAAGCATCAACGAATTCATTTATTTGGCCACTAAGTAAATTACATGACATATCTAAAGTTTGGAAGTTGCATGATCTTCGCCGTGATATTTCAGGAATGTGTCTGTAAGTTGGCAATCAGAAAGCTGAAGTCTCACAAGGGTGCTCATATTAAAGACCCATTGAGGTATTGGGGAGCTAAAGTTGTTGCCAACGAGATCAAGGACTAAAAGTGATGTAAAATTACAATTGGAAGATACTGAGGGAAGTCTTGGAGTTCAGTGCTGGGTAAATGCAGCTCCAATAGTGAAGAAGCATGTTGACTGCATGCAGCCAATTAGTTGATGCCTTGCTAAGGTATAGCCTGACAAATCAAGATACTAGAGGGAAGGAAGGCCAGAACGCCAATTTATGTCTGAAACCCAGAGATATGTTCTAGAAGAATATGATGTAAGATCAAGATGAATCAAGTTTGACAGATTTCCGAGATGAGGGGGTACCATTCTGGAAAAGAAAATGCAGAGCAAAGGTCAAGGTACCTCAAGTGTTTGAGGGAACCTATGAATTCTGGAATAGCAGCTCCTTGGAAATTATTTTGACTCAGGTCTAGGTAATTTAAATGTGTCAGGTTAAGCAAAGAAGGATTTAACGTACCGCCTAAACACGATCTGTTTGTAGATGTTGCATCACTTACATTCACTAGATCACGAGCATCATGGCTCTGAAGGTCTAGCTTGACAATGTGGCCTGTCAGATTGCTGCATCCTATTCCCATCCAGTTGCAGCAATCTTCACCAACCTATAAGGAAAGCCAGCCAGAGGGATCCTTAAGACTTCCTTTAAATTTAAGGGGTGCTTCTCTTTCCATCTCAATACATCTTGCAGCACTAGAGTTGGACTGTTTGGCCTCAACAAAATGTAAAGTCAACAAGAAAAACTAAAAGAAGAAAAAGAAATCGTATAGGGATAATACTGCAAGCCATGTTTTTTTTCAAAAAGAAGCTTAAGCTTTGAGCAGATTATACACCAGAACTTCTATTTAAAGCAAGCATTATTTGCCTTCTTATTTCATTTCATATTATCGGTTCCTTCCTGTTAGTGATTTTTTTAATGTACATGGACATTTAACTTTCAACTCATAATTGTTGGTTTCTTCATGTCTTAACTACTACTTAAATTCTTCAGCCTTCCAATCAATCCACCTATACAGATCATACATCTCTTTATATTACAGAAATCCCTGAATTGCAGAACAAAGATATATATATATATATATATATATATTTAAAACAAGTAAAGAATGAACATTTTTTCTCTTGGCATTTTAAGGTGATAATGATTTTTTAAAGATAAGTACTTTGACTTTGAATTTTGAGAATTTGTGGGCAACATGTTGGGTTATGCAGCTGCTGGCTAATTTGTCATATGAGAGAAAGACATGTTCAAGCTTAAGGAGTAAATTAAAAGGAGAGGAAACTTCAATTGAATATAAAAAAGACTTTCAAAGTATTGAGCTTATTTTAATCTTTCAATCACCTAATTCCTGACAAGAGCAGGAATATTAAACATTTGATTTAAATTATTGAGGAAAATGAATGAAGGTCTTAGGTGCCTGATTGATAGTCTAATCTTTAAAGAGTCACTCCAATCAACTCAAAACACACACCTAACCAAATAGGAAAAGTTTCAGCTCCAGAAGATGAGGAAAAATTATCATACTTTTTGCATATCAAAACCTACAGACATTTTAATGCATATTTGCTCATTTACTGATGAAAGGAAATAGCATATGCATGTACTGTATATACACATGACAATTTTAATAACAGACCATTAAAAAAAAGCCAAATGTATAACTCTTTCAACTTTGGCCATTTAGTCAATTTAACATAATAACTTTCATTTGACCTAACAAATACCTGAATTTGTCTTTCATAATATTTAAACACTTTTTGATATATGCTTTCATCTAATACGTCAACATGTGTTGCACAAAGATATTTAAATATTATTAAAAAATTTAGGTGTATATTAGATTAAATTGAAAACTAAAAGTGTTTAAATATTAAAAAAGGTAAAATTCATATATTTATTAGGTTAAATAAAAAATTAAAGTGTTAAACTGACTAATCAATATAAATTTAGGGGCATAAATATGTATTTAGCCTTAAAAGAGCATATTAACTTCTAATATACCAACATGTCTTTCTTTAACTTCAACCAAATGTTAGAGGATTAGACAAATAATCTATTCGAAGAAGGAATCAATTTATTGTAATCAATAACTTGAAATTGTGCTTTTAAATTATGATCAACAAAACCACAATACAAAAATTTGCTAAGAGACTAATTACCAAGTCTGCATGCATTAACACTAAGTTGTACGAGAATGAAGACGGGACACGAGATATGATATGAGAATATGAAATTTTCTAAAAGATTAGAAAACGAAATGCTAGAAAATGTTTATATATATATACTAATATTTTAAAACAAAATTTAAAGAAGAAATAATTATTAAGAAAAATTAAAATGTAAAAAGTTGAAAATCACCGATAAATAAGAAAAAAATTAAAAATCCTTCTCAAATTAAGAAATTTAATTAAGCAGAGAAATTTTATCACTAAAATAAATAGAAAAAGATTAAATATTCTTTTCAAAATAGAAAATCCAATTAAATAGAAAAGAATTCAAAATTTTTAGAAATAAATAAAAATATAAAAAGATAATAAATTATACTTTTTAAAATTTCTGAAACATGTCCAAAAGTTTTCAAATAATTTCAGTATCTAAAATGGAAAAGTAACACATTCCTTTGGGTAGGCCGAACCTTGCATATGCTCCAGGAAACACCGGGTTTAAGGAAGAGAAGTCCTGACCCAACATGTTCAAGCTTCAAAACAGAAGAGCTCTATGCATCCCTCATGGCTTTTGAAGTAAAAATTTTAAAAACAAAAAAATTGTCTGTCTTCATAAACATTTTTTTTTAATTGTATCTCCATCTCACTAAACCTGAACTAATAACTAATTAAGGGTAATTTGACTTTCAGCGCAGTGTCCTCTCTAGTAATTTGATAAAAAAGAAATTATATATAATAAAACAAGATGCCAATCCTCTGCTGCTTTAAAAGAAGTTCTGCCCCTAGCTTGTTCAAAGGTTGAGCTTGATTATTTGCAAGAAGATGGCTTGCAGCATAACCCCTCTGAAACTTCTTTTTCTCCTTTTAATTCTGCTAGCTGATTCCATTTTCCTTGGGTCCAAACAGTCCAATTCTAATGCTGCAAAATGTATTGATGCGGAGAGAGAAGCCCTTCTTAAATTCAAAGGAAGTCTAAAAGATCCTTCTGGTTGGCTCTCCTCTTGGGTGGGTGAAGATTGCTGCAACTGGATGGGAGTAAGCTGCAACAACCTGACAGACAACGTTGTCATGCTAGACCTTAAAAGTCCTGATGTATGTGATCTAGTCAATGTAAGTGATGCAGCAACGTCATACAATAGATCATGTCTAGGGGGTACGTTAAATCCTTCTTTGCTTGACTTGACATATTTAAATTACCTGGATGTGAGTGATAATAATTTTCAAGGAGCTGCTATTCCAGAATTCATAGGTTCCCTCAAAAACTTGAGGTACCTTGACCTTTCCCAAGCATCATTTTCTGGATTGGTTCCCCCTCATCTTGGAAATCTATCGAACTTGATTCATCTTGATCTTACCACTTATTGGAACCCAACACCTCTCTGGGTTTCAGATATAAACTGGCTCTCTGGTCTCCCTTTCCTTCAGTACCTTGGTTTAGGACGCGTAGACCTTAGCAAGGCATCAACTAAATGGCTGCAAGCAATCAACATGCTTCCTGCACTCTTGGAGCTTCACTTGTACAGTAATAAACTTCAAGGCTTCTCCCAATCTCTTCCACTTGTAAATTTTACATCACTTTTGGTCTTTGATGTTACTTACAACAACTTCAGCTCTCCAATACCTCAATGGGTCTTTAATATAAGCACCGTTGTCACTGTTCAACTTTATGACTGCCAATTTTCAGGACACATTCCCGAAATATCATGGGGAAGCTTATGCAACTTGAAGAGACTAGATCTATCATCTAATTCTCTAACTGGCCAAATAAAAGAATTCATTGATGCTTTGACTGGATGCAATAACAATAGCCTAGAGAGTTTAGATTTGAGTTCAAACAATCTTATGGGGAATCTGCCTGATTCCTTAGGTTCGCTTAGCAATCTGGAAACACTTGGCCTCTATCAGAATTCATTCTCGGGTCTTCTTCCAGAATCTATTGGAAATTTGTCAAGTTTAAGTGCGCTAGACATGTCCTTCAACAAGATGACGGGGAACGTCCCTGAAACCATTGGACAGCTTTCAAGGTTATATAAATTGGGCCTCTACGGGAATTCATGGGAAGGAATCATGACCGAAATTCATCTTCATAATCTCACTAGACTTGATGATTTTTCCTTATCATCTACAACATATTATTTAATTTTCAATGTGAGACCTGATTGGACTCCCCTATTTAATCTAACCTACTTGACAATTGATGATTGCCAAGTTGGCCCCACATTTCCGCCATGGCTCAAAACTCAAAACCAAATTTCTCAAATTACACTATCAAATGCTGCAATTTCAGACACAATACCTGCTTGGTTCTGGACATTATCACCAAACATTTGGTGGTTGGATCTTTCTGTTAATCAATTAAGGGGAACGCTTCCGAACTTGACAAGCATTGGAAACAATTTAGGAGCATGGGTTGATCTGGGTTTCAACCGCTTGGATGGTTCAGTCCCGCTTTGGTCAAATGTGACAAATCTATCTCTGAGGTACAATTTATTGTCAGGATCAATTCCCTCAAAAATTGGACAAGTTATGTCAAGGTTGGAAAATTTGGATCTTTCAAATAACCTTTTGAACGGTAGCATCCCACAATCCATAAGTAGACTGGAGAGATTATATTTTCTTGATTTGTCAAGCAATTACCTATCTGGCAACATCCCTTCCAATTGGCAGGGTTTGAAAATGTTGATGGTCTTAGATCTATCAAATAACAGTCTATCTGGTGAAGTTCCAAACTCTATTTGCTTATTACCTTCGCTTATCTTTTTGAAACTAAGCAGTAATAACCTCTCTGGGGAGCTCTCTTCTACTGTACAAAACTGCACTGGCTTGTACTCACTTGATCTTGGTTATAATAGATTCACCGGAACCATATCTGCCTGGATTGCAGATAACTTGCTTGCATTATCATATATTGGCCTGCGAGCCAACTTGCTAACCGGTATCATTCCTGAACAACTATGTAGTTTTCTCAATCTCCACATCTTGGATCTTGCACACAATAATTTCTCGGGGTATATTCCTAAATGTTTAGGTGATTTGCCAGCTTGGAAAACTCTGCCCATTTTATATCATGTGACCTTCCCTTCAAGCCAGCATATCGAATTTTCCACACATCTTGAATTGGTAGTGAAGGGAAATAAAAACACATACACCAAAATAATTTCTCTTGTTAATATCTTAGACCTATCCCACAATAATTTAACAAGAGAAATCCCTGAAGAACTAACAAATCTTTCAGCCTTAGGTACCTTGAACTTATCCTGGAATAAATTTTCAGGACAGATACCAGAGAGTATTGGGAACATGAGATGGTTAGAAAGTCTAGACCTGTCATGTAACCATCTCGTTGGTTCTATTCCTCCTAGCATGTCTTCATTGACTTCCTTGAGCTATTTGAACTTGTCCTATAATAACTTGTCAGGAAGAATACCATCCACTAATCAATTTCTTACCTTCAACGATCCTTCCATTTACGAGGGCAACCCATTACTCTGCGGTCCTCCATTGCTAACCAATTGCTCTACACTCAATGACAAGGGTGCAAATGGAGATAACAAAGATCAAAGTGAAGATCAAAGTGAAGATGAACATGAACATGACACTTTCTGGTTTTATGTAAGTATGGGAGTCGGATTCATTGTTGGATTTTGGGTTGTTTGTGGTACACTGGTGATAAAGAAGACCTGGAGACATGCATATTTCAAGTTCATTGATGAAATGAAAGACAGACTCTTCTTGGTCATTTTTCTGAATATGGCACGTTTAAGAACGAAGTTGGAGAGTAATTGAGATGCTGCTTGATAACAAGAGGTAACTGCCTTGCTTAAATTTTCTTTTTTCTTTTTTTTTGTTTCAAATTACTTTGTGATTACATTTTAACTGCAATGATTTGGAAAATGCAGCTTGATGACAATGTGAGCAAATCTGGACAGTGTAGAAGTTCTTGAATAAAGGGAAAATAATCTTGTCTGTGTATAATTTTACCTGATTCCCTGTGTGTGAGTGTGCACATTTTCCGAAAAAGTGCACCATCTGTAGCTTCCGTTGTGTTTAAAGATAAAGGTTGATTGATTAAAGATCCTTCTGGTCAGCAAATTGGGCTTTTGTTTTTCTTTTCTTTGTTAGTCTTGAACCTGTTCATGAATGGAGGTGGTTTAAGGTCACCAAATATAAATATGAAAACAATTGCTATGTTTAAATGAATTCAAATCATATTCAATTCAGCATATCGTTTGTACTTTGTCTGTCTAGTATTTTCTCAGGAATGATAATGAGGCATAAAACTTGTCAGATATGCACTTCCTGTCAGTTTTCAGTTCACAAACATGACAGATTTGTTACACATTCAGGAAATTAAAGTGAAACGCCAGCTGCTGGCTTTAAAATTTTATTACATTGACTTGGTTGAACCCAAAAAGGAAGAAGAAATCGTCATGCGAAAAAAGAATTGAGGAAAATGAATGGAATTCTATCTAATATCAAATCCTTAGAGGTTATTGAAGTGATCCAATCCTTAGATTTAATAATTCTATCTAATAATCATTAAGAATTAATAATTAAATTATTATTTTGGATCTATATGTATTACTGTTCTTCATTACAGAGGATTTGGGGATTTTTGGGGACAAGATTGCATAGCCTAGTACCTGATTTGTTGTACGAGGTAAGACTTGTTCATAAAAGAGACGGAAAACTATAATTAAATTGCAAGCATTCACAGATGACAAATGAAAAATTACAACTATATTCAGACAAAGATTCACTATCAAACAACTGATTCTTCGACGAGAACAGCATAGTAATATTTATTTTTTTAACAAGAACGACAAGTTAAATTACTTTAAGAGACAATAGATACTTTCCATTGAACATATACTGGACTAGTCTGACTTTCAAAAGAAGCTAAGTAACTGTACCCTGATAATTTATTGTGTGAAAGATCACAAGTGGCAAATGTTCAGTTTGAGAACGTCAAAATACTGAAAACCTGAAGCATATTTTCCGTTTCTCTTTTACTCCTTTTCTTTCTCGTCAGGATTTCCTCTTGTTTTTGCTAGTGAGCTGTAGCAAAATGCCCAAATCGGAATGAAGTCAAAGACAACTTATTAAAAGAAATAACTTAGAAGTAGAAGAAAAAAATATTGTTTCCTTTATTTACCTATTCTTGCAGCCCTCTAACCTTCTTAGATTTCTTCCTCTGACCACAAAACTTTCTTCTCAAACGGGCCTTTCTCAAGGCAAAGAACACATAGATTCTATCAATCACTTCATCGACAAAATGATACTAGGCGTGTCTCCAAGACTTGTTTATTATCAAAGTTCCACAAACAATCCAAAACCCAACAACAAATTCTGGTGCCATTGCAATATAAATCCATCGCATTTCAATCCAATCTTCGTCGCCACCTTCATCATCCTTAACTCTTGGATGGTCCTCATCGTTGGAGGTTGAACACTTTGTTGGTAATGGAGATCCACAAAGTTGAGAGTTCCCCCATAAATGGAAGGATCATTGTAGGTTTGGAACTGATTGGCTGTTGGGATTGGTCCTGACAGGTCATTGTGCGACAGGTTCAGGTAGTTCAACAAAGTCATGGAAGTCATGCTAGGGGGTATAGGACCTGAAAGGTGGTTGGAAGAAAGATCAAGTGTTTCTAATAGTTTCAGGTCTTTAAGCTTCTCTGGAATCTTTCCAGTCAATTGGTTCCAAGATGAATTCAAGGAACCAAGGTATGCAAGATTACTTATCTCTTCAGGAATTTCTTCCATGAAATTATTTCTTGACAGGTTTATGACATTTACAATGCCAAGTATGCGGATTTGCTCAACTTGTCTTCCCTTCATAACCAAGTCCATCTTTTCCTCATACAATACAAGGGAGTATAGAACTTGAGGAAAATAAATAGGAGGAGATTTCAATTTTGAAAAATAGCCAAAATATGAAAGGATAAATCCAGAAGGATTATTTTCTGCAAGATCCAAGATATGGAGATCAACAAGGCTACAAAGGCGTTCAGAAATGTTTCCAGTAAACATGTTGCCTCTTAGGCCTAAACCTTCCAGTGTTGGCATGCTCTCCCCAATCCATTCTGATATGCTGTCAGTGAATTTATTTCTCCAAGATAAAGGATGCTCAATTTCTTGCAGATCTTCGAGGACAAAGAAAGTTCTCCAGAAAGATGATTACTGAACAATTTCAGCACATTAAGATAGGGTGATAAGCATATGGAAGAAGGAAGTTCGCCGGATAGATTATTCTTTGATAGGTCAATGACGCGCACATTCATCTCCTGCCAAGGAATGAGGAGATTCCCCGAAAATTGGTTTTTTAAGAGATCAAGCATTGTCAAATTCTTCATTGAAATTATGCATGGAGGATTCTACCATTAGCTTCTCGACAGTGACATTTCTCTACAGAAATTCATGGTAATTGGACCTGAAAACTTGTTATTGTCCAAATTTAAATCACTAACATTAGACCAATTCGGAAGTGGCCCCTCCAGTAATTAGAACTCAGATCAACCCAAGCCCTTAATCCAAATTCTAATGAATAGGGACTTCCCCACTTAACTGGTTACCTGAAAGATCCAAGGAAGTAAGTTGTGGAGACAATTGCCAAATCCAATCAGATATATTTCCAGAAATTGCTGTATTCTTAAATATCAGAAAGTAAAGACTTTTTTGAGGTTTAAGCCACGCGGGGAACATGGATTGCAAATCACAATCAGTGATTTGGATTTCCTTAAGATTAAAAGAAGGAATCCAATCATGGCTAATATTGATAGACAGAAACATTCTTAGAGATGATATACTAAAACTCTCCAGCTTCTTTTGACCCAAGAAATGAGTTTCAGACAAGACACCTTTCCAAGAATTTTGTGTCAGATCCAGGGAGATTAAATTTGGTAGATGTCCAATGCTATCAGGGATTATCCCATCCATTGCATTGGCAGGTAGGTTCAACCTCTCCAAAAATGACAAGTTACCAATATCAGATGGAACTGAACCTGAAAAAGGGTTCTGCCCAGGTAATAGAGATTTCAAATACTTGAATCGTCCTAATGACTCGGGTATCTGTCTACTTAACTTATTATCTCATAATTCTAATTTCTGCAAGCTACCATTGCTACATTCAGACAAACTGCCCAGAAACTCGAAAATTTCACCACTAATTATATTATAAGATAGATCTAAAGCTTGCAGGCTGCAAAGTTTTCCCCATCCGTCATCAGCTATGGACCCTTTTATTTGACAATTCATGAGATTAAGGTCCTTAATAGTACTAATGTAGAATTTGTATTGATGAACTGTGATGAGTATTTACAATAGACTTAGAATTCTAAGTTCATTTACAACTGATTATAGAATTTATACTGATACTTGTATATGCCTAACGGCTACTTTCTGAGAAGGGTAAGGTAGAAGTAACCTTTCCTGCTTTGCAGGAAAGGTTGTTGCTCCCTTTCACCCTTGGTCAGTGATGAGAAGCCTGCACAATGTGCAGTCTCTGAGACCATGCCCTCCATGTCCTTCATTCTGCTTTCTTTAACACTCCCCCTCAAGCTGGGTTCATATAGGTTTATTGAACCCATCTTGCTGAGAATAGACTGATGATTCTGCTTGTCAAGACCCTTTGTAAATATGTCTGCCAGTTGATCTTGACTCTTGATGTAAGGAGTTTCAATTTCCCTTTTTTGAACCTTTTCTCGGATGAAATGACAATCGACTTCGATGTGCTTGGTCTTTTCATGAAACACTGGGTTTGATGCTATGTGCCGAGCAGCTTGATTGTCACAAAACATTTTCATAGGCTCCATGGTTTCTACTTTCATGTCCTTGAGTACTTGCTTTACCCAAATGAGTTCGCTAGCCGTGGATGTCATCATATGATATTCTGCTTCGGCGCTTGATCTAGTAACTACGCTCTGTTTTTTGCTTTTCCATGTCACCAAGTTTCCCCCGATGAATATACAGAATCCAGTGGTTGACTTTCTATCACAACTTCTAGCCCAATCCGCATCCGAGAAACCGACTGCATTAGTAGAGTTATTTTTCTTCATCCAGATTCCCTGTCCGGGTGTTCCTTTAAGATAACTGAGAATCCGATCAATGGCTTCAAGATGGCTGGTACGAGGAGCATGCATAAACTGACTTATCACACTAACTGCAAAAGAAATGTCAGGTCTAGTGACAGTTAAATAAATTAATTTCCCTACTAAACGCTGATAGTGCCCTATGTTGGTCAGAGGATCTCCGTCTTCTAAATTGAGTTTAGTTTTAGTTTCCATTGGAGTGAGAGCAGGTTTGGCTCCTATCTTGCCAGTTTCCTTTAATAGATCAAGGGTATATTTTCTTTGGGATAGGAATAAACCTTTGCTGGATTTTGCTATTTCTATGCCTAGAAAGTATGATAACTGACTTAGATCTTTAATGTCAAATTCCTTTTTTAGATGTTGTTTGACATTTTCTATCTCTTGATTATCATTTCCGGTTATTATGATGTCATCAACATATACCAAAAGAATAATAGTGTGTGTGTGGGTATGTCTAACAAACATGGAAGAATCAGAATCACACTTATTAAAGTTAATACTTAATAAAAAAACAGTTGAGTTTAGCATACCATGCCCTTGGGGATTGTTTCAGGCCATAGATTGCTTTCTTGAGCTTATATACTAGAGATGAGTCTGAGTTTGTCTTATATCCAGGAGGAATGGCCATGTAAACTTCTTCTGCTAAATTTTCTTAAAGGAAGGCGTTCTTGACATCCATTTGGAATAGATTCCAACCTTGATTGATTGCTACTGAAAGTAGGATCTTAACTGTGTTCATCTTGGCCACTGGAGTGAATGTCTCTTGATAATCGACTCCGTAAGTTTGCGTGAAGCCTCGGGCTACGAGTCTGGCTTTGTATCCGTCAATAGTTCCATCACTATTGTATTTGATCTTGTATACCCATTTGCATCCTACTGGTTTTTTATTTGGTGGAAGGGAAACAATACTCCATGTGTCATTCTTTTCAAGGGCTAGAAGTTCTTCTTCCATAGCCTTACACCATTTGGGGTCGGCATTAGCTTCGTAGAAGTTTGTAGGTTTGGAGTGATTGGAGAGCTGACATAGATAATTGCGATATTGGTTAGATACAACATTATATGAAATAAAATTCTGAATGGGATATGTCACCGTATGAGACACATAGTCTCTAAATTTCACAGGTGGTCTGGTTTGTCGACTAGAACGTCTCAAGGCAGTTGCTTCCTCTGAGACTTCATGAAATAGGGCTTCTTGTGAGTGGTTATCTCCCCCTGAAGGAATTAGCCTTGAGATGTCAGGTGGTTGTTCCGGAAGTGGACTGTGATCAAAGCTGCTAAGAGAAATATCAGAGTTAAGCGGAAAAAGAGAATTAAATTCAGCACCGGTAGGGTTGGTATAGTAGGACTCATTCTCGAGGAAGGTGACATCCCGAGAGACATAAGTCTTGTGAGTCAACGGATCATAACACTTGTACCCTTTTTGGGTGGAGGAATATCCAAGGAAAAAGAGTTTTAACCGACCACTTGTCTAGTTTGTGTTGGCGAGTGACGTGCACATAGCACACGCACCCAAAGACCTGAAGGTGACCTAAATCAATTTTCCGACCTTTGAGAATTTCCAAGGGACTCATATGATTTAAGGTGACTGAGGGAAATCTATTAATAAGATAGGTAGCGGTTAGGAGGGCATCCGACCAAAAGATGGAGGGAACATTATGTTAAAACAGGAGGGTATGGGTGACATTGAGGAGATGGCGATTCTTTCGCTCAGAGATGCCGTTTTGTTCGGGAGTATTGACACATGTGGTTTGGTGAGTAATGCCATGTTGTTTAAAAAAAGTAGAAAATTTTTTTATTTATGTACTCCATACCATTATCTGAACGAAAATTTTTTACATGTGCATTATACTAGTTTTTGATAAAGTAGTAAAATTCTTGAAATCGTGAGAATACTTCATTTTTGCCTTTTAACAAATAGAGCCATGTAGTGCGGGAATAATCATCAATAAAGGTAACAAAATATCAAAAATGATTGTGTGAGGTAACGGGGGCAGGTCCCCAAACATCGGAATGTATTAATTCAAAAGCTTTTTCAGACATGCTTAAAGATAAGGAAAAAGGAAGCCGTGTGTGCTTAGAAAATTTGCATACATCACAATGGCTAGAATCCAAGTTAAAACAAAATAATTTGTTGAGAACATGGCCGAATGGATGCCCTAATCTTCGATGCATAAGCATGTCTTGGGGGGTTTTGGACACTAGACATTGCTGGGGAGGATCAGAAAGGCAATATAGGCCATTTTCTAGGTGTCCCTTACCAATCGTCTTCCCGAAAATTCGATCATGAAAAAGTACTGAGGATGGTGAGAAAATAACATTACAATTTAAATCGCGAGTGATCTTACCAACAGATAAAAGATTAGATTTAAAATCTGGTAAGAATAAAATGTTCGAAAGAGAGGAATTAAATAAGTTTGAGGTGCCATAACCCTGAATTTTAACTTGATTTCCATTGGCCACTGTCATATGCTGAGAATCTCTGCTCTGGTAAATTTTTTGTAATTTTGCAGGATCCCAAGTCATGTAATCAGTAGCACCTGAGTCAATAATCCAGGCATGTTGATTAGATGCAGTATTATTTTTAAGTGACTGAAAATTAAATTGAACCGAACCTGACCCATCGGGTTGAGAGAGTCCAAACACATGGGGTTCTTTGGGCCACAATGTCTGAATTTGGGCGGCCTTGTCTTGAAGGGGAGATGGGCTGTGTTAACCCTGGGTCCAGCCTAGTTGTGGACATATGGGCCAGGCCTAGGCCGAGCCCAGATGAGGAAGGCTGGCCTGGATCCAAATGTGGGTAGGGCCGGGTCGAGCTGTTGGACCGAGCTTTTGAGTCGGGTCGTGTTTCGGGTTGGGGCGTCATATAACTTTTGGCATATGATGCCCCAGCACCCACACCCCTTCGCCTAGGGTTTTCGTCCCTCTTCTCTCCAATTTTTCTGCCTCCTTTCTTCCACGCTCCCGAGCCTTCCCACCCCCGTGCTGGTCGCAGCTGAGGGTGGAGGTGCCAGCAGCCGTCACACTGGTGACCCTACTTTTTGTAGTGGTCACAGCGTTCGATGGCGCTGACTCCTCCCCTCTGTTAATCGAAGTCGCGGTGCATGGAGTAGGCTCGGTTGTCGGTGGTTTCTGGAATCTCGTTCATCGAGTTCCTTCTTGTTTCCTCACGCTGAATCGTAGCTATTATGGCTTCGATTGATGGCAGTTGAGGGGTGAGCAGGATCTGCGATCGCAAGCCCTTGTAGCTTGAATCCAGACCCCTCGGGTAAGTGTAGATGAGATCTTGCTCCACTCTCCTCTGTAGTTCTTCCAGATCATTTGATGGTGGGAGGTAGTTTTGTAACTCCTCCCACCTGGTTAGAATTTCTGTCGAATACTCTATTGAGTTTTTGGTCCCTTGAACAATCTGGGATAGTTCCTGCTTCAACTTGAATATATGTGCAAAATTATTTTGATGGCCGTAGAGGGTCTTTATTTTTTCCCATATTGCTCTTGATGTCTCCATAAGGATACATAGCCGAGCTACTTTACTGTCCATTGCGTTGGTGAGCATGGACATGACCAAATGGTCAGATGATTGCCACTCTTCTAATTTTTCTAATTCTTCCTCTGTTGGTGCTTCTGGAATTGCTGGTTTTGGCTTTTGTTTGCTGCCTGTGATGAATCCAATCTTTTTTCTGGCACTGAGGGCAATGAAAATGGATTTTGACCACTCAAAATAGTTGTGACTGCCCTGCAGCACAATATTGGTGATTTTGGTGGTTTCATTGTGAGCCATTGTTTTTGAGTGTTGAACTGTGATTTTTGTGGCTTGGTAGGTGATGACTGGCTAAACCAGCTCTGATACCATGTAGAATTTGTATTGATGAACCGTGATGAGTATTTACAATAGACTTAGAATTCTAAGTTCATTTACAACTGATTGTAGAATTTATACTGATATTTGTATATGCCTAACGGCTACTTTCTGAGAAGAGTAAGGTAGAAGTGACCTTTCCTGCTTTGCAGGAAAGGTTGCTCCCTTTCACCCTTGGTTAGTGATGAGAAGCCTGCACAAGCAATCCAGCTTGTGCAGTCTCTGAGACTATGCCCTCCATCTCCTTCATTCTGCTTTCTTTAACAACTAATATTAAACAAGCATTCAGGTATTGAAGTGTTGAGATTATTGTTTCCTAGGTAAATGACTTGAAGAGAGCTCAAATTCAACAAGGAAGAAGCATGAGGGGAGTTATGAAGACTACATTGAGGCAAATGCAATTCTGATAAAGAAGGAAGCAAACTGATAGCTTGTAGCCAACTAATTGATGCCATTCTGAGGTCCGCATCTCCTAAATTTAGGTACTACAAATGAGAAAGTCTAGTGACCCAATGCAGATCAGGGACCTAGATGTTATCATTTTCATTTAGGCTAAGATAAAGCAAGTTTGATAAATTTCCAAGATGAGGAGGAACGATTCCTGAAAATGATGCATTAGAAAGATTTAAGAAAACTCAACCTACAAAGTGAAACAACGAATTCTGGAATTGGTACTCCTTGGAAATTATTTGAACTTAGATCGAGGTAATTCAAATACTTCAAGTGAAGCAAAGAAGGGTTTATCTTACCACTCAAGCTTGATACTTCAAGCTTGATAACATGTCTGTTCTTCTTAATGCAACCTATTCCAGACCATCGACAGCAATCTTCGCCCACCCAAGAAGAGAGCTGACCTGAAGGATCTTTCAGACCACCTTTGAACTCAAGAAGCACTTTCCTTTCACTCCCAATGCAACTAACATTGAAATTGCTGGAATTGGCAATGAATCTATCAGCTTTTAAGGGATCAAGTGTTAGAAAAAAAGTATGACGAAAGCAGACATAAGAGTTGCAAGCAGGGGTTCTTATTGGCCATAACCAACTTCATATCAAACAACAAAAACATCTGTCACTGCATGAGCATAAGAACATGTTAGTCTTATCAAACATTTGATTTCGTATGGTCAAAATTTAGATATTAGAATAATTATTCGGATAGTTTCAAATATATCCAACACGTTCGAATATGTACAAAAACTCTCGCTTTCTAGTTTCTATTTTCAAATAGGTAAAGAAAAATTCATGGACAAGTTTACCGATTCAACAAAGACGCCGTAGCACTATAAATACTTGTGTTTTGGAGTAATAAAATCTAGCATATACATGGACTGGTGCGGCAATTCTCGATGTGATGTGTGGAGCAAGAAAATAAAATGATTCAGCAAAGAGCCTGTCGTAATCAAAGATAAAATGGTAAAGGTATTTACAGGCCATGCATTTCTCTGGCAATTTTAAAGTATATGTGATGATCTAGTTGGGGAGGTATGAACTTGAATATCCAATTGAAAGTATATGGGGTTTCAATGGGGAATTTATATTGACTTGGGGCTTCCACTTCAATGTTAATGACTCTGAATTATTATTTTGCCATGTTGATGTTACTGTATAATATTATATAGACAAACTATTTTGTAAGAAATTTGAATTTCCATACAATATGTATAGTGAACCTTTAAAATATTTCAATATTTGTTCAGTTATATTTTTATCATTTCAATAATATTTAAATTATAAAATTATATTAGTATAAGAAAAATTATTACGAATGAAATTCACAATATTATTCTGGCGATTTATTTAGTCCGTTAAAAGATAAATTTAAAAAAAATTACCTGTTAACAAACACATTGTAAAAATATACTTAGAATAAGATTTTTTTCTATTGTAAATAATATGATAGATTATATTTGCATAATTAATATTAATTAAAATAAATTTAATATCAAATTAGATCTCAATGATTCCATTAGAATTTTAAGGACGAAAACTATAAAATATAATAAGTAATGTTATGTATAAATCAATTATTGGTCTTCTTAAAGTTGAGTACCGTTTACAGCACATGACCCGACAGAGACTTTTCTCAAATCTCTTTCATATTTTGTCGCCCACTTTAGACATTGGAGCAAAGCTCCTTATCCTTTGACACTGCTCTAAAGTGGACTTAATGGTTAAGCACTTAAATTTTATTGGCTTGTCATTGCAACTTTTCAGAAATTTTCAAAGCTAAAGCAACTTCATAAGTAAGTTCTCAACTTCATGGTTAAGTTTGTAATCTGGTTTCGCTTTGCATTTTCAAGTGCCAATTTGCAGCTACTAATAAATTGATTGGTGCATTCAGATACATCTACCCACTCTTAAAACCTAGTGGTTTTGAACCCTTAATTTCTGTCAAAAGAAAAAAAGGAAAAAGATACTTAATATCGAATGATCAAGGTGCAGGCTGCAGGTGTTACAGCAACCCCAGGTGAAGCTTGGGATTGGAATGAGCCTGGCGAGTTTGATATTTCCCAAATCTTTATATCACATGATGGAAATTACATTCGTTCCATTCAGTTTGAATATGTTCAGGGTGGAAATTTTCTACTTTCTCCTTGTCACGGAACAAGACATGGTCCAAAATTTTTGTGTGTAAGTAGTGTAATCTTTGTTGCAAGTACGATATAAAATTTTTCTGTTGGGTGAATTTTACAATTTTCAACCTTAATGTACAGGTTAAATTCGATTACCCAGCAGAGTTTCTCAAGAAGCTGAGTGGTAAATATGATGGGACATACGGAAATGGAATAGTTTCATTAACATTTACAACAAATAAAAAAACTTATGGGCCGTTCGGAAACTGCGAAGACCATCGGATGGTTGATTTCGAGGAGTTCGATGCCAGTGAAGATTACAGATTTCCTGACTTCGACTTTGATGTAGGAGAGAATCGGTTCGGAGGATTTCATGGGTTTGTGGGTAGAGATACTCTTCTGTCCATTGGAATATATGTCAACCTTGCAGCTGCTCGACGCACCAGAGCTCTATCAGTCCAAGGTTCAAATTCGCTGTCTCTTTATGATGATGTAAAAGAAGAAAGTTAAAGCAATTTGCAGGAAGCGAGGCTGGATCCCTGATTGCTCTTAAACCGTGTCAGAGTACCCGCGCCAACCGTAGCTAAATCTGAAACGCTCAAATCTGAAGCTTTTTATGGTAGAAATCGCTCTAGAAAATGTGTCTTCTTTGTGTTTCCTGCAATATAGCCATAGATATGTTTGCACGATCTGTGTGTGTTAATGGTTATATATTGGTGGGCTTCGTTAAAATCGGGCTCGAACAGAATTAGCCTCATATTTCCTTCAATGAATACGCATAGGACGCCACAGGTCCAGTCATCAACTTGGACTACAGATTTCCATAAATTAATGAATAAAATAAAACAAATTTATTTTTTTATATACAGAATAAATATAAATGTATATAAAAATTAATAATAATCATTTTCGTTATGGGCCTAGGATTGGTGGCCCATAAGATATTCAATGGCCTGTCCGATTTTCCAATTTCCAGTTCCAGTGTCTCCTTCAAGACCAGCTTCAAGCTTTCAACACACTCGCACACATTCTCTCTCTCTCTCTCTCCCCCCCTGAGACCGGAGAAGAGAAGAACACTCTCCAAAATCTCCATTTAGTTACTGATTTCCCTTCTTCACTGGATAATCAAATGAAGTAAATAAATATTAAAAAAAGAAACACCTAAGTTGAGCAATCCTTGAAAACCTGAAATGGCTGGAAGTAGTGCGAGGAGCAGAACCAAATCCTCCACGAACATCAGCGATAAAAACGACGGCGTTTCTCTCCGTAGTAACACAAAATCTAGCTTGAAGAGTAACAAAAGCAGGGCCAAGGATCAAAGTTTGTTGAAAATCCTAAATGTTGATCTCAAAATCGTGCTAGGAATTGGTTTGTTTTCGTTTTTAATCATCTTCTTGTTGATTCATAATCTCATCAATCATGTTGAAGAAGCTCAATTACCTAGGGTTATCACTCCTTTTCCTGCTCCCAAACTCATGGACCTTCCTCAGGTAACTTAACTTAATCACTTCCTTACATTTACATTTCCATTTCATTGCTCAAACAACAAGTCAATGCTTCAATTTTGACTAGTTATTTCGATGTTTATTTAATAGTTTCAAGGAGATCACAAAGAGAGCTTGTATTGGGGTACGTATCGCCCTCATGTTTATCTTGGAATCCGCGCCAGGTATGATTGTTCTGTTTCTTTTATTAGTGTCAGTTTTTCTGTTTTACTATGGTGAATGGTGTGTGAAATTGCTTTTTTTTTTTTTTATTGTAATTGTATATTTTGTTGTTGTTATTATTAATGATGGCAGGGCTCCTAAGTCTCTGATCGGGGGTTTGATGTGGATTGGAGTAAAGGACGGACGGTATCTTATGAGACATGTCTGCCAAGATTCTGATGAGCTTAGCAAGTATGGATGGACACAACATAATGGTCGTGATTTTGGACATCAAGTGATAGTTGATCAAGGATTGAAGTTAGGAACGAGTTTTTTAAAATCTAAAAGTCAAGGCAGTGGTTATGGAGGAGATTGGGCAGTTCGACTTGATGTGAAAACTGAGAAGTAAATAGCTTCTTTTGCTATTCCCAAACCAAAAAAAATTCATTTATTGAAATTTTGTACTTAATAAAACGTTTTTTTCTAATGGGAAACACGTAGGTCTGACTGGAATAATGAAATGCTGCAAAATGGACACTTGTTTTTCTATTTGGCTGATGAAGATGGAACCGCCCTGAGTTTGGGAAGAGATAACATAGACATTCATGAGAATTCTCTTTTGGCATCAGGTTCACGAGCAGACGTTGGAGATTGGCAGCTGTATTTAGAATCAAAGGTACTAATCTGCCAATGTTTATTCCCTCTGTCGATGTTTATCCCCTCTGTCAATGTTTATCTGCAGCTAACTAATATTTTTTTAGGATGTTTTGGAGATGCACTACTCTGGCTTCAGAACACCTCACATTCACAATTTGTCTGATCTTGTGCAGCAAAACCTTGGGGCCCAAGTATGTCAGTTGTCATTTCTACTTTGATTACAAAATCTGCTGCGTTATTTAACAATATAGGAACTATATGTTTTTCTAGCAGTTATTCTCTTGATTTGTCTTCTTGAATGTGTAAAATTTTTCTAGGTAAGAAAGTCTGGCCAGCTGCAACTATCGGACTCATCTGAAGATTCTCCAAATATCTTAGTGTTTCAGGCAGGTGACCATGATGGCTACCCCTTCAAGATAGTGGCAGTGTTTTCTTTACTAACTTAATTTCATGATGATCATCTTTGATATACGATGTCATCTTTGAAATTTGTGATCTTCTGCAGATTTCTGCTAGGGTTCCATTCAAAGCAGATATTGCTTTTGTGTCTGGAACTGGAGTACAAAATTCAAGAGTAAAAGCACGTGTAAACAGTCTGACAGGTTTTTCCTGTATCTCGTTAATAAATGTGTTTTTTTGGTTTAAAATATTAGTTTCCAGTCAGTTATGCTCTGCCACCTTTCCTGTATGGCCCTTGGTCCTTACAAGTTGGAAAAATTAGAGAAGCCTATGAGCAAAGATTCATCTGTACAGTCAAAATAGATGAATCATGCCTCTGTTTTGTTGTCAGCTCGAGTATTGCTAAGTTTTTTAGTTTCTTCACGATTGACTCATCAAGTCCAGTTAGAGGTTCTTGAAAAAGGAACTTATTATTACAGGGCAAGGAACATGAAGTAGTTACTCCAGAGCATGAATAGCCTAGTATACAATAAGAAGATCCATACGCGTGACTGTAAATTGTTCGTCTTTCATGCACTTTGAAAAAGACTTTCCTTCCATTTTCTTATGCATGTCTTGACATTCTATAATATTTTATCATTCACATACTTGTGCAGATTCATTATGGATTATATAGCTATAAAATGCTTGTCAGCAAATTTTGCATATTGTTGCCTCTATTATGTTTCAGTGTTTCAGGTCTCAACTATGTGAAGCAACCCCACAATTTGTTTACAACGTTGTTATTAGTAATTAGATTGTTTCTGAGAATGTCCAAAAAATAATTTTTCTTTAGGTTTTTCTCGACTTAAATTGAAACTTTATTGGGTGGCTTCCACAATTGAAGTTCTCTGTTGCTTCTTCCTCAAATTTCTTAGTTTGTTACATGATGTTCAGGTACTTTACTGACAAGTCAACTACAAGAAAAGCAATCAGAATTTGATGCCAAGTTCGAGCAATGTTTTAATATGGCTAGCAAGGTATTTATCTTTCTGCATTTTGTGCTTCTACATGTCTTGTACACAGTTACACTGATAATGGAAGATAGCAGATATAACCTCTCCTGTGATATTGGTTCAGTTTTAAAATATGTCAGAATGATAATATATGGTAATGCTTAATCTCTTTTTGTGCGTGCTAATTAAATCTAATTAATCGCCCTGTCCTCTATGGATGTGATAACTTGCCAAGTCCCTAGTTCCTCTCCAAGGGGGCTTTTTCCTTATTCCCCCTTTGATTTATGTTATGCCAATGGTTGTCTCTCTTTTTCTTGGAAATGCAAAACTTAAAGGTTGAAACCATGCATTTATCTTTTTTTCCTAATACTCTACTCCTGCCAACCTATACAATTTTTTGCACATATATTGTCCATATTTCACACATGTTTAACAGTTATATAAACCCTTAAGTAAAATGAACAGACTCATTTTTCTGATATTGCTAGGAAAAATTAAGAGACAGAATAATGTGGCATAAAACATCGATCCTAGTGATTCCAAGTCTTTTTTCTATTTTCAATAAGATAATTAGACCATGAGGCTTTAGATATTAATCTGTCGGCCTCTGTTCTGTGAAGTATGAAAGAACAAGTATCCCCAGTTCTTTAGCTTGAAAGGAAGGGTAATGACATTCAGTTAATATTTGTTCAGCTTGAATCAGAGTTCACAATTGTCGGTAAGGCTGCTGTCGCCAATATGTTGGGAGGCATCGGCTACTTTTATGGCCAATCAAAAATTTCATACCCTAAAAATGCCAACGTAAGTTGCTTGTTTTTGTTTTCCAGTTTATCTGTATTTCATTTTCTGATATTTTCAATGAGTTATTGATATTCGCACATATTAACCAGTATTCTTACTTTATATCTTATATCATAATGTGCATGTTAAACAACGAACTGATGTCCCATGTTGAGTACGTTTGCTTCTGTGGAATCTTAGCTAATTGACTTGGCTATTCTTTCATTCTTCAATCATTCTTGTGTGAGCATGCAATCTTGATTCCTGAGTAAAACTATTCAGAGATGTCCTTACTGAACTTTGTATAACTAGACACTGAGAGAGACTGTGGTCTTTGTTCTCTGAGAAGACAAGTAAAAACAAAGAAAATGGTCACTAGCTGAGAAAGAGTTGGAAGAAATGAGTAAACCGGATCAGAATACTGCTAGCTTTTTTCACAGTTCGGCTGGCAATAATGCTAGCTTTACATTTGTGACTAGCTTTAATTAATTTGAATATCTGACATAGTCATATAGTGGGAAATGCTTCATTGCAGCATAAAGGTCATGATAATTTTATCACATATTGGCCAGCTGAGCTTTACACGGCAGTTCCAAGTCGTCCCTTTTTTCCTAGGGGATTTCTATGGGATGAAGGTTTTCATCAACTGTTAATCTGGTCAGTTGCCTCCTGTTATTTCATTTCTTCTCTGAATGAAATTTTTCAGCTACTTTGAAGAAGTAATAATGGAATATATAACTACAACTAGACTAGTGACTTGTTGAAGTGATTATTCAGTTTTGATTATAAAATTTTTAGATAGTATATTGTATGTCTTTTCTTATCTATATATGAAAAACACATATTAAATTAACAAAAAAGCAAGAAGTTGAGGTTAGCAATCTCTTTTTGTTGGTTTATATATATACTGATATAAAGATTTTAGATTGTAATAAATTTAATATAAATAAAGAGTTTTAGAGGAATATTACTAGTTCTATAGAGTTTAAGATTAAATTATATTACTAAAGTTATTTTTTATTATGTTATCCATATACTTAAAGTTATTAATTTTTTAGTATTATAAGAATTAAAAGAATTTTAAATTCATTTATTTATCTAAAAGTTTAGAGTGGTATTTTTCCAAGATGGTTTCCTATTTTAGTTTCTCTCTGCTACTACTTTAGCATATATATGCATATAAATTCTTTGTTGTATGAGCAGGCGATGGGATATTAACATAAGCTTGGATATTCTTGGCCATTGGTTAGACTTAATGAACATTGATGGATGGATCCCGCGGGAGCAAATATTGGGATCTGAAGCTCTAAGGTAATGTCAGTTGGCATGATTAAAAAAGTGAATCAGTGAATTTAGAGCTTGAAATTGGGTCACAAAATCAGTTTTATAGATTTGTTTATCAATGAATTAAATCTCAAGGTGTTTTTCGCTATAACTGCAGTAAGGTGCCTGAGGAATTTGTTGTCCAGTATCCTACTAATGGGAATCCTCCAACATTATTTTTGGTTATAAGTGGTAAGGTTATTCTAAAATTTTTGTTTAACCACAGAATTTCAGCATCATGATTGTACTGTAGCATCAGACTAGCACTAAAATTTAACCATGACACTGTAGTAAATGATTCACCTGTTGCTATTTTTTTTCCCTCTTGTAACGGGAAAAATCATTTGTCATTACAAAGTCCATCACTGTCCTTGGATTTTAATGAAGATTACTTTGAATAAGGTGGTCATGACAGGCTAGCTTCTTTAACAAAACCTGATGCTAGTTGCTTTTGTTTAATGTTTTACTCAAATAGTTGGTGCAGAATGGAAAGAGCAAATTTTACTGAAGAAGTCTGCTAAGTCATCAATTTGCCTCTGGGGGTTGTAAGATGGCTTGCAACCTTACATTTAGAATTCTTACTTGCAATGCATGTACACAATTTATCCTTCTTATAAAAGGAAGAGCTCAATAACCATGTAAAGGTAGTGAGCATCCTTAGAAGTACAGGATCAACTTAATGATTCTTTTTCTTTTATTTTATCTGTGCTATTCTCTTGTGGTTTATACCTTTTCTGTAATGTGTTTACTTCCTGTTAACTATCATGGATTAAAATGTTACATGTGATCTTTCTTTATGCATTTTGCATATTTCTTGGTTGAAACTTGCACTGAAAAAATAAACGTGAGCATAGATGTAATGTCAAACTTCGCTTCTTCCAGATCTACTTTATGGCATAAAGGAAAATAAGTTTACCTCTGCTGAGAGCAGTAAGGTCACTTCTTTCCTTGAGCGGGCTTTTGTTCGTCTTGAAGCTTGGTTCCAGTGGTTCGATACTACCCAGTCAGGTATTCCATCCATTACCTTCTTTTGTCTTTTTCTTCTGGTCTTAATGTCATGGAATGAATAATCATAGTAATTCTAGAATATTTGAATACTGTTTTGCCTTTATTTTCAGTGTAGTACATGCATGTCAAAACTGCTAACTTGTTATACCAGTTACAAGGTTGTTTGGAACTTAATAAACTTTATACATAAACTAAAATCTCGTTAAATCAAAAGCAGCTTATTGATCGTGTACAATGAAAGTAATTGAACTTAAGGCTTTACAGTATTCTTTTAATTTTTCTCATGCTGGGCAAAAGATAAATACTCCCTTATCCAATTTTGAACATGCATGGGCACATGTTTGGAAAGACATTTTTAATGTAATTGTTAGTTTGCCAATATTTTTGTCTTTGCCATTTGTGCTCCAGGGAAGGAGATCGGTAGCTTTTTTTGGCATGGGAGGGACAACTCAACAACTCGCGAACTAAACCCTAAGGTTCTATTTTCCAGCATTTCATAGTTATCTAAGACCTCATACAATATTTCCTTTGGAATTGATTCTTTTGGGAGTGCGAGTAATTATCTTATTAGGCCTGTGATTTTGCAACGTGTGTTTAACTGTAGTTCTATTCTTAGTTAAAAAGAAATTAACTTTAATTTTGTTCCACTCAATGACACAAAAATGGGCTGACTTTATTCCTGGCACATACAGACACTATCATCTGGGCTGGATGATTATCCACGTGCTTCACATCCAAGTGAAGAAGAACGTCACTTGGACCTTAGATGCTGGATGCTTCTTGCTGCAAAGTGCATGCATTCCATCCAACAGCTGTTAGAGAAAGATTACAAGTCTGGAAAGGTATGCTAAAAAGACCATATATCTGGAATATATGGGAGTAGTATTAAAATTAGTTCAAACGTTTCATTGTTCTTAAGAGAAATTCGGCACAATGCAGGATTATGGTTCAACAGCTAAGTTACTTTCAGATTTTGAAATGATGAATCAGGTTTGTCAGTCTTTCAGTGCTTAATAGAGTTGCTTATAGTTTCTCTACTTTTTGAAGCTATCAGATTGGTTATACATGGTACTTTGGAGGTGCTGGTTCTAGTTGCATCTGAGTGTTGTAGTTGGCCTTTTGGTTATTATACTTGTGTCTATTTTATGCCTGAAAATATTTGATATTTAATCAGATGCACCTTGATCCTGCACATGGAGCATATTTTGACTTTGGAAATCATACAGAAAAGGTACTTTGCTTGTTTGTTAATGTTTTTTCTCAGATTTCACTGCAAATTATTTTTCAATTTAGTGATACACTGGATGGAAAGATACTCAGTATTGTTCTGGCTGCTTATAGTACTCTGGTGTTTTTACTTTTCCTCTTTGTTGATTGTGTTTCTCTTTCTTGTCTATAAATGCCCCAATTATTATTTCATAATTGATTCTTGGTTTTGCTAAGCCTGCTATTGCTTTATCATTGTAAATTTAGTTAGCATACCATATTCATCATCCAGTGAAGTTTACTGACTAATTTCTGAACATACTAGGTTCGGTTAAGTTGGAAAGAGACAATTGTGGGGAACAGTTATGTAAAGCGTGATCTTGTTCGGGAAGTACTAGAAAGACCAGAGTTGAGACTGGTTCCTCACGTAGGTTATGTCAGTCTTTTCCCTTTCATGGGGAGGATCATTCCATCTGTGAGTTGCATGGAAAACCTATCACGAAAATTCCATATTATCAATTCAATTTCAATGAGCTTGTTCTATATTTCTCCATGTGAACCACTTAAAAATTGTAGGATTCATGGATTCTGGGAAAACAACTTGACCTCATTTCAAATAGGAGTATCTTGTGGACGGACTATGGACTCCGATCTCTGGCCAAAACAAGGTGATGGTCCCTATAGTCTAGCTTGCCTTTGATCTTTTGCTTGAGTACTTGATGTTTGATTAAGAGATTATTATATTATCTAAATGTCTGAAACATTTTCTTGAATACATAGTTCCATATACATGAAACGCAACACAGAGCATGACCCACCTTATTGGAGAGGCCCAATTTGGATGAACATGAATTACTTGATTCTTTCTGCACTCCACCACTACTCCAAAGGTATGAAGCAGCATCCATTCATTTCCCCTTTGCCAACCCCAAACCCGAACACCCACAGGAGAGTGGGAATTACTTTTGTTCCTTCAACCCCATGTCTATTTTTATCTTTAAATTTGTTACTCTTGCAGAAGATGGACCATACAGAGATAGGGCCAAGAAAATTTATGAGGAACTAAGGAGCAATCTGATCAGGTCAAATTCACATTTAACTCTTTTAGCAAATAGCAAACATGTATTATTAACTAAATAAGCTGATTTGTAGCATTTAACTGTTTCTGTCGATTGCCTTACAGAAATGTGGTTCAAAATTATCACCAAACTGGGTTTCTGTGGGAACAGTATGATCAGAAGGGTAAAGGAAAGGGCGCACGTTTATTTACTGGATGGACATCACTTGTTCTACTAATCATGGCAGAAGCTTTTGCCTTGTAGCTGAGCTAACATTGTGATTTATATAGATTCGAATTCAGAGAAGCTAATGTACAAATATCCAATGTACTAATTTTGTAATTTTTGCATTATTTCGACCCAAAAAAAATCCAATTTTGCATTATGAAGAAAATCAGTAATCAAACTTATGCCTAAATGTCTTGTCCCTTTCCCCAAAGTTTTATTGTTCATACATGCATTTGGCCAGACGACATGTTTTACTAACAGAGTATCTTTAGATAAATAAAGAACCAAGTAATGAAATGCTTGTGAGTATTTATACTTTGTAGATTAGAGTTGTTTAAGGTAATGCAGGCACAATTCTCAACATACAGTGATTTCCTGACAATCAGGAAAAGTTGCCACAACAGAAAACGCCCAGTGTCAGAAAACCATGCACGTGCACATCTCGAGAGCTATCGTTGCTGATCCAGATACAAATAGACTCGAATAAACTTGAGACACAGAGAAACTAAGGGATAACCGAAGAAGTAAGAAAATGAAAAAGATTAGTGAAATATCCATCGCCTAATCTGATCGGTCACAAGACTAGAAAAAGGCCTTGAAAGAATCATGAAAACAAATCAAGCACTCCTTCCTAATTCCTCTAGCTTACATCTTGTGACATTTCTGTATCCTCGGCCATTATAATTTCCATATCCCTCATATCTCGCTTCAATACATTGCCGAGCCTTGCAATGGCCTCAGTCTGCTGTTGTAAGACCTGTTCAATAAACCAAAATCATTCTGTCACCTATCAAACATAATCCTATGAGAACTGCGGTAACAGCATAATAACCAGAGAGATTGTGATGACAGAAACACAACTGAAAATGATTAGGACTAATATGAGAATATTGCTTCCTTGTCAATGGTGACAACTTACGTGCAAGCTACAATATGGTAGTTATCATATAATACCTCAATCAGCCTTAGAGAGAATTATTAATAGGTAAATGCTATTTCCACAATCTCAATTGCTAGGAATACAGTTTGTTTCATGTAGATAATTTTTACAAAAAAAAAAAAAAATCATGTAAAAGAAAGGTTGGGCAGTAAAAAAAGACGCAGCGAATTAATATTGAAAATGACATGATACCACATGCCGTTTCTTAAAATAAAAATCTCACACTTACCTCCTGCATATCAGCAAGACTCTGTTCATGTATTTTGGTAGACCCTGGAAGATAAATAGATCCACCAGCTCCAAGTGCATTTGCTTGAATACGTGATACAGTGAGTAGGTTCTGAACCCTCCTGGAGAGTTCAGCTCCAGATCCCTTCAGCTGAAAAGCTTCTGCTTGTTAACACTGTCTTTGACTGGAAACTAAATGATGAAGAAACATAAAGCGGTAAGAGTACAAGAAACCCCTACCTGTCTAGTTATAGCAGCTAACTTCTCAGCCAATTCAGTTTCTCCTTTCATTAAGGGCATTCTGTAACCCTTACCCTCTAATGCCTCCATTATTCTCATTATCTTCAAGCAAACAAGAGAAGCAAACAGGGATCAGATTTTCCCAACCACTACTAAATGCATATACAGCTCACAAAATATAAAACAAGTGTTGCTAGCCCAGGCTCATTTTATTTAATTTTATCTTGAAACTATTATTCAGCTACTTAACATTCAGTGAATGGAATCATAAGAGGCTGCAAAGAAGCCTGAGATTCTATAGTACAATGATACATTTGCCAATGGTTTCCCATAACATGGGTGAATATCATTCTCACCCTTAAAAGGCGCCTTTGAAGGCTCTGCTCCTTCTGCCTCATTCTTTCAATCCGCGGAAGAGTCTCGGCTTGAAAATGCCTTTGAAGCTGCAAAAAAATACTTATGAATGAAAAGCATGCTCAAAAATTTATGATGCAAAGACATGGGAAAATAGACAAATAATACCATCTTCACATTGCTTTGGGTCATTCGCAATCGCTCAGCATCCGAAACAATAACTTCATCTTGGAGCTGCATGATATAAGCATTACAATGTCAAAAGGTTCATTACCAGAGTCCACCAGCAAATATGATGTCAACAGGAGTGCATAAAGCATAAACCTCTAGAGTAGAGAGCTTCAATTATTTCAATCCTAACTTTCTGTACATTTGCAAGCCAATAAAAAACAGCAGCTGATAATCTTCATATTCTTCATGCATATATTCTCCATCAAAATAAACTTCACATTCTCTACACATAAAACTTATGGCCTTCCATAAAGCATTAATTTTATCTCAGTAGTAGCTGATAGAACTTATGTTTTTCGACTTCACCCACTCTTTCAACTGCAATCTCTCCCTAAAGGTCAAAGTCACATTTCAAGTTCTTAGGTTACATTTTAAGTACAATACATTTGTTTCCTGTAAATCAGAGACCAAAGGCTAAGAGAAATGCAATTGTGATGATGTGTATAACAAAACTCATGAATCATGATTCTAGAGTCAGCAAACTGTATCATCTAGTCTCTTAATGGGGCTTAAAATTAACAAGAAATACCTTGAGTCGGTTAGAAAGATCTTTAAAACCTTGAACAAGCTGAGGCCAAAGACGTTCTCGGTCTGAACTCTCCATGCCTTCAAGCTTTGCCATAGCCTCCGCCCACATTATCTACCAATGCAAACTATTCTCCAAAATTAGCCAGACACACATATATCATTTCTAATTTAAACATCAATAAATAGTTAAGAAAAAACAGCGAAATTATAAATAAAAACTCACATCTGAAACACCAGCAGGCTTCACTCTATGCTGTGGATCAGTTACACTAAACAACAAATACTGCAGCAAAAAAAAAAAAATCAACATCCAAAACCCTAATTCTGCACTCAATCCATAAAAGAAGTCGAAAATTCGATTTCAAAATTGAATCATAAACCTAAATTCAGCAACGAAACGAACCTTGAATGCATATTTAGGGTTTCCTGGATCCTCCTTGTAAGCGTCCACAATTGCCTAATAAGATTAGAAATAAAACTAAATAAATAAATACATAAAGCTATTCTGAGCAAAGATATTTTGGAAATGAATGCAAAACCTGAATATCACGATCACAGAGAGAAAAAGGGAGTGGAGCAACAGGAGCCATTTGAGTAGTCAATTGAGTATTAGGAAACGGCGTCGTTGTTTGATTAGCGGTAAACAGAGTGCCAGTTTGGAATCCAAGACCAATAGACGGAGTCTGTTGCGAGAAAAACGGAGTTTGCTGTTGTTGCTGCTGCTGCTGTTGTGTTTGAGCAGAGAACGGTGTACTAAAAAGAGAAGAACCGAAGCCTCCGGCAGCGAAAGAGGGAGTGGAAGGAGTGCCAAATGCCGGAGTCGAAGATGGAGTGCCGAATGCTGGAGTCGAAGAAGGAGTGCCGAATGCTGGAGTTGAAGATGGAGTGCCGAACGACGGCGTTGAGGATGGAGTGCCGAATAATGATGGCGTCGACGATGGAGTTCCAAAGGCTGGGTTTGAAGATTGACCACCGAACATTGTTTCTCTATATGCTTGCTGTGGTTTTAATATGAGTTGGAAGTTTTTAATCTTTATTTAGGTTTCAAGAAGATGGCGCCATGAATTTGGTAGTAGAGCTTTGGGGTTTTTGCTGTGCTATAGCGTTTTGTAGGTATGGCGTTTGATCTTTGGCCGCTGTGAGAGTTAAGAGAATGAGAGGTTTGTTTGGTCGAATCTTTCGGCGGTTTTTCTTTTTCTCTTTTTCTAAGTGCGAGGGAAACAATTTATTGAAATTTAACGTATATATAAAATTATGTATATTTATATTTTTAATCATTTGAAGTATATATAATTTATAGAAAAAATAATAAAATATTTTCTTTAATTAATTTTTAAGAATCTTAAAAGACTTTTGTCTTTTGTCTAAATTCTTAAAATTATAAAATAAAAGTTAAAAGTTAAATTAATTTATCTTGTTAAAAAGTCTTGTAGAATAAAATTGAAAGACAAAACTATTAAGTCCAACAAAATAAAAATACAAAAATCTTAGGAGATTTAAAGCAAGTCAACTAAACAAAACTAATCCGGAAATTTATCCTTCAACTAAATTAGAAAAAACTATTAGATATCATTCCATCACACAAGCATGTAATTGTCAATCACAAATTACAAGCTATATCCAACTTTAACAAATCCTAAAGGATTATCCCTGTCCCTTTGCCTTCAAGCCTGGTTGCTTGCTTGCTTCATGTACGGTGGGATTGGTTGGATACCCAGAGGAACCTTGGCACCTCATCAACCCAAAAATAGACACCACGATAGTCACATGTTACTGGGTCGCTAATTCTGAAAAATGTCATGCATAAATGCTTGAAAGGGCATGGAAGAATGTAAGACGTTCAAATGAACTACAGTGCAGAGTTATTACATTGAATGAAATGGAAAATCCCCAAGTCATAATCCGATCACCAGTAGAGACACATTCAACTGATACAATATTATTCAGCAATTGTAGAGATACCCTTCTAAATTTCTACTAAATCTTGTCTCTCAGACAATGCATCATTTCAGGCCTTGATGGTTACACTGCACAAGCACTGTCCAGACGGCTTTATTTCAGAAGTCTGCCACTCTGAACCTGGAGAAGCATTAGGATCATACAACAGAGTATGATAATCTGGTGCTTTCTCCAGTGAGAACAATAAAAGCTTCCCATCAAGTATTCCAAACTGAAAACCAATACTTGAGCTCCCAGTTACTGGAACTGGAACCATTTTCCACGAATTATCTTCTGGATTAAATATTGCTAGTTTCCGCTGATTCTTCCACTCCATACAGAAGAGCTTCTTTCCCAGCACAGCATGAGCAGTAACCATGACACAACCATTCTTCATTTCACACCATGTGTGCCTCTCAGGATTGTACACATCAACTTTCTTTGAATTGCCAATGGTGAAGCTTGACCTTCCTCCCATGACATAAAGCTTCCCTTCAAAGCTGCAAGCAAAGCAGCCCCACCTTGGGCGACGAAGACTCTCTATCAGGGTCCACTTTTTAGTGTCAGGGTCATATGTCTCAGCACTTGAGAGACTATCACCATCTACTCCATAGCCTCCAACAGCATAAACTTTGCCATTGACCTCTGCACATGCAAAATCATAGCGTGCAACATTCATGCTTGACAATTTGCTCCAGCTGCAATCACAAAGGTAATTGGGTGATTAACTAGTGAGAATCATGAATAAATCCAAAGGAGCACTCAATGTATGCCGATCAAATAATAAAGTAGATCAAATCATACCCAAGAGCAACTCCAGATCTTAACAATGACAATTTTTGGATCTAACATTAGTTCCAAAAGAGATGAACAAACATAGAGGAGGTTACTTCATTCTTGATCATTTAATAAACTGGTAATCTAAAGTTATTTCTAATGCAGCTGATAAGTTGGAAGGAAAATTTTTCAGTAAAACCACCAAATCAGAGTTGACCCATAAAGAGATTAGTTCATAGATTTTTCAAAATGGCCAGAAAGATTCACGACAGAAATAATACTTCTTTGTTATCCAAACACAGAACAATGAACTAGACTCTCTCCCCGGCCTCCAGCCCCCAAGCTAGCCAAATATCAAAATATAGACCATGATATACGTGAGATTATAACAAGGAAAAGTTTATCTACTTAGTAAAACCTGGCAGGTAGACGATATAGACAGACACAACTATAGACGGAAGATTATATGCTTGTATGGAAGACAGACCTGTTGAGGCAAGAATCATATTCATAAACGTCTGCTGAAGCAGAGCCAGTTCCATCAATAACAGAATAGCCAGCCATGACAAGAAGCTTCCCATTAAGAGCAACTACCCCAAACCCAGCCTTAACAGAACCAGGCATCAGTGGAAGCTGACGTCTCTGTCCTAAGCAATCCAACACCTCCCACTGGCTTTGCGTTCCTTCTGAATCCACAGTTAGGACATATAGAAGTTCCTCAAGCAACCCAGCCAGTTTTCGTACAACAAGGAATTCTTTGCTTTTCATAAATGATCTCCATTTCTTGCAAACAGCCCCCATTGATGGAAAGTAGGGACGAGGAACGAGTGCAAGGCAATACTTTGCAACATCATCTGGCAGCCCAGGTAGAATGGGGCTGTCAATATCATCAGCAACCCGAGAAGGTAACTGAAGGTTGTTCTTCGAATAAGTTAACTTAGCTTGGGTGAGTGAAGTTAAGAAAGACATGTCCATGTTGGTCAATCTCTTCTTTCCACCCACAAAACCCGGCATTTTCAAGAAATCAAGAGACATGTAGATGATTATTGTTTTCAATCTACAGTATCTTCCAAGAATGTATAAAAACTTTCAAATGACAGATGTTCAATTAAAGAAACTCGTGATAACCATCACCTATAGGAATCTTACAAGACCAAGGCATAAAAGATGTTGCAGATCGAATTGCTTGAGCCGTATATGCTGAGGATTTTTTGTGTCTTGTCCAGTCCGATTCATAATCCATACCAGAAATTTTGCTATTGAGGTGATTCCTCTTAATTGTTTTATTCAGAGTGTATTGTAAGCCTCTAAAGTAGTCTCTTGCCATACACACTGCCCAAGTATCTACAATAACAGTAGCAACATTAAAACAGATGCAAATAATCAATATTTTTCCATGAGCTAAGAATTTAAAAAACCCATCCCATACTTCCCCTTTAACAGACATACCAGTCAAGGCCATTGGTAACTCTTAGCCCCCTGTGACTTCCATCTTCATTGGAGTCAATATCTAACAGCCTGATCAAATGGAAAAGGAACAAAAGTTAATTTAGAAGTAATAAAAACATGAACTTTAGGGAATTAAAAAAAAAAAAAAACAGCATTCTAAGTTAAATTTTTTAAGAGTGTAAAAAAATGGCCTCTAGTCTCGACTATTCCACCTAGATTTCGCAATAGTATTCAATAGGAATCATATAGAGGCCTTGTTGAATGTCGATAATGCAACAGAAAAAATTTAAAAAGTAAAACCAAATACTATTATCTTTCTTTTCTTTTCTTTTTCTAAAATTATAACCATTTTTTCCCCCATAACAAAAGGAAAAGGTGCATACTTCATTTCCAAAGGCAAATAAATGGTATTGACACAACTAACATTCCATAGACATTATTACGCTCAAGGTAAATTCAAAGGAAAAACAAAAAGCACAAATATCAAGTTCACCTAACTTTCTAAAATAGAATAAGACATAAAGAATCAAGTTAATTAATTATGTCCTCGTAAAACTTGATTTTGAACAGGTCAGATGAAAAAAAAAAAAAACATTTTAAAATCCTTGGAGAAAACCTACAAAACAGAATCTCCAGTGAACCAGATCTAAAAATCAGTAAAATAGATCGCCAAATAGTATGATAAAATTTTACAGCTAGATGATTCATATTAGAGAATGAAAATGCTAGATCTTATACTATTGCAATCAAAGAATCGAAACTCTAAAGCTACAAGAATGATAAAAAGATCAAACCGAGCAATAAAGAAGATAATTAAACTACAAGCCATCTCAACAGAGCTAGAAAAGGCACTCAAAAATGCAAATCCAAGAAAAAGAAAAACTATTAGGTTCAGTATTGGAGAATAAACACAAATAGAAACCATCTAATGAATTAAAAATAGCCATGATAACTTAAACAAAAAAGAAGAGAGATAAAACCAAGAAACAGTAACAGAAGCAAGAAACAAGCAAATCTACTTGATATTTACAAGAATTAACAATCTAAGCAGAAGAATAATAAATGCTGATAGATCTAAAGCTTGGAAGAAAATCTAGAAACAAATAACAGAGAGTGATAAAAGAAAGAGAGAAGAGGGGTTTAACCTGAAAGATGAAACAATAAATTATCCAAAAGAGAGGTGCGTTCAAGAAAAAGAAAATATGGAAGATTTGCGTGGAGCTAGAGAAAGAGATAAATGAGGATTAATATAGAGAGAGAGTGATAAAGAAATGGAAGTTTAAGGATAAAACTGACAGAGAGAGACCACGTCAGGGACTCAGGATCAGATTTCTTCTTCACATCCGGATATCAAGGAAATCAAGAAAGTGAACGACCCTCTTGTTCTTGTGTTTTTGTGCCTGGGTTCGTGTTAGTCTCTTCCCAATATAAAGGACTAGCATTAGCTTCGGGTTTTCTGTTTTTTCTAAGAAAAAAGAAATTAAAAAGAATATTATTTACACATATATATTTGTCTCTTTTCCAGGAATATTAGTTCGTTTGTCTGAAATGGACCAATTATATGATATGGTAATAATGATGTTACCATATCCTAATAAGTCGATTTCAGACAAACTAAACAGACATTGTTTCTCAATCTATTTATGCAAATGGTGTTAGTATTATCTCTTTTAGCTACAAATGGAAAGTGGGAGTCCAATATGATACATTACTCAAATTTAAATATATGCAAAAAAAAAAAACAATTAAATATTTTAGACAATTTTTAAACCAATAATAGTAAGATTTTAACTATTTAATATAAAATGAGCACCTTAAATATTTTTAACCAATTTTGTATAATATTTTTTAATTAGTTTAAATTGTTGCTTTCAAGTCATTAATATTACTTAAACGTGACTTATTTTATTTAAACTAGTATTACAGAATCTAATTTTAAAATTTAGAAGACAAAATTTTAATATAAAAATAATATAAAATTCAAAAATTTTAAAAATAACTAACTAAATTCTCAAGTGACAAAATTAAATTAGAATCCTAAAATCTTACCAAAAGAATGAATCCTTATAAAAACATTTAAGATTTGATGAAATAAAAAAAAAATTAAGGATGTTACTATAATTTTATAAACTTTTTATTAGGGATATTAAAATAGATTAGTGGGTCATATTCAAATAACACCATTAAGGTCATCAGAATAGGACCTATCTGAATACAAAAGTGTTTTAACAAGTTATAAATTGTTGTCTTTCTCTAGTTCAGTTTTTCTGTTTAGATTTACAATAGGAAATGACTGAAGGGTGAAGGGTTTAATTTTACTGTCAAGACTATTTTTGCTTCTCAAGATTTTTTTTGGCTCTTTTTGTTCTGCAAAAGATTCATTATATGAAGGAAAATTCAATATGGAGAAGTGATAATACTAACTAAAATTTTAAAATTGTTGAGAAGAATGCGAATCGATAAGTAGTGGGATTCCAAAATTATCAAGTGGGAATTGGAAGGAAGGATTGATTATGCACTTTTTATAATGAGAAATAAAGAACACCATTCATTGATCATCACTTTCCATGATTCATTTTCCTTTTTGTAGATTCTCCTTGCTGAGTAGTGTTTTTCCTTTTCCCTATATCTTTTGTGGATATCCCATCCCAATTACAATGCAACTATATATCTTTTAATCAAATTAATAATATAGTAAAAATAATAATAAAATTGCTCATTTTTTATTTGTTAAAAACGACAATTAATTATATATTACGGTCCATATTTATTTAATAAGAATTTAGTTAAAATAAATTAATACGTGGCCATTCAAAAAAAATGATCTGAGTGAGTATCTATCATACCTGAGGAAGATATTAATAAAGTAGAATCAAGCAAAAACCAATGAGATGCACAAATGGGTCGATTTTGGAAAGGAGATATGAAGATTGCTGCAAAAGAATATATGTGGTGTGGAGGCTAATTAAGAAAACTGTCAAATTCAAGGAGATTCTTCATATATATAATTGGTTGTTGTAACCAGTGGAAGCCATAGCAGTGCTGCATCTCCTTCAACTCGAAGCTTCTAAATGTCATTGACGTGTCAGGTTAAGAATCAATCCTGCAATGCTGAACCTTTGACGTGCATGTAATATTCCTTTGATTATCCAGATTTTGTATGGAGAGAGAGGTCCATGGCTGCCACACTCTTTCTCCCGTGCTTTCTCTCTTGCGTAAATAATATGGCCACATTTTTGTTGGTATGTATAATTTTGTGGCTGACAGGTTTTGAGAGATGACACTTCAATTTCAATGCTGATCTTCTCTCGTAAGAAATTACTTGTACATCAATGTTGTCATATACAGCCATCCAATACAATTACTCCAATTTCAATTATAAAAAGAATTAATTAAAAATAAATGTTTGGTAAGTGGTTGTGAGGGTGTGGCACATTTAACAGTTGATTAGGTCATTAAGTTAAAAGGCAGATTATTTTGTCAATGGGGGTGGACCTGGTTGCAAAAAGTGGTTGAGTAGTTGGGTCAAGTCACAAGTGGCGGAGTCGGGTCGAAGTTGACGGCGAGATAGGCTACTGGTTACTGGGAATCTTGACGGGACCCACAATGGCAGAGGAATTTTCAAGTGCGGATAGTTTAGTTAGCCAATTGCGTCGACCGCCCGGCTCGGCAGATTTTGGTTGGATCAGCTCATCTGGTTGTGCTTGGGATAAGTATAAATCTACATCTCGACGGAAAAAGACAGATATGATGGAGGCACGGCACACAGTTTTATAAACCGAAACATCACACTTAATGATAGCTCTGTCGTAAAAGGCAAAATGTATATTATAATTTATACAATTGTTAAATCAGCCTCTTTTTCTTTTTCTTATTAAAGTGTTGGGAGGTATTTCCTTCTTTCTTATATAATTTAATTCCCACGTTTAGAATTTTTCTAATTTCATTATTATGTTCAACATAATATATATATATATATATATATATATATATTAAATTAAGCAGAATAACACAAGAGTGGATTATAATATTTTATATTATTCTTAAATACCCAATAAAAATATAAATTTAAACTGTGTTTATTAAAATATTTAAATTATTTATGATAAAATTCTATATATGCATCCAGTTTCGAATTTAAGTTATTTAATTAAAATCTATTAATGGTAAGAGAGAGAATAATATAATTTAATTAAGATTACACATGACATAGATGATTCATAGTGTGGCAATTTTTGAAACATCCTTCATATATTTGTGTATTTTATAAAAATAAGTAAAAGAAAAATGATGGACTAAAAGAATACATAACATTACAATTTATCTTTTAAACTTTATAATCCAATCAATACAGTAATAAATCTCCTTTAGGAACTATGCATTTATGTAGATTTTCGTAGTAAAATATTGAATGATAATTTAATTTTAAATATTTTTATAAATATTTTATTATTCACAGCATAAAAAATTTATAAACCTAATTGCAATGTACTGAATATTTGGTTAGATTAAATATTAATTTTCTAATTTTGATTTATCATAATTTTTTCAAAATCTTAAATTTTATTTTGATATTTTTTCAATCTTAATTTTATTTTATATTAATTTTTAATTTTTAAAAATTATTTTATAAAAAAAGGTGAATTGATATAAAAAAATTAAATAACCATATATAAGTGTCAATGAATTTCTATAATTCTTTTTGTTTAACTATAAAAATAGTTATAGAAAGAAGGATCCAATCAACTATGGAGAAGTGTTGACTAATTTAAATAGAGACGTAATTAACATAAAAAGTTAATTAAATTATATTATAAAGATACTAAATGCATAATAATTTAATAATGAAGGATATATTGTGGAATTGTGGTCACCTAATACAAGAGGTTTAAAGCATGTCTATCAACTTCATTAGTCATTACGCAAACTTTATGTGTCATATAAAAAATCTTTTTTTATATTTACCAACGGCTGATATTTGCCCACAACAGCTGTCTACTAGAAGTAGACGTGGAGATTGTTTATTATTCATCCCTGCTTATCATATCTCCTACTCCTTACAAATCTTCAACTTTGGATTTTTCCTTTCTTTCTTTTCTAAATTGTTTAGAAATGCTAAGTATTTCATTTATTTTTGTCTCAATTTTTTTAATAAATAAATTTAATTTATCATATTATTTACAGATTAAATTAATTCTTATTCATATATTATTTTTATTATATTACTTTTTAATATTTTAAAATTAAAAAATAATTTTATAAATATATTACATTGCCACAATAGGAAATAAGAATTTGAACAAAATAAATATATTATATAATATTATTTAATTTTTAAAAATAATTATTTCGTTTATTTTCATTCTAACCCTTACTTATCTAATAAGATATATAATATTTTATTAAATTACCTTTTAATATTAGTTCCAAACAAATTCGAGTTGCTTATTAAAAAAATAAATAGATATTGCTTGCTATACATAGCTTTGCACAGTGATTGATATGAGATGAATCTTCATATGAACTGGTTGATGGAACCAATTAAATGGTAATGTAACTAGTTGGTCTTATTGTGAGCTATATGTTTAACATGACAGTAAATATATATATTTTTATTTGAAAATAATTTTAAATTTGAAATTTTCTTTTTCTTTTAATATAAATAAAAGAATCATTGATAGTTAATAATTTTTTAAAAAAATATTAAATTAACATTACTTTCGAATATAAAAAATAAAAATATAATATCTAATAATATATAAAAATCTAATTATGATCATCAATCACCTTAATAAAGTAATATATTATTATTCTATCATAAATAACTGAAATTTCATGTCAACTTTATAGTTAAATTTTTTATAATTTAATTATTAAAATAGTAATTTTAGATTTTTTATTATTTATTTTCTATCATAGAGAACAATACTCACATAATAAAAAAATAAAATGATGAGGAAAAGAAAGAGACACATAGAAGTATGAAACCTTTTATGGATTTGATGAATGTAATTATTTTACATAATTAAAATAATATATATATATATATATATTTAACTTTATTAATTTAATTTATGAATAATCGGAAATATAAATTGATAAAGTGAAGCCACGTGCATTTGACTTGGATCCATATCTACTCGGCGTATAAATCCAAATCCTAAACCCTAATATTGGGAGATGAATTTGCCACGTATAAAAGGTGAATTGCGATTCCTATTCCTTTTCCAATTCCACCCTAGCCTACGCCGTGCAATAGCTTCAACAAAAAGAACATTTATTATTTCTAATCGATATTACTGAGTGTTTAAATTTTCTCTTTATACCTAAAATTGCATTTCTTCTTCATTATTCATCAATATCAATCAAAAATATTATTATTTAATAATTAAATAATAAAAATATTTATCTCTTATTATACAGTTTATATAATCTATTATACTCTAAATTAAAAAATAAAAATATATCTGTAACAATTATACTCGACACGTTTTAAATTAATTTTAAATACATATAATACTATATTAATTTAATATAAGTTAACATCTGGAATATAGGTTATATATATATATACATTGTCAACTAAATGTATAAAATTTGTTTTAACGTCAAGGATAGGATTGAATCGAAGTGATGAAACTAATAAAACCTAACATTAGTTAAGTTAGGGGGCACTGAAGATGGTTGTGAATTAATGACTCTTTGGCAACCTAAGAGGGTGGTTTCTTTTCTTCCTACCATTTTTCAAATGAAAAAAGAGGAAATTTGGCTTAATTCCTACTTCAGGAACCGACCGCAGCATTTCACTATGTTTTTATACATAAAAATAATAATTTAGGTATATGATTGTCAACTATTAAGAAGGAAGGAACAAAATTAATCAATTGCTTTCGTGTTTATCCAAACAAATCTATATCCCAATTTTTATATTATTTACCTATTCGGAATTTTTTAATATTATATAATGTATATTATAGAGGTGAGAAAGAAAGAGTCGATTATACGTAAAATCATAAACTAATGTGGGTATTTTATTTATTTGTAGAGAGTCATAATGTGACATTTAAAGGATTTAAAATTTAAAATTGCTAAAAATAAAAAAATGTAATTATTAATAATAATAACGTGGGGGCAAAGCCTCCGATGTATAAATATGCAAGAATTATTATAAATCCAACCAAATGGTAATCTATACAAAGAGAAAAGGATTAAATGAATTTTGTATTTTCTTTTTGACAGAAACAAGTTTTGTACTTAACCACTATGTAAACAGTAAGATTATTACCCATAGAATTTTAAGTCAAGATGAGACGACAAAATGGTAAGGTTAAATAAGACAAACATAAAATTATTATTTAGTGTTTCATTTTTTCCTCTAAATTGTAATAGAGAATCAAGAATGATGGCTTATTTTATAGATCGAATTTCTTGTTAAAAAAAGAATGAGATTTTTTCCATTTTCTCCGAGTATAAACAACAAGGGTCTAATCTAACCCTTGTCCATAAGTCCTGGGTCCAATTTGGCCCTTTGTCCTTGAAAAACCATATATAGGGTAAGCTTTTTTGTAACCCAGCATGCGAGCAATGGCCCATTTGTTTAAACTCGTCCATTGCCAAATTCTCGAGACTTATAAACACAGCCTAATTAGAGTCCACTTGGCAGTTGGTTTCTGCCACCCCTGGATGCCCACTTCGTCCTTGGGTGATCTCCTAATTCCGATAAGTGAGTGGAGACCGTGGATTTTTGTTGTAAGAAATACAAATACTTATACATTGATGATAAAGGATCAAGTTGTTGGATTTCTATAAGATAAAAGAGGTTCAGAAATGGTGCTGCAGGTGTTCCGGCTACCCCATTTTCATGACTAAGTTAGTTCCTCAAGTATTGATAAAAGAATAGTTGAGAAAAAAAGAAAAAAAAGAGTTGGTACTGTTTTGCAATTCCATTTTAGAGGTTAAGGATATTGTAACTAAATTGGGTTGCGAAAATGTAATTAAAATGGTTTTGGAAACTCCGAAACGACGACGAGTCATACGATACTAGCATTAAAAAGACAATCGTTTGCTCTTGCATACCGCTAGAAGCAAAAAATGGATTAAAATGCTCTAAAACTGGACCGGCAAACTTTATCCATCCAACAAACAACCGTCAAAATAATAATAATAATAATAATAATCGTTTCTGAACTACTAGACACAGCTACAGTTACAGCTACTGCCATTTTACTCATGCCGATCGCTTCAATCTCTCTCTTCCGTTACCGAACTCCCACCACCTTCCACTACCACCACCTCCTCCGCCACATAACCATCTCCCGCCACCTCCCAATCACTGTATCCAAACAGCAGCAGCAGCAGCAGCAACAAAAGAACCCTAACAATATCTCTAGAAAACCCCAACAGCCAAACAAATACATCCTCAAAGCCAGACAAACCTTAGTCAAAGAATATTCCTCACTTTCGCCAATCCTCTCACCGGATACCAAACCAAACCTCTCCGATTCTCAAGCCGTCGGCACTGTTGCTGCTGCTCAAGCCAACTTCATGCGCGTAATCATTCAATCCCTACCGCCTTCTTCTGGAACCTTCCTGAAGAGTCCAGAAGAAGAGGATAGTAGAATCGGTGTTGAGTTGTTGTGTGTGGTGAGAGCAGTGTTAAAGAAGATAAGACGGAGAGTTTTAGTAGGTGATAAGGTGGTTGTGGGGTCCATTGATTGGGTAGACCGCAGGGGTATGATTGAGAATGTGTTTCAACGGAGTACGGAGATTTTGGATCCTCCGGTTGCTAATGTTGATCATTTGTTAGTGCTTTTCTCTATGGACCAACCCAAGATTGAACCGTTTGCGTTAACTCGGTTTTTGGTTGAGGCTGAGTCTACTGGCATTCCTTTGACTCTTGCTCTAAATAAATCTGAGCTTGTTGACGAAGAGGTTGGTTAGGTTTTCTTTGTTTAACTTTGGATGCTGAAGCAGCAATGTATTTATAGTTTTTTGAAATTTTGGTAAATTACTGTGAGTTATGGTGAGACTTATGAATAATTGCTGCTTGTGATGTGGTAATGGCATATTTGGTTGCATTTATATGAAAATCAATTTGTTTCATGATGTTTAGCGTAGTCGATAGTAGTTGTATATAATGGCAGGACGGCTTTAGTTTGGCATAATCTTGGAGTTTAAAATAATTTTGAACGTGTAATCTGGCCTGCAATTTATGTGACTGATTGATTTTTAGTGAATTTCAGTCAGAGTGTGAGAGTTTTGATAATGGTTGGAGTTCTGAATTGTACATGATAAGAGTGAAATATAGGAATTTTATGCTAGAAGCAAATATATAATGTCCCTGCTGTTACTTTATCTTGTCTTAGTTTGTCATTGCCATGGTGGTTCGACTACATAGGTTAGCAGTGTAGGTTTTTTTCTTTTGTGCGTGGTTTTATTTAACTTTATTATGTTAATTCTCAAAGAATTTTTTTATGAATTTACTATTGCTTGGCTTATGCATATGATTGCTCGAAAGACTACTAGCTTCTCACAACAACAGAGAGCATAAGCAGCAGTAAATTAGTTTCGTTTTAGTCTTTTCATTTTCAGTAACTATAGTTGTAATGTTTGTCTGACGTATCCAGACACTGATTGCTTGGAAGTCTAGACTGCGTAGCTGGGGCTATGAACCGCTGTTCTGCAGTGTTGAGTCCAAACTTGGTCTTGACTCGCTTGCATATATTTTGAGGGAACAGACAACGGTCATTGTGGGACCTAGTGGAGTTGGGAAATCTAGTCTGATCAATGCTCTAAGGAACAAACCCCGTGCTTGTGATGTTGCAGAAAATGATAATTGGTTTGACCCTGTGGGTTTGATCTTTCTGCTTTTTACCTTACTTTTTTTTGTTTTTCTTTTGTCCGTAGATCTGTAATTTTTAGACTTGGCTTCTGTTCATGTACTTTTACCAGATGTTGGGCAGTAAGTGGTTTGAAGAACAGCGTGTTGGGGAAGTTTCAACTAGAAGTGGCAGAGGGAAGCATACCACTCGCAATGTCTCTTTGCTTCCACTATCTGCTGGTGGTTATCTTGCTGATACTCCTGGGTTTAACCAGCCTAGTTTGCTGAAAGTAACAAAGCAATCTCTTGCAGAGACATTCCCTGAGGTTTGAGTTGTCACCTGACTTATAATCAGATGCTTCACTGATTTGTCTGATTTACCAGGTTGGAGCCTGCTTTATTCAATTGACATCTTTGTTTCAGATCCAGAAAATGCTTAGTTCTGGCGGTCCTGCTAAATGCTCATTCAATGATTGCTTACATCTTGGTGAACCTGGGTGCATTGTAAATGGGGATTGGGAGAGATATTCCTTCTACTTTCAACTTCTTGATGAGATCAGAATCAGGGAAGAATTTCAGTTGAGGACTTATGGAACCAAAAAGGAGGGTGACGTAAGGTATGTCAAAGTATATACCATGTGTATGGCAGAGGCTTTGTATATATGGCGTTTCTGGTTTCATAATATCTTCTTGTATTTATCTCTTAAACTTGGAAAGTTTATCCTAGATTAACATTACTACTTAAAGCTTAAATTTCATGCATGTGATCAGCTGTCATTAGTGTACTTTCCAATGTTTGGAGGTATTCCTGGTATTGATCACTGAACTTTCAATGTGCCACTGGGCAGGTATAAAGTTGGAGATATGGGTGTCCAGCAAGCAGAGCCTCGTTTGGAACCTAAGAAGCATAGAAGACAGTCTCGCAAAAGGATCAACCAATCTCTATTGGATGAGTTGGATGAACTAGATGATGATGACAACTTACTGGATGAGGAAAACGATCCCATCTTAAGGGCACTGAAGAATGAAAATCAGTAGGAAGTTTAACACCCTCACTACATTGTAAATAATTAACTTTGATCCCCCACTGCCATTACAGAGATTGAGCTGAATTTGTATAGATCAGAATTTGAGGCCGATCAGCTTTGCTTTGAAGTGAATGATATTCCATGGTGGCAGCAAAATAAAGTTGCCTCTACTAACATGAATGGTCACTGCTGTCGTGCTTAATTGCTGGTACAGAGGCTGTATGCATAGTGTTTGAACACAAGAGATCCAACTGCAATTTCTTTGTTTTGAAAGAATGATGTATAGGTGGGTTATATCATTGTTGTGATTCAATCGTATACACTCTGCTGTCACTCGATGGAACTATTTTTCCTTACAAGGGACTTGGAGCATTACTCCTGATATCGTTAAATCACGAGTCTAATGACCTGACACTCCAGTCACCATTGCCATGTTTAGTATCTGATGCTGCCTCTCACTCCAATAGATCATAGGAAATGAAGATGTCTCCTCCTAATTGTGCGGATGGTAGAACTCCAGGAAATTTAATTGCAACGA
Organism: Ricinus communis; assembly: GCF_019578655.1. Taxonomy (NCBI): domain Eukaryota; kingdom Viridiplantae; phylum Streptophyta; class Magnoliopsida; order Malpighiales; family Euphorbiaceae; genus Ricinus; species Ricinus communis. Next base: position 28,267,906 of record NC_063262.1, read on the forward strand.
GTAGCAACAAACAAGTTGGCAGGGCAGATTTGGGAAACAAAATCCAAGAAATACCACCCCATTTTGAATTCTTCAGGAAAGCTCGTGGCGTAGATGCACAAATTTAATGACCCACATTATCATTGCAGAAAAAAATTGATTTTATCAACTACATCAACATATCGGGTAATCCGCTGAATCATTCCATGCCCCAGATATTTAGATTCCAGGTGAATCTGACGTGTTCTAACCATAAAATCGCCGAAAATAATAGTTTCATGTAGCTCCATCAGAAAGCAATTTTATTCTCAATATAAAACATGCAGTGGATCCTAGAACGACCACACTCATTTATTCAATATTCACATAGCATTGACATCAAACTTTCAATGAACATGAGCCATTGGCCTTCGATAATACTTGCAAAAGCTAATCACTGAAATGGCATCAAAGAACTTTACGGGCGTAATCACCACTATAAAGTTTCCCACGCCAATCAGAATTCTATAGCAATTACTTGGGACAAATATGACTAAAAGCTTAATGGCTAGCACATATATTTGCACTTCAAACAACGCGACATGTTTCCCTAGAATGTAACTTCAGAGAAAGCATACACTGCCAACAGTCGGACACAAATTTAAGTTCCTATGTTTCAAGTTATACCCAAACGAGAACAAATGAGGTAATCTATGCTTCTCTGTGCTAATCTATCGTCTACAATAGTTAAGCCTTTCATGTTTATGTACTCATTCGTTTATGCTAGAAGAAAAGAAACCGAAGCATTGGCAACCACCTTATATTCTCATGGTTTGCTTCCACATGGATTCACCGCAAACCTAAAGTAAAAGCACACAAGGCCAACACTACACTTTAAACATAGATATTCTTGTTGCAAATTGCTCAAAACAAGATATATAAATTGTCAGACAAGAATGAACCAATTATGCAGTTAAATCACTGAAAAAAAGATACAACTTGTAAAACAAGTATATACAACCAATTACGCAATCTACTAGTATTCTCTACCTTCACTTGTGATGATAATATCAATTGCATTTAATACAGACCAATGCAGACCATTAAGGATTATTATAGATAATCAATCATAAATAATGAAATCAAGCAACAAAAGGAAAATAATATGTCCAGAAAACTGATAAAATTCTTGCCATTGTCTAAAGCTTTGAAAAGTTAATACCAAACAGAATTTACTTGTAACATCCAATTCGTTCACTGTTCGATCAAAAACAAACCCTAGGGATTGCTAAAAGACTTAAGATTTTCAAGAATCGTTTCTATTTTTTAGATGATTTCTTCTTGGAAGTAACAGATTGAACCTGAGGCTTAGGATGCTTATCGGCTTCGGTAGGATCAAGCCATTTAAGAGGGTTACGATTAAACCAAGGCCAATTAGGGACAGTAATTAAAGTAGTGAGAACAACACCAGCAGCGTAAATCTGAATCATCATTTGAAACGAACCCGTTGCGTAGCCTGCCATGAAAGCCACCACCGCAAATATTAACAGCATGATCTGCATTAGCTGCTCCGCTAGCTTTTGCCCTTGCCAATCCATCTACACAATAATCAAAAAATAAGATTAAAATAATTATGATAAATTGCGGAAAAACCTAATTTAAATTTGTAAGGAACTGAAGTGACAGGGAAAATCCTAATTTGTACTCGGAGGAATTGAAGTGACGGAGATAAAAGAGTATGTTCAGATCACGCCGAAGAGAGCGATGGTGTCCGGAAGAGAGAGGAATTCGAAATGAAGGTGGAACTAAATGGTAAAGTATTTGATTAAGTGGATCGACAACCGTTGGATCAGATTACTGGGAAAGTACCACAAGTAAAATGCCCTTTTTAGCAGTGCTATTTACCACAAAGTTAAAAAATTCTGGTTTAATCTTTTTGGAACGCGAATTGAAATTAATTTTATGTCATTTTTCATTTTCTATCACTTACTCTCACTAGTTATAAACTGGTAAATTTTCATTAAAGAGATTTAAACTCAATAAATATCTAACTTTCACAAGTGATATATAGATTATATAAAATACAATCTTAATTAATGTCATGAACATGCAGATGATTATAAAAATATAATTATGTAAGGTTTCAATAAATGAAAAATCTAAATATGTTTCTGTAAACATATGACTAAATATAGAGAAGGACATAAAACTTTTCAAGTACTAGGAATTGTAGGACTTTACCCCAAAGGGAGCCCTTCCAGAAATTCTCGACAGCGCAAGGACAAGCCAAGGCCGAAGAGGGGGTTTGGAAATAGTTTTCAACCAGCAATAGACGCGCCTCGGTTAGAACCTCACTAGCTGCGTCATTGCCCCAAGCGCAAAGATGTCGTTAACAATAATGGCTAGCTTCTTTTATTGGCAGCGCCTGCTCTTACGCACTCCCACATAATCGATGTGGGTTTTAGTATTCACATACACTTGTTCACTTCGCAACTCGCAATCTCACTATATTCACACATACTGATCGATTCGTTGTTCTACTGTTCATCTCTCCCCAAATAGATACCACATAATGAAATGAATTTCACCTGCGACAGGACTTCAGACTTCAGCACCCACCTTTCATGGGTGAATTACTTGGCAATTTACTTGTTAATCTTGAGAAGAATAAGACGAATACTTGACATTCCCAAGTTACGAAATTAAAGGACCATGTTTAAGAGTTGCTCTACTTGCCTTCTGCATGGTATTAATATACAAGTATTAAGGAGAATTATATGAAATATTAGAAGACCAAATATGATTTTGGTTCTCACAAGTAATATATGGAGATTATTACGTAGTAACAAAGCAGCACAATCAAATTGTAAAACCAGCGTAAATTGGAAATTAAATACATTGAAATTGAATTCCAATAACACACTAATTATTTCTAACTAAGAAGGTAAATTTTCATACATTTACAATATTTTGAATTTATTATATAATAAAATAAAATTAATATGTTTAAATTAAAGTTAGAGTTACATAAATCGTGTTATTAATCAAAATGAATACATCATTTTCTAATATTAGTTACTAGCTATGAAACATCTTATCACCAACAATAAAATTATAAATATTCTTTTCTTATAAACTAAAAAGTACATGGCTGATAATAGGCTTTTTTTGTTTTAACATTTTTAAATTGCTAATCTATTATTTTTATTTGTATGATAAAAATACATAAAAAGTAAAAAAATAAAATTAAATGATTTAAACTCAACTCAAACTCAGTTTATTTTCGTTTCTTAAATTATTTTATTTGAACTCGTTCGTACTCTCAGAACTGAGCCACAATAATGACATTTGAATAAGGCAGCTCATTATCACGCTCAACCTAATAGTGGAATAGAAAGACTACGGAAGTGTGTTTATTTTTGTGGAAGAGGATAGTTGAATGTAATTAAGAGCAAGTCTCAGGTCAACATTTACTTCCATTCAACGAAGGATCAATATCTTGAAGTTGCCAAATATCAATTTTTACCCATATGACACCGATATTATCATAGGATGTTTATTTTCTGTCGCAACAAATGGAAGCTGGAAACACATTCCATTACCAAACACAGTGATTCTTCATACAATCATATCATATAAAACTCGGGAAAAGATGAGCTCTCAAATAAATTCTTCGACAAAAATCTCATAGAGCAATTAACTAAACATAGGTCAAAATAAACAAACAAGCTGTTCAATTCATCTAAGTAGCTCATTCTAAATTGAAAAGCAACAAAATTCTTTCCAAACAACAAAAACACAAACACTTCCTAGTGCTCCTTCTATTGGTAAATTATGATATCCCTACTTAAGAGGAAGCACCAGATCGTAGAGCTTGAGACTTCTTGGGTTTGTTGCTGGTAGCAAGCTGTGTCTCAGGCTGCACAAACCAACATAGAAGAATTAGAGGTAATGAAAACAGAGACAGCATATGCTTTTTACACTCGTATTAATTTTCCTATTTATACAAAGACTTACCTCCTTCCTCACTGCTTCTTCTTTCTCAGCCAAAATCAGCTCAATGTGGCAAGGGCTGGACATGTAAGCTACAAAAGATAACAGCTCGATAAAAATCAATAGACACATAATTTCATGCATAATAATACATCACAAGAAATCTAATCCGAACTTACGATTGATTCTTCCATGGGCGCGATAAGTTCGACGCCTCTGCTTCTGTGCCTGATTCACTTGGATGTGAGAAATGTAGAGTGCATCGACATCCAAACCCTTAACCTGGACATGTAATTCCGAAATTTAAGAACAGAGTAGACACAAAAAATCAAGGACAGATTGCTAAGTTCCAGTAAGAATAGATTGACAGTTCAAGTAGATATACCTCAGCGTTGCTCTCAGCATTCTTGAGCAAATCTAGAATGAACTTGGCAGATTTTACAGGCCAGCGTCCTTGACCATTTGAATGCCTGTTTTTTGCTTGAGCAGTACGCCCAACACCACCACAGAAACGTCTGAAAGGTATAGCTTGCTTGTGAGCCATAACATCTTCCAAATACCTCTTAGCCTTTGTCAAAGGTAGCTTCCTCAAGGCAAAGGCTGTCTCTCTTGTATTCTAAAGAAATGACATCATAAGGTTATATTATTTTCGTTACAATGCAGGAAGAAATGAATAACATATCAGGTCAAGTATCAAAATAATTATTATCACGTTAATACACCAGTTTTAAGAAGCCAGAAAAATTAAGTTATTACAGCATTTTTTACGTTGAGAACACAAAATACACAACTACATCTACACTGTTTTGACTAAGTAATCAGCAACACACTGGCAAGTAAAACACAGAAAACCTAATTCTTAGCAAAGGAGAAGGAGGGAAATTACAAATAGCCACAACAATTGATATAGATGTGCCATCATTTACTGAACCTTCAGTCCCTATAAGCTACTGAGGTTCACCCAATAACAATGAGAAATAATTTCCCTGAAGTTTACGAGATCCCAGTTCACAAGGCAACAAGGGCCTGCTTTTTTCATCAGGTTTTTTAATTGGAATGGACAAAACTAGTTCTCTAATTATTACTAGCTTTTAAGCCGTATCAATCCTCTGATAAATATAGTTGCTTCACTTAAAAGCACAGACTATGAGAGATTGATTACATATAACTAAAGCACCTAATACAGATGTGCCATCATTTACTGAACCTTCAGTCAGCAATTGTTACAGAGGTTCACCCAATAACGATGGAAATGATTTCCCTGAAGTTTACGAGGGCCAAATCCAAATAAGGAAACTAGGCCCTGCTTTTTTCATCAGGTTTTAGAAATAAAATGGAGAAGTCTAATTTCTAATTTTCCATTAACTTTTTAGCTAATACTAATCCTCTGATAATTCTAATGCTTCGCTGTTAAAACACAGTTTCAGAGAGATGAACTGCCTAGGACTAATGCAATTGTTGAAATTGTCCCATCATTTACTGAACCTTCAGTTACCATAAACAACAGAGGTTCACCCAATAACAATGGGGAAAAATTAATTTCCCTGAAGTTTACAAGAGCCCAGTTCACAAGGCAACAAGACCCTGCTTTTTTCATCAGGTTTTCAGAATTGGAATATCCAGTTATAAGTTTCTAATATTTTTATTAGCTATAGTTGCTTCACTCTAAAAGCCCAGGTTCTTATGAGTTCATCCAAAATCAGCATATCTAGTTCAATGCAGGACTGACCAACAACACAATAATCATTTACATTCGTATCTAGTAAAGAAAGTGCAACTTAGCAACACCTCATCTAGAGATCCAATCTTACAATCAACCTAGCAAACAACAAGTAACGGCTGCAATAACAACAGTAGCAAATTAGGAAAACTAAACATGCTAATCATATTAAATAGAAATAAATTATCAAGGAAATAGAACTAAAGAGATTAAAAAAAATGTTCCATTATTTACTGAACCTTCAGCGACAAATAAATCAAAAAACAGAGGTTCACCCAATAACAATGAAAACATTAATTTCCCTGACGTTTACGAGAGGCCTGTTCACAAAGGATACAACAAGCCCCTGCTTTTTTCATCAGGTTTATACTAATCAAATCACAAAGTAGAACAAGACAAAAATGAAAGATTTTAAAACAGAGATCAAATCACAATACCTTGAAGTGAACTCTGAGGTCAGAGCCCCTTGCCTTGCATGCTGCAAAATTATAAAAGAAAAGACCCAAAATTAGCTAAAAGAAAATGAAGAAAAGAGGAAAGAAAAAAGAAGGCTTAACACAAAAGATCCTTCGGTACTTACACTTAGTAGGATTTTCAGGCTCTCTTGAGTACTTCACCTGAAATAAATAATAGCCAAACGAAAATTGGAATTAGATTAAAACCGAGATTTAAATCACATAAACCTAATGCGAGAAATAAAGAAAGAGGTGTAGAGAAATAAACCATGGCGGCTTATGGTGACGGTGATGGTGTTTCTGCCTCTAGTGAAGTGTTCTTACTTTCGCCTATCAAGAAGAGAATGGGAGGCGCTTAGGGTTTCGATTTATAAAGGTTTTAGAACAGATGAAAACCCTAATTCTTAGAAGCCTTTGTCTGTGTGTATCATACATGGGCTGGGCTTCACAAAGATGGGCTTATTATCGTTATGCATGTTTAATACGAGCTGGGCTTTTAGTTTATTTTAGATCCGTCATCTTGGGATTCAGCAGCACCTGATTATTCATAAGAAAATAATATTTTACTTTCTGATGATATACGAACATTCATGTCATGCTTCTACATATACCAAGCCAAAGTATATGGAATTGATTTCTTTAAAAGATTAACGAACGGAAAGCTAATTTGATATTACTTAGTTTCTTTTTTTACTTTAACTTGTTTATAGTTGCCTTCAGAAATTTGATATTTTAAAATCTCTAAATAGATGTCTATGGCAATATCTTTCTTTTGTTTTTTATTTCGATTTAATTTGAGAAGAAATACCTGGGGCAATGTTAAATTCTTATTTTGCACTGTTGTCATTTTATCCTTTTGTCCTTTTTAAAATTAAAAAAAAAAAAATTCTTTTAACAGTATTGGCTTGTTTCCTCAAACACAGCGAGCGAGTAGTTCATGCTAAACCACCGGCCACAAGTGGGTCATTTTATTTGATTACTAATGAACAAAAGCAGTAGTGATTTTTCGATCAGAGGTGACTCATAAACAAGACGTGTTCGGCCATTCAAATCGAATCGTAACACTGTCAAACCCGAAGTTTGACTCGAGCTCTATTTAATCCTCGATTTTTAAGTTCAAGCGTGGCTCAAATTCCATTTAAAGCTCAATTTGAGTACTCTACTAAGAATATTATTGAAGTTCTACTTTAATTTTGAATTTGACTATTATGAAAAATAAAATAATAAAAACTAGATTAGACTCACGAGCCTATTAAGTCGGATACAAGTACAAAATTGACTGGCTAATACCCGAGTATTTTTTAAGTCGATCTTGAAAAGTTCGCTAATGAATTCCACCCAATTATACCGAGTTTTTTTTGGTGAGCATCAGATGTTAATACAATATGCTGTGGAGAAATGACTGCTGATAATTTTGAGGAGCACAGGTGGTTGTCTTTAATAGAAAAAGATATAGATGCATTCAGCAAATTCAAAATACAATATTCCAAAGCAAACTTAAGCGTATGATAAACATGTTTACCAATAAACCAGCCTCAGTAATGCGTTTTTAAGTGATTTGATCGAAAACATAAGCCAATGCTGCCAACGAATTCCAAAACTGTGATTTGTTATGATCTGGGAAAACTTTTTTGCTTTCAAATCAATGTATGGTCCACCAGTACATGTCCTCTGCAATGCATAAAACAAATTAAAAGATATAGCTGGACATAAAGCTAGAATATGCTGTCACGTCTACCCAGTCGGGGAAAAGGCCCTTCAGATTTTTAGCTCCATCAGACAAAACTTGGTCTATCACAGCAAGTTCCACCCTTAAATCGTTAGAACTGTTAGCCTGCATTTTTTTTTAACAAGAGTTAAGGATGATTACATAACAATGAAGTAGGTCTGAAATTATCTTTTTTTGCAGCTAATAATGGTCACAATCATCTTTTGTTTGCTTACACAGCCTGGAAAATTCCAGGCGGTGAGATAAGGTGGGAGAGGGGAGGGAGGGAGAACAAAAGTTTACATGTGTGTCTAATCATTGTTTGTATGGTAGTATTTGACAGTGGCAATTCCAGGATCATCAAAAGGACAGGAGATGATAGCTGCATGTGGATTGCACACATAATGGCAAATAATTTGACAAAACAAGATGAAAGTTTCAGCATTTACTGTAGATTAAGCAAATTCATTAGGACAAAGCAGCGCACTCAACTACACAAGTCAATAAGCTTGAATTTTTTAGGACAGCAAATAGACATTTTGTACGCACTCTAGGTTGCGCCATTCAATGGAGAGCTTAAAAGTGAATGTATGGCTGATGGATATCCAACCGACAACAATAGGGAAATAACAGTTGAGATTAAGATGGGGAAAAATAAACAAGTATGTGCTTAAGATGACATAATTCTACGAAAGAAACATTTTACCTCTAACCAGAATCTCCATTTATCATCACTAGCTCCGCTAAGTCTACATATATATGACAGGGGACCACCATCAACTGCTTCAGGAGCTGAAACAATCCAACAGGATTCAATATGCATTAAGAAAACAATTGCACTCGAAACCACAGCAGACAAAAATTTTATACCTGGAAGTTTATTGTCTGCAAGCGACCAACTCGATAAGGGACCAGTAATGTTAAGGACAGCAACCCAGACCTCCTCTAAGTTGCTGAAAGGACAATACATAAAGCTTTAAATACCAAAAAAAGTTTATAATTGATGAAGAAAAACACGGGGTTAAGAAGACCATTCTGGAATACAGTATAAGCACTTTGCATGAGAAGAATGTGTGGGTCACAATCTAAATCCAACCTATCAACTAGCCTTGTTATACAGTTTGTTTAATTTCTTCAAGTATTAATTTCACCATCCATGAAAGATTTCCCATTTCCCAATACATTATTCAATTGATTTCTTCGTACCATATTAAAGAACCTTCTCCACAGGCTCAATATAAAATCTTCAGTCAACTTGATGCAACAACTTAGATTATGTCCTTTTCTCCACTTTCTTGGATGTCCAAATCATCTTTAATTATAATTATTGAACAATTGATATTTCTGCAACCTAAATCTCACCGCATTGATGATGCATATAACTGAAAGGAATGTTGTATATTTGAAGAAAAAAAAATGCAATCCCATCTAGATCATCCCATTCTACTCACCCTAAGGAAAGTTCCAAGTAAACTCTCCGAGTTCCCTCACTAGCAATTGTATGAGCCTTGTAGTTAGACAAGTACGGGAAAGATCTATATTGCTTCGAAATGTCATCACTCCTAGCAGGGAACTTCAAACTTCTTGAGAACAAAAGAGATACAGGAAACAGGGCCTAGCAAAAATATTTCAAAAATATGTTAGCTAAGAATGTTATGCAATATACTTTAGAAGATATTTCTATTCATCAATATTGAACACAGGTAATCAGTTGTAATAGTATAAACTCTATTGTCAGGCATAGGACAACTTAATGAAGTAACATGCTTCATTTGTTTGAAGTTTTAACAATAAGGTTGAGAAGGTAAATTTCTTCAATGTCAGAAATAAAGGAAGAGGAAGATATTGAATTAGCAATAAGAACATTACAATTCCATGTGCAGGAAAAGAAAGGGAGAGGATAAGGACTAAGGTAGATAACTAATATTCAAAATCTAAGATGGTGAATCCAGCATCCGTGCGAAAGCAGTTAAGAATTTTGCTTCACTGGTAAAAGCAATCCAAGGCACAAAATACTGCTTCAGATCATAACATAAAACTAGAAGGTGAGTCCGTGACATACCATCCAAGTCTCTCGGTGAGACAATTTAGCAGTTTCAAAAGAAAAATCTGAACCAATGTGCAAGTCCTTTGCCACTTCAGGCGCATATTTAAAAAGAAAAAGTAATGAATTTGAATCCACAACAGAAAAATCATAACTGCAGTCCACGACCCCATTTGCATCTGTGAATTCACAAGGAAAAAGGATATTAGCAACTTCGAAAAAATCACAAAGCTAATACCATGACTAAACCTAACAGTCTTCAAATTAACATATTAATGTCTAATGACAAACAGCAGACCTGTTTCTTTCCTTCATACCTGCAGTAACAATTGTATGCTGAAAAACAACCCTCTTAGGCGCAGTGTTGCTGTAGGGAAAAAACTGTGATGAGAGAGCCAATGCAAGCACGCTAACATGCAGCAAGAACTGCATGATGGAGGACCTAGCCAGCCAATGGCCACAAATAGGTACTAGAGGTCCCACACACCAACCAGTTACAACCCCAATTATTGCTGCCACTACAATATCAGTAATATAATATCCTGCAAGTACAGAACTGATAATTGTAATTCACAGGACAAACAATTCTATCTAATTGAAATTTCAAAAGTAACATTAGCTTCCATGACCCATAAAGAAAAAGAAAGATTAATAATTTCATGGGTAAATTTATGATCACTGGCAACAGATACCTCACAGCTTAAGCACAACTTACAGTAAGAAAAGTGCAACAAAGAAATTTTATGGTGATGAAATTTAAAATACGAGTATACAACTGCTAGGATCAGAGCAGAAGTTCATCGACCTATAACCAATAGGATCACTGCACATAAGAACATATGATAAATATGAGCAAGTTGAAGAGATCTCACTGTAAGAATTGTTTATCAAGATAGTGATAGTTGAAAACTAAGGTCATAATACTCAAAACAAACACAAGGAAGAAATCAAACAGTTAGAGATATCTAATAGACATTGTACTTGTATTGAACTGATCCCGTGATCAATGGTTGGCAAAGCCATAAATCAGTAGTTAAGTGATATAAAATAAATCAAGAATATGAATCAGCCTCATAACTCATTCAAGTTTACCAATGGCCACAGCATGTGTAAGGAAAACTTAACTTCCCAGTTAGAATAGGAAAATCGAACCCATACAGATTTCGGCACTACCTTTTATAAGTATCTCATGTTAAAACAACTGAACCTTTAGACTAGGAAGAACAGCTCTGCCTGTCCATGATTTATGCTGGAAGGCTTAATTTGAAATAATACCATCACCATAACTAAACGTTCAGGAAACTAACCATAAGGTGGAGGAACAGCACCCATCATACCCATCTTCTCAATCAAAAATTGGGCAAGAAATCCACCAAAATATACTGAGTAAATGAGACATGGAATTAGAGGTATTATATAGATGACTGCAGACCTGAAAGCAAAAATGTAGTTAAATGCAATATTAAATTGTTTAGCAGTTAGAAAAAGGAGGAGACATGTGGAAAGGCAGGGATATGTAGAGATGCAACTCAAAAGAAAATAGATTTTATAAGCAGATCACCAAAGAACGATATTTTAAAGCATGCTTCAACTATTTCTTGCCGGGATAGCATACAAGATGAGCACAATTCAACAAAATTATAGAAGTTTGACATATGAATCAGGCAACCAGCACAAAGAAGAATTTAAATAGACCTGAGTGGTTGATGACCATAAGACTTTATATAAAGGTTAAAGCAGATCCATGCAGGAAGCATAAAAGCTGACACCAAAAAGGTCAGGAACCCTCCACTTAGGCCAGCTGCAAGATAAGCCTACTTTACCAAAGTTAGCTGTAAGAAATTCGCAACTTCCACAAATTAAGAACGCAGCCAAATTACATTGAAGCAATAATATTGACTACATGTATAGACTACGTACCAAAGTTAAGCAAGCATAAAAACCGTATGCTCCCCAAAACCGAGCTTCATTAGATAGTGCCTGCAATATCCATGTGATATCAATAAGCTGCAAAATTCTAGGGATGAATAGTGCAGCCAAATTTAAATTTAAATATCCATATTTATGATAAGTATATAATGGCATCCATAACATATTACTGACCAACAAGATACATTCTAGAGAAAAGAGATCTACTAAATTATATGGTAATCTTTATTGTAGTTCTGGATAGTCTCTAGAAAATGTGTCTTGCAATTAACATTTGGAAAATTGAAAGAGTAATTTTTATCATTGATTTTATTCATGAGGACTCTCTTTCTCCACTCCAAATAACTTTAGGCTACATTTTCAGAAAGATGTTAGGCCACTAGATCATCTTATACCACTTTTCTCAACGTTAGTTTAGGTATCCTTGCTTCTCTCCACCCGACCTTTTTAACCGAAGCATCAATAAGTTTCGATTCCCATGCCCAAACCATCTCAATCTACATTATCCGAATTTCTCAATAGAAACCATCCACCTTTTGCCTAACACACTCATTACATACTTTATCCATTCTTGTATACCAGCACATTCATCTTAATATTCTCACTTCTACGACAGTCATCATTAGAGACGTGTTACCCTTCATTGGTGTAACACTCACTAGCATATACCACAGCAAGCTGTATTTCGATGCGGCAGAACTTGCTTTTCATCTTAAGTGGATTTTGCAGTCACATAAGACTCCCACAACACTTCTACTTCATCCATCCTGTATTTATCCTATGGTTAACATCCTCTCTCAATTGGACAATATGTTAGTTCAATGTGGTATGTGTTGGCCAATGATCTTCACCTACTGCCAAGTTTTTGTACACTAGATCGTGTATTTCTACTCAGAAAACATGAGACATTTTGCTTCATCAAAGAAAACAGTTGTTCTCTGGGAATTCAAATATGTGGTCGCTTTCAAATTCAAAAAGCTGGTTTTTGTCTTGACTTCTCATACTATTGTGTAATCTTGCATGGAAAGATTGATTTCATGATTTCTTCAGACATATATAAAATCAGTTACATAAATGTAACCGGCACAACCTTTTAACATTTGATACCAAGGAAAATGCAAAAAACTTTTTTTCCCAATAATGGTAATTGGTAAACAAAAATACTAATGACAGTTATAGAACAAGATTGCCATTTGTCGGTGATCACTAAGAAGATATGAATAAAATTATAATTGTACCTCCTTTGGTTTCTTGAGAACTGAAACATCTTGAGAGAGGGGAAAAGAATTCCAAACAATTCTTGGAATCAACAAACCAATAAGTGAGCAGGGAATGAACATCATGAAAGCCAAAAATGGATGAGCAAACCTGCATTTGAATGCAGTATGTCAACAATGATCTTACTAACTTGCTCTTTATATTTATCAGATTAAACTCCAGTTACAGATCTGTTATCATTAGTAACATCACCTCTTATATAATTATTCTTTTTTTATGAAATCGTCCATTAGTAATTTGTAGTTGAAAAAATCCCTCATAATCCTTTTCCATTGAAAAAAAAAAAAGCGATATTGGAAAAGATACAGTGGATAATACAGCAGAGCAACCAGAGTATAAGTTCACCAGTTCATTGCATGACTAGAGAAGAACAATCTCACAATGGAAAAGATAACTGGCAAAGCAATTGCCAACAGAATCCCAGAAGCATGTAAAAGAAATCCTGGAAACAAATTTGAGAAAGTTATAAGCAATCCTCAACATCTATTGCACTTATGCAGTAACATCCCATGAAGCATAGGGGTGGAAGATACATCTGTACAAAATATGGGCTACAATCGAAGGATGAAAAGTATGAGAAAATGATGAAGTAGGGACTCCACCTTTCACAAAATCATAGAAGGTTGCAAATGAAGATTGTAACCCTGAATCCAATAAACGCAAAAAGAATGGCATAACAAAAAAGATAGCAATGGGAATGCTATGAAGTACCAACGAAACCCTTCTTGAATAGAATATCTGAGAGATCAATGAGGAACAATGATTTATGTAAGTGCATCCATGTAACAAAAGTGTCATAATCTTAGTCACCGCACAGAAAAGAAAAACATATTAAAGCAGGTAAATGAATTTTCCAGCATACCATGAACCATGATAAGTAATCAAAGAAAACAGCTCGCTCATCCTTGTAGTCATTGGAAGTAGCTCTAAGGGATTCTCTTTCTTGGGCAGTTCGTAACTTAGAAGAATTTGTAAAAGCTTTAAGTATGCTTAGTAGATTATCTCCACGTGCTTGCATGCTTCCAGGTCTAGTTTTTGAAAATTTTGATGTATCAGAAAGATGATGAAAGATAAAATTATATAAAAATAGCACTGAAGCATATTTATACCAAAATAGCAGATGTAATGCATACAATAATTTGTCCAACGTATCATAAGAGGTATGGTAGTAATAACCACCAAGAAGAAAGATAATATCAAGGCTGGGAATATTTCCGTAATCTTGGGAAAACATTCTGTAATCTGTATCTCCAGGAATAACAGGAAAAACATCCTACACAGAGAAAATACATTAATTAAAATTCAGTTATTTTAATAGAAAACTAGAAGGCCAGGAAAATGGTGTTGGCGGAAAGCAAAGGGGGGTAATGATACTAGTCATTCAAGAAATGAAGGACCAGATAGAACAGAAAAGGCATTATGTTAGGATAATGATACTAGTCAGAATATTATCTAGGGAACCAACCAATAGAACACTCACCATTTTGGTTTCACATTAAAATTCATACACGCACAAAAGACAAGAAAATAACAACCTGAGCAGCACTATGTGCCATGGGATATATTGCAGATTGAGCATAGACTAGAGAAGGCCAAGCACCAGGCCCAGATTGGCAGACTAAGTCTGTTAAAGAAATAATAGATCAGCAATTATAGCTGAAGCAGCATAAAATTCAATTTAACATAAAAAGGAATTCAAAATATAGATCAACATGTATTAGAAAAGAAGGTAGGTTTTGCTTTTGCCTTTCCTCATTTTAGTTCCATTGAATTTCACAAAAAAATTTGTTTTATCATACCACAAGGATAAATCGTATTATAAGCAATATCTTATAGTGCAATTTCTCTATTCCAGTGAAGTTGTATGATCTGTAAATTCACAGAAATAGCATGCTACCCACCTCTGCCCCAAAATTGAGTTCCATTTTCCCAAATAATGGAGTTAGTATTTACTGCAACTTTTATAAACATTTAAGAAATAACAGCAGGGTGGATTATTTCCTACCAGGACCTCCAGAGCCAGATGCTTCCACATTAATAGAAGCTCCTATTGAATTGCGCCATTTATATGTCTTCATGAAGCCATGTGCACCCTGAAACATCATTGCAAACAACCTCACTTAAGCTTAAACAAATAAATAGTTCAAGAGAGCATAAACTGTAGGATAATAATCAATCAAACAATTATGGGTATCATGGATTTGATGAGGGCAAACTTTTCTGCAGTATGGTTAGGTCATTTGCGGAGCAACAGTAGAGTGCTTTACAAGGTTTCTTCTCGCCTTAGTGCACTGTTCTAACCTGATCAGTGTACCATAAGTCTTGAGAAGGAAAGGAAAAAATGCTATTTAAGTCCGTTGTGTGACTGTGTCTTGTCCAAACAGAATTCTTAAAGCAATATTCAGATAATTAATGGGACGAATCAAGCTGATGCTATGATTTCATACCAACATAAAAAGTTCTTCTGCGCCATTAAACAGAAAAATAATGGGCCGAGGAGGGACCCAACCAGAGTCTGTAATAACTCTTGCTAGTTCCAGCATTGATGCTGCAAAACAAAACCAAAATTAAGGAAAAAAAAAAAAAAAGACATAAATGATCAAGTACAAAATTGCCAAAGACACATCATCAATAGGTTAAGATATTTAAAGTGCTCACCAACACATGAACCACAATCACCAGCTCCCGGTGAACCAAGTGGACTATCAAAATGGCCATTAATTAAAACTGATGGATCAGTGTCTTTTGAATCTACAGATGATATCCTGTCATTGAATAGAGATCATCTTACACTTTTTTGCAAGCTACGTTAGCACATACATAAAATTCAAAATCACAAACATAACAAGTCCCCTATCATTATCTCATATTTTGACATGATACTATTTACTCATTGTATCAATTATGAATTATCCGCGTACTTTAATCTAGTCCCACAAAGAACAAACATAATAAATAAATGGTCCCCATTTTGCGTGTAGAGCAGGCGGCGAATCTTGATTCTTATTTATTTCATTGGGCAATTGACATGCGCGCCAAAACATCATTAAAGGAAACAGAATCAGAAACAACTAATATACATACCTCATAACAATGTTTGTATGGTTTCTATATCCCAAAGATATACTGTGTCCTAAAAATATCATATTGAAAGAGCCATTAACAACCTCCTCTTCAATCTCAACTCTGCAGAATGAAATAATTGCGCTTAATTACAAAATCATAAAACCAAAGTAACTAAATGAAAATTAAAAAAAAAAAATAAAAAAAAAAAAGCAAGAACCTGAAGTCTGATCCAGCTCTATCCTTTATCATTTCCAATTGTGTTCTAATATAGATAGCAGCTTCTCTTAATCCAGGACGCCCTTCCTATCAAGCATTTTTTTAATTAATAAATCACATATTAAGCTTAACTACAAGCTGAGAATTTAAAAAAAGATAAAAAAGAAAATAGAACAGCCAACTCACTTGACGACCATCTTGAGCTAAAACTCGAACATGTTCAACAGCTCTAGCCTCGGAGAATCGATCAAGAGGAGCATCGATATCAAGTGGCGTAATAAACTTCATGTGAATAATATAGTAAACAGCCACTGACATTAGACCGTACATAATGGCTAAAGAAATTAAAAACTTGAAACCAGAAATATCGCCGGAGCTAAGCCTGAGCGCCATATCTCGGTCTCTTTCTCTTGCTTTCTTTTGAATGGGACACAAAAATTGTGTGTATATATATATTACAAAAGAAAAGGAATATTTGAAATGCAGATATTGAATTGAAAGTTGTGCTTTTGCTAGTGGGGAATTGTGAAGAAACTACCACATGGATGATGGAAGTGTACAAGTGACTCTAACTACGAACATTTTGACTGTTGCTGCTGCTGGATGTGCTAGCAGTTTTGTTTGTGCTTTTGTACCTTTATTTGACCATTTGTTTCGAATGGATGATGAGTTGGGCCTTCTTGTATTGGGCCCTTCTAAGCTCGTTTGGATACAGTTGGTAAAAGGAATTCTTTTGAAAAATAACAAAAATATTTATGTGTTTTAATTTTTTATTAAATTTATGGTGTTAATTTTTTTATTTTTACTTGTATTAAAATACTAAAAATATGATTTTTTAATTTTTCAATATAATTTTAGTTATTTTTTTATTTTTTTATTATCTTTTAGTAAAATAATTAAAAAAATTACCTCATATTTTTAGAAAATTACAAAAAATTGTATTTTTAAAGGAAATAATGTATACAGTAAAAATATTCTATTGATTTTAAGATATTCCTAAGAAGTTTTTAATTCTTTTTTTAAAGAAAAAATTATTTTTCTTATTTTTAAGTTTTAGAAACTACTTTAGAAAGATAAATAAATTAATATTTCAATAAAAAAAAAGAATAATTAGAAACAGTTTACAAATAGTAAATTTATTAAGTAAAGAAAATTCTAAGCCTACATTTCGAGACAAGAATCAATTCTAAACTTATTTTGAATTGAAAGGATATATATGAAATCAAAAAATTAACCGAAATTGAACCGTGGTTATCTTTTATCTTCTCTTTCTTTTCTCGCAAACAATGGAATTTATGTAAGAAACGGCGACGAATTTGACACACCTGGTTCCTGAACAATGGATTTGTTCAACAAGTGGGATTGGCTGGAGCTGAGCACATTCGTGTGCCAAGATGTTCTTTTCGAAGTCCGATTCTCAGTTTATATTAATAAAGTACGCTAAATATTTACTAAATATGTATAAGCTTTAAGTGAGCTCTAAACAAAACATTCGAATCTCGTATAAAATAGTTTAGAAAAAATTAATAAAAATATTCATATCTTTTTTATCTTTTTGTTATTAATATATTAAAATATTAAAAATAGGTTTAATTTTTTAATAAAAATTTTGATTATTTTTAAGTAAAATAAAAAAATAAATAGATCGTAAATTTAGAAAAAAATGAAAAATAATTTTGATTTAAAAATTATACAGTAAAAATAATATTTTTATTAATCTTAAAATATTTCTAAAAAGTTTCCAATAGTTTAATCCATGCATAACTTGGGCTTTAATGGGTTAGGTTTTGTTATAAGGTTGAGTCTAATGGTCGGACGGATCACTAGCACCATATTCAACATGATTTCTCTTAATTATAAATGGTCCGTTGACACTTTTTTACTCTTCTACTCTAACGAAATTTTATTTTTCTTTAGATTGTAGTAAGATCCTAACCAATATTTAATTGAAAAAAGAAGCAGAATTTGGACTTTGGTGGACTTAATGTAATCTGGATTGGTTTGTATGATCTAACGCAATTTAAAAAAATATTTTAAATTATAATTATAAAAAATAAATAAAAATTATAAAATAAATCGATGACCGAGCAAATCCAATTATGATATCAAAATTCTTACTATAACTCAGTGAATACAAACATAACTATATATCTAATGGCAATAATTAATATTGTCAATCAATATCGTGAAATAAAATACGAATTTGAAACTTTAGATAAAATCTTTTTATATCTTATGTTAAGATTTATATAATACTCTCTATTATTCTTTTCATAGTTATTTCTTACATTGTATGTTATATATATTTTTTTTCTTTTTTTATATTCACAAAATTAATTTAATTATCAAAATTGATTATTAGAAAGAACCTGTTCTGTCTTGCACACCTAGTTTGAATCTTCAAACATTATCATAACCTAATTACTAGCTTTTAGAATGAATCTTTTTAAAGGATGTTACAAATGGACGTGTGATATTTCATCACTTTAAAAGGGACATAAGATTACATCATTTTTTTATTGCTTTTGAAAACATAAGTATTATAAATTAAAAGTGAAACCCAAGTTTATTTGGAAAATTGATTGTGTCATGTATCAAATAAAGGAGAGACTTCCTTTCTTTGTTTTCCTTGCTTGTAATTTGGTCCGTTCTTAAATGGAGAAACAAGCCGGCTAAAACGGCTGGTTTCTATGCGTTTATGAGGAAGTCTCTTTTGCTTGGATTATTATCTCCCTCATAAGTTTCATTATTATTATAATTATTATTATTATTATATTCTGTTTGTCCAAAAAAAGAAAAATCCTTTCATCACTTTTAAATTCAATATAAATCAAATATAGGGGATCATGAGCCAATTTTGATATTGAGAAAAACAAATGAGCCACTTCTGCCCCATGGCGGGGGATTATGATCTGCACCACTCTTTTATCCAATTTAAGTCAATTATAGTTCTAATGATGATAATAATTAAAATTAATCCTATTTATTTTATTTATTTATCTTTAAACTAATTTTAAATTTCATATAAAATTACTCGTATGTCGGTTGCTGCTACGATAATTTTAGTTTAAAAATTTAAATTATTAATATTATTTTTTATAAAATCAACTTTATTTGTTTCAAAATTTTTTATATATAATTAAATTTTCAATTTTCCATTATTTCTCATTCAAGAAAAAGATAATCGACTAATTTAACTTAAAGCAAGTAACAACTTATTCCATCTCAGGTTAACTCAATTTAACTAATATCATTGTAAAATAACATTTAACTTTTGAATAAGAACTAATTTTTTGGATTAACAAGTAAGGGCCACCTAATCTATAATAGCCATGTGGCTAATGCAAATTAAAAAGCAAAATTGGAACGAATGCAGCGTGGGTGACATCCATGATTCCTCTTGTCATTTTGCCAAGCTTTTTAAGGCTCAAAACTGTTGGTAAGAAAAAAAGATAATCAAATTTGTATTTATAGCCACGTGGCAGTCACATCAAATCTATAAAAAGAAAAATATAATAAAGCTTGAGGACCAAATTGATTATTTGATTATAAAGTGAGTGATCTAACTCCAAAAACATAATTTATTTCTTGTCAGTCGCATTCCTTCCACGCCCCATCTCAGCACGTTTTCACACAACAATTTCCTTTTTAATTTCCTATTTCTGTTCAAGCTCATTTGTATTAATTAATAAATTAATTTTTTAATTAAATAATAACGTAAATTTTAAAAAATTATATTTTATATTATTTTAATATTATATTAACTAAAAAATTAGTTTCTAATTATACAATAATTTCTATCGTAATAGTAATTATATTTATAGAGTTAATTTTATAAAATATAATAAATTATATATAACTCATTATATATAATAAATATTTTATTGTCTAATAAAAAAAACAAAAGATAATAACTTAAATTAATTAAAACATCTATCCAAATAAGAAGTGGATTTGCTATAAATTGATTAAACCTGAAATTAAATTACTCTATAAATATTAAGTTTGCAATTTATGGATTATTCAAGGTATTAAAGAAAACAGTTTTAACTGTATAAACTCAGTATAACTATTTTTATAATTTTAAAAAGGTGAATTTGACTCATAACACTTAATTTTTAAAATAGTTTCATATAAATCATTAAATTAAGATACCTAAAATTGGTTCAAAAGGCGAGCATCATTTATTTTATTTTATTTTTGAAAATTTCAATTTCTTAAAAGAATTTTGAATTTAATTTTAAAGGCATAAGCTGGCTAGTTTGATTTTAAATAAAGAGTTAAGCCCCTGTGATGTGGTTTGCAGAGCGTTGAGTGAGATTGGGAGTGGCAGAAACAGAAGCAGAAGCATCATCCTTCCTATTAATAATTTGTGAGGCGGCTCTCCGCTCGGAGTTTAGTGAAGAAGACCTGCCACGTGGAATCTTAATGCTGTGTTTTGGACTTCCTGTCACCAATAACCAACACATATATCTGCTTCCTCTGGCAAAATTACAAAACACCTTTTCTATTCTCTATTTTACCCTTTCATTCAAATTCATTATAATATCCCTCGCACGTACAAATATGAAATATATTTAGCTATTCTTACAAGCCCTAATTACTTAAAAAGTTTTTAATTTTGAGCTTTTTAATAATTTTAACTAGTATTGCGAACTTTATATTATAAACCACTAAATTTTGACTTTTTTTTCTATAATACTATTCGACAACTAAAAATAATTTATTTTTTCTGGCTGTATAATTTTTTTAATTTAAAAAAAAATGAGTGAGATGTTGACTCATCTGGTCATACTCTATTTACCTTGATAATTCCACACACACAAACACATTATCATCGATTCCGGTAAAAATTGATACCACCGAAACTTCAAGCGCGACTTCATCTTTTATTGTAGTTAAATTGATTATAGTTTTATGTTGCTGGCTGTTAATTTATTCAATTAATTATACAACATCTCGAGAAGGGACTTTGCTCTCCGGCACAACCTCATCCTCTAAATCTTCTCCTTTCATGTCCATTGGATGCGATTCAATCTCTACTGTTATTTTGATATTTTTGTTCTTCTGAACAAGGAGATCATCTCTTGTTCAGAGAGGGTTCCGTTATTCATCTCTTGGGTTATATTATGATAATTAAATTTGAAACTCCAAAAGTCTTCATTTTAAAATTTAATACACAAAGTATTCCTTTTAGTTGCTCTAATTTAATGGTAAGATAATATAATATTAAAAATAATTATCAAAATTCAAACATATCAATTTATTTTTTTATACAAGGAATGCAAGGTTTTTTTTCTCCTAAAATAAATAAATAATTACATAAATATTTTTTTTATTAGAAAAATTTATTGAATTTTGAATAAAAATTGAAAGAGCGAAGCTCATCCATACTTATATCTCCTTTTTCTCAAATTTTGAAACATTGCTGGTAAAAGAATAAATATACACAATATGACATAGAAAATAATTCAAGATTTGGATTATCCTTTAATTGCTGCAAAATCTAAGGCAGTAACTTATAACTAAAAAGAAAAGAAATGAGAAAACTATGGTAAGAATTCTAAAAAGAAATGGTGCCAAAACGGAAATTAACTGTTTACAAAAAAAAAATAGAAAAAGAAAAGACCTCTTATTATGTTTTGAAGGAAAGAAAAACAAAAAACAAAAAACAAAAAACAAATAATCCAAGTTGCAAGCTATAAATGGGGAGATCCGCAAATTCCTGTATAGAAGCCGAACGTGGAAAAGAACCAGGGGGCATTATCGTCATTAAACACTCTCCAATACTCCACACTCTCGCTCACAAAAGTCGGGAGATGGACCTGCTCTCTTCTCTATTCTCTCTCACTCTGTTTCTCTCTCTCTCTCTCTCTCTCTCTCTCTCTCTCTCTCTCTGTTGCTTACTTTCTAATTAATTCAGTATCTGCAACTGTAAGTAAATTGAAATTTTATTTAAAAGAAAAAAGGCATATAATTTATAATCTGAGATGAGCGTGGTTAGAACTCAAGGCAACTGTATAGCCATCCGTACCTTTTCCCCTTCCATCACTAGATGCCCTCACGCCTCCGCCTCTGCTTCTAATCCTTCAGGTTCTTCTCTCCCTCTCTCTAATCTCCTTCTGCATTGTGATTTCTTTGTTTTGATTCCTCCGGAAATCAAAACGATCTTAATCAGTTTTCTTATACTTTTTTTCTTTTTCCTTTTTGATGCATTTTTAGTATATCTTGATATGCTACTGATTATATTAATATGATCCTCCTTGTGTTCTCATTTTTAGATTCATTCTATTCGGTCTTGCACTTAAATTTTCTTTAATACAGATTAAAATACGTTGGTGTGTAATAGAATAAGTTTTGTAAATAAACTCACAAAGCAGCGAGAACAAAAAAAACAGTAGTCATTCAGCAGTTGATGTGTAATAGCCTTTTTAGTTTTATGAGAACATGGACCGAATCTGCATGATTGTTTATTGTTTCTAAGTTCTAACAATTATATATATATATATATTCTAAGAGTCGGAGCATGTGAATTTTTATTATTATTTTTTTAAGCTCGAACTGTAATGAGATGAAGATTCCTATAATAATAATAATAATAATTTCTCGACCGAAAAAAAAAAAACCTAAAAAATGTTTAGTTTGTAATAGTAATTAGCATAAGCCAGACAGCCTTCTTATCTAGTCATGCTTACGAGAGTTGTCAATTTTACTGTGAGCGATTTATAAAGAAAAGAAGTATCGCACTATGTAGTCAAGTAAATCTCAACGGATATTAATAATTAATATTTCATAGGAGATATTTATAGTAGAAAAATTAATGTAAATAATAGGAAGATATTATATTTTGATATTTTTGATATCTTTTTGGAGAACTTGGGCTGCAATTGGATTTGACATCACAATAGTATATATTAGATCATTAATGTTGTAGCATGGTTTTCAAAAAACATGTTACATTTAAACTGTTTTTATTTTTCTTTTGGTTAACGGGAAATTGACGCCAGCTTTTATATTGGCGAAACATCTGGTTAACTGTTAGGACCAAAGTGCACAAATTCTTCAAGTCCATCACTGTCCGTCGATGTCCAAATGGGTCCCATAAATGTGCGGGTCATACACTGGATTTAGTACGTATTGACGGTCCTTGATTGGAGTTGTGGTCCAAGTGCACCGCTGGGCTTTTGTAGGTACAATGCTAAACAACCAAATGTGCCTATCAACTCATACCCCTTTGATATTTTCTATTAACAATGAATTCTCATTTTCAGTAGCAATAGGGAAAATTGAGCGATAAAAAGGAAATCTCATTTCCAAAATCTTGTTACTTGAGTAACATTAGTTAGATCATATGATTATCATCTAAAATATATAGCTACTCTAGTCAATGCACACATATATTTTAAATTAATTTATAGTGTGCAAACAACTTTTTGAAAATTTATCTTTTGAAACCCATACTCACATTCAGTATTGATGAATTATTTCCAAAATTATGTTATGAAACTAGTAATACAATAGTCAAGTACATAAAAGCTAAGATTTAGTTAAAGAAAATTATCTATTCTCATTTGCTTATATGTGCAAATAAAAATTCTTTAGATGAATCAAGTATGATATAACTAATTTTTTTTTTAAAATATGATATAATTAAATTTTAAATACGATTTTAAATATAACTTAGTTGAATAAAATCAATCAATTATTCGCAAAATTATATTCCTCTATTTTTCTTTTTGTAATAGGTGTAATAATTTATTTTAAATAATTATGTATTTAGGACATATCTTCATCCAATCTCTTATTTTATAAATATTTAATTAATTACTATTAATACCATTTACTAAATGAATTATCATTTAATTGTTTTTGTACGAGTAATTTGGATAAGGAAAGCAACAGGGAAAGCTGATTGGATATTTTTAGGTTAGTCACCACCGTCTAGTCTCACGCACCTTGTAGGAGCGTGGAGTACGCTTCCGACCACATTGGATCAAGTGCTCACATGGATGCCATCTGTTCCCATGTGGTCGGATTGTGGTCCAGTGTTTCCAGCTAAGCGCGTGTCTTCACTCTCCCAACCATATGTTTGTCGGGTAAAGTACAGCACCGCATCATCATCATCTCACTAGACTGTCTTGAAAAGAAAATGAAAATCTCAGCACTACACGCCAAAATACCTAACTCTTGATTATGTCTGGTACAACTACAATAATCTCTCCATCTTTCATTAGTCAATCATACGTATAAAATTATGTTATCTGTATCCATATTCACGCTAGAAGAAACCTCCCTCGTGAGGCACGTGACCTTTATCTACAGCCGCTTTGTCGGGTGGCCCTCTAAACCCCACCACCAGTTTGGTGGCGAAGTGGTCTATAGTTAGAGGTAGAGACTAGAGAGAGAGTACTGGCCCATCCTTTCCCCACCCGTCAGCACCTCCACCTCCACCTCCACCAAATTAATGACATATGTTCATTTAGTACTAGTTTCTTGCAGCAAATCAGCTGTGGGAAATAGGTTGAGCTCAGGTGGATCCAGGACCACCTGAATTTTTATGGGTATTTTGAGAATTGAGAGTATTTTGAAACCTTTTTCATTTGCCAATAAGCAAGGCTTTAGTTTGGTAATTAAACCAGGTGGCTAATATCAAGATTGCCTTTATCATGCTTGTCTGATTACCTTTTTATTTTTCCCTCATGGTTTCAGAAAGCAATGGCTTCTTAGTTTTGCAACTAAGAACATGAAAATTAATGTTTTTATTTTTTTATTTCTTTTATGCAATATGCACTTATGCAGATGATGCCACTTGTGGAACACCTACTTGGATTGGTAAGGGGCTCACTTGTGTTTGCTTCAAGCGAAAGGGAGCTTATGAGAGAATTTGCATTAACTTGACACCCCATCAGGCAAGTACATTTATCATAGAAGGTACAAAAAAAGCAGAAAAATGAGGGAAAAAAGCATAATGTATTACCTTCTGTCGTTGCTTTAGCTGCTATATTTGATATATTGCTAAAGGCCCGCCTTTTGCCGTGCATTGGCCAAGCAAGCTGAGCTCAGTGTTGTTCACAGCTTACTTGGTCTGACAGTCGAACTTAGAAACTCAGCTTGAACTAGGTACACATGTTTGATCAATCAACATGCTACAAGCAACCTTTATTTAGCTACATGGTGCTTTTACTGTGATCTTTCTTAATTACTTCAAGCTACTAGATCAGTTGTATATTTACATGAATTCAGCAGAATAAAATATTAAGCTGGAACCTGTCATTCTCCTCGATCCTTTTAATGTATGTATGTCTCCCTCTAATTTTCCTTCTCCCTGTCTCTCTTTAAAGTCCATATGGGCAGCTGAAGGCCAGTCCTTCTGGCCTCAGCCAACTTGGAATTCCACACTCATCTATATGGCTGTCCTATTTCATCAATTTTGTTTAACTCTAATTGTGTAGGTAGAAGATGGCTCAAGTTTTAAATGTATTGCTGTGCTTATTTGCTTTCCACTAATAGACTATCCAGAATTTTTCAGGAAGAAAGATTGAAAAGACTGCGACACCGAATGAAGATCTATTTTGATGCTTCCAGGCCAGATCACCAGGTGTGGTCTTATATTAAAAATTTATTATTTTTTATAAGCTTCAATTTACTTTCTAGTGTTTATTTTTAAAATTAGTGAAACTTGCTAGCCAGTCTCATAGTTTTATACGTTTTAGCCAACTGTGTACTAGTGATGATATTTTGACAACAGGAAGCTTTAAGAGCACTATGGTCAGCCACATATCCGGATCAGCAGCTTCGTGGGCTGATATCTGATCAGTGGAAAGAAATGGGATGGCAAGGAAGAGATCCATCTACTGATTTTAGGTATTGTTTTCAACTGCTTGTCATTTACTTTTTATGTAGCATATTTTGTATTTCTTTCAACTTGTGCGGTTCCCTGATAAACAGAGGAGCAGGCTTCATTTCTTTGGAGAACCTCTTATTCTTTGCCAAAACATTCTCGGTAAGATCATAATCTGTGTGCGTAGATAAATACTTGGACGAACCAAATAAAGTAAGGCTTGAACCTTGGTTGATTATTTATGCGGGCTGTTTACCGCAGACATCATTTCAACGCTTGTTAAAGAAGCAAGGGGGAAAGCGATCTGCTTGGGAGTACCCATTTGCTGTTGCTGGTGTAAATGTCACATTCATGATCATGCAAATGCTCGACCTTGATGCCTGTAAGTAACATTTGATCACTTCCTCTCTCTCTTATGGTAAGGATTTAGATAGTAGTCATAGGTGAGCTTTTCAATTCTCATTATTTATCAGTGCCTGATTGTCATTCCTTTTGAGGGGATTGCTAACATAAAGAACCCATTTGCTTACAGCAAAACCTAGGACATTTGTCAGATCAGTTTTCTTACAGATGTTGTCAGGTGAGAACCCGAATTTTATAACAATGAACATTTTGTTTCTACGGGAATTATCTAGTGACAGTGATATTGACTGGTTTCCATGGCTACTACTGCCTTGTGGTTTTCAGAAAATGAATGGGCTTTTGACTTGCTCTATTGTGTGGCTTTTGTGGTCATGGACAAGCAGTGGCTAGAGAGGAATGCAACATATATGGAGTTTAATGTGAGAATTCTCTTGATTCTTCTTTGTTTTCGTGCTTGTTGGATATTTGTACAATCCCTATTAATAAGAAAATGATAAAAAAACTTGCAGGATGTATTGAAATGCACTAGGGCTCAAGTGGAAAGAGAACTTCTAATGGATGATGTCCTCCGGATTGAAGACATGCCTTCTTATAGCCTTCTCTCTTAGCAATAACAAACTCAGGCTCAACTTGGTTTTTCACAATTGCCAAAAAGATAAAAAGAAAAAGGAAAGAGAATTAGCAAGTTAACCAAACAGGGCCTAAATATTTAGACCAGACTGGTTCACATCTCTAATATTTTATTTTAGCTTTAAAGTTTGTACAATCCCTATATCTCTTTCTTTTTGACATTCTCATACCTCTAAGTGAATCTAAAATCTAATTGAATTTTGGAGCAGTACTTGGGAATTTTAAATTTTATTTGGGGTTAATGCTTATCCATTTGATCATTTCAAATGACACAAACCACACTATGCAGAGTTAACTTGAAAGTAAAGTTAAAAATATTGCCTATTATTATTATTATAAAATCTTCACTTTTTGCCAAAGAATAATTTCATTGAATCATCAAATAGCAGAGATCTCTTAAAAACAGTAGAATAATTGCATGAGCAATCATCAGCAAAGGTGGTTTCACCATAATATGGGCAACCCACATTACTAACATATTATAAAGACAAAAGACAGCACCATGACATAATACACTTCAAATGCGCAAAAAAAAAAAAAAAAAAAAAAAAAAATTTCTAATTAATGTTTTTAAATTGTAACTAAATAACTAAAAATAAGTTAATCTCTTGAAAAATATTTTCCAGAAAATATCTTATCGAGCCTGAGGAATAATCTAGTACATTTGGAGATAAAATCAGGTCTATACCTTAATCCCACATACATACTTTGCCGCCAAGTAACTAGACAACATGGGGAAATATCGTTGATTCCTTATATACGGTAATTCTAATAACAATTGACAAAATTTTGAAATTTCTTGCACACAAACGCAATGCATTATTCATTCAAAGTCAAAGCTGTGAAAGTAGCTTGCATACCTTCCTAAAGCAAGTCAACCTTATGGCTGGTTCAAATTCTGGTTGAGCTTGCCATCCATAAAAGAAATGCATTTCCAAGCTTCCATCTCCTCTGATCATGGCTAATTCAATGCTTCTCTTGTTCCTCTTCGTTGGAATCTCAACTGGAGGTAAGCATATCTGGAACCAAGCTGTTCATCTCGAATAATGCTGGTCTTTAACGAAAAAACAACTGTGTTACAGATCTCCTGCAGAATCCAGATTTTGAATCTCCTCCGACCAATATAACCTCAAACACCAGCAAACCAATCTTGCTCCAAAATGGAATCAATAAAATACCTGGATGGTCATTCGGCGGTTCGGTCTGGTATGTAACTGCTGGTTCGAACTTATCATTACCAGGGGAGGGTCATGGATTGCAGTTGGGTCAGGATGGAAAGATCAACCAGACATTTAAAGCTGATTCCAGTTACAGTGTCCTCACTTTCACCCTTGCTCCAGGAAGCAAAGAATGTTCTAATAATACTGTTGCTGTAAATGTTTCAACACCTCGAAGATCTAAGGTTTTCTCCATGGAAAGGCATTATGGGAAGGAGACGTGGGAGAGTCATGCCTTTTACTTTGAGAGCTGGGATGATGTTATCAACCTTGAGATTCAAGGAATACCACTGGAGACTCGGACAAATATCATTTGCAGCCCTGTGGTGGACACTTTTATCATCAACCAAATTGGCTCAACTGTAATATATGGTGGTATGCAATCCCTGAATTCTCCCATGTTAAATTCTGATACTGTGGATGATCACTTTAAAGCTAATTGGTAAGCAATGGCCCTACAACTTAACACATAGGTAATCCTACCTAACATAAAGTTAACACACAAAAATTAATGAATGTATAAATAATGCCTACCCAATACAAACAGAGAAAACTAACAGCCATAAATTAAATATACTTGTGAACAGCATCTGCAATGAGTACCTATTTATCTTTTTATTCATTCTGTTTTCATCTTTATTTTTCCATGAAGGAAACGTGAATCCAAACAGTAAACTAGATTCCAATTCTGAATTTTCATTTTGGTATCATTTCCAAAACGCTGAAACAAAAATTGAGGGAAGTTCCCATGCTGAAGAGCTTCCAACCTTCTTCATCTAACACTCCTCTACTAACTAATCATTCAGTTTCTCAGTAGAACACATGACCTAGTTCCCACCTGGGCTTCGTCAGGTGTCTGAAGTATTTTAAATATAAATTGCAGATAACTTGGTGGTGAATGGTGGATTTGAGGTGGGACCAGCATTTCTCAAAAGTTCCAGCAAGGGAATTTTACTGGATGAGGAGCCAGATCAACTTAGATCTCCACTCCAGCAATGGTCCATCATAGGGACAGTGAAGTACATAGACTCAGCACACTACTCAGTCCCAGAAGGTAAAGCAGCAATTGAGATAGTCTCAAATGATCCCTCCGGCATACTAACCATCCTAAAACTCTCAAAGGGATCCAACTACACTTTAGAATTCACAATGGGGGATGCTAATGACTCGTGTATCGGAGATCTAAAGCTGCAAGCTCAAGTAGGGAGAACCACTCAGAATTTTACCCTACAAAGCCAGGGTATGGGTTCAACTCAGAATCATTCCATTAATTTTAAGGCAGATTCAAACCTAAGTACACTCAGTTTCGTTAGCCTCAATCAAGGCCAAAGAAGCGATGCAATCTTATGTGGGCCAGTAGTTGATAATGTCATTCTTCGCTCTGTCTCTTGGTCAAGTAACGCAAGTCCAAAAAAACTACACAGTAAGATTTTACTTGTGCTTGTAATTGTCGCAATATTGCAAGTAGTTTAGCTACATCAAAGGTCACTCATGCTACTTACATCCATGTTTTACGACTTCATATGTTTCTGAACCAACAAATATGCACATCAACAAAAATCACCTTGTAAATGAAGTTAATCCTCTCTTGTGAATATCTAAATTGGCAGTTAGGTCTAAGCAAGAAACTTCACAACTATAACCTTCTTTCTCAGGACATTCAGAACACATACTTTTAAAAGAATTTCAAGATCTTATCCTGGACCTCAAAGCACAATCAACCAAAATTACCTCCAGCCGTAGGCATAATATTCCAAAATCTCCATAAATAGAGCTTCTGAGCTGCTGCTAATATAGAGCCTGGTGACTTAGTCATCACAGAACACTTAGAATTAAAATGGAACATACCACCCATTTCCATGGCGCTAAGTTATCATGAAAGAACAAGATACAGTTAACTTCATGTTTCTAGCAATCAGTCAACCAGGAGAATCGAAGCTGAGCTCGATTGAGAATAAGAAATTGAATAAACAGGAAATAAAATGAAAAGGGAGTTGGAGCGGGAACCATTTCTCGATTTGTGCGTGTCATCCTTGCGCAGGGGCCATGCTAATTTTCTCTGTAACGTTCCAATTTTATCGGATGTCCCCGAAGGGACCACATCCTCATCGCACGCTGTTCTATTTAAAGTCTTGAAGGCTTTTGGGTGGTTTTGTTACTGTTGTCTAATTTAGACGTCTCGTCGTCTTGCATGCTTTTTCCATTAGGCTTCGCCAAATTGGGCTGTTTCCTTACTTGAGACCAATGTATTGCAGCCCATATCTTTTCGTTTAATATCTTAAGGCCCAATTCCAGCCACTTTTTTCTTTTTGGTGCTTCACATACGTTTTTTTTTTTTTTTGGAACCAAATTCTTCACATACTGAAATGTAGATCAAGTAGCTGAACCCCATAAATCCTATACCTTAATTTACAAGTCTCTGCTGCTGCTACATTATCTATCTTATTATCACAATGTAGTTTTTGGTTCCTTGTTTGATGTGTCATGTCATGCCATGGATGATTTGGTCTTTGACACACTCTAGGTATCTTATCTTCTGTTACATTCCATCTCTACCTTTCCTACCTAAGATTATTTAGTCTTTTTATCATTGCAGCCATGTGGTTAGAAAAAGACTGCTTACCAATTATAAGCATTTACTTGTTTTTCTTTTTTCCTATATGGAGTATCAAATGGTGTTGGAAAAGGTAAACAAGGTAAGAGGGTTATGTGTTGAAAATGATTCGTTACCAATCCTACTCCTCGTCACATGATTGATATATTTCTTTAGAATTTAACATAATACAAAATACAAATTTCTTTACATGCTATAATACATTTTGTTTTATTTTTTACTATTTTAAAGTTAAAACAAATAAAATTTAATATTTGAGTAAGATGAAATTATTTTAAAAGTAATTGTCAGAATTCGAATTTTACAGAACTAAAGAACAATATAACAAGAATATAAATCTTTATAACTAACTGCATCATTATGCCAACATATCAAGATAGCTATTCTTTTGGTAAAAAGGAAAAGAAAAACACTTCAACATATAATTTATCAAATATTAATTTTTTTATTATATCAATACTTAAAAATCGATGTCTCAAGTTCAAAATTTCTTTTCGCAAAATGAAAACTAGAAAAATATATAAAACCGATAGTCGACCCACTTAAAAAATCTATAATTTCTTCTAATACTAACTACTAAGAAATATTAATTATATAACTCTGTTAAGAAAAATATTATTCTCTATTATTATTATTATTATTATTATTATTATTTAACTTTAGAGTAACATTTGAAAATGATTAAAAATGCAATTATAGAAAGAAAAAAAGTAATAAATCAAAGCACATAGTACTTAGCAAATTCTAAAGCAATAATTGCGTTTCTTGTCTGGCTACATTGCAAATAATCTGTGCAACAAAATCTTGATTTAGTGATTATCAATCAGATTCAAATCATTAAAGTGAAAGACACCTAGGAATTTATGTGAAGTTATATATGAGTTTTAAGGACTGTTTTCCACGTCATTCACATGATACTCAATAAAGCAAAAATTATTAACCATGATAAACTTGACAGCTCCGATCTAAGTTCATGTTTGATTCACGTTGAAAAATGAAAATGGACATAAAAAAAGAATAGATGTCATATTTTTAATGATTAATTTGAAGCTGATGTCATCTCTATATAAATTAAGTTGCTCACATATAAAAAGAATTAGCAATTCTTTGAATCAAACAAGAAAATTTTATTTCAAGAATTGTATTCTGTTACCATTTTATGAATGAACTGGCCTAAAATGCTCGTGGATTACTTAAAAACTAAGCTCATTCAAATACTAGGACAAAGAACACTAGTATGCTGCCAAATATGCAAGACATCTCTGAATAAGATACTCTAACTTTATGCATAAATAAAAAAGAAAAGGTTTGACGTCTCAAAACTTAAGTTATAGGAGAGTGAAAGATGGAACCTGCGGATCAATACTTAATAGTAATATAGCTGATTCTTGAACCCAAAGCTTTGCCATTACCAAACTCTGCAGCCTTTTCTTTTAAGCAAATACTCACACCAAAGTTCCTTCTCATCATTCTCCCTCTATCTTTCTTTCTTCCTCTCTGTCAGTACTTAGTTGCTTGGCAGAGAACTCAAACCCAATGCTTTCAGCTGCCAGTAGACCGAGTATCTTACTCATAATACACACATTCTAGTAATCCAAGTAACTTCAAAAGTTTCACTCACACTGAAGGGACCATCAATGGGTTCGTTCCAATCACCTGCTGGGATGCGAAGTTCTGCATTGTTAGAAACATCATGCGGTTATCTACTTCAAGAATTGCAGGCAAGAATATTCAGGAAATAATGACTGAAAATTATGTGAGAATAATGGGTTTATTTTTTTTTCTCAATCTCTTTTCTTATTTTAAACAGATAATATGGGATGAAGTTGGTGAGGATCAGTTTGAAAGGGAGAAGGTTCTCCTGGATTTAGAACATGAGTGTTTAGAAGTTTATAGAAGAAAGGTTGACAGTGCAAATATTTCGAGAGCTCGCCTGCATCAAGAGTTAGCAGAATCTGAAGCAGAGTTTACTCATCTCCTTCTGTCACTTGGTGAACGATCTCTCCCTGGACGGGTACTTTATCCTACCATCTGTATCATTGTAATTTAAACATTAGAGTTTATAACTGTAAATGTTAATCCCTCAACAATCTCTCTACTAAGAAAATACAAATACAAAAAACTGAAAATAGTTGAAAGAGTAACTGTTAAGCACCCAACTACAAGTCCCATTTACAAGTAGTCTAATCTGAAATTTGGTTACAAAGAACACTTAACTTTCTTTATCCCATTTAAAAGATTCTTCTGAAAAGCCACTCCAGTTAGATGATAGGATGCTATGATGCTGAGTTTTAAAAGATGCTCATCATAATCCTTGATGCCTAATACACTGAACCACTGATTGTACTTCATATTGCCTGTACAGCCAGAAAAAATGTCAGGAACACTTAAGGAGCAGCTAGATGCAATCACCCCAGCTTTGCGGGAAATGAGGTTAAGAAAAGAAGAGAGAGTGAACCAGTTTCGAGCTGTGCAAGGGCAGATTCAAAAAATCTCCGCAGAAATTGCAGGTCAATCAGTATATGATGACTCGATAACAAATGTTACAGTAAACGAGAATGATCTTTCACTAAAGAAACTAGAGGAATATCAGATTGAGCTGCAAAGGCTCCATAATGAGAAGGTAAAAGAAGTTATTAACTACTGCTATAAAGGAAATCATATATCAGGTGTTAACTTAATTTTCCTCTTTTGCTGCTTGAAAGAATGACAGGCTCCAGCAAGTGGAGACATATATAGACACGATCCACAAATTGTCTGCCACATTAGGGATGGAATCATCCATGATCATAACAAAAGTTCATCCTAGTTTGAATGAGTTGTGTGGAATATCCAAAAACATAAGTGACAGTATTTTGGCCAAACTCAACAGCACTGTTGAATCACTCAAAGAAGATAAACAAAAGCGGCTTGAAAAGGTGAAACTTACTAATGCTGCTTATATTTTCTATTCGGCTGACCTTCTTGACAAAAATCTAGCACCCAAACAATAGCACTGAAACGCACAGTGGATAGAAGTGGCAACAAATCTAACTAGAAATATGAATGATGAAAATTAATCAAAATAAACATAAGATCACATTATTCAATGATTTGGATGCTAGAGTTTGTCAGGCTACAATGATCTTATTTCCGTTTATTATAAGAAGCGTATTGCCTGTATTATAAAGGGAATGTCATAACATAATTGTTGTGGATGTGACAGCTTCATCATTTAGGAAAAGCATTAACAAATCTTTGGAATCTAATGGGCACACCCTATGGAGATCGCCGGCAGTTTTCCCATGTCACTGGCTTGTTATCCCTCTCATCATCTGAAGTGTCAAATCCAGGAAGCCTCACCCTAAATATAATCCAGCAGGTAAGTGTATAAGATTATTATACAAAACAATCAGAAACAGCTGAGACATAATATCTATATAAAATGTTTCAAGGCTGAAGCAGAAGTTAAAAGACTGGATCAGTTAAAAGCAAGCAAAATGAAAGAGCTTTTCTTCAAGAAGCAGAATGAACTAGAGGAGATATGCAATAAATCGCACATGGAGATCCCTTCACGATCAGAGATGGATAATATAGTCAGCCTAATAAATTCAGGTAGGACTGACCCAATCTTTCATTAGGATTATCCCCCGTTATTCTCACTTAAAACTATATTTGTCCACATTCTGATGCATGAAAAGGGGAGATTGACCACGCCGATCTCCTCATGAGCTTGGACGAACAGATAACAAGAGCAAAAGAAGAAGCCTCTAGCAGGAAGGAAATAATGGAAAAGGTCGAAAAGTGGATTTTAGCACGTGATGAGGAGCGCTGGTTAGAAGAATATAGCATGGTTAATTTTCTTACTGATTCATCAACTTGATGTATTGGCTTCTAACCTTCCTTATATCTATATTCCGTCATGTATTCCACGAATATTTTCAGGATGATAATCGATATACAGTTAGCAGAGGTGCTCACAGAAACCTGAGACGTGCAGAACGTGCCCGATTAATAGTCAACAAAATCCCAGGTAAATAAATAATTAGCAATTTGCAGTACCCCCTATAGCAGCCGATTGCATTTACCTGATCATGTCGAAGGAAAAAAGAAAAAAGAAGACCAAAAAGACTCCCCCCGCCCGAGGGGAGATTCTCAAACAAGAGTTAGTTTTATAAGAAACAGGAAGTGTGCCAATCAGGCAGTTGGATGGCAGACGTGATCTGAACTACGATAGAGAACTGACTGTACAGTGCAAGCCTTTGATATTCAACCCAGCAGCTATATAACCTTCTTAATTTATACGTTGTTGCATTGATAGAGGCCAAGTATTTATATCTAATATAACAAATGATGATGTAGTTTTGGTGGCTTCGCTCATAGCAAAGACTAAGAATTGGGAAGAAGAAAGAAACAAAGTATTTTTGTTTGATGATGTAAGTTAACTTCTTACTTGAGCCTATATTAGTAAAACACTCTGTATTTTGCTTGTATAATACTAAACCTACATTAACTACATAGGCAAACTGTAGAAAAGAAGCATTAAGTTATAATGTATTTCTATATATGTTCTGAATTCCTTTGCGAACAAAATTAACAGCTACACAAATGGTTATCTAGGTACCTTTGTTGGCAATGTTGGAAGAATATAACATGTCAAAGCAGGAGAGAGAGGAGGAGAAGCAAAGACAAAGGGTTTGTATTATCTGAAACTGTGTTAACAAAAGTTTCGTACTTGCCATAAGCATGCATAAACAATGTTCTTTCATCTTTCTTTTTTCTTTGCTGATCTTTTCAATAACTAGCATGTTAGCTTCACGCTGAAGAGAATTCTACAAAAAAAAAGGTCCACATTAAATGATGACTGTTCTATGTATTACCTCTTTCCGACAATTTTGTCTTTTGCCTCACAGGAAATGAAGAAAGTGCAAAGCCAAGTAGTGGTTGAGCAAGATAACGCGTTCGGATCCAGGCCAGCTACCGGCAGTCGACGTCCTTCAAACAGGAGCTTGAATGGAGGCTTAAGCAACGCGGCCCCATTAAACAGAAGAGTTTCTTTGAGCATCCAACAACTGGGAACCAACAGCATCAATTCTGCAATTCAAGGCATATCCTTTATAAAAGAAGGAAAGAAATTGCAGGGACAAAAAATGTTTGCTGGACCACCTGGCTTGGCTTCTTATCTTCGAGATGAAACAGCTTCAGTAGTCTCAACATTTTCTGGCCCTATATCTCCCTAAATTTCAAGTCACATAATTTATCTCCGCATGCATTGAAGAGTCATAAAATCATAGAGATTAGTTAAGAAAAGCATATTCAGTGGAACATTATGTTAGAATTTGCATAATAATAATAATTAAACATATCACATCAGTTTGAGAAAATATTTGAGCATTACGTATCTAAGATTGTTAATTCTTTCCTACTACAAAAAGGTATAGTGCAGTAATAAAGTATGTTACATGTCTATGCATGCATGTCTTTTTCCCCCTTACTTGATTGATCAAAGCTGCATAACAGTGAATAACAGCTTTGATTTTCAAATAACAGCAAGCATTTATTTGTTATCAACTTTTATTTTCTTTAAATTTCTTGGTTCTTCTTCGAAATTAAACTGTTAAAGCGAGCAAGCAGCTTAACACACTATATATTCATATATTTAAACCCTAATAAAGTTTCACCAAACACGAATTATCAAGCATTTATCAAAACACTATATTTTCAATTGCAGCTAGAGAAAGCATATGATTAAAGACAACAATATTTCAATTTCATCACAATTTCACTTAATTAAGCAATCATTGTATCAAATTAACTAAATTAACTCGAAAACATAAATAAATAGAGATTCATTAAATATTATAAAATAAAAATATCTTCTGGTACAGCATTATCGATAAGTGAAAATAAGTGACATCTAGTTATCATTTATCTGAATCGGAGCCTCATTTGCCGATTTAGCAAAGATTTCGTCGATCCGGCGAGTGCCAGGCGGAGCAGGCTTATCGGCGATGAGACGAGAACGATTCTTCTCCGCTGCCAGTTTATCTGATGACTCGGTTGGCGAAGGAAGCGAGTCAAGAAGGAAATCGCTAGTTGGCTGGTGCCTCTTTACAGCGATTCGGATGTGATCGAGTTTTATAGTCTTTCGCTTCTGCTCTGTAGCAACTTCTGCCGATTTCTCAGCAAGCAACCGGAGAAATAGCTCGGTCGATCGGGAGACGAGAAACAGAGCATCTGATGTGACTTTGTTAATGTCTTTGTCGAGTTTCATGATTTTCTTGACCCGGCCTGTTGGAAATTCGGGTCGA
This sequence comes from Ricinus communis, assembly GCF_019578655.1. Classification (NCBI taxonomy): domain Eukaryota; kingdom Viridiplantae; phylum Streptophyta; class Magnoliopsida; order Malpighiales; family Euphorbiaceae; genus Ricinus; species Ricinus communis. The sequence continues at coordinate 28,305,228 of NC_063262.1, forward strand.
ATAGTCTCTACTGTGTTCTCTTCTTCTGCCATTTTTTATGATTTGAATAGAAATGTTTTCTTGGGAATATTTGAATCAGAAATGTTAAAACGCGAGATTTGATTATTAGGGGTTTCTTATCTATTGGCGGGAATTTTTCTTTGAAACTGTTTTCGCGCTTAAAAGGGGAAAAGTTATCTGCTCTAATGTATAACTGACTTTGCTCATGTGGCTGTATACCAGTGGGTTATGACTACATTTTCTTTTTTATTGGACCAATTGCCGTGGACAATCATACGGCTATCGAAGGCTGATCAATGGAGAGACTCAATCATACAACTTTCAAAATACTCACGGATGAGGTGATAGATATAATATAAACGCTCAAATACATCAATTTTCAAATTTTTACAGATGTAAACTTCATAGGTAATTGGTTATTTTTTTTAAAAAGAAAAATAAATTATGAATTACCAACTTTTCATAATTTATTATTAAAAAAAAAACTTTTTCATGATGTTAACCAACTTATTTCAAAATTTATAAAATTATATTAAGTTATTAATTTTTTTTAATATCACTCTATGGCAAGAAAAATTCGAAAAAGATCTACGAAAAATAAAAATTCTACATGAAAAGTAAAACTTATAAAATTACATTTCAATTTGTTGTTATACGATGTCGTAAATAAAAAGAAAACTTGTTAATAGTGAAAACAGTTATATGATTTTAGAGGATTGAGCTTATTCATTTATTTTATGTTATTATAATATATTTCTAATGATAAATATATAAGTAATGGTGAATTTTTCGTGCCAATATATAATTATTAATAATTTTATAATATAAATTTTTAATTTAGAATATTTTATTTTGGTTATTTCAGCCGATATGAAATGTGAAAGGGCTAACAAGTATATAATCAATAATAATTATAGTAGTAAATTTAAAAGTTTATATTTTCAATGGAAGTTTATATTAAATGAATCTAAATTAATTATCATATGTGTAGCCAGATTAACTAATAAGACCATATACGTGTCTATCTAATATTTTTTATTATATTATTTAATATCATAATTTATTTGATATTATTATTTATTTGATTAATATTTAATATTTTATAATGAGATTTCATATAAATATGTTACATCAAAATTATAAACCTTTTTATTAGAATTCTATATAATATAGCTTTATAAAATAATATTGAATGAAATTTCATTTACTCTTTTTATATATACTAGCAATTTATTTATGCTAATATATGGTTATTGATTATTTAGAATATAAACTATTACTTATGTATCGTATAATTTATATGAAGAGTTTGTTTGCATTTTTCTATCAGATAAATAAAAGTTTCATGTCTTTCAAATAAGAAATTCTTTTATTTAAGTACTCATTATTTTAGATAAAAATAGAATAATTTATTATTATGTTATATCTAAAATAAATACTTATAATAATTTCATCTTAAATAAAAATCTTATTTTAAACAAATCATATATTTTTATATAATATATATCATTTAATTTGATAATTAAACTTAACATAATAAGTATACTACACTAAAGCTATATATTTTTTCATTGGAATTATATATGATATGAAATTTTTGCTAAGTGTTTCATGGGAAAAACTACCTTGCAATTATAGATTTAATCATTTCCAATATAAAAAGGAACAATATTTATTTTCATATATTTTAAAATAGGTAAATTTTATAACTATAAATTTTTTTATTTTAATAGAAGTTTGAGTATTAAAATTATTTTTCGAACTTCATATTTAATTTTATGGATGAAATAATAAAAACTAAAAATAAGATATATAAAAATATTGTCATATTATAGAAATAAAAATAAAATAATAAAATAATATTATAATAAAATAAAATATTTACCGTAATATATATATATATATATTTTTTAAATTATATATACAAATACTATTATATAGATAAATATTTTTTCATGCAGGACTTAAAAGATTTATAACTCATTACAATAAAAAATTTATTTCTATTTATAATTAACCCAAATTAGAGTCATAAATCTATAACCATATAAAAATTATGCAAAGTATGATGTTTTACTGTATTTATATATATATTATATAATATATATATAAAGTAACAAACAAAGCGAAAATATAAAAAGCAACACGCTGGATTGGACCCGATTAAAGAAAATCCCATGAGAAGCAAAGCGGTCTAAAATAAAGCCCCAATATCACTCAGCATAAAACTGAGGCCCATGAAATTTCGGAGTAAACCCGCACCGCCCATTCACTAAAAACTGTTTTTACTGCGAGAACTGGTGGCGGGTGTTATAACTTCCGTTTGCCTCTCTCCACCGCCATAAGATACACCCTTTAAAGTAAACGCTGAAAGCTTAAAACGGTGGCGAAATTCTTCACGAATATTACCAACTTCAGTTTTTCCGGTTACGAAATGTCTCGCAAGTAAGTTATTAAACACTTATTAATGAATTCAATTTCCACAGTATCATCAGCACATGCATTAGCATCCAACACTCACATCTCTTTCAATTATGATTTACTATAGGAGGGCTTCTGTGAACCGTCCTCCAATGCCTGGTGCAGACCAAGTTGATGTTCATTCAAGCCAAGAGCTCAGCCTTCAAGACGTCATCAATAGCAAGGTAATTTCTTTTTTTTTTTTTTTGTTTTCTGAAGAAACTAGATTCAAAAGATCTCATTGAGTTTGAATTTATTTGCGTATGTAGTTAATTGAGAGCGGAGAGAAAGAGAGATTAAAGGAGCTTTTGAGGGAAAGGCTCATAGATTGTGGTTGGAGTGATGAAATGAAAGATCTTTGCAGGTTTTTTCTTTTTAAAGTTCTTCAAGCTCAATATGGATTTTGTTGTTGTTATCATTTGTTATTTGATGATAGTTTTTTCAATTTTCTTTAGTAATCAACATTCAAGAAGAAATCATTGTAGTGACGAGTGATTAAAACTCTTATGTCAAATGGCATAACAACTTTTGACTGAATAATAGGTTTCAACAGATATTGTGAGTGAACATGAGCAATAATAGTATTTTAGAAGCCGTAGCTTTTTACTAATTTGTGGTTGCTGAATCTGTTGTTAGAAACTGTAGTTCATGTGCTATTCATGTCAGAACTGAACTTCTAGTGTCTGATGAGCAATAAGTAAATGAATATATAGAAATTTCCAATTATCAAAACTCAAAACTGGATTTACTGTCTGTCTAGCCTAATTATGAGACATGTTTTTGTGTTGCACCATGAATAGGAGAGTAGCTTGTAGGAGGAACATAGATAGTATTGTAAATATCCAGTTGAAAATTGCTTTATAAGTCTAACTTTTTATGTTCTTGAATTACAAAACTCTTGTGTCTGTTGCAGTCCCTAGTCATTGCTTAATCTCTATATTTGTTATATGGTCTGTGTAGTTTTCTAGAACTTATTCATTCCATAATATATGTAAAATCTTATTGCAACTTGTTTTTTCAAAAGGGCTTTTATGAGGAAGAAAGGAAGGAACAATGTAACAGTGGATGACCTTGTACATGTCATTACTCCAAAAGGCAGAGGTGGGTATATCTGCTTGTTTTGTGAACTCTTTAATTCACAAAAACCTTCTCATTTTTTGTTTGATTTTTGCCTACGAGTTCATTTGCTCTTTGCCTGCTGGCACTTTTATTATTGATTTTCACAAGTCATAATCATAATCTCAGTGAATGCATTTTGATTGAGACCATCAAATTAATAACACTTCAGGCATTCCTCTCCTGTTCAATTTTCTTTTTTCCATTTTTTCAAAAAAAAAAAATGGAGGATTAGCTTGGAAAAGAACAATGACTTTTTGTTTGTGAATGGTACACGTGGGATATGACTGAGAGTTGCTGAACATGTTAAGCTGTCAACCAGTTGCTGGCAGTGGAATTTCATCCTCAAATTTATGATGATGATATAAATATGGCGTCCTAATTGAAAGTAAATTTTCTAAATTAATTGGACATGAAGCAGCTTACTGTACTGAGTCATCAGTTCTCAAAATTCAATCACCAGGGGAGGGAAGTCTCAGTTGATGCACAAGCTGACTCGAGGATAACTGTTTGACCGAAAAATTAAAAGAAAAGTTCACAGAATTTAAAAATGTAACCTTTTGATCTTAGGAATTTCAGTTTTACATTTAACCAGAATTTGAAGAGTTTTCTGTGTCTTATTTTTCTTTTGAAGTTGGTAACTCTTACTTGACTTGGTCTTAACCAGAATCTTTACGAATGAGAATTGATGCATAAAATCCAACTTAAAAAAAATCGCTTACTGGCGCATCTGATTGAATCTCTCTTCAAACCCGATAACCATCTGGTTGTCACAGACCTGTGTGCTAAAGAAAAAATTCTCATCTTGGTGCTTCCTGCTTCCATTTTTGTTGGCAAGTTGATGTCTATCTCTACATCTAAATTTGCCATATCATTTATGGGCTGTGATCTTTGATATCCTCTTGTTATCACCTTGAAACTATATCGCTTTTGTTTTATACAGCCTCTGTTCCTGATACAGTGAAGGCGGAATTGTTTCAGAGAATTAGAGCTTTCCTTGCTTCATCTATTTGACATAGCTGCTAATAGCTGATTGGTGGACCTTCGTAAACCCAATCTTCCTGACGAGTCAATTTCTGCTTTCTTGTTTGAAAGTTCGAAGACGCATTTATAAGTAAATGTTTCTACTAGAGAGATGAGCATCTCTGTTTGGATGATAACAGCTGAGGTGACTATTACACATGAAGCAAGTACTGCAAGAGTAAATATATAAGTGATTTCTTGCCAGTCCTGATGGTTCACATAAACCCATAGGACTTCTATAGAATGGTTATATCACCCTCATGATGTGGAAGGAAATTTCAGGAAGAATGGTTTCTGGCTGTTGTTGTTAAATCAATTCAATTGTTTTTCAAGCACTTCAAATTGAGTTTCATTTCTTATTAGAAGCAGGTGAATGCCAATTCTGATGTCCAAAATGATCATGAGATGAACGTGAATGGATACTTTCTTCTCTCTTCTCGCTGTAAAAAAAAAAATCAATCGTCAGATCTTAACAAGATTCTAATAATGATGGAACCACTTATGAAGACGTTTCTTAGTAGAAACAAGATTTTGGGTAAGGAGATTAAAGTAACTTGAACAAAGAGAGTCATTAAAAAACGTAGAAACTAAACATATTGGTGGAAAAAGTAAAAACAGTAGCCATTCTGAATTGGGATGAAAGAGCACAAAATTGACCACGATTTTATATCAATATTAATATTAAATTGCTAAGTTTTTTTTTTAAAAAAACATAATAGTATTATTTTGATTTTTTAAATAGTTTTTAGAAAATGACTAGATTTAGAAGAAGTAGCTTTTGATTAATTATACCTGAACAAATTTTGTGGCTATGGGTAATGCTGGTTTTGTGATTGAGTACGTTCGTGTTGGTAATTGTGCGACAGTAGAGAAGGAGAGAGATGAAACTAGTTCTTTTTTATTTAGTTTTATTTTAAACTTTTTATTGTTCTTTTAACTTTAGTTTTTTATTAGTTAATATTCTTATATTCAAACTTTTCAAATTAAATTTTCATCTAAGGAAGATCATATTACACACACTTAACATGTGTTAAAAAAGATATGATGATAATAAAAAAACAAAAGTTCCATGATTTTCTAAACTGCAATTGAAATATAGGGACTGATCGAATCAGACATAAAGTTCAGGGACCTAAAGATATATTTTGCCTAAAAACATTCCAGTTTTCCCTTAAACCCTATTCTCTCCCTCTGTTTCTCTCTTCTTTACCTTTTACAAAACCCTAGACCTCAAAAGCACAGCAGTACGACAATGGATTTCACTCAAGAAGACTTCGATCGCTTCCTTACATTCGAGCATGCTCGAAAATCCGCTGAAACTGCCTATGCCAAGGACCCTCTAGACTCTGACGTGTGTATCTCGCATCTTTTTCTTTTGCCATCTCAGTGATTAGGCATGCTTTTCTTAATTTATTTGTTTCATTGTTCACAGAATTTTTTTGTCAAATTACTGATAACAATTTGTTCGTTATTGTGCAGAATCTGACTAAGTGGGGTGGATCATTAATTGAATTATCGCAATTCCACCCTCTTCAGGATGCAAAAAGAATGTTAACCGGTATGTATTGTTTTAATTTGTCATGATAATCAGGAGTATAAAGTTGCGTTTTTTTTAGCTTTGCTTGCTTTTAGGTTTATGTATGTTCGTTCTTAAGTCAATTTTGTTTATATATTAATTAAAATACTGTACAGAGGCGATTTCGAAGTTAGAGGAGGCATTGGTTATAAATCCGGTGAAGGCTGAGACTTTATGGTATATAGGGAATGCAAATACTTCTTTTGCATTTTTGACTCCTGACCTTACTGTGGCAGAGGGTTATTTTAGTAAAGCAGCTGATTATTTCCAACAAGCTGTCGACGCGGTAATAATAATTTATTCAAGTTTTATAGGTTTTCGGATTTTAGAATCTTCTCTTTTAGTTCAATTTTTAGATTCTTATAAGTGCAATTTGTTTGCTGATGTAGGACCCGAGCAATGAGCTCTACCGCAAGTCCTTAGAAGTCACTGCAAAGGTAGGTACTTTATCTGCAGCATATGGATTTACCTAAACTGTTTCAGGGTTGTTATAAAATTTGCTAAATATTGTTATCTGTCAACTACAAGCCTTTTAGTGGACACCTCCTGTTAGTTTGATTTGAGGGTAGTATATTGGACCATTTGAGGTGTTTTTAATTTTTAAAATTAGTTGATTTTTTTTTCATTGAAAGTATGTTTGGAAAATCTTGAGATTGGTATTTGGTACCTGATGAGATTGATGGAATTCGGATTTTAGACTATTTGTCGAAAGCAAGGCATTTCTTTTTAAATTGGTTGATGTCTATTTTTTCATCTTTTAGGAATGTTTCTTTCTTCCAAACCTTTGCTGGGTACTTAAGAATTATATTGGAGCTAAACTATCCATGAAATTCAGTCACTAAGAAGTACAAGGGCAATAATATCATCAAGAGATTAGCATGATTACTTTTTAAGTAATTATTTGATAAAGCTTGTATTTTGGTCATATAATCTCAGGCACCAGAGTTGCATATGGAGATCCATAAGCAGGGAGTTGATGAACAGGCTATGGGTGCAGGTCCTGCAGGAGCTTCTGCATCTTCAAATTCAAAGGTGAGGACTGTTGATTTTCTCCAACTGGGAACATGCATTGTCCAAATTTTTTTCCATATTTTAATAGATAGTACTAGACTTTTTGCCTTTCTTGGGGTGTGCTTAAGCTAACAGCTGGGATAGATTTCTTCTAGTTTGTGACAACTATGGGTCCTGAAACCACCTCAAGTGCTCCAGGCCCCCCCTCCTCTCTCTCTCTCTCTCTCTCTCTCTCTCCAAATAACAAATTTTCTTTTATTTATAATAATAACTGTATCCTTTCAGTTCCTTCTCTGTTTCCTTTAAATCTTCTCATGCTCATCTCACCTTCAGTTTCAGTTTGTTTTCTTTTGGATGAGTGTACCGCTTTGATAATCTCTTATGTACTAATTGTATATTGCGGATGAGTAGATTCCTCTCTCATTTGAATACATGCTAATGGCTTATCATAGGATAAAGAGTTTACATGAGCCGTATGCCTATACCTTGAGGCTGGAGTTTATTTGCCTGTCAAAAATTATTTTATTCTGTTGGTGGGTGCTTGCCCGGCTGACGTTTTCTATTGGCATAAGAATACTGGTTAAGATCCTATGACATGTCAAGATTAGGATTAGAATGAAACTTGACTTGGCTTAGAGCTTACAAATCTCATTCTTGTCATTAATACTTGTAAAAAGTCTGAAACAAACATTTCTCTGGCATGAAAGTCTGAATATGTAGAGAGGATTACATCCGATTCATTATTATCCCAGTAATTCAAGGTTGATTTTATCATAAGTATTTGTTATAGATGGTTCGGGATGGGGGGTCACTGTTAATTAGTTTTAAATCACATGAGGAAGTCCTGTAATTTTATTTTAAATCTTTTGCCTTCTGTTGCTAGCGACTTCATTAGGACCTTGTTTTTTCTTTTTCTTTTCTTCTTTTTAAAATTAATTTGTATTTCAGGTTTCAAACAAGAATAAAAAGAGCAGTGATTTCAGATATGACATTTTCGGATGGGTAATCCTTGCGGTTGGAATTGTTACATGGGTGGGAATGGCGAAAACCCAAATTCCTCCTCCTACGCCGAAATAAGCCCTTAAGTAAATTGTGGAATCTTCAGATATAGATTATTTTTTCCCAAACAGGAAACATGTAGTCGATTAAGTTATCCATGTGGCATGCTACCCACATGACCATTTTGTTTTGTCGTTGCTAATTTGGCTAGCAGATTTAATCTTTGGCAAAAATTTTTTATGGTCATCTTTGTATTATTCTATTATGCTTTCTTTTGTTCCTTTTTTATTTGCTGACGCTAGTGATTTCATGAAACTGTGCTTCCCTGTGAAAAGGCAGGAGAGAGCACCGATTTTAATTTCGTCGAGTATTACAGTATTTTATGTGGTTGTCCCAACAATGGCTGGGCTTTTGTCTTTCTGCCTCTCCCCAGAAGAAAGACATTGATCCATAAGCTGAAACTAATATTAAAAGGGCAGCACAACCGCTTTAAACAATAAAAGCACAAAACAGATATTCTAGTATTCTGTAAAACCCAGTGAAATTGGGGGTTGTTTCAAATCTTCTTATTCCTTGCACTTCTCTAAATCAAATAGCTCAAAACAGTAATATCACAAGCTCGCTGGAATGCACATCTACCAGCCAGCAGTCTCGAGAGGTTTTGTGTTCCTCCTTTCTGTTTTCCTCCAGCAAATAAAATCTTTTGACTTCCGTTTGGGACATCCGATTATCAGAAACTCACATGCTGCTGATGAAGTCGATCCAATATTATATGTAGCTATTATTTACTGATTAGAATCTAGTTTCATTAAGGTGGTTTATTGGAAGCTATTCAGGCATTTTCCGAATCTGTTGAATCAATGTCTTTCTTCTTCTGGGTTAAGTTTGATACTTCCTTAAGGTGGTTTATTGGCAGCCATTGAAGCATTTTCTGAATTTGTTGAACCAATGTCCTCTGCTTTTGGGCTAAGTTTGGTTCGCTCCGGAATTTTGAACAAAATTCTATTCTAAAAAAACAGAATTCAGATTTTTTTATTGATCTTTTTATATTTGAGATTGTTGAATTCTAGTGAAAATAACATTATCTTTTTTCATGTGCAATTTATTCGAAGATCATTATGTCTTATTCAATGATCTAAAAAATTCTTAAGATGGAATTCGTTGGATTTACACATCCATTTCCATTCTTAAAAAAAGCGTGCCTTTGATGTCATAGTTCATTAACTGTTCTAGCACGTGCAAAGCCCTGTTTGATATGGCTGTTAATTAAAAGATGATTTTGATGCACAAACAATCTTTGGACTGTTGTATGATCCTATTTGTTATTGTTCGCCTTGAGCAGACTGATTTTTAGTTTACTTTTCTCATTGTGTTTACGGCATGCATTTTCTTGGTTACATTTTTACGACATATTTGATATATTCTGCTTGGATGCTCCTTGGATCTTGCCTTACAGATATGGGAAAAAAATTATAACGAGAAATGAAATCCGATCTCATAAACCTTCAGAAAATTTAAACTTTTCAAGCTGAAGCCTCAAATTTCCTTGCATTAACATGACGAGTGAGAGTGTTATCTTCAAGTAGAAAACACCGAAAGGTTCAAGTGGTATTTTTTGTCATCATTTTACGCGTAGCCAATTGTGATGCTTATTTTTGTTTCTGTTTGAAATTTATATTATTTAGGTGTTTTGCTGTTCAACCTAAAGATTTACTCCGGGGCGACAAATGGTGGTTGCTAGCTGTCTTAGGAATCATTAGTGTGTATCCAGCGTCAAAAGTAAGTAGAACTGCCCCAACTCCTTCGAGAGTAAGAACCAAGAATATGTCTGCTTATTTGAAGCTTATTCTGGATCCATATTTACCTTTAATGCCCATTTCGTTGCCAAACTTTCTTCAATATTATATCCCCATTTCCTTCCCCCCACACCACTCTATTTGCTTCTACTGAATAGGGTACCTGGATTCCTTTGATTACATGTTTGGTGGGGTGTTCTAATTTTGTCCTATGAGATAGCCTTTTCAGGTTTCACGTTATAGATCAGTTAATTCTTGATTAGTTTAGTCTATTGTGTTGCTGTGCTGTATATGGCTGTTTTATTGGAGATGTTCACTATAACTGCTATTGATGTTGGTAGGATAGCAGCAGGATTAGTTTTTTTGCACATATTTTAAGTTCTGTAGTGGGCGGTGAAGGTTTTTTTTAAAGATTCTACTCTTTGTACATTTCTCAAAAGCAGCAGTGGAGGCCAAGTTCAAGATAATCTCTTGCTGCTTCAGGTCCACCACTTTCTCTTATTGGAATGGAGTGCTGCATAAAGCTGGCAAATCCACATCCGACACCTTTCTATTAGTGGGAACAAATCTTTGCAAAGTGAATCTGTGAGAAGATTAAATTTGCAGAAGTTAACAGAGAGTTCCACTTTGATAAGTTTATTAGAATTTCTTAATAGAATCATATTTCTGCCGCAAAAGCGACTTCTCATTTGCGCTGTTCTCAAGTCTTTTTCCTCTTCCATTGGTTCCCGTTGGTCGAGTTTCTATTGATGGAAGGTCATTGTCTTAGATTTCTTTATGTTTCAACACCCAATTAGCTCTTTTTTTGTGGTTCTCCCATCCAGTAGTTGCTGCAGAAGCAATACGGGACTCAGTGGAGGTGTTCCTGTATTTCACGAGGGTATACTTTTGCGGGGAGGGAACAACCACGTCCTTGTTAACCTTTAGATGGGTGGATTTTATACTCAAATAACTGATGCAGAATCAGTTATATAACCCCAATAATGTTGGATGCTTTCTAATTATTGGATCTTGGTACTAAGAAAAAAAATCTAAAATATTTTTCTGTTTTGGCAAGTGGAAATTTCTCTGTCGTCAAGTTATGATTTGAAGAAGTTCGTATAAATTTGTATTGATAAAACAGTGATGAGTATGTTACAAAAATTCTAAGTTTATTTACAACTGATGAAGAGTTTATATTGATGCTTGTATATGTCCAACGGCTATTTTTCTGAGAGGGAAAAGGTAGAAGTGACCTTTCCTGCTTTGCAGGAAAGGTTGCTCCCTTTCACCCTTGGTCAGTGATGAGAAGCCTGCACAAGCAATCCAGCTTGTGCAGTCTCTGAGGCCATGCCTTCCATGTCCCTCTTTCTGTTTTCTTTAACACTCCCCATCAAGCTGGGTTCATATAGATTTATTGAATCCATCTTGCTGAGAATGAACTTATGACTCTGCTTGTCCAGGGCTTTTGTAAATATGTCTGCCAATTGATCTTGACTCTTGACGTAAGGAGTTTCAATTTCTCCTTTTTGAACCTTTTCTCGGATGAAATGACAGTCGACTTCGATGTGCTTGGTCCTTTCATGAAACACTGGGTTTGATGCTATGTGCCGAGCAGCGTGATTGTCACAAAACATTTTCATAGGCTCCATCGTTTCTACCTTCATGTCCTTGAGCACTTGCTTTACCCAAATGAGTTCGCTAGCCGTGGATGCCATCGCACGATATTCTGCTTCGGCGCTTGATCTAGCAACTACGCTCTGTTTTTTGCTTTTCCATGTCACCAAGTTTCCCCCGACGAATATACAGAATCCAGTGGTTGACTTTCTATCACAACTTCCAGCCCAATCCGCATCTGAGAAACCAACTATATTAGTGGAGCTATTTTTCTTCATCCAGATTCCCTGTCCGGGTGTTCCTTTTAGATATCTGAGGATCCGATCAATGGCTTCAAGGTGGCTGGTACGAGGAGCATGCATAAACTGACTTATCACACTAACTGCAAAAGAAATGTCAGGTCTAGTGACAGTTAAATAAATTAATTTCCTACTAAAGCGATAGTGTCCTATGTTGGTCAAAGGATCTCCGTCTTCTAAATTGAGTTTAGTTTTAGTTTCCATTGGAGAGAGAGCAGGTTTGGCTCCTATCTTGCCAGTTTCCTTTAATAGATCAAGGGTATATTTTCTTTGGGATAGAAATAAACCTTTGCTGGACTTTGCTATTTCTATGCCTAGAAAGTATGACAACTGACTTAGATCTTTAATGTCAAATTCCCTTTTGAGACATTGTTTGACATTTTCTATCTCTCGATTATCACTCCCGGTTATTATGATGTCATCAACATATACCAAAATAATAATGGTGTGTGTGCGAGTGTGTCTAACGAACATGGAAGAATCAGAATCACACTTATTGAAATTGATACTTAATAGAAAACAACTGAGTTTAGCATACCATGCCCTTGGAGATTGTTTCAGACCATAAATTGCTTTCTTGAGCTTACATACCAGAGATAAGTCTGAGTTTGTCTTATACCGAGGAGGAATGGCCATGTAAACTTCTTCTGCTAAGTTTCCTTGAAGGAAGGCGTTCTTGACATCCATTTAGAATAGATTCCAACCTTGATTAATTGCTACTGAGAGTAGGATCTTAACCGTGTTCATCTTGGCCACTGGAGCGAAGATCTCTTGATAATAAACTCCGTAAGTTTGAGTGAAGCCTTGGGCTACGAGTCTGGCCTTGTACCTGTCAATAGTTCCGTCACTATTGTGTTTGATCTTATATAACCATTTGCACCCCACTGGTTTTTTATTTGGTGGAAGAGAGACAACGCTCCATGTATCATTCTTTTCCAGGGCTAGAAGTTCTTCTTCCATAGCTTTACACCATTTAGGATCGGCATTGGCTTCGTAGAAGTTTGTAGGTTCGAAATGATTAGAGAGCTGAGATAGATAATTGCGATATTGGTTAGATACAACATTATATGAAATAAAATTCTGAATGGGGTACGTCACCGTATGAGACACATAGTCTCTAAATTTCACAGGTGGTCTGGTTTGTCAACTGGAACGTCTCAAGGCAGTTGCTTCCTCTGAGACTTCGTGAAATGAAGCTTCTTGTTCTTGTGAGTGGTTATCTCCCCCTGAAGGAATGTGCCTTAAGATGTCAGGTAGCTGTTCTGGGAGTGGACTGTGATCAAAGCTGCTAAGAGAAATATCAGAGTTAAGCGGAAAAAGAGAATGAAATTCGGCACCGGTAGGGTTGGTATAATAGGACTCATTCTCGAGAAAAGTGACATCCCGAGAGACATAGGTCTTGTGAGTCAACGGATCATAGCACTTGTATCCTTTTTGGGTGGAGGAATATCCGAGGAAAAAGGTCATGACCGAGCACTTATCTAGTTTGTGATGGCGAGTGACGTGCACATAGCACACGCACCCAAAGACTCGAAGGTGACCTAAATCGATTTTCCGACCTTTGAGAATTTCCAAGGGACTCATATTTTTTAAGGTGACTGAGGGAAGTCTATTAATAAGATAGGTAGCAGTCAGGAGGGCATTCGACCAAAAAGAGGAGGGAACATTATGTTAAATAGGAGAGTACGGGTGACATTGAGGAGATGGCGATTCTTTCGCTCAGAGACTCCATTTTGTTCGGGTGTATTGACACATGTAGTTTGGTGAGTAATGCCATGTTGTTTAAAAAAGGTGAAAAAATTTTAATTGATGTACTCCGTACCATTATCGGAGCGAAAATTTTTTATATGAGCATTATACTGATTTTTGATAAAATAGTAAAATTCTTGGAATCGAGAGAAGACTTCATTTTTGCCTTTTAACAAATAGAGCCATGTAGTTCGAGAATAATCATCAATAAAAGTAATAAAATATCGAAAATGATTGTATGAGGTAACGGGGGCAGGTCCCCAAACATCAGAATGTATTAATTCAAAAGGTTTTTCAGACATGCTTGAAGATAATGAAAAAGGAAGCCGTGTGTGTTCGGAAAATTTACATACATCACAGTGGCTAGAATCCAAGTTAAAACAAAATAATTTATTGAGAACATGGTCGGAGGGATGCCCTAATCTTCGATGCATAAGCATATCTTGGGGGGTTTTGGACACTAGACATTACTGGGGAGGATCAGAAAGACAGTATAGGCCATTTTCTAGGTATCCCTTACCAATCGTCTTCCCGGAAATTCGATCTTGAAAAAACACTGAGGATGGTGGGAAAATAACATTACAATTTAAATCGCGAGTGATTTTTCCAACATATAACAGGTTAGATTTAAATTCTGGTAAGAATAAAATATTCGAAAGAGATGAATTAAATAAGTTTGATGTGCCAAAACCCTAAATTTTAACTTGATTTCCATTGGCCACTGTCACATGCTGAGAATCTCTGCTCTGGTAAATTTTCTTTAATTTTGCAGGATTCCAAGTCATGTGATCAGTAGCACCTGAGTCAATAATCCAATCATGTTGATTAGATGCAGTATTATTTTTAAGTGACTGAGAATTAAATTGAACCGAACCTGACCCATCGGGTTGAGAAAAACCAAACCCGTGAGGTTGCTGTGCCACAATGTCCTGAATTTGGGCCTGGCGGGCGAGGCGATGGGCTCCGAGAAGAGAAGAGCGGGCCTGGATCAGCATAGGGTCGGGTTGAGCTACTGGGCCGGACTTCTGAGTCGGGTCGGTGGAGCCCAGCATGTCCGGGTCGGGTCTCGGGTCGGGGCGTCATATAACTTTCAGCATATGACGCCCCCACACCAACACCTCTTCGCCTAGGGTTTTCTTTCTCCCCAAATTTTCTGCCTCCTTTCCTCCACGTTGCCGAGCCTTCCCACCCCCGTCTTTGGTCGCGGTGAGGGTGGAAGTGCCGGCCGATGGCGTTGACTCCTCCCTTCTGTCGACCGAAGTCGCGGTGCGTGGAGTAGGCTCTGTTGTCGGTGGTCTCTGGAATCTCGTTCATCGAGCTCCTTCTTGTTTCCTCACGCTGAATCGAGGCTATTATGGCTTCGATCGATGGTAGTTGAGGAGCGAGCAGGATCTGCGATCGCAAGCCCTCGAAGCTTGAATCCAAACCCCTCAGGTATGTGTAGATGAGATCTTGTTCCGCTCTCCTCTGTAGTTCTTCCAAATCGTTTGATGGTGGGAGGTAGTTTTGTAACTCCTCCCACCTGGTTAGAATTTCTGTTGAATATTCGGTTGAGCTTTTAGTCCCTTGAGCAATCTGGGACAGTTCTTGCTTTAATTTGAATATATGTGCAAAGTTGTTTTGGTGGCCGTAGAGAGTCTTTATTTTTTCCCATATTGCTCCCGATGTCTCCATAAGGATACATAACCGAGCTATTTTGCTGTCCATTGCGTTGGTGAGCATGGACATGACCAAATGGTCAGATGATTGCCACTCTTCTAGTTTTTCTAATTCTTCTTCTGTTGGTGCTTCTGGAATTGCTGGTTTTGGCTTTTGTTTGTTGCCTGTGATGAATCCAATTTTTTTTCTGGCACTGAGGGCGATAAAGATGGATTTTGACCACTCGAAATAGTTGTGACTGCCCTGCAGCACAATATTGGTGCTTTTGGTGGTTTTATTGTGAGCCATGATTTGAGTGTTGAGCTGTGATTATTTTGTGTGGCTGGGTAGGTGATGACTGGCTTAAACCAGCTCTGATACCATGAAGAAGTTTGTATAAATTTGTATTGATAAAACAGTGATGAGTATGTTACAAAAATTCTAAGTTTATTTACAACTGATGAAGAGTTTATATTGATGCTTGTATATGTCCAACGGCTATTTTTCTGAAAGGGGAAAGGCAAAAGTGACCTTTCCTGCTTTACAGGAAAGGTTGCTCCCTTTCACCCTTGGTCAGTGATGAGAAGCCTGCACAAGCAATCCAGCTTGTGCAGTCTCTGAGGCCATGCCTTCCATGTCCCTCTTTCTGTTTTCTTTAACATGATTCTTTAGGAAAGAATGAAGAAAAGAGCGAGGTGTTTGCAAATAATGATATTTATATTCATTTGCCTGTGGACTATGGAGGATCCTAGAAGATGAACGACCTTGTTGGCTTGTTGCATAAATCTGATAGCTTTTGGTTTAAGTAGATCTTGTGCATCCAGCTGCATTCTCGGTTCATCAAAACAAACCTGCAATTTTCATGGTTATATTGGAATAATCCGGTTACTTTCCGCATATTATACCGCTTATTAAATGGATGATGGGTACTTTATATTTTAGATTTTATAGATGTCATTTTACTTTTTGGTGTATATATATTTAGAGTGTGTCCGATAAGATTTTTAGGAGTGGTAAAATACTTATTTAAGAGTTTTAATGCAGTTATATATTCAAAGTCTGAATTAGAGATTTTAGTTAAGATCGAAAAGATACTTATCATAATATCTATATGCTTTTAGATTATAAATGTCATTTTATAAAATTATTAATGATGTATCAATTGATCTAGTTTAGATACGATGCTTAAGCCCATTGTATTGCTCATGGGAGTGGCAAAGGTAGCTCTTTAGTTTTAGGGAGCATTAGACTAAGTTACGATCTACCCCTTAGATTGGTAGAAATAAGTATAAGTTAACAGATATAAATGACTGAAAAGAAAAAAAGACTAATAAGGGAAAGAAAGCAGACACATAAACTTGATGGAGCAGCTTCAAGGTGCATATAATGGGCTACTAGGTGAAGTAGATTAAAATCCTATTATTAGTAAGTGAACTGTCTATATACCATTTTTTTAGCAATTGGTTTCTTACGAAGACCCTAATCTACAAGCATAATAGAAAAAGATTGTCCAATTGGGTTTTTAGTGAGTGAGTCAGAAGATTCAAGATTTCGCTTCTCTTATTAGCTAAAGGACTTAAGAATCTTATCTATCTAAAATACGCTATATTTGTTTAATTCATTTTGATAGGTTATACTTTGGAATATGGAACTAGTAACAAATTCACTCATTACAGCCATGACTAACCCTTTATAGCTAAATCCCAACTGACCTCATCTGTCTACTAGGGATGCAAATGGTCGCTGGGTTCAAAACTAAACTAAACTATAAACCAATAACAAATCGACCTATTGTAAATTGGTTTGATTTTTTTTTTTTTAAAGAAATTGTTTTCATGTGTAGGTAATTATTTATATATTATTAAAGTATTGATTTAAAAAATACTTATGTTTTAACGTAAATAGCAATAAAAGAATACGTCATTCTATCTTAATTTGATGAAATGACGTGAAATATTTTTTATTATATTGGATTTCATTGCATATTAAACTTTTTAAGAATAAATATGATAATTTTTAATCCGCTGTTTAAGTAAATTGTATTTCTTTTACCTAAAATTAAACCAAACCAAAATTATCTCTATTTGAAATAATTTCAATTAAAGCTAAACAAACCAATTTAAAAAAATATATATTAAAACTAGTCAGTTCAACACTTGGATAAGAATAGAATTTCAACTCTTAATCTTAAGGATTTAAAATTTCTATAAATAGTAACAATAATGGTGTTTCTGATATCAGATAAATTTCATGTTTGTGCAAGTTTGGCTGGACAAAAAGGATCAGTTCAATAGATATTAACATAAGATTTTTTTTTTTATGGCCGTTGTTGTGTTAAGTCTAAACAGCCAAAAGAAGAACCTAACTGGATAATACCAAAGGACGAACAGAAACAAATGAAAGTGGCTTCTTTATTTTAATTATTTTGTGTTTTTTAGACTTTTTTTATATTAACTAGATTCAACAGAGTTTCTTCAAAAAACACTACCATTATTTTGAGCCGTTGTGTTGATTCAGAGTCAAATTTCTCTAAATATGTCCTAAAGTAAATATTTTCAAGAATTGCTGCCTGCACATTTGTTGGTTGTATCCTGAAAACGTCTTTGCCACAACACTAGAGACAATTAATAGGGGGAAAATATCACTTGAAAGAAAGTGATTGTTAATAGGGTTTTATCATAGGTTGTATCTGGAATATGGAAACAGTAACAAAATGAAACCACCTAGCCATGGCTAAACCCTTTATAGCTAGATCCCAACTGAGCCCATCTGCCAACACATTCGGATAAGAATGAGAATTTCAATTTCTTAATCTCAAATAACGATACCCATTTCTGTAAATAACAACAATAATGTCGTTTCTGATATCAGATAAGTTTACTTTTCCAAGTCTGTTCACTTTAATTCCTGAAGCATCATTTTCATGTTTGCACCAGTTTGGCAGGAGAGGAGCATCGGGTCAATAGATATTAGCCTAAGATTTTTTGCTGGTTGTTTTGTCAAATTTAAACAAGAAAAAGAGAATATAATATAACCTGTATGGATATACCAAATAACGTACAGAAACAAATGAAAATGGCCATTGACGCGTCGAGCAATCAGCTAAAGATTGAAAAGAAACAAAAGGCTTCTCAGTTGTAAGGTACCATATATATAATAATGGTATCAGCATGATTTGGAAGGATAAAGATATATATGGTTCAATTCTTTTGGATGTTGCATACAGATGTCAAGAAGGACGGCGACTTGTTGGAAAGGAGAGGTTCCCTGTTAAAAAAAATATCAGTGACCCATATACTGAAATGCTTGTACTGAGTCGAGAGACTCAATTATTTTGCTTAGGGAGTATTTGGTTTAACATAAGATGTGTGGTCTTTGCTCAAGTGGGTGATGCATCTATTCTTCTTTTTGGTTCATTTGCCTTTTCTTTTGATACATCTTATTGCTTTATATAGTTGATTTGTTTGATATGTGAGCCCATTCTTTCAAATTCCAATTTTCTTTTTCTTTTTTTAAATTTTTTTTCACACATTTTAGTATCGAAATTGATATAACGTTGACGGATTGTATCATCTAATATTATCGTAAAAATTTTAAAATTTTTAATAGAATATTAAATTATGTAGAGTATGGTGAACTTTTATGATATTTAAATTAGTAATACTAATAATAATAATAATGGATAGTTAATTTTAATACCTTATATCAATCAGGACTTTAACTTGATACATAAAATGGAATAAGAAATATGCTCCTTTCACAAGTTTTGTTTGTCCAATTTAAGAAAGACTGGAACTTGAAAGCTCTGATATATGAAACCCTTACCGATAGTGTCACATGCCAGCCATAGGCATTTGCTTTGAAGTAAGGCGTGCATAGAGAGTACAATTATACAAAAAAAAAAGGACATTGTCTTTCGAGGTCATTGTTTCAGGTGTTGTATCATAATTTGGTCTTGGAATTATTTGTATATACTGCGTGGTCCCTTGCAGCTTTTTCCTGTATTGAGAAGAAGTTTTTAGGTTATTCCCTTTTGAGTTCCTGGAAAGCCATGTGAAATGCACGTATGGGGCTCCCTTTTCTGTCAGTCAGGCAGATGGACGGTGGCCATAAGCTATTGGGTCTACTGTCGTGTCATGCCTTGCAGTTCTCCTAACATTGACATCCCAAATGT
Organism: Ricinus communis; assembly: GCF_019578655.1. Taxonomy (NCBI): domain Eukaryota; kingdom Viridiplantae; phylum Streptophyta; class Magnoliopsida; order Malpighiales; family Euphorbiaceae; genus Ricinus; species Ricinus communis. The sequence goes on from NC_063262.1 coordinate 28,324,665, forward strand.
TATCATTTCTATATACCTACCTTAGATTCGTAATCCTAATAATATGATCTAATTAATGATCAACAATTCAGTGCATTTGAGGTTAATATATATGAACTACACCTATATGGGATGTTCCTGCCAACCCTCTCACCCTTTGAATTTGTATTGTTGATAAAATTCTTACAATTCGATGTCTATTCATAAAATATGCTATGCAAATATTTCAGTACTTGTTTTAATATATGAAACACTTTCAAGTAGTGTTTTTAAATGTTACTTCAACAAATCATGACAAATTAAGAAGGCAAGGATAAAATATGAGGTGATTCAAAGCGCAAATGTACATGTAATTTGATTTTCTCGTCATTTTATTTTAATTATCACTTTCTTAAATTATAAATCTGTTTCTTTGATCTTCAAGGGGAAGAACACTCAGATCATATAATTTATCATTTCCACCCTTGCATAAGATAGGAAGAATGGTAAAAAAGACAATTACTAAGCCATGGTCATAGAAGAAAAATTCTTAGTACGTCATCAATAGATAAAGTCCATTAAAAAGAATTAAGTTAAATCAATTAATGCATGTATCAGCTAGAGTAATTAAATCAAACTTAATCATTCGTTGCATGATGTTGCTTATTCTCATAGATTTTGGCTGATATAATAGACAGTCTTTACCTAAAAATTTCCAAATTTGAAAATAAAAATGTGATTTTGAAACATAATAACCATGGTAGTATATTAATTTCATTCACATTTTGGGTGAATGTGAGACAAGTAGCTTTCGCTCTTGTGAGTGCATTTGCTTGGGCTTAGCTCATGCATTACGAAGAAGGCAAAGTCGCTACATCATGTGCACATATATATTCATATATACTTTCTTAGCTCATCGTCCATGAGTATGCTTAGCCACTAATCAAGACTAGCAAAATAATTAGCCATTTAATCACAACCCACTTTTTTACTATATATACAGATCAATCCACATGCAATCTTTCCATGACCAACGTCCATCTCTAGCTACACATAAACCCTTTAGCTTTAGCTTTCACTCCCTTAAAAATCTTCAAATGAAGTCTTCCATGCTAGTCTACCTCTTTTTCTTACTCTTTGCTTTAGCAACAGCTTATCAAACTCAATGCCCTCTCATTATGCTTCTCTTCTCATTGTTTTTCACTCTCTTTGCTGTTTCTTTGAACTACTGGCTCGTTCCTGGTGGCTTTGCATGGAGAGATCATCGCCACCATCATGGAAAGCTTGTAGGTCCAGTTGGATGGCCTATTCTTGGCTTCTTACCTCACATGGGTTCACTTGCTCATCGCAAATTAGCCACCATGGCTACCTCATTAGGTGCAAATAAACTTATGGCATTCAGTTTAGGCACAACTCGTGTAGTTATCAGTAGCCATCCTGATACAGCTAAAGAAATCCTTTCTGGGTCTTCTTTTTCTGATCGTCCTATAAAAGAATCAGCTCGTTTATTAATGTTTGAACGTGCCATTGGTTTTGCTCCTTCTGGTAATTACTGGAGAAACCTACGCAGAATAGCTGCAAATTACATGTTTTCTCCTAGGAGAATCTCTGGTCTAGAGCCATTAAGGCAACTTTTGGCTGATGAAATGGTGGTCACAATAAGCAAAGAGATGGAGGAAAGAGGAGTTGTAGTCTTGAGAAAAATATTACAAAAGGCTTCCTTAAGTAATGTACTAGAGAGTGTGTTTGGGAGTAGTTATGCTTGTTTAGAGAAGGAGGAGGAGTTATTAACTTCAATGGTTAAAGAAGGATACGAGTTAATCACTAAGTTAAATTTAGAGGATTATTTTCCTTTAAGGTTTTTGGACTTTTATGGTGTGAAAAGAAGATGCTATAAGTTGGCATGTAAGGTTAATAATATTGTAGGTCAAATTGTGAGAGAGAGAAAAATAAGTGCAAAGCAGAATGGCTTTAGTGGTGGAAATGACTTTCTCAGTGCTTTGTTATATTTGCCTGAACAGGAGGAGCTAAGTGAAGCAGATATGGTACCTGTTTTATGGGTAAGATCATTCTCTTTTCCCTCTCCCTTTTCTCACACAACATTCAATTCATTTTTTCTTAAATAAGGCCCTTCCTTTTCTTTTTCTTTTTTCTTTTTTCCTCAATTATCTAGTTATGCATAAATTCAACAATTTAAGTTCTCACAGTCCCTTCATTTATTGTTAAAATAAAATTCATTTATTGGGAAAAAAAAAGGTTGATAGACCATTCATTGTTAACCAGGAAGTTGTATTAATTATCGGTCAGCCTTCTTTTAATTATGGAGGGAGGGGGGGCGAGTTTTGTTTGAACTCGGCTAGCTAATGGAAATGACAATGGTACTTAATCATTGTTGCGGGCATATATAAATGATAGATAATAGTGTTGAAATTGTTGATAATGATTGAAACGATCTTTACTTCCTTTTCTTTCTCCAATTACCCCCACTTGCAATGAATTCTTTTTCAAAGGTGTTACAGATTTTAACTATTAAATTTGTTGTCTATACTTATAGATGTTTAATATATATTCATTAGTTTTAAATTTATAATTGATACATATTCATTAGTTTTAAATAATAAAATATGTGTGAATCATCTAATATTAAGATGTAAAACACTTGTATCTATTACTTTCCTATTAGTTATAGTATATATATCAAGTATAGGTAAAAAAATTTCATGAATTTGCATAATATATACATATATTTTTTCAATGTTTAAAGAACGAGTAATGATTTACAGTGTACCCCTTATAAAATGAAACTATATATGGAACTCGAGATTGATATAGAATTTGAAGCTGATATGAGGACATTTCAATTAGTCAATATAACACTGTTACACTAATAATTTTTTTTATTAAAGGTATTCTTTCATCGTACATATATGATACACAATCTTCTTTAAATAGATTTCAAGTGGTGAATTATAATATATATGATCATTGACAATTAAAGCTTTATAAAAGAGATTCTCCTTTCTTTCTTTTCTTTTTCCTTTTAAGTTTTTCTTAAGAGATATTTAAATAGAATTATCAGTACGCATGCTAATATCCCACTTCTAATTGATGTAAATTGATAGTTGTATGACGTTGAATAGATAAGTATGTAAAATTAACTTTCATATTTATTCTCTTCCTAATCTTCTTCTCTTGTTTGTTCAAACTATCCTACGTGACATTCCAGGAAATGATATTCCGAGGAACAGACACAGTTGCCATAATTCTCGAGTGGAGCATGGCTAGAATAGTTATGCACCAAGATATCCAAGCAAGAGCTCAGCAAGAGCTCGACAGGTGCATTGGTCGCAACCGGCGCATGCAAGATTCCGACATCCCTAATCTTCCCTACCTACAAGCCATTGTGAAAGAAGTACTAAGATTGCACCCTCCTGGCCCGCTGCTCTCTTGGGCCCGCCTCGCCATCCAAGATGTCCATGTCGACAAAATCTTTATCCCAGCTGGCACTACAGCAATGGTCAACATGTGGGCCATAACTCATGACCCGTCAATATGGAAGGACCCATTAGAGTTCAACCCCGACCGGTTCTTGGAAGAGGATGTGGCAATAATGGGCTCAGATTTGAGGCTTGCACCATTCGGGTCAGGGCGAAGGGTATGTCCAGGTAAGGCACTAGGCTTAGCCACAGTGCACCTATGGCTCGGGCGGCTTCTCCAACAATACAAATGGTTACCTACTGTGCAGCCTGTGGATCTATCTGAATGCTTAAAGCTATCTCTTGAAATGAAAAAGCCGCTAGTCTGTCGCGCGGTTCATCGATAGAGCAAAAGCTAAAAAGCCATTGAAACAAGCAGTTGTTAGATAAATAACTAGAAAGTTTACTTTTTGTTGCAGGGTCAATCAATTGTAAAGTAATGAAAGCTTGTGTAATAAGCAATTAAAAGAAAAATTAAAATTGGCCAAAGCTAGGGCTGTGTCAAGTGTCAATATAATGCGCATTATTGGCCAACGCTAAAGTGTGTAAGAGCTTGAATAGTTGCTTTTTGAAGGTGGCCAATCGCTTCCTTTAAATTGTTAAATATATATAATATATGCATCCCTTTGTTTGCTTTCTTTTTGTTGTGTGGATTTAGCTGTCTCATTAGATAAATTTATACAAGTTTCTTGACTACGAAGTATTCTACTACTGTTTTCCTTTTTCTTTTTAACTATTCACTTATTTATTTATTTTAAGTTCAACCAGATCTATCAGTACGTAGTGTTTCAGATTAGTCTTTACGTACGGATGTTAATTGGTTTTTAATCCATAATTATCCTAAACAAATCAAAGATTAACAAAACACTTTTCTTTCTTCTTTTCCTTCAACTAAATTTAGAAGCCCCAGACACAACATAATGCTTTATTATGAAGTTATTAGATTCTGATTTTAGATAATTTTTATTGGGTTTAAAGGCATAATAATGCCTTTTTGGATGAAGCATGTTCCTTAAACTTTGTATGCAACGGTGAAGATATTTTTACGGCATTTTGTCTCTTTTCATATTCTTTATAGTTATGAAGAGTAAGGATATCTAAGTTACAAATATTAATTTCTAGAGGTGTCTTTCTAGAACGGGGTTTAACCTAAATACCGGTGCGTCCTGTTTGGAGCAGTATAAATCTGCTATTATGGCTTTTATATGCAGGGACCAATATGATAAAGTATGGCAAGCAGCCGTCGAGAAGATTAATTGCAGAGGCGAAGAATTTGAAGGAGGCGGCTCAGTTCCCGAAAAGTAAAAGTTTATTTTCTTGTTAACTTTGATCTGGACTCTTCAGTGGTTGCAAGTTGCTGCACTAATCACAGTGAAAATACTCCTTGGGCTATTAAATTTTACAGAGGATGAGATCATCTTGTTAAGCAGAGCTTTTGTGTTTTGTAGTTTTGATTTTGTCAGCAAAAATGGAAATAGAATATATCTAAATTTTTATCTTTTTCTGCATGGTTGGTGGCTTAATTCTCATTCGATGTTAGCTAATATTTTGTCCAAGGATGTGTCTTTCTCCTCTCAGTAATGAAATTCTTCCTTTAAGTGTCAAAAAAATCATAGCTTAGAATTGAGTCAACACATATTTGTGTTTACAAAATAGAAAGAATTGGAAATTGACCAGATTTTCAGTTCGAATTTTTGAGCTTAGAATAGTATTGAGAAGGTAATAATTGCGTACCTCAAGTGAATATGTCTTTTTATATTTATAGGTGGAAGTGGAGATCGTCTCATGGGCATGAGAAAAAGCTCTTCTTCCTATATTTTTAGAAGTAGTAGAATGAAGTAAATTACATCCGGTGGTCATTAAAATATGTACTTTACAGTCAAAAGAATATCAAACATTGGATTTGTAACTAAATAATTACTGAATCTTTATTTAGCCTAATGATGCTAAAAATCTAAATTTTTACGTCTAATTGCAAACATCTTCTATATTTTTATTTAAATGATCTAATTTGACTATTTGATTGTAATTATAGTCAAATTAAAATTTCAATTAAAATAGGGTGACGTGTCATTATAAATAATTTATATATTATTATTATTATTATATATATATATATATATATATTTACAAATCACACGCGAGTTATCAAAATTAAATCATAGATTAACAGAAAAGTGAATGACAAGTAAAAATTATGAATTAAGAAAAAATAAATAAAAGGAAAAATGATTTCTTTTCTCTTTTTCGCCATGATTTTATGTATTTTTTAAGAGTCAAACGATATTGGTAAAGTATAAAGAAATTAGTATTTAAAGTTAAGAGAGTAACATCCAACTTTACTGAGATTTTAATTTAGCTATAATTACAATCAATTAGCCAAATCGAATCACTTAAGTAAAAATCTAAAGGATGGGCTAAATTTAAAAAAAAAAAACAAATATTTAAATTTTTAATGTCATTAGGCCTTTTTATTTTAATAATATTGACAAGTTTTTTATGGTAAGTATGAAAAGAATTACACGTGTCATCGCCAAATTTTAGATTTTATAATAAAAAATATCAAAATTGTGAGTCCATGTTCTTTCATTCATTAAATCACGATTGCCTAATATTTTTCAAATTCATTATTAGAGAATTATAAACGAAATTTGTTAGAGGCGACTATAAACTCTAACAAATTCATACAAATAAAATAAAAATATATTTTAAAATATTATTATATGACAAAATAATTATTTGAAAAAAAATGAAAAAATAACTAGCCAATAATTAGAATTAGTTACTGTCAATAGTAAAAAAAAAACATTAATAACAGTGAAAGAGTGCATAAAAAAAGGGATTTCTATAGATGACCGTTACACTTTCTTTTATCATTTTATATATTTTTTACTTTAAATACATAAATTTAATATATGAAAGGTTGATATAATATCAATTATAAAAGAAAAAGAAATATCTTATGACATTGTCCCAAAGTTTTGGCTTTTCAAGAAGATCCAAATCTGTATTGCGTTCTTTTTCTTTTCCATTGTTGATGATACATCCTTACAGCTAGAAAGGCAAAGGCCTTTGGCGTTTCTCCTTGGCGCACACCATCACAGGCTTACATAAACATATGATTAAAAACAAAAATCAATTTAAATATTAACTTAAATGCTCCACAAATTTATTTAGAATGGGACCCGCTACGAGTCATATCTCTCAAAGTGCTGCAATTTGATGACGTGTGTGATTCCAATTGGACCACATTTACTTCATATTAAGAAAAGAAAATGGTTTTTTTATACACTTTGCTTTTTGTGGAAATGTTTGTCTATATTTCATTCGTTGGTTCATTAACTAATTGTAATTCAAGAATTATGATAAAGTAAGCATATAAAATATTATTATTTCCCTCACATCTCAATTAATCATAAAGAGGTACTAGAGTTTCCTCATCCACTCAATGTGAATTTCATCCAAGGCAATTCAGTTGGTTAGACGTCCTAATTGATGATTTACACATGCATAACAAGGAATAACCAAACCAAAAAATAAATAAATAATCTTTCGCATCCACAATTATTAATCTTTTTTAATTATTATTACTATTATATTCATGTCATGTCTCAATTGTTAATGTTATGCTTCCTATTGGATTGATTAACTAGATTGCATTTTTTATATTATGGGCCATGTTTTATTCTAGAGTGAGAACAATTCTGCTTCTACTTAATCAATTAACCAAAATATATCCCACATTTCTTTCTGGTTAAGGAAAAGAAAAAGGGAGAAGAAGCAAGGAAATGTAAGAATTTATCTCCACCATCTTCAATATAACCATTTTCTTATAAACATTGCCAATGTATTAAAGTCACAACCCCTTAAAATTAAATAGATTTCCGTCGCGAGTTATAAAGAGTGACTTGAATGATTTCAAATTGAGGTTTTTTGGTTCACTTTTTATTAATATTAATGAATATTTAAATACATAAAAGAGATTGATTTTGTGAGTTTTAAAATATTTTTATGTGATGCTTCGGTATCGTGAGATTTACATTATTAACATTTTATGTCCAATTTTATTAACACCATTAATAGTTTTAACCATTGAATTTTAAACAAAGTTCGTTTATTGTAAAATCAGTATTGTCAGATAGATGGCAATGGCAAAATATAGTTCGTTAACATTTTCAGATCATTAAGAATTTATCAAAAATTACTAGAATTAAAAAAAATTAAAACTACTATCTCTTTTTCTTTTCTTATAATTTATTTTAAATCTATAAAATTGATATGACTAATCTTAAATGAAAACTAAGTCAGCGATGAGTAAAATAGTAATTAAATTATAAATAATTGATATATAATAAATGAGCTATAACTATTGAATTAATAGTGCTAAAAAATTTAAATATAAATTATTAATGATTTAATTTTTGGAATATTAAGTGTAATAAAAAAATCCAAAATTCTTATATCAAAAGGTTAAATAAAGTAGTTGGCATTAATATTAGGCGTCCAAAAGGAGGTTGTCATTTGAATTTATTGAGATTAAATGTCTGTTGAGGGAAAAATGGACCCATTGGGCTTTAAAGTTCAACAGGTCCGAATTGCATGTTCAGGAATAAGTCCATTACATAGGTGGACACGCTAGAGTGGCATAGTTTGACGGCTGTACGTAAGTGCCTCTCAATAGGCCCCAAATTCAAAATTTTCAAAATTTCAAAAAAGATTCCTCCCCGAGGTACTGCAATTATTATATTAATAAAATGTCGATGACGTTTGTATTTTTTTCACGATAGTCCTTTAGTTTACTTTATTTTGATAATTGGCCTGTTACTTTCTTGTTATTTTGCAATATGGTTCTCACTGATCTATATATAATCCAGTTAAGTGCCGTTTGGCACCACTTTTATCAGGAATAAAAGTCTTTCTAAGGCCAAAAATCAACATTGCGACTAATGATAAGAAATAAGAAAAACAATCAAATTCATAATCAAACTGAAATTGATCAAATTAAAAAAAAAGTGGTTAATTAATGACCGATTTACTAGTATAAACAGTTGTGTTTCTAAGACTGCTCAATAATTCGATTAACTAGAGCATGGTCACCTATAATTGCAGCTATATTTGGGATCACATTTCTTAAACCAACATTTTATAAAAAAAATAATTTTATATATTTCTTTGACGCCTTTGAAAATTAATTTGATATTTTCTAAAACATATTTGATAAGAACATAAAACAAAAGAAGAATAAAAAGTTAAATAAAGTTTTTTTGGATATTTTTGTTTTAATGTCCAACAACAATCTTAAACAAATCTAAATATTTTTCATATATATAAAAATGGGTGAAATAACTTTTATAAATAGCTAAAACACGTGTATTAAAAAATGTTGGTTTTCTATTTATTGCAGATAGCTAAAAATAGAAGTTGTATTTTATAAATTTTATAAATAGATTTACTTTTTAAAAAAAGTTATATCTGACACAATTATCTATCAGAGGAGGATTTATTAGATACAAATATTTATAGAGTACTTTTATAACATTATTAGTAAGTTATAACAAATTTTACAAAATAGAATTCTTTAAAATCTCACTTAAAATATGCTAATTGGCATGACTAAGTTTATAATAATTTATTATTTTTTTATTCTTTTTGATGTTTACAGAAAAAATCTCAATAATATATAAATAAAAAGAGATTACTAACATTTTTTGATAATATTTATCTATAGAAGATAATATATTATATTTCTTTTAATATTATCAATAATAAAATAAAAATTAAATGAAGTTATCAATAGTTTGAACCATTGGAGAAAACTATTAGACCTTTTAGTAAAAACTATAATAATATTCAAATATTGTGTATTGTACAGTTATTTTATCTTTTTGATTTTACCTTTTCACCAAAAAAATTAAGGAAAACTTATATTATTAAAGAGTAGTTATTGATAAAATATAATTTATTTTTGTTAAAAATAAAATCAATATAAAAAAAATATTATCACAAAAACAGTCTTATTATTTTGTAATATTTTCTAAAATTCAGAATATAATCTTATATTTCTATATTCCATTGTTTCGTAATTTTACAAAATATATTATCTAAACTCGTGTAACATTATTTATTTCAATTTGTATGAGATTCGATTATAATTTTATTTTAATTATTGATGAAAAATATAATAAATTTTTAATTTTTTATTCACATACCCGTTAAATGATATAATTTATCATTTAGAGGTAGAGATCAGATTTTCCACAGTCTAATATAACAATATTGCATAAATAAAGTCCTTACTATAATTTCCGAAAGTAGAAGTGCACCGTTGTAAATAAATTAAAGACAAAAAATGATAGTGCATTTCGGGCAGCATCCGATAAAGCAAAAATTGGAAACAAAAATACAAATACTAACTGTTAACTTTATCCCCGATTTTGATTATCAATGTCTAATAACCGAAAGTTTCCATAACGACGCCGCTTCACTGCGAGCAAAGCTACAGTGACATACATTCACATACTTAAGCCTCCTATCAAACAAATCCACGCGCGACTTGATCTGCGCAATGTTTCATCATTTGGGTTCGCGTTTTCTTTATAGAGCGAGTACGTGTTTTCGTACACAGACGCGAGTGAGTAATTACGGATAGGATTTAAATCAAGAAAGGCTTAAAAAATAAAGGTAATTTAATTTTAAATATAAGAATATGAGATTATACAGAGAGATAAAATTAATTTATTTTTTTGATATTTATTTATCAACATGACCCCTTTGTTCAGACAAAAATAATTTTCGATCCATTTTCAAGTTCCCTCTCTTTTGACATCTTTGGAGGGAAAAAAGAACTCTTCCGAAAAACAAAACCTCAAAATCAAATTTTCCTTTGTTTAAATCTAGGTTCTTAGTTACTCCAAGTTCATTTTTTCATTTTTTGTTTTATCTTTCTTTAATTTCTCAAACTCAGTGGATCTGTTTAATTCGTGACCTGAAGTTGCTTTCATCTTCGGGTTTTGATTTTTTCATGGTCGATTTTGACGCCCAGGCAAGTTTTTTTTTTTTTTTATTAGCTGAAGTTTGTAGCTTTCTATTTAATACTTTTGTTTATCTTGACTGTAGTTACTATTAGTTGTGTGATTTTAGTTTTTTTGGATGCATTTTTTGTGTTCAAATGCTTGATTTTAGAATTCTATATTATTTTAATTTTGATATTTGAGGTTTGAAAATGGAATTAGAAGTCTAGGGTTTCAGTGTAATTTGTTTGTTTGCTGTATAGGGTAAAACAACTTGGGTTATGCTGATTCAAACTAATTTAGGTTTATGTACTATAGTTTGTTTAAGATTGGGTTTGAACGTCGAATTTGGAGTTCCAGGTTATGAATTTCTAAGCTTTTAGTTCAAACTAACATTTGGAGTTGGAATCATTTATAAATGTAACCCGTCAACTACAGCGAACCCTTTCATGATAAATCTTACTCAACAACAGGAAAAAGAAAAGGTACAAACCCTTCATATCAAGATGCAAGTTATGTGAATATTTCATGTTTACTTAGTTTCTTCTAATATTTTCCACCAAGGGAGGTTTATTTCTATAAGCCTTTTGTAATGACAGAATGTGCAGCATGATTTGTAATATATTGTTATCTGTTTAAGGGGATGAGCTTTTTATTGTTGAAAGTTGATTGTCATAATTTGTCACCTTTATTTGATATTATTCACTTTGTTTCATGCTATTAATGCCTTTAAGTTTTTAGGGTTACTTACGTTTTTACTTTGTTAATCCACTTATTTTATTTATATTTTTTCTTTTTGATTATCTATTTTTTACCCCTGCAGCTGGTATATTTTAACTGCTCTGAGGCTTATTCACATGTAATTGCGAATATTTATGTTTGGGTTCAGTAGGGATCTTAGTTATTTTGCCTTATTTTCCATTTTTCTAGACCATGTCTTATAGTTGTGAACCATTTTTTTCCGTTTGACTTGGATAAATCACTTGACTGTTGTTTGACTGAATATGATTTTGAATCCAGGGCACTTTTGCAGGACTCCATGTCAATGCTTAAGGCAAGTTGGTAGGAGTACCCTTCTGAAGATTTTGACAGTTTTCCTGTGGAAATGCAAACCAAGAAAAAATTAGCTGGCCGAAATGCTTCTCGAGAGCATGGCACTCCCAGGATATCAAGAGCTCAGAAGAAAGCTTCTGATAATGTACAAGCTGGACAAAAGAAAGTTACGGACCTCATTACGTCTTCAGCTAGGAAGCAGAGATGTGGTATGTTACATTCTACTGAATAACATATGTAGAAATCTTGCTAAGGGTGTTGTTTGAGCATGATTTATAAGCAGGGTCATATGTTGTGTTCATTAAGCAACTGAATCTTCACAGTTTACATAAACAAACTGCCCATTTAAGCTAACTGATTTGGTCCTGTTTTTGTACTTAATAGACAAAATATGAATGCAGATGCTTGGTTATGTATAAAATTAACTGCTGGAGAATACTAACAAGGAAAATCAATCCTCAGATCAAGAAGGGTAGCTTGTCAGGTTGCTCCTTTCGGTCTGGGTTTTCCACCTTCGTTGGGCCAGCCCTTTTTTATGCGCTGCTTTACCCTGAAAGGAAAATGAGCTTTGCAAATGCGTTTGCTTTATTGATGAATTTGTGATGCTAATTAATGGGAATTTACTGTTGTAAATCTATTTTCTTTTGCTCCTAAAACTTTCAGGAGGCACTTTTGCAAAGAAAAATGGGGAGTCTATTGCATCTACGGAGTTGAATACAAAATACAGCTTAGTGCATAATGAAACATCTAATGCAGCTTCTTTGTGTGATAAGGTGGATCATGAGGTAATTATCTAACTGCACAACCCCTAATGATTCATTTTTATTATTCTCTTGCATTTGACTCTTTGAGCTTGGAGAAGTATTCGTGATGTTTGATATTTCCATCATTCTTTTGTAATCATATTTTTTAGGTGTTATTTGGTGCAATAAACTTGGAAACCATATATTTTATCAAAAGAATAAATACAAAAAAAAAAACTATTTATTGATATATTTATATTTTGTTTCATAGTTTCTTGATTTACTGCAGGGCTGTAATGATGAACCATGTATATTTTCTCCTGCTTTTCGCTTATCTAAATTTGCTGGAGAGGAAATTTCCAATGGTGGTAAGTTATAATATTGATATTTTTTATAATAAAGCTGTTACATTTATTTGTTCCTTGGTGTAATAATTGCTTTCTCAGCCCTTTTGATTATAATGACATTTTACATCTTCTTTTCAGTCAACTTGATTAAATTGTTTCGGAGTGGGGACCAGGAATTACACCAGGAGAATAGAACATACTACTCAGAAATTGATGTGGAAGATGGTCATGTTACTCGAGATGCTTTTGAATCTACTTCCAGAGAAGATGAGAATGAGACATCGTCAATTTTTGGTATGGTTGCAAATAATTCTCCTAATGGAGATTCAGTAGGAGCTGGCCTCTCGTCTGAAGTTTCAGCTATTTATCTTGCCATGAAAAACTCAAAATTAGAATGTGTTGATGAGTATGATCAAGATTGCATGTCAACAAAGGAGGAGGATGATTACGAAGAACTCGATGACTTTGATCCTTATTTATTCATAAAGAACTTGCCTGAGTTGTCATCAGTTGTTCCCACGTTTCGGCCAATGCTATTACCTAAACAGACCCGGAGCTGCCCTCCTACTACTCTTGTTTTAGACTTGGATGGTAAGAAAGTCCCAGCGTTTGATGTTTCATTTTATTAGAAATAATTGCGCCTCTAAGATGGTGATTTTGTTTTGTTTTCTGGTTATTCAGTCATGCTACTGGATCTAGATGTCTGATGACATAGGATATCACATGCTGTCTGTTTCCCCTTTTAAAATTCTGAGGCAGTTTATTTTTTGATTGTCCATGGAGAAAATGACACATGTTTCTCATAGTCTTTTCTGCTTTCTTTTTTCCTCTGTATTCTAAACTTTTATTCTTGTTTGAAGAATAATAATTAGTTTTCTATGTAATTTTCATGTATAAAATCTTTTGATTGCTGTGCTGGCAATTGCCTTTCTTGGTTTCAATGAGTTTTTGAGTGCTTATGAGTGATATAGAAATTTATAGCTTTTGATCAACAGCATGTGGTCAACTTACTTATGATCTAAGAGCAGTTGGATTTTCTGATTTTAAATTTTTGTTACCATTCAATGTTGAAATGTTGGTGGCAACTAGAAAGTCAGTCACAGAAAATGAAACTGTTATGTGGTTTCCATTTTGATCAATGACCAGACCACAATTAACTGATGTGATGATTGTGGTTTTGATGAAGTGGCATTTACCATTTTATCTTTTGGCCGTCCAATTGCAACATGTTTGTTTTGCTATTATCTGCCTTATTGTATCTGTTGATACTCCTCAAACTATAAAGATTCTAATTAAAAGGTTGATTTTGCAGAAACTTTGGTGCACTCAACACTAGAACCTTGTGGTGATGCAGACTTCACATTTCCTGTGAACTTTAACCTCCAGGAGCATACAGTATATGTTAGATGCCGTCCGTTCCTCAAAGATTTTATGGAGAGAGTGTCTAGTCTTTTTGAGATCATTATATTTACAGCTAGTCAAAGTATTTATGCAGAACAACTTTTGAATGTGCTTGATCCAAAGAGGAAGGTATTCCGTCATCGGGTCTTCCGTGAATCTTGTGTTTATGTGGAGGGAAACTACCTCAAAGATTTGTCAGTTCTTGGCCGCGATTTGGCACGTGTTATTATAATTGACAACTCTCCTCAGGTACTATTGGAGCTAGTGATTTATCTGAGCTATCTTGTTTTTGGTTTAGGAGTATATCGAGAAGTACATGAGCATCAGGATTTGGTGGTCACATTGCATGCCCTTTTAGACAGACTCCGCAGGGGTTGTCTGGCTGTCAGTACTAGGCACCAAAGTGACATGAGCACGAGATAGGTTTATACCTTAAATGATTAGTGTCTTTGTTATAATTAGTTAAACAATTGTATGCATTTTTGGACATGCCATGTCATTAGTATTTTAAATATCCATTTTGTAATCAGGTCTGCCTTGGTAACCATGTGAAAATTAGAATCTGCAACTTAAAATGACAGTATTTTGACGTCCAAAATCTTTGAGGTGGTTTCTATCTATATCCATAATGGCACCTGAGCTTTAGCACTCTGTCAGGTTTCTTTGGAAATCATTTGTTTATGGTAACAAATGGCAACTTTTTGATTGACAGTCTATGTAGGAAATTTATGAAGCAGTCACTTTCACTGGTGGGGTTATGAAAGTATAATTCTCATTTGGAAATTTCCTTTTCTTCTCAGGCATTTGGGTTTCAAGTGGACAATGGTATACCGATTGAGAGCTGGTTTAATGATCGTTCAGATCAAGAATTGCTTTTACTACTACCATTTCTGGAGAGCTTAGTGGGGGTTGAAGATGTTAGGCCGTTGATTGCACAGAAATACAATCTTCGAGAGAAAATCGCTGCTGCTGTTTATCCTTCTTTAGGTCCAAATAGGGAAGATCCTTTCGAAAGGTGAACTTCAATGGGAAATGTGAAGTTTTCAAATGGGGACTGAATTCAGCCCATACAATTACAATTTAGTTTGAGGAGAGCCCCATTCTCTTTCAAAGGATATGCTCAGAATACTTGGTGATTTGAAGTTGTTTGTGGTTCTAACCAGGTTGGTGATTTGAAGTTGTTTGTGGTTCTAACCAGGTAGCAGGCAGAATGTATTCAGGGTTGCAATTCTGCTCGAGAATTAAAAACCTTTCTTACAAGATGGCTTGTGATAGTGAATTATAGTTTAGTACAGTGCTGTTAGCCTGGAATAAATTGATTTATAGCGGTTTAATATACTTGTTCTTGGTTGATTTCGGAGGTGCTAAAAGTTGTTCTTAGAGAAGTCTGCAACTCCTCGAGGCTATTTAATATTGAAGGTGAAGAATTTAATATGCAGGAAAAAACTTATGAAAATATATATGATGTTATATGCATATGATATGAGTATTTAATAATGGTGCAAGTTGCTATAGGGATTTATAAACAAACTTTTATGATTGGGCTTGTAAAGGGCAAAAAGAAAAGTTGCCTACGAGTTGCTGCAAAGGTTTAAATTAAGTTTAATGTACTGTAATTTGGTTCCTCCTCGCAAAAGACTTTCTACGTGAGGCCTATAAAATGCAAGCCGTTTGTTTCTTTTGCTGTTCGTGAATGTTACCAAGTATCTCTTTCAATTGAAACCTTTTGCAGTTGATGCAATTCTTGGTTGGAATATGATAACCTTTCACCCCTCACTTAAACTGTCGTTGATAATATGAAATGACTATAGATATGACGGATATTATTTTTTAGTTTGATTCTATACCTTTTTATTTTATTCAACAAATTGATTTCTATTATTTATACTATACCGAACTTCTAGATCCAACTTTATGTATTTTGAACTAATAGATGATTAATACAAAAACTATTTTATGAAATAGCATATAAGTAGGAGAGAGGAAAAATATCATTTTTGAAAAAGTATGAATAAAAGTGTACGAGTATTTTCAATTATATTTTTTTTATTTTTATTATAAAGAATATTTTAAAGAATATTCATATATAGCATAAAATATTTTATTTAAATCTGATAAATTTTTAATATTTTATTTTATTTTTATAAACATTAATAGTTTTAATTTTTACCAATTAAAAATAAAAATTATAAATATTAATTAAGTAAAATACATAAAAATATATATAAAATTTTAATGCATTTATTAAATATAAAAAAGAGAGTAAAATTTAGCTCGAGTCAAATTCATTATCTATTTTATATTTAAAAAATAAAAAATATATTTAAAGTGTTATTTTATTATAAAAATCTTTAAAAATAAAAAATTTAATATATATAAAAACTATATCAAAAATACTTTAATATTTAGAGGTATCTGTAACTAACTTCACCCACCAAAATTACCCTAACGTATATCCCTTCACGCGATTTCTATGTATGCCTTAGTTATTAAATTAACTACGGTAACTATTCCCCAAACCATAGTTAAGCTTTCTTAACGGTCTATAAATACTCCAAAGTTCCCTCCCCTCTGGCGCCATTCCAGAATTTTTCTTTTTATTTCGATTCAAATTTTCAAAAGCCAAACACACTGACCTCTGTCTCTCTCCCTAATTCTAGTTTTCTCCAGAAAACTCCGTAACAATGGTGAACATATATAGAATCGCTATTTTGATCTTCAGCTTCTAGTTCATTTTCAGACAGTATTCATTTTCTCTTCATGCATTTACCATTCATTTTCTTCTTAATCTGACGACATTTCCGTTTTCCTGTTTCAGGTTGTAGCACAGAAAGTTAAAGAAGCAGAGATCACCGAACAGGCCTCTCTTCTTCTGGTATCGACTGTTGAAAAGACTCTACCGTATTGCTTTTGTTCATATCTAGCTCGAAAGCATTTCAGCATAGATTTTAAATTTTTAATGTATCGAGTCTGATATGAAATTATTGAGCTCGCTTCAGCTAAAAATTCTTATTCTGGAAACAATAATGTGTTTATACTAGTAATGTTATTTATTTATTTCATTTGCTTTCCTATATATTTAATTTATCGAGTCTATTTGATCGGTTCTTTAAAGTATTGAATCTAATCCGAAACTGAAATTGAAATTTAATAATTATATGTTAGGTCGAATTTTTTTTTTTTTGAACAATTGTTAGGTCGAAATTAGACCTGCTATTTGTGGTGTTATTATCTTCGTAATAAGTTCGTTGAAACCTAGAGCCCTTAGTGCTGTTAAAGTTTATCTGATAGGATCTGTGTGCTTATATTTTTGTCAACTTCAAGCTAATTTCAGTTTTGTGTGAGGTAAATCTGTTACATCTTAAATTCGCGATCAGTCCGATGCTAAATTTCATCAATAATAACTTGAATATGACTCCGTTAATTATTATCTGTTTTGAATAGACAAGGAACTTGCTCCGTATTGCAATTTTCAATATTAGTTACATCAGAGGCCTGTTTCCGGAGAAGTATTTCAATGACAAGTCTGTCCCTGCTTTAGGTAAGGTTTTTCTTGTGTTATTATTGTTATTTCTTTCTTTTTTTCTTAATAATTATTGTGCAGAAGAATTCGAGATGTTTTTTTTGCTGTCACATTGTGATTTAATTAACAGAGATGAAGATTAAGAAGTTGATGCCTATGGATCCAGAGTCCCGTAGACTGATTGATTGGATGGAGAAAGGCATGTTTTCTGCAGAAGTTAACACTATTTGTTATTGTCTTATCAGATGTATTTATCTATTTCTGCTGTTAATTTTAATTGGAGTGTTCTATTGATGTTCTTTCTGTAGGTGTTTATGATGCATTGCAGAAAAAGTACTTGAAGACACTTTTATTCTGTGTGTGTGAGGCAACAGATGGTCCAATGATCGAGGAATATTCATGTAAGTAAGATTCCTCATTGATGGCACCGTGCATATGGCTGATTGTGAAATAGCATGGACACTGCCTTGATAAAATCTCAACGACCTAGTTCTAGTTCTTATTACTGATTATCCATGACAATCGTATTTGATAAATGCCCATTGGTCACAAGTAATTTTGGTTATATTTCTTTTACATTTTTAAGTTACCTTTGGAATAATGTGAGTAGCTGTGTCTTGTCCTGCAGTTTCCTTCAGTTATTCAAATTCTGATAGTCAAGAAGTTTCAATGAATATCAATCGCAATGGAAGCAAGAAAAACGGAGGAACATTCAACTATAACTCCACCACAGAAATTACTCCCAATCAGATGAGGTGATAACAATGATATCCGATTTACAATCTAAGTCTCTTCCTAATGTCTCTGTTCTAAGATTTTGATTTTGTGTTAATTAATGGGCAACTCTATATTTCAGGAGTTCTGCATGTAAAATGATCCGTACATTGGTTCAGTTGATGAGAACTCTGGATAGGATGCCTGAGGAGGTAATCCATTAAGTATCGAAAGGTTCTGCTGTCTGAAATTTTGTGCGAACTGCATTTTGAATGTCCAAGTGCCTAGAAGATGTTGAAGTATACTATGATGCAACCTGCAAGAAATCTGATTGCTTTCTTTTTTTTTCTTTTTTTTTTTTTTTCGGTCTCCAGCGAACTATGCTGATGAAGCTCCTCTATTATGATGATGTGACGGTATGTCAGTTAACTTCATACTTCAAATAAATTTTTATTATGAAGTTATAATCTGGTGATGCTCTTTATGATTCAGAACCTAAATTTTCCTAATTTGCTAAATCAAGCATCAAATACCATGTTTGAGATTGGGCTTATTGTATATGAGGCGAAATTTTGTTGAAAAATTTGAGAAAGGATTAAATTCAAATATTTTTTGCACTTTCTGCTTAATGAATGCACTGAACATAAGATGAGTGTAATCGTATAATGCTTTCACCTTGCAGCCAGCAGATTATGAGCCTCCATTCTTCAGGGAATGCACAGAAGAAGAAGCTCATAACCCATGGAATAAAAGCCCTCTGAAGATGGAGGTTGGGAACGTCAACAGCAAGCATTTTGTGCTTGCTCTCAAGGTAAGGACTGAAGATTTCGCTAGTGGCTAAAACTCAGATTCATAGTTCATATTTCCGTTCAGCTATTGACTAACCGGCAAAGTTTACAGGTAAAGAGTGTGCTTGATCCTTGTGAGGATGAAAATGATGATATGGAAGAAGATGAAGTGAGCTTAGGAGCCGTGTCTCTGCATCAGTCAGATTCTTCTGATTCTGACAGTGAGGTGAAGTTACAGTATTCTTTTAATTTTATGCTTTAGCTGGCTCTTACGGATCTAGCTGAGTTGAATGGTGAGAATCTGAAATGGTGTGTAATAGAGTGATTTAACTTATGTCTACTATTTCCAAATTTATTATATTTCAGGTTAGCCAATCACAAGAAAATCAATATATGGTTGCACCAGTGGGTAATTACATTAACTTATGGCTGTCATCAACTCCATTTACCTTGTTAATTATGGTATCTGGAGATTTGGTGCTAGAAATAATTAGTACTTATCTTGACAGAGAAGGAACGGCGGGAGGAAGACAATGGCATGGTTGACCAAGGTAATACTTCCAATTGAAAATTAGACTCGGAGAGTCTTCACATCTGAATTGGAGTAAGGCACATAAAACATGATCTATTCAAAATTAAATCACTACCAGTAATCTTGGGAGAATTTGCACCTACTCTAAATTTCCGGGGACATGCAAAAAATGATAATAAATCTCGTCATTAATTCGTTAATCTTAATTTCTAAATAATTACTTGGTCTCTTAATTTTTGTATTAAATGATCTATTTGACTAATCAAACGTCATATGAGGTGCAGATGATACCGAGGATCCAGAAGAGGATGAACAGCAATTGGCTAGGGTGAAAGGCTGGATCACTAGCCACCACCTTGACACTGTCGGACTTAATGATGTCCTCTCTAATTTCCCAGATATTTCTGTGGTAAGTGGTAACAGCTGCTCCTTTTTCTTCTGTTTAATTTCACTTTCTTTGGCAGATAGTAGATTTGAATAGTTATGATGCACGTAGTTAATAGGATTAAGTTTTAGATTCAACCGGTGACTTTGGTTTACCAATGCAGGTCCTGACTGAAGGTAATTGGATCCACTGATTCTTGTTAATACTCAAAACAGAAAAGGTGCTGCAATTATCTCCTTAGCATGTTCTTTTCTGTTTTGATTCCTTACTGGATTTCAGAAATTATGGACAAGCTTGTGAAGGAAGGTGTTATATCAAAATCTGGACCAGATACTTACACCAAGAACAATCAACAGGTTTTATTTCAATTTAATAGGTCAATTTCCAGTTCTTGTAGACCTATTATATTCACTCTTTCATTTTGTAATGAAACAAAATATTAGAAATCCGACTTCGAGTTCACTGTGGTTAAAGAGGAAATGGATGGTCAAGCAATCCCAAACGGTAACAAAGCTCCTAGGATCGATGATCATATGTACATGAAGGTGAGCTTTCCTGTATTTCTGAGAAGTCACTAACTGATTATTATAAGTAAAGTGACTTTTATAATCACTATTAGATGTTATTCAGTTAATATGCATTTAAATAGGACTGTAATTACTTTTACATGTTAGCGGTTTCAAAAACTACTCAAAGTTTTGGAAATAAACCTAGTTATCAAATCAAGCCCTTAAAACTTGGATGTGAAGTATGAAGTGGTTGATTTTAGTTCACGTCTATCATCATTGCCATTATATTTAAATTTTTTCACCTCCCACTTCTCTTTTGGATTTGTGAACATGGTACCATTAGCAAAGTTTTCTTGAAGCTGTTTCCCACAATACATGTCCTAACTTCACTTCCTAAACTTGCAGGCTTTGTACCATGCTCTTCCAATGAACTATGTAACAGTTGCAAAGCTTCAGACCAAGTTAGATGGAGAGGCAAATCAGACAACCGTGCGGAAACTAATTGATAAAATGACCCGAGATGGTTACCTTGAAGCTAAAGGAAACCGTAGACTAGGTGTGTTGGCAAAACTGAAGCTATTCATTTTGATAATGGAAAGATCTTATTATGATCAATTTGATTGTCATTTGTCACAGGCAAGCGTGTCATCCATTCAATTCAAACTGAGAAAAAACTTGCGGAATTAAAGAAAATATTGGGAAATAACCTTATGGTAATAGATGCAGACATTACTTTTTTTCATCATATTCGGATGCACAATTCTTTGTCTAATTTATTTGCATTTTAGCAGTATGTTGATAAGAATGAACAACAAATCAAGTCTAACCATATAGAGTTCCTGAAATCAGGTTGCCTGCACAAATCTTTCCCAGAATTTCAGTTTTGCTTGTATTACATTATATATGGATAGTAGCAACTCCAACCATGAAATGACTCTTTAATCATCAGGGAACGACCATAGAGATACCTCAACATGTGGTGCCCTCCACTCGGTTGGATCAGATCTTACACGCATGAGGATCAGATCTGACATTAATCATAATGGATCAGTTAGGAGCGAGCAGACTATCTCAAAGACAGGCAACACTCCCACAAGCAGGGCTGAGGTGAATTAGCTCATTACAGATTAACTATAAATCTTCATATAACTTTTCCATAGCTGACTCACTTGATACATTTATTTTTGAGAATGTGCAGCCAGTTGCTTCAAGAGAAAGTTTTGCTCAAGGAAATGAGAATGGCAGAGCAAATGGAAACACAAATCACTGCGATGA
Source organism: Ricinus communis (assembly GCF_019578655.1). Taxonomy (NCBI): domain Eukaryota; kingdom Viridiplantae; phylum Streptophyta; class Magnoliopsida; order Malpighiales; family Euphorbiaceae; genus Ricinus; species Ricinus communis. The sequence goes on from NC_063262.1 coordinate 28,346,379, forward strand.
AGAAGATACAGTTATCTGCAGCAGATCCACTCAAGACAAGAGAACCAGGAAAACAAGCACGGTAAGTTTCAAGTTCCTCATATGTATGAATAGTGCAAGAGCTGGTAAATATTTCAAAAAAGGCTCTTTTAATACACCTTAATAGTCGGAGCCTTTTACTCTTGAAACAGGTTAAGGAACCAATTTTTCAGTACATGAAACGCCAGCGATCTGAAGCTGTTTGAAAGAGGAGTGGAACTTGAACCGTAATTCCTCCGACTTGGAATTAGAAAGAGCTAACCTTTTTCCCTGAGGTCTTAGTTGCAGATAGTAAGCGGTGGTTACAGTTTTTACCTATGTGTCTCAATAGACTACTACTACTATATAGAAAAGGAATTGTGTATATATAGTGGAAATGATTCCACCTCTAGGTACTGTCTTTTTTTCTTTTATCTTTTCTTTTCTTCTTTTGGTTTATATAGCGACGTCGCTGATCTTTAGTCAGCAACTAACATGGTTATTACTTTTCAACTTCTGGTGTTACTTGTAGCTTTATTGCAAGCCCTATCTTTTCAACCCAGAATAGCAGTGATACTATAAACCAAACGAGAATCTGTCTTTATATAGATAAACTGGTGGGCGCCTCAACTTGATTATAGTTTTCTTTTTGTCATGATTATCTCTTTATTTATCTATTTATGCTTGCTATGTACATTCATGATTCTTCATTATCATAACAATCTAGTCCTATAAGTCCTTTGTTTTTTCCTTGTCTTATTCTAGTTTTCATCTTATCTTGAGTGGCAAGTTCTCCAGCCCACTGATTAGCTTTTAAAATAATATTTGCAAGCGCCATAATAGAAATTTGGCTATGCCATTTGACACTTTGCAAAAGTCTGTGTCACAAAATTTTAAAGAAAATGTAAAGTTCTAATTTATCCCGGAATCATACGTAAACTAAAAGGCTATAATGAAATTCACTTCCTTGGATTTACGATGTTGACCTCTGCCTTATTTTGTGCACAACTAGAAGATATTAATTGAAGTCTATAAATTTAGCAGTCACATTGCTTAAGCGACTCATAACCAATTAACTTTATAATTTAAAATTTAAAAATCCGTGTTCCTTTTTATTTCACAGCCAACTAAAAGAATCCTTTGAAGTTTTGTCTCGAGCAAAACTTTGCTAGTTCCCGACAGGATTCTCAACTAGGAGTGAGCAAAATCCCATAAAATTTAAAAGAGTCGAACAGAACTAAAAAAAAAAACATAAAGCAAACTGAAGTTAGTTCTTTTAATTATAATTCAATTCAATTTTTCTATTTGAATTTCATTTTTGTAATTTCTGTGGTTCAAATTTCGTTTTTATAAGTTTTTTTTGGATCGAGTTATTATTATTCTTATATCATTTAAAGCTTTTATATCACTAATGGGCTCTAGATTGTATACACAAAACAAAGTATTATTTTATTATATACACGATTTCTTCAAATTACAGTCTTCTTTTAAGAAAAATTCATAATATACCAGAAATAATTTATCAATTAACAAACGTAAACTTTGGTTTGGTTGGATTTGATCCAACTAAATTTTGTATTCAAAATCCAACCAAATTAAAATTATTTTAGTTCTTAAGAATTTAATATGAAAAATCGTCAAATCAAACATATAAAATATATTTGATTTTCGCTCATTACTAATCACAACAAAATGGGGATATAAAGCTTATGGTGGCGAGCCTCAAGTAGGAACTTAAGTGGGCGGGTGGCCGATTCATTGCGATTTCTAGACTCGAGCCAATTTATTTCATACCGGAGCTGCTGGGATCATTTTTAGCTCCAGGTAGCCAGTCAACTGGGGTTGGCAATGTGCATTTACTGAAAACCCCAAACAAAATTTCACTGGTTCTTCGATATTTCCAACGTTGTTCTCGCTGAATGCCACGTGTTGCTCACGAAGCCTCTAGTTTCTGCTAGAGTAACAGCCTACCTTTCCACTAGGCTCCACACTCGCTTTCTTCAGATTCTTTATACGTTACATATTCACTAGTATTTGATTCGATCGTGACCCCACCCCAACTCCCTTGAAGATCTTAACTCATCACCGTCTGATCCCTCCAACGGCTCAGATTCTTCACCAGTTTTCTCCTATGCTACACTTCACTCCACTCCTCCATTTCTATAAAACGCAACCAGAATCCTCGAGATTTTCAGTTACGGGAAGCTAAAAAAGTAGCGCAAAGCAGCAAAAATAATTTTCTGATTTTTTTGTCAGGTAATTGGTAAAGCGTGCGTGATCTGATATTTGTGTATCTGTTGCTAAGCTAATCAATAGATGGAAACGGAGAAGAAGATGAATAGTAAAGAACTGAAGCACTTAGGATTTGTGAGGATGGTTGCTGTGCAGACGTTGGTGTGCGTGTCGAATCTTTATGACTACGCGAAGCAGAACTCAGGGCCTCTGAGATCTACGGTTGGCACTGTAGAGACTGCTGTAACTACCGTTGTCGGTCCTGTTTATCAGAAATTTAAGGATCTTCCTGATCATCTTCTTGTCTTTGTTGATAACAAGGTAATTTCTGTACATCTTATACTATAATTTTCTTGGATCAGCTCTTTTTTTGTTGAAATCTTTAGTTTCATAGTGTTAATTTTGTTAACTTATAGAAGTTGTAGACTTAGGATTTGTTATAGTTTTAGATGGTCTTAGGGTGGCTATTACTTTTTTAGTTAATTTCCTTTTTCCCAATAAATTGGTGTGTAAATAGCCTTTTTGAGCAATAGGTTTCATACTGGATGAAGAACAATCGAGGTGTTTTTGAAAAAAAATTCTTTGCACTGTGAAGTTGAAACGGAGGTATTTTTATGTTTGCCACAGGTAGATGAAGGCACACAGAAGTTTGATAAGCATGCGCCACCTGTTGCTAAGCAGGTTGCTAGCCAAGCCCAAACTTTGATGCAGGTGGCATTGCAGAAGGTTCAAGAACTTGTGAATGAGGCCCGTGTTGGAGGAGCGCGTGCCGCTGTGCACTTTGCTGCCAAGGAGTCTAAGCACTTGGCCCTTACTCAGTCTGTGAAGGTGTGGATTAAGCTTAACCAGTTCCCTGCTGTTCACACAGTTGCAGACATGGCTGTTCCCACTGCTGCCCACTGGTCTGAGAAGTATAACCATGTTATCAAGGACATGACCCAGAAGGGTCATACCCTTTTTGGGTATCTTCCTTTGGTTCCTGTGGATGAGATAGCCAAGGCATTTAAACAAGGCAAGACAAAAGCAGGGGAGAAAGCAAATGTAGCTGCACATCAATCTGATTCATCAGATTCTGATTAGAAGTCTGCGTTTTGAGTGTAATGGGTTGCTTAGTCAAGTTTTTAGTGCAGTGGTTTGCAAAGTGTGATAAGGTTGTGAAGTCCTTTAGGTTTTCCTCCTAATGTGGTAATGGAAATATGAAGTTTGTAAATTCAACCTTGTTCTTCTTGGACAATCATCCAACTCTTTACATGCGTTCTGCGTTTCTTATCCCGTCCAATTACTTATTTGCCGTATTCTTTTCATTTATAAAGAGATTGAACTAGCAAATGTAAAGCCACGGTTACAAGTACAGGGGAACAGAAAAATTGCTGCCCTGCAGCTGCCACTCTTATCGACATTGTTGTAAGCATAGATTTCTAAACTAATTCATAAATAAAGGCATCGATATCGAATGAAGTGGTCAAAGTCACTTAGGTAGTACATTCAAAGAGTCTATAAAGGAACACACTTCAATAGTTAAAAAGCTTAACAAGTATTCTATTCCATAATATGAGCGTTCTATGGACCATTATTCATCATAGAACAAACGAACCAGTCTGGAGGATTCAAATTATTACAAGCTAACAATCCTCCAGGAATCAAATTACAAGATTGACAGTACAAAAGCTTAAACACAAGTTTTCATTCTCTTTTCCTCCAGGAAAGCTCCTTATCAATCTGCAAATGGCAACTGAGCTCCCTGCATCAATGAAACAATTGGTAATCACAAGGAAGAAATATTGTACTAATGCTTTCTGTTAAATAGAAAAAATAATACGAGTTCATTTATCTGCTAATGAAAAGGCTGAACCAGTATCACCGGCCATATTTACGAACTTGCACGTCTGATGAAGTCAGATGGTATTATATAAAATTAAAAGGATCTGTTTCTGAGCCAGTTGCTTCCTCTCTCAGATCGAGTAATGCAAGGAATATTTATAGAGCTTAGGAAATAAGACAACAACCGAACAGAGCAAAACATTCATAAACAATCTTCCTCACCACTATGCTGAAAATAGGTTTAAGAAAGAGAACAAATACACTGCTTTTTGAATCAGTTTCACTCAATAATTACCACCATAAACATCTAAAACAAACAAGCTAATAATGAAGTTAGAATGGGTATAAGTTATTCAGAGTCCTAAAGAGGCTAGAAAGCAAGCAACAACTGAAGAAAAAACAAGCCATAGAAAATCTTTCTAATAGAGGAGAACATACACTGCTTTTGAGCAACTTTGCACTCACTTCGCGATTGCAGCCATACACCAACTAAAACATACAAGCTGTTAGTACTCTATATATTACACACAATGAAGTCAGGATGGGCATAAGTAGTCCTGTGAAGCTAATTTCCCATGCCTTGTGACAAATTGCCAAATGTTATTCACAGAAAGCAAGCAACAACTAAAAACTCAGCATTTGCAAGATATGAAATCTCCATCCCAAGAACAAGAGTCCATATATTTTTGTTTAAAATGTGAACTTCATGTGCATAACAATAAGGTCAGCTACACAAAAAGAATTAAGACTATGGAAGCAAGAAATGAAACCAAATGCTCAAAACTATAGCATGGATCGATCATCAATCAATCAAACAAAAAACACTGCAATCCATAACAGATTCTAATGCACCTCTGGAACTTCATGCTTCTCATCACTACCAATAACAAACTTATTATCAGGATGATTCAACACTCTGCACTTTGTACTCGGCAGAAAAAAAAAGGCTATTAACAATACAGAATAGACTTCTAGGTTAAAGCACATCAAACTAAAAACAGATACAACAAAATTAACCCCATGATTAAATCACTCATAACAATGAATAAGATTACCTAAGCAGAATGTTTATCATTTAGAGGAATCTTGAAGGAGATCATCATACGGGTCCCTGCGACCAGGAACTTGGCTAATCTGAGCATCCCAAGCAAGCTGAGAATTATGTCTCTCAAATGTCCAAAATCCATAAGGTCTGAGTGGTAAACTCCACATTTCCTTTGTCTTCTTGCATCGATCCTTCATCTCATACAAATGTTCCCTGAATTTCCTATCTCTCTCTCTCGGATCCTCCATTAATCTCAGCACCAAATCCTTAGCAAATTCCATTATAAACCCCATCTCTTAAAAACCCTAGAAATTCCAAATATAAACGAAATCAAAAGCAAAAAATTAAAATATTAGCAATGGCAATTTAAATTGCTGCGATGAATTTAAAACTTAAATTGAGATAATAGTTAAGATACTGATAATTACCTGATCGGAGCTTTAGAAATCGCGAAGTGGAGAAACTGGAATCTTTAGAAACTGCCGATGGGTGCTCGATGATGGTAGGTTGTGGAGGAGTAAAGTGGGCCAATGACTAGGCCCATCATTTGTCGCATAAGCCCATTGAAAAGGGAAACATCAGGCCTAATGGATTGGGCTAAGACCCAAAAGAATCATGTTTTGCCAAAATATGTTCAATATTTCATAATAACATTTCGCGAATTTAGATAACAAAAGAAAACAAATGTATCTGCAAGATAAGCAAAAATGTGCGATGATAAGGAAAGGGTATCAATGGGTCATGATTGCGGTAATTCCAAAGAACTTACTGAGGAAAGGGTTTCAATGGGTCATGATAAGGAAAGGGTTTTGCCCTAACTGATGTTCAAACTGTGGTGGACGATTGCCTTTTTCTTTCTTGCCACTGCCAGGTTCGATCGGTGGTTTTTAATTTTGTTCCTCGTATATGTAACTGGGAAGCTCATTTGTTGGTCAATGAGCCCTTTTTGATGCGGTTTTGTGCAAGAGTAGCCAAGGTCAACTATTATGGTTAGCTAACAATGATAGAAAATTCATTTATAATAGATAAAGTTAACATTATGAAAAACTCGATACAATAGTTCCAATTATTCCTTTAGTTAGATAATTGGCAAAAATGAAATTTTATAGCGCAACAGGACATCCCATTAATAAATTGACCTAGACAGATTCGGCGAATTTTGAAATTATCGACTAATTTATATGTATATATATAAATTTTTCTCATTATAATAGGAGATCCTAAAAAGATTAGATTCATAATTTTTATAAGAATATTTTAAAGAGGAAGAACAAATTCTTTCTTATCTTTCCAAGAGCTTCCTCTATTTCACGCAGATTATATAAAGGACTGGTTTGGTATTTGGATATTATTTCTATCAATGATTTGGCCAATTATAAATAGTTGGTTATAAAAACATATAAATTGATTTTTGTCCAAAATAATGAAGAGGTAAAAAAAAATATTTATTTCTCTTATGAAATCACGTGTGAAATGCTCATATAATATACGAGTAAGAATTGAATGAAATCTCTTATTGAAGTTACGATAGCCTGATCTAGAGAAGCGGTCCAATGAGGATGGAAAGTGGATGCTGGAACAAAGATAGGATGTATGGACAAGGAGCGGCTTCTGGCAGGCTTTTAGGATGATAGCACTTTAAGGCACGGGAATTAGGGCTGAGTACAGATCGGTCCAATTCAGTTATCTATCAATCACCAGTACCATACCAAACCTCGGTTCTTTTAAAATTAAAGGTATCAGTACCATACCAAACATAAAAGGATTTGTACAGTATTGTACTAATTTTTACGGTTAAATACAGTTCGGTTCGGTGCTATTTTCAGTTCTAAAAATTTTAAAAAACACAACTTTAATCTCATCTTTAATCAAATACATTTAGAGAAAATATGATTACAAACCTAACAAAAGTAGCATGAAAATTTGAATTAGAATTGCAATCACATTCTTGAACAACCTATTTTGCAATTCACTCACTTAAAAATATAATAATTCATTCAATGTTTAAATACAAACTATTAAAATATATGTTACTGCTAGCATAAAAATATTTTGGAGATGACAATCATTAAAATAAATTTTCTTTCATAGTTGCAGCCAACAATATACCCATAAAAAATAAAATAAAAAGTAAAAAAAAAAATACTTGGAAATAAGCAACGGCGACACAGTTATAGAAAGAGACAGCGCTAAAGAGGAAGACGTCTACGCGAGCCAATTCTTGCATCTGTCTTTCTGCAAGCCAATTATGTGTGGCGCTAAAAAGGAAGATGTCTAGGTGAACCAATTTCTTCCTTCTTTCTTTTGATTTTATGTCTAGAAATTTGCCTTAGGGATTTTGTCTTTCTGAATTGAAAATTGAGAGGTGCGGCGGTGTGTTTTAAAGAGGAAAATGTCTACGCGAGCGAATTTCTTCCTTCTTCTTTTTGATTTTATGTCTAGAAATTTGCCTTAGGAATTTTGTCTTTCTGAATTGCAAAATGGGAGATGCGGCGGTGTGTTCTAAAGAGGAAGACGGTGTATTCAAATTGTTAGGTGTATGCATGTAGTATGTGGTAAGAAAAGATATTAAGGTTAAGTTAATAGATAATAAATTATAAATTTGGTATTAGAGTGTGTATATTAGTATCAGTATACTATATGATATATTAATATATAACTTATATTTTTTTTATAGAGTATAAAATACATTATAATATTTTAGTTATTTTTAATATACAGTATTTTTTTATTTCGATAATAATTGTTTGAATTATATAAAATGATAAATATAAGATAATTTTTTTATAGAGTATGAAGTATTTTATAATAGGTATTATTTATATAATATAAATAATTACTAATAAATATATGTAAAAAATTTGGTTATATGGTTTGGTCCGGATCAGTACAAGACGGATCGGTTATGGTACGGTTATGGTACGGTATTTACTAAAGAACCAATACCATACCGTAATAGAAAAAAAATTTAGATCAGTTCAATTCGGTTATAAAAAATTTTGGTTATTTCGGTTCTGGTATTTTTCGGTACGGTTATTCAATTCGGGCGGGAATCACCGAGATCCATGCTCAGCCCTAACGGGAATACATGAATGAATCGAATTACACATTGAAATTGGACAGGAATGATTGATAACATAATGTGCTTTTTGGTTGTTTGTTTTATAGGAACTGTAAAGTTAAACGTGTTTGGTTCAGAGAAATTCCAGAATTGGTTCTCGAACCAGCCAAATGGACAAAACTGTGAGTAAAGATTGAGTAGTCGCTTCTGTAGAAATTTTATTTAGGAAGCAAATCCTATTTTGAGAGGGATTTCTTTTACCTATTTTTTAACAAAAAAAAAATTATTCTCTGTCCAACTAGTTAAATAGAGAGAAAAGAAAAATAATAAAATAGAAGTTAGAGTTTTTATGAATTAACTAGTTAAGAGTATATCTTATTTTCTTTATAATTTCGGGAACGAGGTTACCTCAAAATCTATTTCTCGATATTTTAAATAAGTATTTAGTTGCTAATTTCGATTTTATTGTACTATTTTATCATTTAGAATTTATAAACTTACATCAACCACCAATTTTATCTTACATGTGCGTTTTTTGAAATTAAAAGATATATTATCAAATTTCTCTCAAGAGTTATTTTCTGCTTCTGGGTACTCCTACTTACCTATTTGTATCAGTTTTATATTGAATTATAAAAGGTTAAATGTGGAAATTTGAGAAAAAAAACAAATCTACTATGGATGGTTAAGGCAATAGAAAAATCATTAAAGGTGATGAGGAAGTTATATGGAGTTGAAGAAATTGAAGAGTTTCACATATTTAACTATCTCAATCAACTGTTTTATTAAGGAGTGGATTGGAGCAAATTTTAAAAATATATTTTTCAAGCTGAGAAAAAGTCAATAAATTGATAATTTTACTGTCAGTGTTCGCATCAACAACCATTGTCTCAAAATCATCAATGCTAAGCAAAATACTGTTTCTTCATTAGTTTTCTAGATAATTTAGCTTATTACTTATTCTAATATCTTAATACATTTATTGACTTCACAACTTTTACTTTTATTAGATTTATTTTCTTAATTTTCACTTTTATTAGTTTCAATTCCTTAATTCTTATTTTCAATTCTTTAGCTTCTTAAATACGGTCTCTATCTCTCTCTTTATAGCTCATTAATTATAAAATCTCTTAATTTAAATAACGATAATTCCACTTAGATTTAATAAAAAATTTAAAAATTAAAAATTCATAAAACGTTAAACCTCTTAAACACCTTTCACATGGTAATCGAACTAATTTTTATTAACAAATATGCATAAAAAAAATTAAATTTATTTTTTAAAATTTAATCGGGTCTCGTTACCACAAAAAATTAATAAATAGATCAAATTAACTACCAATTCCAAATTAAACTGATTAAACCAATCAGCTCACTTTGATTTTGAATACATTAGTGCAAACAACATAAAATAATATTATAAGAGTACCGTGTGTTATGAGAATTAGACAATTGTTTCATCTATGAAGAGTGTTGGATGGAGTTCCAACCTAAGCATGGATAAACATTCTTAGACATGATCTACGTGAGCCACTGGGCTTATTTTCTAGTTCGGTCATCTATCAATTACTGCAAGTACAATCCAAATCCTTGTTCCTTCTTTTATTTTTCTCTCCTTTTTGCCCCCTAATATTAGGGTGTGGAAAATACAAAGAGTTTAAGAACCCAATAATAGATTATAAAGAGATGCGAAACAGAAAGCCAATAAGAGAGTTTTGTTAACAGTTCATCTCTACAAAAGCTCAAAGGACAAAAGCCTCTGGGTACTAAGTTCAAGTCTAACTTTAAAATTCAAGGGACTAACAAAACTATAAAGGATCTCAGACCCTCTAATCAAAAAATGTAAAATGCAAGACTGATAAGAGAAATTAATTATCGAAAATAAAACTCTAAATTTCCTGCCTTGTGTGAAGGACCCAATTGTTGAAATACTGAATTAACACTTTTCTACGTTTCACTCTCTTTACTTTTTTGTCAATTGTGCAACAGAAAAAGAAGCAGACTTTGTTACTGTCTTTTCTGTTGTTGGATAGAATCCTAAATTATCAGCCTAACAAATAAATATGATAAGTTAGCATGTAATTGCAGGCTTTTTTGATGTAGTTGAGTCATTCTAATTAAGAACTTTGCTTGTATCACATTTAATGTTTACAGTGTTTTTTGCCTTTCCTTTTGACTTAACTTAGCCACTTTAATTAACTAAAAGTCTAAAGTATCAAAATCAATTTGAGTCATTAAGGTGGGTTCTTGACATTAAATCTACACAACTTAGCCTCCTTTTTCTTTAATTTAATTTAATTTTAAACCATTTAATGAATAAAGCTCCAAGGCATGCATCCCTATCAATTTGAGTATTTTAAGCTGTGCCCTTGAAGATACGCATTTATTTGATTGCGAAACAACAACTCTGCTTTCTTCCACGCATTAGGAGAAAAAAGAAAAGTTTTTGTTCATAAGATTCGTATTTTTATTCTTCTTTTCCCATTTTCTTTTTTAAGATTCCAATTTGCTTTTTCTATTGTTTCTTTAGATTTCAACCTTTTGAAATATCACTCGGGTAAAAGAATTAATAAGTAAATAATTCAAATACTGAAATTTTTTTATTTTTTTATTTATACGAGCGTCTCCCGTAAAGAAAAAAAATGACAAAAAAGACTTGAACTTATTATTTTTTTACTTTTGAAAGTTATTACTTGAGCTAAATCTAAAATGTATTATTATCATCATTTATTATTTTACGAAGAATGAAATTTAAATTATGATATGATATTTTAACAAAGAAAGAATATAATCATATATAAATTGAAGGAGGCATTTGATTTGGCTTGCAATTGATAAAATTTAAGCATAATCGTACTAGACACTCAATTAGAAAGATATTCAATCTTCCATTGCAATAAGATACCCAATGTTCCAAAAAAAGAAAAAAAAGAAGTTACTAATGGTTGGTAAAATGGAAAACTCAAAGTACTAAAGCTTACACTGGTGCACACCAAAATGAAAATGAAATTAATAATTAATAATTTTGCAGTACATTTTACTAGTACATGAAATTTACATATTTGAAAAATCTAAGTAAGTAGAAGCATTTTGGATGTGTTTGGTTCCTGTTGCATGGAATTGCTTCCAAGTTTTCAAGCATAGCTGGAATCCCTAACTAATGGCAATAAATGGGCTGGGCCTGGACCACCCATTTATAGATATATATTCTGTACCCAATATTGAACACTAACTGAACAATAATAATAATGAGGATAAAAGCAAGAATAAGTGCACACCCACCATAAGATGCTGCTTCTTTTTGAGAATATTTTTTGGTTATATATTTGTTTTTGCCCTTTTCGTGACTAGAGGCATAAAGCTTTTTTGTACACAAATCACCACATCCTCCACTTGCAAAAAAATGGATGTCTCTCCCACTACTTCCATTCCTTTCATTTATATATATAGTTTTTCCCTTTTCCTTTTGTCTAGTTCTTCTTTCTTGGTCAATAGATTTGATGAGGTTTTAACTTTTTTGACCAAAAAGATGGAAATTGTAGAAAATGGCAATAATTAATCAACCCATATACAATGCTTTTCTTTAAGTTGTTGCATTGCCCATTATCTACAGACTACATGTTCCCTCTACAAAAAACACTACTGCTCTTTCAATTGAAAGAATGGTTTAAATTTGACCCTTATTTTAACATTTAAGATATGCAATTCCTTAACTTTACCTCAAAGCTAAGCCATTTCATTTCCTAAGCAAATGAGCAATAAATGTTTATATCTCATGAGGTAGATTGGCTATTTTTCTCATGTTCCCTTACCTAAATTTGTTTGAATTCAACTCTCAGAACAAAATAAGTTGGCCATACGGACTTATCAAACGATACCGTATAAATTACCATTCCCAATTACTCGCATTTTTAAAACCCAGAAAAATCGCAGTACGTAACTTAAAAATGAGAAAGGAAAATTGCTGGAATTTGCATTCTTTTTCCCTCTGACTGAGATTAAGTTGACTCTATAGTACAGAAAGGTGAGGAGGAATGAAAAGAAAAAAAAGGAAACTGAAGAAAATAAAGCAAAAGTTACCCTTGCCGGTCTGCCATTCGCAGTAACACCCTAATGGAGCCGGTTAAAGGATACATACCCTAAAAAGAAAGGCCCCTCCCTATCCCCTACGATTTAATTTAAAGTACAAAAAAAATAAAGTTAACCCAGAAAAAAAAGGTAACCTCGATTTCTTCGATATACCCTCTTCTATACAGACAAGAGGAACAAAACTTCTGTGCTATGCAAACAGACCATGGTGAAAAGTTTTTTTAACTTAAAATATGCTTTTTCAACCCCAAAACGGTCTCTCAGTATCCTCTTTCTCCGTCTTATATCCGTTGAAACCTTCCATCTGCCGTTACCGTTGTTACTATTTCTACTAGCTATCAACGACAACGTTTTGGTTCCCATCACCAACACCTGCCTCTCCACCCTCACCATCCTCCACTACCCACCGTTCGACAGGAGCACACTCTTCCTTATGCCTTAATTTCCAATCGAGCGCTTGACAAGCGCGTGAGCAATAATTGACTGCTCCGCAAACAGAACATCTTCTGAATTCGTGTTTTCTGGTTTCCGGTCGACCACAACCCACGTGAGAACATAATCGGAGCCCCTGACCCGGTGACCCGCCTCGAGTAGCAAACCAATCGGCCATGAACCGGCTAGCTGGGTGTGCCTCAGGAGCCGGAACATTACACCCGAAATCACTTAACAATGGACAACCAGGACCACTCGCATGCCTGTGGTTAGAGTGCGCGTGTGGATTCCAATTTACCCACGCGCGCGTGTTTAAATCCGAATTAGGGTTAGATAACACAGCAGCTAACTCACGAGCGTTTGCTTGCACCAGGAATCGTCGACCCTCGGCGATGTTTTGTCGGACGCCGTAACCGTCTTGAAGGCAGTGACCAAGCTCACGGAGTGCGTCGATATGACCTAAAAACGCAGCTCGCGCGCATAGAGCCACGCCGGCTCGTAAATCCTTATCATTTTTCGAGCCGCCGCTGCCATTGAACTGTATAACCGCAAGAGAATAAAGCGCCGGAGCGTGTGAACTAATCGCCGCTTTTGCCATTAAGGAAGCTCCGCTCCCTCGGTTTTGTAAACAGTAGAATCGAATCTGTTGGCAATTAAAATTTTGAGTCGTTCATTCATCAACTTATAAGGATTGGGGAAGAAGAATTTAAAAGAAAAAACTTTTTTTGTTGAAATAAATAAGTTTTTTTTCTTTGAAAAGATAAAAGAGTTAAATATACCATGCCAAGAGTATAACAAGCTTCAACATTTCCGGCATCGGCACAGAGTTTCAAGAATCGGTGGGCGGAATCGGACCAGTTCTTGGCTTTTAAAGCGAATGTTTTTGGCGAAGCTTTAGATAGTACTATAGAATTGAGACCTAATCCATTTAATCTCTTGCACCTGTTTTTCATTCAACAGAACGAAACAAACAAACAGACAAGAATGTTAGACACAATATCTAATCAAACAAAACGAAAAAGGAAAAAGAAAAACATTTCTTGTTTTGCAAAACTGATAAATTGTCAAGAACACGAGAAGAAAGAATCTCATACGTTGCTAACACGTTGACAAAATCAGAAGGACAAGAAGCAGAGGAGCTAAGCTTGCAAAGAATACAGGTAACAAGATCATCGGGTAAAGCATAAAAAAAGTCAGTTTTATCTCCAGCAATCTTCTCCGGCGATAATCTCTGTCTTTTCCGGCAAACCATTTGTTCACCGGTTGCGGTTGCTGCGGCGATGATCTCTCCTAATTTTCTTCTCTTCACTAATCTTTTATCTAAATCAAGAGCGTCCGTTCTTGGATAACAAAGCCCTCTTCTCGTTTTCATGTTCCCTTTCTCTGTTTAAGGTCTTCGGGTTGTGTTTTGTTTTGTCTCTCTTTCTTGAGAGATAAAGAGAGAAATAAAAAGGGCAGTGAGATCTTATATAAAAGAGAGCAAGCAAAGCAAAAGAGAGAGACACCAACAACAACAACGTCACAGCCGAATTTTTATCAAAAATCTTAACTTAATTTAATTATAACACAAACGCCTGAAAACACAAGAATTCCAGTTGTTGTTTAAATTACGCTCTTAACCCTTTTATTGTCGTTTTCTTGGTCAAACGGGTAAGACCCAGATCCGTCTGCTCGTCGTTGATTTATTACTGTTTACATTTTTTCTTTCAAGTGTTTATAGTAGAGAAAGTTCTATCTGTTTTGGTAAAAAACGGTTAAAATATTTCAAAGTAAAACAGTAACTAACTTCTGTTATTTTCTGCTGTTCAAATTTAACCAAGGTTAAAATTAAAAAACTAACAAACAGCGCGTGTGGAGCTTTTGTCAGTAGTCTTGGCTGTTCACTAGGGATGGTTTTTGGTGAGTGTAGCACACGCGAATGGGGTCGAGAGTCGGTTCAAAATAGGTAAAAAGTATTAACAAAATTCAGGTAGCGAAGTTTGAGCATTGTTGAATGACCGAAACCATACGAAAGGTCAAAGGGCATGATTCAGCACTAACAGGGTACAGTTACTCTCTTTTGTTCATTTATTTTTCTTTCTTTATCTTTTTAAATAAAATTTGCCTATTAATCAAATTCTTGTTTATTTATTTATGTTTCCTGCAATAGGAGCAGGTGGATAAATAATAATCGGTTAATTCTTATAATTTAACTGAATGACTGTTACTTTGGTCTAGCTTCTTGTTAAAAGCAACAAAAATAAAACTTGGTTTATCAAAAACAAAAATGCTTGTGATGTTTATAACACTAAAAAAACTAAAGAGAAATATAAACAAACAAATAGGAGAATTAAAAACACAGTAAATATTTAACGAGTTTTGGTAATATATCTACGTCTTTAGAAGTGATGAGCGGTTGTAACTATTATTATTAATTAATCATAGGTCTTACGTTCTACGTTCGTTCTGTTCTACGTCCTTATTAAACGATTGTGACTATTTTTATTTTTGCCTGTTTTCTATATCCACTCTGTTCGTTGCGCTGCGCTGCACTGCACTCCACTCCCTCACTTCACTCTAACATTTGTACCTTAAACTGATATTTGAATTATACCTAATATAATTATACTTTTCCCCTTTTCCTTTTCTATGTCGTGCTTAATTTCTTTCCATTCCTAGCCGATAGCACCCTAATATTTATGGAAAAATATTAAACCTCATTCCACCAATTCTTATTTATTTAATGTAATATTTTTATAAATTTATTTTACTAAATATAATATCAGGTGAATAAATATTGATATAAATTAAAATATATTATACAGTTTGATTGTTTATTTACTTCAATAAATCTAAATTTATTGTGCTAATTTTTTTTATCGTTTAAGAAAAAAGTAAAAAGAAAAACAAACATATGGGTAACTAAATAACTTCCGATATCAACTACTAATTTTGTTTGACTAAAATTTTAACATAATATCTCCTCTTCATTGTCTGAACAATTAACATGCCCGTAATCTGTTTTCATTTACTGTTTTACCAACCACTAGCAGTGCTAACACGCCCTTCTCTTGAAGAACAAAATGCTATCAAGTCCAAAATAATAATAATGATAATAATAATTTCTGAGATATTTTGTCAATATACGTTTAGTAAGTCTTAATTACACGATCTAATCTTATACGGCCTCTTTTCTTTCATTTTGCTATAAAATATATATTTTATTTTATACTAATTGTCTTCTTTTAATAATTCACCTGGATCAGCAAAACATTTAATATATTTAATTGTAGATAAATTTCAACTAAATTAAACTAAATTATTCTTTTATAATTTATTATAAAAGATTTATTATATTTATAAAAGTGATAAATAATTAAAAAAAATTATTTGAAAAGAGGCAATGACAAATTAGTGGATGTCAAAATAATTGCTGATTTAGTTTGACCAAATTGAGGGCTAAATTGTTCTCACAAAGAATTTAAGTGCTGAATATCATAGTTACACAGAAAATATATTATTACCTTTTAAAACTAAATTGGCTTAGAAGGATTCTGTATGTGTCCTTATGTGGCCGCATTTCATTTAATTTATAGACAAAAATAAATGTATTTCTTTATTTGGTGCAAATATTTCAATAGATGACCGTTCCAACTCGAGCAATATATATTTCCTAAAAAAATAAATAACATATGCAATATGTATATAATAATAATAAAAATAATAATAATACTCTTGGATCTATTATCCCTCCATGATAAGCTCAAATAATAAAGCATCACCCATATTCTAATTTCATACATGGCTATGAAATACTACCAATTTCTATCTCTGCCTTTTTAAAGTAGAGGATGGAAATTAAAGTAGGAGAATGAATCTTGATTGTTTATATTGTATAGTATATATTAGATTTTATTTCCCTTAAAAGGTAGTCAAAATTAATAATTGTATTCCACTCATTTTAATTTTTAATCTATTTGCCATATATATTTGTATTACTTTTACATATTTAAGACATCTTTTTTATGTGTTTTGTATGTTAACTCAATTAATTTGGGTGACATTTTCATTTAATAGTAAGATAAAATTACTTTAGAAATAAACATTATGATAAAATATTATATATAAAAAAAAAAAGAGCATAACACAATTCTAATGAAATAAAGATAGATGGGAGGTAGCCATTTGTAAATTCAGTTTGATTAAGAGGAGTCAGGGTCAACGGCACAATCGTAACTAGTGGCTGCTTAATGGGATTAAACTCAAAGAAAGAAAGATAATTAGCAAAAGAAATTGAAATTAGAGAATACTTTTTAGTAGGGACCGGTGGACCCGAATGTTACCCATTATCCGAGTCAACTTTAGATTTTAGTGGTCCCACAAACAATAGCCGTTCACATAGTAAAGAAAAAGTAATTTAGAGATTTATAATATATATTTCTTTTGCGTTGTGTTTAATGAAAACAACGCTTGATGATCCTCAACGGAAAAAAACATAATAAACAAAACAACTCAATAAATAAACTCGACTACTCTTTCTATATTTGTCCAATCTTAACACATTATTTATTTTAATTCAGTATTATAGAATAATATTTGTATTAATAATATAAATATCAAATAAATAATATAAATTATGCATTAAAAAATTTATCAGAGATATTTTAGTAAAAATAATAAAATAATATATTAATTAAAAAACTGAATTTCTTAATTAGTGTGTAAATTAAAAATGCCATATTAAAATTAGATGGAATAAATAAATTTTAAATATATTGTTCTAAATCGAGTATGACATTCTAATATTAACATTCACTTCAATAATAATATCACTTAAAATAACATATAATATCTAATTATTTATTTATTTATTTTGTGTAAAACTCTCAAATAGAAATAGGAAACAAATTGTATTAAAATTTAATTTATTTTTATTACAGAAAGAAGTACGTAAAGCTTTAGGAGTTAACTGAAATAGTTGATTACGACAATAATCAAATTAAATCACTAATTAATTAACTTATTTTTACGTGTCAAGAAAATAAACAAATGAAAAAATCCACAGTAAATACACGTTTAAGCAGACATACACATATTCTTCTTCTCCTTCTCTCCAACTCCATTATTCTACGGATCAAAATGATGTGATGAAAGTTGCAAGAAAGAAGGTTTCTTTATCTTACTTTTTTGACAAAAATAATAATATTATAGTTTGTTTTATATAATTTTATTTATTAACAGAATAGAGGCTTTCTTTTTTAAACCAAGAAAGGATTATCGTGGCTCTAATTGTGGTCGCGTAAGGAACCTAAGAACGTCGGCTCGATGTCACGTCGCCGTAAATTTGACAATTCCCGTCACATCAAAACGGTGACGTGGTTGCTTGTATAAAATTTAAACCATTTTTTATTTTAATTTTATTGAAAACTAGTGGAAACATTCCAAAATTATCTCTTTGAAAAATAAAAAAGAATAGAAGATTTGCACAAAATAAAAAACTCTAATAGAAAGATTTAAAAAATCTCATTGTTTCATTTGGTTTCTATTACAATTATTTTTTAATTGGTCGAAATGGTAAATGTTTATTTCATAAAAAAGGAGTTCTAATTTTTTTAAATGACTCAGTAACTTGATCAATTTTGTAAGCTTAACTATTTTCAATTTTATATTTAACCAATTACTTATTTGATGGGATTTTGGTACTAATTTAGTGTTTCAATTCTGTAAAATAAATATAAGAACTTTTAGTTTGCAACTATAAAACTGGAAATATTTAAGAGAATTGGATAAATTTGAAAAGAAACTTTGAAAATTCATGATTACTTTGATAATGAATGTATGTACCTTTGGCTTATTATTATTATTCTAATATGCACCAATTTAATATCATAGTGATTGAATTCAAGATGCTAAATTAAAATAAAATATCTAGTTCATAAATAAATTTTAAAAAATTATGCGAATTAATTAAATTTAGAAAATGTTCAAAATTCAAGATTCACATAGTAATTAATCTAAATATTACACAACTTTTCTTCATATTTATCGAATTTTAATGACCTAAAACTAAATACATTTATTTATTTTCATTGATAAAGTTATAAACAAAAAAGACTTAAAATAAAATCGCTTAAATTTTTATAAAAATAAACACTAATCAACTCACTTCCCACTAAGTTCATTATATAATACCATTATTTATTAAAATATTGTTTGAAATAAAATATTTTCTCTCCAAGCTTACAACAAATTTCTAGTCATTTTGAATTCATTTTACATTCTAATAAATTATAATACAAGTAAAAGCAGTCAAAGAAGATGAGATTTTATTTTTATTTGGATGAAAACAAAAGAAAAGGGTAACGTAATTGTAAATCAATTATGAAATGGCTTTTATAAAGTTAAGGTGCATGACCATTGTAAGAAGAAAAACAAAAGGCAAAGGGGCATCGCCCTTTCCCAACACAAGCGTGAATATGGTTTTTGAAAATTATTTACCTAATCTTTGATCATACACAGTAACCTACATAGAATAAAACCAAAATAAAGAAGATAGGACAAAATAATAAAAAATATAAAAGTCGAATGATAAATATAAACAAAACTATAGAATTAAAATTTTGAGAGACAAAAATATGTAAGATGCTTGTATATTATTAACCAAAGAATTAATTATTAGGGACAACACATCAAATTATTAAATAAATAATATTATTATCTATTATTATTAGATAACTTACTAAGAATTGATAATCTTATATATGATACAATAACAAATATGGTTAGTATACTAGTGTAATAATTTATTAGAGGAAATGAAAGAAAATATTCTATAAAATTAAAGTAAATAATTTTATTTAAAAAATAAAAATCTTAAATTTAATATTTCTAATTTTTAATTTGAAATATATAATTCGAAAATAAAAATATGATGGTTGATGGGTTATTGTTATTTATGTGTTATTTGATATTTTTATATATAGTTTGATTTTATTATATATTAATATATTAAGTGATTGAAAACATTAATTACTAAAAGTATTTATTTACTAAATCTAATTACTTAAACAATTATATTTTTATAATTTTACTAATTAATAAAAGTTATTAATTTATTAGATATTAGATATAAAAGAATCAATTGTATTAAAAATAAATAAATAAATTTTACTCGCATTGTTTGGGGAAACGAATCAAAAAGTATTTGAGTGGATGGCGGTGATCTGGAGAAGAGGTGAGAATATCACAGCTCCATTAGTTTAATAGGTGAAAGACAGAGAGTGTGTGTGTGTGTGTGTACATGTAGGGAAAGGTGCGGATAAGTTGAGGAATGACGTGGATCTCAAGGAGTGATGTCGACCACTCATGTCATGCAAGTGGGGACCCATCCGTCCCTTCTCGAAGTCGGGGAGCAATGTTTTTGGACGAGGTGGGACCTATCTTCCCTTCCATTCATCCATAATTAATTTTACAACTGGGGCCAGTGTTTCTCCTACGTGGCGCGATTTGCCACCCCCGCGATCACCGTAGCCGATTCATTTCAGCTTCGCAAATTTTGCTCCCAATCTCGCCGGTTACTTGTGGTAGTGGTAAGTTTTGAGTGTGTTTTGTGATTCTACCTTCGATTGCAATTTCAATCACAGCAGATTTGAAAAGATCTGTTTTTACTATTTTCAACTGTGGCACTGGGATTTTATTTTAGATTGATGGGAAGGATACCGTGATGGATACTTTAATTTAGTTGCATTCTAATTATTGCGTTATTTTTTGGTGTATATATGTTTATATTTAATTTATTTATTATTTCTTAACATATATATTTATTTCTAATTTAAAATATTTAAAATATTAATGTACTTATATAATAAAACTTTTACTATCTCTTTTTGATGCATAATCTTATTTATCTATTATTATAATTATAATAATTAATAAAACTAATAAATATATACTATTATATAATTAACTTTATTATAAATATTGTAGCAGATTCAGTTTATATAATTTTTTATAATATTAATTCATTAGTTTTATTGTAATAATTAAATGAGTGCTTATTAGGCCATTGAACTTCAATATGTTTTTAAAAATTAAGGTTTCTTCATTATTAGGAGAATTGAACGAGTAAATGTATCATACGACACTTATTTCCATTCTCACGCTGTATTATGGGATACTCTTTCCAAGTATTGAAAAGTTTAATTAGTCGATTTCTACATAAGTAAAGGAAAGTGATGACCAACTCTAAGGTTTGACTCTTGAAATCATGAGCTCATTAGATAATAAGATCCCCTTGGAAATAGGGCAGTTAAATGCACCTTTTTCTTGAAAATATTTAATATTTGCTTTTAGACAAATATATATAGATTTTATAAACAAAAAATAAATAAATAAATTGAATAAAAAATAGGACTTATTTTCTTTGAATTATAGCAATGAATAAAATGCCTTCAATTTTGCTCATACTTTTTTAATTTGAAAAAGAATAATGATTGGTGAATAGATACAACACAAATTTATTATATGATTTGACAAATATTTAATAACACTGACTTTTTTCTTTTTCTTTCATTCTTAATTAGTTGGAAAATAACAAATAAATAGATACAGTATTTACTCAGAACAAAAAATTGCATACTAATAAGTAATGAAAAAAATGGATGCATTAGCCAGAAGTAGTAATGAGATGATAGTAGGTGTAAAACGTGAAATACAAAATACACACGTATCAAATATTTATAAAAAAAAAAAAAACAAACTGAAGAAATTTTGCAATTAATCTTGGCCGGTGATAGAAATAATCAAATGTGATTTGACATGGATCAATTAATATAAAAACAGTAATGCAATAATTGATTGGCCCTTAAATATTATATTAATTATGGGAACTGATTGCGTTTTATGTGATAAACATGACTCGTTGTTGATTTGATATATAATGGTAGTTGGTTTCTTAACTTAAAAGGAGGTTAGTGCTTTAAATTTTAATTTTAAGTCAATTACGTACTTCACCAGCATTCCTATTTTTTCTTCCTTGTAATTTTGTATTAATCTCTTGATTATGATCTAATTTTCTTGTCCATGTGATGGGATGGAATTTGGCCATGGATTTTTCATGTATGATTTGTCAATTAATTCTTCTCTTTATATATATAATATCATTAACTCTCTCTCTCTCTCTCTCCCCAATTATAATTTAGATAGCATTTTTAAAGACTCATTCATTGTATAAAGTATTTCCTGATTATAGTGAGATGGGGAAAGAGTAGGTCCGTCCGTACATACACTTCCCATACATATATTACTATAACATGTCAAACTTACATTCTCTATGCCTTAAGTAAACAATTTTACTAACAAACTACTAATTTTAGCATGACACATATTATAAAAATCCATGTAGATTTTTTTGATTCATGTGGTAAGACAAAGGGATTAAAGCAATAAAATAATAAATTTATCTACCAATATACATACATATTTTTATTAAATCATTCAAGTTTTATAACGCAATAAATATTAAGTTTCATAAATTAGAGATTAATAATTAGAACTACTAATTGAGATTAATAAAAATTAGAGTAATATAAGATAAAGTTTATTGTAAAGTTGTAGCACTAATAAATTCACTTTAGTTCTTGACATGTAAAACAATTTTTGCTCTCATATATATCTATTAAAATTTAAAGAAATATAAAAGTCACCTGCTAAATATATTACTTTACTATTTTTTTTATAGATTGTCACACTTAATTATTAGTTTTAAAAATTTAATTATCGACTGTTTTTTTTAATAAATTCAAATGCAAAAATATATAATTATTTTTACTAATTATGTTACTATTGGCTTTTATAAATATATATTAATTAAGATTGGTATTTTTGATACTTAAAAAACATAAAACAAAACTCATAAATATCGTAAAAGAGAAGTTAAAGATTTGTTTTAAATTAACTAAAATATCGAAGAAAAACTCCCCTAGAGAAAACTGGTTAATTTTGAAGATGTAGAATGTGAGAGTTACAGTAGCATAGATATATAGGCCGATACATGATTGATTATTCTTTGACGTTGACAAGCATTTGTATAGGGTTTCTTCTGCTTTACAAGCTTATACTGTACAAAGATATTTCATGGTTTGTATTTGGATATGGCTTTTCACCAAACGCCACGTGGTGCTTTAAGGTCTTCTTATTCGGCTAAGATAACTCTGAAACCTAAATTTAGGATTTGAAATCAAAGGTGGAGGGCTGCGTCAAGTGGCTTCTTCATACATTTTTTTTATTCTTCACGTTAAGGATAAAGAGAGAAATCGATCCTTCTTCTTCTTCTTTTTTTAATGATCCACTGTATATTTTACTTTATTACTTGATTTTAGTAAGCGTAGTATTGCTAAACTATTAAAATTAATAAATTTATCATTTGATATTTGAATTTTAATTTCAAAAATAATAATACATTTTTACATCGGATAAATTACCATTCTTATAGTAAATATAAAAAATAATTATTATTTACTTATATTATATAGTTTTAGCTTCTGAATAAATAAAAAAGAATAAAATTGAAGAACCGACGCATTTAAAGTTATATTGTCTATAAATATAATTTTGTCTGGCCAAAAAAAGAAAATCTAACGTTGTCGTTCAATTCCACGACACTTTTTCTTAGTAAGCCAACTTTATAAAATGTCTAACGTTGGAAACAAATATCAACTACAGTGATTTATATTTATATTTTATTTTAATAAAACACATATGTAAATAATTTTATTATATAAAATTTAATAATATATAAATAAAAATACATTTAGACTGAATAAATTTTTTAAAAATCTATAAGACTTGAGATTGATATTTGGCATTTACAATACTCTCCCGGAAATCTGAACCTTATCTTGGGTGCCATAGCGAACAGCACTTTCTTGTGATGATTAGTAAGTGCTGTGCTATTGAGGAGGTTTAAGAAACAAGGCAAAAAAAAAAAAAAAAAAAATCTCAATTAGATTACACGTTAAGTAGGTAGATAAAAATTGATGATTACATGCAAAAGAGAAAAGGAAAAAGGAAAAAAAAAAAGAAAGCAATTAAAAAGACAGAACAGCACCACGTACACGTGATACCATAACTTTGTCTCTAAAAATATATAATGAAAACTTCTAAATAGCGTTAGAAGATTGGGGAGGGGAAAAAGATAGATAGAATACACTCAAAATGCACGTTATATGTCACAAACCAAGAAATTAAACCTTATATTATATTTTTATTTTTTGCCCGTTTCTTTTAGCTAATTGGACCGGTGATTTAATTTTTACTCTTGCATGGTGGTTGGAGTACATGTCAAGTGTAGTCCCACGTGGCACGTTATGTGTCCATTCACTTTACAGGTGCTCGACATTAAGGAAGCCAAGCCTTTTTTGGTTTTGGGGTTCTATGATCTCTATCACGTGAGGTGGATTAAAAGAAAAAAAAAAAAAAAGTTGTGTGTACGTTTTCATATTTTCTTTAGGTCATTTGGTAGGTTCCTTTCCTTTTACATCTTTCATTCTGCCCTTCTTTTGTAAGGTTGTTGTGATACTGTAAATTACTAGCTACCAATAAATTTAATTGAACTTTCGCTTCATTGTTTCCTTGTTCATTAAGAGGTATTCAAGGACGGGAGTTAATTTTAGTTTATTCTCGGATTTATTATTCACATTTTATATGCAAATCAAATTAGAAGTGGATTATATTGATACTGAAAGAAGATTTCAATATTTTTAAAATTTAATTCAATTTACTTTATATACTATTTAAATAAAAGATAACATTGCACTCTATAATCACTAATGAATTCAAAATAAAAAATTAACTGAGAAAGATATAAAAAGAAAAATTTTAAGTGGGTAAAGAAAATGTATTCAATTAAAATTTTTAAATTTTTTTGATAGAGTTTAAGAATTAAAGTGTATTCAATAAAAAGTCATTAGATTATATATAGACACGAGCTTTCATATATTTTTAATAATTTTTTATATATTGTTATAAATAAAAAAATTTAAGATTTCTCTTTCACTTTTTATCAAAATTTCAATACTTTTATTTTTGAAAATTTATTTTTTAAAAAATTTTATGCATTATATCTTTAATTTTATTTTACATTCTTCATTTTAAAAGAAATAAGAAATGATTAAATTTTAGAAATTAAAAATTATTTAGTAATAATTTTTTTTATACTTACACATAAAAATTTAATTTTAAATGGGCCTCATAAAAATATGAATTTAAAATAAAATATTTAATGATTTATTTTGAGCAAACAACCCTACTATATATAGACTTCTAGATTTTATTAGAAAAATTATTTAAATAGTTTCTTCTGTTGATAAGTATAATTATCGATTTTAAGTATTCATCAAGTAATTTAGTAAGCGTGGTTATAATTGATTTACATATTTATTTATCAAACAAGTAATAAATAAAATATAACGAGTATGACATGAATTTACTAGCTTAATTGGAGAAAAATTGTAATATGATAATTCTATTTAAAAAAATTATTCTCTTGATAAAAAATATAATATTCATGTTGCGAGATAAAAGAATTTAAAACTGGTATGAATTTAATACAATAATAAAATAAAGTCTGTTATTTTGTATATAGCATTATATGGAATAATGTTTAAAGTAAGTGGAAAAAAATAATGAAAAAAAATTAATTTTATTTATAAAAATTAATTTTATTTATAAAAATTAATAAAGTCTATCAATATTTATAAAAATATTTTTGGGATAAAATTATAAAAATAACCGAAAGTTATAAATATGGAGTTTATCAAAATCCAAAGAGAAAAGGTGACAGCTTGACTATCTGGTGACATCCAGAGAGAGCTGTAAAAATTAAGACAGAATTATATCTAAGTTGTAACTAAGAATTTGCATTGATGTCTTAGTTGCCCTTCTGGTGCACTTTTGCCTCATTGGAGCTTCGCACTATTAGCATCTTCATTTTCAATTCTGATGGTTCCCAGAGAGGAATTTTGAGACTGGCATGAATTTATAGTGGTCTGCAGAAATAGGAAACGAGAGGTTATTAATAGTGTAGTCTCAAAAGTGCTACTCGGGAGTGCCCTAAAGGCAAAAACTTTGGCACTTCAATTTGCTGAACAATTGATAGTTCAGATGGATGCTTAGATTTTATATTCTTAAAGTTTATTGTAAAGTTTGAGTGAATTCGTTATCTCGTAATGCTTTTTGTCCTGTAAAAGTAGAAGCTTTTGCTAGCATTTGTAAGAATCTGATACTCGATTAGCTAGAGCTCAAATTAAACATGTGGGTTAGTTTGTGCGACCAATGTTAGCTGATTGAATATCACTCGTTATTTTATTAAACTGTGGCATATTTTAACTAGTTGAAAAGGTCGGACTTGGATAAAATTTAAAATGATACTGTTACGAGAACTAGGAGAATTAATCAACTTAAATTATAATCGAAAGATCATTCACAAGTTAATGTAGAATACTTGCATATATAAATTACATGCTTTATCCAATCTTAAATATTTAATTTATGTCGAGTAGAGTTCCAATAAAAGCTTTTACAAAATGGCATACATTTTCAATAAATTGTACGTTTATTTTTCAGAATAAATTGCTGGAATTCATTAACTGTTAATATTATTTAGAAAAGAAGAGAGAAGAGAAGGCAAAAAAATCAAACGGTTGAGGAGTTTGTTGAGAGATGCGATAAAAAAGGTAGGCGATAAGTAACTCCAAAGGGTAATAGGCATGGAGAGTATGTAATGTAGTAACCTCTTCCTCCTCTTCTGTTCCGAAATTAGGACAGAATCTGTTTCAGTAAAGGGGCCCACTTTTTTGTTGGGACGTTTAGAGACAGGTGCGTGTTGTTCCCTCTTAGTGGTGCACGGCTCTTTTCCTCGTTTGAAACGTGGCGCTATCATAGACACGTCCGCATTTCGGCATTTCTCCTCCTCTTTGCCATGTCACATGTCAGCCAGACCTCCCCCAAAAAGAAAATCACTTGTGTAACAACTCAATTTGCATTATGTGTCGCCGTTTTAGCTTAGCTTACTAGTCAACTAATTTGACGCCACCCTTACCTTACCCACCTTTTCCTTTTTGTTTTCTTCTATTTTGTCCTTGTTTGGAAACAGTCAGCCACCATGCCGCGTTACGCCCGGCGCCGTTGCTCCGCCTCCACGGCTGTCCTGACATTTTTTCTGCCCTTTTTCATGGGCGTAAAAGATGTCTAGGTTAGGTTTCTTAAAAAAAAAAAAAAGGAAATCCTTTTAGAGTCTAACAAAGTATGAAATATACAATAAAAAAATTATTTTTTTAATTCACTATATAAATATACTTTAAATATGAAATATTATAACTTCAATTTGAGAAGTCATCTTTAAAGATTTTAAAATTTAACTGTATTCAGAAGGAAAACTTTATTCACAAGCACTCTACTTGTATGAAATCAATACATAACTATGAATCTTTCGTTTCAAATCTTTCGTTTCAAATAAAATAATATTTGAAGAATTGATATTCAACATTCACTATCTCGAACATTTAATATAAATAAATATTATTCACCATATATCATATAATTCAATTTATTTATAAATATTATGCTTCTAAATGGTACTACTCATATAAACATAACAGGTTTTTGGTGTTAATGAATGTACATATATAGATTTGGATTTGGAAAAAAGAAGAAGAAATCATATTAACCAAAATGTTTGAAATTGGTGAACATTAGAAAGCGAAATTCAGAGACTAATGTTATAGTGAGGAGAGATAGATACAGGACAATGTAGTTAAATTGTCGGTTACCTTCTCCAAAGACAAGGTTGTTTTGGCCACCCCAAAGAGCAAAGGAAAAACGTACGTATAACTAGAGAAGTAATGACAAGTATGAGAACACATGGTGGCATCTACACCATAGCTTATGTAAATTTTCTTTTTAAAAGAAGGATATGATTTGGGTAACACCTTTTTTCATGCACAACTTTAAAAATTGAAAGAAAAGGACCCATGTGATTGAAACTAGAAAGTGCAAGATGTTTTCAGCAAATATCCAACTACATCTTGATGCACTTTAAAATTGAATCACTCGAGCAGTAAGCTAGCTACGTGCTTTAGTATTTTGCCATTCATATATTATTCGTTTTGTATCTCCGGAAAAGGTAGTTAAAAAGCTCAAGGGAAGTAGTTTTACATATACACAGGGTGCATGGTAGGTCCTGATATTTTTTTTTATTTTTATAAATATAATCTTATAGGCTATACATTCCTATCGTTCATATTTAGTAGTTCAGCCAAGGGGGGGATATTAGACTAGCAACTGGAATATGATCATAATATAGAAATATTTCTCATTTATTGGCCTTGCATTTGAGTCCTTCAAATCAGAATTATAGATTGAAATAAAATAAATATAAAGATTGGGGGTTGAATTGTAAAGCAAAGTAGGCATAAGAGTTGGGAGAGAAGTTTGAAGTTCTAATTTAACGTAAAAAAAGTATCAAACTCATCCGGTTCCTCATTATAGCGTAGAATTATGTCAATCTAATTCCTTATTCTACTACCACACACACGTTGGGAATTAAAGAGAGAGAGAGAGATTTCTTTCACAAAGATCTCTTAATACATAAACAAAATTAGAAATAGAATCTGAGTTAGACAGAGAATTTTCAGGAGACAATACAGAGGATGTTGCTTAACGCATTAGCTATTGGTTACAACTTAGACTTCTTCCCTCGTAACTGATGTGAATTTGAGTAAGAGATCAAACAAACAAACTCAATAGATTATGAACCTCGCCTGCATCCTTCCTCTTCCTCACGTGATCCCTTCATTTGTCCCGCTTGAGTATACTCCAAGTCTCCACTCGTTCGTATAATTTTCTTTTTTTCTTTAATTGACTCTAATAATTTCGCATTTGAATTATTTTCTTCAGTGTAGGACTGACACTTTTTATTTTCTTTCTGACCATACTATATATTAATACATAAAATTGGACCGACATAGGATTTATAAACAGATTAATTACGGTTTGAAAAAGTGGATGGCTAGTTTTGTACAGCAGTCAGATTACAGTCCTCCTGTATTTGATTGTGGTTGGATAATTATTAGTCACACATGCATTGGTACTTGCCTTTCCTCTTTTTTCCTTTTATTTTGTTCCCCTTTCATATTGTATATTGATTTTCCTTTTAATCATAATATATCAGTAAGATCTTATCTTAAAGAGAAAATTTAATTCATGTACGGTACTTTACTTAAGATTTATAAAATTTATCTACAAATATAAAATTTATATATTTTAAAATATAAAAACAATTATAGCTAACTAAATTCTCGTTTATCTATTTTTAAATAAATTTTAAATTAAAAAACTATTATGTATCATAATATTAAAATATCTCTTTTAATTTTATTTTATTTTTATTCTCATATTTTATTTTTAAATAGAATGAATCATTTTATGAATTTTAATCAAATATAGCATTAGAAACAACAATAAGTGAATTAAGTGAAATTGAAAAAGTATTTTAGTTTGATATCTTTTCATTGTCCTTCAACATTATATAATTACTGTTTAGTTCATAACTTTAGTGGACTCAAAGTAAAGAAATGAAGAACAATGACACAACTAAGAAGCTTGCCTTCGTCGTATATAACTGGCGTGAGACTGAGAATATAAGTACTTTTTCATTCATGAGAAATGTGCAAGTATAGTCAAGAACTTGAAGCTGCTGCTATAAGCAGATCAAAGGGGTAATTCTAATATGAGCTTAAAAAGCTGACTTAAAATGCATGTGAACACTGCCTCTCTGCCATCGCTCCATAAAAAGTAACAAAAAAAATTTGACAGAGGTTGACCAGTCCAATATACATCATGTGAATCTTTCTACATTACCTTTATTTATCTTTTCCCTGTTCTTTCTTTCTACAGGATGAAGATTATTGACACGCCACCACTTCACGCCTCTTCTCTTCTTGTGAGTTGCGACTGTAATTTACTAACATTTTGTCCTTCTCTGCTTTTGATGACTGTTCATGGGCACAGTAAAAATTTCTAAAATGACAGAAACATCCTCTGAAAATGGGTCCTTTTTAGGAATAAACGGGTAGGGATAGGGGGGGTTTTCTTGGCATTTGAAGGGATAATTTTCTTCTTTTCTTCTTTTCTGTCTTTTATTAATTAGGTCTTCACTGCACAGCCAGAGGGTGCTGCTTAATTGGCCGTGCAAGCAAGAAGTGGGTTGCTTCTTGCCTCCTAGTCGAGGGACAAGTACTCCTTTGCCTTTACGTGCATGGTAAGTGAGTTTCCAACAGCTTCAACAAAAATAACCAAATTAAACCCAATCCTTACTGCTATTACTATTGCTGCTGTTACTATATATTGCACTTATTATTAACTTCTCTCTTACAACTCTTGGACCCAATAGTTTGTCGCCGGTTGCCACTTGCATGCTGGAATTTTGTAAGCTCTCCTTGCATTTTAAGAAAATAGAAATGATTATCTTTACTTCCTGTTATACGCTTTATTTACGATTAAAAACCTTATAGTTTCTTCTTTTATTGAAAAGTAATAAAGATATACATTAATGGCCATCCAAAGGCCAATACATTAATGATAAAAGAGGGAGGACTATCTATTCACTCCTCCTGCAAGAGCATGTTCGACCTAGTTCGATTTAAATTTTCGATGATAATGAGCAATATTGACATAGCCTTAGGGATTATTTAGGGGTAATCTCAAACTGATCTTTGAGACTCTTAAGAGAAGTAATTATGCCTTGTGTTTTTTGCGTTACATTTTATAATTCAAAGGAAGTTGAGTTAGGTGTTCAGCTTCATAAAGTTTCCAATATGTGGAGAACAAAAGAGAATTCAAATTTATCAACAGGGTGCTTTCACTTTTCATTTAATTTATAGGACTGAGGTGGGATTTAAGGGAATCGTTGAAAAGGTGGAAAAGTTTTTAAATAAAGTCTTCTTCTTTTTTACTATAGGTAGAAAAATGGGAAAATTCTCTTCCAAAGAAAGAAGATTGGAATTGGATGGAGTTAAATGGGTAGGAAATAAAGAGATAAGGTAAGATATGGAGTGGGTGGAATACAAATCTGTTCATTTCATTTCTCATCTTACCAGTGATTGGATTCGTGTGGCAGAGGATACGTTTATTTTAATCTAGTGGACCGTAAGTAAACGTAGATATGTTCTCCACTAAAATAAATTAAAAAAGATTGACAATTCAGCTTTGCTACGGCTTTTCTTTTTCGGTTGGGGCAAATCACTACTGATAATAAAAGGCCATGATCAAGTAGTAAAGAAAATTCTATTAGAATTAGGCTTATATATATATATATATATTAACAAATTCAATGAAACCATAACAAAACAATATGGCACCGTTTTAACAACTGTTTGCCTATGAGTTCACGTTTCCCTTCAGCCGATGCTTAAGTGCACTTCTAAGCATCATCATCTCAACAACGCAAAGCAAAATGTTTAATGTTCATCACTTACAAGAAAAAATAATTAAAATCAGATATAGAGGGTACGTAACACATGTGATGAAAAGCTTAAAACAAAAAGAAATTATTGAATATGGAAGTTACATATGGCAGCTCAAGATAGCGTAAAATCCTATCAATATTCTTTGATCTAATTCCTAAAATCTTTTTTTTTTTTTCTTAGGATGAGAATAATAATTAAAGATTATTTGGGATTTGTGAGAATTTAGCGTAACGAACCATAAATGGGATTAATAAGAGGCAACTTCCGGATGTTGCTTAACGCATTTGGCATCTGTCCCTCTTTCTCTATTCTTAATTTCTAGTATAACTTAAAATTTTAATTCTTTTCTATTTTTACCTTTGCTTATTAATATTATTACAAGGACTAACACATCGAATAGAAAGATAGGCACCTTTCCTTCGTTGGTTGTCTGTAAAATCCTAGTAGTTAAGTGTGCACACGTGCTGGCCCAGTAGCTTGAGTCATTCTTAAGATATTTAACATTCTCTGTCGCTTTATCTTTTTTTTTTTTTTTTTAAATGACTTTATACGATAATACCCTATTGTATTAATTAAAAGCGATTCAAAGTTTCTCTTATTTTTTGACTGTGAGAAGAATTCAGAGTTTCAGATTTCAATTTCTTCTTTTAACATCTATTGATATTACCAAGGATTTATTAGGTAATAGAAATTTTTTTATTTTTATTATTATATAATAATTTTTTAAAGATATTTTATTAATTTAGCAAACTCTAAGTGTCTGTTAATTAATTTTTTTTTTTTTGCTTAAGAGATTAAAAGAAGAATAGAGAAGATACCCATTCAAGCTTTTTACCTTTATACGGGAGCCAATTGTAGTCAAAATCAACTTTTGTTTGTTGCTTATCTTTAATTGTCAGTTTTATCCCCATAGCTTTTTTTTTTCTCTTTCATTTTATTCTTTTCGCCAATAAATATAATTAATATATTATTATTGTTAAAATGGAAGCGAATAAAATCATTTTAAACTCAAAACTTTATTTTTCAATATTAAATGATTAGTGATCAGACTAAAATTTAATAGTTTTACTTTAGAATTTCTTTATTTTACTAATTTTTTCTTTTCTAAATTTATAAATGTTACTTATCTTATAAACGCATCGCTAATATCTAATTCATTAATAAAGAAGATATTTAATTCATAATCTCACAGTAATAATTTTTTTAACTTTGACTAATTAGTTGCTTAGATGTCTACAATTGTCATGTAAAAAAAGATATATAAAAGAAGCAGGTCTACTATTTGTTGAGGAGGAAACCCACTTCAAATTATACTTAATCAAGATAAATTGATATAGATTTATTAGGGAGTGGTACCAAAGTAGTGAACAATTACAATAAGAGAATTAAAAAATAATAATTAACCATTTTCGCTACTTTCCCCAATTTGCATATATCTATAACATCAAGAATAAACTTGCTTATGATGCAATTTAAAGAGCTCTAGCATAACATTATTTATAGACAAATCCTTGGATGGATTAATTGGCGTAACTTGAAGGGCGTTGTAGCTAGTGTACCATTCAAACTTCAATGTTGATGAATTATAGTTCATCACATGGCCAAAAAGGAAAAAAAGAAACCCTAAAGTGAAGTAGTAAAAGATTGCTTACTGCCTCCTACTTCCCAAACACCCTTTACTTGTGTGGTAAGTGAAGTTAGACACTATCCAAGATAGAAATTATCAACGTCTATCTCTCTTCTGTTCTTTAAAAGTTATCCAATTCCCTATAGTGAATTGAAGGACTATTAATCATGTTACTATTTTGTGGTTAAATGATTGATTTCTGTTTTAGTTTTATTAATAATTTTTTATTGGAATCTGAATTCAAAATCTTATATCTTTGAAGATAACTTTAGGATTAATTGACTTAATTTTATTGAGATTCATACTCAGTTAACTAGTCGTTTATGATTTAAGTATAAATTTAGAAAGATGATCAAATACGAAAAGATTCATTCAAAAGACTAATTATGAGAAATTTCTAGCTATACGTACTATTGCACACTTATTTTCTATTATAATGTATTTCTCATAATGTATATTAAGAAGCTTACACTCAAACTTGCTTGTTTATTTTATGTAATTTGGTCAATAAAACAACATAGAAGTCTTAGGGGCTTTTTAAATTGGGAAAGGGCACAAACATAGACTACATAGTTATGTCACAACATATCTAAGAAAACTCAGTTGAATTTCCAGAGCTTTCCCTTTTTTCTTTTCGTATACCTTGCTTTAATTTGGTCAAAAATACAACTGAAAACAATAAAAACATAACCGAAAAACAACCGAATCATATGTTTATAATTAAAAAGACATTATTTTTTTACACAGTGAAAATGATATTTTTCTATTGGTTTAAAAATATTTTTGAAAAATTTCTTTATTATTATTTAATTAATGATATAAAGATTTTTAAAAGTTAAAATTAATTTTATCTTATTGCTTTTAGCTTATACAAGATATTATGTACTAATTAAACTCTCCTACATGCATATAAATAGGATATGAGTATTACTTATAATATTAAGAATGCTTATATATTAGGATGGCGTGTTAACGAATATATATATATGAAATGGATGAAGGAAAACTC
This sequence comes from Ricinus communis, assembly GCF_019578655.1. NCBI lineage: Eukaryota > Viridiplantae > Streptophyta > Magnoliopsida > Malpighiales > Euphorbiaceae > Ricinus > Ricinus communis. The sequence goes on from NC_063262.1 coordinate 28,380,195, forward strand.
TAAGACGAGAGGAGATTGATACTAGTCAGAGATTGAATATGGTGGCATGTGATAGCATGCGTTCTGAATTTTCTTTTCTAATTTAAACAAATTTCAATTTGATGTAACTGTTTCTAGAACTGAATTGGCTTAATAGTACCTCCTTTTTAATTTAATCATAACTCTAGAATCAGACATATTTCGTCCCATTCCTTCCTATTGTTTGTTAGAATAGACCCACGAAAAGAAAAGGGGGGATTTTCCAACCTAAATGTCTAAAGAATAAATGAAGAATTAGTTTTAGAAAAATCATTGATTAGAAAAGAATTATCACAAATTGCATCTTTTATGATTATGGCTCTTTAAGCCATGTTTAGAGTGGCAAGTTGAAGCCTTCTTTTCACTGATCTAACATGCTAACTACTACTAACACATTTTTGCTAAAAATGAAAAAGAGAATTACAATCAGCTTGCTGAATTTTAGAATGAGATTCTTACCATAACTAATAAAAGAGTGACACGTATATATAAGTATTTTACACTTTGGTATTAGATGATTGACATATACTTTATCATTTAAAACTATTGAATATGTGTCAACCATCTATCAGTTTTGTATATAGATGTGAACATACATTAAGTCTAGACAATTTTTTTTTCAAAATTACCTTATATTTATACTTGTTATAATATTATTTACCTAGTATATAAGACAACTTATGCATGTCTTTTTTCTGAAATGAAAAGAAGAAATTAAACGTTTATTAGGTATATGTTAGTTTAATAGTAAAATAATACTACTTTAAAATGGACGATAACTATAAATTTAATTAAGTTAAAAGGAAATTAAAAAGAATTTAGAGGGTTTTATGTTCATGTATCCTGAGAGAGCAATTAATAGACGTCATGGTTGAGAACTCCATCTAATCTAACTCACACATAAATATATAAAAGAAACAAAAACCTTAATTAATTTATTAGTAAGTTAGTTTGTATTATAACATCAAATGACAATGAAAATAATTAAAACTATAATATAGGGCTGACTATGACGGAACAAAACATATAAGATGATGGTGGAATCTGGCCGTCCAAAAGACCGACAAAATTAAAATTGTTGTACAGAAAAAAGAAAATGGAGAGGTTAAGGGTTAGGATTAGGTTTGGATTAGCAAGAAATTGTTTTGCATCACTGCAACTATTAAACAACAAAATTTGTGATGTTTGGCCGGTGTCTAATCTTTAACCTCTCCCCATATTGTATTATCTTTTTCAAGGTTTCATTTAAACTTTTCTTTTCTCCCCTTTGTGTTGTGTGTATGTTGTTTTCTTTTTATTTCTCAATTTAATGGCCACTTCTAGAGGCATGGAGATTAGGAGTCCAAAGCTGATTTAGCCAAATTTCCTTCCATGAGAATTCACTGGATTGTCTTATTGTGCTTTGTTTTATTTATAATTTTTTGAGTAAAATAAGATAAAACATAGCACAAACAATTGATGGTTCTACAGTCTGGAATTTGATCACCGATTATCTTTTTTTTATTAATTGAAAATTTTACCATAAAGTGAAATGGTTATTTACGTGTTTGTTCATGTTTGAAGTTTAATAGACACTCTAGTATAAGGATATCTTAAATAAATTAAAAGTTAAAACTATATTAAAGATTTCATTAAATTGGTATTTGACAATTTCAAGAACAAAAAGAAAAAGCTATATGTAATGAGCAAAATCTTCTTGTTGCAGGGACTGCACCAAACATTTCTTTTCGTTTGCTTGTTGATTAATTGGTGTTGTTCCTTGGAACTTTTGGAAGCCGATTAACGAATTAGAAATGAAAGGATAATCATGCAACAGAATCCCATATATAATTTACAGATTTGTTCTAATAATGTAAGCAAATATAATAAGCAATGGATGGTTGGTTTCTAGGTGAAGTATACTAATTAATCCACATTAGATTGGTTGGGGGGGCATGATAAATGCATAATAATCCAGTCATAAGGGCTACATCATGGCGTATCTAATCCAGTAATTGTTATAATTATCATCGAAAGCAAGAGATCAAACCATAATAATACTCCTAAATAGCTAATACATCATGGGATATATATGTTCAAAACAAGATGGTCCTTGTTGCTTCTTGGTTTTATTTTTTATAAGTTATGGTTTTAGTTATATATTTTATATTTGACTTCATCATTAATATGTTGTCACTTCAGAAAGATGATCATCAAATTTTGTGACAGTCTGTGACTAGTTAATAATTATGTTTAGGTGTAAAGAGGGTCAATGTTTAACTCTTATTGTCACAGATTAAAATCTTACTTTAGGTTGCAAAAGAACACCTGAAATTTTCAGCTCAAAAAATAAAATAAAATAAATTTCATATGATGCTAATCAATTTAAACTTGTAAGAATTTAATTATTTGAGGTGAAAGGGAGTTGGGGCATGTAATTTATTAATAAAAAAGAAATATGTGAAAAGGATTGCATGCCAATGAATTCAAAGCATGCATTGTACAGATATAAATATGCATACATCACATCTTGTAGATAAGGGTTTTAAATCCAAGTCAACCCCATAAAAAAGAGGAATTCACAATTTTTCTTTTGTGGACATTTTAAGTTCTATAAGGCTTTGATTGGGGCAGTTGGCTGCTTAACCTACAAGAAAGGATATTGTTTTGTACTGTCTAAATTGTACAACATTAATTATTTGAAATAAGATTGTTAATGTTATATAGTTATGAAATGAATATTGATGGACCCTTTATGTTTCTCTTGCTGGCAATAAAATTTTCTTTTGAAGACAGTAAACACATGATTATCAAACAGAAACACTCATGATCTTCATAATTATCAAACACTGTTCATCACGATACTTCAGGACATGTACACTTCTTTACACTGTTGTTTTATCTGCTATTTTCTCCCCTCATGGTACCCAGATGATGGGTTAAGTAATAAGATCAGATCTCAAAGACAACAGTTTCTCTTAGGAACACTTGGAGTTGACCTACTTAAATATAAAGTATAAAGAAGATTTACAGTGGCTGCTAGTAGTTTTTAACGGTACCAATGATTTCATGCTACCTGCACCATCCCCACTTAGCCAAAAGATCCAAATACCACAATATTCATGACTTCAATGTAAGCCATTAATCTTTGGACCCAATTGTGATGGGGATGGCATCTCTTAAGGGTTATGAAAACTTAGCCCCTAGAAGGCTGAAATGAAAACACAACTTTTTTTAGCAGTATGGTGATACACACACACACACACACACACACACACACACACACACACATATATATATATTATGCATTTTGTATAATATTTTTCTTTTATATAGTAATTTATTGGTTCTAAGTTTATAGTACATGTGGCTCATTTTTAATACATTACAGTCTCATATAATTTTATGATCTTTATTCTTTATAAACTTATCAAATTAATGCTTTTGATGTTTAATATTTTTTAATTCAATAAATATTCAGTAATTTAATCTTTCTATTTTGATGAAAAACAAATCATTAATGTTGAAACGAAATAGTTCTAAAAAGGTATTTATTTTTTATTATTGATATTAGATCTGTCAGAATTTAAATATAAATATATTTAATCTTTTATTTATCAACATATAAATAAATATAAATATTGAAATAATCCTTATACATTAAACAGTTAAAAAAAAACTTAAAGTTATCATTGATAATAGATCAGTAGAATTCGGCTATAAATACACATAAATATTAATATGTTAGAGAACATATATATCTATCAACTAAAGTAGTGCCTATACATAAAAACACAAGAGTGACAATGAACATCGAAGAAAGTACAGATGATATGGTAGATTTTTTTTATAATTTAACCAAATTTTTAAATTCAAACTTTGAACATGCAGTTTTATTAAAACTATTAAGGGAGTATTTTACCACCTGCCACGCTCTAAATTAACTAAATATATATAAAGAAAAGATAGTGTATTTACTAATTGGAAAAGAAGTCCTCGCACATTAAAAGACACAACCAACAAATTAGTTGATGGGGATGCATGGCTTAGCCTCAGGGCTATAGAGTGGCCTCCAAAACAGAAGATTAAAAGGGCCATCCCATCTTTAGTACTGCTTGAAAAATACTCAGAAATGGAAGACTTGGTCAGTAATGGCATTTGATTGCAACTGATGATCTCAATAAAAATTGGTATGTGAAGTTACAATCTATAAGAGCACTGAATACAGAGAGAGAGAGAGAGAGAGAGAGAGAGAGAGAGAGAGAGAGGTGGCATGTGAGAATAATAACAATAGTAATGAGTAGCATATATGAACATGGAACTGATAACCCTAATGATAATTTTATTTGGGGCCAAAGTGTGACCAAAGAATCCGACACAATAATCCTACTTTTTAGAGGTTTGGCAAAGTTGTTATAGTAATTATAACAACCCAAATGTTGCATTATTTAGTACTTTCAGAAAAGAAGATCATCACCTTATATAGAGGATCATTGTTGGTTTTTCTTTTTTCTTTTTTCCCCTCTCCACACACAAGTCAATCATGCCAAAGGACTGCATCTTGGCTTGTTGACTCCGCAACTATAACAATGGATGAAAATGACCTTAAGTAAGTAGAACTTGAATAATTGCTTCTTGACCCTACTTCAAGAATCTCACAATATAAGTAATCAGATCCATTTTATACAATTCTCTTTCTTCTTGAACTTATGTAAGATAAATCTTCTAAACACTGGCCCTTCAAAATTCAGGTTGTGTATGGTTGATTTGGAAGCAAATCAATTAATTCTGAAGACTGTTGACATAATTGGGGAAAAAATGGTTTCTGGGTTATAATTTTTCTTGTAAGACATAATTACAAGGAGTAATAGCCAGCACATGCTTGCATGGAAAAGTAGAGCAAAGGAATCCAAGGCAAAGAGATTTTTTTTTTTCAATTGAAAGAGAAGAAATGAATGCTCCTACTGAAGAAGACTTTTTTCCTTTTTTCTTTTTTCCAAAATATATCAAACATGCTTTGATATTGTTGGTAGACCTCAAAAACATTCATTAATTACATTACAATGTATAAAAGCTTTAACCACTATTTGCTTCCTTAAAAGGCCCAGACTGCACTAAATTGGTGGTGGTGTCCAGGCATGTGACAACCCTGCTTTTAAAAGCATGGAAGATAAAAGCACAGGCATTTTTGCTGGTAAGCTACCAAACTAGATTTCCTGGTCGGTGCTTTTTACTATATAGTAAAACAGTTGATTATGACTTGTCTAATTACTCTTATTAGTGGGTTAATTTATTTGTTATCTTTACATCTCAGGAAAGCTTAATCATGGCACTCTGAAATCATGTGTAACTTTTCCAGGTAAAAAACTGGAATTATGTAGCTGTGCTTTTCAGTCTTTGTATAACGTTGGTGAGTTGATTATTTAACCCTGCAAAATGCATGTTTCAATAAAAGGAAAAAATAAATTGACTCTCTTGAACCACCCCACCTCAGTAGATTAAGACTGAAAATTTATATAATATAAATGAAATAATAAATAATAATAAAATAATTAGTTTTTAGCATTGAGCATATAGCTGCGTTAAAACTCTTAAGATAATATTTTATAATTCGTGAGTGACATGTTTCGTACGCTTTAGATTACTCTAAATTACTAAATAAAATATATGTTATATCGTATTATTAAAAAAGAGTCTATGTTTATACTAAAGATTTTTTTTTAATATTCGATCGAACTGAATTTTAGGTTTAAATTAATTGGAATTAATAGTATAGATTATTATTATTTTTATTCTAAATGATTTCTCAGAAAAAAAAAAAAAAAAGAGGCTACTAGATGATCTTGACCATTTCCCTCCGTGTTAATTTAGGTTGATCCCAAACTTGATTCTAGCAGCCTTAATATAGAATGAAAATAAAATCTATTATATAATGTAATGAGTTGAAATAGAATGTTGTTGATTGAAGGTGGAGATGACAAAATTTGAGACAGCTTCAATAGGTAAATGCAAAGGAGAAATTGGTTGAAATTCCAAATTGGGATTGAAGGAAGCAAGTTGGTAGAAAAGGATGGGTGCAGTGTGTCCTGTGGGCCTGACTTCTATCTGCTTGTAAGTGATACAAATGGGAGCTATGATTTCTCAACAGATATGAAGATAAGAACCATGTCATGGCACCCAGATTTGGGTTTTGCACTCTCTAGTACCTAACAACACCACCTTTTTTTTGTTGGGTAATGGGGTTCAATTTATTAATTTCTTTTTTTTTTCTTTTTACCTTTTTCTTTTGAATATAAAGCTTTCTCTTTTATTTTCTTTTAACATTTTAGAAATTCTTAAAAGGAATAGAGCTAGCAAGCACTGGCCAACTTCAATAATTTTTTATTTAGTTGTCAAATTTTCTGATTGGTGTTCTCATTTATAAGAAATAAAAAATTCTGAATTCAAATAATTTCATCTATTATAGATTAATATTTATGAAATTAGTCTGTGATTTATCATTATCGAGTTGCTAAAGATTTATTGGAGCTCGAACGAATTAAAAAAAGAAAAAAGAAGAACCTTTTTAATGGGTTTTTGGTTATAAGATGATTGCTTTTCTATCATTTTGACCACAATAGTTTACCTTAATGATTGGGATCATGATCACTAAAAGGGAAGGGAAAACAAGATAACAGGAAGAAGCTTCATGATATCCCTTTTCTCTTTGGGTTAAGCCCAACAAAGAGAGGCAGTAGTATCCTTCAATCCAATGTTAAAACTTATGAGTTTCCGAACTTGCCCTTTTACCCATTTGAGAGTCGCATTTCACAACGATGCTAGGCTCTTAGGATACATGGCCCAAAAAGGTCCTGCCCATCAAAAAGGGTTATGTGGAACTTGAAAGTTGGATCAGGCTTTGGTTTCGTATTGCTTTAATTTTTCAATCCAGGAAAAATGGCCCAATTTAAACATTCTTGTCTTTGCTTTTGCTATATCCAAATGTCTAAAATCATGAGATTCAAATGTGTAGGGACTGACAGAAGAAACAGAGGAACTATTAGGCCCCAGTAATGGTAGTTGATATTTAGATATATGAAGCTCAAGGCAAAGAATATGAGCCACCAATTTGTGATTATTCCAACTGGACAAAGGAAGTGGAGGTAGAGAAGTGGGATTTCAGATTCTGTAAGCCACATGGCAGCCAATTAGCCAATTAGACAAATTTTTCTCCTATCCTTTCAGATAAGCCCCTTCTTACATCAACAAATTTGCTTCCATATCACCCTCCATACATCACCCTGACACAGCACAAACTCAATTCAACAACCCAAAAAAGAATATTGGCCAGAATGGCTTCCGTTTGTGCTTCTTCTGCAATTGCAGCTGTTGCCATCTCTTCTCCCAGGCAAGTCTCTCTCAGAACCCACTAAACTAACTGCATCAATGCTATTGGAATTAGCACTATAGGTGACAAAAATACCAATTATATAATCACAATGTATTTTTGTTCCATGGGTTGGTAATTCTATAATTGAAGTATACAACATGTGAGTTATTTAGTGCAATAGTACATACAATGGTAAATTTCAGTTCCATAACTTGGAGTTTGTGTGTATGTTAATCATGTTTAATTAAGTTAATTCAAAATAGAATATGGAAATGATGCACAGTTAATATTGCAGTTCCCAAATTAATGGATCCACAGTAGGGGCAACTAAGGCTTCTTTCCTTAGTGGGAAGAGATTGACAGTGAGAAAGCACACATCACCTGTTGTTGCCTCGAGATCTGTTACAGTTTGTGCTGTTGCTGATCCTGATAGACCTCTATGGTTTCCTGGCAGCACCCCTCCTCCTTGGCTCGATGGCAGGTTTGTTTAACTTTCTTGCGCTTCAGCTTCACAGACAATCCCATTCATCAATTCGAGAATTTTGAAGTCTTGCTTGAAACTTTCTGTGCAGCCTTCCTGGAGACTTTGGATTTGATCCCTTGGGTCTTGGTAAGTAAAAGCTAGCTTACTACCCGTCAGCTCTTAATCTATTTAAACTAAGAAAATGGTTAATTTAGTAGTAGGGTAGTCATCTCTAGGAGTTGAAGTTCTGAGTTTAAACCTGTCGAATGGAGCTCAATTAACCAAAAAAGAAGTAACAAAGAAAAACGGTAATTTGAATCTATGATATTAATCGTTCTTAATTCCTAAACAGGATCTGACCCTGAAACACTCAGATGGAATGTACAAGCAGAGCTAGTGCATTGCAGATGGGCAATGTTGGGTGCTGCTGGTATTTTCATTCCAGAGTTCCTGACAAAGATTGGTATCCTAAACACCCCGTCATGGTATGACGCTGGAAAATTGGAATACTTCACCGATACAACAACCCTCTTCATTATTGAGCTGATCTTTATTGGCTGGGCTGAGGGAAGAAGATGGGCAGATATCCTCAAGCCAGGATGTGTCAACACTGACCCTATCTTCCCCAACAACAGGCTCACTGGAACTGATGTTGGTTACCCAGGTGGGCTATGGTTTGACCCACTTGGATGGGGAAGTGGTTCACCGGAAAAGATCAAGGAATTGAGGACAAAAGAGATCAAGAATGGTAGATTGGCTATGTTGGCTGTAATGGGTGCTTGGTTCCAACACATCTACACTGGAACTGGCCCTATTGACAACCTCTTTGCCCACCTTGCTGATCCTGGTCATGCCACCGTTTTTGCTGTAAGTATACATATCCTTGAATTGAATCGGATTATGAATTCTGAGCGTAGGATGTGTACAGTTGTTGATCAACAAACATTTGTCACAAAATTGTTTTTCTTGGACACTAATTAACCATTTATATTATGCATTTCAGGCTTTCTCCCCCAAGTGAAGAACTCAAGAGTGAGACACTCGAAGGAGCTTGAAAAGATTTGTATTTGTCGAAAGAACGTCCTATGTATCATTAGAAGTTGTAATGCCTGTGTTAATGGTTTTGTCACAGAATTGCTCGCCCTTGCAATGTACAAAGTTTTTTAACTTAGATGCTCGTGAAATATATATTAGCTGGTAAGCAAAGCTGTCCTGCAAAAACACACCATTATTGTGGTTCTGATGAAAAATTTTTAAGTGGCAAATTACCAAGATTCCTCTGAATTATGAAATAATGAAAGTCTTTGCAATCAGGATAATAGATCCTCCCCCTATACATGCCCTGCAGAAACCTTATACCTGAAACCGGAAAAAGAACTTCTTTGGATGGACCTATCTTAATTACTTAAAGTTGTATCATATAATTTTCTAGACCAGTTGTATCATATAAGAATTTTCTCTTATATTGGGTAATAAAATAAAAATAACTTATGCTTTGAAACTTAGCTCAATTGCTAAAATTAAGGAACGATATATAATTCGGTTATTTGATTTTTGTTAAATTCAGTCAAAATTTAGAAAAATTTAAATAACCGGCAATGCCTAGTTAAAATAAAAAATAATAGCTTAGACTTTAGATTTTAGATTTTATTTTTTATTTTCTAATTTTTATTTACAGTTTTTTTTTCCAAGACTAAATTTATATTCACTAGATTATTAGGTTTCACAAAAAATTTATAAACATCGATACAATTTATACAAATTCTAAAACAATTGGACAAAATTATTAAAAACGAAGTTGAAAGTTTTAATTGGTAAACCGAGCTAAATATGCATCGGTGACAATATAAACATGATTAGGGCTTGTAGTCACTTTATCATCCTTATTTCATTACTATCAGCCATCAATCCAAGAAAATTTCGCTGAATCCTTTCAGACCTTTTTTCCACATAAAACCACAGGATTTCTTGAATATGTTTTTCGAGAAGACATACAAGCCACTTCCTGTGGTTCACAACCTGGTTTTAGCCATGTTATGGCGTCATCCAGAAAACACAGAGGTTCACAAAGTTAAGGTTACCCATTAGCTTGCTGCTTCAAGCAGTCTATCTCTTCCCTTCTAATTAATCTCATCACATTCTTGATTAACAGAATTATTAAGCTAATTTTTCTATTTCCTCTTTCAAAACCATGGAGGTATACAGGCAAGGAACCCATCATGGACAAGAATAAACTAAAGTATTGCTGATTTATGTTTTAGAATTCTTCCACCTCAGAATTTTATTAGGATTCCTTTTCTCCCCCATTGCTTTGTTTTTTAAGCTGAAAGTGATTCTTACGTAGAAGGTCACTTAAGAATAGGTTTGGGAGCCAGCTACCATGCACAATAACAGCATGCATAAATAACATTTTAACTAACTAATGCATTTCACACTATATTATATATACTTGAACAACCATTAACATTTTATTCAATTTGTAAAAGAATTATTTTAATAAGTACACTTATCGACAAACATTCTTTCATCTATGTTTGATTAGATCTGATGAGATTTAGACGTTTATTAATTTTCCTTCTATGTTTTGTTCTTTCACATAGTGCCTCCAACAAGAAACTAAAGAGGGCACAAGCTCTATTTAACAAGCAATAAGATTCTGTTTGCATCCCAAATCTGCCTTTGTTAGGTTCACCACTTCAAATGTCTTTCGGGCTAGAAACTAAAATCTGCCGACTGGTATCGGCAAAGATGAAGCTCCGGATAGTAACAGACAAGGGAAACCAAGGTCGGTAATTCAGTCTAAAGTCTAAACACACAAAGATTGAAACTAACATAATAACAATCCAAATGAACCAACTTTTCCAAGCAAGCGGATACGGATATTAGACCCACATAGTTAGAGCATTGGATTAAAAGTGAAAAATGTTAAGAACAAATTCTCAAGAGAAATGCAACAAATATGCAGTGCTGAATGGAGACTTCGGATCCAAATCCGGCTGAGGGAAATGGGTACTGGAAACCTTTACAACAAAGCTATACTGAATTTGTATTTCCTGCTTTAAATATTCATATACAAACTTATTTTCCTCCATTACCTCCATTATTATCATAATTACCATTACACGGCTTCTAAAGAGCTCAAAATCCATTATCATTAGAGAACTTATTAGAGGAGATTACTCGATAGTTAATAGAAATTTCTTGTTTGCCCTTCTTACAGAGTACAAAGTTCATAATGCGTAAAGCATGAAGTATAAAAGAACATATCATTTCTAAAAAGAAACGGATAAAATTGAACTAAACCAAGAAACAATAAGCTGAAAATTATAAAATTGATAATTTTAGTAGCCAATACAAGTAGTTACAATCTACTAATTAATCTCCCAACTCTCTTTCTTTTCTAGTATTTCTTTTCAATTTCTATAGATACACTTTTAAATTTTGTAATTTCCAATTACTGAAAATTGCAAAAAAATATATTAAAAGAGAAGGAGAGAGAGATGGAAGTAAACTTAAAACTCTTTTAATCATAGACCAGGTCAAAAGGATCCATTTGACGGCGGTCGGGCAGATATTCGAACAGGAAGAGGCCGACCAGTACCAGACCCACCGCAACTGCTACAAGCCATACGACCCGACCCAGCACAAGTCCGACAACCCACATCCCCATCTGACCAACGGGAGCATAGACAATTGACTCGACCCGTTCCGTTGCAAGTCGGGCACCGTGAGAATGGACCAGCCATGGGTTTTTGGTCCATAACCGATTTGACAAGAACTGCTCCGGCTAGCACGCTAAGACCTGTTGCCAATTGGGTCAAGACCATTGGTCCCATTTTTCTTTCTTGTGTGAGGTAGATCAGACAGAGAAGAGAAAGAGAAGATGGTTTGGATTTGGAAGATTGAAATAAGAGAAGAGAAGGAAAGATTCTTTTCTGGTTACAGAAGTTAAACTGGTGTATGTTATTTTTTCTGTCTATTTTTTTTTTATATCGGAGTTGATTAATAAAGAGGTAATAGAATTGTACACGTAGACGCGTGAGTGTTTGGTGGTGGCTTTCCCCTTTGAAGAGTTGAAGCTAAGAGACAGGAATTATGTTTGGATGGTAGTGGACAAAGAAGATGGTGTTTTTCTTTAATTAAATCACAAATATAATAAGAATTTGTCTAAAAAATCTACTTCAAATTTCTTTTACCTATATAATGTTTTTAATTAGTTTTTGGAATATTAATTTTACTCTGTATGCCTATTTCTTTGCGTAATGATTGGGTATTGTTGCTTGTATTACTGGATTTCTCTAGATCTTGTTGTTTTATGAGTATATTGGGCTTGTGGATAAAACTTATACACAGCATTGATTTTCTTTTATTTTTTCTTTCTATGGATTCATGTGTGGACCATCTAATTGAGTGGATAGACCTGGATGAAATTTAAGATGTTTATTTATTTTTTATGCCAAGGAAAAATCATAATTCAATTGGATTAGATCTATTTCTGTGGGAAATATCTTAAAACAAATAAGTTGTTGACAAATCAAATTCATTCGAGGTCTCGAATAAACGCCATTAAAAAGCTTACTTTTTTTGCCAGAAACTTGAATTGATATATAATTTATTAAAATTTGAGTTGGTTTTGATTGATAAACAGCTTCCTCTATAATTTAAGTTTGTAGCATGTTTCTTTTGTTCGTAATTGCAATCTCCCCATTCCTCATATTACAAAGCATTTTCCCTAGTATCTGAATTGTAGAAAAATAAAATACCAAAGGAAATACTTCTGCGGAATCTTCTACTAAAGGCCTGGAGCCGCCATTCCTTCCATATTCACATAACATACCAAGTCAATTACAATTTGAATATAGTTATGCACGACCACCTCAACCTTCTATTTTGAGCATTTTATTCACATTTTTCCTCATCATTTAGACTTTGACTAGTAGGAGATATTGAGAAAAGAAAATAAATGTAGGCGAGATACAATTTTATGTGAGGCGGATTAAGATATAACATATGACATAGTGAGATTGACCTGAGTAGAGGATCTACAATGGACTCGCATGATTTTAATAAATGATTCCAATTAAGAAATTGCTGTAATCAGGCTACATATTGAGATAAGGCAACTTACAGTTCAAGCTGATATTCATACAATTTGCTGATGGGATATCTTCAGTCTCAACTGGAGGGATGCATGAGTCCTGATTAGAGTATGGTAAACACCCTCCATAATACAATCGTATGACCTCTGTTTCATTCTTTACGATGTCATAGTCAGTTGCATCCTTCCAACATCACTTCTATTTAGTAGTGGATTAATTAATCTTTATTGTGGTGCTTCAGAGATCTTCAACTGTGTCAATCTTCCATCAATCTGCCTTATTACCACCTTTAAATTGAATACTAACCAGTATTACAAAATTTTGGAAAACGAATAACTGAGCTCAGAAAACTTGTCTGATGTTGATGTTGATCCTTGAGGTTCTAATATACTCTAAGAAATCAGTTTCTTGTGAGAAATGCAATTCAAGAGGCGTGATTTCAGCATTTTCTTTGTCTGTGAAGATCCGAGGCACACCTGCAATACAATAATTAGAAACCAAAGCAATACATTAATAGATAGAAACATATAAAATTGCAGAAAGCCACTAGAATAACAATGTACACATAATGGTGTCAAATAAATGTTTTGCTTCTCCTTCCCCATTTTCATGTTTCCTCAACTATCCAAATATGTTGTTGCTCAACTGAAACCATTTCCAGCTGCAAGGTAGTGATAATGCTAAAAGATTCCTAGATCTCCCTGTTCTTTAGTTAAACAAAGATCCTCCCAACTGATCCAGTGCATCTTTCTCACCCCCATCAGACTCTCCACCAAAATGCTTATCATTTTATCAGCGGCAATTCCAATCCCTCTTAGCAAGAACTGTAGACCTAAAGCCCCGCCAACAGGTGAATTTATTCACAGCAGGACTTATGGAGAGCCTTTGGATTGACGTGGAGCTGCAACAACCTGGAAGCTTGGGAATTGCAATGAACATGGCACGAGCTTTAGAAAGGAAACAACAATGTACGCCATCAGGAAATATCCGAGTAACGGCTGGATGGACAGGCCCTAAATCCAGCGCTAATAGTGCTGTCTCTGCTGAAAATCGAAGCCACAAAGGGGTAAAGGGAGGGACAAACTGGCAGGTTCAGCAGCCAGCAGTTCAGGCAGCACTCCATCTCGATTTTTCAAAAAACTTTCAAGAGTGGAAATGCCTGGAAGAAGGGCTAAGGGGCTGTGTTTTAACTGTGATGAATCATAAATGCAAGACACTTTCTGGATTGAAGTACCCGACTCGGATAGCGAGCAGGATATTGAGGAAATTGTGAGGGATCCAGAAATTGGTTTACATGAGACAAGTGGAACCCGAAGCTCTCAAATGATGCAGTTGCAAGCTATTGTGGCAGGGTGGCTGATGTGGGTATTAGTGGATTTGGGCAGCACCCATAATTTTATCAGGGAAGGGGGTGATCCCAAAGATTGGTATAGTAGTAAGTAAAAGGCCAGGGCTGCAGATGGCCATGGCTAATGGAGAAAAGGTCCCTAGTTTGGGTATTTGCAAGGCAGTAACTCTACAAGTTAATTCTGATTTTTTTTATTGCTGACCTTTACTCTATTCCATTAGAGGGTTTTGATGTTGTCTTAGGGGTTAAATGGCTAAGTACATTGGGACCTATACTTTGGGACTTCGGAAACCTCACAATGAGCTTTGAGCTGGATGGGAAGCAAGTGCAATGGAAAGGGCAGAATCATAGTGCAGCATCGAGGGTGGCATTAATGGAGGGACAACATGCATTTTCCGTAGCTATGGATAATCTACTGGCTGAATTTGCAGATTTGTTTGAAGAACCTTCAGATTGCCTCCAAGTCGAAATTGTGATCATCGGATACCCTTACTACCAAGTTCCGGACCGGTGGTAGTGCGACCTTACCACTATCCTCATCTTCAGAAGGATGAGATAGAGAAGCAATGCGAAACAATGTTGCAGCAAGGAATAATAGGCCAAGTAGGTCCCCTTTCTCGCCGCCGGTGTTGTTGGTAAAGAAACATGATTGGACTTCGAGATTTGTGTGGACTACTGAGAGCTCAACAACCGGACCGTTAAGGACAAGTCCCAATTCCAATAGTGGACGAATTATTGGATGAGCTTCACAGAGCGCGATATTTCACAAAACTTGATCTTCGCTGGGGTTATCATCAAGTACGAATGAATTGCCGAAATATAGAAAATACCACTTCAATGGGGTGATGAAGCCAATTCAGCATTCTTGAACTTGAAGAGGGCTCTCTCTGACGCTCCCATTCTGAAATTGCCAAATTCTGAGGAAGAATTTGTAGTGGAGTGCGATGCTTCGAGTAGCAGTACTGGGGCAATCCTGCAACAACATGGGCAACCAATCGCATTTTTTAGCACGAAATTGGCTGATCACCATTATAAACTTGCAGCATATCAAAGAGACCTCATTGGACTTGCTAAAGTTGTGGCCCATTGGCGGCCTTACTTGTGGAGGAGGTACTTCCTTATCTGAACCGATCATTACAGTCTCAGATTCTTACTAGAACAACGAGTGACCACTTCACCTCAGCAACATTGGATTAGTAAACTGATGGGTTTTGATTTCAGGGTGGAGTACAAGGCAGGGAGACTCAGCTGGGCTGCCGATGCACTTTCTCGATGATAGGAGGACAACCAGCTCTTTGCAATCTCTCAGCCTCAAGCTGACATTTTTGATGCCATACGACAGGAGGGTACAACCTCGGACAGCTTGCAACAGCTACGAGAATGGATAGACAACGGAGAAGCCAGCATTGATTGGAAAGTAAGGGATGGCTTGGTTTTTTAAAGGGGAAAGTCTATCTGCTGCCCACTTCTCCCATGGTACAAATCATTCTTTCCAGCATTCATAACATGGCCCACGAGGGGGTCCAAAAGACCTTGCAGCGGCTGCGTGGGGATTTCTTTTGGAAAGGCATGAAGTCGACAGTAGAAGAATCTGTGTAGAGTTGCTTGAATGTCAACGCAATAAATGGGAAAATTTACATCCTCTTAGGCTCCTTTAGCCTCTTCCGGTGCCTCAACAAGTATGGGCTCACATCTCAATGGATTTTATAGAAGGATTACCTAAAGTTCAAGGAAAGTCAGTTTTGATGGTGGTAGTTGATAGGTTCTCCAAATATGCCCACTTCATTCCACTTGCTCATCCTTTCACGGCAATATTTGTGACCCATGTTTTATTTACATAAGTATTTCGTCTACATGGATTACCTAAGACAATTGTTTCTGATAGGGATAAAGTCTTTACTAGTCTCGTTTGGAAAGAATTGTTTCGTTTGTCTGGTACAAAGTTGGCATTTTCTTCAGCTTATCATCCTCAATCGGATGGGCAGACCAAGGTGGTCAATCGCACAATCGAGATGTATCTTCGCTGCTTTACTGGTGATCAGCCGCGATGTTCGATTGCATGGATTCTGTGGGCAGAATACTGTTATAATACTTCTTTCCACTCTTCCCTGCGAGCTACTCCATTTCAGGTGGTATATAGAATGGAACCCCCACGTTTGCTGAATTATCTTGCTGGATCAACAAGAGTGGATGCAGTTGACCATGCTCTTCAAGAAAGGGATTCGATTTTGCAATCAACAAGATAGTGATTGTTGCAAGCTCAACAGCGAATGAAGCTTACTCATGACGCTCATCATCAAGAAGTTTCCTTTGCCGAAGGGGATTGGGTATGGTTGAAGCTTCATCCTTACAGACAACTTTCCTTACGGCCCAAGGAATATCACAAGTTGTCTCCAAAGTATTTCGGTCCTTTCAAGGTATTGCAAAAGGTGAGCATTGTGGCATACAGGTTGGAGTTACCAGAGGGCAGCCGTGTTCATAATGTCTTTCATGTCTCACTTCTTAAGAAGTTCCAGGGAGAGAACCCAGTTGTGGTTACTCCACTTCCACCTCTTCATGATCGTTACTTGATACCTATTCCTCAATCTTTTATACGGTCCAGGCTTAACAGATGCAGACAAGAGGTGTTCGTACATTGGGAAGACGGTGCGAAAGAAAATGCAACTTGGGAAGGGACTTGCAACACTTCAAGAAGTTTATCCGGAGCTTGAGGAAAGCTCAAAGTCGAGGAAGGGAGAAATGTTGAGGATGCCTTTGTGAGCCAGGTCTACTCACAGAAGAATACAAGGACTTTAATTTTAAATTTAGTTATGTTAGGATTTATTTTAATAATTTTATTTCAGTAGTTTAGTTTCCTAATTGCATTCAGTTTAGGTTTCCTGGTTTCATTCAGTTTAGGTTTCCTAGTTTCATTATAATTCTCTTGTACACATTATACCTAATTAGGAGTCCTAAATAGGAATGTTTATTTCTTAAGCCTATTTAAAGAGAGGCTGTTATTAATAAAGGGCAGGCAGAATTTTATCAAAATTGCAGACGTGCTTTAGACTCTGTCAAGGACAGGTCTCTTGGCTGCCAGCATAGGTTCTTTAAAGAAAGGTGGGAAAACGGCCAAGGAAAAAAGAGAATTCCTTCCCGTGTCTCGACCAATGACTAGATCCTACGCTAGGGCCCATAACAGATGGAATCCTGCTTTCCATTATTTTCAAATTAAAAAAAGAAAAAAAAAAAGAACTTATCCATCTGTTGTGAACAGCTTCTTGAAAAGGATTCTCTATCATTGATATGAAGGACATATTACCTTTAAATAGTAGAACACTTCTCCGTTCCTTAAATTTAAATCTTTCAGTGAGGCCCTTGATTGCTAACACTTCTAATTTCAAATACAACACACCAGAAGTTTAATTCTGGAACATAAAAGGTTAGACCATTAAAGGGAGAGATTTTAATTGTCAGTTTCTTAGGAACATTTCACTATTAAATAGGTTTTCCTTTGTTGAAGATAAAATTTCAGAAGGTGAGAACATGACCATGAGTATTCTAACTACATAATTTACATCTTCATTATCATTAAATCAATAAATTCAGAAGCTGAAAAGTAGCATTTACCGTGAAAGCATTCCCTTGCTTCTCCAGCCATGAGCATTACATCACCACTTTGGAGAAACATTGCTAATGGTGGATCCTCCCTACTTTTCCCTCCCAAAAGGAAAATAGCCTTGCAGCCCAAACTGAGAGACAAAATATACAGTTAGCAAGCAATACTCTTCTTCTTTGTATTGAAGAAACATGAATAATAAGATAGAGATTACCAATGTACCTCATGCTTACAATAGGCTTACTCCAATCAGCTTCCATGTCATCCAAATGACCCCCAAGCGTATCACCTAAAAGAGATATAAGCAATGTGAATGATGATTTATAAAAGCTTGTCCATGAATATATCTATCTTGCTTTTCAGCTTCAGTCAATTTAAGAGCACGGTGAAATCAACGTCTAACAACTTAACCTAAAAAACACGCATAAAGAATGTTTTATGAAAAAAATTCAATCAAAAGTTACCTGATCCAAAATAGTTAACAATTGCAGCTTCTGGGTGGAACTCTTCTCCCCTAGGCATTGCAGGAGCAGCCAATCTTTTGGCCAGCTGACAGAGTGCATCAGGGATCTTGTTATGTAGGAGAGATACATTATAATTCCGCTATATCAAGGACAAAAATGTCTTTAGAAATTATTGCAATGGTTAAGTGTAAAAGATGAGAGTAAAAGATGCAACTATGCAAAAAAGTAAGAACTGATGTGTAATTACCTTAGACCAGTCAAATTGGAGACCAAGGGTACTCCAGCGCAGCTTTCGCAATAAATTTGAGGCTGTAACGGATTTACATACCTTTCCTCTTGATAAAGCAGCATGTTCCTCATAAAATTTCCATCTATGAGCATCTCCATTGCTTACAGACACATTAGAATCCAAACTGGAAGGTGCATTCTCATCCTCCATAAGCATTTTACTTTCCTTCGCTGCAGTAAATAAATCATGTATAGGACCATATATAGCATTGTGATTTGTCCTATTAGGAGGCTGAGGGAAACTTGTCAAGCTCTCTCTTATCCATAGGCATTGTTCATCAACACTCAATGCTCCAGGAATGAAATAAAAACCTTCAAAAAGAAAGTAACTTAATCTTACACCTCTTTGAACACATTTTTTTAATGTAACAAATCCATCTGTGACACGACATGGGAAAATCTCTCTTAAACTTCCAATTATTTCTTTTTATTTACATTAGCTACTTGTTTTACAGTGAAGAAATACAATTAACACACAAATTCAAAATTAATTAGATTTAAAGCATAACCAACAAATGGATTTCAGAATAAGTGATAGATATATAACATATTAGTACCAGGGCGAGTCTCCAAGCAAAATACAGGACGATCAAAATCGCCTTGAAATGCAACAATACCATCAGGAAGTTCACTGTTCTGATAGAAAGAGTTCAAAATTGACCTGAAATCTAAAACCTCTGACAAATCCACTTGTCTCGGTCTCTTTTTCCTGCAGAAAATTTGCTAATTAAATCCTAAGCTCAGTAGCAAAAAAAAAAAACAACAAGAACAGCGGTTTCGATTAAAGAAATTGAGAATAGCTTACTTTTTAGATGATTTAGAATCGTGATCGTAGTACAATTTGTACTTCTTCTCCGCTCTCCGGAACGCTGTTCGTTCCGCGTCTTCGGTGATTTTATGGGAACCGTACATTTCAATTAGTCCTGCGATGGACGAGGGAAATTTTTCAAACTTAGGGTTTTTTTGAAATTGTATGTCGTCTTTGTAATCTTACAGAACCAGGTGATTTCCTTTATATTTGAATACGACACTATCTGGACTGCGTTTTGCATAAAGTACATTTGACCCATCCTACAATTATGTTGCTTTAATCTTACGACATGTCGTTGGATTGCACGACGGTCGTTGGGTCGCACGACATTTGCTTATCACTTTTTAAAGCAAAAACTGCATTCAGTCATGATTCAAGTCAGTTCCCCCACTTGCAATTACCTCGAATTCTATTTTACTTTTAAATATTAAAAGACTTTATATTATTATTACTATTCTAAAAATCCTATTTGTGATTATATATCTAATATATAATATAATTTTTAAGTTAAAGATTAAGAAAATCTTTATATTAAGTTTTCTATGCATCAATATTTATTCTGCCACTCAAAAGCCATCTAGAAAAGGCAAATGAACATGATAAAAGAAAAAAAAAAAATTTAAATGATAAAATAATAATTATATATTTAACTATTTTTAAGTAGAATTATGAGGGTATTTGGTTTAAAAGTTTATATAACTGAATATCTATATTAACGTGTTTAGTAAAAATTTAAAAAATAACTGCTAATAGTCGATTTAGTCTCAATTAACTGTTGATTGTATCAGTTATATTTTAGAGCATTTTCTTATCAGCTCAGCTGATAGCAAATTTATTTATTTATTTATTTAGACACTATTATTTTTATTAAAACTTATTAATAATAATTTATTTTAAATTGATCTTATATAAGTAAATTTTTATATTTAAAAATAAATAATAATTATTTTTAATAGTTAAATAATTATAATATTTAAAATTAAAAAAATTTACTCGTGAAATTTAAATTTAAATTATTCTTAAAATAAATTTTATAAATATTTTTAATAATAAATATAATTGAGCTATAAAGATTAATTATAATATTTTTAATTATTATAAATTATTTTTATTAATTTATATCATTAAATATAATATAATAAAATAAAAAATATATTTAAATAAATTATATTTTTAATGGTCATTCAACGGACTAACAACAACCGCTAATAAAATTTTATCAAACGGTTTAATTTGTCAACTATCAGTCACCAAATACCAGCTACCAATTACATTGATCGGCTAAACTAAATACACTCTAAATATCTTCATAAAAAAATTTCTATTAAATTGCTTGTACATTAATTAAAAGAATACTAATATAATTATTTATACATTTGTCCAAAGCCTATATTACCAGGATTGAAAATACTTAATTCGAAAAAAATATAATAAATTAATTAAAATATGAGACTGAAATATCATTAAAAGAAAATACTTTAAATATCATTTTGGTTTCCCTAATATTTTATTTGGAAAAAATGAAAAAGACAGAAAGACAAATAAGTTTTATTTTCTATTAGTGCTTTTGCTATACCATGGAAAAATTTGAAAAGAATTAAAAGATATGAATTCCACCACTTATTTTTCATTATCTTTTTATTGTCTTAGATCTTCATTTTTATAATTTCTTATAAGTTCCAATTGTTGAATAGATGCATTATATTAAAAAATTTAATAAAAAATATATAAAACAATTATAAAATTTAATTAAATAATGTTTTTATTATTTAAGTATAATATTTATAGTAGGGATCTTTTCTTTTTTTAACAGTAAGTAATCCACTCAGGTACTGAATGCAACACGGAGACGAGTAATATACTCATTCGTAACGATTAACGAAATAAAACGACAAAATATTTCCACAATTAATCTCGCACTTTAACAAACCAAGACGGTAACGATGATGACGGAAGTGAGAAATATTTCACTTCTTCAAACACATGGCATTTTACGAATTAAAATTTCTATCCCTTCCGCAGGAAATCGGCCAAAACGATGACGAAAGTGATCCGACCACTCACACCCTCTTTTGTCACGCCATTATTCCGTAACGGTTTTCACCGAACAGACAAAAAAGTCCCTAACATATGCAAGCAATCAATCCCCAGTAAGATGGTTAATATTGTCTTTCAAGTATCTCTGACCTTTGACTCAAAATGCGCACTCCATTTTTTTATACATCCACAACAAACTGCCATGTCATAAATGACGACCGATGGAACGAAACAAAAATATCCGGAGAATCGAATGGCCAAAACCAAAAGCAAAGTAAATAAAACCTTTCGAAATTAAAAAAAAAAAACAGAAAATTAATCAATCAAAAACGAGAAAATGGCTTGCAGCAGGAGTATTATGCGTTGCTCTGTGTTCATAACTGAGCCATGGGTGAGACCTCTTAATCATCAGAACCGAGCTCTGTTTTCACATCAATCGAGGCACAGATGGAGCTGCGGATTTTATAGAAGAAGAAGTATTAGGGCTCGAGTTTCTCACTTCTCCAAACTAAGCTACGTTAATTGCTCTTATAATGATAATAACAATACTGAAGATGGACAAGAGCAAGGACCGCCTCAAGAAGCTGTTCTTAAAGCTATATCAGGTTAAATTTTTAATATACTAACTTTTTTCGTTTGATAATGTGATACTTGTGGTATATTTTGAAATAAGAAAGGATTAGTTGGTAATTTGCTATACTGATGGATAATTTTTTTGGTTGTGTTTGGTTATAGAGGTTTCAAAGACGGAAGGGAGGGTTGGGCAGACTACGAATGTGGTTATTGGAGGTACAGTAACCGATGATTCTACTAATGAATGGCTCGCTTTGGATCAGAAGGTAATTTCGTTTGTTGCTTTGCGCTTCTATAACATTCTAGAAAGTTAGAAGCTTTGTTTGGAATTTGATTCAAAGCTTTTATTTTACATTATAAATTTATTGTACTTGCTTAGTTGTGTGTGTATAAAGAATGGTTATAGCATTTATTATTGTTTGGAAAATGATTTTAATTAATTTGCCAATAGAATTGTTGACCTTAAGTTGTGGCCTCTCACTTGCTAGGTAAATTCATACCCAACGGTTAGAGGTTTTACGGCGATTGGAACTGGAGGTGATGATTTTGTGCAAGCTATGGTTGTCGCCGTTGAATCTGTAATTCAGCAACCAATTCCTGAGGTATGTACATCGCTAATTCGTTGGAGGAATAAAAACTTTGAATTGGCATGTCAGTGCAAGTACGTTTTGTTATATATCACGCTCTCACCTTATTCTCTTGCTGCGTATACTTGAAGGATTTTGGACTCATTTAAGGTCTTGCATGGTACTTCTTTTTTTGTTCTTCCTTGTTTTGAATAAGTGGCAATTGTTATGCAACATACTAATGAAAAATGTAATAGAGAAAAAACTTTGTAGGATGTGAATGAATAATGAGGCAAGCCTTTGTTCTCACGATTGGAATTTCATAAATACGTACCTTAAATACTCAGTATGTAGTACCATAAAGCATGAGAACAATTGAGCAGAGTGTCTGCTGTCTACGGATTTAAACATTTAATAGTTACTTTTTTATGCCATCCTAGATGGGAGACATTATGCAATGAATGATCTTTTAAACCGGCAATGATTAGTGTTTTGCCTGGTCAGATTGATTGCACTCGTTTAAACTAGTTTGAATGAAAGAAATGTCTGGTCACCAGATAAGTGGGGAAGTTATCAGAATTTAAAGATCACAGAATTTACTAGGCATATGCATAGGGAGTACAGACTGAAGGAGACGAATGGAAACTATAAATCTCATTCAACTTAAGATGGTTTTGTTATTTTGCCAACAGTTGATAAAATTTTCTTAAGAAAACATTAATTGGGATTTCGAAATTCAAAAGTAGATGATGCTAGTGTCATTTGTAAGGGAGCATCTACCATTAGGGATCTGTATGTGCAGAAGAGTGATTTCACTTGGTGTTTCTGCCATATGAACCCTTCTTTTAGTATTATTTTAAGGTCAGCTTTATTCCTTTATTATTTGGAGAGATTATTGATCCTGCTATGTTTAATTATATAACATGAATGAGGATATTGATTATATTTTCTGAGAAGCCTTGTGAGATAGGACTAGAATGCAAGCAATATAAATCTTTTTGTAACGCTCAAGGGTAGTTATCCTGCCCACAAAGTTAAGGATTGAAGAGTAATATGCAAGATATAGCATCCGGCGAGTATACGAGTTTGTAACTAGTGTAGAGTGAGGAGTTCTGATGATGGCAGATAAATTTAGGAAGTTTGGCCATTATGCCTTCACATAGGGGCAATGCACATTTTTTCTTTTCCTACTTCTCTTTAACTATAACTCTGGCAATAGGAAATATTCCTTCTTCTTATCTTCATATTCCAGGTACACAGTTCCTGTGACTTGCTTTGCCAGTGATTTGGGATGGAACAATTATAACTCTCTGCTTGGAAAGATATGCTTGATTGCTAGTAGCGATTGTCGTTATGGATTGTATGGAATTTGGTTGGCATGCTCTGATATTTGGTATCTTATATGCTGAGAAACAAAGTTCTTGTTAAAGAGAAATATTGTGGGTTACAGGATTGATTAGTGATTGCGGAATTGAGAAGTTGCTCTATTTAATTATTGGTGATCTGTTTCAAATGTTTGCTTGTTTTAAAAGTTTCTTGCTATTTTGGCATAGATAAAAATGCTTATCATTGCCATACACACTCATGTTATTCTTTGTCTGCTGAATGTGCGACAACCACTGGAATTAGCCACCTATAGTAGTTTGAATTGGGAATAAATATCAAGTTGGAATGATCATTATTTCAGGGTCACGTGAAGCAGAAAGTATCATCAAGGGGGAAGTATGTGTCTGTCAACATTGGTCCAATTCAAGTTGTTTCCAGTGAACAGGTCTCTCTCTCTCTCTCTCTCTCTCTCTCTCTGTCTCTCTGTCTCTCTCGCGCGTGCACACCATACACCAAAGAAAAAAAATGGAGGAACAGCATCAATGAAGTAACACTTTTCACTCTCTCATGGAAAAAGCTCAAAAATATTGATATGTAAGAGGTTTATACTTAAGATCTTTAACATCTTCTCCTGGACATCCCTGCCAAAAGAGAAGGGGCAAACTAAACTGGGGGAGAAAAGACAATTATATGATACTTCATAAGATCAGGAAAATCCTAAATGAAAACTATTTACTGCCAATAGATGATATGCTGTATACTTTGTTCCTTGCATTTATGTTAAGAATCTTCTTTTTTGGTTTGCTGTCCAGGTCCAAGCTGTATACAATGCCATGAAGAGAGATGAGCGGATGAAGTACTTTTTATAGTATGAAACTTCCTTTTTTGTATAGAATCTGATAATTTGGGCTTCATGATTGCCCTTCGTCCTCTAAAATTTCCTTTACTCCTTAACCTCTCAGTTAGTTTTGTTCTTTGATTTACTCATAACTTCAGTAATTAAGTAATCATGATTCATTAGGTTCTGTTCCATACTTGCACAAAAGATGTATATTATAGCGATTTGACAGTAAGCAAGTTTTTCTGTTCATTCTCTGTAATCTTACATTTAAGTAGCAAATTGGTTATGGATAAGCATTGCCTTGAGCATGTGAAATCAATCAATTCCATCTTTACTTTTGTGGTTCTAATTACTAGAGGGGGGCACAAGAGTTGTTTGAGTATGAGCTTATTAGTACCAATGTCTAGTTGATAGTCCTTGAAGTCCAGAGAATGTGGAAATAGTGGATAAATGTTGGCCCCTACTAATGTTGCCTCCTAATTGGCAGGTAGTTCTATCATTACTGCCATATGCAACAACAAATCTTCCGTCATTTTGTTCCTATTTCAAGGGTCCGCCTTCTGAAGTATTGTTATTGATCATTACCCATTTGACCATGTAAGATTGCTGAGTCTGATTTTCTCCTTGTTTCCATAATCATTGGCTGGATTTTAATGCTTCCATGTAGATCTTGCATCCTCTGGTAATTAGCCACCATATAACCCTCTAGTGGGTTTTTTTCTGTTCGGGTGAAGTGTTCTCTCCATTTGCACTTATCAATCATCACGTTTTTATCAGACACTATTTCTATTGCTTTAGTCAAAGCAGTCATTGCCATTATGTCATGAATTTTGGTGACTTCTTATTATAAAGTAGATTGACATAAACATCTTGTAGATATATGTCGTAATCTGATGTTGATTGGAGGAGTGCTGAGAGAGTAGTTGCTGAAAAATGCTTCTAAGATGCTATTTGAACTAAATTCCAAATGCATGATAATTTATAACCACTGTTGTGTTCTGTTGGCAATTTGTTTCACAGAGCCTTGACTGATCCTTGCAGGAGCGTTAAGAGTAAAGATGCTGCCATGCAGCCAATTGATTTACGCCCTATGCATCAGAAATTAAATTTTTTAAAAGCATAGGAAGGACTATTGATTTGACTTTCAAGTATCTCATATGTCTTGACCAAATACATAATGCAAATGCATAGGATTAGGGCACTATTGCACATTCACACAGGCATATTTTCATACAGAGAAGAAAACAAATACATCTCAAAATTCCAATATATAAAATGACAACAGCAAATTTGTAGGCTAATGAACTCTCAGAGTGAACAAATCAATAATATTCTAAGCTCTGTTTGGATTGCAATTCCAGTTTGGATGATGAATAAACAGTATAATTAGAATTCATCTGCCCCAATTCCAATCCCAAATTCCTATTTCAGAATTGCCAAATGCCACCTAATTGATGCCAAAGCAACATTTTCTAATCTAATGGCTAACAATTTTTCTAATTAGTGACATAGACTGACTCCATGACAAGTCCTTTTCAACCTAAAAGAGATTCCTCACTCCTTCCCATTTTTATTACGTGGCCTCACACCAACCCGAATGGATCGTAAGCATAACGTTCAAATTTTAACGTCTTCAAATGCTCTACCAGTCACCATCTCATCATAATTTTTCATACTCTTTTCGAGACTTAGCATCCCCTTATTGATAATAATTGTGCAAATTGTTGCCATTACGTTTGCTCTCTGTATGTATTAGCAACTCAGATTGATAGGGTTTAGGCAGGTAGTCCAAATCACTTTAAAATTTTAAATTCCCCCTTTCTTCAAAATAAAAAAAAGTTATAGGTTTGACCGCAACCGATTATAGTATCAAATGAGTTTTAGTAGTATATTACTTAAATCGAGCATTATAGGAATATGCTAAACTCACTTGCACAAAATCATTGGAGATACTTGCCCTATTATTAGATACCTCCAATTCAATTTTCTTTATTTAATAGAGGCTAACATATTGTGCGGTTGTTAATATTACTCGAACTTTATATTTCTTTAATTTTCGCAAATATGAATATCAACTAGTTCCTACCACTTTTACAAATTCAAATATTTTTATACTATGAAATGTATTAATAAAATGAATTAAAAAATAATTCACCGATTCATAGCTCTATGTTACTGGCAAATGCTGCCGTCACTAGTGAGCTTTTCTCTATTTGTCATGATTCTTTAAAAATTCAACTATGCAAATTCTTTAATCTATTTCTGCTACAAAATTTGTTTATACGGTAGTGGAAGGTCTTCACATCAACCTTTGTGGCTTTGTTCATTCTCCTTTCTGCTTTTAAACAGCTTTATAATTTAGTCTTTCCTGGTCTGTCTGTCTTGATCTTTAAGAAAGAAGCAAGAACCACGATGGTGAGTGATTTTGAACAACTTATTCTAAATGGAAAAGCTAAGGTACTTTTATTTGCCTGTTTTCGAGTATTTTCTCGGCCAATTTAGTACGTTTCTTGCATTCCTGATATGGGGATTTCTTATATGTTCAGGATACAGCAGAAGCAGGAAAACAGGAAAAACCACAAGCTTCACCACTCCTAAATGGCAGACCAAGCAGCATGATCATAAAGGCAAGTTATATTCTTTTGTATCTTTCCCCTCTTTTTTTTTTTTTTTTCTTTATTTCTCTCTTTTGGTGTCTATGACAGTTCATAGCTTAATTAAGCTTTTGCCTTGATAACAGAAAGCACATACAGTAATTCCAGCTCACTTGATAGCTGAAGCAATATCAACAATTCGTGGCCTTGATCTGAGATGGTCAGGACCAATAACTCCTACAGAAATGGAGTACGTCAGGCAATATGTTTTTGCCAAATACCCTCAGTATAGCCATGGAATTGTAGAAGAAGGAGACACAACTGATCTCATTGCCAATCTCAATGGTAATGAAGAATCATCAGAAGTTACTCAGGATGAAAAGCGAAATATTTCTCCGAAGAATCTTGGCTCTAAAGATTACTCTCCTTCTTTCACTCGCAGCCTCTCTGATCTTGACAAAACTCAACTGGAAGCATCAAGACTATTAGATATTCTTTCAAAGAAAACTTCCTTTCAGGGGAATTTCATTTCAATCCCAGAAATTCAAGCTCAAAATAGAGCCCTGAAACAATGTGGTCTTAGTGAACATGATTACTTGGTCATTTTCATGCCAAACTACAAGGATGCTATGGTTATGATTGGAGAGAGCTACCCTTTCTTCAAAGGCAACTACTACATGACCATTCTTGGTGAAGAAGTTGATACAATAAGAGAATTTGCAACTCATAAAGAGTCAAAGGTTATTCCTATGCCGGAATCTTGGTTAGACTTGAGGATTAAAGGTTCACAACTCAGCCAATATTTCAGAAGGAAGTGCAAGTACATTCCTAAAGGTCTGTTCTCTTATCCAGTTACTGTGAATGAGACCAGATACTCTTTGCATTGGATTTCTGAAGCACATAGAAATTCTTGGCATGTTCTTCTTGATGCTACTGGCTTAGTTTTCGGCGAGGATCGGCTTGCTCTCGCCCTTCACCGGCCGGATTTTGTGCTATGTACACTGGAGAATACACATCCTCAGCCATCAAAAATTACATGCCTCCTGGTCAGGAAAAGGTCATTCGATAATACCTCTGCATCTTTGGCATAGGTTCTTCTTCAGACCAATAAGGATGTAGAGATGAGGCTGGCTTAATTTTACTCTGTATCTTCTCCTTTTTTGAAGAAATCATATATTGTCCTTCTTCAATAATCCTATATTAAGTGAAAATTGTTCTGTGCCATTAGCAAATTGCTATGATTCTGTGCAAGAGAGAACCTCAAATAGCTGAACAGAATTTGATAAACAGGATACAAAAAAAAAAAAAAAACCCTTTGCAAATCCTTTACCATAGACAAAGCTATCATCAAGAATCATCCTGATCAATTATTGTTCTTTTCCTTCTAAAAAAACTTTCGGTATATCAAGTCCAAGCCTTTGAAGTGTCATTAATAGCAGGACCTAGTTTGTACAATCTTTGACAAGTTTTAAAAGTAAAGGGCCCAATTCTGCTTTACAAACAGCAGAAAAACAGTTTGAAATTTAAAAAGATTGCACCTGCTCCTAGCCCTACTACTCCTACACATGCATCTATATATTGCAGGCCCAACTTTTTTAGACATTATTTGGAATGATGTAAGATATAGATCTGAGCAAATAAAAGTAAAAATTCACCGTAAACAAACTGTGCAGGCAAAAAGAAAAGGATATGAAAAGAAGCTTTTTAAACCTTTTGGTGCCATGTGTTACTTCTGCATAATGCTGACTTGAATTAAAAAGCAGTTGACAAAGAAAATGGCATCCCCGCAATCACTACACTTATTTATGCAACATTTCAGTAACAGATAAGGACACTTGTCCAAACACTGACGGTCAGATGATACCAAATAGCAGTAGAAAAAAAGAAAGTGAGCTAAACAGTGAGGAGGGTCCTTCCTATTAATAGGTAGATGCTCCCATTGCCCATTCGAAAGTAGAGAAATAAGCCTGGAAAAACCCGCCTCTGCCCAGACACAGTTATCAAAGTAGTCACATAGTACTGCGGCAGCAATGTAATACTCTTTTTTCAAAATCTTTTTCCCTTTCATTTCTCCTTTAAAAAACGAAAGGTACTCATCCATCCACCTGCACCATATTTATTTCATTAGTAACTATTATTGTTCAGAAATTTAAGTCCTTTTCTTTTAATTTGTCTTACATTATAGTCATGTTTTATTAATTAATATAAACGTTATTACATACATTTAGTTTTTATGGTTATATTTTCAAATTAAAATTAATAGTTTTTATGGTTATTTTATAAAATTAATAATTATAATAAATATTCCTTAAAAATCATGCTAATGTCATTATTAAAATTTTTTATAATTTGTATATAATTTAAAAGTCGACTATTAATTAATTTAATAGACAAATGATATGCATTTTTTAAAAATTAGAACTTATTAAATGCATTTCACTCAGTCTATTTATTCTGATGAGTTTTAAATATGAAACATAATTCAAAATTAACAAATTTTATCTTCTTCCGACCTATAAATAATTTAACAGACCATAGCAACAGCAGCAGTAAAAATTGCATCCACCGAGGCACATTTTAGCAAAACGAATCGCCGGTCAGGCTCACATTAGCAGCCGGAGGCAGTTCAAAATGCCATAACCTACCGACAGCCTTGACTAAATATTTCCTACATAAAAACTCCTCCGCATAAATCTTCTCAACCTTCCTATCCACATCGTGCAAGAACACATGCGTCGCACCGGAAGCTTTCCTCGCTCTGGCCATAACCGCCGCAGAGAATATCGCCGCCATTCTTCCAGGGGCTTCATTGAAGTATCCTCGCGGCGCGTCAATCATGATAAGGTCCCACTCCTTGTCATAAACCTCATCGGGCAATCCAGTCAAGGCGAGCTTGCAGCGATAGTTGCCGCGTAAATAAGCTTTACTCGGCAAACAGTAAGGCTCGGACCGGTAACTGGAGAGCAACTGGTTAGCCTCCTGTAGCTGCGTCCGGTACTGGACGGCGTGAGCGTGAAGGGTGGGGGCGTTCGCGAGGACAGTTTGGATCCATTTGGGATCTTCTTCGAGGAAAAGCGTAGTACCATGTGGATTAAGAGAGCTCCACATTAAGGAGTCATGACCGAGGCCAAAAACAAGAAAGTTGCAAGGAGCAAGAGACTTAAGAACATTGAAAGTTACAGAGATTTCGCCCAAGGATTGTTGCGGGACTACGCGTGAAGTGGCGTAGTGAATGATTGCTTGGAGCTGGATTGGGGTTGCTGCATATTCTGCAGTGGCGCGACCATTTGAAGTGGCTAGTGAGCACAGAAAGGTCATATCTGCTGTGCCTGATCGAATAAATGTAGCCAGCATCAGCCCGCCTATTATTAGACCCATGATTGCAACTATAAGGACCCATAATTTTTCAGGACGATAAGTAATGCGATTCTTCATTATCTTCTTTTTCTTTTCTTGTTCTCGTTTGAAATCTGTGTCAAGATATGTGGTCTTGGAGGGTTATGCAGCTTTATGTGTGTGTGTATTTAAAGAGAAGGGTTAAAAAAAAATAAAAGATATTATTTGAATGGAGTAAATAGTGATGGCAAAGGAGTGGTACCCACGTTCTGTGGAACGTTGTCAAGGTCTTGGTATGGTGTTTTATTTTGTTTGGGAGGGATCATGTAAACATGATGATATTTGTTAATGCATGATTAGATGTGGTATATTATTAGACAGATAAACTCTTATGTTGTATATTATTTATAAATAAAGTTTTGCTGTTAGGTTAAAGAGCTTAAATGGGGTCCGATTTAGGTTTATAAAAATATGCTTCTATTTAGAAAACCCTGATTACAATCTTAGCATATTTTTTATTTTGGCAAAATAATCTTTAAAAAACCAGTTTTATCAATTTTGATTATCAGTTTTGCTATTCTTAATACGGTGCTCTAAAAGAAGTCGTGATATAAATTTTTTCTGAATTTTATGGGTTTTTAAAGGAATGTTATCAAATTTTTTATGGATACATTTTTTTTGTAAATTTGGGTTGGCTGAAGAGAACATGAGGAATGCCAAGAATTTTGATTTAAATTTGATTTTAGCTTATTGGAAGACATTGACGTATTTGAAGAAGGAACTTGGAAGTTGCAGCCAATAAATTGCACTCCTAGCTATTTGGTCATTTTCACATACAATAATGCTTAAACATCACATTCTGTGGCGATTGATGACCCTGTATGAAAGAAAGAAAGAAAAAAAAAAAGAAGTCACTCGTTTTAGCAAATTGGACATCAATTAGTGGGGTTCTCACGGATTGTTATTGACATTAAAAGGACTGAAAAGCTATAGTAATTGAAAATTGGTTTTGTTAGTTCAAGGTAGAAAAGTAGTAGAAACCAACAAGTGTTCGAAGAAACATGCACGAATTGCCGCAATTGGTGGGTAGAAAATTAAAGGAAAAGGAAATTTCTCTTCTTCTTTTTTGTACCAATACTAAACAATAGACTACTATGTTTTAGAAAGATTTATCTTTTAAATTAATATTGCCTATACAATTTACTTATTATTTCCATAAACAAGGGCTCGGTTAGGTTATCTTTATGATCATAGGATAGAGAAGACAAATTTTGATCCATTCTAATACAAAATTCGTCTCCATTTTAGATTTAGCAGGACATTTCTGTCCGTTTATAGCAATAACGGTTCTGTAGAAGTAGTTGCATTGTTTGTAATTTTGGGCTATATGGGTATCCAAGCCCATGAATTTTGTCCATAGAAATCTTGGAGTATTTGTATTTTTAGGCTAGGTGTGGGTATTTCAGAGCCCATTGGACTAGCTTTTATTTCTTTTCTTATCCTTAAAGGAAACAGATGGATTAGAGGGGCCAAGGCTCGAAAATATACAGGAGGGATCATAATGCAGCAGAAGAAGCTATTTCTACCTAGAGCACGAGAGCCAACAGCCCAAACAAGAACACAATATGAAGGGTCCGAAAAACAAGAGCCCATGACCCATAAGACCCTATAAACTGGATTTAAAGCCTAAGAAACAAACGACACTAAAGCCTACTTTCATAGAAAAGATATTAATAAATTAGTCCCGACTATAAAACTTGTCACTAGAAACATCCATCTTTTTCCCAAACTACGATGACAATTGAAACTAGAGATCACCAATCCCTTTTGCATCGGAATTGATTTGGTATTCCATGACACCCCCGTCATGTATACTTCGTTGAATTTGACCACAACCATTAAATGAAAATTTTATTAATAAATATAAATATAAAGTTTAATAATATTTATATTTTATTTTATCAATTATATAATTTTTTAAATAAGTTGACAATTTTATTTTATTAAAAATAAAATTTTATAATATCAGTATCATGTGATACTAAATTATGATCTTTTTTATATCATTAAATTTTTATTGTATCTCTGATCTTTCAACAAAAGCATAAGGTTTTTCTAATAGGGTTGCAAAAATTATGGAGATAACCTGATGCATTATCAATTGCTTGACCGCCATATAAAGAGACTAGAAAGGCCACCTTTTGTGGATGTGGATGGTGGAGAAGCCATCGACAACCGCCCAAAAGAAAAAACACTAGACTAGAATAATAAGAGAAAACTGCAGAAAGAAAAAAACATATTAATTAATTAGAGTAAGTGTATAAGGATATATTGTAGTTTCATCATTTTATGATTTTTAATATGTGATTTTTTTAAATAAAAAGAAATATATATTTATAAATTGTGATAAAAAGAATATCACTGTTAAAATATCTCGATTTGCAATGGTTCAACCACATTTGCGTTGATCAGTCATTATTATTATATAGTCCGTATTTGATAAGACGAGTTTGAAGCTTAACAACTCATAATTTCAATATTTGACTGTTAAATTACGATCTAAAAAATTATAAATTGGATGATATCGATTTAATTTTGAAAAAATAATATTTTAAATTGTTAAATTCTAAATTTATATTATCAAATACGAAAAATATGATAACGATGATTAATAAGAATGAAAGTAGTTATATCCTCACAAATCAAAATTTTTTAATGATAAAATACTTCTCTTATTATGATTTGCAATTACACGATCTGAAAAAAACTGCATTGATACTAAAAATTATGAAATGATAAAAAATTATTTTTATATGATTATATAATAGAATTGAGTGGTTTAGGGGACACATCAAACATTATTATGATTTTTCCTCGCAAAAATGAAAATATCTAATTCTCTGTCAATTCTTCCATTAAGTGGACGCAAAGGAAGTTGTGCACTTAATCGAGCCACGTGTATAATACATAAAGTCCATGAGACAATTTGGGTTCTCAACTGGTTGGTAGACTCACTAGTCTCTTTACTTGTTTAATTCGTATTTTTTTTATCTGTTTAACTGCTATTTTTAAATATAATTTTTGCTTATAAATTAAAATAATTTTAATTTTTGGTTTTTAGATTTTAGATTTTCCTTATATATTAAAATTTATTTTTATTTTTTCAAAACACAGTTATGTCGTCAGTGGTCTTCATCATCATTTTGTGGCAGCTGATTAGCAAATTTTGTGGCCCATAAATGAGACCCCACGGGCCACTTCTCAATTTTCACTCACAAATTATTCACATTAATATTGCTTGAATTTATTTTTGACTGGATTAATTACCATCAAATAAACAAGTATTAAGTAATTTTTATTATTAAACAGGAAAGACAGAATCATAATTAAGCCATAACTTCAAGAATTTTATAATAATTAACTTTGCATTTTTCTAACTTTCAAGTATTGTACAGTGAATGATGTAATTGTAATTTCAAAGTTTCTTTTATTAAAGTCTAGGTCAATGGTCTTCGTCATCATTGTGGCAGCTGTGGCAGAATTTGTTGCCCATAAACGAGACCCCATAGGCGACTTCTCAATTCTCACCCACAAAACTATTCACATTTATATACCCAATATCGTACCTTATACTTTAATTACTCTAATCAAATGAAACAGAAAATTCAAATTGTTCTGATCTTATTCTCATCTCCTAAATACAAACGAAAAGAGAATTCGACCCGTCAAATCAAAAGATTCACAGAACTGAAATCAAAAATTCATTACAAAAGAATTAGAAACATACTCTACCAATGTTGGTTTCCACTGTTAATTAAATGTTATCCTAAGCGTATTGAGATTTTCTTCCCTACTTCTCCAGTCGCAGCCAAAGTTGATTACATATTGTAACGACTTTCCTTCCATCCAAACACAACCATTCTCTACTGTTTGTTTTATTTTATCGGACAAAGTGATAGAAGGCTTGGAATTCATGAGTTGAAAACAGCTGCTATCTCTAATACATAGGATATACTTTTTCACATTAATACATTTCATTTAATAACTGGAATAATTAATCATGAAATCCGAATTAATAATAGTGGCAAGATTGTTTTGCTTTTTAAAAAAGAATTTCGGAGTTTAAATATTTATCTTTCGCTTTTTTTTTTTTTTAAAGAAAATTTATCTTTTGCGAATGTTCTATTTATCTAATATTATATATAATATTTCTAATTAGACTATTTTTAATATTTTATAACTATATAATTTTATGAGAATATTATATATCATATATTAAAATAAAATATTTAATATCTAATATTTTTTATTCAGCATTAAATATTTTATTATTTTTGTAAGGGATGTAAATAGATAATGATCGCATTTATGATATGACATTCTGACTTCTATATAAGCTTAAGAAAAATAAAATTTAAATCAAAGGCAACCCTAGTCCTCCAATTAGATGCACACAACAAAGAGTTATTACAACTGTGCCACATATGTAGTAGTACTAATACACGTGTTCCCATGTTTCTAAACTTCATTAAAGGCAAAGCTCTTCTCCACTGGAAAACCAACAACTACCCCAAAATCACCTTAAAGACTTCTTATTACACCCTCAACAACCTTGATGGAGCTCCATTTATAACTCTTCACTTTCCTTGTTCTACTACGACAACTCCACCTTTCCAATCTCAACCATTGATCTAAATAGATTGCGGGCCCTCACTCACATGGACGGTTAAGAGACAGGAGTGATAGACCACTTCTTAACATTCATTGACAATAAAAAGGCCAAACCTTTTATTATACAGGGAAGCTTATATTTTTTTAGAACACAAAAGAAAGAAGAAGGAAAGGGAGTTAAAGAATCAAATAAAGAAAATGGGTTGTCAATCTCTGTTTGTGCTTAGCGTTTTCTTGATTCTTTCCTTGAATTGTTGTTCAGTTTCCAGTGATAATATAGCCGAGGAGTGCAGCAGTGAAGTGCAGAAGGTGATGCCTTGCTTGGACTACGCAAAAGGGAAAATAGATACACCACCAAAGGGTTGTTGTAGTGCAGTGAAGGATATGAAGGACAGTGACCCAAAATGTTTATGTTTTATAATGCAACAGACGCATAATGGTAGTGCGGAGATCAAGAGTTTGGGTATTCAAGAGGCTAAGTTGCTTCAGCTTCCTTCTGCTTGTCAGCTGCAAAATGCCAGCATTAGTTTCTGCCCTAGTGAGTCCTCTCTCATTATTATTAATCTTTATTTTTATTTCTTTTAGTAATAACAGACTTGATATATATGAACATATGATGGCTGTATTTTGATGAATACACTGTAAAAAAGTTGAGTTTTTTTACTAGTAAGATGTCCCTTAAGTCTGATTAATACAAGAGTTGATTAACATTTTGTTCAGAAAGATTACAAGGTGAGACTATATCTTAACAGACTGAGCTCTTTATTAGTTATGAGTATTATGGCCTTATGGCCGAAGAAAGAAAAGCATAAATAATGCACATGTTTCTCCCTTTCTTATGTCTTAACTGATAGTAAAAAAAAAAAAGGGTAGTCGTCTGTTCTTCATGACTAACTAGTTAACTGAAGAATCATCTATGTGTTCTGAGTTAAGTCTATTTTCACTCTCGCTAAGCTTTGCCACCTTAGTATTAATGCCTTAGTTTGTATAGATCTAGCTCGTGAAACGGTTGATGGCAATGACGACAAAAAAATAACAACAATAATAATAAAGAAAGACGTGCAAGTAAGAAACGCTTTGGTTCACTCAAGTTAGCTAGTTGCTACTTCTTTTGCCTGTTTTCTTTGATTTCACACGACAACTTCCTCACCACTATATAACCCCACAGGCCAAAAATAGGCCAAACGGCCAGTTCCCTTTTTAAGCCCTTGCGTGACTCGTCTCATGTGTCAGAATGGCTTTTATCACACTAACCTACAAATTACATATGAACTTCACTGCCCACCATCTGATGATACTGTACCATACAGGTGTTTTGGGATTGTTATGCCATCACCGATGAAGCTCTTAAAATACCCTAATGAGCTTTTTTTTTTTCTTTTTCATTTTCTTTCTGAAAGAAAAAAGGACCCAAATCTCCTCTTCAATAGCATCCATGAGGAAGAAGGGTAGACTCTAAATTGCATGTCCTAATGACAACTATAGTATTATGTATGTTCTTCCATGGCGCATAAAATTGAAAAATTTTCTAGTTCTACATGGCTTGACAGATCTTCACACAGAGTAATTTATTATATCTCATGTACTTTCTA
Source organism: Ricinus communis (assembly GCF_019578655.1). Classification (NCBI taxonomy): domain Eukaryota; kingdom Viridiplantae; phylum Streptophyta; class Magnoliopsida; order Malpighiales; family Euphorbiaceae; genus Ricinus; species Ricinus communis. The sequence continues at coordinate 28,417,168 of NC_063262.1, forward strand.
TCTTGTATTGAATGGACAGAGCTTCTAGGAATACCTCCCAACTCTCCAGATGCTGCCATTTTTACAAATGCTACATCAACATCAACTCCTGCCGCAACCGCAACTCCAGGAACATCCGCGCCAGACACATCTAACAATGATCGCCCCAATGGGACTATGCATAGGCCTTACTTGGCGATTGCTACGGCCATTTTCATCTACATTTTCACTGCTGGATCAGCCTATAGGTTCTAGACTTTAGGGTCATGGCCACAAAATGGGAACAGTAAAAGTGAACCCTGTGCTCTCTTCTTTTGTTTTTTGTTTTTTTTTTTTTTTATCGTTGTGGTGCTGGTGGTTGCTCAAGACTTCGTCGGAGTTTCTATGCATTTTATTGTAATCTTGAGTTTGTGACTTCTCTATGACATGTTCTTTTTATCTGAATCTTCAACCTGCCAAAGCTTTCTAATCCAGCCAAAACAATCCTTGCATTGCAGAGACAAATAGGTTAAAACGTGATCCAATCCTAGTAACCCTAAAAATTTCTTGACATTCTCGTCGGAAAGACATGGAGAACATGCCCTATGTACTCTTACAGAGTACATCGCTTACATAAACCTCGAATTTTAGAATTATACTGAAACCAGCAACATAACATCTATATGAAAAGTGATGGGGCATGTCTTCTATAGCAGAATAGAATAAAGTAAAGCAGAAATATCAATATTATATGTGATATGACAACGTTATCAATCTTATGAAACAATCCAGATAATCTCCATGTAAATTCAGAGGTAAAGAAAATCAAATAAATAGAAAGAAAACGGGAGAATGAAAGGTATTATCAAGTTAAAACTTTCCTGTTCAAGACACCTAAAAGAAAGTTTCTACCTATTTCATTAACTGGACATGTTTCTGTCAGCTTCCTTGGTTCTCTGAGGCAGATGTGTCATAGACAACTTTGTTTCATTTTCATTGAGAGAAACAGCTTGAGCAAAACTCTTGGATAGTTTCTTTACGTAGTCATTAGAAATTGATACAGGGTATTGTTCACTCTCTCCAGTAACCCCAGTAGGCACCAGGTTGGCTTGCTGCCTTGACTTCCTTGCTTGCATCATTTTCTGCCTCTCTTCATAAAAATGAAAATCATCTAGGATCGATGAATGACTTTCATAGTTCTTGAATATTTTCAACATCTCAACACCACGTTCCAGTTCTACCTGAAATATTCAACAAAGCATAAAATAACATTCATGAGAAATATAGCACGGCAATAATAAGTGCAGCTGACCTACATCATAATACTAAGCAAAATTATTGTGCCAGAATCAGGCATCACTTTCAAGGAACAGTGAATGCAAGGTCTTCCATACAGGCACTATCCATATACTGCAAGCATTCAGCACAAAGAACAAGGACAATCAGTTAAATGCATCCACTATCTCAAATGTCGGGATGAGTAACAAATAGAAGACGTTCAACTAGATTTCCTTTCAATGCTTGCAGTACAAGGATGAAATATAATAACTAAATGAGCTATAAGTAAACAATACTTTAACAGCCAAAGGAACAGTTTTTAAAAGCCTTCCATCAATCATGTTGTTTGACATAAATATTGTACGCAATTTTGCAAGTCATTCCTAAATAATATTCACAAAGAGTCTTAAGTCCATATAAACGTTTGTGGATAAAACTAAAAATATCAGTATCCTAGGTCAGGCTTCAGGGTTCTAGGCAGTAAGTCCCTGGGCATTCTAAAATATACATTAAAGCCAGCTGAAAGCAAATATGTTAGAAGTGAATGATCTATTGAGAAGGGAATCGAAGTGCACAATTGCAAACCAATGACCAATAAAAGATTTTAAAGAGTTGATAAAACAAGTCTTACCTCCTGAGTATCTCTACTGTTGGTGACTGGCTTGTTGTCATTATTCTCAAGTACAATATGGCGAAATTGACTGTTTGGAACATCTTTAATAACGTGCCACTTGACAGGAAACTGTCCAGACCATTTATCCTGCTGCCAGTAGTCCACACTCTTGTCAAAGTCCACAGGCCCTACCATCTCAGCGACTCCACAAAACTGGGCACTAGCATTCACCTGTACATGATTGTGCAACAAAATAAAAGGTCATCACAGTAGTACCCTCTTTTGCTTTTGGTTTCCAGAACATATTCCGAGAAAATGAAGCTCAACCAATGAATGAATGCAGATATCTGTTAATAGCTAGTTGCTGAACTCAATGATCTTACCAGACTCCAAACCAACTGAATTTTTAAAACTACAACATTAGCACGGGGAAGGGAAAGTAAAGAAAGAAGGAAAACCATAACTCTGAAATCATGCTTTCATGAAGCAATAATAAACAAGATATAGAGACAAGAACCGAAGAGGGTAAAACATATATCTGAAGATACATTAGTTTTTCTGCACGTAAAACGAGTTGAGGTAATTTTGACATTATTTAAGGCCATGAACCAACTAAATAGTAAGAACCAAGATGGTTGTGCTAAGAAGGCAGACACTTGCATGCTTGGCCTGGCTAAATAAAACAAAGGGATCATGTTCCCCTAGAATATTTAATTTGCAGTAAAATATCTTTGTCGTCTCCCCCTTCTTATACCAAATTTCCTACTTGCACTCTTTCAACTATCAATGTTTTTTAGAATTTTATTCGATAATTGGTGGATGAACTAGAGGATATTTCCAACTTTAATGCATCACCACTAGGAGATTAGGTAACTTACTGAAAACAACAAGAAGACTGGACAGGTTCCATGTTTCTCCTTTGCCTCATTATAAGCAGCATCCAATTTCTTGTTACCATTTGGAGTGCTTGCCCAAACACCATACTTTATGCTCTTATGTACATTATCTTCACTGTAAGATTTGATAACAAAGAACTTTGCATCCTTGTAGTCAACTATAAAATCTAGGCAGTTATAAGACTCATTATAAATATCAGCAACAACAATCCTGTGATTATCAATAGCAGATCCATTTGTTGCTGTCTGACTTCTTGGCTTGAATGCCCTCGGTCCTCTATTTCGCTCACCTAGTGTATCGAGTGCAACATTACAACTGCAAGCAAAGTCATTGCACCTCCCCCCTTGTCTTGCTTCATGAAGTGTGGGCCAGCTCTGACCATTCATCCCAAACATAGAAGAGGAAACATCATAGCTAGCACTTCGTTTGCTTTGACCTTGAGGATAGCTTTTATAGCTGGAGCCTAAACCAGATCCAAACCCATAAAAGGATTCCTTTTGTTGGGAAGCCTGAATAATATTTCAATATTAGATGACAAAATAAAACCTGAAAATCAATCATAGGCCTCACAGATCTCAAAAGGAAGCCAGCTTTCCATTTAGTGATAAAAGCGAAAATCTCGTTCATAAATAGAAAACTAACCGATCCAAAATGATTTGCAGAAAAACCTAGTGAACCAATTGGTTTTGAACCAGCTGTTGACGATGAGAAATGCATCAAAGAACCTTTCCGACTCCCAGTTTTCGACCAATCTGACCATAATCGACCACTTTCAAACCCATCAAATCCTTGCTGCAAAAATTTTAAGCCTCCGGAGTCTCCAGAAAAGTTGTTTCCTCTACCAAATCCCATTGTAGGCAAATAACCTGGTTGTGGTGCATATCTGTTGCCATCTCCTTGAAGATTAACATTAATTGGCAATTTCGCAGGAGAAACTGCTGTTCGTGGAGCAATATTTGGAACATTTTGTGAAGTGAGGTGCTGATAGTATGATGGATCAGAGTTTGGTAACTCTTGGATATTGTATAGCTGACCATGACAACTTGCAGAAGGGGGTGGTAGTGGGAACGAGGCATATGGTCCTTGTGATATTTGAGGAGTGTACCCATAACCATTAAATGGAAGTGATGAAGAATCATTGTAGACACCCTTATGTCAAAAACAATCATTCAAGTGTATAACATACTAATACTCAGAGCAGAGAACATTACAAGTGTTGAAAAAGTGAAAGCAGGAAAATATTCTTACATAAGAACCATTTTCTAAGCCACAGGGGTTAACATCTGGAAAGCATGTGCTCCATGTGCCAACCATATTTCCATTACCTGATTTATATCACAGTGGAAGATTAGGAATTAAGAGAATTTCCATTTCTCATGTCCTACTAAACTTAGTTGATCATTGTTATCCTTGGATATTCCAACGCATCTCAGGCTCAGCGAGCAAACATAATGTTTGAAGTAACGCTCCTCATCCAAAGTGCTTAATAATCATCATAATACACTATAAGCACACACATATGTGTATTTTACCATTTAACATTTAGTTGGAAACACATATGTTAGCCTTTAAGCAGGAAGACTGAGTGATAATAATATTTTGAGTTGCATATTCAAGCAAATGGATAAAGAGACTATCAAAAAGAGAACACTTCCTATAACAAACAATGGAAAGGGCGAATTCTATGGAATTCACTGTTTCCAATAATAATCAGTTTTGAATGCAGTCAACAGAATGAAAGCAAGGTTTAATTAGTCAACATTCATGTCATGAAAATGCAAAGAGCAACATTATGAAGTTCTTTGTTTAAAATAGGCATGAGCATAAACATCAAACTAGCTTTTGCGAATTCAGGTCAACTTCATTTCGACCACTGAAAATAACAATAATCTTACCAGCTAAAACTTATAACTGGAATCCAACAGCAGAAACACACTTTGCATATCTAACATGGATAGAAGAACACAATATAAACAAACCTCCATGAGAGGCTGATTGTGTTGTTTGAGAGGGACAAGCATTGAGCGAAGCGTCAACCCTCAAAGAACCAACAGTAACAGCAGCCAGTGAAGAATCAACCACATTTTCATCTGTGGCTAGAGAAGGCTAACAAATAGATATCAAAAGACTTGTCATTGAAATCCCTCGATTGTCACATAAACAAAGAAAATGGAATAAGATTATACATGGAAAACAATAACAACAACCTGATCCATTGACATGTTTGGACCAGCAGGTCTCTCTTGTAGTGATACTAAAAGATGCTAAAATGCTCCAGTGGTTTCCGTAGTTCAGTATCTAGAAGTATTGAACAGCAGTTAGCATAAGTTTAATTGCAGAAAGATGATCCGGAGAATTGCCACATTGATCATGCAAATAAATGCACACAAAAGAAAAACTTATGGAACTTGGTCAGATAAACATAAACTGCGTATTTCAAATTCCAGCACAGGGAAATACATAAATTGCAAATCCAGAAAACACTCCCAGAAGGAAATTTAATTTGACAATATAAACATGGATTACAAATTGCACATTGTACAAATAAGGATCAATTAACAGTTTCTTTTGTGATCCAATTTTCACTCGATTGTCATGGGATATTAACTATAATTAAAGCCAGCCGATTAAAATAATTCTTAGCACAATTATATAATTCAAAACATAATCTAGCCACAATCCAAAGAACAAAAAAAGAACACTCTTGATTGATTGAAATTCTTAAAACTCGGGGATTCATAATAGCGGCACCTCAGCATTAACAAAACACCATCTAAACCAAAACAAACAAACAGAGCATAAACTTTCTTCTTTTTTCTTTTTCTTAAAAAAAAAAAATAAGACAATTTTTCCCTTTTCTTTTAATCCTGTAATCCAGAAGAAGAAAAAAAGAAAACAGCAACAGCAACAACAATCGGTTTGGTCCGTACCAGTGGATATTAACCGATCACGAAACCTTTCTTTTCAGCGGCAGATGCCGTACGAGTAAACAAGAATAAGAGGTGAGGCTGAGATGGAATTAGAGGTAATAGAAATTTGTGTGGGTTGAGTTACAGTTGAGTGTTTGGCGAGTGAAAGGAGAAGGTTTGTTTTCCTAAGGGTGTAGAGTGAAGTAGAAATTAGGAGAAGGTTCGGGTTCTGTGCGAGTGCGTGTGTGGCGATGGTGGTGCTTTTCTGAGGGTTGTAGAGAAGAAAGAGGGCATTGGGAATTGGGTTGGGTTAAGAGGTTAGAGAGAGTGAGTGAATGAGTGAAGTGATGAGAATGCAAACGTAACTGCAGCAATACTTTTTCTAAATAATAATAGTACTAATAAAAACTTCAACATCTTTTTTTCCTTTCTGCCCAGTTGGCTTCACCTTACTTGTCCACCTGCTCTTCCTCTTACCCCCTCTCTGTTTTTTCTTTCCATATCTATACTATTCCAGCTGTATTGTCAATTTGCCCCCTATATTTTCCATCTACAAGCAATTTTCTCCAAAACTAATTTCTCTTATGATAAATCCGAAAAATGTCATGATTCTGGCTAATGTATTGAGATTGGTACATTAAATTTATGTTTTACATATTTGGTATAGATAAAAGATTCATTTTAAATTTTTATTTCTGGAAACTGAATGTCACAAAATCAAATTCGATCAATTTTAATAAAACTATAAAATAAATTTTAAAAATCTTAAAAATTATTCTTTTATTGTGATAGAATTACATTTGGCTTTTTGTCTAATTTATTCCTCTTTTTTTCCTTTTATTTGCTATTTTTCTTAATAAAACTAAATTAATTTTTAAATAAATTTTATATTTATATCTTATATTAAATTAAATAATTCATTTGCAATAGATTATAAATTATTTATGGTTATTTTATAGGATTTGAACTAAACACATTGAAAATTTAACCATGTATTTGAAAGCAAGTAAAACTTACTAAGAATTTTGCATATAATTTTAAGTGTAATCAATTTTAACTTCTATAAATAAAAATGAAAAGGAATCATTCTCTTTTTTATTTTCGTTTATTCTCTTTTTTATTTTCGTTTCTTCTCTTCTAATTACACTCTATTTAAGAATAATGTTAAAACCTATAGATTTAGCATTTAAGAGTGTTTGGCTAGCTATTGGAAAGCAACTTATAGTTTTTCAATAGGACAAGGTAGTTGGTTAGTCTTTTTTAACATCAGTTGATAAATTTCCAACAATTAAGTCAAGATATTTGGTTAATCTTTACGAATGTTAGCCGGTAACTGTTAAGGCATATAACAGTTCAAGCTCAGAACAGTTCCAGTTTGAAGCTTTTTGTCAATAATTCTTAATTTTAAAGTATGTTTTATGTCTCTTTGAAATATTAATTTAATATTTAAATAAAGAAATTTTCATTCTTTTCAATAAAACTCTTTAAAAAAATAATAAATATGGTACTTTAATAAAAAAGAAAAAATAATTAAATTGATGTCTATATTAGTCATTACATATAAATAACAATTATAAATTATTTTATCAAATACAATTATCAATCAGCTATCATCTATTAGCTTCCGACTACTAGTTATCAGCACCAACTGCCAGCTGTTAACTACTGACAACATTTTAGCTAAACATGCATTGAATACCTTATAACATTGGCTATTTATAAAATTATGATTTTAATACCTTAGAATCTCACTTTAATCAAATTATTTGTTAACCTATTAGCTTCTGTATAGCATATAGCTTATTAATTATCTAACGAATAAAAAAAATAATAGAAGCTAATTTCTTAAAAATATTAAAATAATAGTTGAATTGAATTTTATAAAAGAAATTATAATTTAGTATTTTTTGATTAATCTTTCCTAAAATTTATACATAATTTATCAAGTAAATCACAATAAACTAATTAAATGTAGTATTCTTGAATATAGGTAGTAAAAAAATATCAACATAAAATAAAATAAAAAAAGGAAAAAGCTTAACGTAGTAGAAGTTTTGGTTTGGTTATGTAAATCAGACATCTATATGCGACTAAGCATGTGACTTGCTTGACAGAGTTTTAGCCAGGATAGGAGATGGTAAAAAAATAGAGGGAATAAATAACTTTTCTCTAAAATAATAATTGGTCCTCTATCTTTTTAATTTACTCAATCTCCTCCACTTTCTTTTTATTTTTTGACCTCTTAGAAAGAAAATATATAAAACAACAAAAGAATTATTTTATTAGTTTTTAATAAATCTCATTTGTTCTCAAAAACTTGCAATCAAATCTCTTAATTTTGGATTTAATTAGTCAAATTGCAAAGTATTTGGATTAGTAAATTATAAATTTTATACTTAAAAATTAATGCAAGTTGCAATAATTTAATTTAATGAAAGAGATTTTAGGTTTAGATTTTTTTCTCTATAATAAATGAATTTTGTTGGTATAATAAACATACCATTGTGCTTTATACTTATATACGAGACTTTTCTTCTTCTATTTATTTTCTCTTTTATTTTCTCTAACAAGCTTCAGTATTTTTGTCAAAACTCAAACTATTCACATAAATTGAAACTTTAAACCATGTCATATTACATATTTAAAAAGAAATAATTCATTTTTGTGTGAACAAAAATCGTATATCAATATTTATAATTCTCTTTTTTCTTTTTCATTTAGGGTCATTTTTTTTATGATACTTTTGATACATATAGTTTTTTTTTATTACATTTTAAAATATGACCTGACACTAATTCTATAATGAAATGATATTGATATAAATTTTACTATAAATAAAATATAAATTTTTGAAACGATGTGGCATTTAACTAGTTTTGGTGAAACTTATAAATGCATCACAAATTAATTTTGATCTTTTTTCTTTTTCACTTTAAATTACTCCTGCTTGAAAAGTACATAGGGCTTTGTTTCTTGTTCATCGGTTGATCCATTCCTAGTGTTTTTCATCTGTTCAAACTTGCACCAAAATATGAAATGGTTACAATTGTTTTTGTTTATTTGTAAGCAATTAAGGAAGTTTTCTCGCAGAACCTCGCCATAACAGTTCAGTCACATGTTATTGCCTACTCTTGGCGGTATCGGTTGGCATACCTGTGTTTCAATTGCAATTTTTTGGCCATTCCATTCTAATGATTTAATTTTTTAAACTTTGAGCATTTAACTAGTGATTTGTCCGAGTGGAAGGCAACTATTATTTGAAGGGGTGTACTTCCACTCTTTTGAGCTAAGAGGCTTTTTTCATTAATTTTATTCGGTGAGTTTGGTTTAGGGTGTTGAGAAATGTGCAAAAATCTGCTTATTACAGGATGATGTGGTTACAAATTTAGCTATTCAAACTGCGAATGCCTTTTAAGGGGACTGATACGATAGAGGGGAGTAATCATTTGAAAGAGGTCCATTTGTTCAGTTGGATTCATTCGCCTGTGAACTGGATGACCACCAATTCTTACAAGGCTAGCAAAGGGAATCCAAAATTATAGGTGGTGGTGGTGGTTTGATTAGAGATGCTAATAGGAAATGGATGGGTGATTCACTACTAAAATTGGTGCTTGAAGTTTTGTGCTATTATTCAAGGTTTGAAGTTAGCATGGAACAGGGGCTTTCGAAAGTGAAGTTTAAATGAATTCTCTATTGGTGGCTAAATGGCTTGCTACTAATTAAAATGTCTATCATAGAATGTAACCATGCTGCTGAGTACCTTTCTTATATGGCTATTAATCATGCTAAAGGTGCCAATATGTTAAAAAAGCCTTCCGAGTAGTATTCTTCAAATTATATGGAATTACAAATCCAGTGTTGGTTGTGTAAAAATGTTGGTTTTGGTCTTAATTATAAAATAAGTTTATTATGAAAATTATGCGATATATTTTAGTCCACTGGTAAAATAAGACCATTATAGCATGCATGACATTCAAATCTCACCTATATTTGTTATCTTCTTTTGTAACAATTACTATAAGTTGATGTATTAGTTTGTAATTAAACCCAAGGAGCAAAAGTAGGAAAATCCAAACGGTGACGTTTATAAGAAGAGGTGATACTTTCGTATAAACGAAATTTCACACTAGCGAAATCGAGCCTCTTTTATCTGTTCCCTCAAAAACTATCGCGGCCTCTGATATCAGGGGAAAAAGAAGAAGGGAATTCCCCATCTTCCGAAATCCAAAACCAGAGATTTTTGTTACTTTTTATCTTTTCAAATCTCTCTCAATCTATTAACGTCATGTCTCAGGTACTTTGTCATCCAAATGTTTATTTAGTAATTGCTTAATTCGATTTTTTCTTTTCTGCAGAACCCTAGAATATCGACTGACTTCTCTTATATGCTTTTGTTGTTTTAAAAATTAGGCTAGATTAGTAAAATTAGCCTCTATTTTATTTATTTATTTTACCTCGTAACAATTTCATGGAATTTGGATCTGCTTTTTGTTCCCTTTTTTTTTTATTTAATATATTTACATATCCTCAGGTCGATAGCAGAAATTCCTCTGCAGCCAAACGGGCTCGCACTGACGGTAAAAATATTTTATTTTCGATTTATTAAGTCATGATTGTTGATATTCGCATGTTTATGATAATTATTTAACTATTTATATATTTTTTGGGGTAATTCTTAGGTAGTCGAAGGGAAGATGATTGGACATGCCCAAGTTGTGGCAATGTCAATTTTTCATTCAGAACAACTTGCAATATGCGTAATTGCACACAACCCAGGCCTGCTGATCATAATTCAGTAAGTCAACCTTGAAATCGTTTTCTTTTCAAAAGGGAAAAGAAAAGAGTCGTTTCTAACGAGATAGAGTAAATTTATCCTTCTCTTTTCTTTTATTGGAAAGTAATTTGGATTTTAATGGATGGGTAACATTCTAATGTATGTGTCAGTAGTAGTTACCTCGTTTTCTGATTTGAAATTAGGTAAAAGTCTGTCTTGTAAATTGAAGAACCGAACATGATTTTAAGTGACATTTTAAGTTGAAATATGTGTTTCCATATTCTTGAGTGCATTCTTTGAACATCATTTTTTTATGTTCATCTAATTCCATTGTCTTACTATCACTTTCATCATAGGCTGTTATTGTCATTTTGTTTTTCTTTTTGGATTTGTTTTTGTTTTGTATTAATAAAGTTACTTTTAGATTCTAAATTATCTAATTGTTCTCCACCTCCAGAAATCAGCTGCCAAGCCAATGCAGCCTCCACAGAACTACTCATCCGCAGCTCCTTATGTAGGTTCTGGTCCGCCTTCTTCAATGTATATGGGTGTGCCACCATATGGATCATCCCTTTTCAATGCATCTTCTATTCCCCCATATGATGTTCCATTTTCTGGGGCTTCAGCTTATCATTACAATTACGGCAGCCGCCTTTCTGCAGGCAGTCCTTATAGACCATTGCATATGTCTGGTCCACCTCCTTATTCTGGTGGATCTATGATGGGAAATGGTATACTCCTGGATCTCATTTCTCATCATCATAACTTTTTATGTTCTGTTCTGCATTTTGTTCGCCCGCTCTTCATTCAGGGTGGTTTTTCTTTCCTTTTAATTAATTCAAGGTTTAATTGTCTTTATTTCAGTTGTTTCATGTCCTCTTTATTATTTTTTTCATTTTATTATTTTGATTTTTAAATTTTCGATATCTCTGTATCTGATTGTATCTTCACTTGTTTCTAGATAATTTTGGTTTATGTTCCTTCTGCATTTTAATTATTTTTTTATAGTACTTTATGTAAAACCTTTTCTTCAGATACATGTCTATTTGTTATAGTATATTTTGAATTCTTTAAGTTTCCCATTGGTTAGTTAGCCATTTTTCATCGTTCTCAGGTGGGATGTATGGTATGCCCCCTTTGATGGACCGTTACGGATTGGCTATGCCGATGGGTGGCCCTCCTGCTATGGTATGTTAACTAATTATTCCAGAACTGGTATTTGGAATTTAGATATGCATCAATATAGTGCTTTTGAAAGAATTCCAAATGGCGACATGCCTGCCTATGTATGTAAGGAACAGTGTTAATTTTTTCCTTAACAGTATTGACTTTCTGTATCAGCCAGTCCATGTCTTTTGAAGAAAAAATCTGAAGGAAGAATTTGAAGTTTCCCTCCCTTAATAAAATAAATTAATAAGTAATATAGAAAGTGTTTTTACGTATTGTTCCCTCAGGCTTTATCTTGAAGATGAGTTTGAATTTACAAGTGTTGTTTTGTTTTGCCTAGGGGCCGAGGCCGGGGTTTTTCCCAGATGATAAATCTCTAAAAAAGGGTGCAGGTATGAAATCTAAGTATGATGTGGATAAGCGAATACTTGTAAACTTCTTTGTTTCCTAGCCTCGGTTTTGACTTCTCATGACGTATACTGAACAGATGCTGCACGTGATAATGACTGGACATGCCCAAAATGCGGGAACATTAATTTCTCTTTCAGAACTGTTTGTAACATGAGGAAGTGCAATACACCAAAGCCGGGATCCCAGGTTTGCTTACCTTTCTCTGATATAATAGAGTCAAATTTGGATAATGTTGTTGGGTAATATCTGCTCATGTTTCTCTTTCTTGACTTTTCTTACTATCATTCGACTGTTTGGGACACTAGTTTAGAAATTTGTTTTGTTCATATGGTATGAGAAGTTTTTTGGCTTAGGATATTTTAGTTTGTTTAATAATGGTAAATCAGTAATTTGTCTGATTGCTGAAAATGTTCTCTTGCAATTGCAGGCTGCAAAATCTGAGAAAACTTCTAGTAAGTCCTCCAAAATTTCCAAGTGTACTGAGCTTCATATTTTGAATTTGATACTTACTTGCTTGTTTTTGTTCTTCAGAACAAAAGATGCCCGAGGGAAGCTGGAAATGTGAGAAGTGTAACAACATAAATTATCCATTCAGGACCAAGTGCAATCGACAGAATTGTGGGGCTGAGAAGCCTGATGAGTCAAAGAAGTCCCCTTCACCAGCAACGGATGAGAATGATCAGGTTTGTTATGTGTTCTGTTTTGTTTGTGTTTTTGTTGGTTGCTTGAAACTGTTGTCTTCATTAGTTATATATGTACTCTTGTCAAACTCGAAGAGCATTATTAAGAAGAATGCTTCTAATAAGCCCAACCTTTCTTCTCCTTTCTATTTCTTTCCCGTTGCTCTCTATTTCATGTTTATTAATTTTTACATATTGCTTTCTACATTGTTAACTGTCACATATATATCACTTTGCAACAATTGATTTGCAATTGTCTACTGTTCCAGTGAGTACTAGGACATGTTTGAGGTTTGAGAAGGTCCAGAGTTGTCGTCCAGCATTGCTCAATGTGGGTGTCTGAAAGTCAGTCTTGTCGTCTTCATGTTGCTGCGGTTGTCAAGTTACTCTTACCTTCTCATTATGTCTGTCAAGTTGTTGTATCACTTGCAATGATATTATTGGTCTTCATGGATCTTTTAATGCATCATGTGTCTGTCAGTTTGATGTGGCAAAGATTCAACAGGTTGGTTCTGGTTTCCTATCAGTTAGGCTTTTGTAATTTTTGGCATCAACTCATATATTCTAGTACGTATGTTACCGTGAACTTAGAATGCTGCAGGAAGCATGTTTCTTGTTCTTCATTTGATTGTTTATCTCTATGCCATCACTGTACTGTTTCTGTGGACTGGGCTTCCAAGTTCAAAACCTAATATGGTCTGTACCAGAAAATGAGTCTTGTGGGTCTGTACTTTAAATCTCTGCAGCCTTCCTATTTAGTTGCCTGCAATGCTGTCATGCAACTTCTGAAATTAGAGGTGGTCTAGACTGTCAAAAACTCATTTCCCCAGCTGCGGAGTTTTGGGAGGTTTCAAGTACATGACTGTCATGTGGTCGTCTCAATTAACTAGCCCTACTGTTGCTCATGGATGCAGTATTTTTATTCCCTTATTTTCTCATGTGTGAGCCCATGATTTTCCTTGGTCATTTTTGGTGCATAGTACCAAATTTATTCTCCTGTAGTTGCATTTCGTCTGAGGTGGTTTTGGACTCGGTCTTGCCCATACATTTGTGGAACTAACCAATTGGGAGCTAGGACTATACGCTGGTGCTTTGATGTTAGTATTCATTGAAGTTGGAAACTATCATGGCACTTTGTATAGTCGGAATTGCACTATAAGAAACCAGTATGATTTGGAGTTGGATTCAGTATTGGTTTTAAAAAAACTTACAGCTAGCAATATTTTTAATGAAAATTTTAAGGTAAATGAAAGACCCAGGCAGCTATTTAGTTACAACGGATCAAATATGTTAGTTTAACTCTATTTGAAGGCGGCAGCGGCAGTTGGGGGTTGATTAAGTTTTCACCCATGTTTCTTTCAGATGCCCATAATCAATTACAATCAATGAATACTATGCATCTGACGAGACTTTCACTAGGTTATCTCATTTGTTGTGGGATGACGACAATTGCTAGCTTATCTTTTAGGACCTGTTTGGTTGTAGTCAGGACTGAGAATGGAGAGGAAGGGAATAAGCATTGATTATTTTTTATATTTTGTTTGGTTAAGTGTGGAATAAGAATAAAGTAATATTTATCTTTGACACTAAGAATTATACTTAAAATTATGAAAGATAATAATATTTAATTTATTATTATAGCATGCAAAAATAAGCTATTATTTTACTCGTTTGATTATTTATAAATTGTGTGTAATTCTTATATGGGAAGGGGTAGTGGGTGATTTCCATTCATAGAGAAATCCCATTTTTGCTGCTGGGTAATTTTTGAATAATCAAATGCCAAATATGGGAATCAATCATTATTTTTATTTTTTTTTTCTTTTACCAACCAAAAGGCGTTTTAGGTGAGTGCGTGTTCAGGACTGTTGTTAACCTCTGCTCGAGCTACTAATAATACTGCACCGGTGTTGGTCAAATACGGTGGAACCTTTCTCATATTTTCATGCATACCATTGGAAGAAAGCAGCTATAAATATTTTAGTTGTTCTATAACATTTCTGAAAAGAATAAACAAATAAATTGAAAGGAAAGAAGAAGGCAATGCAATGTGTACGAGAGATAGATGGACGAGTGGGTTGGACAAGACTGGCGTTAGAGTTTAAATTTAACCGGAATTGGAAAAAAGAAAGAAAGAAAGAAAGAAAGAATGAAACAGAATATCTAGTTCTATGATGATAGATGTCAATGTTGGGCATGAAATGTCTCCCTTATAATTATTAAGGCAATCAAAGAAATGGATAGAGATATTTTCTCTGGCTCCATGGACCGCCACCGTTCACATATGATATGGAATATTCCAGGGTAGGATGACAGTTTATTTATCTTTATTTGTTAGATTTCTTAAAATAGAATTACATTTAATGTGTTAAGAATAAATCTAGAAGACCAGTAACGTACTTATGGGGATAAAATATGGATATGGTAAGAACATCTACGGCACAACTCGTACAACGTTTGTATTTATACATTGTAACAGTAGTCACCTCATTTTATTCTTAACGAAGTAGTCTGTTTTTTCTTTGTTACCCAGCCGTTCATTTTTCCTTCTTTATGAATGTAAGAGAGGGACGGGCATTTTAAAGAAAAAAAAGAAAAAAGAATAAGAAGAAACAGGAAAGAGGTGAAAGGGGTTGTGCCTGGTTCCTTGTATGCCACAAGCACAGTCCAATCTGTTCACTGGATTGGCTTTGCCGGTGGCTTGCATGGAGCCATGCATACCATCTCTCTCTCTCTCTCTCTCTCTCTCTCTCTCTCCTTCTCACTTTCTACTTTTACTACATATAACACACGCACACACCGGCACGTTATGCACTATTTTTCTTTTCTAATTTTGTTTTTAGTGTAGATCTTCTCGTTGATATATATATTTTTTGGAAAAGAGCAAATTAGGTAATCGAAGGAAGACATGTGTGTCTTAAAATTGACTTTTGAACTAAATTATGGTACTCAAATTCTACTAAATATTGGGATTTATTTTTAAATGGAGTGGAATATATATAGAAAGAAGGCAATTAGTTTAGAAGCCGAAGCCAATCCTGCCTTGGGTTCTCTTTCCCGTGTGCTAAACAGACTTACTTGGACCGGGTTTAGTAATTATAAATGCAGGCATTTCGTGTATCTTGGTCCATGACTAGAGTCGGTCCAGTTAATATTTTTTCATGTTTGTGCCTTGTATATTCTGCATTCCACATATCTCTAGCCCAACACCAAAAAGAATTTTTGTCCCCTTTCCATTTTAGAAAAATTACAAAAATGCCCATGGGTTTTTTTATTTTTTATTAAAAAACCTGGTGTAAACTTTTTTTTATCATTTTTACTATGTAAAAATATCAAATATACAGTTTTTTAATTTTTTTTTAAAAATATGGTATTGGTTGTTTTTTATTTTTATTTTAAAAAAAACAATTAACGAAAAACAATACACGTTTTATTTTATTAATTATGTCGAAACATCAAACTAAATACGGATATATTTATTAAATAAATTAAAATAGTCGATTCGTATAATTCATTTAATAAGTTAAATTTTAGAAAAATAAATGTTAAAAAGAATAATCATTATAATAATTATATTTTTATAGCATTATAATAATTATATTTTTATAAGTAATCAAGTTATTTATATAAATATAAAGAGAGAATAAGCATAAATATGTTTATATGTATCATGTATACTAATCTATGAAATCCATTTAGATAAATAGATTTATTTATATATCACTCCCGAATTTAAGCAATCAAATCTAGTTTTTTCTGTGTTATAAATGAGTTGGCATGTTTATAACTTCAACCTGTTATTTTAAAATCAAATTCGTTTAACTATATCTCATGTCGTTAATTGGATCGTGTCAAGAATTGCCATTTATTACCGCCATCTATTGGTAATAAAAAGATCAGATCGTGTCAATAATTGCCAGCCCTACATGTGCATCCATTGGTAATAAAAAGGAACAGATAATTGATTGTTTTAATCATTTCTGATTTTCAGAAGTTGTTACAATACACTTTCTAACCTCCTAGTACTAATTAGCAACCATAAACCTGACAAATATTTTTAAACTTGCAACCTTGCAAACCTCAATAATAATAATTTAGGAGAACATCTTGGAGCTCATAATCACTTGCTCTGAAATTTGAAGCTCCTGGAACAGCAAACAGTAATCAAGCACATTACAGCATGTTAGTAGTGAGATAGAAATTTCATCATAGATTAAATGATTTATCCAAATAGACTAATTTCAGAAAACGAGACTAATGTTCAAGAAACTACATATGCATTTTTCTTACTCCAGTGCCACATGATTTCAATGATCTATACGAGTTATTTATGCCTCTTGCAGGACACTTGATGTATATCAATCATCAAACATTAGAATAGAATTATGAAACATGAAAGCAAGAAAATAAAATCCAACCGTGTGACTAAGCTAGATAATGAATGAGTTATGGACCTGCCTTCGGAAGTGAGCTTATCAGAACGAAAATGATTATTGAATTTTGAGCATTCAGTTCAACTGACTAGAGTAGAAGTCATTATCATATGGTGCTCTTAATAGTTGGAACTCTTGGAAGTAACTGCTGCTATCATTTTGCGAAGTCAAGGTGTGGACTCGAGAGTTTGTAATGTGCTGTTCAGCCCTCCAGTAATCTGACGAGGTAAGTGGCAAGCCTTGGGGCACAGCGTGCAGCACAGACTGGGGCATGCCTGTATGGCTCAATTGGGCAGGCCGCTCATGTGAAAAGGATTTAGGCTCACATGAACCCCACGAGTTAGTTGACAGAAGAGAGAGAGCACGATGAAGATCCTGTGTGGCATCCACATTGGACGAGATAATTGATTCTTCTAAATCTGCAAATTTCAGTAATCTTATAATCCCGTGCATCATTTTTAAAAGACAAGCATCACTCGAGAAAAAAAAACAAAAAGGAGAAAAAGCACAAGAATGCCTCTTACTATGCATTGATATTCACATCATTGATTCTCTTCCATTAAGCTAATGTCTTTGCAATCATACTTCAGTTAGCTTACAATAACATGCCTCTAGGATGATTTTAGTAACCATCCGTGTACATTCGTAAGGTTCTTTTGTATCCATTAGAATCCTCAATTTGTGCCATAACTATTCTATAATCCTCAAACACTTAAATTTAACTCCCCAATCAACAGAAATCAACACCAAACTCCAACACCAGTCACCTTTTCCTCAGACATGTCTGCTCTCTACAATTCACCAGAGCCATGTTTTTTAGATAAAGAATCACATGAGTTTCACGAACCTGTAGGGAATATTAGCATGTGTATCTTTGTATCTGTCAAACTCTATAACTAAAATAGATTATAAATGGTTCAAGGCAGAACGAATTTAAACCTTCCAGAATTAATTTGTTAATTAAATTAACCGATTGTATGCATTTGTTTCTCATTGCTTCTACATTCATTGATTTCAATGACATTAAAATCAGATATCGATCCTATAATGGATCCCCATAGGTTTTCTCACTACCACATCGTTCTCAGAATAGATCACATGGAAGATCTTGCTAGACACTCATATATAAAGGTCTTCAGTCTGTTTTATGACACTCAACCACATCATGGAAGTTTGAAAATCAAAAGTAATCATAAAGTTTATTAGCTTATTTTTCTAATAAAGTGTAGAACGAACCTTGGTTGAGAACCTCAGCTATGGGGACCTTGGCCTTGGATGGCAACAAGCTCTTGCAATTATGAGGATGCAAGGGAATAGAAGTTGTCAGCTCATTAGCAGGCAAATGCAGCTGTCCATCAATACCTCCTATTTTAGCAGGCTTCAGGACATACTCTTTCGTTATCGTGAACTTGGAGCTGGATGTGCCTTCCCATGCCAAATTAGCATTAGCCCTGGCATGGACAAGTGGAGCCCTGTTCCAGACAAGACTCATATGTGGCCTCTCATCTACACAGGCAAATACAGATCAAATCAAATTGCAGGAGTGTTTATATTGCTTTACCAATCTATTACATGATGTAAAAAGTTCTATACAAATGTTGTCTTGCATATTATTGTCATACATACTTGTATTAAAGATAAAATAACAATTGTTTCCAAGACAATCACAAATATGCCATTGTACTGCATTATGCATGGTGGTTTCTATTTCATAATGAATTTCCATTGTTGTGAACGGAGCATTTTCCGCTACAGATAACATGTTTGCAAGCTGCAACTGATGGCATTAACTAGTGGCAATTGCAATAATAGAGAATTCTATCTGGAGTTAAGTATGAGCAAAACAGAGAATGATTATCCTATCATTCACAATTAGGCAAAGAGGTTCTGTGCGTGGCTTTGTTAAGGTGAAGGGATAAGTCTAACATAGAATTCATGGAACTGCATTTCAGAGTATATGATAAAATCTTTAGAAACTTACTAATATGAATATCAATGCCAATAGCATGTTATATGCATGAGATGAGAGATATCAATGAGTTCAAAACCAGTACCATATGATGATGAAGAGAGTCTTGCAGAATTCATTTGGATCGACTCAGGCTGTGGTTTGCGACGCCTTGCATTGTGATCAGAAAGACGCCTGCGGCAGCTTCGCTTCTTTTCATCAAACTCTGACAAACCATGGAACCTGACAGCCATAACCAATAATTGGTTATTATTAATAGGATCTACGAATAATTAACATAAGGAAAATGCTATAATTCACACTTTTCATGGAGGTTAACCATTGACTAATTGACAAAACAAGCAGCAAAGAAGGGAAAATTCCAGTTCCCACCATCTTCCAGATTGTCCACTTTATTAGAAGCATTACCTGCTGCATTGCTGGCAAAACCTGCGTTCCAAACCAGCTACAATGACCTTTGGGCACTTCGAATGATTTTCACACACTCTATGTTTACGATGGTAATCTTTAGCTGATGAGAGGTCAAGATTACAGCCTTCTACTTGACAGCGTGGGGTGGATGAAGCCTGACTACTGGACTTGGATCTCTTCGGAGGAGAGATAGAAGACCCAGGAATGGCTGAAGAAAATGATGAACTCTTAATATTGCTGCCTGCACAAACATCTTCAAAGTATGTCCGTTTACCAAGCTTTAAACCCAGCAAAGGCTCACCAGAGCCAACTGAAGCTTCAATAGTAGAAGAAGTACCGGTTGGCTTTGCTGTGAATGCTTTCTTATTGTTGAAATCTTCTGTGGCTTCAGATGCCTCGAATGTAAAATTGGATGTTTTCACTTCCCCAATGGAAGAAGAATTTATGGAAGCTGACTTTGAGCTCTTAGATAAAGAAGCAAGTCCCAAATCAGAACCAGAACCACCACTACCGCTACCACTGCCACTCCCAGATGAATATATAGACCCCGAATCAATTCCTTTCTCTCCATCAATTTCCCATTCTGTCACTCTCAACTTTTTCGGATTTTCAGTTGTTGTATTAAACATTATCAGGTTCTCCCAGTCCCACTGTATGGGGGGCTTTGTATTCCACTCCATCAGTGAGAGGGAACTCATAGAATAACTTCACAAATTACCCTCAATAAATATAAAAGCAACAGGATTCCAGATCCTGCAAAACATAAGACATGTATGCTTGTAAATTGAAAAAAAGGTGAAGGAAGAAACCTGCAAGTTTTAATAATGGAAAAATCGAACAGACAAAAGATTAATTATTTGGAAGCAACTGGTAAAGATTCTAGACAAATACAAACAAATTCAAAAGGAAAAAACCCAGAAAAGAGCTTACCTTTAAATTTCACTAAATCCGAGGATTGGCCATTTCTCTTTGACTAAAATTTGCAGAACCGATCTTCATTTCCCACCCTTGAAAAGAATAATATCCGATCTACTTGCTCCTGAGATTGCATAAACGACTCAAAACCAAATTCACCAAACTCCACAACTCCAAGAATTCAAAACACAGCAACCGAAGAAAAAACAGAACTTCTTAACCAACTAAAACACAGCATGTCAACAAAAGATGCTCGCTTTCGAACCCAGAAATTCTCTTGCATACATAAACATCCATCTCAATCTCCATAAAGATATAAAATACAATCAAACAAAGTAAAAAAAAGAAGAAGAAAAAAACCAGATTTGAATCCAAGAACTATGTTGATGTGTGATCTTGTAGATGTCCACAGCCTCAAGACATTGATCATACAAAAGCTTCACTTTCTTTCATAACTTGACTACCTAACAAAATAAACTCTCTTCTCCACCATTCATAGATAAGAAAAGTAAAGAAAAGCCAATCCACACGTTTAATCCAAAGTAAAAAACTGTTTCCCAATTCCCTGCAGCACTACTTTGTAGTAGCTACGGTCAAATTCTTGCAAGAATTTTATCTTTTTTACCGTTATTACAATCTCTGTCTCTCTCTCTCCAATTATATCTTGGCAAGAACTAACTATAGGAAATGTTTCACCTTTTACCATCAAAAGATAGATTGATCCATCCGTACTAAGAAGAAAAGCCTTCAACTGCAATAATTCTCATTAAATCCTGCTTGGGCTAAATCAGAGAAGTAGGCCCTTGATTAAGACCCACATTCATTCATTCATCAACAGACAAATCTGTTTTTCCTTTCTTCTTTTTTTCTAAAGGAAAAAAAAAATTTAAACCATAAATCAATTATTAATCACTTTTCCCAACAACCATGTTCTAAACCTCATAAAATTAATAACAACAAAAACAAAAGTTTTTTTTTTAAAAAAAAAACAATCGCCAATCAATAAGCTCAATAAATCTATCTACCAACAAAAAAAAAAGACAACAAACGCAGTTCTCATCTCACTAGTTTTTACCCATGTACTACAAAATTAACATTAATAATAATAATCTTTAAACAAAAAAAATGGCAGCAAACAAACAACAGTTAGAGCTTTCCAAAATGAACAAAGAAAGGCATAGGTCCCCTATCATTTATGGTTTCTCTGCACGGAAAGGTAAAATCTTTTTCTCGTTTTTTCTTTTGTATATTATGATTATACATGTGAAACGACACAGTTTTGTTTTTCTTTTTTCTTCTTTTAACTATCTCACTTTCCCGAGGAGAATTAATAGAAAGAAAAATATCAGGAAAAAAAGAAAAAGCATCTTTTAAAAAGTCCAGATACAGAAGCTCTCTCTTTATATATATATGAAACACATTTCTGATATATGGAACCATCCAGAAAATGATGTTTCAATCTAAGCTGCAAAAACCCACACGTCTCACTAAATTTAGCAAAGTGAAAAAAAGAAACAATCTTCTTTTTATGCTTTTTTCATTCATTGATTCATTCATTGTTACTACTTTCTTTCTTTCACTGTTTAAAGTAAAATACTGCACAGTAAACAGAAAAAAAAAAAAAAAACCTTACCAATCAGAAACATAAGCAGAGAAGGTGATTCGGGCAAGTGAAACAGAGAAAGAAAGACAGCAAGAAGAAAGTTTTTTTAATTTTTTTTTTTAAAAAAAGGTTTTTGATTTATTTATTTGTTTATTTTTGTTGGGATTTAAAGATGGAAAAAAGGCAAAGGAGAGTGGAGGGGTACTAGACTAACAGTTGGCTTTGTTTTGGACGGTTTAAAAAAGGGCCCTTTGATTTTGTCAGTTGGCGCAGAGAGAATGCGATGAGTGAAGACACTTTTGTGAGACTGACTACTGTATCCTTTAGTGTATTGATTGAGCTGTAACTGAGTTTATTCGAGTTAACCCAGTTTTTATTTTTTGAACGTTGACTGCATTTCTTGGTCAGTGCAAGGAGAAAAATATTGGATTTCTTTTTTTGGTTTTCTACTTTCTTGGAAATTTAAAGACAGAAAAAGAATGGTAATAAAGGCTGTGCCAATAATATATATATATATATATACAGACTAAACTTGTATGGTAGCCCAAATCTTTTTATGGACTAAAAAGTTTTTTACTAAAAAAATACGTGCAAAGGTGACTATTTGATTAATTTAAATTAAAATATATTTATAAATAAACTGAATTTTATACAAATAAGAAATTATAAGTAACTAAATTAATCCAACCCAAGTGACAAAGGATTAAATCATAAAAATCAAACTAAATTATTATTATTATTATTAGTAGCATATGGTGTGTGGAATATATATGTAAGTAGTTGGCTTAAGAATTACAAGTTGACTTAAGAAATTTAATTTATATTTACTCTAAATTAAATACAATGATAAAAATTACAATTTTATATTATAGTATCATAATTAATATAATAGCACACGTAATTGAAATTATTTACGAAAAAGAAATATAATTTCTGAAACTCGCATATGATACGTCCAAATGAATGCAACCTAAAAGAAAAATATAAAATACAAGAATGCGACCCTTTTATTTAAAAATGTAATACAAAGATTCCATATTTCCGATTTGCTGCCTCTCTCTCTGAAACTGATAATACCCCAAGGCTTACAGTTTTTGCTTTTTCTTGATAATGAAGTTCCAATTGTTTTAAAAATAATAAATAAATAAAAGAAAAAAGGATGGTTGGGAATTAATTATTATATATTATAACAAAAATCAACCTAAGATGTTATCGAACTTAAAGAATAAAAATAAAAATACATATTGGAGATGCCAATAGAGATGGGCATTGGACAAGTGAATGTGGGTTATGTCACGTTGTAACATATATTATATAGTATTAAAAGTAATAAAATAATTAGATAAATACTCAACTTGGTCGTATTAAAATTCTAAATCCTATGTGGATTGATGTTGGCACCTTCTTCAATTAATTAAATAAGAAATGGAAAATTATTTATCAAATAAAAAAGTGAAAGAACTAAAGAAAGATCTCATGCTTATAATTGACTCAGAAGAGATTCGCATGAGTGCACGAGCTAATATGTTTTTTATTTTTTAATCCACCTTTTTGTTTTCTTAAAAGTCATTAACTAACCATGCTTGGCTACTCATGATTCTCAAACAATATGCTCATTTTTTCCACCATTTAATTGATTTTTATATATGTTTTTATTCTAATATTGTCTCTCTTAAATTTATATTAACTGTCTTTAATTTTAAATAAAAAAATATTTTTTTTATGTTTAATCTCAATGATACAACTTAACCTGGAACAATCATTTCAAACACACCCAAAAAATTGGATGGATTAGAGCCTCATCCACCGCAAATTGATAGATTAATCTTCACAAAGCAGTACCCTAATAACAATAGTCAGTCCAATGACATTTAAAGGCCAAGGGTTGTACTTGAATTTACTGTGTAGTCAATTTTCATTGCTTTTATGTTAAACTTACATGCCATTATGATTCATAGAACCCTATTGAAAACATTTTGTCAAAGGATTAGTAGACTTCAAGCAATAGATCACTGGACCACATTGCCTAAACCCATTACCAAATGTCAATATCTATTGCTTGGCACATTTTGGACCTTAATTTTGTGGACCTCTTAAAAGTTGCAACACAATGAATGGAAAGAAGTTGCCCCTGTCCTCTTTATTCTTGTTCCCCTTTTCTTTTTGATTATATTTTCCTCATCATCAGTCCAAATTTTGACACAAAAGACATTAACTTTTTAAAAAGTCTAAGAAAAGAAAGTTGGTAATTGTGAATGAAATAAAAAAGAAAAAGGAAGCCAATAGACATTATTGTTAGACATTAATCCCTTTCCCAAAAGAGTAATTAAAGAAGAGAAAAATGTTATTAGTGTAGGATGTCATTTGGGCAGTACTTTCTTGTCCTGGACATTACTATTTGCTTTCATCTTCTCAACCATCTTTTCTTTGAGCAGTCTTCTCATTATCTTACCAGATTGTGATTTTGGTATGGTGTCCACAAATTGCACCACTCTCACTTTCTTATAATGGGCAACATTATCTGCCACATAGTTTAAGATATCTTCTTCACTTTCTTTTGCTTCTTGATTTATCACAACACAAGCAGCTGGTATCTCTCCAGCTTCTTCATCTGGTAGCCTGCAATCCATTACTCGTACTATTAATTTGTGCATTTTTCTTTTAACTAAGATGAGAGAGTTAATCTTGTGAATCTATAAAGAATTCTTTTTTTTTTCTATTGGACCCACTACCCACTTTATAATAAATTTACTTTGAAATTTCAACGGATGTATAATTTAGCTCTATTATTATTATTATTACACCCATCGGTCGAATGGGGTCAAGTTGACATGTTAAATAAGCCAACGTTTAGTACCCTTGAGGAAATTAAATAGTTCAACCACACCAAGTATCTAGAATGTGACAATAATGTAATACTTACGGCACAACCGCTGCATCTTCAACCGAGGGATGACCAAGGAGGACAGCCTCTAGCTCTGCCGGAGCAACCTGCGACACAAAATGGTGCTGTTGGCGATTTTAAGAAGTTTGTTTAAATGATAGATTAATCATTTTATTAACACCTCTTTTTTTCTTTTGAGAAGACTATATGCAAAAGCCATCTCTTTATATTTACCGTAAGCTGTCAAGATTCACTTAATATTCAAGACATCTATCTCTTAAAATCAAACGCTTTTATTACTTGAATTATTTTAAATGTTATCAACTTTTTCTTAGCTTTAAAAGAGAAGATTGAGTTTAAACCACTCACCTTCTTCTTTTTTTGCTCTAAAAGCTAAAGCTACATAACATAAATAATTATTTATTTATATTCATCTTTAAAACTATAATACATCTAATTTTAGTATGTCGAAAAAGAACATAAATAAGATCTTTCTATAGAAAATAAAGTGCTTAAACTGGTCAAGTTTCAAATATAATCAGTTTCACTTTTATCGCAAGCTACCCTAATCTTGATCGTCAGTAATTACTCTAAATAATTATGGCCTGAATATATGAGGTAGTCCCAATGGTTTATTATAAAACCCATCTCAGTGAATTTAATTAAACTGTATTGAGGTTGGTATCTTTTTGCACCAGCATCAATTGGATTTCTGACATTTGGAGTGCAATTTTCGTAGTTAATTTTTGGTTCTGTATCATCTGAATTTTCTTACCAAGTCCAGTATAGGGTCACTAAGGGTTCTAACAGTCATAATTTCGGAATTTTAGAGTTAAATAAAAATAAAAGGTGAAGGAAAACACTGTGCACTTTGTCTACACTTTATAGTAAAAAGAAATACAACTCATATGAGCATATCCATTTCTAAGACAGCACTGGAAAAATTAATAATTTACACTCTCATTATATATGGATCCCACAAGTGGAGCCGTCCATAAATAATGCGAGACAAAATTGCTCTTATCCTACACAATAAAGTTAGATTTTTTTATTTTATTTTATTATGTAATGTGGACCTTATTTAACAAAGTTGGTACCACTATTCAGATAAATTGCGTAAATGAAATATGAAAAGAAAGAAAGAAAGCAATACATCTTAATCTTACTTGAAAACCTTTGAACTTGATTAGTTCTTTGATACGGTCAACAATGAACATATCTCCATCGTCGTCTATATACCCAATGTCACCAGTATGTAGCCATCCATCCTTGTCAATAGTCCTGGATGTCTCTTCCTTGTTGTTGTAATAACCTGTAAACAAAAGTTAAACCATTGTAGTTGAATGTATTAGATGACAGTTCGCTTGCCTAAATTACTAATTAGTACGTGTCTTGTAATTTGTACCTATCATAACGCATTGGCTTCTTACACAAACTTCTCCAGGAGTGTTCTTGGGAAGAGATAGACCTGTGTCAGGATCTATGAACTTGACTTCCAAGTTTGGCAGGATGAATCCTACTGAGTTCTTCTTAGCAATGCCATGTCCTTTATCAGGATCCCCATGAGTAAGCGTTATGCAGCTGTGCTCAGTCATACCATATGCCTAGTTAAAGAAAAGCAAGTTATCGACAATAAATCAATATAATCTTTTTGACATGGCGGTCCTGGAATCATATCGAGGACTGTCGGGTTGTGGGTTCAAGGGCTAGGACTTAATATAATTACCTCTTGGACTTGGACGCCAGGGAATTTCTTTTCGAAAGCTGTGAGTAGGTCAGGAGCAAGAGGAGCTGCCGCGGTCATAATAGCCCTGAGTTTGAGTTTCGTAAGATCAAATTCTTCTACAACAGGGTCCTTAACCAGAGTCAAAATAATTGGCGGTACAATTGGTGCAAAGGTGACCTCTTGTGTTATGAGTGCATGGAGAAATGTCCTGAGTTCAAACCTATTCACCACCACCACTTTCCCTTTGTTCCTCAGCGTAGCAAAACATATTCCGGTGATACCATATATATGAAAAAATGGAATTAGTCCTAATGTAGTAACCTGACCAATCATTTCAGGACCAACGCTGAAGAGACTTGAGCACAGATTAGCTACCAGGTTTCTATGAGTTAGCATTACACCTTTTGATATTCCTGTTGTGCCTGATGAGAATGGAAGTGCACATAAATCAGTCTGATGGATTACCTCGTGAACAGATTTATCACTTGCACGGTCAGCTGCATTCAGCAGTTCGGTCCAATTCATCGCATTTGCATTGGACGTTTCGCCTAGTACAATTACTGGTAGCTCTAGACCCTTCACCTGGAGAACACTAAAAACTAGAATTCAGTTTCATTCAATAGGAAATCCTATCTAAATTAGCACAAGTAGTATCAGAATAGTGCCATCACCTTGCCATAGTGAGCATCATTTGTGACAATTAGCTTAGCATTGGCAGCTTCAGCCTGCTTCTTAATTTCAGATTCAAGTCCTGTAGGATTAGCGCCGGAAAACACACCACCGGCAGCCATAATTCCCAATACTACGATGCCATATTCAGCAACATTTGGCAGTACAACAATCACTACCTGTCCCTTCCTCAGGCCAATAGACCTTAATGCCTTGGCAAATCTTCTAGTTTCTTTGACCACTTCAGAATAAGTATACGCCTTCCCTGTCACAGCCTCAACGAAAGCTACCTTGTCTGCATACAACTCAGCATCTTGGAGTACAAAATCAGGTATCGTCGCATCCTCCGGCACCGGAACTGGTGGAAACCGGCTTCTGAAAATATGTTCCTGATGGAGAGTTTCCATGATGGATATGTGACATGGGAAAAGGGCAGGATTGGGGTGTGCTTTAAAGGAACATGGGAAAATAGAAATTTGATAATCATGTTTTTGACATGAACTTGGAAAGTTATTAAGAGACAAGTAACGGAGTAAGCTTCTTGCCATGGATCTTGGTTGGTAAGAATTTGTTGAGCCATGTTAGAAAGTCAGTAATTAACTCACAAGGATCACTCAACAATCTAGTTTGTAAATTGGGTTCACTATCTTTGAACTTGAAAAATTCTTTACAGTTGAACATTAAAAAACAATAATAATACTAATTGCCATAAGGAATGAAGGATAGATGTGAATGTCGGGACTTCCTGTCGTGCTGCGATACAGCTTGCCTCTATGAAGCATGTAGTTGGGCTATAGCAACCGCAAACTCGGCTTACACTTAGCTACTACTAGACTATAAATGGGCTTCAATTGCTTTATGAATTTGTTTGAATCTGTAGTTGCCGACCTTGGAATGGCCCATTCATAAACATATCTAAAATGTTCAGCTTTTAGCTTACCTTCGTCTGGCCTTAAAAAATAAAGGCACAACCTTTTATCTTGATTCTTAATTTCTTTTGTATAATCTTCTCAACATTTTAATTTTCGATTGGATGCAATAGACTCTTAACTTTAATTTTTACTATATTTAAATACTTATACAGTATATAAAATGACAAATCAAGAATTATTATATTAAAGTGTTTAAATGATATTAAATAATAATCCTACTTTTATCATATTTTACTCTTATTAATATTTAATGATAAATTAATAGGCTTTGGATTCAACTACTTTTAAAAATTTTCATAAATCAAAATATTAATGAAATTATTTCTGAGTTAGTTCACTGCTTAAAAAGGCACAAACGGTCTAATGCAAAATAGTAAAAGTTTACTGTTATTCAACTTTTTACTTAATTATTCTTTATAAAGTTTAATCATGCGTTACTTCCATACGAGGAAAAAGGGTAATTTAATATGAAAGTTACCAATTAATTTGAAGGTTTAAACAGTAAACTCTCTAACGAAATAAAAGAGGTAGCAATGAGTTTGATCCAAAATGTAGATTTCTGAGAAAGGGCATCAGCAAGCAAGAAAAAGGGATTTGCACACGTAAAAGAAGGGAATCCATGATGATTATCATGATGAGCCATGATATTTATTACCCACCAAAAAATATGAAAAATCAAAGGCTTCTTATCTTCCCCAGACGAACAAAAAAAAAAATGAAATGAAATGATTACCCACCGCATCCCCTCCTCTTGGTTTTGACAAACCTAATCATTAAAAATACCCATAAAACTTAGCTATTACCTTAACTTTAGCCTCTACCCACCATCATTACGTCCCTTCCCTTTACCATTTAGTCCACACCTCTTCCTTCTTTTTACATTTTACGCCACCTATTTTTTCCATCCTTTACTTTTTTCCCTTCACTTTTTTGTTTCTTATCAAATAAAGTTAAGAAATCTCAGTCGTACGATCAGTTGATTGTATACATTTTAAAAAATCTAAAATATTCAAATAATTGAAAATTGATTAAATTAGTATTTTAATATAAAAATTAATATTAGTAAAAATTTATAAACTTACATAATTTATAATTCTTAAGCCTTCAATGAATTAAATAATTTATTAATAATCAGTTTGTAATTATATTAATTGATCTTTATCATTTTCAAGTTACATTATTGTATATAAAATTTAAACAAGTAGAAACCTTGATTTAATACTTTTAGTAATACATGAGGTTTAATTGCAACAAAATAGCTCCGAATAATAGTACGTTTATTTTATTATCTCATATAATATAATTTTTTAAATAAAATATATTAATAAATTCATACAAAGATATGAGTCAGCCCAAATTTCTGCAAAATTGGTGCAATAATATTTATATTTTATCTAAGATATTTAAGAATAAAAAAAAAATTAATTGGGATTTTTTTTTCATGTTCTAAAACCCAAGCCTAAATATTTTATTTAATTTGAAAGAAATTACTGAAATTTTCACTTAATAGAGATAACAGCATAATTAGTTGTAAAAGAGACTCTAACCTGACAAAAAAGAAAAAGAAAATACTATTGTGAAGTGGTACATTGAAGCAAAAGCAAAATATGTATGTGCCTTAACCATGAGAATGGTGTAAGGTAGTTGATGCTTCTTCACTTAATACATGACTTTTTGGGAGTTGAGTTTTAAGTTTTAAGAATTTGTGATGCCTGTGACAGTTTACCTGTTATATAACTTCCAATTTCACCAATCCCTCAGTACCATAATTAATTGTCTTCTTTTATACACACCCAAATTCATTTCAGAACTTTTAGAATGAAAATTGTGTTTTATCTAATTCTCTACCAAAAGTTCTATACTTAAAACAATAAACTTTATAAAATTAAGGTTAAAAATGAATTGAGATTGAGGGTTTAATTCCAAAAATCTACTGATTTCTTCATAGTTTTGATATTGATTTTACTTCATGATTGCAAATCTGGGTGGGTATATATATATATTCATATCCACTCATGAATTGCAGATAATTATAACCCCACTTGGTGCAGAAGTGGGTGATTAGCCTGCTGTCTTCATGATCACTGTTGTTTTTTTCGCGGCAAGCCATCAACACAAGATTTATGCATAACAATACACAATCATTATTAGAAAAGCTGAGTTTCATATATGTCTTATTGATTTTTTATATGAATCTTCATCTATGTATATAATAGTTGAATTGTTGTTATGCTTATTTATTAAATTGTAATTATAATTAAAATAACATCACAGTTCATGTAATACTAGCCAGTACATACACGATTTTGTTTGAAATTTTTTTGTTAGTTATATGTACAATAATTAGATCATATTTGAACTTTATTTTAAATTTAAATTCATTTTTAATTATGGTATGTAATTTTAAAATTTGTAAATCGATAATATATAAAAAAAAATTAAACCAATCACAAAATTATGATTTAATAATAATCTAAGAAATAATGATTTATTTATTAACTAAATATTTTACATAAAAAAATAAAAGTAAAATTGGGCATCATCATTATTATAGAGAAATTAGCACTTCAAATACATAATTACAGAAACTGCTGAAATGAGAAAAGAGTGTGGGTGGGGTGAGGAATAATAACCGTCCCTCGTTGAGGGCATAAAGGTAATTCGACAAAAAGTAACAGGGAGGAGTAGGTACTTCCGTAATTCTAACAAAATCATGATAATTTTAGAAAAGTGAGGACAATCATGCCGTGTGCGTGGGACGAAGAATGAGAAGAAACTGGCAGATGAAATCTGAGCCGTTGATTTTAGTAAGAACACAAGGAAACCTTCAAAAAAGTTGGTCTTTGAGTTTTGGTCTTCTTGACCACTCTAAGCCTGTGTTCACACACACGTGTAAGGCTGGTCAAATAAACATTACACCTTTTTTTTTTCTCCTTTAGAATCATATGCAGAAAAAACAAATCATGGTACGTAATTTTTCTTGATTGTAAATTACTAGTTTTGACATAAATAGTAATTTTTCTTTACTGGAGTTAAATCTAATGTGATTATAAGATTAGACATTTTACTGAGTTAAATAATTTAGTTTTCTTATTTAGGACCGAACTAAATTAAATAATTTAATTTCTTGAAATATTATATTAAACATTGAATTTATAAATGAAAAAATTAAATCAAACTGAAAAAAAATATTTATGTGGTTTTTTTTATTAAAATTTTCTTATTGCTATAGGTATCTTTCTATTACTATTAATAAGATTAAGAAATAAAATTGGCCTTGATCACTATTGGAATTTGTCAATAATGAGATGGCTCTAAAAGATTTTAAATAAAATGCAAATAATTATATGCCTTTTTCTTTTAACGACATTCATAGAAATGAAATGCAAAAAGGGTTTTATTTTACATAAAGAGAGGGAAAAAAAAAAAATAGAAACAGGGTAAAAAAAAAAAAAGGCATAAACGAAGGAAATGACAAAAGTAACCAAGGTAGACAAGAAGCAAAAGCGAGAAACAAAAGGGACTAAAAGGGGAAGCAAGCCAAGTATTATTAACAAAAGGGAAATAAATAGAGAGAGTAGAGTCGAGAGAGCGTTTTATTTGAAGGACAAAGTTGCGTGCGGGTGAGAATAATTACAAATTTTCTTTTGTATAGTGGGTCCAATATCCGACGTGGTAAAATACCATTGGCTGAAACAATATAGAGAGAAATAGAGAAAGTGACTTGAGCTCTCTCTCTGCTCTCTTTCTCGGGTTGGCCTTAAGCGGTGGTTTTTCTTTTCTTTTCGTTTTTTTTTAGGCGGAGAAAGTGGAGGTGTTACTCTCTCTCTCTCTTTCTCTCTTTTTTTTTTGAAAAAAAAAAATGTCTATCTGTCTAAATATCAATTTCTTTTGCGTTGTTTGTTTCAGGACATGGAAGAAGAGCTTGCCATGCTTAGGCAGCTCATCGGTCAGCTTCACGACCTCTTAAATCTCTACGGCTCTCCTCCTCCTCCTCTTCCGCCGCCGTTTCACCTCCGTCACCAGCCTTTTCTCGAACTCCGCAACCACCACCATCACCACGTCGACAACCGCAACAGGTCTCTCTTTCTAGATCTCTTTCATTTTTCGATATAGTTTCTTGTTTCGCATTTTGCAATTTCCTCTCTCTCTGACCTAATCTGAGACTGTTACTTTTGTTTTGTTAGTTTTTGTTAAACGTAATTTAGGTTTGGTTTTAGTGTAATTGTGATTGTTTTGTGAGTTTGGTAAGTTAGGACTTGCCTTGTTCTAGCACGCAATGTGCTTCTAATGCTTATAGTTATAATTCGTTATTTACTTTATTTTCATTATTATTGATTTTTAATATTTTTTTCCCGAAATTTCACTCTGATTACCTTAAAATGACATCTTAGACAAAGGCATTGCCAAATATTCACAACTACAAATTTGTTTTCTTATTTTTTTATTTTTTTTTTAAAATTGATCTTCAAGCAGCTTCTAAGCTTTTTTAGTCTACATGATGCTCTTCGGGATTGTGTATATTAATTGGATGTCTGTCTTGCCCATGGAACTCGCTAGTTTCTAATGTTTCATTTAATTGTTACTTCATCATGTGGTAAGTGAGTTTCATTTTTGAGTTCTTGTTTATTCGTTAACCTTTGTTTTTACTTTCTGTTTTTCTTTTTAGGAGAGGTTTCTGAATCTCTTTGTTTGACGTGGATATTATCACTGTCACTGCAAGCTTGTGTTGATTGTTTGTGTTCTGTAGATAGTCAAATTTATACGTACTAATTCAGTAGTTGGCATCTCGTTGTTAGTGGATGCAATCTTTCATGCTTATTTTTCAGTATTTTAGATTATTCGTGCAAAGGTGTTTTAAGAGTCTGAAAATCATCAAGTAATAATGGTTTCTGCCCCCAAGATCTTGCACCTCTTTATGTGCATTTATCTACGTATCTGCTTTCTCCAAGGAGCAGCTAATGCTATAATTAGATTTCCCTTCCAGTAGTATCCTTTAGACCAGTTGACCACATGTGATCTTTGGTCTGTTATCTCTGTCATACGTAACTGGTGCTCATGTCTTGGGATTTGAAGTATGGGCATCAGGGCTTCATCTAGAGATTTCACCTTTAGGCTTTGGCCTCTATTAATTGTGCCAAATTTATCATTCTGATAATTAAAGAGTGCAAGAAACATTTATGTTATCATTGTTTTTAGCCCATCAAAGATTGATCCAATGAATATATCTTGTGATCTTTCTAAATAATGATTATAGGAATATGGTATATGGTCAGAAATTTCTGGAATGTGGTCTTCCAAAATCTATAAATTTTTGCGCTCCATAGAAATTCCGTGATTTGGATACTCTCGAGTCCATGTAGTTGCTGAACATCTTTTGAATAAATAAGAAGTTTTTGAAATCTCCTGTCTCATTAAAAAAGGAATTTCCACAAAATCATATTCATGCCTCCTAGGTGGGATTTGAAATTTCTCTTCCTGAGGGATTTAAAGGGAAGATGTTTTTTCATGAATTCTTTCCCCATTTTTTTCTCTACTCAAAACTGTATATTTTCTCAAAATCCATCGATATTTTTGATTCCCTGATTCAAAATCCATTGTCGTAATTTGTGCATTTCAGCTTTTGATTGTAGCACCTTAATCTCATGTTTCATGTTATGTTGTTGAACACAGAAGATATCATAAGTTTTATGTTTTTCTATAAATTATTTGCAATTGGCCTTGTATTTTTTAGTCAATGCTTCCTTAAAATCCAACATGTTTCATGTTTTTCCACATGCAGCTTTGTTACCTAGTTTCCCATTTGGCTGATTACCATTCCAAATGTTTTTTTCCCAAATTACATTGTCTTGGTGGCCTACTATGCACTATGCTGGTGATGCCAAGGTTGCTTCCAATTTCTTTAAGCGTTATCAGTTAAATGCTGCATTTTTTGTTGCTGCCTGCTGTTATTTTGTAATGTTTTCATCACGTACAAAATGCTGTACGGAGGAATTTATTATCTTGCACTGCTCATGCAACCACGTACGAGTTTAATGTTGTTTATACATGTCTGTCTGTATGCAGCAATTTATATAGGTGGCACATGTGTGTCTGATGATGTATAGGCTATTTATATCTTGAACTTCTATAATAGGTTTTTCCAGTTTTCAGAAAACCCATAGTTTATAGTTTTACCATGGTTATATTTGCAGACTTTCCATGGATATCTTCAGGCTATGACATGTTTGCAACTTGTTTAACCCTGATATCATGTGATTCTGGGCCATTGTGCTTGTCCTTGTTTCTTCAACAAATTATATCTGTCTGTATGCAGCAATTTATATAGGTGGCACATGTGTGTCTGATGATGTATAGGCTATTTATATCGTGAACTGTTATAATAGGTTTTCCAGTTTTCAGAAAACCCATAGTCTATAGTTTTACCATGGTTATCTTTGCAGACTTTCCATGGATATCTTCAGGCTATGACATGTTTGCAACTTGTTTAACCCTGATATCATGTGATTCTGTGCCATTGTGCTTGTGCTTGTTTCTTCAACAAATTATTTTCAGCATGTGCTCTAAGTACTTCATTTCAGAAATATGAATTTGTTTCCTTTTTCAACAGATGGTGTGTCCTTGATATCAATGATGGTTCAGCAGATGATTACTGTGATCTTGTGATGGCAGCTGGAAAATCAGGACGCTGCAAGATGTTGGAGCCTTCCAAGCCTCCACCCTCCAAGAAATCAAAAAAGGAGCGGAACAGAGGAAAATTACTTGGAACTACCAATACGACTGAGGTCATGGAAGAAGAAATATGGAAAGATTTTCCAGAAGACCTTTTTGAAGCTGTAATTGCCAGACTTCCCATTGCTACATTTTTCCGCTTTCGCACAGTTTGTCGAAAATGGAATTCCTTGCTAAGCTCTGAGAGTTTCTCTCAGCACTGCACCAAAGTTCTGCAAGCCAACCCTTGGTTTTACACTATCACTCATGAAAATGTGAATTCTGGTGCTATCTATGATCCTTCCTTGAAGAAATGGCATCACCCCACTATATCTTCTCTTCCCACTAAGATGATCGTCTTGCCAGTTGCTTCTGCAGGGGGTCTTGTGTGCTTTATTGATATCGGTCATAGAAACTTTTATGTCTGCAACCCTCTAACTCAATCATTTAAAGAGTTGCCAGCAAGGTCAGTTAAGGTCTGGTCTCGCATTGCTGTGGGGATGACCTTGAACGGAAGTGCGACCAGTGGAGGGTACAAGATCCTTTGGGTATGCTGTGATGGAGAGTATGAGGTTTATGACTCGTTGAAGAACTCTTGGATTCGACCAGGAAGCATGCCAGCTAATATTAAGCTACCACTATTGCTGAACTTCCGGTCACAGGCAGTTTCCATTGATGCTACAGTCTATTTCATGCGTTCGGACCCTGAAGGAATTGTGTCCTACAATATGGTTACTGGGGTATGGAGACAATTTATAATACCTGCCCCACTCCATCTGAGTGACCACACTCTTGCAGAGTACGGTGGCCGAATCATGCTCGTGGGATTGCTTAGTAAGAATGCAGCCACGTGTGTGTGCATATGGGAGCTGCAGAAGATGACGCTCTTGTGGAAGGAGGTTGACAGAATGCCAAATATCTGGTGCTTAGAATTTTATGGGAAGCACGTTAGGATGACTTGCTTGGGCAACAAAGGTTTGCTCATGTTGTCTCTGAGATCAAGACAAATGAACCGACTAGTTACATACAATGTGAAGAGCAGGGAATGGCTCAAGGTTCCTGGTTGCTTGGTGCCACGTGGGAGAAAACGGCAGTGGATTGCATGCGGCACTGCTTTCTATCCATGCCTTACTGCTACAGCTTGATTTATGTAGCGCCATCTGCATGTCAATGCAGTGATTTTGGTTTCAGTATGCTACTATGGTCAGTCGATTTTGGCTGCAAGCTGTAGCTGCTACTTGTATCCAGCCCAACTTTCTGTGTTAATTTAATGAAGCAGATGATCAAGGGGATGATTGTACAAACATGTTGAAAAATAACTTTGAATGGGAAAGACTACGTTCTAAATGCTGCTTACTTGGCTCATTTATGGTTATTTTATGTTTCAAAACAAAGGGAGCTACAAGGTTCCTCAATACGTCCAGAGTTGCCATCAGATAAATCTGTTGCAACTGCGTACAGGTAGATTAAATGCTCTCATGCTTCCCTCAGTGTACTAAAAGAGGCCTCTATAATCATTTGTCCTAGAGCTTTTTAGGGCTAGGAGAAAAAAAAAAGGCATGATTTAGATGATAGGAGGCCTTTAGTTAGCCGTCCCAAATTAATGCCTAAAGAGATAAATTAGACAGTACAGCAGTTCTATAAAAGAGAAGGCTTCTGTAATATTTCAGAGTTCTCCATACAAGTCAGAGGCGTTTCCCGTCTCAGATGCCACAAAGATGAATACATAGAGGAAAAGAAATAATAATGCTCAATTAGGAAGCACCAACTTCACAGACAGCCCAACCCCCAGCATCCAATTCTTCAACAAAACCACTGACAAGTCTTTACGAATGGGCATCAACGTAGCATATCATGCCATAAGCTTGATTCCAAACTCGCATGCCAATAAAAAGGATATAGCTATTGTGAAAGCATACAATGGAACACCATCAACATGCCTTCCTATAAAATTCATCGTAAAGGAAAAAAAAAAAAATCATATATTTAAATATTATGAGGAAGGATCATTTTATTATTTTATAGTTACCGAGTTTCAGAACAAGTAAGAAAATAAAATAAAGTCATTTTCCCATTCAACTACAAAGCTAACATTTCTTGCATCTCTCAAAATATGCTGTCTACATTTATGCCATGCCACCGCTTGTTGCTGTCCTGATTATCTGGAATAGAGCTGTTACAAACAACAAAAGAAAATGCTACCATCAGGAACAATTGAAAAGGCCAATCTGTAAGAAAATGGCCAACGATGTCAACCAAATCAAGATAACCCTTTTAGAATTCAAACATTTAAGCATAATTTCATTTTCTGTTGTTCTTTAGGCTGGAAAATTGTAGGTCCTGACAACTATGTCTTTCATATGCAAAATGAAAACATAATCAATATGTCAAAGCAGGAAAACTTCCCAAAACATTACAACCTATCATAAATTCATACTGATGGCACCATTCGTTTGGGTTTCCAAAATTTCATAACACAGAATTAGTTAAATCTAATCAATGTTATATTCTAATAAAAACAAAATTAAACCATGTTTGAAAGAAAAACACACAACAAAAAAACTTACATGAACCAATGACAACGAAAATGAAGAAACCAAGCAGAAGAGGGCCAACTGGATAGTCCTTTCCCTTCTTTGTAGTTGTCTCAGGCACTGTTCCTCTCTTTGTTATGTTCTTCTCGAACCTCTCCACCTTCCTATCTGCAAGTCGCCTTGATGTTGTCTATTTATACACCAAATACACCATTACCACAAATGATTAGATTTTATCTATTTAGACACACAAATAGATCATTAGCACAAATGATTATATTTTATTTTAGTTTAGTAACGGAGTAAAATCATCACACGTTGATCATCGAGAAAGATTTTTTTTTTTTCTTTGGCTAACAAATTATTTTTTAAAAGAAAATAAAAACAGAAAACTACAGATCAGATCTACTTCACATATGATGTTATGACAGATTTAGATCAACAGAAACCGCAGACCAAGATAAAACAACAGGAAAGGAGAACGGATTCAGATCAATCAAGAAAGCATATAAAACAAAATTAAGCTAAAATTTCAAATTTTACCATGATTACGGGGAGATCTGGAAGGAGCGAGAAACCTCAACGAAAAATTAAAAAAAAAAAAAAAATTACAGTCTGACTTCACGGCGTTTATCTTTCGCTCTCTCCAACGAGTGCCTGTTCTCTTCCCTCTAGTCTCTCCCCTTTATTACTTTTCTCTATCCTGATAAATAACAATCTCTTTTATATTACCTCAATACTTCAAAAAAGAAAAAGAAAAAGATCTCCGATAGAATGACGGACCGTGTTGTCACAGACTTTGGTGTGATTGGCTACACCACGCACATTTCACACGTGCTCGTCTGTGGTTGGTTGGTTGTGTACACGTAGATGGAAGTTCTCCCGATGCGGGTTGAAGTGGATTTAGAAGATATACTCTAACGGACACCTGTCTTTATCGAGTGCACAATAAAACGTGCTTCTAAGTTTTGTAAATATTTAAGGAAAAAAGAAAATAATAAAAGGAAGGAAATAGAGATCCCCTTTGCCTTGATGTTACGTTGTTAAGGATTGACCAATTTTGTCATTTTTCTTTCCTTTTTATCTTTTTCCCCTAATAATATATATTTTTATTTCTTTTAATTGATTTCTCTCAACCCGCAAATGGTGGATAGTATGATAGTAATTTCTAAATTCTGAAGTTCAATCTTATTTTAGGGAGAAATAGAAAAAATATATATAGTAGTTTGATTAATTTTTAATTTAAATAGTTAATTCTATTAATAAAACGGAGTACGTTGTTATTAAACTATCTGTTGATATAATGTTTACATGGCGGTGTGTTATAAGAATATTAATTTTATTAGTATAACATATTTAATTTCACTAATTATATAAATTTATAGAAATTTCAAATTTAAAATGGAAATATAATTTTTTTATTTTATTAGTAAAAAATATAATAAACCGTAAGGTACACAGTATAAATATTCCTGTATATATATCTGAATTATATAACGTGATTAGAAAACTTAATTTTTTTTATTACTATTTATTGTTGATATTTGAGGAGCATTTTCTCCCACATTGCTAAGTTAACAATGTGGAGGTATTTTCCAAGCCTATATAATAGAGGCCTCACCTTGTTATTAAAGCATCCCAAAATAAGAGAAAAATATTAGAGAGTTAAGCAATTATTTTTCTCCTATTATAAAGAGAGAATTTTAATATTTTCTCCTTTATAAATAGAGAGTTTGTAACTCCTATTATTTTTCTTATAGTAAAATTCTTCTATCATTGCCCATGGTTTTTACCCTAATTTGTTTAGGGGTTTTCCACGTATATCTGTGTGTTCTATTGTGTATTTTGTCTTTCTTTATCTTTATTTTCTCAAATTATTAGTTGTGATTTTGCTCTATCAGATTCATATTTTTTTTACAATTGGTATCAGAGCTCCTGGTTGGTAAGAAATTCCTTAAAATTCTGTGATTGCAGCTCAGCCTGATCTTTCACAAGAGTTTGAGGTTTTCTTTGGTGCAAAAGAGCTTGTGTGGAGTAGTAAGAATACTTACAATCTAGGGAAGGTTCACGTAAGGAGATTGGTATTTAAGAGGTCCGCTTGTGACCCTCCAGTCTTTCCTGGGAACTTACCTAGTGAGTTGTGTTCATTACTGCGGTTCATTTTACAAGCTAAAACGCACCGTTTGTGATAGAAGCAATGGCGGCAAAATTTGATATTGAAAAGTTCAACGGGAGTAATTTCTCAACGTGGAAATTAAAGATAAAGGTCAGCATTGAGAAAAGACAATTGTCTTCGGCTATCGATGAACGTAATCGACAACACTCACAGGATGATAATAAGTGGAACGAGATGGATGGGAATGCTATTGCAAACCTTCCTCTAGCACTTGCAGATGGGATCTTGTCCAGCATAGAAGAAAAGAAAACGGCAAAGGAGATTTGGGACCACCTCACTAGACTTTACGAGGCCAAGTCATTACATAACAAAATTTTCCTTAAGAGGAAACTTTACACCTTAAGAATGTCAGAATCTACTTCAGTGACAGAGCATCTTAATGTCTTGAATACTCTATTTTCTCAACTCACATCGTTGGGCTATAAAATAGAGTCACAAGAACGTGCGAACTTCTACTCCAAAGTCTACCCGATTCGATGATCAACTCATCATCAGTTTGACAAATAATGTCATACCAAATTCTAGTCTTTGATGATATAGCGGTACCGCTATTCTTGAAGAAGAAAATCGGCGAAGAAACAAGGAAGACAAGCAGGCAAGTTCACAACAAGTGGAAGCCTTGATGGTGATGAGAGGGAGATCAGCGAGCGTGGTCCAAGTGGGAGTCACAATCATGGTAGATCAAAATCAAAGAGTAAGAAGAATTATAAATGCTACAATTGTGGTAAGAAAGGTCACCTGAAGAAGAATTGTTGGAGTTTAAAGAATTCCAATCCTCGAGGGAATGTGGCATGCACTTCGGATGATGGAAATGTATTATCTTTGTGAAGGCAATATCAATGAAAGCGAGGAAGAGATTTGGCCGATGTATGGCTTCTTGACTCGGGGAGCAACTTATCACATGACCTCTCAAGAGAGTGGTTCCATCATTATGAACCTATCTTAGGAGGATCTCGTGTATAGTTGTGAAGATAATGCCTTAAAGATTATAGGCATTGGAACTATCAGTTGAAGATGCATGGCGATGCAGTCGCTATTCAAGGAGTGCAACATGTGGAAGGTCCGAAGAAGAATTTGTTATCTCCGGGATAATTTGGATGATCTTAATTGCATTATCAAAGTTCGGAAAGGAATCATGAAGATTAGCCGAGAGCGCTTGTAATTATGAAAGGAGAAAAAATTCACGCTAATTTGTATATGTTTTGGGAGAGCTGTGCATGAAGCGGAAGCATCTGTTGCTTCAAGTAGTTCAAGCGAGAGATCTGCAATGGTGTGGCATCAGAAGCTTGGACATATGTCTGAACAAGGCATGAAGATTCTTGCTGAGAAAAATCTACTTCCTGGTCTCACAAAGGTGTCATTACCCTTTTGTGAGCATTGCATAACAAGCAAGCATCGACTACGTTTCAATACATCCAATTCTAGAAGCAAGGATGCTCTAGAATTAGTTCACTCTGATGTATGGCAAGCACCGGTTTCATCACTAGGAGAAGCTAAGTACTTTGTGTCCTTCATCGATGATTACTCCAGGAGATGTTGGGTGTATCCAATCAAGAGCAAGGGAGATGTATTTGTAGTTTTCAAAACTTACAAAGCGGGTTGAACTTGATTCGTGCAATAAGATCAAGTGTTTAAGGACGGGATAATGGAGGAGAATACACAGTCATGAATTTAATAGCTTTTGCAAGCAAGAAGGCATCAAGAG
Source organism: Ricinus communis (assembly GCF_019578655.1). Lineage (NCBI taxonomy): Eukaryota > Viridiplantae > Streptophyta > Magnoliopsida > Malpighiales > Euphorbiaceae > Ricinus > Ricinus communis. The sequence goes on from NC_063262.1 coordinate 28,458,523, forward strand.
ACAGTTCACTACGGCATACACTCCTCAACAAAATGGAGTGGCAGAGCGGATGAACATAACTCTGTTAGAAAGAACTAGAGCATTGTTGGGAGCTCGCAGGCCTAAATAAGGCATTTCAGGCGTTAACACTTTGTTATGTGATTAACCGGTCTCCATCTACAAAGAATTGATCAAAAGACACCGATGGAGATGTGGACTGGGAAGCCAATTGATTATTCAAACCTCCATATATTTGGAAGTCCCGTATGTGATGTATAATATCCAAGAAACTACAAAGTCGGATCCAAAATCCAGGAAGTGTTTGTTCTTGGGATATCTTTGATGGTGTGAAGGGTATCGCTGTGGGATCCCAACGCCCACAAGGTTATAATCGGCAGGGATGTAATCTTCCTGAAGATAAATTGAAGGGAGAAGATGATAGCACTTCAAAAGAAAATTCGGAGACTACAACTATACAGGTGGAAAGAAAGTCTACAGAAGAAGATTCTTCTGAAGTAGCACCAGAGCACGAAGAGAAAGAACCAGTCGAGTTTAAAGAGCCAGCCGAAGTTGAAGAGTCAGAACTTGGAAAGGAAAAACGTATAAAATTTACACCAACCTGGCATAAAGATTATGATATAGGCAGAATGTCGACATCGCTCTTCTAATCGAGGAAGGAGAGCCATCAACTCTCCAAGAAGCAATGAGCAGTTCAGATGCATCTCAGTGGATGGCAACAATGCAAGAAGAGATGGAAGCTCTACATAAGAACAAGACTTGGGAGCTTGTGCCACTACCACAAGGAAGAAAGGCCATTGGCAACAAATGGGTCTTTAAGATCAAAAGATATAGTGATGATCAAGTGGAGCGGTTTCGTGCAAGAATGGTGGTGAAAGGATATGCTCAGAAGGAGGGGATTGACTTCAACGAAATATTTTCCCCTGTGGTTCGATTAACAACTGTTCGAGTAGTCTTGGCGATGTGTGCTACATTTGACTTACATCTGAAGCGGTAGATGTGAAAATGATTTTCTCCATGGAGATCTTAAGGAAGAAATTTATATGCTCCAGCCATAAGGTTTTGAAGAAAAAGGAAAGCGGAACTTGGTTTGTAGGTTGAACAAATCTCTATACGGTTTAAAACAGGCGCCGAGGTGTTGGTATAAGAGATTTGATTCCTTCATCATGAGCCTTGGATACAACAGACTTAATGCAGACCCTTGTGCATATTTCAAGAGGTTTGGTAAAAGTGATTTTGTTATCTTACTGTTGTATGTAGATGACATGTTGGTAGCAGGCCCCAACAAAGATCATATTGAAGAACTAAAGGCACAGTTGGCTAGGGAATTTGAAATGAAGGACTTGGGACCAGCAAACAAGATTCTAGGGATGCAAATTCACCGAGACAAACAATATGAAGATTTGGCTTTCTCGAAAAAATTATTTGAAGAAGGTCTTCATGACGCTTCAATATGCAAGATTGTAAGTCAATTTCTACCCCACTTCCTGTTAGTTTCAAATTATCCTCCAAAGATGAGTCCTAGCGTTGAAGAAGGAAGGATGGAAATGTCTCGAGTACCGTATGCATCGAGTGGGGAGTTTAATGTTCGCGATGATTTGTACACGACCGGACATTGCACATGCGGTGGGAGTAGTAAGTCGGTACATGGCGAATCCCCGGTAGAGCATTGGAATGTCATAAAGAGGATTCTAAGATATGTTAAGGGAACCTCAGATGTTGCATTATGTTATGGAGGATCAGACTTTATTATCAGAGGATATGTTGACTCAGATTATGCAGGTGATCTTGATAAAAGCAAATCTACTACAGGGTATGTGTTCACACTTACTAGCGAGTGAGTTGGTATCAAACTGCGATCGGTTGTGGCGACATCAACAATGAAGGCGAATATATAGCGGTACACAAGCTAGTAAGGAAGCGATATGGTTGAAAATGATGATGGAGGAACTCGGGCACGAACAAGAGCATATTCCTCTGTTCTGTGGCAGTCATAGTGCCTTGCATCTCGCGAAGGAATCCGACTTTTCATTCAAAGTCAAAGCACATACGAGTCCAGTATCACTTCGTTCGTGAAAAAGTGGAAGATGGCACTGTGGATATGCAGAAAATTCATACTAAAGACAACCTAGCAGATTTTTTGACGAAGGCAGTTAACACTGATAAATTTATTTGGTGTCAATCCTCTAGTGGCCTGATAAAAGTATAAGCAGCATGGAAAGGCAAGGAAGAAAGAACGGTGTGAAGATCTGATTGATCCTCAATCAAATCTTCAAGTGGGAGATTGTTGATATTTGAGGAGCATTTTCTCCCACATTGCTAAGTTAACAATGTGGAGGTACTTTCTAAGCCTATATAATAGAGGCCTCACCTTGTTATTAAAGCATCCCAAAATAAGAGAAAAATATTAGAGAGTTAAGCAATTATTTTTCTCCTATTATAAAGAGAGAATTTTAATGTTTTCTCCTTTATAAATAGAGAGTTTGTAGGTTCTATTATTTTTCTTATAGTAAAATTCTTCAATCATTGCCCATGATTTTTACCCTAATTTGTTTAGGGGTTTTTCACGTATATCTGTGTGTTTTATTGTGTATTTTGTATTTCTTTATTTTTATTTTCTCAAATTATTAGCTGTGATTTTGCTCTATCAGGTTCATATTTTTTTTACATTTATACCCTTAAACAGTGCCGAGGGATATGAAAAATCCATTTTTCTAATCTAAGATTAGGTCTAAAATCAGAATTTACTTTATAAGAGATAATGATGGAAATAGAATTCCATGCTATGTAAGCGTCAAATTCTGGGGCCGTCCGTTGGTAGGAAAGGCACTAAATAATGGTATCAAAGAAACAAACAACAGTGGAGTCAGTGGTCGATGCTGCCACGTTCTTTCATCACGTATACAGTTGTTCACGCCGATAGTGCAGCGGGCCGGCGTTACTTAATTTTTGGGTTTGATTGTCTCTGTACCAAAGTTATAGAATATAGATAAATATAATTCAGATTTAATAAGACCTCTCTACTGCCAAATAAATTTTTTTAATTTAATATATTAATTATTTTAAATAAAAAATATCAACTATAATATTTTACTTAAATAATAAGAGCAACTGTTTTTTAAAGAATGGAGGACCTCAATTCAACTTTTCATCTCTGCATCCAATAAAACTTTTATATTCATCGTTAATATAAAAGGAATAATTACCGGTTTATTTGACTTTTTATAATCAATATTATTATATAAAAATTATTTTCGTAAACTAAAATTTAAGAAATATATAATTTATTAAAATATAGAAATTATTTTTATTTGTAGCTGAAACAAATTATGACTGATATCTTTTACGAATATGTAAAGGCTTTTCCTGTATATAAAGATATAACCCAAGTGTGAAAACTTAGTGGTTGGTTTTTGTTAGCATGTTGGGTTCATATGATAAGTCTATTATTGCCAGGATAAGCTCTTTGATCTGGTGCATCAAAGAAATTTAAAGCTTTGGACAGGTCAGTGTTTAAGCCATGAGCAGGTGGTCTTTGAGAGGACGTACATCTATGGTAACATTTGATGCTGCAATCTTTAGAGATGTCAGTCGTATTTACAGGGGTTTATTTGTTACTGGTTACTAAAAAATTCCTGATGTGTGTTTGAAGTTAAAGAAGCTGAAGCTCTAAGCTTTCGTTATTGTCGTTGCTGATTTGTCTGAGTTCGGCGCTGTCATTCAAGATTGTAACTCCTTTCTAGGTTTAGGAGGAAAATTTTTCAGTTCGTTTGTTGAGACATAAAAGGCAAATGTGGTTGCTCATTCTTTAGCAAGAGTAGCACGCTGTAATGGTCTGTCATTGTGTGTGGCAAGAGCCTCTCTCATTTACTGGAGCTCTTCATTTCTACTGATGCATCTGCTATTTGATTCACGAAGTTATTTCCTTTCAAAAAAGGAAAAAAGACAACTAGAGCGAGCCCACAACACACCCAACATTGTCCCAAGACTTTCTGCGATTCAGAGCCCAGCTAAATTCTAAGCCCACAAATGTTATTATTGATTCCACTGGAGGACCTATGTTCCCTGTAAGCTGCTTTTAATGGTGACCCAAAGTGTCTAGACTGTTACACTATTCTGCTGAATTTCAGGGTTGTTAAATGTTGACATCAACAACCCCAGTAAGTAGTTTTCCACAAGTTTGGTACAAGTTCTACTAGTAGTGGGTAGTTTATGAATGTGGCATAGTCCTGTTTGTTCCAGTCATCTGTTTTTCATTTTTTTTTCATTTATTTCTTGTACACAAAACAATCACATGAAAGAGTGGGGGACTAAATTATTTTAAGGGTTTACATACATGTGAACGTACTGTGATGGAGAAGAAGGTGTTCGAGGTGATAATTGCTCCCCATAATGCTTGAATTGTTATTTCAAAACCTTATTTAATAAGCTACCCCCACATGGTAATTTGATGATAATTAATTAGTCTTGAAATTTAGAACTTTGTCTTGGGTATAAGCTCAAAATCGACTAAGTTTTAATTATAAACAGTGAAGAGTGAGAAGAAGAAAAGGTGGTAAAGGAAAAATGAAAATCAATTAGTCAATTGATACAGGCGTTGCCATGATGGGTGCTTGCAAGCTCATGTCATAAATTTTAAGATACAGGTGTAACCCCTATTATGCTATCTTTGGTGGTTTCAAGAACCTATGCCTTACTTATTTTTGGTCCCATTTTGCTTTCTTTTTATCACTGTTGTTTTTTGTAATGTAGCTCGTGTTTTAAAGATTTCAGTAGCTTTTTACCCTTCTGAATTGCATTATTTGTATTAATTTTGTCATATCATTGTTCTGCTGAAAATTAAGAAAGAAAATGAAGATTTCAGGACTTTTCACAATCTTAATACACTTGAATCTTTCTGCACAGGTTACAGCTTCTTGATCTTTTCGAAAAAATTATATGCCTCTATATATCTGTCCATGTCTTTGGCAGGAAATAGTTAGGAGAAAGTTCAGAATCCTATTTTATGGGTACTTCAACCTCAACATTTGGAGCCAGGTTGTTCCATAACTGGACCCTCAATAATTTTTCCGCTGTCAAATTCATTTGTCCTATTTACAATACAAAACACAAATGATGAATTACAATTTATCTTTACCAAAGAAGAAAAAGCTGGCCTTTTGGGCTGTTGCTGGGGAATTTTTACTGGAGATGTTTGCTTGATTGCTGAAAGTTGAGAAATTGGTTTTTTACCAGCGGAACGAACTAGCTAGCTAGGACCCATTAGGCAGGCAGACTTCCACTTAGAAGATTATCCTCAGCCGATGAACTTGAACACTAGTTTTAAGTTTTAACTCCTCCATCGTTGGATCTTTTGACCTTTTCTTGATTGGTTATGATCAAAGTGCCTAAGATTATGATAAGGAGTGCGAGCTGATGTGTTCTATCTATCTTCTACTTGGTATTATTCTCTTTTTAACTTTTTCTTTATTTTTTTTTTTGCTTATATTGAACCAACAATGATTGAAACAACCATTTGCCTGGCTTGCAGATTGTGACAAGTTTGGAGGACCCATTAGTGCATTGTATACATTTCAAAAAAGAGAGAGGAAAAAAGAAAGGGTTTTTGTTGATGGATTCTTTTAATCTTCCATTGGAGAAGGGACTTACAAATTGCTGGAAGTGCTTTGTGTGATATAGCCCATGTACCAAGTCAATTGTCAAATGTGACACATGTTAACATGTTAAAAAAGAAAAAGAAAAAGTAGCCAATGAGGAGCAGTTCGGTTCTAAACTCTTCACCCTTCATAATATTAATGACATTTATCCCCCTATTTAAAAAAAAAATGTCTAAATTTAATGTATATAATACAACTAATAAAAAAACACATATAGATGAGTATTTTATATTTTAGTATTAGATGATTGACACATAATTCATCATTTAAAACTAATGAATGTGTCTCAATCATCTATCAATTTAATATTCAGGTGAGAATATATACTAAGTATAAATAATTATTTTAAAAAATATATATATGAACGATAAATCAAAAAATGTATGTTTATAGAAAGAAAAAGAATAAAGTTTTTTTTTTTTAAATCTCTGTATTAAATTAATAATGCCATGTATTGTCTTCTTTCTTTCATATAATTATTTGTATCATCTCTTTAAAAAAAAAAATAGTGGATTGCTTGCTGTAATTGAGCTTTGGAATTGTATTGGGTCATCTATCAACTTTTTCTTTTTGTCTTTTTTTTTTTTTTACAAGGTCATATATCAGCAATTTGATTTTGTTGTAATCTGAAACTCACGTGGAATTAGATAAATAAATTAGGTAGAAGGAGAACAGTGTTACTTACATTCAAATATGGGTGCTTGTCCTAAGTTAGAGAAAAATAGAAAACAAATTTGAAATTTACTTGGTCCTTTTCTTGGGGAATATGGTTGATGGATTCAAACCACATGTTAAGCAGGATTATCGAGTTATTATTCAATATTTATTAATGTCTGAGATATCGTTTCAGTTTCTCAGTTGAAATGAAGGAGCAGAAAAAACAATATTTGATGTTTCTTAGAGCAATTGAATTTTGCCCAGTCCTTGTCTGGGGGGTTTCAAATCATTGCTACAGAATTGGCTTGGCCATTTTAAAAACTACCCTTTCCCTATCTAGTCATTGTTCCGTGTGCTCCAGGACTTTTTCAGGCAGGGGCCGAAATTTCTGCAGGCTGCAATGCAATGCATCACTTCTAGACTCAAAACTTCAACTCTGCTTTCCTTTCTTTTCCTTTCTTTTTTTTCTTAAATCCGGTGCCAAGGGAAAGGTTGAAGCATCTCATTTACCCACATTATCAACCTGACATTTAAAAAGTCCAGCCATATAAATTCACACTTCTGAATACTTGCATTATGAAATAAAAGGGATCTACTATAAACTTTTTCTTTGATATACGTTATAAAAATTAAAAATTATTTAATATAAAAAAATATAAATATAAATTCAAAATCTCTAGCTTTCAAAAATAAATATTTTTACTCCGTATTCTTAGCAACATATTGTAGATTATCATGTTATAATATTATTAGTTTGCTCATAAATGGGTACATGATAAATAAAATAAAGAATTTATTAAGAGAAACATCATATAATTAATATTAAAGAATAATAGAACTGCAGACATATTATTTTATATATTTTTAAATACAAACATAGAGAAGTAGTTCAGAGAAATTTACCTATTTAAATATTTACATTATATTAGAGATGAGATAACTAAATTGATTTTCTTTTAATATTATTTAATTACACACGTAAGTTGATCTTTTATGATTGGTGCTGTAATTGGACTGTGAGTCACCAGTATAAAGACAAAAAAGAATTTATCTAATAAAAACACAATTATGATTTTTAGTCAGGCACGTCTAGTAATAATAATCACATACTCTTTGTTTTAATTATTAATTTTAAGTAAGTTATGTCTTTTCTTTTACCTTTTTTCTAATCCGTCTTGTTCCTTTTTTTTTTTTAAATCTTAATTAAGCTCAATCTATTATTATTATTATAATTAATTTTTCTTCTTAAGACAGTCCTTAGTCGGTGGTTAGCTGCTAAGTTAAATTAAATAAAAATAATAATTATTATAAGGTAGGCAAATTTCCACCATTGATCACGTGGACACATCGTTTTCGCATACAATTTATGGACATGTTTGGTCCATTATGGAAAAATGTCCTGTGTAATAAAATATCATTTATTAATTTAATTTAAGTTAGTAAGATTAGACTAGTCAAGTTTGTTTTAGACACTTCAAATCCCTGGTGAATTTTAAGATACTTTTTCTTTATATCTTTATATATATTTATTAAATCAAATTTACATACAATTATTAAACTATTTACATAAGATAAATTCTAATATATAAATCTTATAATTTAAATATTTACTGAATAAATAATATAATTTTAGTATTTTAAATTAATAATAAATTATAATATTATATATATATATATATATATATATCGAACTTGAAAGTTGAAAGCTTTATTTTATTCTGGTTTTTGTTGACGGGAGCAAACCATCAGGCTTGCACGTTGGTGGTGGGAGCAGAGCCGTAATTTCTGACGCCTGGTTTGTTTTAGAGGCAGAGCAAAAGAGAGTGACCCAAGTTTAATTTCATTTAGTTCTCTTTATTTTATTTTTTTTAAGTACATAGTTTTTTTTATAATATTGTTTCAGATATTGAATTGAAAAAGCTATTCATTAATCTTCCTTTTCTTTTTGGAATGACCTTCTCAAGTCATTCTTCATGTATAATTAAATGTCTTTGTATATTCTCATTTCTCTGTTTCGGGTGCCAAAATTTGAAACAACCATTTTTAAATTTCAACAACGAACAAATATTGGATATGACAAATTTTGGCAAGAAAATATATTTACAGAATGATTATTAAGATAAACAAATAGAGAACAAAGGAAATGGATATTTGTAGACGTTTGAGTAAGCCTTTAAGTCACAAAGAAGAAACAAATAAATAGAGTTTCAGAGTTTTAAGACAGCCACCATAACTTTCGGCAAGTGGGATGTTATTCTGTCTTCGGTACTGGCCGTACTCAAACAACCTAATCTCTATTTTTGTAATAATACATTTTATGCATTAGTTATTCTCCACAATTGATATATCTCATGCAGTATTTATCTTTTATATTCTACCCTCATCATCATCGTTATTATTATATCTTAATTGATAATTTACAAGAAAGTCTCTAAATTAAGCTCAAATGTATGAAATTGTGAAGTTGATTATAAAGAAAGCATTAAACCTGAATGTTTGTTCCATGAAAAATTGCATTCCCACCAAAGTCCTCCTCCTCCTCTCTGTTGCCGACCAAAGAAGAGGACCAAAATCATTTATAACAATGAGCATTGATAAATAAATTTGCTGAATTGTGGGATGGAATTTGTTTCAGAGTTTTATGTTTTCATAATTATTTGTAACAAAGGAGTAACAACGTAAAATGAAAAATATTCTAAAAAAACCTCAAGCCTCTTGTGTTTCCAAATTTGTACATATATAATATATATATATATATAAGATGACATCATCGAAATATACAAACAAATCAATGAAAATTAAATTACGGAAAAGAATGTGAGTTTGACGAATTAAAATTGGTCGTGACACACACACACACTATTCTTTTTTGAAACAGAGAAACAGATTAACACCGATTTGTAATTAAACATAGTCCAAGTTTCCAACTTATAAAAAACCCACAAAAGGCTTTGTCAACTCATTTCAAAAGCATGCCAATTTAAATAAATAAAATAATTCCTTCTCTTGATTGCCCTTATGTAATGAAGCTCAACTCATTGATATTTTGATTGATTTTAACGATGGAATTTTATGCTCAATTTATGTAATTAAAATCTGTTTTACAATTACTAGCAATTTAAATAGAGTAATATTAATAGAGTTCTTTCGCTGCTTTATGTCTAAACTCTATTAATATTTCTTGATATATATACGCAACGCTCAATTTAAATAAATATATATAGCAAAATTTACTTATTTTAGGAACAAATTAAAAATGTATATATATATATATATATATATTATTAATTTTTAAAATTTAAATATTGATTGATATGTTTATTTAATTTTGACACATAAGATCTTAATTTTGACATGTGTATTTATTTTTGATACATGAGATTCAAATTGATGTGTGATTTTATATTTTTTCTATTAATTTATTGATTAATAAGTTACTTTTCTAATTAAATACTGACTCTGGTTCTAAAAAATAAAATATTAATATATTTTAATATTATATTAACTAATAAATAGTTTTGTAATCAGATAACGATACTAATTCTATAACAAAAATAACATATTAATCATATTTTAATATTATATTAACTAATAAATTAGGTTTCTAATTGGATAATATAATTCTAGAAAATAATATTTTTAATATTATATTCAATAATAAAATTAATTTTTTATTATATAATAAATTTTTAATCTAGAAATAGTAACATCAATTGTATTGATAGTATTAATTCATATAATACTAGAATTAATTAATAAGTATTTTTAAGATATTTTTATATTATTGCACTAATAAAATTTTAAAAATTTAAAAAATTAGAAAATATATTTAAAAATAGTTTATTTTTATTTTTAAATATATTAATTAATATTAAATATTAATTTTTTATTAAATTGTATCTATCAACTTAATTTTATAACCGAAATAATAATAACAGTCATGGCATGCATAGAGAAACGATTAATTAAAAATAAATAAGAATATTAGATTTTTAAATAACTCTTTTTATTTGCACCATTTTCTTCACCTAGAGAGAGAAAAGATAGTGGTGAATTATCCATACAAATTTCTAGTTAAATCGCTACTTTTACTACATTATTATAGGAATTTTTAGCATTTATATAGACATGTATATGTAATCTCTCAAGAAACATTCCTTCCTTCACTTTTAGTTCTTTTAATTTCATCTCACGTTATTCTTTTAATACTTTATAAAAATATTATCGGGTGAATCTTACTAAAATAGAAATGTACGAATAAGAAAAAAATAATTAAAAATATATATATTTAAAGAATCTTGTACTATAACATATGCTAGATCAAACACACACGGATTGCAATGAAATCTTGTTGAATCATTTTAATGGATTGAGGAGCATGGGAACGTAAATAGTGGATCCTATCATTTGTTCTCATAATAAGCTTACGAGTTTGATTTTTTTTCTATAATAATAGGTTATCTAACAAACTATGCTTTCCTAATCCAAAGCTTACGTCAGCTTAACTGATGCGGATGCGATCTCCTCATGGTGAAAGAAGTAAGATTATTATAGACAACAAAATGTATTTTTATAAAAAAATAAACTTAAAAAAGAGAAATTAGGAAAGAAAAGCTTAAATATACTTATAATTAAATAATAGAAAAAATGTAAATAAAAAATTAATGATAATAAAGAAGAAAAAGCAAAGATTCAGTTAAAATAAGCTTACAACCGTTTAGAGTGAAGACAATTATTAATTTTTTTTTTAGTTGATTTTTTTTGGCTATTAAGTCAATAGCCGAGTGAAAAACAAATATTATTTTATTTATTTTTTAATTTTTTATTATATGTTAATTTTTATTTTTATTTATTAAAATTTATGTGCTATATAAATTAGAGGGGAGAGTAAAGAAGTGTAAGTGAATCAAAAGTACTTTTACTATGTAATTAAAGTTATATAATGCAAGTGAACGGATATATTTGTTTTTTATTTATTTTTTAATTTTTAGTTTTCAATTTAGTCTATAGAAAGATATATTTATTATTTCTAAGTACATAAATTGAGTTTCGCTTTTACACATCAGAAATCGTGAGCAGAAATAAAGATAAAGTAGTGGAAGAGTTTGTATGTATAATTTTTTCTTAAAAATTTATTTAGGAAAAAAACAAACATGAAAGGCCTAAGTGATCGACTGGTAATAGTTCAAGGGCCTCGCTGTACTTTTGGCCTTCCAAAAAAGAAAAAAAAGAAAACTAGTGACCCCATAAGTGCACGTGGCAAGAGACACTTTAGTTTTATCTCAAGCCCACACGCGACACGTAGAGGAGCAGAGCCATTAAGGGCATTACACGTTGCCTAATGCGATTGCAGTCGCCTGAGAACCGGTGTTGCGGACGTGGGACGTCGCTGTCAGAAAGAGCTCCCCAGAGGACACCAAAAAGAAGTGGGTAGTGATGGCCTAATCACTTCGTGACAAGCCTTGATTAAAGTGCCCCTTTACACTTTTCCCCTTACTTTTCAGTATATTTACCAAACTCGCCACAGTTGTCTTCCAACTATTGTCCTGTATCTCTCTTGCCTAATTACATGGCTAACCCTGAGTCCATTTTACATTAAAAAACCATAATATAATTTTTAAGTAGTTCCTTGTCAAAAAGCAATTGCTTCCTGATGCTTCCTATAACTTAAAAACTAATTACAAAATGCTAAGGAAAAAGATGCTTACCTATCATCCATTGGTTAGGGAGAGTTGGGTACAACTACATTTTGTACTTAAAGGTTATTTTATCATTTGTGGGGTTTTAAATTTTAATTTATTATAAAATACAGATAAATTTTAATTTTATTTACATCCACATATTATTATGCATATCATATTCGAATTATTTTTACTAATTAAATTTATTTTCTTGCGATATTTTTTAATAGGTTTGAACTGCTATAATATAAAATAGTTTTATTCGTAAAATTTATTTTGTAGAGAAAGAACAAGTATGTTTTTTTTTTCGAATTATAATACTAAAAGAGTAATTCAACATATTAGAATTTTAGTTATTGCAATATATAAGGCAAAATATTATGAAAAGAAATAATGGGAATGATAGGTTGGTGGTGGCATAAGTAAAAGTTTAGAGTGATACAAATGGGGAATTAGATTCCAAGAACAAACTAGATAACATAATAACACCTTGAGAGGTACCAATCATGGGGCCTATTCACCTCTCATTACCTACCCTTTTGACTCTTGGTCCTCCAATGGTAATTTTAAAGAAAACTACAGGGCATCTACTGCCAAATGGAAAGGCATAAAATAAAGAAAAGGCGTAGGTTAATTGCTTAAAATCATGTTTTTAATGCAAGGGTAAATTTGTCAAACACAAAAATACAGCCCATACAAACACAAAGAGCTAACAAGATAGCGTGTGGAAGTTGTCTACTTTGTTAATGGATCGATAGGGATGTGAACACAAGGGAAAGTAGTGAAAAAGCAGTTATTTCTGCCGAGTGGGAACTATACCTTTTCTGCCCTTTTAATAATATTCATAAATAATAATATTGAATAATTTATATAAAAAATAAATAACATGAAATACATTAAATGGGTACTTTTATGAATGATACTTTTATTGTATTATTATTTTTGCAAAATTATTGTTCTTCTTCTTATTATTATTTTTCTTTTTGGGTTGGATGGGTATGGATAGAGATAATGGCCTACACTAGTAGACATTTCTACAACCATATTCTTCTCATCTTTCTTTCTCAGATTCTTTCATTGTTAGTGTGTCCATGAATCAACTCTTATTACCTTCTTTTTCTAGTACTACTGCTACTGCTACTGCTACTTCTGCTGCTGCTGTTACTTAGAAAAAATTAAAAGAAAAAAAAAAGAAAAACTACAACTTCTACTATTCAATACCTTAATAATAATAGTAATAATAATTCTTGGTTCTGTGTTGCGTTTGTTACTAAACTAGATTTATATGCTGCTGATATATACAGTCAAAAGAAATAACCTTTTCAAACACATTTACATGGGTTCTTGATTTTCCTGTTTTTCATTTTCAAGAGTTTAATAAATTTTTCTTGAGGATGCTTAAGGATTAAATTTTTGTTGTCAGATTCTTTGTTGGAGAGAAGGGTTTCTTGATTTAATAACTGAATTTCGAATATTTGTTGGTCCATTTTGCGTTCTGGGTTTTTGGTTGCCGCTGGTGGATAACAGGATAAACAACCCAGTTCTGTTTGGAATTAGAAACTTAGAATCTCGATGATTCTTTGATTCTTACTTGTGGGATGTGCGAGTGAATTTTTCTTATCTTCTTTCAATCTTGAAGGGTGATGTTGTGCTGCTGTTGTGTCTTTGCACTCAAATCTGGTTTCTTTATTTCTTTTTTGTAGCTCCTGTTGGTGGATAAGATAGCATCTTCTTCTCTCAATAACCCACTTCTCCTTTTTGATTCCACTTGTTTATAGTGAACTTAGAGTTAGGTGGACTTTACTCTTTTATTTTCTTTCCTTCCATTTCTTGTGTCTTTTCTTATTCTTCAAACTTTGGATATTTTTCACGTTGGGTTTTACTAGGCAGTTTCTCTAGATTTGATAGTAAGTCTTTTTCTCTCTATCTCTCTCTGCCCTTTATATTTTCTACCTGAATTAGCAGTAAGACCCACTTCACCTCGGGGTACTGTTTTTTGCTAGCTTTGCATTGGCAACTGTCTTGGATGAGTTTGCTCCATGTATTTGGGTTTGGTTTAAAGGTTGGGCATCTACTTTGGTTGCTATGTTGCTGGATTGTATCAGTAATTTCAATGAACTGGTTCATTAATGGTGAAATTGTGGAGACTAAGACTGGTTTACTTGGTGATGGTGGTGGCAAGATGTGGCTTAAGTTTTGGGAGAAGATCTCAAAGAGTAATTGCAAGATGCACCAGCACTACTACCAGTATATTGGGTCAAAGAGAGTAAGAAAAACATGGTGGAGAAAACTTTTGATGGCATGGGTAATTGGCTGGATCATGGTCTCTTTATGGATCTTCTGGTATATGAGTTCACAAGCCACTGAGAAAAGAAAAGAGGCCCTTGCAAGCATGTGTGATGAGAGAGCTAGGATGCTACAGGATCAATTCAATGTGAGCATGAACCATGTGCAGGCTATGTCCATTTTGATCTCAACCTTTCACCATGGCAAGAACCCTTCTGCTATTGATCAGGTTATTGGATCTCCTTTCATATATTTGCTGGAATTATAGTCTGCTAGAGATTGATTATTCTCCATTTGCAGTCCTTAATATCCTTATTATATGTTGTCAATTGGCTGTCTATAATGTAATTTTCAAACTAGACTTAATCTGCTAACTCAATTAGATTAAGGTATTTAATCGTGCATTTACTTGCAACTCCCTGATTTCACTGGATAAATTCTGTTCTTGAAAGTTTTTCTTAAACAAGTAACTAGTGTATAATGTTAAGTTTTGGAAGGTTGGCTTATAGAATATTAAAGCTTAATAGAGAAGCAGATCTGAGTTCTTTTGTATGTGATCACTGTTCTCCAGTCAGAAACACAAACTAACTTTCAGGATATGTAGAGGACTTTTGCAAGGTACACAGAAAGAACTGCTTTTGAGAGGCCCCTCACAAGTGGTGTGGCATATGCTGTAAGGGTGCTCCACTCTGAAAGGGAACAATTTGAGAGACAACAAGGCTGGACTATTAAGAAGATGGATACCCTCGAACAAAATCCAGTTCATAAGGATGACTATATCCCAGAATTATTGGAGCCATCCCCAATTCAAGAAGAATATGCCCCTGTCATCTTTGCACAAGATACCATTTCACATGTGGTTTCTATTGATATGCTGTCTGGAAAAGTGAGCTCCTAACTTTGTTCCTGATGTTTTTTGCTTGTTCAATTCCTAAGCTGCAGCTACAGATTTAAGTGAAATTTATAACCTGTCATTGCATGGGACTCAAAATAACTTCAATTCAAAGTGGTGATCACAATCACCTTTTTTTAGTATCGGCATCATAGCTTAGACTAAACAGATTTTGCAATGATTAAATACTTCGTAACTTGAAATGCTCCTTTTCTTACTTCTTAAAAGTCGTGTTATAGATCTACAGAGGGTTTGAATTCATTGGTGCTGTTACTTATATATGCCTGCAGGAAGACCGGGAAAATGTCTTGCGTGCTAGGGAATCAGGAACGGGAGTTCTGACTGCTCCTTTTAGGTTACTCAAAACTAACCGCCTTGGAGTTATCTTGACATTTGCTGTCTACAAAAGAGATCTCCCCTCCAATGCTACACCGAACGAGAGGATTCAAGCAACTGATGGGTATGATTTTTGTCATCAACTGTAAAATTGATAGGGAACATGTCATATGATTTCCTTCCATTGGCGGGTGCTCAAATACAGGCTGCAGAATTAGCCTGGAAGGTGCTTCTACATGCCTTACCAACTAGAGACTTAGAAGCTAGAAGGAAAAGGCAATGAATGCTTAATGATCCTAATGCTAATGCCAGTCTTAATGGAAGGAAAAATTGATATTGCTAGATGCGTAACAATGAGTATAATGATTTTGTATTTGATGAAAGGACTGGAAAATATAGAGTTATACGTGATCATAACTATTAAGAGGATGACTATTAAGGAGGAGCTCTTACAGTGTTCCTACTACTGACAAGCAGGTATCTTGGAGGAGTCTTTGATATCGAATCACTTGTGGAAAAACTACTTCAACAGCTTGCAAGCAAACAAACTATCCTAGTGGATGTTTATGACACTACTAATGAGTCTCACCCCATCAGCATGTATGGTTCAAATGTGTCAGATAATGGGTTGCAACATGTTAGCGCTCTTAATTTTGGCGATCCCCACAGAAAGCATGAGATGCATTGCAGGTGATAAGCAGCATTTGTCCTCATTCAATGCTCTTAATTCAAATTGTCCGATATACCATATCACAAGAAGGCACCATTATTATTTCATATGGCTAGTCTACTCATTCGTGCTGCATGGTGGAGTTGCTATTCCCATGTTAAAGATACAGAAAAATCTTCTAGGTTCAATGGTTAAAATGCATATAAGTTGAAATGGGTGCATAAATTTGGTTTTTCCTTAATACAGGTTCAAACAGAAAGCACCATGGCCATGGTTGGCAATAACAACTTCAATTGGTGTTCTTGTGATTGTGTTACTTATTGGACATATATTCCACGCAACTGTAAATCGAATTGCCAAAGTTGAGGATGATTATCATGAGATGATGGAGCTTAAAAAACGAGCTGAGGCAGCTGATATTGCAAAATCTCAGGTATATTTGGTGCTTTTGATTTGCTATATTAGATTTTGTTAGGTAGCATGAAAACCTAATTGAAGCTTAACTTCTTGCAGTTCCTTGCTACAGTTTCCCATGAGATAAGAACCCCAATGAATGGTGTTCTAGGTGAGTGGTGGACTTCTTCTTTACTCATCAAAGCTATAGATATGCATTGTTTGGCATACATTCAAGAGTTAAGAATAATAAAGCTCACCAATTCATGATACTGTATTTCCATTGGTTTATCCAGGAATGTTACATATGCTTATGGACACTAATCTGGATGTAACTCAACAAGATTATGTCAGAACTGCACAAGCCAGTGGAAAAGCTTTGGTCTCACTGATCAATGAGGTTTTAGATCAAGCAAAAATTGAATCTGGTAAGCTTGAGCTTGAGAACGTGCAATTCAACCTGCGGGCAATTCTAGATGACGTACTGCCACTCTTTTCTGAAAAGGCTCAAGTGAAAGGCGTTGAGGTAATATATGGTTTATGTGGTGAAATTTTTGGATAATCCTGGCATGATCTCTTGTGCTTGCAAGTCGCACATTAATTAATTGTTACCACAATTTTGAATACCTAATAACTTCTCTTCTATTAATTTTCTTATATATTGCTCTTTTCTCACCATCTAATATCCAAATTTTGGTATTGCCATGATCATATTGGTGGGAAGAGCAGCTGGCAGTTTACATTTCTGATAGTGTTCCTGAATTACTAATTGGCGATCCAGGAAGGTTTCGGCAAATCATAATCAATCTCATGGGGAATTCGATAAAAGTAAGTATTCAGCTAATTCTGGATTCAGTTTCTATGATGGAATACATTCCGCATACAATAATCATTCAGTATTAAAGAATTTTCTTTATAACTTTGATCACCATAAAGATGTAGGAGAAATATACTTTTAACCTATAAATGCTATACCTTGGTAGAACTTTCAACTTTTAGCTTGGAGTTTGATCTACACATTTTCCATGGTTCTCGAACTTGATGAGCACTCTAGCTGCATTTGCTAGTCCTCTTTGGTTAGTGATTCAATAGGGACTTCATTGCACTGTGCTTGGCATGTATAGGGCATTGGGCCATCTTGTGGCCAAAAGATCTGAAAGCAAATAAAATAAAATAGAGGTCTGTGGGAGCAGAATGAGGAATTCTGTGCTTGGAGTGTTTTTTAGGATCATTGTTAATAAGGTTTTAAAATGTCTATATGCTCACCAAACAGAGCTCAGTAAATTTTTTTTAATCTTTTTGTAAGAATTGGAACCTTTCTTTTTCCAGTTCACGCATCAAGGACACGTCTTTGTCACTGTCCATCTTGTTGAGGAGGTAATCGACTCCATAGATGTGGAGACAGGATCATCATCAAGGAACACTGTGAGTGGTTTTCCTGTAGCAGACAGACGCCGAAGCTGGGCAGGATTTAGGACATTCAGCCAAGAAGGATCGAATCGTGCACTCTTGCCATCCTCTGACCATATCAATCTAATTGTGTCAGTTGAAGATACTGGAGAAGGGATCCCTCTTGAAGCTCAACCTCGCATCTTCATTCCTTTTATGCAGGTTGGTCCATCCACTTCCAGAAAATATGGAGGCACAGGCATTGGCCTAAGTATAAGCAAGTGTTTGGTTGGCCTCATGAATGGAGAAATTGGGTTTGTAAGCATACCAAGGATCGGGACCACCTTTACATTTACTGCTGTTTTTGCCAATGGCTGCTCCAACACAAATGAGTGCAACAGCCAGAAAATCAGCAGCCAGTCTAACACCATAACCTCAGAATTTCGAGGCATGACAGCATTGATTGTGGATTCCAGGCCTGTTAGGGCCAAGGTTTCAAGATATCATGTCCAGCGTCTCGGAATGCATGTTGAAGTTGTCTCTGACTTGAATCAAGCCTTATCTAGCATAAATAGTGGGAATATACTCATTAATGTGGTTCTTATTGAACAAGAAGTTTGGGATAAAGATTCTAGTATTTCAGCTCTCTTTGTTAACAATACAAGGAAAATTGATCATGGCGTTTCTCCAAAATTGTTCCTTCTGGCTAATTCTATCAACTCTTCCAGAGCAAACGCTGTAGCTTCTGCTGTTTACACCCCAAGTGTCATCATGAAACCCCTGAGGGCAAGTATGCTGGCTGCATCTTTGCAGCGAGCAATGGGTGTCGGGAACAAGGGGAATGCACACAATGGGGAACTAAGCAACCTTCTTCTGGGACGAAAAATTCTTATTGTAGATGACAATAGTGTAAACCTCAAAGTAGCTGCTGGTGCTTTGAAAAAGTATGGAGCTGATGTGGTATGTATAGAGAGTGGGGAAAAGGCAATAAAATTGCTTACCCCGCCACACCAGTTTGATGCCTGCTTCATGGACATCCAGATGCCAGAAATGGATGGGTATGTAAAATCTATTCCTTGTCAGTTATTTTGCTTTGGGGTTTAGTACTTCAAACACTTGCTTTTGTTTAAACCATATAATGCTTTTAAAAGAAGATATATGTTGTTGTTATATGCTTAACCTTCAATTTACATATTTATAAGATTGTGTTTTTTCTTATAACATGGAAAAAGCAGCTCTTTGTAGGATGTACTACCGTACACTACCTGAGAGCTGGATGCTTAGTTCTCCATTGAATTTTATTTTCATTATCAGTTGGTATAAAGTGAGTTCTTAGGATTATGAAATGTTCTTCCTTCTTAGATTTGAAGCTACAAGGAGAATTCGGGATAGAGAACACAATTTCAAGAATTCTATTCAAAGTGGAGATAAGACAGTTGGAGGCTATGAAAATCTTCCAAATTGGCATGTGCCCATTTTAGCGATGACTGCAGATGTAATCCAGGCTACTCACGAGGAATGCTCAAAATGTGGAATGGATGGATATGTTTCTAAACCATTTGAAGCTGAACAATTGTATAGGGAAGTTTCAAGCTTCTTCCAGCCAACCTCCGCTGTCATTTTGTAGAGAGAAGTTATCTTCAAGGCATACTCATGACATTAGCGCGGAGCACCTTTCTCTGGGACGTTTTGGGATATGCTTGAATACATAAGGAGTTTCTCCCAAGAGTAAGTACTCCTTCCACCTAGGCTGATAATCTTCTCTTCACACTTTAACAGTTTTCTTTTGGAATAAATTTCTGTACATTTTTCAATGCTCTAAAGTCTGTATATTCTAATATAGACTTGGAAGTTGGTGTTGTTGATCTACAAGGCAATTAATGATCTTGACATTTCTACAGGGAAAAACAAAACATGTGTTTTTGTTGCAGAGAGTGTATATAGAAAAGCCATGATTGATTGGGGCCCGAGTTCCATTGATTGTTTTGTGAACCACGCACAGCGAAGTGACAGCAGTTCATTTTTCCTTGTAAAGTTGATCTCATTAAGTAGGTGTTGGTTTAGAGTTTGGTTATGGTGAGAGATGTGCAGAGAGAAAAGCTTGTAGGAGGATAGGACAATCAGATTTGATTATCTTTCTTTTTAAAGGATTGATCTATTTGTACCATAGAGATTAGAGATTATTCAGTTTGATAAGAATGAAAGATAGTTCTTCCACAATGGAGGAGAGAAATGCATCAATGTATATTATCTCAGTAATAAAAAGAATGTCCATGTGTAGCCATACGTACGTACCCTTTTATCATTTCTTCTTTTCTGTTTCTAACAATACCATAACTTTCTTGTACCAAAAGGATGGTTTAGTATATGTATACATACATATATCAAATTCTTGGAATGATTACAGCATTTATATTTTTCTTTTCTCTACTTGTAAAGAAGAACAGAAAAATAGAAGCTTTGCTGCTGGAGAATAATTAAGCTGATACTGTCTTTTGCTTTTTTTTTTCTTTTAGGATAACTGCCTTTTGTAATGATGTGAAATATCCAAGTTCATCTATGGTAAAATTTATCCGCGGTTTCACCCGCAAATTCAAGAATGTAAACATGAAAAAAAGCGCATGTCACGAACCTTATTCAATTATTGCAGGATTATGTGCTCCAATTGTCCAATCAGGTCGATATGTCCGAGTGGTTAAGGAGACAGACTTGAAATCTGTTGGGCTTCGCCCGCGCAGGTTCGAACCCTGCTGTCGACGATATATGCTTTTTAATAGCCTTGGACTTGGTCATTTAGTTAATTAATTTTGGTTAGCCAAGGTTTCACACTACTACCATTTTCTTTTCTCGGAGAATTAATCTAAAGCCAAAATGTTTCACTTGAATTTACAATAAACGATGCTCATAAGTATTCCTTCTCTTCTATATTATATCATTATTATTGTATTCTCTCAATTTTATAGTAGTTTTTCAATTTAAAAAATTTATTGTTTTTATATAGTTAATACAATAATATGATTATTTTATTTTATTTTTATATTAAAATAAATATAATAAATTTTTATATTATTTATAGAAAAATATTTATTCTATTCCATCTATTCTTTTCATATAATCAATTAATTATTTTTTAATTTAAATGAATTATTTGTATAAAATAGATAAAATATTAATTAAAAGTATATAATAATTAACAAGATATAATGTTGTATTACAAGCAATAATAAATATTGTATTTAATATATAGATGTAAAATTTATTTATATTTAAAATAAAATGAATAAAATAAAAGTATCTAATAACAAAAATAAAAAAATAAGTAAGCAAAGCGTTGGATTAACGCTAATGGATGGTAACAAGTGTGAATAAAGAATAAAAGGAGCGTAAATAGACAAAAACGAAATCTCAAAACACCTCTCTCCTGTCGCGACGGTGATAATATCTCTCTCTATCTCTATTTCTAACTTTTAATCTCAGCCCTTAGATCAGACCATATAAATACCGAAAACCCCCTCTCTTGTTTATTTCTCTCCTCTCTCGATCCCTCTAAAACCAGCGTTACTTGCCAGCGGCGAAGAAACAAAAAAAAACACAGCACACAGAGAGAGAGAGAGAGAGAGAGAGAGAGAGAGAGAAGCATCGATACACACAAAATCAAAGAATTGTCATTATTACTATTTTAATTTTGAGATAGGAATGGATCCAGACGCCGTGGCAAAGGCATTCGTAGAACACTACTATACGACGTTCGATGCAAACAGAGCTGGATTAGCTAATCTTTATCAGGAGGCATCTATGCTTACTTTTGAAGGTCAGAAGATCCAAGGTGCTCAAAACGTCGTCGCTAAGCTCACTTCCCTTCCTTTCCAGCAGTGCCAGCACAGCATCACTACTGTTGATTGTCAGCCTTCTGGTCCTGCTGGTGGCATGCTCGTCTTCGTCTCTGGTAATCTCAAGCTTACCGGTGAACAACACGCGCTTAAGTTTAGTCAGGTACTCTTTTTTTCTAAAAAAGCCAAATTTATTTGATCTTATTTTGTTTGTTAGGGTTTTGTGATTTCTCCGTTTTGATTGATCTGCTTGCGATCGCCATATCGATGTTACGGATTTATAGGTTAAGAATATGGATCTCTTTGAAATAGAATGTGAATTGTCTGATGTTAGTTTTTTTTCTTAAAAACATTTCTGATTTTGTTCGATTTATTTGTATTTCTTTCGGTAGATCCTGGCAGCTTTTAGCATATTATTTAAGTTTTAAATGCCCAAAGTTTATTGATAATGTGTTCACCTTAAATCAATATTTCGTGTTCATGTTGATGTATTTTATGCAATGGATAACGTAGTTTTGGCCTTCATTTCCGTCTTTCCTGCTTTATTTTGTGGTACTTCCAAATTGATTCTTTCACATAGCTTATTGGTCTTACTCAATGTTGCAGTACGTTTAATTATGGGCAAGATCCGCTACTTGCTTATTAACCAGAGTCATTCTATTTTGTGTACATGGAATAGTATCATGTGGAGACTCTTTACACTGGGTTAGCTTTACCAGTTCCTGCTTGGTTCTTAATCATTGTTATAGTTGTAAAGTTATTTAAAAAAAAAAAATTGAAATGATTTTTTGAATTTATTAAGGCAGCCAAAATAATTACATTGTTTAAATGATCAAATTTCTTATGCATGAAAAGCTAAATAATTGGGGCGAGTGGGTACTCGGGCATTTAACTGTTTTTGTATATTTCTTTTAGATTTATCCTGTTATCCTTTTGTGTTTAACACTCTGTTGATGAACACATTGCTTGCTTGTAAGCTTAATTTGTAGTGAGCAAGAATGCAGGTTAATTCTATTGAGGCAGGTTAATGCTGCTTTACATCTTGCAATAATGGACTAGCATGTTCTTAACTCAAATTAGTTTATCTGATACGATTTGTATTAAATGTTTCTCCAATCTTAGTGACATAATTGGAGCTTGCCTATATTGTTAGTTTTAGTCATGCCCACATTCCTATAGGTATCTCTAGAAATTAGTTTTATTTTGGACTATGTCGTTTGCTTTTCAAGATAATAAATTTACCTAGTGATCAGCATTCTTTTGCCTTTTGGAGTAGTTCTTTTAATTGTTGTTTTCTTTAGTTGTTTATGTACATATCTGTCCCTGTTTTCTGGCCAAGTAAAATTGTGTGATTTTCTTTCCTAACCAAATTTCCGTTTTGTGCTTTTATTTTTTTTTCTCAGATGTTCCATTTGATGCCAACACCACAGGGAAGCTTTTATGTCTTGAACGACATCTTCCGGTTGAACTATGCATGAAGACAAGATACATTCAAAGACTTTATGGCCCAGACGTTCAACATTGAAACCACTTTGCTCATCTCTTTCTGGTTTTAGACATTTTAAGTGAAAACTGTGATTTTTGTTTGGTTTATGTTTTATGTTTCTATGTGCCTGTTTATTGAAAACTCAGAGATGCTTCGGCATGATTTGTTGGATTGGTAAAGATGCTCTCTTGGATTACCTGTTAAAAGATTGGGTGTTGGGGATTTCATAACTTTCCTAAAATTGGAATTTTACAATAATTTGCGTAATTGCATTTGAAAGCCCGTGCGTTATTTGCCTAAAGGCTTGCCATGTGTAGTTGCTCGGCTTGCTTAATAGCCGTTGCATGTGGCAATTGTCTGTTCTCGTGCTCTTGGTTTCCTCTCATTTTTCAGAAGCTCCCGGGTCCTGTTTTATGTACCCTCAGCAACTTACAATAGCTGATAAAAGGGGCACCAGGACTCAATTGAGTCAACTTATTGTTGCGTTTGAAAAAAAATAAAAGAAAAAGAGAAAAGCTTATTGTTGCCTTGTATGTTCCGATCCATTATTGTAAAGTTCAGAAAATTGTCTTTAATTTGTTCAATTTGATAACAGAGGCGATATATTATAGTTCTGGTTCATAAAAACGGAGCTCGAAAAGTTGAATGCAGTCAATAGAGATCACTTGTCTTTAATTTGTTCAATTTGTACGGTGCAATTTGGTCTACAAGGCAGACAACTGGGCAAAAAATGCATTTGAATGCAGGCTCTAGGCACAAGTCAATTTTATTCTTATTTTGCACCCAAGAAAACAAAGAAAAGAGAACTTTTGCGGTACTCTACTAGATGCATAATTTCTTCAATCATTCCCGACAGCCCTTCTTTTTCAAGGGAGAACATAGCTGTGGCTGTCGGGGGTATGCCAGTCTAATGGCTCTGAACTAGGAGGAGGCCTTCTGCTTAGCACTCACACAAGCCAATTTACACATTTTATTTTTCATAAAAATGAAGCAGGAAGCAAACATGACGCAGTAGCTGCATATTATTCCAACAAAGGCCATAATTTTTTTTCCTTTATTTTGTGTGTGTTTTGGAGTGCAATAAGAGTTCCTATTTCTTATCACCATGTAAGCCTAAATCAGGTATATGCGGTAGTTCTGGCATATGGAGAGGAGATGATGCTTCTGTGTGTTCTTTATCTTTTTCAGCATCTTTTGTATTTGCTCCGGGAAGTTTGATCATCCCGGCAAGTACACTTCCAAAGGATTTAAAAGGGTGAGTAAATCCGTCTTTAAGTTTGAGAATGAGAGAGACCTCAGATACTTGCCAGGCCACAGTTATGACAATCAAAGCTGAAAGAAGGCAGTGAGTCACAATATTTTGCCTCTTCACATGTTTTAGCTCTTTCACTATCTCTTCTGCCCCAATTTCAGTGCTGCTACCGACCTCCTCATCAGGTTTCTCAACTGAAGCAGAATCTGCCTCATCTTCTGATTCCTCCACTGTGCTGCCTCCTTTCAATACTTCCAACTGTCAACAGAAAAGAGGCTACATAAACTTGAGATTCAACCTTAACTTGAACACAGATATAAGCTGCACATCGATATCCCAGGCTAATCAACACAAAGATAAGAGTCAAACAAGAACATAATTAACACGAGAATTAATTCAGCAGAATTATTAATCAACTAAAGAACAACTGGTGCAAATCTACAAGAAAACTTTCCATCTGAATTATAATACCTAATAACATATATTAAACTTAATAATTGCGTAGAAGCTAATTCTAAAACCATATCAAATTTCGAAATCTGTAATACCTCAGAAAGTAATCTGTTGAGGAGGTGGTGATCATTATCTTCTTGAGAACTATGACCAGAAACTTCTTTGCTGTTTCTCTTTTCTGCTAACAGTTTCTTGATTGCCTCATCAATTAGCTTCAGTTTTTGACTGGATTCCATAGATACCCACTTTTGATGAATGGAGAATATGACGCGTTAATAAGTCAAAACCCTCTCCACTCCAGTAGCTTGGCTTATCATTGCCGATAGGCAGAAGTGGGCACCGTGTGATTTTCGCCTACAATTATAGCACAACTAACCATACGTCACGCCGTCTCTTTATTTTATTTATCTTCTTTGCTGTTAAGCCGTCACTTTCTTCTATTACGCATTTGGCCATTTGCTGATAGAGAATAATTTTGGTTCATGAACCGCCGGTTCTATTTCTATTGTCATATGAAATATGAGCCAGTCCTCAGAGGGGAAGGTACGGTTTTAGTTCATAGAAGCATCGATTTTAGTTTGGACTTCGGTTTGGGTTTAAGATAATTCTGGTTCAAGTTGCAAGAGGGGTTTCAAGTTGGTGCCGATTTTATAACTGTTCCAAATCACAAAAGGTTTCTTCATCCACTTTCGTTTAATATAATAATGCGTTGAAAATAGATTAAGAAACATGTGCTGCACCCAATATTTTTGATTTTAATACTTTATACTAAGATATGATGGGACTCAAATGAATATGATCAAATTTTAATTTTTGCTATTAACGTTTATTCCCAAATCTTCCTTTTCTTTTTTTTTTTTTTTTTTTCAGAATGCTTAACTGATTTATAAATTTAAAAATTTACTGTCTCAGAGATTAATAAAAACTGTGCCAGATTCATAGGAAACACTTTTAAGTAATTACAATAATTTACAGAAAGGATATGGGATTATGTGCAATCATTCCTAACAACTGAAAACTAGCGGTGAGTATAGGGCATTATACACAAACTGAGTAAGGACACTACGAAAACCATGTTTTACCAGGCAACCTAAGACTGGTCAAGGAGATGAAACACGAGTCAGCAAGTTAGGAGCTGCTCCTACTCTAAATAGTATATATTGTCATTCTCCATATTGGCCGCAGAGCCTGATCCTACTGCTTCACTTGTCTCACCAAGTTCAGCCTGCAAGAATAGTTCAGAATCACACATTATTAGTCGAATGGCTTCAGAATGTCAAGTAACAAAACACATACCGTGATTGAACATTCATTACTGATATAGAATGCTTAACGAAGAAAACTGTTGATAAATTATATCATTCAGAACTAATTCATTTTTTGCTGGATTTTGTTTCATGCTGATTGACATGTTGCAAGAATGTAGAAAATGATAGTTGAAAGTGTGAAATGTTATTAATTTGAGCATGTTATTCTGTATAAATAATGAGGTAAGGAGGAAATAATCAAATGCTAATTGCTTCTAGTCCATAAACTGCAACTCATGCTAAGATATACGAGGCTAATATAACACAATAATCAATTCATGGTCCATAGACATCTCCCAAATTCCATGCCAGAAATCTTTTTGTGAAATACTCACTTTTGCTAGACGGTAGCGTTCAAGCATCCGATGATATTGCTGACGTGCATCAGGAGAATCAACCATTGACAGCACACGTGAGACAGCCTCATCAATAGCTCCATCAACTTTTTGTTTGCGGAATACCTTGAGAATATCTTCATCTTCACTTTCATCAACATGTTCTGTCTCATTTCTGAAACCTCGCAGACCAACTCCTTTGCGTCTCCATCGAAGCACAACCTTATCTAGAATTCCAACAGCCCAACAGATTACCTTGTAGTGCTTCCTAACTTGATAGCCTCTCACATGTGCCTGCCCAAAAAGAGAAGTGAGTAATCTAGCCTCCAAACAATATGTTATTTACTTGCTCGCTCATTGATTATGCAAGTTCACACAAAAATATGTGCCATGTCTACAAGCATAAATATTGATGCACGGAAGAATTTTCGGATTTAGCATATCCTCAAGTTTTTACAAGCACACAAAACAGATACTTGGGCAGGGACAAACCTGTATCTTCACAACTTTCTGTCGAAATGCTAGGAAATCTTTGCGACCTTTCCATCCTCTATACTTCTTCTGAATAGATAAAGCTGCTGAGTTGTAATCGCGTGCATTGCGAAAAGCCAGCTTTGACACAGCAGAAAGCCCTTGAATATCACCAATGTTGACTCCATATTCATCAATACAATTAGCAGAGACAGCAGCTTCTTTCTCTTGCCGCTTCCTAAAAGAATGTGCTCTGAAAGCTGATTGTATTCGTGCAGCAGCCTGAGCTGCATTCCGGACAGCAGCCAAGGTATCTTTAAGTGAAACTTGGTCTTCGTTGGCAGCGAAGCTCCCCTTTGCAATGCTATCTACAGTCCTCTCAGCTTCAACCTGAGCAGATCCTTTAGATAGCTCACTTTCTTCTAGTGTAAGGGATGAAAGATGACTAGTTAGTGCCAACTCTGACAGATAACCTGCAAGCCCCTTATACCCGTTATTGGCAGCAATAGATGCTGGTGTTTTTCCAATTGGATCTTGTGAAGTGGGATCTGTAACAGCCCCAGCTGATGCACCAGAAGCTAAAAGGGCTGCAACCATTTTTTCCCTGTGACACAAAACAATATACACCAGTCAGAAAACCTCTTGGCAAGTTGTACTAGCCATTTTTGTATGAGAAATAACCAAGAGTCAAGATGTAGAAGACACAGATAAGAGGATATCTTCATCTCAGAGAAAGCAGAAATAAAATTAAAATGCAGAAAAATTGGAAACTAAGGAATTGCTACCCTCCAATGTCATTGAATAGCAGCAACAGGCACTCCTTTAAAACCTCATAAAGTAGAAACGCAAGCAGATGGTTGACAAACTGCTTTATTGCAGAATGCAAAATAGGCTTAATTCTCAAGGATCTGGGTATTCCATTTATTTTAAATTTTAAAGTCATAACTTTGCCAGGTTTATAACCACTTTTTGTTTTATTCCATTACTCTACATATGTATCTGTTTTTATCCATATCTATTTGATCAAAATCAAACCTTGGAGCATATTGCCCTCCCCACAATTTGAGAGTTGCAGCAGTCTTCCTTCTTTTAAAGTATTAACACACTAAACAAGTAATATAAGTTCAGGGGAACATGTTAGAAGCTTGAGTATAACTTTACCTTCCAAAACGAGCAGCCCAATGAAGAGCAGTCCATCCATTAATGTCACGAAAATCTATACTGACTCCATGACTGAGAATTGGGCTCAAGGCCCACTCGAAGCCCAACCCAGCAACCATGTGTATGATCCCCTGCTCTTTCTTGGACAAGGGGCAGCTAGGTCGATTTTGAATATCTTGGGACTTGGAAGAAAACCACTGCTGCAATTTGTCTTTTAGAAGCTGTTGCAAAAGCCAATCAACAGTGCCAGATGAAGTTCCATTGCCGACTAATAGAGCCTCTATCACGCTACCCCATGAATCATCATCTGTTTTTAATTTTCTCAGTAGATCAATTCCTGTTTCTATGCTGTCTTCTTTGAGCAAAGAGGAATCAGACAGAAGCATTTGCACAAATCTGACAAGTAACAATAATTCTTCAGGACTCTTGGCTACTTCCATTTGGGAGTTGCAATGTGCACAACTGCCATTCTTAGAACGATATTCAAATTCTCTAATCTCACTGCAGGACTCTCGATTGCCAATAGTAATGCAGAAAGTGACCTTCCCTGGAAGGTGGGGAGGGGCTTCGCAGCGGAGAACACCTTCTTGAATGATTTCAACAGGAACCTCAATATTACCAAACATGCATGTCCATGCAGATTCTGATGGATCACAGAGAAAAGATCCAATAATGATGACCTGCAATAAGAACGAAGCTTCGCTAATTTGCAATTATTATAAAGGGAAAACTCACATGGAGAAAAATTGGTCCAAGATGATCTAGTGGCCTTACTTCTTTCTGAAGATGTAGCCCAAAATCATTTGGAATGGAGAAGGAAAATCCATATAGCCAACCCCAAGTAACTTGGAATTGAGGCTTAGTTGAGTTGAGTATAAAGGGAAACTCACCCAAACAGCATATGCACCAGAAAACCATTTAAAATTTTTTAAACATATTCACATACTGGTATAGAAGTGATAAATGCGGTGGACAGTAAACCGAGCACTTTTGTCTACACTGTTTCCATTTTCCAATAGATAACTCATTGGGAGGAATGTGGATTTCAGATTTGAAGCTTCATGTCACTCATTGAGCTAGCAAATATAGTTCAACTAATCAAAGTGTGTTCTCATCAAATCTAGCTACCTAGGCTTGCAAATGACAGCGAAACCAATAAGCAACTGAAGCAATTAGGTTTCTGTTACAACATGTATATTATATAGGAAAGTCTGTCTATAGCTTGATCATAGGAGACTAATTAGATGCCAAATTAGGAGTGCTTCCTTGTATATGTAATATTATTGTGAATAATACACTACGAATTATTTTCCCAAGTCTGATTTCAATTAGTTGATTAAGCCTAGAGATGGAAAAAAAAAGAAAGGAAGTTTGGATCATTATTAGAGATTGATAGCACTTGAGAACATACTGGTGCTGATCCTACTATAATTCTGAATTTTATTAGCCAAGAGGATAGCCCAAAAGCATGCTCTATTAAACCACTTAGGATCACATAATATATCCTATTCTGCTAGTCATAACTTCAACTTCTGAAGTCCAGAAAGCTATAACTGGAATATCAAGGCTCTGCAAAGTAGTAGTGGGAACAATGTTATCAATTATAACTCTATTATGCCACTCCAAAGCAAAAGCCTACTTCATTAAGTGCTGGAGCAATGGATTAGTATATTCTCCAAACCACACCACAGGTACATTCTTGGAATATTGTCAAAGCCTCATATAATGAAAGGACAAAAGTCCAAAAAATGCAAGCGAGGTATGGATTTGGTTGGGGCATACCTTTGTAACCTCAGTGTTATAGCCCCATTCTGGGGATATTTCACAGATTCTGAATTTCTGCTGTTGTGCAACTGTAAGACTTGAATCTGCTTCAATCGGCACTTCAAGCTGGCCTTGGTCATATAGCACTGAATAATATTCAGGATTGGTATCATAGGTTTCCGAGATTGAAGAGTAAGCAGGAATGTCAAAATTCTCGACTTCTTGAGTTAGCAAGGTAGAAGCTGGCAATTTATAAGCGTTTCAAGGATCAGTGACAGTTTACAATACATTGAAAGACAACTCAATTACTAAAAAGAGCAAGAGGAGCTGTACAATTGCTGCCATTATTTCCATTGAAATTTAGCCAACGAGAGTACTCAAGTTCTTCAGCTGGTTCTCTCAAAGAAGGATGGGGCTTTTCCTGTCACAAGTATTACTAAATCACTGTCATGAAAGAAATACTAAGATAACTCCTAGAATTCTGAATTGATCTACAAGGGTAACAAAACTTTGTATTGTCATCCATGTGTGTGCAACACAATGACATAAACACACACAGAGAGTGAACTTACCCATGAATTGAACAAAAGAACTTTAAGTTATGAAAGGACTATTTGTTGCCAGGAATATCGTAACCAGGAAATCATAAATGTGACAGGAGGCTATATGTTTCACCTGAAATTCCAGGACATCATTCCAAGAGATAGACTCTTTACTTCCATCTGCATGCTCCTGTGAAAATGACTGATGGAAGGAGCCAATTTCACCTACAAGAAACAATGTCATTAGCAGCTCTTTCTCAATTCTTCCTATTTAATTTAGTCACATACATACACAGAAATATATAACAGAAAATAAATAACAAAAGCTAAGGAAGTAGATTTACAAGATGTCAGTTAAACTGCAAACATGACCATGTATGTAATAGCTAAAACAATCAATCAGAGGCCAAACTTTTTAGAGCAAAAGTATCTAATGATTTCTAAGCCGAGAGCTACAATTTTCAGGGTTTCCCAGGACCTGGGTACAAAAAGCACTTTATGATTAGACCTTGACTACCCTAAAGCTCATGTGGAAAGAAATCACAGTTTATGTTTGGTAACAACATAAGTAGCACTAACGTGACTATTTTCCCTCCAAATTTAATGTAGTAAACATCTTAAAGATGAATATTCTCTCCATCCATTATCAATAAGCCTTCAAAAGCTGTAGACACCTTAATGTCAGTTTCTAATACAACAATAAGATCAAATTTATGCCTCAGCCTATAAAGCTCATTGACATTATTTCTCTTTTCAAGCTAAACATAATATATGAAAGATATATGCTATAAATCAGCCACAATCAAGCTCAGCCACATAACATGTGCATAAGAAACTAGCATAACAGATAAGACTCGTTTTTATGAGTTCAAGTCATATATAAATGACATTACAAACCTGCATCCTCATGGTGAACAAGACTGTTGGTCTGTAGCTGCATCCTGGCATGTCCGCCATAACCTTGATTATTTGCAATATATTCTGATCCAGGCAGCAAATTTGAAGAGAGACTTTTCTTGGAGAACTGTCCTTCATATGCCAGAAGTTCCAGATCTTCTACAGCTCCTTCCTGATTGTAGTCTAGAGGAACATCATTGATGCTGTCCTCATTCAAACTCAATTGCTCCTCCAGTCTTCTAAAAAATTGACTATTCTCATTCTCTCTAGAACTAGTCAATTCTTCTATGGAGATTAATCCATCATCCTGGATGACTATCCCCGAACTAACTTCTACAGAGCCTGGACTAGATGAATTATGATATGGGTCATGTGAATCACTAAATATGGAGGTAGAATCTTGATTCTGTGTAGTATAAGATGACGGACTTGGAGAGAAAGAAGAAGGTGATAACTGTGCAGCAGATCCAGGAGTGGACTTTCCCTGTAGGCAAGAATGATATTGTCTGCATTAATTTGGAACAAGATCTATGCAGCAATGAATATCATCGCAAATGCTGAACTTACCTCACTAATCTCTCTATAGTGAACGAGAACAATATGCTCATATGCCCTGCCAAGATGAGTACAATATAAGCAAATTCAGCTGATTGAATTATCATCAATTAGTCTGTTTTATTATGAAGTAAGACCTAATTACTTGGAGGGTATAACCTGTGTTGAAGATTCCTATCTTTATTCTAGATTTGATTTTATGGTGTTATCATTAGTTAGAAAAGATCATTTTTATTATTTCTGTCTTATTATCTAAGCTAATCTAGTTCCTTAAATCTAGATGTACTATTTCAACATTTATATTTATTTTGTTGTAACTCTGCTCTATAAAAGAAGTCTGTCACAATGAACAAAAATATAAATGAGAATATTTATTCTTTCTATTTTCTTTAACCAGTAGATATGTAACAAGAGATGGTTTTAATCTCATTCCCTTTTATCTATACAGCTCTTGCCTTTCTACCACCATCAGAATGTCATCAACTGAATCATGGCTGTAGTATATCAGGAAATTTAGAAACAGGTGAGAGTAATTAATGAATACAGGAATACTCACGGGTCCAGCATCCAGTAGCTACGTCTCTGGAAATTTGGGTTTTGTTCTCCATGTGCATAATAACAATTTAATGCTTCAACATTTCCAACCTACACTCGTGCAAATAAGATGTTAATATACACAGATTCACCAAGACATAATGCATGACCAAACAGAACATTCCAGATGTTAAGTTCCTAATCTTTCCAAAAGAGCAATTTCATTTTGTAAGACACCTTTCAGACACATCATGTAGATGCATGTAGATGCAAGTATGTAAACAACAATGTAAGGGCAGGCACAAGTACAATTCTTGAGAAATTTTCAGCTAACCATACAAGACATAGCATACTTGGGATGTATTCCGTGTAGCTCTTCAAACTATTTAATAGTCAGTTGCAAAAATACAGAGAACAAAGGAGCATTTTGAATCAACCAAATTCTTAAGAAATAAATCGACACTTCCATCGGTCTCCCACAGTAAAATGATGAGAAATCTGAACATGGATCAGACATAGAAATAGCACGTCATTCTAATTGTTCTCTAATTTGACCGTACATACAAAATAATTTTAATTGAATGACTATGCTGATATGTTTAGCGCAGAAGTGAAGCAGTATACAGATTGGAACTAAAAATGTGGCAATAAGGGAACGATGAGACCTTAAGTCTTTCATGTGCTTCACCAACAGCTCGTCCATCCTTCTTTTTACGCCAATTATGACCATCTCTACGAAAAAACCTGAGCACTCTTTTGTTGAAAAGAAACAAAGATCCACCTGTTGCAAATTACAGCCAGTTAATACAAATAATTAAGCTAGCATAAAGAAATCAAATTAAGTTAATTTAAAAAGATTACTAGTTGGCTTTTGAGGTGGCTCCTGGTTAAGCTGGTACTTTTCATGATTTTGCAATATAAATTGAACTTCTGCTGGCTTTAACCATCGCATTTGTGCTTCTTGAAACAAAGCATTTATATCATATCC
Source organism: Ricinus communis (assembly GCF_019578655.1). Taxonomy (NCBI): domain Eukaryota; kingdom Viridiplantae; phylum Streptophyta; class Magnoliopsida; order Malpighiales; family Euphorbiaceae; genus Ricinus; species Ricinus communis. The sequence continues at coordinate 28,492,056 of NC_063262.1, forward strand.
TGAAGTCCAAACACATAATATCGATCAATTACAATGTAACTACATATTTCAATTTTTATAATTTAGCTATCAAAACGCACCAAATCTAAAATTTCAAAAAAAAAAAAAAAAAGAGGAAGAAAATAACAACAAAACGACGCAGAGAATAATAAAACATCTAAACTCAGAAATCTTTACCTGACTGAGACATATCGAACTCCTAATATTTCTTGTGTACCGTACAAATTGCAGAGAAATTACTTCACTTCCTCCAGCTCATGTTTCTAACCGCTAAATTATAACGCAACTGAAATCAAGCTGGCAGTACCGGAGCGGAAGGATTGAAGTCAATCCTGAACCGGATCAGGCTTCAACAAGAGAGAGAGAGAGAGAGAAATGAAATGAAGATAGTACAGTGTTTGACTACGGGCTTTGTTAGTAGTACGGTGAGGGCCTGCTTTTATTAAAGCTAAATGCGACAGAGAAGTGAAGACGAAGACGAAGACGAAGATGAGACGAGAGTAAAATGTAACTATGTAAGCAAGCAGCAACTGAGAAATAGCAAGCTGAGGTTATTATCTGCTGCTTGCGAGTTTATGCTATACTAATTACTTTTTATTTGGTAAAGAATGAAACAATTATTTCCTCCTCTAGATGTATCTACTCAATAAATATGAAATTAATAAATTTTTTCAATCTCCAATAATATATTAAAAAAATATAAATTTATTTATGTGTTAAATGAATAAATAAATAAATTAAAATTTTCAAATTTAATTATTTTATTAGATGAATTTTTTTATTTATAAAGAATATAAAAATAATTATTTTATTGTGTTATGATATATTATAATTTAGTAAATAAAAAAATAAGTTATATATCTATTCATTTTAAATAATTAAATAATATTTCATTTAATATTAAAATATAATAATATAATGGATGACCCATTCATTTAATTCTATTTTATAGTGTATATATTAAACTAGGCAAGAATTACTCCATTTATTAATTTGATTGGAGTATTATTCTGTCAGCCACATGACAATAAGTTGTTAGTTGTTGACTTGACCGCTTAACAATTGAAGCCTGCACCGTCGAATCTTCCAACAGTGGCATCCAACGGTTAGCATTCATGGAAACCAACTAATGCAAATTTGTTTCTTTCTTTATTGAAGTTGAATGGGCCATGGCCCGCACATAAAATTGGTGACCATTTATGCTCAACAGCAAATCTATAAATTCTTAATTATTAATTTTTATAATAAAAATATTGGTTAGTTTTGGAAGTTACTTTTTACCCTTAGTATTTCAGAACTTTAATGGTTTATTTAAACAACAATTATTAGACAATGTTATGAAGTGGCAAGAAGTATAGGAATTAGATTTTGACATTCAATTTCTTAATAACCGGTAAATATGTAAGAAAAATATAAACGGGAGATGAAAGCTATTTTGGGTCATTTTGGCATAATATGTCTGGTTCATAAATATCGGAGGAATAGGTAGCACTAATGCTGGATAGGCTGGTCTCTATCTTGAGTACAAAGTTGGCTTTTAGCTTAAAGTTCGAGTAGTGGGATTTGCTCTGGAGACGAGACACAAAATGATTTTAAAAACTTATCAATTTTTTGGCACGTGCGAGTAAAGTGCTTGTACTAGGGTTCCCCAAGTCTTACTTTGATATCCAAGACAAAACATCTAATCCTAGCCTCTCCCGCAGATACATGCATCCATTGACGGTCCAATGCAGCTTTTTCATATGCACAGAGACTCTATAGGAACACAGAAATGCAGTATGTGACGGCTGTCAGGGTTTGACACTTAGTGATACTATTTCATGTGGTGCCTCTAATCTCCCACATTTTCGATTTTAAGTCTTGTGAAGTTGCAGAAGTTGTAATTGTTTTGTCTTTTGAGAGCAAGAACAGCTCTCTCTCAGTTCAGAGCCTAAATAGCACGTTTTTCATTATAGTTAACAACAAGTTCTAATGGAGTAAATTAGGTTAACGTGCCTAATCCAAGATAGGCACGTTCTTACAACATATATTTATCATTTGAATTATTCTGTAAATTTACGGGTCAATATCTTATATATACTACAAATATCATAGGTCCATAATAAATTATAGTATTTTTTTTCACTTACATTATATAAGTTCTAATATGCAAAGGTATAATGTTTTAAATTAAATCATTTTTTAACATCGTTCTTCTAACAATATCATTATTTTTTATTTTTCTCATTTCTTATTTTCAGTAATGCCTAGACGACTCATTTGGAAATACCCTTCCTATTCCAAAAGGGTGTGAACTTACTATTCCTTAGCATTTAGGATTATTCGTATTATTTTTCTAGACTTGCCTGTATTATGAAAAGTATTTGATAAATGCGCGTACAAAGCCATATAAAATCCATCATAAATATTATTTATTAATATTATATTTTTATTTAAAAATTATTATATAATTTATTTTATTAAAAAAAATATAAAAATATAAATAATAAAATTGAAAGAGATATTATAATATTATATTTTACTAGTATATAAATTATTTAAAAATTCTATATATATTTTATTAGAATTTCATTTAGCAATAATCATTTTTTCTATAAATTTAATTATATAAAATTTTAAATTTATAAATAAATTTTATCAATCTAACTCCCCTCAATTAAATGTAAGTCGATGTTAACTAGTTTCTTATCATATGAGCAGAAACAACACCCGATGCATAGAATATGAGTATTTTTTTTTTTTCTTTTGGCCTAGTTAAGTTATAAATTACCATAAATTATCAAAACTAAATTGAGTGGGCTTCATTGAACGAGCATGTACTCATCAATTGAACTGTCTGGCAAAGTTACCTTAAACACGAACATCCAACATCTCATAGAGGCGAACAATATCTTTCAATTTTTCTAACGAGTGTGTTCTCATTGCACATTTAGTCAAAACATGAAATGATTTGGTTTTAACTTTATATATTAGTCAACTTTTCGTTGGTAATGGTTCCATTTTCAATTGGACAGCTTTATTTACTCTCATAAATTTCTAAAGTAAGACCAAAAAGAAAAACATTAATCACGCTAATGTGTTGGAAAACAAGTATGTAATTAGAATGGTTTTGTTGGGATGCTTTCCCTATCATGGGGGTTGAGTCCCATATGATGTGTGACTCAGACACAATGGATGCTCAGCAATTTGGGCAGTGAGCCAGGGCGAAGTTTCTCCCATTGTAGCTTTTCAAAATTGTACCAAAGTAAAGATGGACAATCCCATACCATATGATAAAATAAAAACACATTTTAAAAAATTAAAAAATAAAATGCTAAGAACACTTTATTTTTAAAGATTAACGGATGTAGTAATTCAATATTAACAACTTAGTAAAATAGAATAAGATATCTAATAAATTAAATACTTGCAAGTTATATTACTATTTCTTTAATCAAATTTAAACTAATCATAATTATCTACGAAAAATTAAAAATCTAAAATATAATTGGCCATGTTTTATATGAAAAAATACCATTTAAAAATTTTATTTATTAATTGCGTGATTTGTCTGCTAAAACACTAATTAATATTTGCTAAATTGTATGAATAAATAGCTATCTGCTGTATATATCAAGAAAAGAACAATATATGAAAAAATAAAATATGTGCACATAAAAAGGCTTTTAAATATAAATCAATTAAAAATTAAAGAGTATTTATATAATAATAAATCTCTATACAGAAAACTACATAAATAAAAATTCTTCTCAAAGTATAAGAAATTCAATTAAATGGAAGAAATTTCTTAATGATTCTAGTGGTACAGTGAGTCTTCCAAAAGCTGAATTGAAATCTATAGTTCAATTCTGACTTTTTTGCATGATGGACACTCATCCTTTGAATTACCCATTAAACAATGGTGCCATTGAAATCACTTTTCTTTGTTTAGTTCGTGCTTTCACACAAACTTTCCAGATACTGAATGATTGGTTTTATCTTGAATTGCCAGAAGAAATGACAGTCTCAGGCGACGAAAAAGAAGGAAGGTTTTAAGAATCGTTGTTGACAACCAAAGGGAAAATCTTAAAACAGAGTCTTACACAGGATTAGCAATTTAACATTTATCATTCAGAATTTTTTTTATTTTTAATTTTAAAAAAAGAATGCCTTTGATGATAACTTTTCTCCTCTGATCTTGGCTACTGTAATCTTTCCATGGATGCTAGGGTTTTGCCTATTGGATATTGTGAAGGGGTTATGTTATATGACAACCATACAGAAATACCTGTTGTCATCTATTCGCAATTTTGTATAAGATTCAACAAATTCAAAGTCATTGAAATTCCGATATTCTTTACCTCTAATGTCTTCCTAGGCATGGGATGAATTTTTTGACATATTCCATAAAGGAGCTGATGAAGATGATGACGTGTTGGTGCAACTTTCCATAAATTTCCAAAGTTTTTTGTTGGTTTAAGGTCGAAGTTTCCTTCTTTTTCCTTTTTCTGTCATTTATTATGACAAATAGTGGTATTGTCTCTGCATTGCATCATGCACTGCAAGGACAAGCAAACAATCAGAAATCATTTTAAGAAAATCCCCCAAGGGAACTGTTACTTAGCCTTGTCAAGGAAAATAAATTAGTCAATTAATGCAAAAAGCTGATGCAAAAACTTCATGATCTTTGATTTAAATCTTACATACATGTAAAGAGCTGAATGCTCCAAGCAGGCATATGCGGAAAGAATGATTCAGACAGACCCTGAAGGAAACTGGAACTTTTTTAGTTAAAAACCTGAAAGAATGATATTTGGGCCTGCAAATGACACCCAACAAGCAATTAATATGGTCTTTGGAGCTTTGAATTATGAAAGAAAGATAGACTTGGCTATTTGGCCCAGCAAAGGGAGGAGCATATATAATTGGCCAAGTTATTCCTTTCGTTGAAAGATTGTCACGTGCCAGTAGTAGTAGTAGTAGTAGCAGTCACTGGGAATCACAAATGGGACGGTGGAATCTCAAGTAACTTCACCTTCCAAACTTCCGCCCACACTCTCCACAGCCACAAAACAAAACCATACTCTGATTTGTATGTACGTATAAAGACCCATCTCCATTCCCTCCCATATCCACCCACACTTACTTGCGTATATTTCTTCCCTTCTTTTCTCTCTCCCACAGCCTACAAAATACAACGAGAAACAAAGACAAAAAGACCCGGTTGAAGAACAATGTCGGATTGGGGCCCAATTTTCGTGGCAGTGATCCTGTTTGTACTGTTAACTCCTGGTCTGCTGTTTCAGGTCCCTGGCCGCCATCGCTGTGTCGAGTTTGGCAATTTTCAGACTAGTGGTGCTTCCATTATGGTCCATTCTCTCCTTTACTTTGCTCTTATTTGCGTCTTCTTGCTGGCTGTTAGGATTCATTTATACATCGATTAGTCAAATATAGCAGTCACCAAAGATTGATGTATTAACTTTTTAAGTACACAGAATGTTATAAGGATTATCTTTTTTCTTTTTCTTTTTTATCTTTTTCTGGGTCTGAAAGTCTGTTGTGGTACCTTATATTGTAGCTCGCCATTTGCTAAGTAATAACAGTGGAGAGAAGCTGTTTCTTCAGATTGATTGACTCATCATTCATTGTCCAGAATCTATCTGATACAACATTTCAAGCATTAGTGTTCTTTAAATTAAATTATGGAGTACTGGCATTCCATTCCTGCCATTCTTGGTAGCTATAACCTGTGTTTTCCAGCCAATAAAGACAAAACTAAAACTTCTGGTCAGCATTTCCTGAATACTTCGTTATTGAGCACTGAATATCAACTTTTACATCACATGTGGGACCTTGAAATTTCGGATCCACTTAAAATGGAGATCCTGAGTTTTTTTTGTTTTTTTTAATTGGCAAAATTCATATTCTGATCCCAATTTTCCAAATTTGATCATTGTATCATAAAGAATCCGTTTGACACGTGCAGCTTGATCAATTTTTAATAATTTTAATTAATTACCCTTTTATTTTTATTTTTTCTGGAAATTATATTTTGCTCTTCTCCAAATTGCGGGAAAGAAACTAGATTGTGTAACTGCATCAAGTAGATTTGGACTTGAAGAAAATGAACTGAACTTTTATCTCTAATATATATTATTCACTTCCGACTGAAAAGTTATCGAATAGTATTAAAACTAGAATTTTAAAATTAAAATAATACTTAATTTCAAAAAAAATAAACAAAATAAACAATGCTAATTAAAGTTAGAAACTAGATTATTACTAATTATAAAATTTGGTGGCTGCAGAGTAATTTACTGATAAGAAATTAGACAACCCTTTGATAAAAAAAAAAAAAAAACAATTAAACAACTCGACTGTTCTAGATGCCTGAATATTATCTATGCTTGTCGGTGGCGGCAGAACCTCCGGAGGAACAGTATATTCTGACAGAATGTTGAGGCTAGGAAGCTTTTGCCAAGTTGATTAAACTCGTAATTCAAGCCCCTTCCAGCTCCAGTTATGAAACGGAAATATACATTTTCTAATGCAGGAGTGTCAGTGAATTTAAAGTCACTCAAGAAACCACCATACTGAAAGATTCTTTTTAAGGGAATTAAACTCAACCCTGATTGCATTGACAGAAGAAAGGAATGAAGTCCATATGGGAAAAGTGCGAGGATAATCAGAAAGAATATATTTCTTGACTGTCAAACGTTCAAGATTCAAGAAACAAGGACATTTTCAAGTTTCGAGCGAGCTAAAGGTATACCATTTAAAATGAATTTAAACTACAAAAAGGTATTAGTTAGAATAGAACATCTCAAACGCAGACGTTTCAACTATGTTTCACTTTAACCAAGAAGATGAGGAAAATTGTAGAGTCCACTCTCAGGATTTTTAATTGAGAGGAATATTGATTTAGTCCATCTACCAATATCAGAAGCATAATAATTGTTAGAAGCATAACTGACGTTGAGTGTATCTGTTTGTTATCAATATAAAACTTCAGGAATTGATTAACACCCGTCAGAAATATGGTTGAACCTGTAGTCATCGTTGCATCCGTAGTGCTTTTTGCAATTAATCAACAAATTTCAACAGAGTGAAAATCAAACTGAAGATTGGAAGTAGAAGAGAGTTCTCTCTCCATCTGCTTGAATATAACCTTGTCTTAACACCTTCGCAGTCATACTGTTGCTGCTGTTTGACCTGTTGCGTGTTTTCAGAGAGACAGAAAGAGGTCTAATCTGCAAAGCTCTGGGGTGTTGTTATGGCTTGGAAAGTTGGTTTTAGAACAGTCATTTTGGGATCAGATTCTCAATGGGTCATGGATGAGATTGGCATGGAATTAGATGAGCTAGTGATTCTGGTAGTGCTCTAGTTCAATCTATTAAGCAGCTTTTGCGTTGGGAAGTTTGTTAAAAACATGGCAACTTTCGTTGATTTTCATCCACTATTGTATAACTGTAAGTGATAGAATAGTAGGCAATTAATGAAAGATGTAACTCCCATAATCTTTCACTGTCAGAATTATGGACTTAAATTGGAAGTAGAAATCAAAGAACGATTTCTACTGGGGTAAGCCAGTGTTAATTATACTCCATCTGGCCTTGATTTTCTACTTCCTAGAACAATGGTTGAGGAGCAATAATACAAAATTAAAGAAAAGAATGAGTCGCAACAAAAATAACTAACAACTGCGTATATAAAAATTAGAAATCCAGCATTTTCACTGGCCATTTGGCACAAAATCAGAGGACCAAACTAAGTGAAGATTTAATAATTATCAAGATGAATTAAGAGGTTGCATGTGCTTACAATATAAAGTGTCATTAGCCACAGAAACATATCAATTTCCAACAAAGAAGCAAAACGAGTAAAGCTGCCACGTGCAAGTGCTGCTGCAGCTGCAGCTGCACCTGTCCAGAATGCACCGAATGTGACATTAAGGTATAATATTATTGTTGCTAAGTGGAAGATTTCTTCTTCTCTACAGATTCTCCTTATTTTTTTTTATATTCTTTCCTTGCCCTAAACCATATTATTGATTGCTTTTCTTCACTATATAATAGAGAGATTGAGAGAAGGATAGCTATATATATGCTAGTAGACTTGTAAAGAAACTTTAAAGGGAAAAAAATATATATATCAAGAAATGGCAGACTGGGGGCCAGTAGTGATAGCAGTAGTTCTATTTGTGCTGTTAAGTCCAGGATTGTTGTTTCAGTTGCCTGGAAAGGGCAGAGTCGTTGAGTTTGGAAACATGCAGACAAGTGGGTTGTCTATACTGGTTCATACCATCATCTTCTTTGCTCTTGTTACTATCTTCCTTATTGCAATTGGTGTTCACATTTATACAGGATAGCTTTTCTTTCTTTTGCTGCATGTTCTTTGTTCTATCATCTAATCTTTGTTTCATTTTGTGATTCTAGGTCTTGTAATTGAATTAACCTTTTCTGGGTTTTGTCATAGTTGTTGGTGTTGTTAATAAAACCGTGTTCTAATTGTGTCATCCTGTCTACAATATGACAAAGGGCTCATATTTGTGAAGCTATGGCTCTATTAGGAGGATGGTCTATTTCGTTTCTAATGGCAATTTGATTGTTCTGGTCGATGGCTTCATATTTGTATCCATTTTTTTTTCCTCAAAAAATATAAAATTTTGGGCGGAATGGACCTAAGAAGTTTAAAAGGACCAAATTGAACCTAACTGTAAAATTTAAGAGTCAAATTCAACCTTACTCGTTGCCAGCCAGCACAAAATAGACAAAAATTGGCAATGTCGTACAGGAAGATAACGTTTCATTGTTGGATATTTGTTATTTGGTGGCATGAAGCTGTCAAATCCATATTAGCTTATAAATGTATGACAATGCCACAAGGCATCTGTTTTCTCCTTAAAAGGCACTTATAATTCAAAAATAAATCAAGATTATTATTTAACTGTCATCAGATTCTTAAATCAATTTTACTTGAACAATAAAATCGTCTCTATTGACAAATTCAAATCTTCTCAAAAAAATGAAAGTGTCATAAATCTGGGAGGACTAGTTAGTTTAATAGTTGATTTGCTTTCAGTTTATTGTCTAACTTTTTGTAATTGAAATCTCAAAAGAATATACAGATTTGAGTGTGGAAGTACTTCTTAATCTGTTCTAGAATTTCAAACAAATATGCAGACTGACTACAGAAAGGTGCTTGTAAATTTGCTCTAGAAAATAAGATGTCAGATTCAGATATTACTTGACCATTTCAATAAGAATGATACAAATAATAATGTTAAAAGTTTAAAACCCAAATTCATAATGAAAACATGTGAATTTATAATTACAATGATGCAATTATCAAGAATGCCTTCCCCAAAGACCAGGATTTCTGTCCATAACAATTTTGTTTTCTTCCTATCCTGTAGCTGAGGTGAAAATTCCCACCAAAATTGACTACTGGCTCAGCGGCAGGTAAGAGACAAAGAGATTACAGCCTTGGTAGATTGTCCAAATCATGCCACCTAGATCTACAAGATCCATCACAGTCACCACAACAATTAAGAACAAACCAAAAAAATAAAAAGAATAAATTATCTTCACCTGCTCCATTAATTCATAGGTGGAGCTGCAAATCAAGAGCACTCACTATACATCCAAAAGTTTCAATTAGAATGACACATCAACTTCTGAAATCGTTATCCATGCTTATGATTTAGACTTGAAAATGATGGTGGGCAAATAACTAAAGAAGAAACTGTATATTTATGAAGCTAAAGTTACTGACTTTTTACATCATAAGAATTCGATTCAATCAAAGTATGAAAAAGCTGCATGTCGAACAAAAAATTTCCTAGGGACAGGCCAGGTTGCCCATTCTGCATTCATGCACATACTTGATATCTAATGACTCTTCAGGTTTCCAAATTTCTTCTTCAAAGTGACAATCAAATACAGACACCCAAAAAAGAAAATGAGAAGCTAGAAGATAAAATATGGCAATACCATAATGGCTGATTTCTGATGCTTGATAAACGTAGACACAGAGCTTTCTAAAATAGAATTTGAATATTAAAGAGAAATTGGGAATCATCCTCCCATTTCTTCTCACTAGTAGGAATTCAGTACAATATTAGGTCTTAAACCTTCAATAATTCACCATTTTTTTACTTAATAAAGAAGCCATATCCACAAATTTCAGTCACCAGGAAAAACAGTTATCCACATGTCCTGCATCAATACTTTAAAAAGCTTGGTAATTTTCAGATTCTCCGTATATCTCTAGCAGCAGCGCCACTCATTAGAACTCGAGTGCTGCTCAATCCTCCTGTTAACTTTTGGAACATCTTATCTTCACAAAAGTTTCCATGCTGCGCAGAGAGGAAAAATAGAAGACGATTAATAAACTTTTCAACCTTAGCTACAATGCACTGAAGTATTTTGGACAAACTTGAATCCATACAAAACAAAAGTGTAGAAAACTGTTCAATAACAAACATGCCAAAATTATCTTCTTCATATATCCGCATTCAGCACATTCCCACAAGCATTCTATGTCGTGTCATGACAAAGAAAGTGATTACAGCAGTTAAAACCTTTTTCAAATATGTTAAAATTGTTTAAAGGAGTCCCATATCCGCCTAGTTTAATCTGAACACAGCACTAAAAAAAACTGGTCAAACATATGTATTTATTTACAGAGACACACAAAATGTGATCAAGAACCCACCAACCAGCGATCTATACAAACATCTTATAAGCACAGAAACTTTAAATTCCACCACCTTCATATACAAACTCAAGCTTTCAAACATTTTTTTATGCATATTGAAGGAACGTGAAAATAAGAACTCCAGAGCAATAATAGAATAGCAGGAAATCATAGCATAAGATAACTGAAAATCACTTAATAAAACAAATAATATTCCTAAAATAACATTATATCGACAACTAACAAGGAAAATATGAACCAACCGGAAATTAATTGTGAAATATGCAAACAAAATATTCAAAAGTTAAAACTAACCCCAATCAAGTTACAATCCCCCTCCCCAACCCCCTCAAAAGAAAATAGAGGAAAGAAACAAAGGATATCAAACCTAATGAAAGTGTAATCAGCATCACACCAGCATTAATTATGAGTTGACAACTGAGCAGAAGCAACAGTTTGTGGTCGATGGCAAGCATAGCAGGACAAAGGAGGTCCATAGGTGAGTAAGATTGCAGTTTAGCCATGAATCAAGGGGGATGACCCAGCAAGAGAACATACCACAAGGGAAAAACACGTTTCGTGGGTTAAGGTTCAACAAGTTATCCTAGCCATGGAAGTTTAGTAGCTCCTATCTTATGGCACATGAAATCACAACTGACAGGGGAAAAAAAAAAAAAGGAACTAATAATCCAGAAAAGATTTATAAGAGCTTAAATAAAACTACAGTGATTGTAACAAGATACAGATTGTAGCTACAGTGCAATCTTAAAGTCTCAAGGCTAACTAGGCTAAAATAATTAGAGAGAATAGCAAGAGATCTACAAAATTGCAACTTCTAACCGACAATATATCCAACCCACACAAAAGACAATAATAATATTTACCAAATTACAAAAAAGAATTCCAATTCAAAAAATAACATCAAGACAAATAATTAGCGAATAAGAAGCAAAACAGGTGTTAGTAATAATATGTAAAACCAGGCAGTCAAAATAATCAAGAGTTTCTCCAAGAAAGCAGGATTTCAATATACAAAAGATTAAAATTATATACTTACAAGGAATCTCCTTTCTTGGAGAAGGAGGAGTCATAGCGTGGCAAAGAAAGGAACGACCTAACATAGATATAGTAGATACGACCCCAGCCACATAAAACACCATAACCAATCCAAGAACCCATGGCATCAATATAAATCCTATGAAAAACGTTACCGATCCACACAACATCAAAGCCAGCGATATCCCTAACATCAACGACGCAAATCCCGCCGGCGAGATCTGCGATAACGATGGCCTCCTCCTCCTCTGACTCTCTGACGGAGATTGATCGGAAAAGTGAGCCGACGACGACGACGGCGACGACGGAGGTGAACGTAACAAATTAAGAACCAAAGCTGATAGCTCGTAAAATACCCTTGATTGATGATCTTCTTGACTTCTCATCATTGTTTCTTGAATTAAGATTTTTCAAAAAAGGTAAAATCTTTTTTTTAGAAAAAGTTATAATCTAATCTAGTTTTTTTTTTTTTCTTTCTGTTTGCTAAAAACGAGGTAGTGGATAAACTCAAAAACTTTTATCTGTTTATTTGTTGGAGAGAAGCTTATCGATTCAACGTTCTGCACCACTGCAAATCGAAGGCAAAGTTTTGTTTGTTTCTCTGGAAATTCTATAGACAGTTTTTTCTAGAGAAAGAAAGAAAAAAGACCGGGAGAAAGTGACGCGGCGCTTTGTTTTGAATTAAAGATATAGATAAAAACTGGCAAAATTCTCTCTTATGCGTTTGGATTGAGAGAAAATTTGCGAATTTAAAAGATATGTATCGACGTGTATTTATATATATATATATATATATATTTATAGTTTTATCCTTAAGGAATCGTAGCTGAATAACAGTAATATTATCGTCACTAATTCTTTTCAGATAGGCACACGTGTCGGTTAAGCTCGTGTACGAAACGCGCTGTGGATTAGGAGGACATGGGAAGGTGGGGCCAGGCTGACGTGGGACTTTCTATCTTGATCAAATAATAATGATCTCAGGTTATTGTTGTTAAAGCGCGTGGGGTTTTGGTTGATTAGCTGTTGAGGAAAACTGTTAGTAATTTTGAGTTCGAATTTTGTACTTGTACGGCGCGAAAATATATATATATTGCATTCTGTGAGCTGTTCGTAATAACGTAATTATCTTTCTTAATCCATAAAAGAAAAGCTAATTTAATTTTCTTAAAAGGGCAAAACAGATATTACTTAATTTACTACTTCTTCAAAATGTATTTCCCGTCTGATCCTTTCATCATATAAGGTTATAATTATATAATTATTAATAATTTTTCTTATTAAATTAATTTTTATGGCTTTTTTTAATTAAAGATGTATTTTTATCCTAACAATGATTTTATCCAAATTATATTTTAAGATCAAATTTATATATTCTTATTGAATATATTAATAGATACATTGCGTTTCTATGCAATTGACTTATTTTTCTTAGTTTTAAAATTCTGAACTTATTTTTATTTTCTTTCTAGTTTCACTTAAATTGTATATTGTGACAGGCTAATTTAAATAAATATTTTTATCTATCAAAATATCATATTTAAAATAATTAAATTCAATTATTTATTCAGTTATATAATTGAATTACTCATTCGACTACAAATAAAAAATTTATTAGTTAGTTATTAGTCGTATATCAAATTATTAAAATAATATATTTATATATATATATATATATATATGAAAATATCTAATATTTTAAATGTTATTTATATTTGGAGATCTACCTCTAAAATCATAAAATTGTCAAAACAGATATTTATATATTTACATGTTTTGGAAAAGTCATGAGACACCCAGAAGCATTTCTCTATCAAAGTGTTGCACTTTTCAACCTTTAATCGCTATCAAGGGTACAAATACATAAATAAAAAGGTCCACATGTCATTTTCTTGGCCATTCAATAAAGTGTGGGGCTACAAATTTATTGCTTTTATTGAGATTAGATAGTAAACAAATGTTCTTTTCCATATTTAATTAAAATCTAACCCTTTTATGTAACAAAAAAAAAAAAGAAATTAACCCTTTTATTGATAATATTTATCAATAAGAATTTAAGATTGCAGGGTATATTATAAATTTTTTAATTAAATCGACTCCGATTTGAATTTCGAACTCAAGTAACCAGTGCACCTCTAAAAAGATAAATACAAATAGTTCAAATTTCAATTTCAGTATAGCTAGATTTAATTCAGTAATTATAAATCAGCTTTTAATTTTAATTTTATTTAAAATTTAAACTAATTATTTAAATTATGGATAAAAAATACTAGAAAATTCAGATTCTCTCCGATTATTATTTCATAAATATTTTAAAAAATAAAAATTTAAACTCAAATTAAATTTTAAATAATAGTTTACCTTCAATATACACATACTAAAAATTATAAAAAATATTATTTAATATTCATTTTATTTTACTAAAATATTTTCATTAAACCTTTTATAAAAATTGTAATTTCGGAATGTAAAATTTCAAAAATGATTGTATATGATAATTTTTATATCAATTATCAATATATATATATATATACTTATTATTAAATTAATAATCAGAAAGTTAGGTTATATCTCTAATAAAAGAAAGGAGTAACCTTTGTAGTAAGAGCTGTTAAATTTGATAAAATTGTGGCCGTAATTGCTTTTAGGAATTAATAAGGAAGTTATTACAATTAAATTAGGCCCTTAGCATCTCCTTCTTTCTTTCTTTCTTTTTTAGATTAATTGTAAATGCGAACTTTGGTTTATAAGTAATTTTCTCTTATTATTTATGGAAGTTTATATTTTAGCCCACTATCATCTGTTATATAACTTAATTTTTATGTAAAGGGTGCTCATACACCGCAGTGGAATAATGATAATAATAATAATAATAATATGTAGTAGGTTTCCACTTTTATTAAAAGAAAATTAATGGTAGAAGGAAGTACCCATTTATGCAGTAGTAATAGGAAACGAAGCTATTTTTATATTAGTAGCCAAAATTCATTTTTAGATATTAAGTGTATATTCTATTTATTAGTTTTAAATAATTAAATATATATTTAATAATATTAATATTAAAATAATATATATATATATATATATATTATTTTTTATATTTATTACGATTTTTAGTATTGTGTAGAATTTACCTCATTAATGAGACAAAATATCCATCTCATATTCATGTTTTACATTTTAATTCTTCATATTTTCATAAGTAGTTGGAATATCAGTATCGGTGAATAATCACATTTTAAATTACAGTTATCTTTTTAATATTTAATATATATATATTAATATACTGTGCTAAATTAATTGTATGCTTAGTGACAGTAATATTAGGACAGAATATAATTCTTTTTTTTTTCTTCATACAAGTTAAATTAGTTTCATTAATCACATTATTATGATAAAGTTATAAAGTTAAATGATTCAATAAAAAGTATACGTATATATGTAGGCAGACGAAAGACGCCCCAATCGCCGTATGTTTCTTTCCTGTGTGGGCTAACCATGTTCCATAAAGGATTGTTTGGCATGGCACTTTTGTGGAAAGGGACAATGACTCGGTATCATGTAATATTATTTTTGGTCCAAAAATTATATAAGCAGATTTGGTTGAGACTTGTAAGAAAGGATATGTGACCGAATTGTGCCAATAACTTAGCTTAGATGGCATCTGTGGTTGAAAGTTTCCCTCACGAAACATGCTTTCAATTCTCTTTTATAAAATATGCCAACGACAAAGTGCTAACTGCCCATACCTACCCAAGATTTCTAACTTAGATTTCTTGAATCTTTTCCGAATTAAAAAGAACAATTAAGAAAATAAAGTACTTCAATTCTTTTCTTTTTTTCCTACACATATATTCTTGTGACTAATAAGTTAGCTGTAAAATAAAAATAAAAATTCTTATACATATTTGATTTATGTACTATAACAAATAAGAAATTAATAAATATATATGAGTGTTTTATATTTAAATATTATATAATTAACATAAATTCTATTATTTAAAATTAATAAATATATATTAATTATCTAATGATTTGATGTATATACTGATACCTAATAACAATTTTTGGTAGAAGAAACTATCCAAAACATACATAATTGTGAAGGGTGATACTACTCGGACAGCATATGACATATGTATGCTCTTGTTATAAAGCAATATATACTGACATTTGCCCACAATTTAACTGTTGAAGAATCATCTATGATAATTCTATGAAATTATTTACTAGAGTTGGATGAGTTGCAAATTGCCAATGAGCGAGCAGCATATTTCATTGAAACTGAAATTGAAATGAAATGTCAAGATTCATAATCATGATTACTTGTGCACGTCCTTCAAATTATGTAATACCCACGACCTCCTTAATTCATTACAACATAAATGTCTCCTACATCCTTTTAACTTAACTTATTGGATCTCTTGAGGCGCCACGACAATACTTAGACAGAATATGACATTACAATGAGGGATACCATTTTTTCTTAGACATTCCAACCATACCCATTCATAATACAATACTAATACACATCGCTTGGCAACAAGAAAAAGCATAAGGTCCCTGCTGGGCAACTACATATTTATTCACATATATACTGAGGCGACTACTAGGGTTTCATCAAGTTCAACTCCTGATAATTCCCATCACGGGTAACTAATTGTCCTGCAACCAATAATGCCTTATTCTTGCTGACTATTTCAGTAAATTTAAAGAGGATGAACCAAGTTGAAATTTGGGTGGGTAGTATACCCTTTCGCCAGCTCTTCTATCTGCAAGTAACAGGAAACATGCTTATTATAATGAGATTCAGCTTTTCTGGCGCATTACTGAATAGTAATTTTCTTCAATTGAAAGAAGCTTGCCCCTTTTTAATTACACTCTTACCTCCCTCTTTAGAATTCCATTTTCCTCTTTCAGAAATGTTTCCTGATAAGATTTTAAGAGCATTAATAGAAAAATCAAACACAGATAGGCCAAAATGTTCCATTTCGTTATTTCTCTACTATTCGTTAATTCAGAAAATCTCAGTACTAAGCTGTCGATAATCAAAACAAAATGTTTACCGCAGAGTAGTCTCATAAAAATTGGAAAATGGCCAATACAAACAACACCTTAAGTTTCATCTTGTCTATTATAGATTGTACTAAAAATTAATCTTTCTAAAGTTCATGATTCAATCAGGGTCTTTGCATCGCAGCTCCATTTATGTATTCAGATTAAAGAGAGCTGAAGTGAGAAGCATACTTCTTAAGTTAACTAGTATGCAGCATGCCAAAATTAGATGCAAAATGATGCTATAATGTACAATCATGTCTAGGTCTTTTTTTTTTTTTTAACCTCATTTAACTTTGTGCAAACGTACTAGTTGAGAAGGGTAGACATATTCTTCAAATTTAGTAGAGTGTACCTTTAGGCGAAGAGCACTTACAGACTCCAACCTCAGTGCTGTCTGCAAGAACATTGATGCAATGAGAATGGCAGAAAGACCATATAAGGTAGAACATGGACTCAATAGATGCAACCAGAAACTTTGTTGTTCTGTATAACAGAATGATTTAACTGCAGACTTCTGTTCTGTAGAACTGGAACCAGGATTGGCATTTTGCAAAGCCAAAACTAAAGTCCATCTATTTCATCTGGTTATTTAGCTCATTCGATTAGACAATAGCACAGGTTTCGGACATAATGCTTGCAACATGACCTACCTCAGTCAATACTCCTAACTTCTAATTCCCTGTTAGTCAGTGTTGCTGTTGCATATAGATGAGAACCCCATCCGTCTATGTGGCAATGCGTAGCATTCGTTGTCCTAAAATCATCTTAGCTGAGAACACATAGCCCAAGATGTTGCAGTTTTGTGGAGAAACAATTCCAAGTATTATCTACAAAATAGTCCTAATAATTTGAGGCTATGGCAAAAGCAAGCACAATTTTTGCAAAACTTATATAACCACGACGAGATGCAGTTTGATAAAGGATGCTATAATGTACAAATCATTTGATCAGTAATTAGGTCCGAATAAGAACGATATGTCCATGTGATTAAGACCATGAGATGAGATTAAGACTTTGCCAAGTCAATCCAGAATACAAGATAGCTAGAACCAGGCTCATTTGATCAATTATATATTATTGTTTAATTGCGATGGATTAGAGTCCAAACTTGAGGTACCAGAACAAAAGAAATATAAAGGTGCTATCACCAACCTTTTGAGCTCTGATTTGTCTCAATGCAGCATGCAGTTGATTCTCCAACTTGACAAGGTCAGTCACACTAAGCTTCTCAGCATTTGGACCGTCAAGTTGCCTGTGTCAACCTAAACTATTATCAGTGAACCATTTGTTTTAGGCAAAAGGTACATATAAGCCCTTAACCTGTATTCCAAAGTATAATTAACCATTCAATAATTAAATGTCTCACTTAAATTTCAATATTTTTATTAAATTTGAAACTTAAATTTAACACTTGCAATTATTATTGCCGGCAAACTGAGCATTGTTGAACTACACGAATGAATAGCACAGACAGGCCTAAAGAGGCATTGTTCTACAGCCTACAACTAGTCTGCCCTAACTAGAGAAGATCTATGACCAACTCAACCGGAAAAGTTGCGTGTGGATCCAACACATTGTAGATCGAGAGTGGAGATGAAATTTTTAATATTAGTACATATTTAATACGCTACAGATCGAGAGCGGAGGTGAAATTTTTTAATATTAGTACGTATATTTCTTTTTGTATGTTATTCGATATGCTAATTTAGTTCAACCCGAAAATAGTTAAATTAAAACCATTTAAACATGCTTAGAGCTTAAACATCGGTTAGTTAATTATACTTTGAAGGTTAAGAGTTTATTATACCGTTTGCTTTGTTTTATGGTATTTCCATTTAAGGCAGGAAAGATAGAACAGTTAGAGAACTTGCATTTCAACTATTTTCAGTAGCTCTGCATATGATATCCTGCTTGTGTACTCTGTGTGATTGATCTGCGTAAGCAAGTAGTTGACCCATTTCATAACACACCACAGCATAACAACAAACAGAAAATTATAGGAAACTCGCAGCGTGGAGCAGCCTGTTTACCTCTGCCTGGTTAGCACCTTTAAAAGATGCAAACCCCGCTTCAAGACGCACCTTGTATTTGTCGAGAAGCCTGGGCAAACTGAGTCATAAAAGAGAATGCAATATAGTAAAGATCGAATTGACTATAATGAATATAAATCTTAATTAAACTTCAAAACCAACGTGGAAAATTAGTTATCAAGCTCAATTGTACAAAAAGAAAAAAAGGAATATATAAATAGTCCATTGGCCTCAAGATCTAACAGAATTTATAGGGAGAAAAGGAAAGCTTGCAGTAGGCTGCTTGTGTTCCATATGGAATAAATAACTGGTGGCGCTAGCCATTACTCATTAGAGTTCTATAGCCAAAACTTGCCAGCAAGGTGAACTTTTACATGCATCAAGAGTATGGGGTATGCTATCTGAAAAGGCAAATTGTGTTACACTGCTGTAACATAATCACAACAAACATGTAGACATTGAAATAGTGCGTACTTTTCCAGTATGAGAGTTATTATAAAGTCATCAATAAGAAAGCCAACTAATTAACAAGAAAATGAATTTGGCAAGGAAGAAAACTTGAGGCCCCATAGCTTGAAGCATCAGCTAAGCCTAACTCCTGAATCTTTCCACCAAATGACACTCATCTAAAGTTAATAATATTGCTTTTCACATCAATGGATACGTTGATTTGTGACAGAAATGATGGCCGGATTACAAAAAGAGTATAAGCCCATTGGAGATCTTAAGTAGCATTTCCATTTGCTTAAGAATCTTACCATGTTCAGAGATTTAGGAAGGAAAAAAAAAAAAAATTAATCTTACAGTTCTCTTAACCTATTTCCATGATTTCTATGGAAGATATTTCATTAATCAAGAACATGCAATTCTTGAACGGATAAAATTATAAATGATCTCTCTCACACAACCCAATAACATCCTCCTTGATTAACCCCAATTACTCAATTGTGCTACATAATACCTAAACTAATACGGGTACTTATTGAAAATAATCCTATATTTTTGTTTCGCATTCCTACTGAATGCAAAAATCTCTATAATAATAAAGCTATTTATAGTTATAGAGAAGAAATGGCTACAATAATAAATCTATGTTTAGAGAAGCTATTAGGTTTCCCACATGAATCTTAATCAGTTCGGATGTTCGATATAACGGTCAAGACGCTAGAAAGTTACTTTAACCTCGGATGAAAGTAATAAATTTTGCAATTGAATGGATTGAAACCCTATGAATCCATCAATGGTCTCTCATCCTCAATCAGATCTCTCTATCAACAGTAAAAGAATTCTTTATATTCTTTACCTGTGTGGTTTATGGCAGTTTTGAAACACTTTCTATGATATCAAATATATATCTATGCTGAAAGCTGTAAATTTCAGTCATATCAATAGAAAAAAAGAATTCATTTAGCAAAATCTGGAATTCATGGAACAAGGATATGATTGTTTGGTTGTAAGTTGAATTAAATTGTTTGGTTTAATTTTTGGTGCTCATTCATGTGTCTCGTCTTAGCATTGTGGATTTTGGCTTTATATTGCTTACTGCAGCAGTTGATGCTCATTTTTGTTTTGTATCTCAATAGATATATTTTCTTTTATGTGATTTCTATTTTTTTGTTCTCTTGGACTGCTGTTTTGTATGCCATGCTATTCTATAAGGTTCTTCGATCCTTTTATCAGTTGAAGTGCAAAGTGAGATGTTTAATCACATATGGACTTATTCTTTGTGTATCAGAGTTGTTTGAATTTTTAGTTTGGGTATTTCTAATTGAATTATCATCAGTTTTACTCTAATTTTCTGTAATATTTTATGCTTCAAAATTAGACAAATTAGACTCGAAATTATTAAAGTTATACCATATCTATCCAAACCTAAATTTGATGTGTGCAAAATTGATGTGACAATCCAGCATGAGAAATTAAGTTGGCCACATCACTTTAAAATCCAACCTAAATTTTTATTTAAAAAAAAAAAATTAAAACTCATTGTTTTATCTCCTCCCAAATCTAACATTCCCAAATCAAATTTTTCCTAAATATTTTAAAACAACCGCAATTTTATTGAGTTTCAGATTTCAATTTCTATTTGTTTTATTCCATGCATAAAATTTTAGATATTTAAGAAAAAGACAAAAATCGCAATGTCATAAAAATTTAAAATTGAAAAATTTAATATCTTATATTCTCTTAAATTTGCTCTCAGTTTCTTTTTTTTTTTTTTACTTCCTTATATTGTATTTACTTCTCTCTTCAAGACTATATCAAGAAAATAAATGAACTTTTTGACAGAAAAATAAATGGACTTTCTATGTTTAGATCCAAATCTTGCAATCTATCAAGAATAGGATTATAATATGCTTCTACTTCTGCTTCTTACTCATATCCAGATTTTAAAATTTTGAATCCAATATTTAATTAAATTTTTTATTAGTTAAATCTAATGCGGTTTCATTGAAATCTAATTCAAGTTCTATGGATATTGGCTCTGATGAAATTTGGCACACGTTTAATATAGTTTGAATAAACTTGGAATATCTTTGGTTATTTTGAGCATATTTTATCTAGTTTTGAAGTATAAGATATTACTGAAAATTAGATTAAATTTCATGATAGTTTAGACCATTTCGCCATCTTTTAAATGTATTCAAGTGAGCCTTATGGCTTGAGTAGGTCGCATTGTCATGTTATATTTTTCTATTTCAATTAAAATTATATTAATAAAAATCTTATGATTATAAAAAAAATTAACAACGTAGCCTCATTACATAAACGGTTGAAGCAACAATACATTGATTAATATCTATAATTAAATTGTTAATAGCTTTGAACAATTTTAATCTATTTTGGATATTATTTATAAAAATTTCTAAATTTCTCCATGCATAAAAATAAGATTATTCTGTGCATAAAAATCTTAGATATTTAAAAATAGAGTTCCAGCAACAATGCATTTTTATAATTTATTTTATAAAAATTTCTCTATCATCTATTTTTAATGTTATTATTAATTCTTTTGTTATGTTATTACAAGTCAATGTCATTAATAATTGCGAGAGAAACCGAATATGTTTGAAATTAATATCTACTCTACTCTGTTATAGACGTGTCTTATGTCAATATATGCATCTATGAACTATATTAGAATAATGGAAAATAAGAAAAGAAAAAGAAACATACATAACTATATAAAAGAATGAGCAATGGTTTTTGTTTTTTCTTTCTCTAATATAATGTTTGAATTCTTTTTTCCACATTTTCTGCTTGTTTTTATGATTATATCATACGTTCTTTTTAACCTACAATTAATTACATTCCCAACAAGCTATTTATTTATAGTTTTTAATAATAAAAAAAGAAGAAGACATATAACAAATATTTCAAGCATTAACCCTTGAAGTACTCCATTCCCGATTCTTCGTCTTGTTGTATCTCGGTTTTTTTTTTTCGTGTTGTATGTTGAGATAGACTCAAAATTCTAATGTGACTTAGAAAGATAGTTTTCTAGTTTAAATGTAAGAAATATTTTTCAAGTGAATGGATGATTATCTTCTATATCGTGTGAAAATCTATCATAGAGATGTTCAAAATTGGGTTTAAAGTCCTAATGGTCTACAGTTGATGGGGATTATTAACTCTATAAGTAGGACCATTCTATCATATATAATTTGGTTCTAGTCTAATGTTAAGTGGTATATTGACAATATAGTAAATAGCTTAATTATTTTAGGACAAACTATATTCTATTTGCAATTAGTTATATAGTTTTTTTATTACTATAATGTATAGTTTAATTAATTATGATTCATGGCTATAAGGGAGATTGAGAAATCATGTATGTATTACGTATGTAAAACTTAAGAACCTTATTAATCAAACTAGTGAAAAATATGTTAAATTGGAAAATAATCCAAAGCTAATAGACTTTCTACAACAGCCAAGAATCCATTTAGCATGTGAACCCGAGAAACACAGATAAAATTAAACTTAAATACACCAGGTACAACAAATATAAAGCACAAAAAATGAGTGTAAGCAAAGTCCAAATTCTCATAGTAGATTAAAGGACCAGAAACAAGAGCTAATAGGCCTTACAACATTACAATGTGACTGAAAATAAAATAAGAAACAAGAAGTTTCACACTAATCATAAATTATCAAACTAGAATCACAGTTTTTGACACTAATCTTATAAGTTCTCAAAAGGATTTACAGAAATAGCAGAAAGATACTATGTGAGAACTAAATGCCTCACAACCAATTATCACCATAACTTGAGACATCAACCGGTTAGCAGCACTTAAGAAACATAATTGCTAGAGGAAAATAGAATCATTAACTAAAAGCAAGAGATACCTGCAGAAAAAAATTGCAAAGAAATCGCAACTATTGGTAGCAATAGGTGTCACCCTGATTAACAAAGAGACATAAGAGATGCGCAAGCCCATCCTCTGTTCTTTTCCCAACATACTTAGCAATAGTTGCGCAAGCCATCTCTCATGTCTCTTTGTTAATTAGGGTGACACCTATTGCTGCCAATAACTGCGATTTTTTTGCAATTGTTTTCTGCAGGTATCTTTTGCTTTTAGTTAATGATTATGTTTTTCTCTAGCGATTGCTTTTCTTAAGTGTTGTTAACTGGTTAATGTATGAAGTTATAACGATAATTGGTTGTGAGACATTCAGTTCTCACATAGTGTCTTTTTGCTATTTTTGTAAATCTTTTTGAGAACTTATAGGATTAGTGTGAAAAACTGTGAACCCCAGTTTGGTAATTTATGATGTGAAATTTCTTGTTTTTTATTTTATTTTCAGCCACATTGTAATGTTGTGAGGCCTATTAGCTCTTGTTTCTAGTCCTTTCATCTATTGTTAGAATTTGGACTCTTCTCATGCTTGATTTTGTTCTTGGTACTCTATATTTGTTGTACGTGGTCTCTTTGAGTTTACTTTTATCTTTGTGTTTCTCGGGTTCACATGCTAGATGGATTCTTAGGTGTCTTTTTAGGTGTCGTAGAAAGTCTATTAGCTTTGGATTGTTTCCCAATTTGACATATTTTCACTAATTTGATTAATAAGATTCTTAAATTTTACACACGTAATATATATATATATATATATATATATATATATATATATAATAATAATAATAATAATAATAACAACATGATCTCTCAATCTCCCTTATAGCCATGAATCATAATTAATTAAACTATACATTATAGTAACCAAAAATTATATAACTGATTGCAAATAGAATATAGTTTGTCCTAAAATAATTAAGCTATTTACTATATTGTCAATACACCACAAATTGGAAATAACCACTTAACATTACTAGAGCCAAATTATATCTCGTAGAATTATCCTATTTATAGAGTTAATAATCCCATCAAGTCTAGACTATTAGGACTCTAAACCTAATTTTGAACATCTCTGTGATAGATTTTCACACAATATAGAAGATAATCATCCATTCACTTGAAAAAATATTTCTTACATTTAAACTAGAAAATTATCTTTCCAAGTCATACTAGAATTTTGAGTCTGTCTCAACATACAACATGAAAAAAAAAAAAAGAGATACAGCAAGAAGAAGAACCGAGTACTTCAAGGGTTAATGCTTTAAATATTTGTTATATATCTTCTTTTTTCTATTAAAAATTATAAATAAACAACATGTTGGGAATGTAATTAATTGTAAATTAAAAAAAACGTATGATATAATTATAAAAACAAGCGAAAGATCCGGAAAAAAGAATTCAAACATTAGATTAGATAGAGAAAAAACAAAAACAATTGCTCCTTTTTTTATATAGTTGTATGTATGCTTTTTTTTCTTTTCTTATTTTTCATTATTCTAATATAGTTTATAGATGCATATATTAACATAAGACACATCCATAATAGAGTAGAATAGATACTAATTTCAAAATATAGTTGGTTTCTCTCGCAATTATTAATGACATTGACTTGTAATAATATAGTATAAATAACATAACAAAAAAATTAATAATAACATTAGAAATAGATGACGGAGAAATTTTTATAAAATAAGTTGTGAAAATGCATTGTTGCTGGAGCTCTATTTTAAATATCTAAAATTTTTATGCATGGAATAATCTTATTTTTATAAACTTACTTTTCTGCATGGAGAAATTTTAGAAATTTTTATAAACAATATCCAAAATAGATTAAAATTGTTTAAAGCTATTAACAAATTAGTTATAGATACTAATCAGTATATTGTTGCTTCAACTGTTTATATAATGAGGCTACGTCGTTAATTTTTTTTATGATTATAATTAATTTTTATTAATATAACTTTAATTGAAATAGAAAAATATAATATGACAATGCGACCTATACAAGCTATCAGGCTCACTTGAATACATTTAAAAAGATGGCAAAATAGTCCAAACTATCATGAAATTTAATCCAATTTTTAGTAATATCTTCAAAATTAGATAAAATAAGCTCAAAATAACCAAAAATATTCCAAGTTTATCCAAAATACATTAAACGTGTGCCAAATTTCATCAGAGCAGTATCCATGGAACTTCAATTAGGTTTCAATGAAACCGCATTGAATTTAACTAATAAAAGATTCAACTAAATGTTGGATCCAAAATTCTAAAATCTTGATAGATTGCCAATAGCTGCGATTTCTTTACAATTGTTAGGGAAAAGAAAGGAAATAACCAATTAACATTAAACTAGAGCCAAATTATATCTCGTAGAATGGTCTTATTTATAGAGTTAATAATCCCCATCAAGTTTAGACCATTAAGACTCTAAACCTAATTTTGAACATTTTTATGATAGATTTTCACATAATATAGAAGATAATTATCAATTCACTTATCTTTCCAAGTCAATATACAACATGAAAGAAAAAAAAAACCCAAGATACAGCAAGAAAAAAAACCAAGAGTGGAGTATTTCAAGGGTTAATGCTTTAAATATTTGTTATATAATTTTATTTTTTTATTAAAAATTGTAAATAAACAGCTTGTTGAGAATATAATTACTTGTAGATTAAAATGAACGTATGCTATAATCACTAAAACAAGCGAAAAATCCGGAAACAAGAATTGAAACATTATATTAGTGAGAGAAAAAGCAAAAACTAAGAAAAACACCAAATCCCTAGAAAAAAAAAAAGAAAATATAGTTTTAACATAAGTGTTAATGCTTAGAGGAGCGAGTTAGCAGTGTGAAGGAGAGTAAACAAAGAAAGTTTAAGCATTTTCTTAAGCTATAATATAAGTTCACTTTGCAGTTACTAATTTGCGAGTTTCTTGCATTTTCTTAGTTGAACTATCTTCTAAAGCAAAAAGGAAAAGGTAAGGAAAAAAGGAGTTTCGATTATGGGGTACGTACCTGTTGGTGCTACAGAACTGATAAAGCTTCCCGCTGCTAGAGAAGATGAAAAGACCGACTTCAACATCACAAAGAACTGAGAGCTCAAGAGCCTTCTTCATCAATCCGTTTCGCCTCTTAGAAAAAGTCACTTGACGGCGACTCTTATTTTCAATTAATTTCAAAGCGACCTTCTTCCGTCCCATTTTCGATCCAAATTCCGCTTAATGAAAAGAGAGAAAAAGAGAAAAAAGATGAAGCACAGGAGAGAATATAGAGACTGAGAGAAAGTAAGACAGAAAGAGAGAGAGAGAGAGAGAGAGAGAGAGAGGGAGGAACAACTTTGTAGAAAATGGGGGTAGAGAGTGAGTGAACCGGGACACAGGTATTTTTGCCCCCAGATTTGTCTTAAACGATCACGACGGTAGAAAAAAAGGGAAACTTTTGGAGCAAGAAGAACCCTAAAACTAAAGTTTTAGGTCATTTAAGTTATTTAACAATTTGAAGCGTCAATTTTTATTTAGCCCATGGATAAACTTTTATTATTTAATTATTTTAATTTTAATATAAATTAATTAATATTTTAATTCAAAATTTTTATAATATTTAAATACTTTATTACTACAATAAAATTAAATACCTATTAAATTAAATAAAAAATTACAAATACATAAAATATTATAAATTAGAGTTCAGATTTTATTAAATAAAACTAAATATTAAAATATTAAAACGACTGGTGACTGAAATATATCTTTTACCTGTCTATTTTAATAAATAAGTTTATATTAATTTTAATAACTCAACAAAAACAACCTAAAAAATTTAAAAGTTTTCACATAAACCCTCTCCCTGTCCCTTTTCTTCACAATTTGAGCAAAATCTTTATACGCGATTTAATCAACAGATTTCATTCAGCATTCATCGAACAAAAAAGAATTCCAATTTCTTCGTTTTGTATGTTAATTTCCAGAGCTCCTTCATTAAAAAAGGAAGGATCGGAGAGGAGAAACTATTGATATCTTTTGATTACTCAGCTACCTCTTTTAATTTACCCGTTATCAAAACCAGTCAAATTGACCTGCAAAAGTTTTCCCTTTCTTTAATTGCTTAATGACCCATCTCCTAAATTATTCCCACCAAATTCACTGTTCTATTATGTACACCACAAAGCTTTGTCAAAAAGCAGCTCCAACAGTAAATGGAGAGATCAACAGTAATTCTGCATCAGTAGTTCCCATTTTATCTAAAACTTGAATTCTGAATTTTCTTCTTTTTCTATAAAGAAAAAAAGAAAAAGAAAAAGAAAAACTTTTACAGAAAAGCTTATCTTTCCCCACTTGATCTTTTCTATATAAGTTCAGTGGCGGCCTGACCCTTTGTCGGAGCGAAATGCATGTGCGTATTTGGATCGCATTTTAAAAAAGAGGCGGCAGAGCGAGAGAGAGAGTCGGTCAATGGAAGGTTCAGAAAGCAAACGACTGCCTTTCTTACACGTGGCATATCCGCATGTCTAATTCCTGACCCGTCTCCCTGTCCTGCCATTGGTTGGACAATGAATTCCCTTATTGTACTCTAAGTTAATTTTTTGATCTAATTACCACTAGAATTCTCAACTTAATAGTAAATCTGAGAGTTTCATTAAAATTAAAAAAAATATATAAAATGAAAGCTCGACCGCACATTAATGGTAAAAGTAAATGTCTGTGATGATTGCTAAAAATAGAAACGAGCAAAAAGGGGAGCGTGTTGTTAACGCGTTTGTGGATTCTAGTGTAGGTACGGTTGAAGAAAGTTGTTGTCACTGTATTCGTTCTCAGTTGGATGCACCCACCAAAGCTAAGTTTATTGGCCACATGCAATGTCCTTTGGGATAGAAACAAATTAGAACAGGGTTACCACCACCACGTGTTTAATTTCATCTCATTATTATTGTTCCTTTCTTTCTTTTTCCTCCTATCAGACATTATCATTATTAGCACATGTTACTGGATATTACATCTTAATACAGTTCCTGTCCATATAATACTCATCCTTAACAAATCCTAATAACCCAATGCCTATTATATTCCTTTTCTTTTGCATATATTCACCGTACCTTTAGATTAATTTGACTCATTTTAAAATATTTTTCAAATTTAAAATTTTCACATATTATTTTATGTGCAAATATAATAGAAGAAATTACATTATTTACTTTTTTTTTTTAAATATCGTTTATACTATTGTTTTTATTTTTATTTATATAAAATATCTTTTATACTATTTTTTATTTTTTATTTATTTATATGTGATCTTTCCTTTTGTTTCTTTGCTTTCAACCGTAGAAAAGAGATGGACCTTTCTAATAAATAACAATTTGGTTCTTTAAGTTTTTCATTCTCCTTTCCAGAATCTTCCATAAAATTTTTTTACTCATATAATTCATTCCTCACATTATTTCTAGATCATTTCTTATAATTCCAACTTTATTTGCTCATTATTTTATTATTTTAATCTCACTCATTTTAAATATTAAATTAATTTTATTATTTATTTAATTTAATCATTTTAACCCATTAAAAATTTATATTACTCTATTATTATAATAATAATAATTATTATTATTTTTAATAGAAGTATTACATGAAATTAATTTTGAACCATTTAATCATTTATTTTATATCATTATCATGCAACGCACACTTGTACTTTGAGAAATAATCTACTACCTGAATCCTTATTTATTAACATGCATAACATCTCAAGATTTATTTTTTCTAATTTATTTTTTTATTTCTATTCTTTGATAGTGTAAGAGTTGTATGTGAATAGTATGCATATTATCTATATAAATTAAATAAAAAGATAGTAAAAGAGTTTAAAATTTTTGCATATCATGTATAAAGATATACTAAATTTTCACCAATTAGATACCATAAATATACTAAATATATATTTACTAGATACCAAAAAATATGAAATAGATACTGATTAGATATCAAATGCTAATATATATTATAAAATTATAAATATATATTTAATATATATCTTTTACTATACATTTAAAAAAAATTAATACATAATTGACATATATGTAAAATAAATCATATACCAGTTATATACCAAATGTAAATCAAATATATATATAAATCTGTAAAATGTATACTATTTACTGTAATTTTTACTTGTGGTTTTTAAAAAAAAATAAAAATGTAGTAAGTATATTATATATTATGAACATATATTAAAATAAATTGAATATATTTCATTATATTGAATAAACACTTGTATAATATTCATTGCTATTGGAAAAAAGTTTGAAATTAAAATATGTTGAAAAAATTTAAATTTTGATTAAAAGATACTAAATATATACTTAACATATATCTTTTACTATATATTTATAAAAAATTATCATTATTTCTCAATTTTCTTAAAATTAATTTATATATATAATAAATTATATTTTTAATAAATTCAACATCATATAAAGTCAAATTGTAGCTTAATATTTATGATTCATAATATTTTTAAAAATATATTTTATTTTTTTATAACATATACCATTTTTATATATTTTCACATAAACATATTTAATTTCTCACTTTTTGATTATTTCTATAATTTTTTATTAAAATAATATTATATATATATAATAAATATATATATTATATAATATTTTTATATATAAATATGTATTACTAGATATAGATAATATATAGATAGTATAATATTAAAATTAACAAATAGTTTAATAAATAAGAAAAATTAATATAAATAATTAATATAATATTATAAATCACATGGTATACGCATGAAAAATTAGAATGCTAGAAATGGTATAGCAAAAACAAATATTAGTTTAGGATTTTAATTGAAAACATGTAAATAGATTAAAGGATTCTTTGTAATTTTTCTTTCATTTGAGTGTGATTCAGCTCAGAATTTTTGCTCTTAGCACGACTTGTGCAAGATGTGGTGGCTCTTTAGTTTTTATACAATGTTTTGAAAATAAAATACTAACTAACAGTATTTTTGAAAGAAAAATCTTTTAACATTAAAAATGATATTTTTGGCTCTTTTTAGGCAACTTGTGAACATCCCAATATAATACCTAGTGATGTATCATTGAGATTCTTTTACAGTCAAGGTCTGATGTGCATTACTTGGTCCTACAGAACGCTTGCAATATAAGGTTAATGATTATGAGCCCATGGCTACAAATCATGACTTGGGTTTGTGACTGAAGCCCATTCAAGGTCATAGTGGCGCACCACCAAACTCTCATGTGAGATGGGTTTAGGTTTAACCATGGGGGCCTTTGACAGATTATGAATTCCTTCATGAGATGTTTCATTAGCTGCATATGCAACGTATCTTTGAAACTGGTTTCTATCGAGTTAAGGGAAGAGGTTTGCATTATATCAATTAATTTATTTATAGTATATAGGCCAGTTGGAGGATAAGTAAATTTATTAAAGTGTGGATTCAAATTTCACATAATTCTCGGTCTCTCATCAGTGATGCAAAATTGGTTTAACCATAACATGAATTGAACATGTGATCAAGTACAATCTTTTTCTTTGGTATGTTTGAGGTAAGGACACAATTGGGATTGGTTGTAGTTGCTCCTCCATGCTGTGGCTGTGGAGGTGGGGGCTGCCGCCTCCCTTGGTTTTTCGGGGAAGTATCCCCTTTTTTTTTTTGACGGGCCTGCCGAATCCTGAAAAATGGGTTCTTGGGGAAGTGGTAGGGGAGGGTAGGGGCTGTCGCCGCCTGATAGAGGCAGAAGCCGGGCCACCGGAGCTATCTAGTCCAGTGGGTCGATTGAAAGAGGAGGGGAGACAACTCAAATGCCAGCGCAAAAATAGAAATAGTCGTGCCGTTCAAAGTTGAATTCTTCTAAGATCCATTGCCCGATTTTGCATGCTCTGCTCCCAAAATACATAGAGACTCGCGAGGGCAGATCCGAGTTGGTTGGTTCGAAAAGTAATGGTGGGAGAGGCAAGCTAAGTATATATATTATATTATGTAGTTGACGAAGAGTAGCTTTACAGGAAAGAGTTTATATTGATTGCGATTGTAAAGAAAAAGAAACTAAATCTATCCTAGTCTGAGAAAGAATAAAAGGAAGTGCAAAGTACATAGAAACTCGTTAAATGGTCTGATTTGCAAGCAAATTGATGACAATTATTTTCAAACCAAAGCCTGCAACTGCTAAAGGAAGTAGTGCAGTTCTTGGACACATACACACAACATTACTTGTACTGTTCCTAAGGTACAGAAATTACAATATATAGATCCAAATTACAACTGATTGTTCCATCAAATACCATACAAAAGATAAATTTCCTCATTCTTATGGAAGGAACGCATTCCAATGGCCTGATAGAATGACTCTTCTTTATCAAGGTAACCATCCTGACATATAATTATTCACACTTGGGCCAGCAGTGACTACTATTTGATCAGGGTGGTATCTGCAATTTAATGGAATCAGAAGCAGCAAGCCATTATTCTCTATCCTCATTCAGATGATAGATAATGTATGAAATTAAAGCCTGGCTTCAACCATGAAATCAGAAGTTTCGGTTTTGCATGCAATGAAATATTAATGATATTGATACAGTATGCAGAATATTGGACTCAGTCGGCATACCCAATTTGTAAAGTGGGTTCACAATCTAAGGGATGAAAGAAGCCATCACCCTGAGGCTGAGCTGCTTGGCGGCCAAACCCTACATCTTCTGCACTTGGATTCAGCTGCATTGCATTTACTTGGTATCCTTCCACCAACTGCGAAACACCACCAAACTTGGTTATATGCTAATTCTCTTTCTCATAGGGGACCAAACTTGATAATGTATGTATAAATTGTAAGGTCTGTTAACTAATCATAGTTTATTTGCCCTAAAGGAAGGAAACTTCCATAAGTAACTGAAGAAAGCAAAAACAGAAATTCCATCCTGCACCTGGTTTATTCCCCCACCATATACAACGCCAATAAAAGCGACAATGTCGCAACTTTTTCTCTCCGCCTTTTTATTGCAAAACATTTTATTTTGTTTTTGATTCATTTATTGACTCAGATGCATGTGTAAGGCAGTAGTTTTAAAGTGAACCAGCAAGTACTCACATAATTTGGGGAGTAACCTACCCTTTGTTTCAGGGTCTTATTTGCTTCGTTCAGCATGTGTTCCTGTATGCAACGATTGAAAATAAATGGATAGATAGAAGAAGAAACTAGCTTAAAGGATTGGAAACTAGATCGGGATGTTTTCCTACCTTGCGTTGTAGATCAGTGAGCTGATCTAGCATATACTGAGTCTGTCAAAGATCATCAAAAAAAGAAGAAAAAAAAAAAAAACACAAGGTGAGATATACAGCAATCTACAAGCACTGGCTAGCTAGTTTTCTTGCGTTACTCTAGTTACCTTGCTGTACTGTAGGATTTGGAAAACCAGCTCAAAATTACAACATTAGGGTTTCTATGTTCTTTTTCTTTAGAATATGAGTAGCATTCATATGCATGCTCTTTTTTCTTCAGAATATTAATGTTTCTTGTTTGTTGAATGCAAATCGTATTAAGTTATGCCCAGAACATGCATATGCGGCAAGGCAAGGCTCAATGACATGTCAAGCTGTCTTTCTTCATGCATACAGGATAAATATACAAAGGGAATGAGCAAGTACCCGTGTTGACCTGATCTGCTTCAATGACATATCAAGCTGCCTTTCAAGTGACTCAAGGTCCTTGCTGCTGAGAGGGCCAAGATCTTCTCCAAGAAGATTCCTAGTGTCACAGCAAGTGCAGAAGCAATTTAATTCAAAGTTCATGTGCAAATTTTAAGAAAATACCAAGGGCACTTGTCAAGTGAAAGATTACACATGAAAGAGATATACTAGAACAGTTTATAAGGCAAGGAGATGACTTTACCTTTGAGATCGTTGCAGGGCTTCATAGCGAGCTTTAAGCTTCAAATACTCCTGCTGACTACTTAGCTCCTGCAGCCACAGCAATAAAAAAAAAAAAATCCATTTTGGAGGACGGATAATTTAGAATGATACACATACTATGTACTAACAATATACATAATTCCTAAATTCTGACCAAATTAAATTGTAATGGAACCCCCCAAATTAGTAAAAAATTTGCTTAAAAACAAATTCCTTTTGACTGCAAATGAATTTGTAAAATCTTATTGCACAATATCTGAAAGAACTGAAAGATTGTCTATTAACTTAATACACTAGTATTCAGTTATGGTGCTGAATTAAAACAAAAAATTATTAGAATTTTTTATAAACAATGCAATATTTGTACACGCTGAAATATATTCAAGAATTTATTTGATTTAAGCCAAAACAGTTATACATGATTTGGAGGTTTTGTGTTTTTATTTTATTTTTTTATTATTGAAATCCCAATGTGATACTTAGCAGGAAAAGGGAAAAAAAAAAAACTCATATATATATATATATTTCTACAGAACAAATTTTCATAATTATATGAAGATACAATTAAGGATAAGAAATTAATATCATGAACTACATAGGAGCCAAATGTTTACCTGCACTTGTTCCTGTTACATGCAACACTACCATATTGAAAGAGCATAATCTTTTTTCTTTTTCCATTTGACAAAACCCTATTCATGATAGACTAAGATTAAGCAGATTTACAATTCTCTGGGATATTAATCTTCTGAAACAACTAAAGGTTTCAGTATAATATAGCAGAAAGAGGGCAGTCAAAATAATATTTTTTTTCTAAAAAAAGGAAAATATTACCAAAGCCTCCCTTGCAGACACATTTGGCTCTGGTGCTCCATAGTTGCATTTCTGGTACCTCTCAAGAGTTTTGAGCATGCTAAGCATATAAGAAAAACATTATGTATGAACCAATTCAAAAAAAAAAAAAAAAAAGAGAAGACGATAAGATTCAAGACAGATGGATGCAAAAATCATAACAAGATGTAAAAGAAAATTTCTGGCTTATCAAAAGAAAATACTAATGCAAATCAACATTTTGGTATATGGAAACTTGGATAAGGTAACAAACCCTTTCCTAAATTAAGAGATGTGTAAATTTATCTTTGTCTCCCCTCTCGTTTTTTATTTTATCTCAGTTTCAGGATAATTTGCAATTTGTGTATATCTCCCCTTTTTCTCCTTCAGAAAAAAGAAAAGAAAGAACAGTTCTTTCGAAGGATAGAATTCAATGATATGAGTAGAAAGCAAACTCTCAAGCAATTTATCAGTAAAAAGAAAATGTATGGGGTGACAAATCTAGAATAACTCTCCATTTTGCAATCAGCAAGAGGAAACATGATAGTAATTAAAAGCAGAAAATTGTAATTTTGAAAGAAGTTTATGAGGAAGTTTAAGATTTAGAAAAAGCTTCTTTCTTTCTTTTATAGTTTTCTTCTCTTCTCTTTTTTTTTTTAATAAGAAATTAACAGAATAATTAGTAATATTAAGTACAGAAGAAGGGTTTTAGTTGTGTCATTGTTATTAAAATTCCTTTAACCTAATAGAAGATGAATCTAATTCCATGATCCTAGAAATTGAACTTAGCTATGCCAAATTAATACAACAAAATTTTGAAAAAATTTCAGTTAAACACCAATTCATCCACCAAAACAAGAAAAGAAAAAAAGTATATAAAGATCTGTGAAAGAAAGAATTCATAGAAAAGATCATTTGAAAATGAAGAATACTCCTTTCTCAAAATTAACTATTCTAGCTAAAGGCACAAGAAAGACCCTCATTTTAATTAGTCTGTGTCAAAATTTTAGTCCAAGAATTTAGCATGTATGTATATAAAGAAGGGATTTAAAAGATTATGAATACCCTAAATAAGCACATAATATATAATAATTATTTAAAAGTTGGATCTAAGGTGCGTAACAGGAATTGGAGCATCCTGTGGACATTAGAGTGATCACTGTAAAACCACTCAAACCCAATTACAGACTTCAACAGATATCATAATCAACATAAGTTCACATCTGAAAGAAGAAACAGAAAGAAAAAGGAATTATTTTAAAGGCCACAAAGAGGGAGAGAGAGAGAGAGAGAGAGAGAGAGAGAGAGGACTGATCTAAAGAGAAGAAACCCTAAATGCAAAAGTAGCTTTGGGAAGATCAAAACCCTAAATTGTCTCCATCAAATTTAACTGATTGAAAACATCAACAGAAAGAAGAGAAGAAAGAGAGAGAGAGATAAAGAGTTTATGATCCAAAGGAAAGTATAGAAGCTCCAATCATAACGGACTGATCTCTTAAGAGCAGAAGATTTATCAAAATGTCTCATTCTTCTTGATTGATCAAAGAATAACTGAAACATGATACTAGTTGGGAAGAGAGCAATAAGTCATTTCTCATTGCTTGAAACAAAACCCTAAGCTCAGACCTTGAGATGGATTTGAATGCAAATTTATCGAACTAAAACTGAAGTAAGTGATCAAATCAGAGCAATTAAAGCGTTAAAAATGACAATCCTGAAGCCAAAAGATCTAAAACCTAGCTAGTTTAACTGGAAAAAGTAATCTTGAAGAGACTTTGAAGAAGCAACCAAAAATGAAAGAAAACAAAAATCCCAATAAAAAAAGTCTTTGCTTCTAAAGAAATTAAAAGATGTAAAATTTCTGAGCTTAGTTTAATTAAGAGAAAACTACAAATGAACCATGATCAGACTTCCAATAGCTTTGAAAAGCAACAGATCAAATAAAAAAACCATTTCTTTTTCAAAACACATAGAAAATTCAAATACACAAAAATGGAAATTTCAGAGATTCAACAAAAGAGGTAAAAAGAAAAGAAAAAAGAGAAGAAAAAGAAAAGCAAAGACTTTGTGAGAAACCAAGAGAATTAAATTGTTTTTAAAAGAGTCAATATAACAGTAATCTTTATTATCTCCTTCTTCTTCTATTTTCTCGTTTAGCTTTCTAGTTGCAGATCTAACATCAATACCCAACAACCATATACACAACCTGCTATAAACACCGAGACATTCACAGAAATGGAAAACCTCGACACAGCAAAAACCAAAAACAATCTTTTGTTTAAGAGCAAAAAAAACTTATCTTTCTTTTCACTTTTCTTTTCTTTACTATCAAAACAAAACCCAACACTGAAAACAGCAAAAGAATCAGCTCACTAAGCTATGAAGATCTAAAGTCAGATTTCAAAACAAGAAAAGAAAAAAAAGAAGAATCATCAAAGAAATGAGAGAATCTAGCTTAGCTATGAGGTGGGTTTATAGAGAGAGAGAAAAAAAAGAAAGAAAGAAGCTTTTATTTTTTCTTCTGTAGAGTGTTATTGGGTAATATGTATGTACACAAAGAAAGTTTGGTCTGTTTTGGTGATATACCTTGAACTACTGCAAAACTCGTACAGCTTTCCTCTATTAGAGAAGATGATGAGAGCAACCTCAGCATCACAAAGAACAGAAAGCTCATATGCTTTCTTCAATAGTCCATTTCTTCTCTTTGCAAAGGTCACTTGCCTGTTGATCTTGTTCTCTATTCTCTTCAACTCAACCCTACCTCTCCCCATTTCTTTCCTTTATTTTCCTTAAAACAAAGTCAAATTCTTTGCTCCCCAAGCAAATTCTTGATCCAAAAAACTATAAAGCCTCTCTCTTGGCTTTGTGCCCTTTTCTTGGTTTCTTTCTTTACTTATATACACACTCTCTCCTTTTTCACCACCCACACTATATGCTCAACAAAAAAAAAAAAAAAAAACAATCAATAAATAAACAAATAAATAAAGCCAAGATTTGTTTAAGACACTAACAATGATAGGACCCTATAATCAAGAAACATATACAAAAAGAATAAGAAAAAAACCTAGTCCTTAACTCTTTATTTAAAATGAAAAATATCTTCATATTTCCTTTTCCTTGGATGAGTGTGATGTGAAGTGGGTATCAATCAGACGGTGGAGAAATGTTGAAGAAATTAAGAATATTTTTAATGGATTAAGCGAATTAAGAGAGAAAGAAAAGAAAGGGGGCGATGATGATATTACTGGCAATAAATGTAACTGGGTCCAGAATAAGTGCTACGTGTCGAAAGATGAAGTGTCTAAACTAAAAGCGTCCGATAATCCACCTGACTATTTTCGGGTTCGGGCAAATCATGTGACCTAACCTTAAAATAAGTTGAACCTTTGTATGTTCCCTCCTTTTACGTTAATACCCTCTCTTTATTCTTTGTCTGAAAACCTAGTTTCTTCCCATTGTACCTTCTCGCCCTCTTCATTTACCATCTAAGAAAAAAAAAAATTGTTTTTACGTAAAATTTTAAAATATATATATATTTTTCATAATTGTATACGTTTGCAAAGTAAATAAAATATGGGCAACAAACACCAAAGAAAAATTGTATACTTTAATAAGTTTTGTTTCACAAGGAATCCTTGATTGCTTGTCCAGAAATTGGAATATCCAATTACTGCTGCCAAACATTTTGGTATGAAGGCTTCTCAATTTTCAAATCCATATGCTATGCTGGGCATATATCCTCTTCGAGTTAAATTTCTTAATTTTGAGGAAACCATTACCAGATGCCCAAACAGAAATTCTTAGGAAACAAGAGACTGAAAGTATTTCTTGGATTAAAAAGCAAAATACTCCTATAAATCAAACATGTTTTACTTATATTGTTGAGACATATGTGTAATAGGGTAAAGCGAGATTATGGTGATTCTAATTCCATTAGTTTGCGTGTTAATTTTACTTCTTATTTATTGTGTCCAAGCAATGTACTCTAATTGATATATTTCTTGAATTATAATAGGCAATATCGTAGTAATTTTGCTCATTAGGTATATCAAAACTATTCTGGTTAATCGACTCTAAAGATGATAACCTAGATACAAAAAGGAAGACAAGGTACATATATATTATATATACACCAAAGAAGGAGTTTTGATTTATTAATTTCAACCAACATTAGAATGACACCCAATTGATTACAGGAATGTTCCTTGATTATAAGACTGTAATAACATGTATAACAGGCTTAAGCATTAGGGTAACTGAACCGAACCTAAAAAGCCAAAAATTGAAATTTTTAAAAATTTTAAATTGAAAAACTCTAAAATCGAAAATAAAAATAAATAACCGAACTAAAACAATAAATTGT
This sequence comes from Ricinus communis, assembly GCF_019578655.1. Lineage (NCBI taxonomy): Eukaryota > Viridiplantae > Streptophyta > Magnoliopsida > Malpighiales > Euphorbiaceae > Ricinus > Ricinus communis. Next base: position 28,530,369 of record NC_063262.1, read on the forward strand.
TCGATTTCGCTCACTACTTATCTTTTGGACCTTTTATGAATTTTTAATAAAAAAAATCTGGCTTGCTTTCTATATTTTGTTTTAGTTTACCAAAATAATAACTGGGGAAAGGATAAGAAAATACATGTGACAACAGTTTCAAGGTAATAATTCCAATGTTTGTTAAACTTGTTATACCTTGTTTTTTTTAACCAAATGATATGATATGGGATTCTTGAATAGAATGCATATCTAAATATGAACTGTACATTTGCATACCAAATTTATTAAATAAAGTCTTGAGAGTTAATAATTCTCTTGGTTTAATGCAAAATATTTAATTGTCATTTTGATAAGAAATGAATCAAGAAAACAAGGTGTTCAGAATTATGACTTTAATTAAAACCTTCAAAGAAGTAGAGAAGTAATGGCATGGTGCTTCATTGAATTTAATTAGCAGAAACGTCGAAGTATCCTGCAGTCATTATAAAGAAAAACAGGAATTTTAATTAAGTTTTATATTTTCCAATAATAGGAAAGCAGTTTGATAGGTATGCGTGGGTAGTAGTTGGTTTTCTTTAATTTTGACTCGTAAAATAAGTGTTATATAGCCAAGAAAGTTGTGGGAAATTTTCCTATGAGATAATTATTTATAAATATTCTCTGATGTTTGTCTTATAATCCACTTTCAATGAATAAATGAACAAAAAGTCATGGATCAAATGGTAAGAGAAAGTATATCCTTTTTAATTTAGTTGAAATCTACAAAATTTATATACTTTGATTGAAGCGGAAGTTCTATATAGTTAAGTTTACTTAAAATTGGTTATAGTTAAACTAAATTCTAACAAAATAAGTAAATTTTTTAAATGAATTTCACATTAGTAAGTCAATATATTCCATAATACTAAAAAAGAAATTTTTAATTAATTATTTCTATTTTGCTTTTTATTGCATGTCTTTTTTCTCAATTAAGATAATTTTCTTTTTTAAATTTCAATCAAATACAGCATAATTGAAAATGAAATAAAAAAAATAGAGATAAAAGGGCATAATAAATAAATCTCCCAAGTGTTTATAATTATATCTTTCGTATTCTTTAAAAGAGGATATAATAGAGACTTAGGTTAGTATCTTGTCCGTTGCATTATATTTTTGAAAAATCAGTAATTTATTTATGGTGCGGGTTTTATATTCCATTATAGAATATGCTTTTTACAAGATAGCTGCATAAAGAATTTCTCCTGCTGTAATGTCATTTTTTATTATATATATATAAACAAAAGCAAAAACTGCAAGGGACTTTAAAATAAGGAATGCAGGTTTTACAAATTTAGCTTCATAATAAATGTATATATATATATATATAGGAGTTAATTTTCAAGTTTAGTCTTTCTTCTTCCTTTTATGAAAGTCTTTCTTCTTCCATTTATAAATTAAAAAGAAACCGAGCTTATAATTATAATAACAGTAATAATAATTAGTTTAGTTTAATTTAATTTGTATGAGCTGTAAATAAACTAAATTAGTTAACTTAGAATTAAAGTCACTTATATATCATTACATCATTTTTTTCTTTTGTGATTATTGACATCAATAATAGACATTAAGTTTGTGAATTTTAGTCATCCAATTTAAGTTTCGGAGCTTCAGCTTGCATTGCTCCCGTTTTGTTTCGGGTTTTTGTTTTTTTTTTTTTTTTTGTTTTTTTTCCAAGAAGAGTCCCATTGCTTTGCTTTGCTGATTTTCTGGTTTTGTTTTGGTTATTTTGTCTTCAGCATCGTGTGTCTCGTTTTCCATTTTCCACTGCTTAAATTTTAAATTTTAGGAAGAGATTAGCTTTACATCAGTTGATTATATTAATATATATATAAAAGTGGATAATATAAAAATTAACATGTGTGTATACATATTCTATAATGTGGTATTAAATTTAAATTTATTTATAAATTAATAAATATATACCGGTTATTTATTAGTTTAATATATAAATAGAGACACATGTTAGGATTAGACAAAAAATTTCATAAATCTAGTCATGCTTATTAAGTAAAATTCAAAAAGATGAGGTTATAATAGGGTATTAGTGAATTGGTTGGTGTTTGGTGGAAAAGAAAAAAGGGAATTAGCGAAAGAGTGATGATGCATATGATATATATATATATATATATATATAAATAATAATTTTGTAAGTCTTCAACCATTAATATCTAATAATTAATTAAACCATAGATAAAGGATGAGTTTTTGGGAGAAATCCGAGGTTCAAGTTCAACCGTAAGTGATGAGTAAAGAGGAGGGATTGGAAATTACTAAGTGTAGTTCATTGTTTCCATTTGAAGATATATGAACATAAATAGAAGTATTATTTGTTTTTCTCTAATGAGACAACGACTTCTCTCCAACATCCAACCATCCCTTTTTCTTTTTGTTTATTTATTTTCTTTGGTTTTTTGATTTTGATTTTCATGTAAATATATAATCACTTAATTTGTTTGTGAAATGTCCCATCTTAGGTGTAAGCAAGATTCTTTTTTGGGTCTCTTAGTTTGACATTAAGTGACGTTACAAGATAAAGCTAAATGGCACCCAAAGTTTCAAAGCTTCATATTGCTTTTTTCACAACAAATACATATATATGTATGTTACATCCCCATATCTCTTTGTTATTTGGTGGAGACAGCAATCAGCAACCAACCATCAACGATTAAAGTTCAATTATAATCAACACATATGCACTAACGAAACTAAAAATAAGTTGCGATCTATTATTATTATTATTATTATTATTATTAGGACTGACCATGTATCTTAGTAGTTTATATTTGAGTCGGAATTATATAATACCGAAAAATATTAAAATCAAAATAATTAAAAATACCTATAATCGAATTAAACTGTTTAAAAAAAGTAATATGATATTAGTTCTTTAGTGATAAATATACCATAACTGTATTAAAACTATATAGTTTTATACTGATTCATATTGAATTATAGAACTGATTTCATACAGCATATATATATACATATATATACATACATATGGTTAATATTAATACTATCTACCCTCCTTTTTTTTTTTATTAAATTGATATGAAGCTTTGAACTAAACCCTTACATGCTCTCTGTTTATTTTCTAAATTTAAGAATTTAGGGTTTACTAATTTGCACATTATTGACTTGCTACTTTCATATGTTTTGTTAACGATTCAACTTTTAACATTAATAGTATTTCAATTTTATTTTTTATTTAAATATTAGAAATAAATTCCCGACTCAAATTTTTATTTTTTTCAATATTAGATTACCGGAAATGACACCAAACCGACTTATACTGAATCAATAAAATTGATCCAATCTAATATGATTATTGTACATTCATTCTTAAAAGTGATTTTCAAATAACCGAATTGGATTGGTGTATGCTCGGCTATTATTACATGATAGACCTTTAGAATACGAGGTGTATAATAAATTAAATTATATATCGAAACGAGAGAGTGTACTAAGTATTATTTTAAAAGTTGTATCAAATCATATAAGGCGCCTTAATGCAAGATTAAAAATATTGAGTTTAAGAAAATTTTAAAATGTGTGACCTTTTAATAAGTTTTCTAATCTATGGACTCGTTCAAAATTCGTGTTCAACCAATTTGAGAAACTTAATATTTTGATAAGCCTGTTTTTAAAATATCTAAATTTTTTAATTATAATTTTTGAATAAGACAGATTTTAAAAGAAAATAACATTACTAAATTTGCCTAAGAAATGACCGGTTCTTTCTATTACAGCTCAGACTTGAGCAAATCTAAATGAAAAACGATATACACTCAAAGTTTGAAATGTTTAAACGGAATTAAACGAGTATTCCAAGCTCATAAATATATTTATTTTATATATTGAAATCCAATTTAAGAGTGAGATTATTATGTCTACATATGATGTAGTAGCATGACACCTTTTATATGAATGAAAAATAACGTACAATACCTATCCTATATACATATGTAATTGTTGGTCCTAACTAGTAAGCTTAAGTTGAATTCCACAATATAATTAGAAGAGAAAAAGAAAATAGAAAAAAAGAAACTGATATATGAAAATTAATCAAAGATGCAGCAAATATTTGTAGGAAGGGAGGGAGGGGGGGAGGGACCAACGATAGCAGTAGCACATCAATTGCAGTAGGACAAAATCAAAGCCCACATGGGCTCACTAAGAAAGCTAAGTTTCAAGCACTGTAATGTGGTCCACCTATGCACACTAGTGTACTTGGGTTGGTGGTATTGGTATACATATATGTATTGGCCTATCCTATCCTATCACCCACTCACTATGCATATCAAGTGAAAAACAGAGTAAATAAACTTCACGACTGTGCTTCATTACACCAAGGAAAAGAAAAACTTGCATCTTTTTGTATAAGTAAATGGGAATAGTGCTTCTATGTATATGTTTTATAAAATAAACAAGACTACATATTTCGGAGATTTGGGTATCTACTACTACATCACATCACCCAGTTGCTTTCTCTACCCACATGTTTGTATTTGTGTAACAGAGAGGAACAGGACTATTTTCATGCATATAAAGAATGTGTGACCCAGGAAGCTATTTAACCCTAAAGAATTTCACAAGGGCATTTAGTATTTTGGGCGGAGAAAACTTGCAAACTATTTGAGTTTAATTAACTTACTAAAGCTGGATTCAAGCAATTTGTTAGCCCAGTATAATATTAAAAAAATAATTAAAGTGTGCAAGAGCATATAAATTAAATGATAAGAACCTCTCTTAATTTAACTAAAATTTTGAATTTAAATTTTAAATATACAGTTGCATTAAAAATTTCTAAAGGTATTTTAACATCGACAAACACTATATTAGTTAGATTATAGAACAAATCTAACTATAACTTGGACCGCATCTTCATGGTTAAGTTGATCGGAAGTTAAGTGGAGTGAATTGATATGCTAATTAATTCTGGAGGTTTAGGGTTTCCAAGGGCAATCACTCAGCCATTAGATTAGAATGGAGAAGTGTCAAAAAGCTGGGGAAGATAATCTGAACCTGAAAACTAGTCATAAAGAAGAGTACAGCAGCAATTGAGTGAAGCTACAGAGATCACTTCCTCTATTTGATTGTGACTACCTTCCAACTTTATATGCCCTCATTATTTCCACTTTCTCAATCATCAACATTTGAGTGGGCCACTAAACATATTCCTTTAGTCAATTTTTATTTCTTAAGGATCTGCTCTCCAGTAAATACAAAATTACAGCAATAGGATGGGAACATAAATATTCCAATTTAGCCACAAGCTTGATGTTTACTTGAACGAACCCACTTCCTTTAAACCAACTTCTGTTCAACAATGAAAATTGATATCAAACCGGCCCTAGTTATTAATCCTTTAATTACCGAAGTAAAAATACACAATCAAATCAATTGTCTTTTTATTAAAAATAATAATTTTAGAGATGTTCAGTTAAATTCAATCTGTAATTAAAACGGTTTACCATTAAAATAGAAGAATGAAAGTTCATGGTAATTTCCGATTCGATGAAAACAGAGGAATCAAAAGATGCAAAAAGTCAATAATGTTACACAGGAATAGGAAAATTCAAGTTTTGCAAAACAAAGAAACTGTCATTTGTCATGTGGTAGATAGGGCAGCTAAAAAGGCTTTTTATTTTTAGCCACCGACACAATTCCAAATCTATTTTAGATGATTATAACACACAGACACATTCTTGATTCATTCCATTTGTGAAGATCTTGAGCTAAAATATCAGCCAAACTTATAAGGCCAAACAGCAAAAGTGTACAATTTGGACATGTACCCTTTTTTTCTTTACCCTTCTTCATAGACATGGTTAAATTTGGTTTGGATGGTCAGCCATGGAAAAGCAGTTATGACTTAGCTGTTTTTCTTTCTTTTCTTTGATCTTCATTGCTTTCCTTTGCAAGGTGCTCCACACTTAACTGCCATTCTCTACTTAGCTAATTAAGTTGCAAAAGAACAAGGAAAAAAAAAAACAATATTATCAAGTTGATCAACTCTAGTATAATAAATTATTCGTATATACATATTCCATAAAATAAATCAATAATATAGATTTTGAGATATTTTACATTTAAATATTAAATAATTAGAACGTTTATATTGAGAAATTTCTGTAAATTTGATATGTGTATAAAAGTCTAAATAAGTTATTAATATTTTTAAAACAAAAAATATTAAAAATACTTGGAACTGACTTTTAGGCCATATAAATATATTCAGGTTTTTAATTAATAATTCATGCAGGTTTAAATTTTATTGAAATTTAGTCATATCACTAATAATAATAAGTGATTCGTTTTTTTTTATTTATATAAATAAATATATTATTTTTAAATAAATTCACTCAAAAAAAAGATAAATTATTGAATATTTTTAAATCCCACAACTTGTTGATCAAAACAACAGAAATGGGTGATCGGTAAATACCCAAATTAGAAACCATGTAACTTGTCCTGAAATTAGAAGATTAGGAAACTGAAGTCAGTCATGACTTTGTGCTGAAGTTTGAACTTCAATAATCAAATGTAATTACAAGATAGACTAAAAAAAATTAAAATTAAAATTAAAATTTAAGAAATAGGTTTAGGAAATCAATTCGGTGGGGCCACTGGGGTGGGGGACCACGATCAATCAAAGGGCAGTAATGGGAAAATCCAATGGCTAGGAGTTGAATGCAGTGGTGGGGTTCATAAAGTGCTTTAGAAATGTCAGATTTAATTTTCCATTTTAAGGCCGACACTATCAACGTCAACCATAATGACACGTGGACCTTATACCAATGTTGGATACTCCTCTTTACGGAAGTCACGTCCAGTGGGGCTCTCTAAGTACCCCAACTCTTATCCCTTCAAACAAATTCTTGGACAGTTTTCCGTGCCTACTTGTCTTATTGTTACTTTCTAATATTTTCTTTTCTTTTTATTTTTTCCTGTCTTATTAGCGCATTATTTCCCAAAAATCACAATTAAAAATGTAAAATTAATTAATTTGAGTCATAATGATGATTATGCGTGTCATTATTCAGTTTTAATTCATGGGGAATTAAAGGGCTTTTAATTCATAGTGAAGAGTGATACAAAATTTTTCATTTTCCTTTACTATTTACCAACAAAAATATTTAGAGATTTTCTTTTTTCTCCAACCACTGGCACATGGGAAAAAGCAGTAATAGCGACATGCATATATTCTTGGATTGCCACAACTCCATTATTGTAACAATCACATTTTTTAAGATTTAATCCCCACATGCCTCCCCTCATTCTAATCCTAAATATGCAATTATCCTATGAATCATTTGATTCTAACCATCAAACTCCCATTAAAATATTGAGATTGATTGACTTTTAATTTGACTTCGTTCTTAAGGAATTTATACCTATTATATCAGAATTTAATCATGAATAATAAGTTTTATTTTTAAATTTTAAGTATGTATCTTTTCCATAATAAATCAGTATACCTTTTTATTCCTTTTAGTAAAAAAAAAAAAAAAAAAGTATTTTAGTATAACACTGTGAGGTCCTGCTTGGCTGCACTTATGGACCGGGACTCTTATACAGTATTTTAAAAAAAATAAAAAAAAAATATACTTATATTTTTAATTTTAAATATATATCTACCTTTTGATCATTGTAATTTCTTAAAAGGGTCCACTAGTATTGGTTTGTCAATTACCAAAGGCACAAGTTAAATAAAGATATCAAAAGAACTTGTCTGCACTTTATTAGCATGATTTGGAAATAGAGAGAAGCCAAAACAAGTAAGGAAAGAGGTACATTTTCTATTTACAACAGTGGTTGCACAAGTAGTTCATTGCCAACTCAAGCAGCAGAGGTATACAATTGGCAGATTAATTATCATCGTTTAAGTACTTCAACCCTGGCGCTACCTCGGACAATTTTGGGCTATTATTTTGTGATTTAAACCATTTTTATTCTATGCCCTTAAGACATTACTTAGTAAACATTAAGGAATGTTATTTGACCTGTCTGTATCGCACATGTGACCTAAGCTGCCGAGTTTCTTTCATTTCGTCGCCACTCATCCTATCATAAAATTTTACAACTAGAATCGTCTCTCGTGTTCACATTGATACCACCTATTATGTACGTAATTTTCATTCTTAAATTGAAACTTTTTAGTAAAAAATAAAATTTAAATTTCATATATATATATATATATATATATATATGGTAATAGGTTGTCACATTTCTTTAGTTTGCTAATAAATACTTTAAAATTAGAATATAATTATTTCATTCATGAAAATCACCTATTTTTCTTTTCTTTTTTTCTTAAAATATAACCTTTTGGTTCTCATTAGAATTAAAAAGTTAAATTACTAATTCAAAGGTGGTCTTACAAATGTAGAAAATAATTCCGCCCTCGACCCTCAGGTTTTAATTTTTTCATAGTAGCATTTTCATTGATTTCAGCTTTACTAATGATTAAATTGGCTTCGTTGAAACCCATATTGTGGTGAGCGTTTGCTGCTGCAAAATAAATTAGTTTTAAAATGAAATTACATGTTCGATAAGGCATGAACTCGAGTATCATAAGTGTTTCTTTATAATGACGTCCACAAATCTGATCAATTATAATATTACACTTTTCAAAACACTATATTTACATAGAGGTACTCGTTTTTTTTATATCAATGCACATCTTTTCTCTAAATTTATACCTTGGCTTTAATACACTGTATCAATTAATTATATTAAAATAGTACTTACTTTACCTCTGTGCTACTTGCAATAAAGATAATTAAATAAAAAAAAATTCTGTAACTTAATTTTTATTAAATTATAACCTGTTTATAATAACATACATTTTTTGGGCAAAACCTGTTTATAATAATTTGGATCATCACTATGATATATAATATTTAGGGCAAAAGTCAATGTCGATCCTATTTGGTGATCCATTTTATGGGTGCACAAATAGAGCTGAGGAAGGAAAATTATAGATACGTCTAAGCCAATCACATGCAACTCATGTGTGTTTTCACAGTTCAGTATATGCTTGTCACAATCACCTTCCATACGATTCATTTGTGAAATCATTGAATGCATAAATAAACCAATTTACGCATAATATTTAAGGAAGATGACAAATGAAACTTGTGGCTTGAAATTTTTTTGGTAACTTTTCACAAATATTTTAAAATAGAAAAAATATTACTTTTACTTTCTAAATCTTTTTAAGAATATGAGTTTTTTCAATTTTTTAAATATACGGTATTACTCGTTCCATTTCCGTATCGCTCATGATATATATAATAACTTGGGCATCCGGGCAACCCTCTCAACAACTAAGAAATCCATTCGAGGAACACGGGGACTAGTTGAAGTAAAGAGCCTCCCAAATATTTGTTTTTTATTTTTTTTTGTAATTTTACAAAAAACAAAGCTGTATTTAGAAAAAAATAAAAATTATATTTTAAATATTTTTACACATTAAAAATAAAAAAATATAGACATATTTTTATTATTTTTTTATTTTTCTTCCTGGTATTCGGATTTTATCCATAGAAGCTGAAGAAAACTTAATAGCCTGTATATGATTTAGTGGGTATTTGCATATGGCGACAGACAGCCAATTAATTTATGGGTCTAATTTGTTTTAGAATTGTGGGCCTCATGAGCCGAAAGCAAATGGGTTCATTTTCATATCACATTACGTGACATGAACGATTGTGCAATTCTGAACTGAATTGTAAGACCGGGTCATACAAATTATTTAGTGTGTTTTTACCAATTAATAATTATGCATGTCCATATTACGTACTAACTCCTTAATATGCGATTCCTATTATCATGTTTGTAACTATTTTTCTTTTTGAAATTAAAATAGGGAATGATGTGCGTTTACAAGTTTGACATAATAAATTAATTGAACTCCTATTTGGTTTAGTTCGGCTTCGCAATTAATAGAACATAATTGATTGTTAATAATTAATAAATATAAATTATTTGGTGAAGTTTTGAGTGATATATATATGTAAACAGTATATATATTTGTTATCATATATATATGTATATGCATCCATCAGGAAACAGGTACTAAAACACTAAATTTTAGCATTTAATTAAGATTATAAGTGTTGCTGGAAAAGATTAATACTGAATATAACCAGTTTATTATTAGAGAAAGATTGCATTATTTTTTTCTAAAAGTAATTTAATGAACATCCACTTTTAATATGATCTCACATAAGTCGCATACAGCTCATAAAGAGTGCTCCATGATCTCAAATATCAAACCAGCCAAGATTTGGCCTAAAATTTGAATCATTGCTGTCAAGCCAACCCTACATCCTATGAAGTAACAGTGCCCTTTCACTGTCATAACTCAATAAGTGAACTAAATTTCATTTCCCTTAAAGAAAACTGCATCACTTTACCAAACCCACTTCTTGATGAAGTTTCTCAATCACATACTTTATGAGATACTTGTTCGTAATTTAATAATAAAATCATACGTTATTATATAATTGATTTAATTTACAAATAGCATAACAAATTAAATTTATCTAAAAATATCTCTATTGTTGTTGATCTTATAAATCTACACCTTTTCATATCATTGGCTTCACAAAATAAATAATTAGCTTTTTATATGTGAATATAAGAATTTGTCCTTATAAGACCCTACTTAGTGTCATTATACCTTAATTATAATATTCTTGGAGCTTAGGCTTTAATTCTGAGGATAATGTTATTCTTTCTAACAGTATTCTTTATTGGTTCATTCTGCCTTTGCTTTGGAAGGTAGGCAATGAATTGTAACATCACTGGATGCTCCACAGAATTTAACAAAGCCCTACTGTAATTAGTGCTAATTAACCATGAATTCACAATCAAAATCTTTTTCTTATAGTCACCATATAAAGTTGCATTATTTCTTTTTTCTTTTGTATAGAAATAGGAAAAGGCACACGAGTGTCTTAAAGCACTTGGCACCTATTTGATATTAATCTCTTGTTTTAATTCTTTGTTAATTTATTTCTTAACATATTGCTAATTCAAAAATTCCACATACATGAAATGATAAGAAAGGTGTAGAAGTGTAACTTGAAAACTGACATATATTGATAATAGTACATATCACATGCATATATAATATACCCTAGCTGATTATTAATTCCGACTTTAATATTGCTGACAACTAGAGAAATTCCCACTACATTAATATTTAATTCTAATAGATAAGATAATATGAGAAAACCCAAATTCTGTTTCTTTCTTTTCTTTTCTTTTCTTTTTTTTTTTTTTTTTTTGTTACCATGCTTCTGAATCAAGTTTCTCTAGCTTGAAACGTTCACGTACATATGAAATGTAGCTTGCAGCTTTTATATCTACATTTTCGTCACCACCATAACTTCCAAGCTGACAAGAAGCGGACACCTTTTGGATCGACTGGCCAGTGGGAAAATCCATAGAACAAGTAGGAGTAACCCTGCTGCTATGTTGAACTGGCAGAGGACAGGGTTGAGCACTGGACATGATCTTTTGGATTGATGAAGAATTATTTGAACCATTTGGGCTATAAGTATAAGGACTGGGGCTAACCTTTGTATTGCTGATACATTGCACTTGCATGGTATTAGGCTTGGAATGATTGACTCTAAAGAAAGATTTGGCTTTCGCTAGCTTACTTCTCATGAACCCTCTTCCCTTATGGTTTATCTCCATTTTCAAGTGCCAATATTCATTACAAAGAGGCATTATATATAGAGGTCGGTCTGCACTTATAAAAGAAAAAGAAAAGAAAATCAAATTTGGCCCTCTTAATTATGTGAACCACGCGGTGCCTTTTGATTGGACAATGAGTGACTAATAACTAAAGGAATTCTTCATGCAAAGGGATTTTTCTGTATGAGCTGTGCGAAAGTTGTTTTAATTTTAAGATAGAGATGACATGAAACATCTAGTTTGGTTGGCCCACTGACCTTTAATTTCAATCCTTGCCCAGGTTGTGTTGTGTGGTATGCATATATTCTCTATTGGCTTGATAAGTTTTTTAATCTGTTTTTGGTTAGATGTGGATTATGGAGAACTTGAGGTTCTGATACCTTCATAGCAACACCACCACCACCTTGGATATAGGGTCCTCTTTTTCTTTTCTCAATCTTTGAAAGTTCCTGTTAGCTAAAGAAAAAATGAACCCTTGTCTACTATGTTTTGTAAAATAAGATAAAGCAACAGGCCACATACATTCCTATTATTATGTGCGAGTATAAGTTCATTATTTATCAATTTTTAAGTCATAGGTGTTTCTGAAACTTTAGATGTATTGTACTTCTGAGAGTGATGGATAAGAATCTGTCAGATGCAACCCTTCACCAGTAAAGAACACGTTTCCACACTTCAAATTATGAAGCTAATTGATTAATCTAGATTTAAATATGTTATTGTGTGTTCATATTTAATAATTTCAAATATGTATTTTTAAAAAACAACATGTTTAGAAGCATAAATCAAACGGTGTATCATGACATTCCAATTAGACTGATACTTTTATATCATCAACATCATGTAACTGTTGTCTAAAATTACTGGATAAGTAAAGTGATTTATCTCCTATCTTAGGAGTGGATAGAATAGTGAATTTACAAAGAAGAGATAACTAAACTTAAAACTTGGCAATGATAGTAGACAAATTTATATGTTCATTCTGTGTTTTCTAAGGCTATTTTCTTCTAATTATTGTGTAGCATCTTTAATATGAGTTTTATTACCAATGTCCGCGTGATGCCAGCGAATCTGCTTTTCTATAATCAGATTGGCCTGCCGATAACGATATTTGAACAAATTTTGTTTCCATTTCTTTCCAATAAAAAATGAATGGAATACGGAAAAGATAAAGAACACTGAAGATGAGTAAATTCTACAATTGGGGTCATTCATACCAAAACTTTGACAATGTTTTCGATTGATATCAATATTTAAAAATATTTTTATAATACTGAAATTTTAATTTTTATTACAGATAAGAATATTTAGTGAAATTTGTCCAATTTTTTATAACATGGGGGCGGAGTTCCACATAAGCATTCTACTCATTGAAAACATTATCTCTTAGTTTTTAATAAATTGCATTATTGGTACCAAGACTTTACTACTTTTATCTAAGTGATATCAATTTTTTAATTTATTTCTTTTTAGTATCACATCTATTATTTTTTATTTCAATCTATGGTAGCTGATGAAAACTCGTTTAAAGGTGAATTCCATTGCAAGTTAAGAACTCGCCAATACTTAACAGTCTGTCTAGACCTCTAACATACTCAATAGGTGAACCATCATTCCATACACTCACAAAGCGCTACTCTTGAAAGACTAATATTAATATAACTCTCCAACATTATTCTTTAAACTCTTGAACGAATTATATTGTTATTATCTTATACTTTTGGTGACATTAATATCCATTAGAATTTTAGTAATTTTTACTGACGTAGCCGCTGAAAGTTTATCTAAACATGATATTAATTAAAATATTAATAAAAAATTCTAGAGTCCTAATAGATACTATTAATTGAAATATAAATAAAGAATGTGGTACTAAAAGGAAACAAATTAAAAAATTGATACTATTTAGATATAAGTGGAAAAAATTTGATACTAATGAGTCTAAGTGTAACATGAACAATGAGTAAAATGCTGAGTTCCACTCTCCAAGTCATAAAAAAATTGAACAAATTTTTAGTAGGTACCATCACTTGTAATGAAAATCAAATTTTAATATTAAAACAAATTAAATTATTGATACCAATTAAAAATACATGTCATAATTTTAATGTCCACAAAGCTATTTACCTTTGCATGAGTATTTTGTTTTTATTTCATTTCTTTTTAGTTGTAAATTAAAAGAAAGGAAATCGAATTTGAGTCGAAATGTGCATTTATTTTTAGAAATATAATGTAAGTTATTAGAAGTAAAGTCATCATGAAAAATGCCATCAAACTGGAATTAATTCATGACAGTGGATGCAATACAAATGGGACTTGTGTTGTCTGCATGCAGAGGAGTCAATGAAGCAATCAAGACACCAGTTCTTTCCAACAAAGCCATTTAGGTTTATAACAAATAGCCTGTTGAAGACAGTAAATTTAAATTATTAAATGTTTATAATTGTTATTTAAAGACTAAATATTAGTTATAAAGTATGCGAAAAATATTAAAAATTTAAGTATATAAAAGATTATGTTTTAAAAAATTAAGTGTTTGAAAGTAAAATATTGTATAGATACTATGATAAATAATATATATTTTAATAATTTTATAAAGCGGAGGAACTATTTATAATAAGAAAGAGATTGATATTATGTATGCTTTGATATAGATTGTGTCTCTTTCTTTAGGAATTTTTTTCTTGGATTGTGTTTATTTCTTTCTTATTTCCAACAAAATGGTCCAATAGAGCGAATATGAATCTATATTCTACCTTTTAAATAACTTAGAATACAATCTTGCTTCTTATATTTCAAGAGATGAATAGAATCTCTCAAGAACACGCACCCCCTTGCAAGAGAACAACGAGAATCAACACATCAATTTCCAATCAAAATCGACAAATCCTCTCAAACTAAAATAGAGCTGAAACAGAAAAGTAAACCCCTTGTCAATCCATGTTCAGTATTGATGCTCGAATGACCATCTACTTTTCAATGTTCAGTATTAAAGCTCGCTAGGAGTATGAACTACCTCACCATGATAAAGATTATCAAAGAATGATAAGATTTTTAGTGTATTTGCATTGACAGGGTTAAATTTCTTAAGCTTGCAAAAAAAGTGACAAATCCCCTCTTCATCATCCTCTATAGTAATCATATGGCATCCATATCCAAAAGCCAAATAGTAATACCACAGGGGATTTTCTTGCAAAAACATGCAATAATCAACTGACTCGGAGAAAATCCAACGTGCTGAGCTTGTATTAATTCGTAGAAAGATTTTCGTAATGCGCATACCAAATTAGATGCTACAATAAATAACCGAGTAGGATTCCTGTAGATTACCTCTTTATAAACCTCTATGAAGGAATTCATTTTTGACATCCATTTGGCAGAGAAATCATTTTCTACAAGATACGGATAGTGGTCATCTTAACAAATGTTTTTACATGATTGAGCCTTAGAGCTGCAAATTAGGCTCTTTACTTATCAAACCATTAGCTTTAACCTTTATGGAATAGACCCATTTGCTCCCAAAAGGAGAGATATATGTTACGAGGAAGAGAAACCAATTAATTCAAAAATGATATTTTCTCAAGTGCATGAAGCTTCTCATCCATGGCAATTTTCAGGACAATGTCGCATAGGTCTACAATATAGAGCTGCATAATTCATTGTAACCAAGCACCCGCTTACGCAAACAAAATTGCATATTATATATATGTTGTCCCTTATAAAACTAAAAACCATCTCCCGCTCTTAAGGAATCATTTGTTCTAAAAAGAATGCATTAGAAAATCATAAGCTGACAAAATAACTGACATTTTACGACATATATCATTAAAAATACAAGGCATATTGAGTTACCATATCTGTCCTAGTAAATAAACATATATCGTCCTAGTGGGTTTTACAAGAATAGTAGAGAAGTATAATTTTCAACTGCATTTGTTTGTTCAGGGATTGTAGCATCAAAAGGAACATTACGGGCTCGTACTTGGAGCAGTCTCAAAGTCATCCCTTTTACTCATGATCTGGTACAGTTTATTAATGGTGATAAGTAGGGCGTTTCTTTCTTGACCTAGAGTTATACGAGTCTAGCACTCGATCCGTCCTACAAGTTTCTCGTTTGTTCTTTATTTTTTTTAGTCTCTTTGGGCGGCTCCCCGCCCTTGTATTCCAAGAGAAAAAAATAAAATATCCGAGACTTTTGAATAATGATTTTGAGAACATAAGCCATCCTTTCTTATTTAGTACGTAACTAGTTAATACGCATTTTGATCGGCTTTACTGACCATTTATTGCGTTCGTACTGAAAAAGTTATATAATTATAAATCTAAAAACACCCAAATACTGACTTTTTGTTACTATGTACATATTGAAAAAATTAGATAAAGATAAATCTAAGAACATGCAAATGAGATTTGAAGATTTTTTGATATATATGAAAGTAAGGGGATTAATTATTTTTAAGAACTCTTGATACTAATATAATTACAGCAAGAGCACGTATTGCATGATTTTAGCACCCATCAAATAGCAATTATGCATAGTCATGACCATATAAACTATTGCCAATATAACATTAACCTCCATCAATTTAACAATTTTGAGTAAGTACAAGTTCACCAAATTAAGTTGGATTAATTAAGTACAAGTTAAAAAATGTACACATAGTTAATGTGATCTACGAACAACATCGTATACATATAACTCTCATTGATTTCATCACAATAAGAAAAATAGAAATAAACTTTTTGTTGTCATTTTGATTATTACAGGCACCTTTTGCCCCCTATTGGCCTAGGGGCTCATATCCTACTAAGTACTGATGCCCATGTTCTTGAACAAAGAATTGATTCTTTGGAAGAAATCAAACATCAGGCTCGCACAGAATGTAATATGCGCTCCCTAAGGTGGTGTACTGTGTTCATGTACATGGACTCCACTACTTTCAACATCAGATACCAAAGAAATTCTTGTTATCTGGATGACTGAAATGAAAACTCCCAATCTTTTCTTGGAAAGAAATGTCAAGTTTCTTATATCTTGTTTAATTTGTTCATGAAAAAGACAAGGAAAATGTTCGCATAAATTAGTACTTCGTGATTTAGGAATTTAATGCTTTAAGGTTTGTAAATTAGCTTATATCAATTTGGTGCTTTCAGATTCTATTTGGTGACAATTCAATACTTATGATCTAATATTTATCTTCTTCTCAACAATTCTAATTACAAAAAATTGCAAAATTAGTATCAAAAGAATTTCATAACTCGATGATGATTATAGTATAACTATTTATTTTATATATGCTCGTAGTTGGCTAAAAGTTACTAATGCGACGATCTCATAATTTTGACAACACATTTTAAAAGATGATGAAAATACAACCCCGACGTATTAAAATTCAACTTAATGAAATATTAAGAATTTACTATATGAGTTAGAAGAACAAAATCTCAGAATGCTTAATTGTTATAATATAAACCATAACTCAATTGTCAAATCCTAAATCACAAGATATTAATGTAAATCTTTTCCAAAAGAAAAGCCAAAGAATTAAGTTTAAGCTATTATGGTGCAAAGCGTAACTGAAGGTACAGACATTTATTTAAGTAGTCAAGAGATACACCTAGAATCCGACTAACTCTGAATTCATATGTTTACAGTGAGTAAACCATGATTTTCAATTGATGGCTAAGATAATTTATAGTTGAAATTCCCAAGAAATTTGTCATATCTCTACGTATTTGTAAGTTCAACATCTATCTTGTTCTGCCAAGCTTGTTAAATGCTTTTAGGTGTTAAATTTTTAGTTCTTGAAATTGGCAGACATTATTACCAGCAATCTGCTAGCTTTCTCTTCTTCTCCAGACTGGAACTTGCGAGGAAAACTGGATATGGCAAATTTAAGCAGCAATCTCATTGCTGCAGAGAATTTATGACCTTTTTCAGTTTAGTTACACCGTCAGAGCCATTACTACGTAAAGAATAGAAGGTGAGGCCATGCAAATTGGTGCAGAAATGAAACAATGCATCTGCTTATGCTAATGCCCTCTGAACTGCAATTGGTAACTCTCCATACTTTTTGGGAAGATTCAGAGTTCTAATCTCTCTATCTACTTGAATTAATGGTCTTCAGTTTCACTAGTGGCTTAATCCTCATGTTATATGTAACATCAGATTTCAGCAAAACCAACTAAATATAAATTTATAAATATATATTTACATACAAATTTTATGTTTATATTTTTACCTCTTTATTTTTAGTATTTAGAAATTTATCTCTACATTATTTAATAATCTATGTCTTTCCTCATATTTTGACCTTTGGATGATTTACATAATATTTCCATTTATAATAATTAGATACTTCTCAATGTGAAGCCTGTTATATAATTGCATATTATGGATTTTAAAAATTTCTTTTGGCCAAATGTACGGTTATGTTTATAATTTTTAGTTATTTAGTCAGTTTGATATTCTAATTTTTGATTTAATTTAACACATATTTAAATTTTTTTATAATATTTTTATACTTTTTAGTATATTTTCATTCAATAGTTTTGCATGCATTACACAAAATTATTTAAATATTATTAAAAATAAAATTCAAATGCATGTTGAATTAAATTGAAAACTAAAAGTAGTTAAATATTAAAAAATAAATAAAATTCATGTATCTATTTAGTTAAATTAAAATTAACTGATTAATCCATATAAGTTAAGGAGTATAAATATATAATTAATATTTCCGTTTTTTGCACTTAGTAAAACATTAGAAGACCGGTTAAGAGTTAACGAGATATTATCAGTTAAAGACAGCTGGATACCTGTTGTGGCCAGAAACAGAGAACTGCAAATGCATGTGGAGGAATTAAAGAAAAAGATATTTGCTATGTCTTCATGCTGCAAATATAAAGTACAGTTCAAGAAGGATTCTTGGCCCACTGATGGTGAAAGCTGGAGAACATGACAACTCTCTTGCTGTACTGTAAAACTCATGGCTCCTATCAATTGTAAGATTGGGGTTGTATCATGAGAAAGGGACCCATGCGTTTTGACTGGTGGTCAAGAAAATGGAATTATTGCTCCTTCAGTTTCTTGGTAACTCGTTAAAGGGTGTTGGAAACTTTTGACCCAGAACAGAAACCTTGAGAGGATGGAGATGGCTCAAATTATTGATATGCCATGCCAGGCAAAGAACAACTTACATAAGGAATCTGAATCCGCTTTTCCATTGCAATGTCCATATAATCAAGAGTTTAGGGCAAACCACCTACGATACACTGAATGTGCAGGTTTAGGCCATTACCAATGGAATTGTATATATCAATAAGAATATTTTGATCAGATATGGTGGTGCAAGCACAAGCATCTTAACAATTAGAATGTACCCATCCACACCAGAAAATGAAGTAGATATAAAATCAATGATATTAAACAATTCCATTGGAGTATTTCCAGATACTCAGCCTGATCCTTTTGACTATACATGAATTACCTTATCCACTTGCAAAGAGTTTTTCTTATTTTCTTTTATAATTGCAAGAATGATTCGACTCCAATACGTATATCATCTTTATATAAATCTTACATAGCCCTAAACTTGCACAGAAAGCACAACTACAAATACAATAACACCAAGAACCATCTAAAAAAAATCCATCCCATGATAAGTTTTATAAGAAGCTAATAGCACTCAGTTAACACTTACGAGGAGCAACAATGTTGCAATTATTTTCCTGACAAAATGCATGTCTAACATCAGTGAAAATTTCACTGTTTAGTGTTCAAAAAGAGAGGAAAAAAGGATTAAAAGAAAATGCACGCATCTACTATAGCAACTTAGAATTCTTCGGGGTTCGCATGACTCGGTAGCATGGCAACAATATTACAACAATCTTTTAGTTTAGGTCGATAAACCCCTTTTATTTTTCACATAATGTAGAGCATCTGATAAAAAAGGAAGAATCAGAAATGGTACAGGTTACTACTCCCAAGAGAAGGAAAGTCTCTGGTGAGAACCACTGGCAGATGATTCATCAGGTCCAGTTTGAAACATATCCTGGCTATGGAGATTGCCGTTGTGACTTCCATCAGAGACCAAAACAGATTCTACTGGTCCACCTTCCATTCCAAGATTGCTAAAGTTTAAGCTTGGAATCAAGGATTGAGCTGGGGGGTTTAGGTCAGGCTGCACCATGTGGCTCAAGCCAATCTCCCGAGTCTCAGCTTGTGGCGATGACAGAAGAGAGAGAGCACCATTTGAGTCAATGACTTGGTTTACACCATCAGAGAACATTTTCTGATTGCCACTGCTACTGCCTAATGTGGAACGAACATCAAGAATAGTTTGACAAACAGATTCTCCAGGAAGGGTAGAACTAGTACAATGTGAGAATGGGAACTGCTTTCCACCTCTATAGCTATGAGACATCGATCCAGGAAAAAGGTTTTTTCCACTGCTGAAGTTAACAGAGGATTGATTAGTATAAAGCATGGGATCATTCTCAGGTTTCACAGCCCCAGCCCAACCAGAGCTCGCACCAGTAGTCGAAAATATTTGGGAACCTCCAAATTGCAGATATCTTGTCCCTGCAATATGGCATAGACACTTCAGCAAGGCTTGAAACCTTATCTTCTTAGCCTCTAGTTCTATAGTTAAAAGGAAAAAAAAAAAATCTTCACGAAACAAGGAACAAGAGAAGATTACCCCCAACAGAAATTACTTAAAGTTGAAAATCGAACCTTGATGATTGGAAAATAACCTTGCAGAATTTACAGGCATTGAATCAGGCTGAGGCTTCCTTCTGCGGCGGTTATGTCCATCAAGACGTTTTCTGCAGCTTCGTTTTCCCTCATCAAACTCCACCAAGGAATGGAACCTATTACAGGCACATCGAAGAACACAATAAATTTAGTAAGGAAAACTTGCAATCAGATGGAGATCAGAGTGATTATTTCTCAATCACCCAAATAAAGCAAGAAAGCAGGTCTGGTTCAAGGAAAACTAGTGCTGCAACAATATAACCAAGAAGAATTCCATTAGGCAGCCACCAAAAAATGTGCTGGATAATGAAATGTTCAAAGATAAGATTCTTCTCCAATTCTTCCTCCTAATCCATTTGACTAAGCAACATCCATTCAATTATAATTGACAGCATAAGTGCCCCTTTAAATGCATTAAGCACATATTTACCTCAATTGAGGGAGGGGAAAATACATGCAGCCAGCCAGCACAACAATTCTTAATATATGTTTTTGCCTTGAAAACCCAAGATCCGAGCAAATCACATGCATGACAGAACAATATTCAAATTGAAGATATTTCGGGAAATGTCCCTCTTTGTAAGCCATGGCTGCCCCCTAGTGACTTCTCCCTAATATTTCATGTCAATGATAATGAAGCATATCATGCACTGACACTGCATTCTGTGACAATTTAGATGTGAATGTAATATTTACTCTGAGGGATGTTAATCTGTTAAACATAGTTCCGGATCTGCCCCCGACAAACTACAACAGTGGCATCAATATTTAGAAGCTAATATTAGTTTGATTACATCCCCAAAACTAATGGAAGAGTTTATGACCCAAGAGGAGATATGCGCAACGCCTAAATAATCATGTTGCCACTTGCCAGTGCCAAGACTAAATTGCAATAACAACAAATGAATGTTGCACTTCAATTTAAGCTCTCTAACCAAAGAAAAGGCTATGAAGGTGACAGTAAAGCAGAGGAATAGCTAGAACACAAAGAATATTACCTTCAAAAGCATGTTAGTTCTTACCTGCTGCACTGCTGACAAAACCGTTGCTCCAGACCTTTAATAAAAACCTTAGGAGTCTTAGAATGGAGCTCACATACTTTATGCCGTCGATGATAGTCCCTGCATTTGCTAAGGTCTGAAGCACATCCATCAACCAAGCATGAGGGGATATGTGTTCCATTGGCAGGGGTGCGAACTCTTTTTGATGAACCAGATGATGATGACTCCATTAAAGAGTCCCCTGGACCTGAAAACTTCTCCACCAATTTGTCTTCCAAATCACCTGAATTCCCTAGTTTCAAGTCTACCGAGCAGTACCCTGTAACTTGATTTAGTGTGAAGCTACTATTAGACACAGCAGTTTGAGCAATGCGAGGAATCTTTTGGTTTTCCAATTCAGTTAATCTCCAAGGTGTCTTGAGATTGTAGCCCATAGAACATCCTTGTCTTGCAACTCTCCCCAATTCCTGCTGCCAAATTCTTCTCCAAAGAATCCACCTAGTCAATCTTTACACAGATAATTATCAAATTCAAGAAATAACAACAAATTATCATAGAAGGCAAAATAACATTCTTGGATATCAATTTCTTACACGATAAAGCATCTATTCCAAATCGACTTTGTTCATTGACTTGGTAAGGCAATTACAGAAGAAATTTCCAAGAAACAATTTGAGGTTAAACACAGGAGAAAAGGGCTATATTTGTCATTGCATTGCACTTTAACAATAAAGTGTGATTCTAATGCTATCATATACTGATACCTGTCACATCATGCAAGTCAGCACTCATCACAGCCACAAGCAGCCTTGAAGATAATTCTTTTCATAAACAAATAATTCCACGAATCATTTTGCTTCACAACATCAAAAATACAAGTTCATTTATAGACAAAAATTTCCATGTTTGAATGGTTTAAACTTTTAAACAAGCTGATTATAGGCCAACATGATTTCATCTAAAACCTAAAGTTGTCCCAAAGATAATAATTTTCTATTACCGTGTTAAAGACTCTTTACTAATTGAAGAATATGTCTTTTTTTTCATAGCCAAAGTTGCCAACACAACTTTATTCTAGTAACAAGGAGAACCACAAGAATCACTAGCTGTTACTGTTTGATATTGCTTTTCTAGTATACCTTTTTCTCATTAAAACAGAAATATAATTCTCATTCAAAGACAAGAAGAGTTAAAAGAAGAAATGCCCAGAAATTTACACAAAAGAATTTAGAAATCATGACTATTAAAACAATAAAAACAGCAAAGATTTAATGATGGGTACCTGAAAGAACCCAATAAATCAGGCACAGGAGAGGTGAAAATCCAGTCTTTAAGTAACTTCCTGGCTTTTAAGTTGCAGAAAAATCTTGAAAATGAGGCGGGAAAAAGAAACAAGTATAGGTCGAACTATATAAACAAGCAAATAATTGGCCTTTCTAGACAGAAAATGCAGAGGATAAAGGACAAGAACATCAACAACAAGAAGCCATTAGTTCCCTGACAAGAAAGAGCACAGCTTTGTGTGTGTCAAGCTTTGAAGCAAGACAGAGAAACAAGAAAGAAAAAAAGATTGGGTTTTTAATGTGGGAAGAATTATTGGAAGTGACAAGGAAAGTGGATAATGTATTCAAAGTCTTTGGATTTTGGAAAGTTTGTGTAAGAGAAAGAGAGAGAAAATGGAAAGGAGATGACTCTGAAGAGTAAGGAAGTTGCTGTTTCCAAGTCTCTCTCCCTTCCCTTTTTAGGCTTGTGACCTTGTGATAAGGGAAAGGGAAAATGTGTAAAATAATGTTAGAACTTAAAAGGAGATGATTAAAATAACAAAAACATTATATATAAAAAAATGAGTGGCAAAGAAAGCGACAGGGTGTAGTTGCTTTCAGCTTTTGAGAGAGAAAAGTACAGAGGGGGAGTGGCAAAGAAAAGAAGGTATGAGTTTCTTGTGTTTCACATTCCATCATGTTTCTTCTTGGCTTGGGGTCTTCAGTCTTCTCCTTTGATTTTCAGACTCTTTATCTGACATTATATTATGAAAACAAAATTTCTTAACTATATTACCCCTTATAAATCTTATTAGGTGATTTCTAAGATGATTTTGTTTTAGAATAAAGTTATTTTATTTTATTTAGAATATTATTAATTTTTAATTAGATTAAATTTTATTTTTTAAGTTTTATAAATAAAAATGACTTACAATCACTTGAATTTTTTACAGTTTTATAATTGTAATAATAATTAATATTTTATGAAAAATAATAATACTTTTGTATTTTTTTCACAAATTATGTTAATTTTTATAAGTATCAGTAGTTGTGAAAAAATAAATGATATTATAAAAAATAATTGTTTTTGTGAGATTTAATAATTTATGAAAAATTGACAGATTTATAAAAAATATTAATTTTTTTGTAATCACGAAATATATTGCTAAATTATAAAAAATTGAAAATCTTTTTCATACTTTTTTACAAATTATACTAATTTTTCATAAGTGTTACTAGTTGTGAAAAAAATAAATAATATTATAAAAAAATAATTACTTTTGTAAAATTTAATGACCTACATAAAAGATTGACAATCTTCTTTATATTTTTTTACAAATTATATTAATTTTTTATAAATTATACTTTTTGTAAAAAAATGAATGATATTACAAAAAAAATGATAACTTTTGTAAAATTTCATAATTTAAGAAAAAAATTGGTAAATGTATGAAAAATATTAAATTTTTCATAATCGTTAAATATATTTAAATTACGAAAAATGACAATCTTCTTTATAAT
Source organism: Ricinus communis (assembly GCF_019578655.1). Taxonomy (NCBI): domain Eukaryota; kingdom Viridiplantae; phylum Streptophyta; class Magnoliopsida; order Malpighiales; family Euphorbiaceae; genus Ricinus; species Ricinus communis. The sequence goes on from NC_063262.1 coordinate 28,554,647, forward strand.
TTTGTAAATTATACTTTCTTATAAATATTACTAGTTGCGAAAAAATGAATTATATAACGAAAAAATAATAATTCTAGTGAAATTTAAAATATTTATAAAAAAATTGGTAAATTTATAAAAATATTAAATTTTTCATAATCATGAAATAAATTGCTAAATTATGAAAAATGACAATCACCTTTATATTTTTTCGCAAATTACACTAATTTTTCATAAATGAAATTAATTATGAAAAATGAATGATATTATAAAAAATGATAACTTTTGTAAAATTTAATGATTTAAGAAAAAATGATAATTTTATAAAAAAATATTATCCAGGGTCCTTCGGAATAAATGAATTGTCTATAAATTCTTTTCACTATCCCTCAACAAATTATTAAGATTTATTTTCAATAAAATCTTATGTATTTCCATTGCTTCTTCAATAATGGTTAGGTCTTAATTTTATAATGGAATGAAATACTTTTTATAATCATGAAATTTATAACTGAATTGGAAAAAATGACAACCATTTTCATATTTTTTTTAAATTAAAATAATTTTTCGTTTAATTTAAAAGCGTATAAATTTTTAAAACTATATTATTTTACTTTAGCAAACTCCAATTTAATTAGTAACATCTAATTATAAATTACTAATATTATATATTTTCTTTAACAAAATAATCATAAAATTATCCATCAGACTAATATGTTTTTTAATTTAAACAATAAAATATATAATGATATTAAAATATGAAATATTGTAAATATTTAGTGTACTTCCCATCACAAGTCTTTGTCCGTGTCTCTTGTTGTCCGTTGGATTCTTTCATCCACATGGGTAAAACTCAATTGGATGTCATAAATTAGCTAAAACTACAATACCTACTCCTTCAATAAATAAAAAAGTGTTTTATTATGACTTATACAAATAAAGCACCGCAGCTTCAATTGCTCTTGTTAATAAAATTATGTTTGGAGCTTCCACTTTAAATTTTACATTTCCTAATAAAAATATAAATACAATTTAATTATTATATATGAAAAATGGTGATTGAAGTTAATTTGAGGACCAAATCCAACCGGCGAGAATGGGGGGACAGACCCTATACTCACAAAAAGGACATCACAGGCTGATTCAATTACCTCTTAGGATAGGCTTGAAAAAGCTGTGCTCTATTTTTTCTTTCTTTCTTTTTACGTATACTTTCTCTCCTCTAAATTATTACTGTAAGGCTTATTTGGATTACAATATTATCTTCAAGATATCTCTAACATTATTGATCTGAAAATTGCAAACTGTTGGGAAACTGCAACACAGTAAGATGGTCCCGCTGATAATTTAGGGTTTCTAGTTTCTAAGAAGAAGAAGATAACTTTTCTACAGAGAAGATGGTACGTAGATTTCTTTACTGATAATAAAGTCTAAAGCTAAACCTTCTTCACCGCCCCAAAATCATTATTTGTTTTCTATATGTTCGTGTAAATTTCATAAGCATTCTCAAATAGACTCTTTACATATTTTATTTTGTTTTGTTAAGTCTTTTTTTTCATTTCAAAACCTCAAAAACAGATTTCTCAGAAGAAAATCTCAAAGCAAACAAACAACTATTACTTTTTGGGTATCCGAAAAACGACTATGATTCTCTATTTAATGTAAATCTCAATATTTATTTCTTCTATTTTTAATTATAAAATTATTGAAAAATAGGTTTAAATAAATAGTGTAATGTCAATATATTTAAGGTTCGATGTTGAAAAAGACTTCCTTAATAATAGTAATATTAACTTTTGGATTTTTTGTTTAGTTTAAGAAAAGAAAATGCTGCGAATATTCAAAATGTTGGCGGATAACACACATCCCTGTCGTAGAGAATTTAGATTTCATGACATCTGCTTCAATCTTTCAATTATATTTAGTAACCAAAGAAATGAATAAAAACGGAAGTCCATCATCCACTCTCTCTCTCTCTCTCTCTCTATATATATATATATATATAGAGAGAGAGAGAGAGATGGGTCCCTCAATGAGGCATGAATAGTTATTAAATTAAACTTCTTTTCTCTTTTCAATTGCAAAATACTTCACACTTGGCCATTCCATAAAAGTACGGCTTGCAGAGATTTTGGAGAGTGAGAAACCCAATTATAGAAACAACAATCACTTGCAATTTGTTTGGGATTGATTTTAGATATTCAAGAAGCAATTTTTTTTATTTCAATTTTATTTTTAAAAAAAAAATTATCAATTCATTTGTTTTAACAATTAAGCTAAAATTAATGAATATGTTTTTGAGATATCTATCCAGTCTGAGACGTACCTAAGATGATTAATTTGTCCTAAAGTTACTTTAAATGTGTATTGATTATTAATGTAGGCGCAGCACTTGTTTCATTTTACAACTGTCTGTGATGTAAAGGGAATATTCGAGCAATATTTTTACTACTTCCATTAACATGTAAAGTATCTGTCTTTAGGTTAGATTAAACAGCACTATGCAGCAAAAAGTATGGCCACATTCTGCAGACATGATAAGACACGAGGCCTAACTAAAAGCAAATCATTCATTTTCCTTGATTATGAGTGCCACAATCACAAGCTGCTTATATGAATAATCTTAGGAGTTTTTAATATATAAAAGACAGTTCAACAAAATTCTTAATAAAGGAAAGGACACCTTAATGATTTGTTTTTGAATCTTAGTTCTTGGAATTTTTTAACTAAAGCCAGAAGAGTGACAAGGATTTTTCCCTATGAGAACCCAAAAAGAGGGTTACAGTGATTTAGTTTATTTGTATTTCATATTTGATTATCCATCCAAAAGGTAGGACCAACATATTATATTCCACAAATAGAAATCACTTAATACCCACTTTTAAAGTTATATTAAAAAATTGTATATATGTATTAGAAAAAAATAATAATCAGAGTACAGTTGCAATTACAAATTTAATTCGATAATAAGTACATATTTTAGTTTTAAAAAATTAAGTTCCCTTCATTTATAATAATAAAGGAAAAAAGAAACAAAAGTGGACTGCAGCTAGAAGAGGTACATGTGCACATCAATTATAACAAGCTCCACTATGCTTCCCCGAACATGAGAAGTATTTTATATTACAGTATGAATATAAAGAGAGAGGGAGAGGCATTAGATATGGAAGAGACAGGAAGAAGATAATTTGAAAACATTGCATAGGAGCAATATTTTTACAGTTTTTGGACTCAATTTGCTCCATGTCTGCCAAACATAAACATGTATAACAGTATTGTCAATCATCTAAATCAATTCACAAATTATGTAATATGTCCGAGGTAATTAGCATTTGGGTATGTTTTTCTATGATAATATTTATAAATAAATAATTGATAAATATTTAATTTTTTTAAACTAATATATAAGTGTGAAAATATCTCTAGAGTAAGGAAGAATTTTCTCTTTTTTCTTCTTTTAAATTCATTTTTAATGGAGAAAGCATATAATATGAGTTATTAACTGCCTAAACCAGATTGACTTGTGTTTTTATATCCATTGTATGAATGGGCTAAGCTTAGACAGAATATATATGGACATAAATCAAGTGTATAAGTAATTCTATAATATGTGAAGAACAAAAATAATACAACCCAAAGAGCTCATATTCTAATTAACTTGCACCTTACCAGAATTTCCTTTGGCTCATCAAATGCAAAACCAAGGTTGTTGCTAAGAGGGACAAATTCCAGCCAAGCCGACTAACCAAATTTAGGAGACGAAAATAGATGGTCAACAACCACTGCTGGCTATGGTTATAACCCCAGTTGGTCGGCTACTGAGCATGGAGAGGTGACAAAACACGCTAATACTGACTCCAATATGACCTCACCATTGTCTATTCAGAGACAAACAACTCCCAAACTGTGCTGCAATGTGATCGCTTTCAGGCTTTCATCCACTTTCACTAATGGACAAGGGAACAAGTTTGCATCTGTTACCCACAGGCAACGCAAAAGGCTCAAGGGTTGGTCGCCTAGAAAAATTTGGACGCGTAATACTAATAATAGTTGGCATTTGTGGGTCCTGCAGATATATGACTGTAGCAGAACTATAGTAGACCTGATGGGAAAAATAATAATAATAAGAGAGAGATGTCTGATTTCTGCAGAAGAAGAGACAAAAGCTGTTAGGTAGGGCTTGTTTTCCAGAAAATGACAAACCTGAGAAGGGTTGCAGCAATAACAGTCCCCAATAGATTTTTCCTTACTCTGAGGAATGGTTCTACAATAAATAAAAACGTTAACTAATATTATACCTTTCTTTTATATAGTAAAACGACAAAGGCTTTTAAAGCTTTCCTACTTAAATATGGCCCAGGCATTCAGGACTTGATACGCAATCTTATATCACGAGGCTTTGGCCAAAAGATTCATTAACAAGTACAAGATGGAGCAGTCAACGTAATAACAGGTCAGGATGCGCATCACTAGAACGAAGTTTTGCAAATCTGATTCGGGAGATCCTGATGAAAGATTATGAAGCTAATGAAATTATTTTTGAATTTATTATTCTATTGCATTCTCATTCTGTAGTGCTCCATTATACAATCTTTCAGACATCCCCATTATTTTTGTTTGTCACACAGAATAAGTGGGGGTGAAACAGAACCACTGATATTGACCCTCTTCTGAGACTCTGGGAAAATACTGGATAGAAGAAGCTTTTAGCCCCTGCTTGTTTAGTGCCATTTCCCGGATAATGTTTATTTCGCTCTGTCCATTACGTCATCCACTGCACCACTGTTTACTCCCGTTCTACTAAGTGCTGCTCTCAAGTTTTCAGCTCTCCTGTCGTGCCAAAGGCATAATATGAACATGCATATTTGTATAGTAATCGAATAAACATATAAGAAGAGCTGACCTAAAATGTCCGTAAGGACGTCCATGATGGTCCTCAACGCCCAGGAGTTGAAGAGATTATCTCTTGAATAAGGCGAATAATCCTGCAATTCAGGGGGAAAAAAAAAAAGAAACAAACAAGTATTCTGATCAATCAAAATAAGCAGTCAAATGGGCATACCATCATGCAGAGGCAACACCATGCCAAGAGTCGAAAGACTAAAACCACCAAAATAAATCCGTTGCGAAAGAAAAAGAAAAATTAACTTTTCCAACTATGTAATTTTCTGGTCAAATAGATTCCTACCATCAGAACCAGGACCTGATCCTATACGCGGTCTATATTATGACAATGGAAATACATGCAACGTTCATAGTGGACACTAATGCTGATAGGTTCAACATTTTACTCTTCCTCTTTCCTTCTCTTCCATAACTATGGCGTATGCTGTAGGCACATTCTTTGTCAAACCTCTCTGCACCGACGTAAAGAAAGGTAAAGCAAAAGCAATTTAATGGTCGTCACTACAAGATGATATTGCCAAAGATATAGTTCTACAAATGCACATGCTAAATGTAGAGGAAGGGTAGTAAATAGCAGAAACTTAGAGACAAAAACATATTTCTTTCCTGCTTTGTTCATCAATAGAAACACAAACAAAATACAGTTAAATTTCTGGAATGCTGTTTCTGGAAACAATTACTATTACTAGAATAAAAAATATAAAGATATCGTTATTTACAAGAGAGAGAGAGAGAGAGAGAGTTTGAATACCGCCATGAATATGAGAAAACCTTACCTTTTGAGAGAACTCTGCTTTCCAGAATGATAGGATTTTAAAAAGCTGTAGAAAGATTATAGATTAAAAGAGCGCAAGAACTATAGAGAAGAATAGAATGATGGCAGTACCATGTTTTAATAGCTAATTAATCTTAAACTAGAAAACCGGAGTAATCTAATCTATTTCTTTTAGTTGGTACCAGAATTACCTACAAAATTAAAAATATGATCTAAAACAAATTTTTTACTTTTTCTTATTTGAGTTACTGTTTTTCAGTTCGCATGAGAATTACCTATTTATTTTCAGCTGATAATTAATATTCGGTTTAAATACTTGCAACAATTTCAGTTAAAGTAAATAACAAATTGTAAAAGAATTATTTTTAACTTATGGCTTCAATTTTCAATTTCTTAATCTAAAAATTCTAGGAAACTAGGATTTATTTTTATTTTTATCAGAGGAAACTAGGATTTTGAAATAGTGATATATAGGTAACTAATTATTTACATTCGTTAAATCTTTTAAATTAATAATCTTTGTTATTGCACCTCAATCTTGTGAGTGTCATCCTTTTATTTAATTCAGCTAACTTTTATTTTCCATTCCTTCAATAAAAAAATATGTTAATGATTTGCTATATTTAGAGGACTAATTAAGAAAATAGCTTTTTTTTAGTTTTATAGTTTAAAATAAAATAAAGTTTATTAATTGACTAAAGAAAGTTCTGTAGACTAATTGGAATAAATTCTCATAATAATTTTAGCAATAAAATTAAAAAAAGAAATTAAGAATATTATATTTGGAAGCAATTTTGGTAATTACAAAAAGAAAAGAAAGATGTCTATTCTAAAAGAAAAATTATAATTTAATCTGAGCCAGCTAGAATTTTCTCAGCCGATCGATTTTCGATCTATCCGTCTCCCAAGATGTGAATATGCCACTTCGAGTCCCACTTCAAATTTCACCGTTCCATCTTTTTTCTCATTTTTCTTCTTCGGCCTCTAAATCTTGGACTTGTCAAACTAAATCCAGTAATCAGGAGGTTCTGAAGTAACAATTAGATGCACTGCCCAAAGATGCAATTTCGATCAAAATGTCGTTTTATTCTCTTAAGATTACAAAGTATACAACAACAGATTATAACAATAATTTCTATGGCTACAAACGAATATAAAAGTTTCAGCCAATTCCCAAGCTAATTCTAGCACTGATAGATTGGCTTGCGTGCCAGCAGCTTCAACCTTCAAGCAACTCCAGAATTCAACCTCAACCAAGACTTTGTTTCAGATCGTCAAAAGCTTCAATTCAAAGCCTAAAATAAGAATATCACATCACTTTTGGTAAAGACAAAAAATGGTGGCTGGAATTTGAAGAAATAAAACCGTACAATATTTTTAGGAAACGGAAATGACGTCATTAGATAGATGTAGCTCCCATCAACAAATTCCCTCTACCAATAAAGCCAAAAGTCTCTGGGATTGACCGGAGTTGGAAATAGAAACCGACGGGTAGAATTTTGGGAAATTCGAAATTGGACGAGTTACTTGAATAATTGATACTGAAGCGTGGATTAGTAGAGAAGAAACGAATGCTTACTAATATCATGCCAATGGGTGGCCGGAGTTGTCATCTCCGGCAGCTTGAAGGATTCAGTTCCAAAGAATAACAAGAGGAGAATTCAATAGTCACATAACCTAGATAGAATGAGGAGTAGGCTATTTGTCATTGGGAAAAAAGAGAACTTGAAGAAGGATTAAGAGTTCAGTGAAAGGTATTTGGCTTTTTGTTTTTCCAAGATCTAGAAGAAGATGATGATGTTAATGAACATGGATTTCCTCAACCAAGTAATCTTTCATGCTGATTAAGAATTTAAATTATGAAAATTAATTAACATGAAGCATTTTTTAGTACCTACCTTAGGTTTCAGGATCTTTTGGCTGTCACTGAAGTACTGGTTAGGATGGTTAATCCCAGCATCACATGATAAACCGTGAATAGCTTCAAATGTTAAGGTGCACGCCAACTGCATATTATCAGGTTCATTATGTAAATTCATATTCTTATATATTTAAACGGCAATGAACAAATGGAAGCACAAACACAACTAATTCATAACCTGATAATGTCTATTTCGCACTTTGTCCATTACATCATCCACTGCGCCACTGTTTACTCCCATTCCACTAAGCGCTGCTCTCAAGTTTTCTTCACTGTCATGCCGCAAACATAATTTGAACACGCATATAACCGATCAAATAAACATACAAGGCCAGGTATATATAATATTAAACGACCTCAAAAATATCGAAGTAGTTAAGAGAACTGACCTAAAATGTCTGTAAGGACATCCATGATGGTCTCCAACGCCAGGAGTTGAAGAGATTATCTTTTGACAAGCATAAGGTGTATAATCCTGCAATTCAGAGAAAAAGAAAAGTACAAACAAGGACTCTGATCAATTAAAATATGCAGCCGAATGGGCACACCATCATGCAGAGGCACCACTTGCCAAGAGTCAAATAACTGAACTACCAGAATAAATCAGTTGTAAATAAAAAATTAACCATCAATGTTTCCAACTAAGTAACTTTGTAGTCGTAACTAATTCTAATATCATAGTGTCCTACTAATGCCGATCGGTTTAAGATCTTACTGTTCTCTTTCCTTCTCTTCCATAATTATGGCGTATGCTGTAGGCATATTCTTTGTCAAACCTCTCTGCACCAACCTACAGAAAGTTAAAGAAGAAGCATTTAGTGGTCTGTATGTGATTTCAGGCTCAAGACGCTATATTGCCAAAGATTTTTCTGGAAATAATTACTAATACCGGTTTATAAAATAGAAGAAAATGTAATTTACGAGAGAGAGGCATTCAGTACCACCATGACTATGACAAAGAAAGTATATGGTTTGCACCTTACCTTTTGAGAGAATTCTGCTTTCCAGAATGCAAGAGCGTCATCCAACTTCAAACCAACTCCCTGAAGTATAGATAAAAGAAATATTTAACGAAATTGCCAGAACTATTACACCAAAAAAGAAATGCTTACGACAAGATAATAATGACAGCCACACTGAAAGTTTTATTTACTCATGGATCATGTCACTACTGAATCGTAGAAAACTTGATTTTGAAGCAATGGAAGAGAGACAGCAGAATAAATAATGGTTCTGAAGCATCAATGCATAAATTTCTTAAGAGAGAAATTTCCGCTCAAGCGGAGAAATTACAACCTTGAGAAAAAGGCCTAATTGCATCCTCCCTCCATGCTTCAAATGATGATCATCTCTAAGCTGTGAAATATGGCATAAAATAACAAAAAAATAATTAAAACAATAATAACGAAAAGCAATAGCACAACAGAAAGTTAACAAAGAACTTGATTGAACAAAAATTTTATTGCACAATCAGAACTTACTTTTTCAAACAGGTGGCGCATGCACAGTGGAAATGAACTCTTAGCTACCATGTCAATGTCCTTAATTGATATCTCAGCAAATTCTTTGGGCTGTAAAGGCAGTCAACAAAAAATTTTCTAAATAATATGAAACTATGAACTATGACCTAACATAACAGAACCATCCACAAACAGTAGGTATTAAAGTACCTGAGAATAGTCAGGACCCAGGTAGCTTGTAGATAGGGCTTCCACAATCTAAAAGGCACCCAAAATCATTATGTTAAATATCAATTCAACTCAACTCAACTCAACTAAGACTTCATCCCATGTCAAACGCCCACCAAATATTATGTCCGACACCGCATTAAAAGAAGCAAGACCAACTTAATTTACAGCGTCCATAACTCAATACTCACAGGAGTCAAGCGGTGCTTTTCTAGTTCTCTGATCATTGATGTCCATTTCCTGCAAACAAAAACGACTTGCTGATTTATTTTTGTGTATAAAGAATCGAAACATCATGTCTACAGAGCATAACCTTAGAAGACTGAGTATTGAATGTTCTCCACCAATTATATCAAACAACTTGCATAATTAATATGGTTCTTACATATAATACAAGGGAGCTTTTGAAACATGAAAACTACAAAAATCACCTGTTTGTAAGAGTGAGTGCCTTTGATAGGATACTGCGAAATTGTGTAACTACAAGGGAAACAACCTACAAGATGAAATTAGACAAACATCAATAAGATATTTGAAAACCACTAGTTTGAAGGATTAAGTTACAAAAGAAAAAAAAATAGAACTACAGAAGTAACCTGATTTGGAGCAACATACGCATGGCCTTTACGAATAAAAACTCTACGACCAGCTACAAGTTCTGGGACTTCTTCAAAGGGTACCTACAATGGAGCAAGATAAATAAGCACGGATAAGATTTATCAAACAAACCTATATGAGATGACAGACTTTATCAAGGATTAAAAAATGGAAGTTCATCGTTCTCAGAAATGTTGAGTCCTTTTAACTATTAATACTAATGGAATCTTCAATAAGGTTTTCAATTTGTATATCCATCAAAACAAGCAATAGGATGAACTGAGTCAGATATTTTTCTCATCCATCTAGAAAGCAACTGAGTGTATACTCATAGTTGGGCCCAAGGAATTACATCAACCAAGATGATGGTGACACAAACACTCGGACTAAAACCAAAAGATATATGGCTACTAGAATGTTCTTCCACCTCCCATTAGATACTGATTTCCTTATTCACAAATAATTAAAATGGAAGTATTGTACAAAGAATGAAGTAATCAAGGAAAGGTAAACAGACCTTGTAGAATATGGCGTCAGCTGCAAAAAGGAAACACAATAGGAGAAGACAAATTCATGTTAGAAATGGAATAAGAAAAAGAAAATGAATCAGTGCTGAGCTATGGTGGTGTTATGACATGTGACAATAAAAGGGTGATGAACCTAATTTTTCTTCTCAAGACATACAACATAATATTTCAATGCACTTCTTTAGACTTTTAAAATACTTGGCAGATTTTAGCAACAGTAAAAAATTCACAACACTGTATTTGCAAGTCTACATATATCTTTCGAGATTTATTTAGAATAGCTTCATACATTAATACAGGACAACCCTAAAACAAAGATTGTAAGGCTATATTATATAATTGGTGGGCCAATATTTGGATAGGGTTTTTTTGGACATAAAGAGATTAGTTTTTGTTACTATAAAGAACTGAAAGCAAAAGGAAATTAACTAGGGACTATCCTGCTGCTGCATTAACAGAATCTGCAAACAGAATCAAAGGGGCTGATTTAACAATTATTTGCAAGAAGTAAAATATGCATCCTTTAACTTCCAATTAAGATACTAATTTCTTCATTATTCATGTGCCTAATCAAATTTGAGGGGAGGAATGCGCTTTGATGGTGTATGCTTATTGAAAACTAAGACCTAAAGGGATACTAGAAATGCTTTTGGTAGAGCATGGGCCGTCAATAGCATGCTCTTTTCTAATTTTGTGTCAATACCGCAGATTTGGATACTAAACAGAATTCTTAAAATCATGTCAGTTGTGGCATGACTTTATTTCTTCCAAAATACTTTGCCTTTTGAAGTTGAAAGAAATGAATTCTAGCAACTGAAACTTTCCAAACATAAGAATTGACACGCTCAATTCACTTGAGATGAATTCTTGCATCTTTATACTTTCTAAATACTATTTTAAACTTCTCACAACATTGAATCTAATCAGGACAATGAACTTCACAAAAATTACCACTATTCAACATTTTGGTAGTGCAATACAATTTTAATATTATATTGTCTTATGAAATCATTTTGATGTCCTAATTAAACACTGGTTGTTCCAGATGGATACAGCATACAAGGTATAAATGAAGTTACAATGAACAGAATCAGAATTAAGAACAGAACTTAATAAGCAGCAGGCATTAGAAGTGAAAACTAAAGGCCAATGAAGCCAACAAGTGATGTACTATTACAAGAGGGAAAAGGCAGAGCAATGGACCGTGCAACTTGAACCAATTTGTCCTTTATACTCTGCAGTAAAACCAGACACAAGAGAGATAAAATCTAACATTAGCCTTACATATCTAAAAAGTAGATGCGAAATATGTGTTTAACTTGAATCAGAAATGTGGATTGCATTTAAACAGATGAATTTTTATGAAAATGAAAAATGCTTCAAGGGAAAGTGTATGAGAACATGTAGTAACCTCCAATTCTGCGCTGGGAACTGCCTTGTATGGAAGTCCAAACTCTTGCAACAATGCCCTCTGGCAAACTCAAGATGATAAATTGCGATCAATCAGCAACTAACTAAAGTGCAACAAGCTAATGAATCAATTTATTAATCTCACCTGAGGTTCAGCAGTCAAAAGGCAAAATCTGTATCGAAAAAGCGCAGTCTCGTTTGAAAGAAACCATTTTCTGAGGTCCTCTCTAGACAACATGGAACAAGAAAAATAAAATAATTAGGAATATTTGAAGGAATTAGGCCATTTTTGGAACAAATCATGTACAAGAGTTCAATTAAATTGAATTATAGCAAAATCATATCTTTTCTAGCATGCTTTAATTTCTTTCAAAGCTCCTTGTCTTTTGAAAAAAAAAAAAAAACCGAAATAAGTGAATTCTAGCAATTAGAAGGTATCCAAACATGAGACGAGACTAAATAGAATCGAATTGGTTTGAACCTTGCTATAGCTTAGATAAAAGAGGATAATTAACAAAAGGCTTTACGTTCTACAATAAACAAGACGGAGAACAAAATGAGAAATAATGTCCTTGTTGAGAACTTCTGATGCTTGTGGATGCTTCATATTTGCTTTCCATAGCTCATTTACCTAAATTCAGGAAGAAAAAAAAGCCCGAACAATCAATAACAAAAATAAAATTAAAAAAACAAAGATTAATTCTAATTTGACTAAGGATGATTAAAACTGAGAACAATTACCAATTTTTCCATTTCCTCAGGCTTCTTACCGCGAGATAATCCATCGGAAACACCTTTAAGAACTGAACCAATAATAAATTGACATGAGATGATATGTTAGTAAGTGCGTGTGATGCAAGTATATGCATAAACCCCAGAAATTGATTTAAGGAAACATCAAACGAGAAATTATGACTACCTCGAAGGCGATCCATAGCGTAAAGCTCGAAGTCTTCGAGTCTAACTTCGAGAGCAGGTGCACAACGGTATAGAGGGAGAGTTGGAACGACATCGTTTGGCTGAGGCTTAACTAACTCCATTTCACGTTTTATCTTTCTTTGTTAGACGCAAAAAAAAATCAACCGATCGGAGAAGGAGAAGACTGAGCAGTCTTTGGTGGTGTGAAGAATTGAGTTTTGCTTTCCTTTTCTTTTCTCTTTTATTTTTTTTTGAGTCTCCTTTTTCGCGCCAATCGAGGTACTGAAATGGCGGGAAATGATCTGGTGAACACTGCTGGAATTGCTACGAGCATCGGCAGCTGGACATATTCATGGGCCGGAACTGATTGTGCCTTACTTAATTTTGAATAAGTTCGACCCCGTCTAGGTTCAATAATTTTTTGATATTTCTGAGGTCAAGCTTGAATTTGAAATTTTTTAAAAAGTCCGGCTCGCCGTATAAATTATTAAATCTGTATCAAATTATAGTTATATTTAGATTTAGAGTTTTATTTTGATTAATATATTATTAATAACAATAAAATTATAAACTGAAATAATAGGTAGCTAGGTGGTATTGACATTTAATTATAAATTGAAAATCACAGATTCAATTGCTAGATATGACATTTTTTTTTACTAACTAAACTAGACATCGGGCCGGGTTTATACTCAAAAATTGTTGTCCAAATCCGTACCGAAGAGTGCGGGTCTGGACAAGCCGGGCAGATACCCAGACCCAGGAACAGGTCTATCAGCAGCTGAGCCTTTTGGGCCATTAACTATAATGGGCCATAGCAGATAACAAGAAAAGAAAAGAAAACGTTTAATTTATAAAATTTGGGATTTAAAATAAATAAAAAATTTAACATACATGGAAATTGATTTGCTAATTTTTTAAGATTTGTATAATATTCTTAATCTTTTTAATTTAACTTCAATAATTAATTAAACTTACACAGATGTGTTGAGCTATAAATAAATAAATATCAGACATTTAATTTAGTGGTGAGGAGAATTTATAGCCAGAAACAAGTCTTACATAATAAAAATTATTAAAAAAAAAAATGTTAGGAAACAGTACTATCAAATTAGCAGAGAAGAATTATCCCTTCCCTGTTTAGTAGATTTCTTAACAATCATTACTTCTTCCGTTGAGAGTCATCAAATTAAGTGCCACTTCATGGATATGGGGTTTGGAGTTCTTGCTTGCCACAGGAGTATGGGGTGGTGGTAAGAGTGACGAGGTTGTGGCCATCGTTGTGTGCTGCTACTATGTTTTCTATTAGAGTTTGTAATATTCTTAGCTATAATCATCTTTATGTGGACTATGAGCTTCATTTGTGGGTCATATATTGAAAGATGAACTTAACAGCCATGGCTCATGTATATTTTCAATGAAAGAATAAACATTGACTTATTAGAATATAGTTAGTTAATTTGTTAAAAAAATAATAATAACAAGTACCCATATATCTTAATTTGATTAAGATTTTAAATCTATAAGCATTATAGTGTAATTCACATAAAATTTAATTATAAGTTGATGAATAGTAAGTAACAGAAGCTTTCTCTATATATAAAATTATATATAACAAAATGTTGCATATTTTATTTTGAGGTTCTAAGTTGTAAGTGCATAAAAAAATGTACAAGAAATCGAGTGTTAATAATATTGTATTATGCTAACTTAAAAGGAAGTGTAGATTTGCATTTGGCTCAAGATATGCTCAAAGTTATCAGTAGACTTTTCAATTGGATGGGAATGCATTCCTTCATAAGTTGTCACAACAATTCCTTCATCTCTTGTCAATCTCTGAACTTGCTTTTTCACATTGCATCCTTGGTGAGTACACCTATAGTAGCTCCTACACATTGTCAACAATAAGCAAGTTAATACATTTGCTTCAATGTAAAAGGAAGAAAAATAAAATTAACTATAAACCAGTTTAATTTGAAACTAGTCCACTAAGGTAGTAAACTACTTCATACATTTGCAATTGGAAAAAGAAAATTATTTATGGAGAAAAGATAGGTCTTAAATTTCTAAAAATCTTCTAACAACGAATCTTAAAAAAAAAAAAAAAAAAAAGAAATTAGAATCATATAATAGGGACCTTCCCAAATGATAAACATCATTGCATTCCAGAAAGATCCTATTTTGGGTATTGAATTATGTTATGTAAATATGCAAGTGCGAATAAGAGATGAAATAAAACTATAATCAATGATAGAAATTGATGTATTATTGATGCTATTGTCAGTAATAGTATCAATGTGTTATTGATACTATTTTCAAACAGCAATTTTGTCATGCAATTATTGAGCAGAGCATGAATAAAAGTAGGAAAGAAACTTTAGAGATTCAATTCTAAGTGTTAGTTTATATATAAGTGTATTTAAGTATGTTTCTGTCACTGGACTTCATTAATTATCCAGATCAAAATCTATCATTTAGAATTTAATTTCAGTATATAATATACTTTTAAGAATCTATTCAATTTGCAAAATCTGGAGAGCCCCAAACCACTTGAATATTCAGCTACTAAAAGTAGCTTCCTTTTCATATTATTTATCATAATAGGAGAATGAATTTGGTAGCTATGTAAGGGGCCTTTTGTAACACTAGAGCAACAGAAATATTCTCGACTTGTCTTATCAATTCACCAAGATAATTTCTATTTTTTGAATATATATATATATAATATTCTTTACTAATTAATAACTTATTTTAAGTTTCATATCCTTACTTCTTATATTATGTATTGTATTTAAGGATTATTGCTTCATAAAAACCACATAAAAAGAGAGTTATTTAAATTCAAACTAACAAGAAACCTAATGTCATCTATGCATGGTGCTTAAAGATTTGGGTGTCTGTTATCAGCATATATATATGACCCAATCGATGTGTATTCTTCATGAGTTTCTTTTTTATTTATATGCTTGTGTGCCCTTTAACATTTATCAAATGAAAATGTTGACTCATAAATAATTATATGTACATATTGGATCAAATTAATGAATCTATATGAATACTGCTACTCAGTGAAAGAAAATTGTTATAGTTGAAGAAAGAAAATATGATAAAAACATATCATTAAAAGAGCTAGCTGAATTGGTACTGACCTGGGAAATTTATTATTCTTGACAGCCTTTTGGCCATACTTTCTCCATCGATATCCATCATCGAGAATATCAACTTGGCTCCTTGTTTGAAAGGCATATCTAGGCTTCTTCATCTTCTTCTCTCCTTTTTTCTTCCCTGATGATAATAGTTTTTCTTCATTATTCTCAGACCCAAAACCACCAAAGCTTTTATTCTGTGACAGGTTATTGCTATGACCATTAATTAAACCCATGGGCACTTCCATTTCTTGCACCAATCCCAATAACCCATTTTCCTTATTAGCTTGGAAGTAGTCAGTAAAACCATTAATGCTAGAACTTCCCATTATGTTCAGTGACATGGAAGAACAACTAGCTGCTGATGCTGTTTCTGAAGAAGAAGAAGAAGAAGAAGAAGAAGAAAATGGAAAAAATGATGGGTAATTTTCCATTATAGAAAGAAATGAAGATATATAGAAGAAGAAGAAAAAAAGGAATGGCTGCTTAGGTATAATAGCAACGGCTGCTCCTAAGCAAGAAAGCTAAAAAGTTGGAGGCGGCTGTGAATGATGGCTAAGATAATTTAGCCTTTGAGCTTCTTTATTGTCCTATGTTTTTCGTTTGGTGTCGTAAACGGCACGTAAATATATATATACTGAAGGAAAATCACTTAATCAATAGAAATTTTTTGTTTTTCTTTTTATCAATTTACTCAAAACTAAAATTTGGATTTGAGGCGTCAGACTAAAATTAAACAAAGATTATATATAAACATATGGCAATTGGCTTCACAATTAAGATTAGAAATGAGTGTTTTTAAAAAATGGTAAAAGCAATTATATTATTATATATTAGTTTTTGGGTTGGTATTTGACCAAACTATGATTCGTACAAGAGTACTTTTCTTTGAAAATATGGATCATGGTAATTGGTTTTAAATACAAGTAGGAAGGAAGCAACGAAGATGGCTGGTTGGCAAGTTACTGTGTTACTCAAGTTATTAATGTTTTATCCTTTGAAGGATATGTACATTTTAGCCTAATCTTTAAACATATACATAATTATTTATCAGAATTTATATGAGGTTGCTATTATTAATACGTACATAGTATTAATGGAAAACCAGAGATTCATGACCAAGACATTTCACTATGTATATTCTCGGTCAAAGCAGCGTTTCAGATTATTATTATTATTATTATTTTGTAGTTTTTCTTCAATTACTTTTTTTTTTTTTCTATTTCTCATTCTTTTAGCAATTTAAGGATAAAAGGAAAAAGTATAGAAAAAGGCATATATAATTAATGTACAAAAAGACTACTAAACTACACGCATGGCTATAGGATCTACATCAATGCGAATTAAGATTATAAATGCTTATGGTCAAGGTGATTTGTCCACACTAATAGATATATATATATATATTAACCTAAAATACATCCATAGATTTCCAAATTAATATTTTTCACTCTTGGCATGGTATTGCCAATAATTGCGCTGATATGATTTTGTTTTTCTTAATTTTCAACATAAATTCTACTGAAAAACAACGCATGCATTCCATAAAAATTAGAAAAATTAATTAAATTGATTAATATCTAAATTGAAATAAACACCCTTTGAACGTAGAAATTCAATACAACTCA
This sequence comes from Ricinus communis, assembly GCF_019578655.1. Classification (NCBI taxonomy): domain Eukaryota; kingdom Viridiplantae; phylum Streptophyta; class Magnoliopsida; order Malpighiales; family Euphorbiaceae; genus Ricinus; species Ricinus communis. The sequence goes on from NC_063262.1 coordinate 28,572,141, forward strand.
ACCAATTTGTTTTGAATTTTAACTGTGAAATGTCAAATCTGAACTGCCAACCAAATAAAGTAATAATAATAATAGTTCAGTTACTCAATTCAATAATATAATTTAGCATACTAAAATAAATAAACTTAGATTACATAGTTCATACAACGATTGATGGGGTTTTAATTGCAATGTAGATTTTTAATCTATCAATATAAAAGAAAAACATTAACAAATTAATCCATATATATGGATATACCAAATATGTATATATCTCATCATTGTTTTTCTAGAAAGCGTACCAACAAGTTGAAACAAGCAACTCCTGACCACTATTTTAATTGGATTGTCTAAAAATTTGAACTAAACTGGATGATGTTATTCAATGGATTCCATGTATTAAAAATTTGTGGAACTATTGGTAGTCTTTGCCTCTCTGACTATGTAATCCAGAAGGAAAGAGTTAGTCCATATTCAACCAAAGAAACTAAACAGAGATTAGATATGCAAATTTTAATTATTCTAACCTTAGCCAATATGTATTGAGACACACTCATCAATTGGTCATAGTCATTTTACCAAGGAAATAACAAATAACATTTGGATTGTTTTTATGTTTCTTGCAATAATATAAAAAGAAGAAATATTATTGCAAAAGAAAACGTGGGTTTGAACGGTGATTGCATGTGGTTTGAATACATTTGTCGGGTCAAGACAGCCGAGCAGCCTCTATTAGTCATAAATTACAAAACATTCGTCATTTAGTGGCACGTGACACCCCACCCATAAATTATATTTCTTATACTATTTTTAATTTTCGGCACTGAAAAAAGAGTTAATTTGATTATCAAAAAAAAAAGAATACCATCAGAAAATAAATAAAAAGAATCTTAATTATAATGTGGGTTTTATTGATAATAACTAATCATGATGAAATATAGTGAACAAATTTATGTCCTTTTATTTATATGGTTGACTAAATATGTTATGTTTGTTATTTATCGAGGCATGGACTCACCTATTTGATTTTACTTTCTCCCACCTTGAAGTAGTAGGGTGGAATTTGTGGGATTATGTTTTGATACTAAATGTAAATAATATATTATCATGATTAATTTAAAATGGTCACCACTTAATTAACTCAAGCTAAAATTGTTAATTTATGTGTAGGTGTGGCCGTTCCACAATCATATAGGGAGGGCCACAACTAATTAAAAACATTAATATTAGAAATAAATTATAATCTCTCTATCTAGAATCTTTAGTTAGCTGGGAAATCCCTGTGAGAAATAAATTAGCTCAAATATTTGCAAATTGATTAGCTAAATACGTTTAACATGTTAATTTGTATATGAAGGGAAATGTTTAATAATTTATTTTCTTTTACGTATTCATTTAAATTTGAAACAAATTCATTTTAATATGCACACGATTTATATGATACATTAATGTTCTATTAATTATTTTTTTTAATAAAGTAACTTATATAAAACAAGAAGAACATAAATATCAAATATTGTACAATTAAAAAAAATTATATCGTTGTGTCAAAAAAATATTTATCATGTCGGATAAAAAGAAACATAAATATAAAGTTTTGTTTCGATTATTATTTTAGAGATAAAAAATGCAGTTCATCTTATAGAATATTTTATATTTTACCTACTTAAATCTTATTTTGTTTATAGTTAACTAAAATGTCATTTAATTTATTTCATTAACATGCCGTAAAATCAGCTTCATTCACATCTAAATTAATTTCTAAACACTAACATACTAATTTATAATATAAATACAATTAGCATAATAACTAATAAATCATACCTCTAGTTAAATAATAATATATACAAGTTTATCTTATTGCTGTAATCTTAGAATTCAAACTTGGATGATGAAGTAAACTTGTTCTCTGTCAACCGAACCCAGTTGAGATTAAGCCAAAGCTTCGACATCAACATCCTTTGACAGTGAACTGATTGCATTGCTTATCTTTATCATCCCCATTGAGCATCCTTGTAAACAGTGAGTTTCATGCTTTTTCCAAATAAAATTAATGTAAACTTAATCTAAATAGCATGCCTGATGGAGACCTGCTTATATAAATGCTTCACCACTGAGCTCAGCAAAAATGGCTATCAAATAATGAAGACAAGTCTGTCTGTCTGAATTAATCTTATCTTTATCTCCCCTTTGAATTTGAATTATAACAAGTTCAATATAATTCCATTTCTGGGTGTCGTTTTCTACAGAGATGTTTGATGGAATATCTCCTCGTAGAAATAATTTAAAGTGAATGTGGAATTACTTTTATTTATTTAAAATAGGAAATTTATTTTATTAAACTCTTGATTTGTAAATAATAACTTTTTTTTTCTTTTCATCCTTTAATCTAATAAACCGGTAATTATATAAATAATATCTTTCGTAAAATTGAAAAGAATTTTATACTCTTCTATCAATTATTTTTAGAAAAAGTTAAATAAAGCTAATTACTTTATTTGATATAAAGTTAACCATTAAATATTTTATTTTATTTTATATGAAAATAGTAATTAATGTTGGTCAAAGTTTAACCCTACGGTAGATGAAATGGAACTTTCATCTGATGATTACACAATCCTAACCTTTTTTTCTGGGTATCCTAAGAATTGAAGTGGCTGGTCATTACCATTTTGATTGAAGATGGCACTAACACTCGTCTCATTCTTGATCCACATAGTCAGACCACTGATTCATGGTCCAAATCGAATCTGATGGATGCAATTATTTTCAAATCTACCTTTCTGGAAAGGTAAAATCTTGTAGAAATACCCAGAAAGAAAAAAGAAAAATAAATAAATAAAGATGGCTTGGTACTTTTATATTCCTTCCTGGTTCGTCCTCAGTCCTCACTCAGTATTACCAAACAGCAAAGAAAATGAAAAATAGCTTTCCAGAGCATCCATATATTGAAAACTTTAGACCCATACGATCAATGTGGTGGATGAATTTCAGTTAACAAATTCAAATAATAATAAAAAACTGCATATACATATCCCATCTTAGGATAAAATAAGCTAAATTTACATATTAGAATAGCTATATTTTTATGTCAAAAAAAAATTTCAGGTATTTTTTTTCCTGTCTATTAATATTGGTGTATTTTTTTATTATTAATTAAAAATAGGCTAAACATATATTTATGTCTCTAAATTTATATCGATTAGTCAATTTAACATTTTAATTCTCAGTTCATCCTAATAAATACTTAATTTTTTTTTTATATCTAAACCCCATTAACTCTCAATTTAACTTGATATATACTTAAATTTTATTTTTTAAAAATATTTAAATACTTTTACATAATACATATTGATGTATTAATGAAGGCACATGATAAAAATATTAAAATATTAAAAAAATAAATTTTAATGTCTATTATATTAAATAAAAAATTAGAGTGTTAAACCGACTAAATAGTCAAAATTAGAAAAATATAAATATATATTTAGCTTTAAAAATATATAAAATATTTATTATCCTACCTATGTATTCGTGATCCATTAACCTTTAAATAAAAGTTAACAAAAACGCATGGCATTGTTGAACGTTGTAATTGTGGATACAATTTTAATAGTCAAATTCAGGAATATAATGTCTAACCGATTACATCAAACAATAGAAAAGGAGACATCATTTATAATTAATTTATAATAATGACCAGTCAACATTACCTACATCTTCATATTTATTTGTTTTTATTTAAGTTGTGCAAATATTAATCAATAACGGGATTTTTATATAGGCTTTATATATACATAATAATTAATATATATATATGTATGAGTGTTTTAAATTCTAATATTTAATGATGGACATGTATTTTATTATTTAAAAATTAATAAATATTTATTAATTATTTATCGATTTAGTGTACATCTCTAAAAGAAAATAATTGTAATAAAAACTGAGGGCCTGAACTCACGTGGAAGCATCTGATCTGCATGAGGGTTTCCAGCATATAATTTTCCAGTCCAGTCAAACTTTGCATGCGGCATCTTCATAATTGAGAGAAAAATATATTGACAAATATGTAACAAAATCGTTGAAACTTTTCAGTAGAAAATCTTTTATGATTGGCAGAAATTATAAATAAATTAATATGCACTTCTTTTTTAGAATGCAAATGTCTTTTTCTTTAAGACCAAGTGCCTAAGCTGCCAAAGTGAACTCAAAATATGGGGTAAGATTCACAAAATGCTACTTTATTATAAAGTACAGACATTACATTATTGGACTACTAGCCAGTTTAATGTTTTCCTTTTCCTTGTTTACATCTAATGAGTCGCAATATATACACATAGCCATTTTATTATCATAAGGATATTAGTATTGAAATTCAAAATATCTCTAATTTTTATAAATGATAATGCCAATTAAACAGTTCAGTTATTGATTGATAGATTGATGTTTTTATTTGAGTGCGTGTTTAAAGATGAGCAATTCATAATATGTTAAGTAGATATAAAATTGAGCAACAAATTATTAAGGATTGAGGGTATATTTGTAGCACTCCTAAAAGATGAGGTAAACGTGGAAGAAGATGAAAGTTTGCAGACAGCATAACTCTCATAATTGTTTTGCGTGCTTTGACTGACCATATCTCTTCCAGAACAATCTTATTTTTAAGTGATAAAATGCAATTTACTTCCATTTGCTATTGGCAGGTGGCAGCCAAGTTTTACCTTGTCCAAACGTGCATATATATATATATATATATATATATATATATATATATATATATATATATATATATATATATATATATAATCTTTTAAGAAAATGCACTAAGCAACCCTTGAGTTGGAATAATTTATTTACTATCTACTGGTTTAATAAATATTTATAACTTTTACAGTGTAAAAAAAAATGAATATTCCGTTATGCTGTATAGTTTATAATCTATTGCACTTGTGATAAATTATAAAATACATTTCTATGAAAATAAATGTAATAAACTATTGCTTTTCCGTCTTAATTCAAGAGATTAAAGCATGCATTAGAATTCAATTCTGATTAAAAAATAAAGAAAAAAAAAATCTGCCTCCTTCAACTGCTAGAAAAATAAAAGGAAAATTGCCAAGTCAGATCAATATTTACAGAAGCCAGCCTACTCTGCCCACTTCATGGGCCGAAATTGGGCTTTTATACCTTTATGACTAGTCATAGTTATGGGCCGAAAGTTTTCTCTCACTTCTTTTTCTGAGACGAGACTAATGGGCCGAGAGCTCAAAGCAATCCTTCATTGTATGCAATGCAAATCTTCACATTGGTTAAATTAAACTGCGGCCTTATCAGCTTTGGCGTTCTATGAAAAAAAATAAAAAATATATTAATGCAATGAACATCAATATCAGCTGCCAACTAGACATCAACTTGGCATTCTAAGAAGAGAAGACAATAATAGAAATTAATGACAACTAACATTGGGAAAAATATTTAATAAGGATGACCAATAAGAAAATTCCACGTCTTGTCTAGGAAAAACATCCATCTATGATTCTGACGTTGTACTTGTTATGATTTCTATTTACCATTTTTTGAAACACATTTATTCTAGAAAGAAGAAAGTCAAATCTCGTACATACTCCATAACTGAATTATAGCAATTGACATTTTTTGTAAATGAAAATTGGGAAAATTTCAAATTTAAATAAATTAAATTAAATGTATCTAGAATAGGATTCGACTTTTCTATTGGAGTTACAAATTATAATTATGTTTTTTTACACTAATAAAATAATTTTATTAGTGTAAATAAAAAATGTGTGGAATCAGAAAATGAATTTCCATTTGTGAGTATTTTGGAAAGGTTCAAGCTTGGATATCATCATATTTATGAAAAATATCCTCCTTTTTATATTCCCTGATATATTTATATTTTCTAAACTATTACTGTCGGCCAGTAAATTAAAAAAATATTGAATTTAATTTTACCAGAAAAAAGACAAAATAAGAGCTTAGCTGAAAAAAAAAGAAAGGAGTTGACGGCACCGCAAAGTGGCCTGGCCAGGAACAAAAACAGGCGGAGGTATCTTGCACGCGACTCGAAAATGACTTAACCGGATAATAATAATATAATTTAAAAAAAAAAAAGAGTATATAATTGAGTTTCTTTATATCCAATTCGAACAACTTTTAATGTAACTTTATATTATTCTGATTCTTATCGTAAAATTTTTATATCTAAAAGCGACTTTGAGGCAGCTTTTAATTCTTTGAATTCTTCAGTAGCAATGGAAATGGATTCGGTGAAGGAACTGTTGATTCAATTTAGAGTTACTGCTAATTCATTCTTATCTGAATATGAACCTCTAGCTCTTGTTCTCGCTCCTCTCCTAACTCTTCTCCTAGCTCGAATTCTCCACTCTCTGTTTCGCGTTTTCTACGAAAATGGACTCAAATCCACTCTTTTTGGGTTTCTCATGGCCTCTATCAAGTAAATCGAATAATTTTGCCTCCATTTACTAACATAACATAGAGTTTTGTATTTCTTTTAAATTGTTGACTATTGTTTTTTATTTTTTTAATTTTAATGTCAAAGGTTGGTGCCTGGAGTTAAGAGCTACATCGATGCTGAGAAGCAGAAGGTGAATCTTCTTTTTTTTTTTTCTTTAAATAAAATTAACTGATATATTCCTGTGCTTGTGTGACTATGGAATTGAATATTTGAGATTTAGGGGAGAGATACTTAAATAGGCGCTTGGTGATCAGTTGTTGTTTTTGCTTCAGAAGGGAAAAGTATAAAATATATAGTTTTTATTAAATGTTTAAATTTTTGGTTTTCATGGGTACAGTTGTTGTGGATGGGCTAGAAGGATGGCCAGTTTGTGTTGTGTTTGGGGTTTTGAGAGGGATTTAGTAACCTGTGATTGGATGAGTAATAACCAGTCTAGAGATGTATGAGTTTCTGTGTTGACATTTTAGTTTATGATTCATAGTCTTTTGGAAGTTACAAAGGCATTAGGATGGTTTAAAAGCTAAGAAGGATGGACACCTTTAACTTAGATATCCAAGTGGATGCAGGCATGTAAGCCTAATTGGAGCATGATTTAAGATGCTCTTTGGCAATTGGGGGTATGCACAGATAATTTGCATCACTTTATAGTGAACTTGTCTCTTTCACTGCACTTTTCATACAATGAACTAACGCATCCTGTTCCGGAAATTGGAGACAAAAATATTTGTATTTCGTAAGAAGCACTGCTTCCTTGTAGCACATGTGTCCATTTCGCTGTTGTAGGTATTGGATTATTGGCTGTGTGTGCATACTTGTACATAAGAGTTGAATACTTTTATTTCTGGAACTACTAACAGTTTCTTTCATTCTTGTGGGTATACTGGCCTTTGAACATCTAGGTTGTAGATAAGTTGCAGTCTGGTAGTAAATCTAAACGAGAGGGCTGGAGGGTCGAGTTGCCAATGGAAGGCTTAGGAACAGAAATAATTGAGAAAATGAAGGAAGAGAAGAGAAATGATGCAGTTTGGCAAGGAAAATGTTCTGGTACAGTGTATGTTTGCAATAATTACCAATTGTTCCCTTTATATGTATCTTATGCATAGAGGAAATTTGTCAATATTTTTTTTCTTTTATTTTTTGCAGCTACATTGGAGGGAGTGAATCTGAAGGACATTTTTCTATTATAAATGAGGCATGTTCAATGTTAGTAAGACATGGCATATCTAGTGCTTATTTATATTTTCATCCTGCATAGTTTCTCTTCAATAACTAAATTGCTCTTTAATGTGGTATATGAATTATTTACTTAAATTTTGCAACATAACTATATGTTGGGATAAAACAGTGCTGAATCATTTACTACTAAATGAAATAATAACTAGTGGTGAAAAAGTACCAAAACAACTGAAGTCTACATCCCTCTACAAAAAGGTTCCCTATAATGTTTACTTCTAGTGACCCCTGGAAGCAAGTTAGCTGGAAATTTCCTAGGCAGTGCAGTAGCATACTGGTCAGAAAAGTAATGCTCGTACTGCCACTTAATTATTGTACATTGTGACTAGGTGTATGAAGGCACCCTATTATGCATCTTTTTTTTGCATCTTCTTACAGAGGACGTTGCAATTTGTCTTGATTGAACTCCCTTTTCAGGTTTGCACACACCAACCCATTGCATCTCGATGTATTCCAGAGCATAGCGCGATTTGAGGCAGAAGTAGTTGCAATGACAGCGTCACTGCTTGGTAGCAAAGAAAAGGCTTCTGGAGGAGAAATATGCGGAAACATGACATCTGGAGGAACTGAAAGTATATTGTTGGCTGTGAAATCATCCCGAGATTATATGAAGGTTAAGAAGGGAATTACGAGACCTGAAATGTATATAAGTTTTCGACATATTATTTTCATTTTTTTTCCCTCTGATTTATCCTTTTTTTAAGAATTGTTAATAAGAGCGATTTACTCTCGGAGTACAGGATTATACCGGAATCAGCACACTCAGCATATGATAAGGCAGCGCAATACTTTAACATTAAGTTGTGGCGTGTTCCAGTAAATAAAGAATTTCAAGCAGATGCCAAAGCAATCAGACGGCACATTAACAGGAATACCGTTTTGGTATGCATTCTGGACTTAATTAACTCTTACTTCATTTGTCTTTGCAATGCTGCCCCAGAAAGAGAATTACTTCTGGAGTATATTTTTTTCACCCTATGGAGGTTTCTTTTTCTAAAAAGATACATAAATTTACAAGTTGGCTTGATGTTACTATCATGGTGCTGCAGATTGTTGGATCTGCACCAGGGTTTCCTCATGGCATCATTGACCCTATTGAGGTACGTGATGGCAGAACCCTGACTTTCTTGTATTTACAACAAAGGCCTAGTTCTTGATTTACTTGAATTTATTGTTCTTAGGTAGCTTTTAATTGAAAAAAAATCTTTTGTAGGAGCTGGGTGAATTGGCTTTTCGATATGGAATATGTTTCCATGTTGACCTGTGTCTTGGTGGTTTTGTATTACCTTTTGCTCGTAAGCTTGGGTAAGTCTGAGTTCTTTTAGAAACCAATTATTGGGCAATTGCCAATTGGCCTGCCATTCTTTTTTGAAATTGAACTATGGATTCTTGTATAGATGGAACTGGGTCCACCGTTTGCAGATTTTGTATGCATTTTCTCTGGAATTTCTTGATTCTATGTGTTTAGCTGTGCAAACTTTATTTCTGAAATGCAATGTGGGAAACGCAAATACATTTCTGTCGATATTTTCGCCACATATGGTAATTTTCAGGCGTGTAATGAATGTTTCAGCACTATAGAATGGTCACAGCATTTTAGATATATTTCTTGGATTTGACCGCTACCAGTACGAATGCTGTATGCAGGGTATTGGTGGCTTTGGCTTTCAGTAAATGCTATTGTATTAATAGATCAGTCTTCCTTTATGTTTCATGTTAGATGGTTTCACATCAACTGGAAGAATCTCGTAGTCTGTTCTCAAAGTTCTTTGCAGAATTTGATGATTTAGTCATCCACATAGTGCATTACCTATTGGAGTTCTGCTTTTCAAGATCTATTTGCTAATAACATATATCTGTGATATCTATGGCGGTTAATTTGTATCCTTCAGATACTTATTAAGAACCCTCCTATGCTATTTTCTGGCTCTTATATTTCCCTTTCAGGTATCCAATGCCGCCTTTTGATTTTTCTGTTAAAGGAGTAACCTCAATATCAGTAGATGTGCATAAATATGGACTGGCTCCTAAAGGAACGAGTGTAGTTCTGTACAGAAATCATGATATTAGAAAGGTAACTCTTGTTACTTATTCTGCTCCATTTCCAGATGATAATGTTTCCATCTGTTTAATGGAGTCACAAATGACTTATCTCTTTGGTTTTAAGTTAGAAAACTCGTGTAATACTGCTTTTCTGGCATGTTTTACTAGTTGCTTCCTGTCATGCAACTTGTCATCATCATTTTGTTTTGAGCAATGCTATTGCTCAGAGCCTTTCATTATTCCCTTTTTAGAGTTTCAATTCCATGTCTCATTCATTGATCACATAACAAAGCGCTTTTAATTTATAGTCTTTTGCCTATTTAACAATACCATTCAGTAATATAACTCGAGGACCAGAAATCTTATTAGTGAATGTTCTTGTAAAATATTTTTCTTGAGATTCAGATTTCTTCCTTTGTTAAATCTTCTCCTTAATTCTTCCTGATATGAATCTTTATCATGGCATTAATCATTTGCGCACTTGGATCTGGGGTCATTCTTTTGGAACAGCATCAATTTGTTGCTGGTAAGTTTGCTTTTTTTTTTTGCCAAATAAATATTGAAGGGAAATAAGTCTATCTGATTAAAATATCGAGCAAACATTTGGTTTTCCTTTAACAGGACTCTTTTTAGTCGTAGGCTAACTGGCAGGATTATTTTATATTTATGTCTTTTTTTGGGTCCTTAACCTAAGTAATGGGCTTTTTATAGCTCATAGAGTCTAGATCAAGAGAGGATGTGCTTCCCGAGGTGAACATGGTGGGGCGAACTTCTGGTGTTGCCTTAAATTGTGATAAGACCAGTCTGCATATGCATGGGCATTGCCACTGGGAAGATAAATTGCTTCCATTAATATATAGTTGTTATACAACTCTTAGCCGGCAGATTGAGAGGTCATAGTTTCAAAATAAAAATGACATCCACAGCATTAGATCTGTAGTTAGTTTCTTATACAGTACAAGCCTATAATTTTATGCTCAACTGTTTCCTTGTGGTCCTTCCTGCAGTCACGGAATGGTCAGGTGGGCTCTATGTGTCTCCTACCATTGCTGGAAGTAGGCCAGGTGGTCTAATAGCTGGGGCTTGGGCAGCAATGATGTCACTTGGACTAGAAGGTGCAGCATTTGGTTCATTTATCACTTAATGCCTCTCAAGTTTTTTTTTTTTAATTCAATATTTTGTCGAGCTGATTATTGTTTCATTATTTCTTAAAGGGTACTTGAAGAACACAAAAGTGATCATGGAAGTGACGAAAAAAATACAGAAAGGGTTTTGTACTTTCACTTCCATTTTATCCTCTCTTTTTGACCATTTTTACAACATTATTGAGTTATTGGAGTTAACAGTCTTTGTTTTTTACAGAATAGAGGAGATGCCTGAGTTATTTGTAATTGGAAGGCCAGATATGACAATTGTGGCGTTCGGATCAAACGTGCTAGACATATTTGAGGTCAATGATATTTTGTCATCAAAGGGCTGGCATTTAAACGCATTGCAGAGACCTAACAGGTAAACCAATGCACACCTAATAATGTAACCATCTCCTGTGGCAAACTGCCATCAATTCGGTACCATTGACAAGGCATGTAAAAGTATGATTTCCAAATTGAAGATTGATACTAAATGGCAGTTACTTCTGCAGATACTTAATATATTGGATTCAGTCTCATTAGTTTCTTTTAGATTTAAATTTATTGAACATATTATCATGGACTAATTATTGTCCCTTTGCTGAATTAGCCTTCATATATGCGTTACTCTGCAACATGCATCGGTTTACGAGGACTTCCTTCAGGATTTGAGAGAATCTGTGCAAACTGTAAGTTGTCATGAAAAGAAACTATGGATCAACCTACCTTACAAATTCAGTTATTAAAATGTTGGCTAGTTCTTTAAAGTTTTCTGTTTTTGGCTGTGGTTATGCATTTAAAACCTAAAAATTTGACTATTTCCTTTCTCTGTTCTTGAATATTTCAGGTAAAACAAAATCCAGGTCCCATAAATGGAGGCCTGGCTCCAATTTATGGTGCTGCAGGGAAGATACCAGATAGAAGCATGGTTCAGGAGTTGTTAGTAAATTACATGGACAGTACATGCTAGTGTCATCTTCTGTCCTTCGGAATCTTTCTTTTTTCTTTTTTTTTTGCTCCATTAATTGCTTTCAATTTGATCTGTATCAGAACGTTTGTTGAATAGTTGGATGACTAAACATCTTGTTTCTATTCATTTATCACATATTTAAGCACTCGATAAATAAAAACATTGAATAAAAGCTAAAGGCTCATTGTGCCGGAATTCCATTGAAACGGTGGAAGTAATTTATCTATATAGAGATAATTTCTACATAATAATAAAAAAATTATAGTTTGAATTTGGATATATTACAAATAGAAATAAATTTTTATAGTAATAAGTTATAAATTTTTTAAATTTTGCTTTAAAAAAGTATTTGTTTTATATAGTAATATTTTTATATATAATTTTAAAAAATATATTATATTATATTTTATTTTATTGTAGTATTATTTTTGGTCATTAATTTTATTTATATAATATGTTAATATATTTTATTTATGATTTAATAATATTTAATCTACAAGATTAAATATTAAATTTAAAAAAAGAAATAGTACTCAAATTTTTATTATGTTATAATATTTTTTATAGTAATAAATTTTATTTGGTCACAATTGTATGACTATAAAGAGATTCTATTGTATATAAGTATAAAAAGAGCATTTGCATCTTCTAGATCTATAAATTATTTTGTCTAATTGAATTTTTATATATTTTTTCCTAAATAAATGAGTTGTAGATTATATAATAAGATTATTTTTTTTATCTCTATTATAAAATTGATAAACTTTTATTTATATTGATGAATGGTGGTGGAAAAATTGAAAATAGAAAAATATAAGTTGTTTTCTATTGATTTCGATGAAATATTTTGAAATTATATGGCTTTTTCATATAATAATTAATATATAATAGATTATATTTAGATAATTTTAAATCATTAAATTTATAATAACTAAAAAATAATTATTCATTTAAATTTTTAATAAAAACTGAACTATTCAATTTAAAATAAAAATAAAAATTATAAATATTGTAGTTTATATTAAATTTGAACATAAAAGGATCTCAATCCTATTTTAAATATGATTTTCAATGCACAAGTTAAATATAAAATGCTTGGCTAGTTTAAATTGGAAGAGTAGTTCATAGCATAACTAAACTAAGTTTTCACTTGTTAACTAATTAATACAAATAATACCCTACTATATGCTCTAAACACCAAAAATGGATATATAATTTTACTATCAAACTATGTAGTTTTATTATTTTTTATTTACTTAATTTTATACTTTTATTTGATAAAATTAGAAATATAAAAAAAAATGTTTCAATTATTACTGATATTATAAAATTAAATAATACCAAAGAATAATTAACATTTAGCAACGGAATCTTTTAGTTATAGGGCTTCAATTATAATTATTTCATTTATTACATATAGTTGTGCTTATATGATTTGAAATTGTGTCATTAAACTAATATTCGTTTTAATTTTTGTATACTTAGTACTTAATCGTGTATAATTTTGGCCGTATAAAATTTAAATTTTTCCAAAAATTAATTATAATGATTCACATAAGTTTTTTCTTTTCATTAAATACTATTAATTTGTGTAATTTTTATTTTTTTGAAAAGAATTTAAATTTTTATTAATAATTTAAAAATATATTTTATTAATTATATTAAAAACTATATGAATACATAAAAAGAAATAATTATTCGGTATGATTCACATATCGGAATCCGCTCTAATTCAAGGATTAAAAGAATCCGTCAAGTTAATGAATGTACTTAAGAGAAAAAAATTCATGAAAACATTTAAAACTGAATTTGCCTGTCATGTCCTCTTTGGGCTGATACCGTTGCAGAAATGTTAAAACTTCTGGGCCGTCACGTGCTTTCGTACCTTCAAATAAAAAAAAGGACCGCGGTGGCGCCATTCTCAATTCCAAAAATAAACTCTGTCTTTAATTCTTGGATAGATTCTTCTGCACCTTCCTTTTAGATTTTGAAATTTTCTGCATAGAATTCTCAAAATTTAGATCGGTTTTGAGATAAACTTGCTGTATGTTTGGTCAATTTGTTGCAGAAGCTGAGTCGGTGGTGTGTTTGAGTAGGGACTGGGTCGGTTGTGCAGTCATTCGTGTATAGTAAAGTTTTAGCAGATTGAGCCGCATTAGTTTTGTACACTCTGTTTGGTTGCGACTCTCTTTTGAGTGACTTCCAGTTCATGTGTGTTCACTTTTCAAGGCAAGTAAACTGTCACTTCTCTTCTATTTTTATGAAATTGACCATAAATAAAATTTAGATGCTGAAAATGAAATTTTTGTGATGAATGGATGCTGTCTTTTTATATTAAATGAATTCAATCAAGGATGCTTCGGGAAATGGTTTTAGTTCCTTCTTATTTTATTTTATTTTCTTTATTGCTTGTGTTTCTGATACTTGATCTGGTTGTTGAATTTTGTGAAAAATAAAAAAGCAAGAAATATGAATTATTATTATTATTATTTAGTTTTGAATTTGAATGCCACACGGTAGCCATGAGCACATATGTTTTTAAGTAACTGTGTGCGATGATCTTCTTTATTCTTTCCAAATTCTTCTGGAATTTTAAGATAGGATACCAAATTCTGGTGGTCAAGACCGACTAATAATGATGTTCCTCATTTCATAAAATAATAAATTTACATTTGCACTGTCGAGAAGCTTGTTGAAACTCTGCATGTCAAATTATACTTCTGCTGATAAAAGAGCTTCAGCTCAGTACAGTTCTTTGAGAGACTTCAAGGTACAATATGAATGCAGCACAGTTTCCTTTCAAATATAAACGACATCCATTACATTACACATAAATTGTTTGAAGGCAGCTTTTTTGGGAGAAGACTGCCTCTTTTATTTGATTGTTCCACCATACCACAATCACTTATATAGTACTATTGACTATCACCCATAGAAACAGAAAAGTACTTATTAAAATGAAGATAACATTTCAGAACCATGCTTTGTTGCTCATCTGCCTTTTAGAGCTCCAGCACTAGGTCTACAATGCAAAACATGTAACTGAATTAGCATAAGTTCTTAAATATTAGTATCAAAACAAAAAAAAAGAGTCATGTGACTAGGTCCTAATACTGAAAGAACAGGGTCCCTGAATCCTTGTAATGCTTGATGCTACCATGCAGTCATTGAGGAAACCTAACTACGTTCAACTTAGAGCAAAGCTAGAGTAGTATCTCAAAGTGGTCAAAAGTCACATGTACTTGGTCAAGAACTGATATACTTGCTTTTTCCCTGATCCTAAAGGTGGAAATTGCTTCCAGCTATGTGGTCCGTAATTCTGCTTTTTCAGAACTTGGCAGACATATGATTGGGTTGCAACAATGAAATAAAGGTACTTACAGTCTGCATCAGTTTTTATCCAGCATTCCCTGCTCCCATTTGATTCACTGCTGCTAAGAGTGAATTGGGGTGGGTTAGATTGACTCTTGTAGCGTCTTATGCTCCGCTTTGAAAGAGCTCTCTGAGGAAGTACTGTGATTTCTTCATCTGGGAGCATCTGGCCTCCATTGTTGTGCCCCGCATTGTTGGCGTTCTTCTTATTGTCATTTTTTTGGGGTTTATCTGCCTTTTGTGTGGAGGTTGAGCTTTCAGGATGAACTTTCCTGTGGAACATATGTAGGATCTGCATGCCACACATCAATCAAAGTTATATACCTGGTACATTACACTTATCCTATGAAACCTAAAATTTGCAAAATACTTAATCTGGTCGGAACACTTGTCAGTTATTTAATATATTCATGCATGAACAGTAAAAAATTAAACGCTAGGCTGTTTACCCACAAATATGTCAGCTTGTTATTTTATTGGATCATTTCTATCAATATGCTGGTAAGTATCAAGTGTATTATGAAGATCAGTTGGCTCCAAAATAAAGATTATCAGATGATTAAAATTATTTGCACATGTTGAGATAATTGTTCTGGTAGTCAAACTTGACTAAAATTCAAGAAGGATTTTGGCATAGATGTTATATCTAGAAATACCTTGTGCAGTTTCGTTTCTGCTGATGCAGAATCAACAGTTCCACCACCACTTCCAGTAGAGTTCCTAGAAGAAGCATGGAGCATTTTCTTCTTCAGCATCTTTTTCATGAGATGTACAGCAGATTTATCAGCTTCTTTCTCCATGCGCTTCTCATCCCTCTCATATTTTCCCCCAAAATTCTCTTCTGCTATTTTACTCCTCTGAAAAAGCTCACCAAGCGATGTCCTATTTTCCTTCTTTGCCGCAGTTGTTGTTTCTGATAGTTCAATTGCAGATCCAAAAAGATATCCCTGTAGTGGGCAGACTGTTGTCCCATTGGTCTCTTGGCCTTCCATTGGTTTGCCACTAAGGGTTATGGTGCTACCGTGACTGCTTCTCCCTGCACTAACATAACTGTTTCTTCCTGATGAATCATTGCAATAGTCTTCTCTAGCTTCTGCACCCAGAACCTTCTCCAACTCATCATTGATGAGCTTCAATTCATTCTCAGTTACTTCAGTCTCTTTTTCAGTTATGTTCTCAACTGAGATGGCAAATGTTGGTGTTGAGGGATTGGTATGCACTGGCTCTGAACCTAAGGTGCCAATTGCTAGAAAACCATGGAATAGCTCAGATATGGCAGCTGATGATTCCTCTTCATAGTCTTCTTCTTCTTCTTCTTCAATTCTTGCTGCTTCCATACCAGCAAAAGATTTTCGAAGGTGTTCTTTCTGGGCTTGTTTGTATGACCTGGCACCATAATTTGGCTTTGGGTAGTAATGTTGGTCGTCTAATGATGGCTGTCCTATAAGACAATTGCAAGCATGACCTGATATAAAAACCGTTAGATTTTTTTTCTTTCTTGTCCTTCTATTTTGAACAGCAAAAAGAGTGTTAGATGAACTTGGCTGAAAGGCTCTACCATTTCATCTACACAGGAATGAAACATAAATCTCTCTTTGACAATATGTTCAACTTCACGTTTCAAGTCTCTCTTTAGCTTTTATAATTTCAGAGTAACTTACTTCTTTTATTAAGGAAATACTACTAGTATAACTTATATGGAGTCTTCAATTTTATTTTTAATGCCAAAAAATCTGAGAAATGCATGAATATCTTTTAATTATAACATGTACACCTATGGTTTATCTTTTTCCACGGATAGTGTAGTAGCATGCCATTAACTGAAGGGTTATCAATTCCATGGTATTGCATAGTAGAATAAGGAAAATGTTCAGCAGGAAGTCCTAAATGATAGAAGAACTTACCAATGGCAAAATCCTTCAGCGGCTCACTGCTATTCTGCCGGAACTTACGGTGCATCCAACCTAGTAACTGCAATAAGGGGTTTGTTGGTTAGCTCATGAAACATTGAGGAATAACACTTTCTTTTCCAAGCATAAAATATCACTATTTTCTTTTGGGTCCATTGAGAGCGTAGACTTCACCTTCATTTTCTTTTTCTCTTTGCAGAAAACCCGAAGCTTTGTTCACTTTGCTTATGATGAGAGGATAAGAGGTAAGCTACTTTTCAAGATCAGAAGTTGAACTGTTTATGAATGAGACATCTATTGCTCCCTGGAAGCCTCCAACGCCTAAGATGAAGCTGGCTGGAGAGAAACATAAAGATAGTTACAAGCTGTGGGTTGGCTTTGGCTATTCATTGTCAAGATCAAATCATGTGGGTAAATGGATAGTGGGTCCTGGATCCTTCTAGCAGATGATTGTGTGTATGCCACATGTTTAGTTTTATTGCAAGGTTATTAAATTATTTTGCTGCTTTGGGTTAATTTGCTCTAATGTAAAAAGTCCTGCATTAAGCACCAGATATAACATTCTTATTAATACTGTACAATGCATCTTGTTTGCTGCCAATCTTATAAATCTAAATGCTCCTTTGATCACGGCTTATGTAACTCGTTTGAAACTGCACTCTTCAATTTGACATGTTTACGCATGTGCAATTTCTGTTGTCTGTCTAACAATAAATATTGCTCATGTATTATTCTGCTGGATACTTGGAGGGAGAAGACTCCACATTCAGAATGGGGATATAAGAGAATATTTTGTCGGAGTTTAATGAGTTCAAGGACAATATGACAAACAAAAAGATCTTTTCCTATTAGGAACTAGAGTACATTATTAAGCTAAAATACCTGTTGCTCTTTGGTTGGTCCACCCACTGGTGGGCATTTGTTTAGATTGCCATTTCTATGATATGAAATTATGATTGTTAATATCTTATTTACTATATGATGTTGGCCTTAAACTTTGCATGTTTGCAGCGGGGAATCAATTTCACTTGTATACTCTGAAGCTATAAAATTTCTTTAGGAGACCCGAACAGCATCACAGGAACGAGTATACCTAAGCCTTAATGTTAATAGTTTGAATTGATGTGCTTCATAATAGTTAGCAAACCCCGCATATTCTCTACCATTTTATGCAATCCAACTTTAAGAGCCTGGTTTGTCTTATGCTGATTGTTGTGATACATAACCCCTACTTTCTTTTTATGACCTGTTAACTATAATTAGGGCCCTCTGACCCTACTACTGCTGGCTCCTTTTTGCTGTGGGATGTCGAAGCTGCCATGTCAGATCAGGTAGTTTTCCTTTAGAGTTAGCCAGTCATGATCAAATTCTGTACCATCATCAGATATGTGTTTTCTCTTAGTTTAGATCATTTGGACCAGGACTGTATGTCCTTGAGATACTGAGTATTCCCCACAAGCAACTTTATGAATAGAACTGTGCTGAAAAATTGGAAGAGGGTTTTTAGCTTAGAGACAAAGATAATGGAATCATCCTTGATTAGGACAAATATCTTTCTATGAAAGTTGATTTCTAAATTATGGAAGAAAGAAACAAGAAGCATTATTTCATTGAAAACCTATGATTTGAATATAATTTGCACGCTTTTTAAGTATTGTTTATTTCAAGTGATAAAGATGATAATGAATTACTTCTGATTAGAAATTCCGTTTGCTATGTTTAGATGTTTTTGGCATTCTAAAACCTATAATCAAACAAACTTCAGTTCTAAGCTAAGGTATAATGCTAAACCTTGCTTCCTTCCTCGAGAGAGTATGGTTTTAAGCTAATCTATCAGTTCTTAGTATTTATATGTGCCATCATTTATTAGTATCATTTAATATGTGGCACATTGTTTCACCGTAGATTTGCTCCTCTGAGGCATTAAAAAACTGTGGCAAAAATACTAAATTTTATTCAATAATTAAAGCAACTTGTTGTAATGATTGATTGATATGGTACATGCTTGAGATTTAACTTCTCTTCTTCATTAAAGCAATTGAGGGAGGCAGATCGAAGATAATTGGGCCATATATCTTGATGTACAATGTACATGATCCTCCGGAATCTCATTACCTAACTGATGAAAATATCATAATGTTTATGGCCATGATTTTCTTAGATAATACAGACACTCTATGGTTATCATTGGCTGTAGGTTACTGGGATTAGTATGTGGTGGAGAATTGGAAGTACGTGGCTGCAGTAAGTTGGGAGATTGGTTGACATTGGAGCAGCTCCTGAGGTATGCTGGCATATATTCTTGTTGTACCGTAATCAATAACTGGAAAACTGAAGTAGAAAGATATTATCTAATTGTTTAAGCTCAAATAGCCAACTTATGAACCTTACACACATGAGAATCAACTGATAAGATGTGAATTGAGTTTAAATTTCAAAGACATAGATATTAAAGTAGGTCTTATTAGATGATATTTCTGTCATTAGACATTTGAATAATGTGTTTATCTGGATGATTTTTTCTCTAAAGACTGTACTGTTTTTTTCTATTATTATTATTTTTAATGTGTGGTTCTATATTTCTTCTAGGTCTAAGATTATGAAGTTGGTTTTGGTGGTAAGGTTCGAGGAACATGCACTGGAGCTACCTTGGTTTCGAATGCTTTTCAATATTTTGGTCAGTGACTGGCTGAATATGGTGGTGTTTCCTGTACAAATATGTCTAGTTGTGCTTTCAATTGATCAAATTTATAATTTAGCAGGATTGCCCAAAAGAAGATTTCTGTGGCTGTGGCGATGTGTTGAGACATGAAGAAGTAACATATAGGCCGACAAAGAAAACACTATGGAAATGAAAAAGCTGAATCCAACCCATGTGTATGGCTTCCATGTCATATATTAATCATTTCATAAAGGAGTAGGGTCAGGTGGATTTTTGTGCAAACTTCTTTTGGATATCAAACATAAAACTAGAATACAAAAACTCACGCACAGTTTGCAGCCACAAACATGAGGGTAGCCGACTCTGCAGGAGACACTAGAAGGTATATTCATTCCCACTTGACGTTTTTCTATCATCCAGTCTGGACACAGATCCTCACAGTTAAAATTAGTACCAGTTGGACCCATAGTCATGGTATTTGTTTCTGACACAATCTTTCAAACTCTAATTTTCCTTTCAATTACCTTTTCAGACGGTGTAGGGAGATGTTTTTTACTTCTGCTGAATTAGAGGACTTTGCTATGAAGCAACTGAGAACATCAAGCGAACAGATAAGGTCAAGCTGGTGGTGGCTGCAGGGGAATGTTGATTCTGCTGGAGAATAGAACCTTAACTAATTGAATGTAACATCTTCATCAGCTTAATTGTGGTTGGAAATATATGTGGATGTGATGCCTAACACGCGTATGGTCATCGTTCAGCCAAATACAAGCATCCTGTAAGCAACAATTTGTCAAACAACCTGAGACAAGTCATGCTATATCAACAAACTGGTTGGCTTTCTATTTGGATTTCAGTGCCCGGGGCCTCCTTAGGTTGTCCTGGAGTATGGCCTGAGCGCACCTCAACCATCATATGCTTCTAAGCAGAAGAAAGCAAGTAAGAGAATAACATCTCTTGGAACCTTAAGCTGTTTAAATCCTTAACAGAGAATTAATCATGTCCTTGTGTTTGGTTTTGCTACAAACTTTGTTTTATGATGATGTCCATTATCTTTTCTTTTAATATCTAGTTCATTGATTTGGGTTTGAAATATCATGTAAGGCCAGGTTCTAAACCAAGTTTTACTGTTTGGAGATCCAGATTGACAAACGTTGCCTGCTAAAGCTGCGTGTATTATATGATGATGGAGCTTCGTTTTTGCACTTCAATTTTATGCCATGTTAATTATCTTCATTGCTGGTAAGAATACTGCAGTCCTCAAATCTGGAAACTGGACATAAACCCAGAAGCACCCATCGCATGTTTCGTATCGGAATGGTGTATTAAATTTTTATTTCATTAAGCCCCATCACGGTTTTTACCAAGATGAATTTGCTACTGTGATCAGGGGCGACTCTGGCAAAATTATATTTTAGTACTACAACAAAATGCAGATTTGTTCCCTTGTATATTTTGTCCTGTGAAAATTGATATTATAGTATCATAATAGAGAAGAAAAAACTACATTTATACTCATAACTATAAAATCTGGCTTTGCTGGTGACTGTAATTACTTTTCTTTTTTTTTTTTCCTTGCGCATTTCCCCATCTTTTTTAATGATTAAAATGGAAATGTAACCTGGAATCTGAGTCGGCCGAATAATGTCATGCACTAATTCACTTTTCAGATGGAAGAGATTGCAGTGAACAGGATTTATAATCTCCACATGAAGAGATTAATTGAATGTTTACAGAATCCCTTAAATCAAGCGAGTGAAAAGTGAAAAAAAGGATAGGTGATCATTTTTAGGGGTCATTATGTCTATCATGAAAGGAAGCAATATTCTGCATGGTCTAGTAATGTCACTCACTAAGCTTCAAGTTATTTTTAAATATGTGAAAAACCAAGTTCAAGTTGATGCATATTTTTTTGTTTCTTTGTGTTTTGGCCTGAGTTGAGTTTAGTATTATTGGGGCTTAATCACCACAAGGACATGGTTTGACATATGTCAAAACACAGTCATCTTCTTTCTTTCTTTTTTTTGACCCATCTCTCCTGCTGTATCAAATGAAACCTACTCTTTTGTCAATTTGAATCAGGTTCATGGGTTTTTCTTTTTTCTTTTGCACTATGATTTGTGACAGGTTTTTAAATAGTTCAAGAACTAAAACAGCACATTTCTGGTTACTTTATACATTCACACCCTGCTAAAAATTGCTTGATTGTATAGTTCCAACAACCTCTTTGACTGATTTAGTACATCTCAAGTGATTAATAATCTAATGACTAATCCTGAATATTCATGAGATGGGAAATTATGGTACCTCCCATGCACTTTATAATAATGAAGCTAACAAATGAGTATTACTTCACAAAGAATGAAAATAAAAGTGTCTTATGATATAGTAATCAGTTATTAGAGTGCATATAAAGTTTATAGTTCTTTTGAAATTAATGTCTGATTAGCTTTAAATGTCAGAAGCAAAGGTGCAGTATCTAGACTGTTGGTAACTGAAATATGTATATCCTAAAAAGGGATAAGAATTTCCCCCGAGTAGCCCTAAAGTTGACTAGGATAGGATGAAAAGAACAACGTAACTTGGATTTTGCTAATTAGAGTTACTCTTGTCTTGAACCAAACCAGCACGTGTCATATCTTTGCCATTAGTTGGACCGCTAGAGCATTTTAATAAATATTAAGATAATAAAAAAAGATTTTATTTAAATTTAACAAACTCATTATATTTTTTACTTTTATAAATATTAATTATTAATCTTTTTCTGTTTTTATTTTTCACTTACCTAAAAAAAATAAAATTAAAAATATTAACTAATAAAACATGCAGAGCTAAATTAATTCTTTATCTTAGAAATGCTTTTAAAGTTTCAAAAGAATTTAGTCTTGAGTTTAATTTAATTTATTTATAACCCAAATCTGTCTAAAAAAATTATAAATTAGATTATTTATTTTAAAATAAATTTACTTTGAAATTTATAACATATTTGATAAAAGCTACAACTTTATTATGCTAAATAATTTTACCAAAAGATTTCTAATCTATTATAAACAAAAATCAAATAATTAAATATTGGATTTCAATCTAGAAATACTTGAATCTACAAGTTGGTTTGTAAGTTTAAGAATAAGTGAGTTATGAAATTAATGAGCTAAGTTTTATCTATTTTGAGTTTATCTTATTTGTTAAACGAATTTTATTAACTGAACTAAAATGAGTTTTCATTGGGCAAAGCTTTCAATAACCTTCTATTAGAGACTAGATGATTGCTACCTTTGTTTTTTCCGACTTGCTATTCGTGCTATCATATCATTAAAAAGAAAAAGAAAAGGGTAGAAGCTCGTAAGGATTTTGGATAAAGAAACTAAATATCAAGCTTTAGAATTTTGGATATTTATCTGATTTGTCACTTGTTTATTGGTGCAGAACTTTTTGTTTAAGTTATGAAAATTGCAAATCACTTTGCTTTTCTTATCATAAAATGCTGATAATAAAATACTATTTACTTTGTCTAATACAAAACACGTTTTAGATTAGGCATTAAGAGAGTACAAAATAGTATTATGGATAAAAAATTACATCAAGTACCTTTTTTATTTTAACTTTTTTTGGTTTAAATCTAGTGATGATTCCATTGACTGTGTGCATATATGAATGATGATGCAATAATTTTCTCAAAGGGTAGCAAATCTATAGAGAGTTGAAGATATATTTGCAGTCAATTTTTAATGAATTCACAAGGCACAAAGCCAATATTGTAGAATTGGCAAAGAGGGTTTTTTAAGATATAGAAAACGACCCAAACATACTCCATCAAACACCTAACATGGATAAGATTTTAGAGACCACCTGTCCTTAAGGGACAAACCCTAAATTGTCATCACCTATATGCAACTTTGCACCCAAAATCTATTTACATATCATCCCCATGCCCTAGAATTGACAACCCTAATTGTCATTTCCTTCTTACCAACCCTATCTTCCTTCTCCAATCATGACATTGTCGCAGCTCATATCCATTTTCCTCCAATTACTATAGATTTCTCTGCTGCATTTTTAAACTCTCCCATAAATATATACATGGCATTTTCATATTGCATAATTGAAGAAAACAAATCCTTTCTTTTTCAAAGAATTACAACTCTTTTTTTTTTTTTTTTTTAAGATGATGCAATAAAAATGAAGAATGCAACACGAAGACTTCTCAATAGATCAACAATTTTAGTTCTAGAATTATAACTCTTTAAAAAATTGAAAGAATTTTAAATTTTTTGTTTCTGGTGTAAAAGTTATTATTGGACTAACAAACATTAATTGCTATGGTTGATAATGATAATAAACTTTAATAATACAAGATAAAATAAATATTCTTAGATTTTGATACAATTTAGGGATCTGTTTCTTCATGTTAAGCACTTAATTTGACGCCCCAAACTTAAGACAATAATTCAGATTAGTTTCTAGTTTTAATTTTTTTTATTAAATAGGATCAAATTCAGATTTAAACACGTAACTTCATAGCTGCGAAGACTACTCAAGTAGTGAAGTAAACCACTTTGCTCATAATTTTAATATTATGGTGATTCGATTTGTACGTATAAACTGTAAGGCCTGATTAATTTTTATATTTCTAACATTTCATGCATTTGAATGTTCATTATATATATATATATATTTATATATTTATTTATTTACCCTACTGTGTATTTCTAAATTTACCTTATTAATATTTATTTACTAGTAAGACCTATTCTTATGTAATATATATATATATTTTATATTTCGTCTCAATAGTTATTTCACCATCGATTCAGTGAGTAATTATTTGCTTCTGTTATTATAGGTAACCATCATTGCTGGCATTCTTGTGCAGTCATTGCTGAAGAATCATAAATTTGATGTCACATGTAAGAGTTGAGTTGAGGGAGGGTCCTATGGATGGTTAAAAACACATATACTCTTTTATTTTTGTGTATGGTCCCATTGCTAAATGCCAGAAAGCAAACAACAAAAACATTATTTCTCACAGGCCCCAATCCATTATTGCTGAGCAATAAATGAAACTCAAAAGCATTTCAGTAATGACAGTACCTAAAAGGATAAGCCCTATCATCACCACCATTTCTCTCTTTCCCCCTCCCTCTCTTTCCTTTTCCAGTAAAGGGAAACCTTGCTCATAAATTGGCACAAAAAAGAAAAACTAATTTTATGGATACTCAAATTAGAATGACAAGGAAAAAATACCCACCCACATAAAATATTCATAGCTTAATAGTAGATTAAGGTCATTTTTGGACTTTGATGGGCTCTAAATTACTCTTCACCTAGGGCACCCTAATGTGCCTCAAAGAAAGGGCATATAATAACATTAAAATAAAAAGAATAGGCAAAAAAATCTTAGGAGATTATTGCATTAGGGAGAACAGGCAAAAAAGGCATACACGAAAGGGCACATAAACCCAAATTAGCGGCTTTATTATTAAAATAAAAATAAAAAGAATGGGCAAAATAAATAAATAAGAGACATTATTGCATTTGGGGAGGGGATTGGACAGGCAAAAAGGAATCAAAAGAAAAGGCATGAAAAAACGCATCCATTTGACATTCAAAAAGGAAGCACCGAATAAAATAAAGTAATTAATTACATTATAGATAATATCTTAGTTTATATTAGTTTAATAGCTCATTTAATTAATTCATAATCTCCACTAAGAATGAAACACATTTCATTGGCCCACTTACTATAGAAACTATCTTCACCTAATGTCTTGAACTTGGTTTCTAAGCAATAAAATTATATTTTATATAAATTATATATAACCCATCAAAATCATAAAAAGGTTATGGATTATTTTCCCGGAAAACATCAAAACAACTTCCCTCCTCCTAGAAAATGACCTTCTGCTTGCAAATACCATAATAAAGAAATAAAAAATGCTATTATAACTAAGTAAAATAATTGGCAAAAAAGAAAAAAGAAAAAAAAAAAAGGCTTCCACTGGCATTGAGATTTGAGAGGTAATTAATTAACCTACTCAACAAAATATAATCATTTTTTGTTGTTGTCTAAATTTTTATGGGCGAAGGAAGCAAAAACTTTCAAAATTAAGAAAAAAAATAAATTCTTTATTATTATTATATTTTTCTTAGGACTACTACACATTCGGATTCCATAGGTTCCATAAACGAGAATTGAATAGCCCTAACACGTCCGGTAATACCTTCCTTGCCAAACCCTTATGGTTGTTTGGTGGTGGTGACCTTGCAACCACAGCCATCTCCTCCGTCTCCGCCTCCGCCGGGGACTCTTCACTTCCTTTCACTTCTTCCCCATCAGCCGCTCTCTCGAGCATAACAACCGGTGACACGTCATCATTTGGAGAAACAACAGCACCACCAACAAGAGATGATTCATTAACAGTCGCCTCGGGTTCTTGCATTTCAGGTCGACCTAGAACATCAATCACCGATTTATCACCAACCCGACGGCCCGTTTTGTCACGTCTCTTACCGCGACTAGTTTTCTTGAATAGCTCACCATTAGATAAATGTTCTTCAAAGGCTTCGATGACTTGATGAATAAGCTCGCGATTAGGAGAAGAGTCCCACCTAAACCAGTAGCTCGTGTAGCAGTCAAAACAGTCACAATCAAACGACGGAGACTTATGGGTGTTTGGTGACTTGTTTTTGGTGGATTTTTTCTTGGAACCCTGGAGAAGGGAAGCTTGTTTTGGAGTAGGGTTTGTGGTGGTTTTCAGAGAGCGAGTGATCATATAAGCAAGAACTTCACGGTCTTGAAGAGAAAGAACGGAAGCTAAAGTGAGAATGGTAGCAGGAAGAAGTTTAAGTACTGAAAGAAAATCATCACCATCTCTGTAGTCTCTACTACTTGAAGAAGAAGCAGAACCAAGAAAAGAAGAAGAAGATGGAGATGGGTATACTTTACCTTTGTTCTTTATCTTCATATTCTTTCTTTTCTTTTCTTTGTGCTGACTGCAGCTGCTGGTGTTATTGTTGGGTATAGCAGAGAAACAAGAAGAATAGAGAGAGAGAGAGAGAGAGAGAGATAAAGGGTTAAATTCTTTTGTGTGGTGGAGAGAGAGAAATAGGAGGCAGAAAAGGGTTACACGAACAATCGACTGTGTCGCCGTTCCTTATTTTTTAGGTTATTTACTTGTCCTTGCTGTTCTCACACGCTCTTGTGGATGCGCGTGTTTCCACTCTTGTATTTCATTGTTAGACATGAATACTTTGTGCAAGTATTTTCCTTTCTTTTAAGAAAATTTAACTTAAGAAGAATATGGTATATTATATATTATATACCATATTTATGTTTTAAAATATTATTAAATTTGAAAATTGAATATATAGATATATAATTGAAATATACTTTTCTAGGTTATTACATTTTATAAGTAAAAAGTAATTGTGAAATATTTTATTGTTAAAAATTTTATAATTCATACGTGATTTTAATTAATATTTAAATACAATTATATATCTAATTTCTAAAAATAATAAAATAAAATATTATAAATTATCAATATCAAAGGCGCTAGTTTTCAATTATTGTGTTCTAAAAACTACTTTAACTTATTTCATAAGAAAAACCACTTTAACCTGTAGTTAATTGTTTTATCAATATTTGTTTACACATTTTCAAAAATAAATACTCACTATTCATATTTTACTTTGTATAAAGTGTTTGCTATACATAATTTTGCTTTTACTGTGGGCTAAAGAAATAAAAAAAAATCATTCAGAATCTTCGTTTCAGATATTAAAAGATCTCCATAATAAATATATAAACACTAAATTAACACGTGCATGTAAAGATATTCTTATAATTAGTTATCAAACAATTCTATTTTTAACATCACCGTGTGAAAATAATAAATTTCTTAAATATTTTAAAATTTAACTTGTAATGAAATAATTAGTTGATTATATGATTAATATTATTTTTGTATTTGTTTTTATCTTTTTAAGTTCGTTATGAATTTTATTGAAAATAAATTTAAGAACTATTATTGACCATTTAGTCGATTCAAAAGAAAAAAAAGGTACATTTTCACTTATTAAATAAAAAATAATTTACTAACTTATTATGCCAATTTAATTATCATCAAAAAAATTCTATTGTTATTATTTATTATTAAAGGAACAAGAAAAAGAATAAAACCATTAGCGAAGTACTAATTATTCTTTATTATGCCATTCCAATATAAACAAGTACTAAATTACTTTTAAAAATATAATTAGCGAATTAAGAAAAATTAAAATTTATTGCGTAAAATAAAATTAAAAAATTCTCAATATTTAATAATAGAGTATAACCAAAATTTAATAATAACATAGAATGAGAAATGAACTTAGTTAGCTAGTATAGGAAAAAAGACAATTGTATATGAAACTAATACCCTAAGTTAGTAAACTTAAAGCATCAAATACATATTAATGATTTCTTAACCATTCAGGTTTAAAAGAAAATTAAAAAGCAAAATAATCATATACTAGGTGGCGGTGACGCTCTATAGTGGCGCGTAGAGGAGGTACTAATTACTGTTCTGGAAATAAAAGACCAATGTCTTGAAAGAGAGTGTGCTACTCCTACGCCACTTGCCCATCACCGCACAGTCAATTATGTCGTACAAATTTTTAGGACAGAACCATAGCAGAGTACTGTTTTCCTTTTCTTTTGAAGTGTCTCGTTAGGGTATAACAGTAAATAGTTAAGGACATATTGGTCTTTTTATTCAGCCGTTGATAAGGACAACCGACCAAAAGCACCGAAACAGTGCAAGAAATTTTATTTAATATTTTCGAAATGACTTGTTTATATATTTTTCTTGAACAATTAAATCACTTGTTTATATAAATTATATTTCATAAAATTTATGGATAAGTGGCAGTTATTATTAATGTGTTACTAAGTAATAAGATGTAATAAATAGCTTATTTACTATAATCAGTGACTTGATTTTATTAGTTGATTTGAACTATTTTTTTATTAATACTAAAAAGTAATATTTAATATGAAATATATAATATATAATATACTTGAATATATGCTTTCAGTGCTTTAAATAAAAAGTTTTGACGCTAACATAAATATAGTTTAAGACCAAAGAAACATATTTAAAATTAACAGTAAAAGATTGAAAATTTTATAATCCTAAGATGAGTTTTTCTTATCTGAAATACACAAAAATTTCCCTATTTATTTGTTAAGTTGCATAGGAAACTGGTTTTAGATTGGTCAAAGAAAGCAAAATCAGTTTCACTTTCTCTTTTGGTTTTTCTCATTTTTGACCTTATTTTTCATTAAAATGAGAGGGCTACCTAGTCTAGGTTACTTATAGTCCTGTTAGTTTCCTTTTAAAAAATAAAAACAAAAACACCCCATTCTTCCAATTTTATTATTATTTTTTTACTTTAAATTTCCATAGGCTCCAAACACCAAATTCCATTTTTCTTGCAATTTACGGGTAATGGGCTGAGCCTTTTATTTTCTGTCCAAAGAACTTACTCTGCCTTGGTCATAATTTTAAGTTGTGGTATTAAGATGATATTAACACCCTGGTCTTGTGCTTCAAAAACCAGAAGCCCCCTTTCTTTCTTTTTTTCAAGAATCATCTTGGCTTTGTTCATCAACCAGAAAGAAAAAAGGAAATAAAAAAAAAAAAACATTTCAAGTATTTGCCGGAGGAGTTGAAATTTGGAGGTTTTCAATTCAGGAAATTTGTTGAGAAATTCAGGAAGAACAGACTTGTTTGGCCAGGGGACCATTTACAATTTGTGTAAATTACAAGCAAATTTGAAAATGATACTAATCCTTTGACTTCTTACTCTAAGTTAAGTCCCTTTTTTTTGTTTTGTCCCCAAAAGTCATCTACAATATATATATACTTGGATTTTAAAAAAAATAAGCCGTACATGCTCATTCTGATGTAGATATATATTTTAATTTTAAAAATATTTCAAGAAAAATATAGTCATACCATAATACTTTCTACCAAAGAAAATTAAATAAGATAAAACTATATATATTTAGTCAAAAACCTGTTTAAAAATAAGACCATCTAAGTTTAAAAAATTATGCTGATTCAAGGACGAAAGTAGCCAAGAAACTAAAATTAAAGTCTCTTTTCTCTAATTTGATGATAAGATTAGTTCCTTTTTTATTGTTTTTGCTGAAATGGGAACTCCCTTAATGATTAATTATATGGTTAACTAATAATTAAAGCACGTACCAATAATATGGAGCACAATACCCTTTTCAATATAAAATGAATATCTGATTTTTAAAGAGTGGAGACTGCCAATTCCTTTTATTCAAAAAGACTGACCAAAGAGAAGAAGGAATTTTGTTGCCTTTCTGTTCCCAAACAAGAACCCAAAAAGTTGGCAGTGAACAATCACATAATAGTAATAAATCAAATCCAGATTAACAAGTTCTAGTTGATTTTTATTATATTTATTTATTTTGAAATTGAAGAGGTTCGATTCTAAACCTAATCGAAATCCTTTTATTTTCCTTTTGAAAAAAAAAAAAAAAAAGAAAAAAAATATTCAAGCCTTTACAAGGAGATGTCTTCTTGGAAATGTTTCTGCTTAACATTGAATAGAACGAATCCAGAACATGTAGAATAATTCCATGTAATATAATTGGTGCTCTATTTCCCACCACAATTTTTGAGGTATAGTCATACATCAAACACAGAAAAAATGGAATTATTTCAGGTTTATATATATGTGTATATATATAGAATTCCAATAATAATAGTTCAACATTTCATAAAGGAAAAAAGATGTACGACAGTAAATATCAACAAAACCAGCCCAAAAATAAAAGGAGATTATAGATTCGCACTTCCACTGAGGTCCCTTGACCCTTCAGCAATCAAAGCATTTCAGAATATTTGTTGAGAAATAAAATGGAAATCATAGTTTTCAAGCAAAGTTCTGCGAGGCAACAATGTATCTGAACAAGAGGCTAATTGCTCCTACACGTATTTAGATTCAAAGTTTGAGAATATACCTATCAAAGAAAAAACGACATTAGTTTCACGTGGCATTATACAACTAAGAGCTCCTAATTTTCTCGTTCGTGCTGTCATGAATGACTCATAATTTAGACATGTGGTAAACAGATTTTCTTAAGGTTATATGAATTTCTGCTCAAATTTATAGATAAGGTTTTTATTAAGATTGTCTATAATATCAATAATTTCCTGATAATGATAATAATATAAGAAAAATTGTTAACCAATCTACCAAACTAAACCAATAGTATCATTCACCTATAGTGCAGGCAATGATTAAGCAACAATATAAAAACAAAATCATTTAGCATGGATGCACTGATTAAACACACCGGATCAAGATCTTCAACACAAAATTGCAGATTTCCAAAAGGCTACGAGGGGGAAAAGTACTTGCACGCTATACCAAAAGAACATTGTTCTTGTTGAACACAGAGATCATTTAAGTGAAAGGAGCTAAACACCAAATGGAACTAATCAGCTTTCTTATCTGTTGGTTGAGATTTGTTAGCAGCAGCAGAAGAACGCTTGTCCTCCGCCATCTTTGAATGAGTTTCATCTTTCTGCTGGAAATACTTCTCGAATGCTCGAGGAAGGAATCGCGGAATCAAGAACCCGAAAAGATTGATTGAGAAATATAACAGGTTGGCAGCTGCTAAACTCCTTCCAAACCAAAACCAGGCAATGTCCTGCAGAACCCAACAGGAGAAAACTTAGTTTTGTTAACCCAACTTACACCCTTGCGAAATATAAATTCAGAATCACCTTGAATTGTGCATTAGCTGGCAAAGTCTTGTTAATCCACACATCTTGGATCCAGTCGAGAATAACAAAGATCCTCCGGACGGTATAAAGCATCGGTACTAATGCTCTCACTGGCGGAGAGAACAACGACAGCCCACTAATTATGTTCTCGGTAAGTATCTGAAACGAGAGCAGAAACAAGTGCGGCGTTGCTGACCGAACTGCATGATCATCACCCCTGGCGAACCCACCCAACACATATGCCAGCGGCAGAAACAGCCCCATAGTGGTTCCCACAACGACATACAACCTGAATAGTTTACTTCCTTGAAAAATCTCTTGGGGGCTAGTTCTGGTTCCCCCATGTGAAGGGAAGACAAATCGAGCGAGTACTAAAAGATAAGCAGAGGCAAAGGCTGGGAAGACTAAATCAAAGAGTGGGACAAGGCCACTAGCAGAGAAAACCATTATGAAAGCAACTAGTTGAAGTTCTATTACACGCAATGATCCCATTACACCTCCCATCATTGACTGCTGCTGCTTGTCGAGACGCGCTGGCAGGGGTTTCATTGGGTCATTTGTGGCATCACTAGGCTCATTTCTTGGAACTGTAGCAAGAGATACACCAGACATTTCTCCTTGAACTTGGTAGTGTTGTCTACAGCTTTGTATTGTGATATTGACCTACTGATATCAGAAAGAAACAAATATTAAAGGGAAGCATGTATGATTAGATTTCCCTTTTTTTTTTCTTATAAATTGACACGTAAAAGATGATGAATCGATCATAAGGGATTAGAAAATAATGATGTATGAGCAGGGTAAATTAGTTGATAACTCCCAAAGTAAGTAATACAATTCAAGCAACTAATTATCATACTAAACTGAGCCAAAGATAGAAAACAAGCTAATTATATAACGGCATTGAAGAGGAAAATATACTCTCATCTACCTATGCAAACACTGTCATCTATTTTTAACAAGAAAGAAAATGGATTGAAAAGAAAGTTAAAGAGAGTCTTTTAGAATGTATATAACCATTAGCCAACATCCTGGGATCTATATCTTCCTAGATTTATCAAGTAACAGCTTTCAAATTAATTAAGCTTTTCGAAAATGAAAATGAGCCAACCAAATTAAATCAAAACAAAAAAAAAAAGATTCAATTTAAAATGAATTTGACAACAAGCCACCACCACTATTAACAAATAGAGAAAATAAAAGCATAAATGAGGATGATCATGTTCATGTTCTCATAAATAGATTTCAATTTGTCCTGAGTTCGACAAGCAGACTCTTTATTGACATAAAACTAAATAAAGAAACGGAAAACATACAAGAGATCTTACAGAGAAAAGCTTTTAATGAAGATTCAACTCAATAACTATAGCCTCCGACTAGAGAGGATCATAGAAGCACGGTGTTGTAATATGTTGTTGAAGGTGGTGAGCAACGGTGTCATGTGTATCTGCAAGTCTCTGCCAAGTGGCTTTCATGCAACGTGGGATACTGTCAATTTGTACACTTGTCGCCTCCACTTTTAAGCTTATCAGGTTCGCATTAACCTTATTATGATCATTTCATGGACTGGGTTACGAGTTACTACCTTCAACCCATTCCAACCATTGTCATATCCCATGGGCTTAATTACCAAACCCATTTAAGCTCCGTTCGATCCATAAATATGTGCAATTTTTTTTATTTATTTATAAAGCATGTCAGGCAAAAACCCTTATGGGTGATGAAATATTTTCTTAAAATTTTTAATGTAATTAATTAAAGTTCGCATTCGAGACCGTAATTAATTAAAGTTAGAAGAGATTTTTACCATCTTATATACATACTTTTAAGTGCAATTTTTTTATACAAATATCAATGCCTCGGGATACCCTCTAATAAATCGTTGTATCGATTAGTTAAATCATAGTCGGAAATTCAATATAGAATAATTACTGTTTTTAAGAAAATATATAAGGTAATTACTTAAAGATCTATTTTGTACAACAGTTCGTTCTATTTTATAATTTCTTTTAATTATAGGCATTTTTAAACGTTTTTAAGAAAGTGATAAATAGTTAATTTTAAAAGAATTTATTGTCAGATATGATAATACTAAATTATGATTGCTTGATTATAATTTAGTATTCTTATATTTGAAAATTGAAATATTTTAAATTTATATTTTCACGCCACCCATTATCCATATTTCTGAAAATTATAACATATATATCACGATTTGAAGAGTAGATTAGAGAGTAGATTGAAGAAGAAGATTGCAGAGAAAATGAGAGTAGTTCATAGAGGAAACAAATTGAGAAAATTCTCATTAACCTTCATCTATTACAGGTGATTCTTTTAATATAAAGGAATTGGACACTTGTCACTTTCTTATTGAGCTAAGCTTATAACGGTAATAATCTAAAGGAAAAAACGTTACCTTTTCTGTTTAAAGACTAACAGTAGTCTAACAGAAATTTAAGAAACTAACAGTAGTCTAACAGAAATGTAACAAACCTTCTTCAACAATTATCTTTAATATCCCCCCTCAAAATGGAGCATAGATGTCATGTATGCCCAGCTTGTTAATAAAGCTGAGGAATAAAGGAGGAAGTGGTTTTGTGAAGAAATCAGCCAGCTGCTGAGTAGTGGAAACAGGAAACAAACAAATAAGTCTAGATTGAATCTTTTGCCTAACAATGTGACAGTCGATTTCTATGTGTTTCATCCTTTCATGGAACACTTGATTATGAGCCAAATAACATGCTGACTGATTATCACAATACACTATCGTTGGAACAAAATTCTAGACTTGTAAATCCTGTAATAAAAAAGACAATCACTGAATCTCACATGTCACATTTGCTAAAGCTCTATATTCTGCTTCTGAACTGGATTTTGATACAGTTGCTTGTTTCTTTGTTTTCCAAGATATCAAAGAATTCCCAAGAAAAACAGAGAAACCAAATATGGATCTTCTAGTTTCAGAACATGTAGCCCAGTCAGAATCTGAGAAAGCCTTGAGCTTTAAATTGTTAGAAGCACGAAAAAATAAACATTGCCCCGGAGACTTCTTTAAATATCTAAGGATCCTTGAAATTGCAGCATAGTGCTTATCTGTTGAGCAATCCAAAAACTGAGACAGTTGCTGAACAAGAAATGATATATCAGGCCTAGTACTACATAAGTAAATAAGCTTTCCTACTAGTCTTCTATATGCTGTAACATCTGAATATAAAGAACTATCATCTTTGGTTAGTCTTGTATCTGCTGTTATAGGAGTTGAGGCAGGTTTTGATCCTAAATAACCAGTCTCTGTCAAGAGATCTATGACATACTTCTTTTGGCACAAATTGATCCCAGATTTTGATCTTGCTACTTCAAGACCTAAGAAGAATTTTAAAGGACCGAGGTCTTTGATTTTGAACACTTCATCAAGATAAACCTTTACTGACTTAATATGTCCCAAATCATTACCTGTGAGGATAACATCATCTACGTAAACCAGCAATGCTGTGAAAGACTGATCGTGCTTCCTTGTAAATAGAGAAGAATCTGATGTTGTTTGATTAAAACCTTGAGACAGTAATGCATTAATAAGTTTCACATTCCACTGCCTACTTGCTTATTTTAATCCATATAAGGACTTAGTAAGCTTGCAGACTAGACCAGGTTGTGTACATGAAAGTCCAAGTGGAATTTGCATATACACTTCTTCATGTAAATCTCCATGCAAGAATGTATTGTTTATATCCAACTGATGTAAAAACCAATTCCTGGATGCTGCAACAGCTAAAAGAACATGAATAGTAGACATTTTTACAACAGGTGAAAAAGTATCAATATAGTCTATACCATTTTGTTGTGTGTATCCCTTTGCCACAAGACGAGCTTTATGTCTTTCTATAGATCCATCACTATTATATTTAGTTTTAAAAACTCATTTACATCCTATAGCAACTTTTTTAGTAGGTAACTTTGTTAAAATCCAAGTATTGTTCTTTTGCAAAGCATCTAGTTCTTTTTGCATAGCTTTTTTCCAACAAGAATGCTTAATAGCTTCATTATATGTTTTAGGTTCTAGATTAGAATCAATCTGAACATTAAAGGCTCTATGAAATAAACTCATTTTGTCATAAGTAAACACTTTTGAGAAAACATGAGGTGTAGTCCTATGTTTATTGATTATAGCATTAGTTCTTAGAAGTTGATAAACATAATCCTTTAAAAAAATTGGTTTATTAACAACTCTAGTAGACTTTCTTACTGGAACAAAATCAGTAATAGGAACTAATGACTCAGAATTATGAACAGAATTTATTTCATTATTAGACTCATTAACTTGAGTAATATAAGTGCTAACTGAATCGACATTAATTGAAGGAATAGGCAAAGAAATATCCATATTAAAAGTGTCAATAGATGTAGATAATACTGGTAAAGATGATTTGGCAGCATTATCAGAATTCTAAAATGGAAACAAATGTTCATAGAGCCTAACATTTCTTGAAATTAAAATTTGTTTAGACTGAATATCATAAAGTTTGTAACCTTTAGTATTTTCTGGAAAACCAATGAACATACACTGTGTTGCCCTAGGAGTGAATTTATGTATGTTGTGAGGCAATGTGCATGCATATGCTAAGCATCCAAATACCTTTAAATTATCAAGCACATGTAGTTTATCATACAAAAGTTCAAATGGAGTCTTATTATCAATTATAGGAGATGGAACTCTATTGATAATAAAAATAACATGACTCCCACAGTCTGTCCAGAAACTCAAAGGCATAGAAGATTGAAATTTAAGAGCTCTAGCAACATTAAGAATATGTTGATGTTTTCTTTCTACCACTGAATTCTGCTTAGGGGTATAAACACATGTAGTTTGATGAATAATTCATTTTGATTGAAAGAAACAAGGCATAGCAAACTCAACACCATTATTTGTCCTGATACATTTTATCTTGTTATCAAATTATGTTTCCACAAAATTACAGAAGTTTTGTATTATAGGTCTAGCATCAGTTTTAGATTTCATTAAAAATATCCAAGTATATCTACTTTTATCATCAACTATTGTCAAGAAATATCTATGACCATATAAAGAATGTGTCCTGGCTGGTCCCTAAATATCTATATGCACAAGTTCAAAACATTTGTTTACAGCAGATTTGCTTAAAGGAAAAGGATTTTTCTTTTATTTTTCTAAATGACAAGTCTTACAATGTTTTTCAATAGGAACTTTTATTGATGATTCAATAGATTGTAAACATTTCAATCTAGAATTAACTAAGTGACCTAAACGAAAGTGCCAAATACTGTCAGCATTGACAGAATCAATCATAGCAGAATCAACAGAACATAAAAGAGAAACATTTGAAACTAATACAGAAGTATCAAATTGAGCTTTATCAAGATGATAAATACCTTGAACTTGTTTAGCTAATCAAATCATCTTCCATTTGATAGGATCCTGTATAATACAAATAGTTTTATGAAGTATAAAGCAATAATTATATTGAGCAGTCAACTTGCTTGTAGAAACTAAATTAAATGAAAAATCAGGGACAAATAACACATTGTTAAGAATCAAATCATTACTAAATTTAACAATTCCTATATGTGTGACTGCAACTTTTTAAAAATTTGGCAAAGTAACAAAAATATTATGCACTGATTTATAAGAAGTAAAAGCATCCAAAGGACAAACTATATGATTTGTTGCACCTGAATCTATTATCCAAAAAATTTTAGTTGGCCTTTTAACATATGAACATGCAATAAATTTGTTAAAATAAGAATAAAAAAATAATTGCATACCTGTTTCTTCTGGCCCAACAGTAAAATTGGTAGACATAGTATTGATTCTAGGTGAAGCAGCAGAGTTTGAAGCAACATTATTTTATTGCAATAAAGTCATAAGCTGTGAATATTGCTCTTGTGTAATCACTGGTGAACATGTATTAGACGAAACATTGACTTTATCATAACCAGTAGATTCATTAACTCCATAGACATCATTATTTTCATAGTCTTGTTCTTGTTCAAAGGAATAAGCATTCTCATGATCCTCAATTGTTACTAATTTTCCAACTTGGTTAACACAAGTTTTTGGCCTATACTTAGACTTATAACCAGGTGGATATCCATATTTTTTGAAATATATATCTACAGTATGTCCTGACATTCCACAATAACTACAAATAGGTTTACCATTGTTTGGTGTAGTATAAAATATTTTCTGTCCCCCCTGAGAACGAAATCTAGCATTATTTGAACCACCAAAAGAATTCATAGGAGGTCTGTAAGATCTGTTAGCAGAAGAATTCATAGGAGGAGGTCTATAAGGTCTATAAGAAATATTTGCTTGAGCTGCAAATATAGATGACTCGTTGGTTTATGAAACAACCATTCCTAAACCTAATTGTCTTTCACGTTGTAAAGCAAGGGAAAAAGCCTTATTAATCTTAGGTAAAAGATCTAACATCAACACTTGAGTTTTGATAACAGTAAAGCCTTCATTTAGACCTTTTTAAAAATCTAATCACATAATCACCTTCTTGATGATCTTTAACAATCTTTAAAGCATCACAATGACATTGTGGATTACAAGAATAAATAGGCACCATTCTAAGGTTAAGATATTCATCCCAAAGAATTTTCAATTGAGTAAAATAATCTGTAACAGACAGATTATTCTGTTTAAACGCAAAAATTTCTTCTTGTAAGTCTGATATTCTTAATGTAACGCCTGCATTTTCTCATCATCCATGTTATGTGCATTTACATTTAATCATTGGGCATATGATGGTATATCAATGATATTTTTATTTTATGAGAACATATATATATTAATTATAAGTAGAGAATAAGAAGCATGATATTAGATTATTAATTTAGATAAGTTGATTAAGTACTTGGGTTATGTGTATTAAGCCTTAAGACTTAATTGAACCAATAGTTGAAGGTTGGGTAAATAGATTGGACTTAAAAGATACAATTAAAAGTTAGTACCTATATATGGTTAGTAAGAATTAATTTAAGGTGATAAAAATAGTTTAGTAGGTGGTGGCATTAAGAGAGGAATATTGGAAATTGGAACCATGAGCAAGCTCATTTTACCTCTTCATTTCTCTAAAATTCGTTCATGGCCAAAAACACAAAATTTGGAATAAGAGAGAGGAGTGGAATACCTAGAAAAACTTAAGATTAAGATAGGATTTTGCCAACTATTGAAGGAGCCAAGCTAAAGCTAAAGGATTTAAGTATATTAGCAACCCAAAAGCTGAAATTGGTAAGTTGTTACTTGAGTGTTATTAATTTGTCATTAGGGTTCTTGATTACAAATTGGAAAAACTTCATTTGATGCTCTCATTGATTAATTAAAGGTCTGATTATCATGAATTAGTAGAGTATTGAATGATTGCATAAAGATTAAGCTTGATTTAAGTTTAAGTATGTTAAGATAGAAAACTGTCAAAATTCCAGCAACCTTGATGTTCTGTATTTTAGGCATAACATGGGTTATATAAGTCCAAATTAAGCTTAATTGGTGTCTATGGAAATTTTAAGAGTCCTCTATAACTTTGTAGTTTTATGATTTTGCTATTTTTGCCGTTTTAGTTGCTTAAATTGAGCAAACAGATTTACTGCAACTAGTTGTATGACCACAGCTCGATGAATTTGAAGATAATTAAATCTATAGAAGTCGGAATTGAGTAATTCTTCTTGGAGATGAAACTAGACGCATAAAGGATATGTCTATTTAATACAAGATTTTTTTATTACGCCAATTTTGCCCAGCAATAAATATACCTTGGTACTAAATTCGCCTAGAAAAGCGAAATGTTGGAGATTAGTTTTATGCAATTTATTGATGTTAGTTTGAGTTAAATTGGTATTTAACTAGATGGAAAATGTTTATAGGATATTAAAACAGTAATTGAGAGTCTTAGAGGAAGAGTTAGACCTATGAATTAGAGAGGGGATGATCTTGTAATGTAATAGAACTCGCATTTACATGAATATTTGTAATATGCATGAAATGTGAATTGATGAATGTGTTGACAGGGTACTCAAAGGCACGGAAAGGAAGTTGTGGAGAAAGGAGGTTCTTATATGCTAAAGGAATAAGTATATTTTGAGTAAGTAAATAGTTAATATTTGCTATGTTCATATATTTAATCAAATGTTCATGAAATGGTTGCGTTTGCTTAATATTGTTTATGTTTGAATGACCGGGATGGAAATGATTGGTGTTGAGTGGAACAATTGTTATTGCTGAAATATGATATAAGTGAAATGATTGAATTGTGATGTTAAGTGCATATGTGCATGTGAATGGTGGATTCCCCCGTGAAAAAAAATATATATATAAAGCCTTGAGAGGCTAAAGCCTAGAGAGGCTATAAAAGTGTATAATGTGAGATGAGGCGGAGCTGACTTACGTGTGTGATATGTGAGGATGAGGCGGAGCGGCACATTAAAGGGGATCCACAAGCCGTGAGAACTAACCATAATTGTTGAATTGTATTTCTTCTATGATGGTTGTAATGAATTCGGTAGAATGGTATGACTTTATACCTAAACTATGAATATCATGGAAAGTTATGTGATTGGGTGGAAATTGTATTAAGTGTATGTGATATAGATTATGTTGATTATTTATTTACTGAAATTTTGGAGGCTCACCCTCTCCAAAATTTTTCTTTTCAGGTTTGTAAATAGTAGTGCATCCGTTGGTTGTATGTGAAGTCTAGCTTTTAGCGATTCTGTCAAGTTGGGCCGGTTTTGTGAAGTCTCCTTCCGATGCATTTTTGTATGCAGTTATGTGATATATATGGAAGTATGCCTTATAAGGCATAAGAAGATGTTGTAATACTTGTTAAATGATGTTTAAGTATAATCATAAGTTTATATGTTAATAACCTTGTGTCTGGATTCTTAACAACCTACATATTGACCTATCTACCCTGTAGTATATATTCTACGGCGCTTGTATGCTTCCTGGCTAATGTTTATTGGTTAGCATGTGATGGGGGTGTTACATTTTAGTGGTATCGGAGGCAGGGATTAGATTCATTGGGAGTAGATTCATGTTGCACATCATTAAGCATATGATATATGTTCTTTGAACTTGACTGAATATTTGCATTTCATATATATAGATGGAGAGACAAGGA
Source organism: Ricinus communis (assembly GCF_019578655.1). Taxonomy (NCBI): domain Eukaryota; kingdom Viridiplantae; phylum Streptophyta; class Magnoliopsida; order Malpighiales; family Euphorbiaceae; genus Ricinus; species Ricinus communis. Next base: position 28,612,910 of record NC_063262.1, read on the forward strand.
GAACCATGGCCCGGATAAGTCATTAGAGTCTCATGCATGGTCATGAAAATGCATCCGAACATGATCAACATGATGAGCATGAGTTACATTCCCGAAAATGCCGCACAATCGAATGTACAAAATGTTATGGAACAGTTTATGGATTTTCTAATGCAACGGGCGAGCTCAACAACAAGCACTCGGACACAACAACAAAAGGCCGTGATAGATAAGAATTATGAAAGAGTTAGGAAACAAGGTGCTAATGTTTTCAAGGTACTACTGATCCTAGGCCGAGGAATGGTTCACGAAATACAAAAAGGGTGTTGGATAGATTTAATTGCACATCCGAACAAAGGCTTCTATATACGATCTTTAATAGAAAAGATGCACTTGATTGGTGGGAAACAGTTTTAAGAAGCAAAGATCGACCAATGACTTTGACTTGGAATGATTTCTTGAGAGAATTTCTTTGAGAAGTATACTCTAGAAATTTATAGAGACAGAAGAAGCTTGAATTTCTTGATTTGAAACAGAATGATATGTCGATTGCAGTCGAAGTTCAATTTGTGAGATTATGTAAGTATGCACCGGAAGAAATAGCCACCGAAGAACTGAAAGGAAGAAATTTGAGATGGGTTTGAGGCTTGACATTCGTGAGAAAATGGCGTTGAAACCTCATAATTACAATTCCTCAATTGAAGGCTGCTTTGAGAGCTGAAGAAACATCATTTGAAAGGAATACTATGGAAGCTAAAAGAAGAAGATCATTGGTGCTTATAGTAATCCTCCAAGACATATTAGTATTTCTTCGTTTAGAGGCTCTAATTCACGTTGGAGTAGTTATCGTGGACGAGGGTTTGGTGGTCAGTCTAGTAGATCCTCCACGGTACCTTATAGTAGAGGTGGATACAATTCATCCCCGACTTGAGGGAGGACAAGTTTGACCAGAGAGGGTTTGCTCCTGTTTGTCCTACGTGCAACAGGAGACATCTTGGAGAATGTTGGGGACCTAGACCGGTGGTATGTTTTACTTGTAGTAGGCCGGGACATTATTCTAGAGATTGTCCTATGAGAAGAAATAATCTTTGGAGAATCTTATACGGTGGGTCGGAGTAGTGTTGGTGAAAATATTCCGGTTAGTTCGAGGCAGGAGAGGGAAGGGGTAGCGGAGGAGGTTTAACTATTTCAGCAACACCATCGAACAGATTGGTCAACCACAAGCACAAGCTAGAGTATTTGCTACTACTAGAAATGAAGCATTTGTAGCACCTGAAATTATTCTTGGTATACTTTCTATTCATGATTCTGATGCACATGTTCTTATTGATCCTGGATCCACATGTTCATTCATATCACATGATTTTGCATCGCATGTTCATGCTAATATAGAGGCATTAGGTTATGATATATATGTATCTATGCCTGCTGGGGGTATTATCACAGTAAATACGATAGTGAGATCATGTCCTGTAGTAGTAGATAGTGTCAAACTACATGCAGATTTGGTTGTTATTAATCTTAGAGAGTTTGATATTATTTTGGGGATGGATTGGTTGTCAAGAAATCATGCTATTGTTGATTGTAAAACAAAGGAAGTGGCTATGGAAATACAAGGAGAAATGAAAATAGTAATGGTGGGTGAAAGGAAGACAATTCCTAATTGTTTGATTTCAGTATTGCGTGTCGATTAATTAAAAATGGATGTGAAGCATATCTAATTAGTTTTATAGATACTACTAAGGTCAGTCCAGGGGTATTAGACATTTCGGTGGTCGGAGAATTTCCTAACATATTCTTAGATGATTTGCACGGTTTGCCACCAAATCGAGAGGTTGATTTTGAGATTGACATCATCCACAGTACGACACCTATTTCCATTGCACCATACGGAATGGCTCCATTAGAATTGAAAGAATTAAAGAAGCAATTAGAAGAGTTACTTGATAAAGGTTTCATCGGGCCAAGTACTTCACCTTGGGGAGCACCCGATTCATTTGTGAAGAAAAGGATGGTAGTATGCGATTATGTATTGATTATAGGCAATTGAATAGGATTACGTTGAAGAATAAATATCCATTGCCGAGAATTGATGATTTGCTTGATCGGTTAAAAGGTGCAACTGTGTTCTCTAAAATTGATTTAAGATCGGGTTATTGGCAACTCCGGGTTGAAGAGAAATCTATTACCAAGGCATTCGAACAAGGTATGGGCATTATGAATTTATTGTGATGCCATTTGCTTTAACAAATGCTCCTGCTGCTTTTATGTCACTGATGAACAAGACTTTCCAGCCATATTTAGATCACTTTGTTATTGTGTTCATTGATGATATTCTGATTTACTCTAGAAGCCTAGAAGAGCATGAACAACACTTGAGAATTGTTTCTGATTTTGAGGGAAAAACAGTTATGCATAAAATTCAACAAATGCGAGTTTTGGATGGAGGAAATTGCATTCTTAGGGCATATTATTTCTAAACATGGAGTGCAACCAGATTCATCAAAGATTAAAGCAATTATTGAATGGGAACCGCTTCTAGAAATGTTTCCCCGAAGTTCGAAGTTTTCTTGGGTTAGGCTGGCTATTATAAAAGATTTGTAGAAGATTTTTCGGTTATTGCTAAGCCTCTATGACTTTATTAAAGAAGAATGTGCCATTCCGAAGTTATGTGATCAAAATTTTCAAGAGTTGAAGAAAAGGCTTACTACTACACCGATACTCGCATTGCCATCCCGAAATGGAGGTTATGTTGTATATCTTGATGAGGCAAGGACTTGGATGTGTCTTAATGCGAGCATGGGAAGGTTATAGCTTATGCTTCCAAGACAATTCGCGACCTCATGAGCTGAATTATCCTACACATGATCTTGAATTAGCGGCTATTGTACATGCATTGAAGATATGGCGACATTATTTATACGGGGAGACATTTCGGATATTCTGCGATCATAAGAGTTTGAAATATATCCCTACGCAGAAAGAGTTGAATCTGAGACAACGAAGATGGATTGAGCTTCTGAAGGATTATGATTGCACTATTGATTATCATCCTGGAAAAGCAAATGTTGTTGCTGATGCTTTAAGTAGGAAGTCAGTGGAAAATTTTTTAAGTATGATTTGTTACAATGTAGAATATTTAGTTGCACTTAGAGCTATGGATGTGAAGTTTTATGTTTATGACGATGATCTGTTAGCCACATTACAAGTAAAGCCTTTGATTGGAGATAAAATTAAAGATGCACAGTGTGAAGATTCTTATTTGCAAAGGATGAAGGGTAGAGTACAAGAAGGAAAGAATACACAATTTGTGTTGAAAGATGATGGTGTGTTATTGAATAGAAATCGTGTATGTGTACCTGATGTAGGAAATTTGAGAAAGGAAATCATGCATGAAGCGCACTATGCACCTTATGCAATGCATCCTGGAAGTACCAAAATGTACAAAAATTTGAAGCCTTATTATTGGTGGCCGACAATGAAGAAGGATGTGGCAGAATTTGTGAGTAAGTGTTTGACATGTCAGCAAGTGAAAGGAGAGCACCTAGGCACTGCAGGTAAACTTCATTCTTTATCTATACCTGTGTGGAAGTGGGATAAGATTACTATGGATTTTGTTATGGGATTGCCGCGTACATTTAACAAGCATGATGCTATTTGGGTAATTGTTGATCGACTTACTAAATGTGCTCATTTCTTACCGTGAAGCAAACAGATTCACTTGATAAACTTGCTTGAATTGTATATTTCCGAGATTGTTAGATTGCATGGTGTGCCTATATCTATTGTATCGGATAGGGATCCCGGATTTACTTCTCATTTCCGGGAGAGTTTGCAGAAAGCATATGGTACTAAGCTTCATTTCAAGATGACTTTTCATCCCTCAAACAGGATGGGCAATCGGAAAGAACTATTCGGACATTAGAAGATATGATGAGGGCTTGCACACTTGAGTTCAAGGGTAACTGGGATGATTACATACCACGGATGGAATTTCGCGTATAACAACAGTTTTCATTCTAGTATCGGTATGGCTCCTTATGAAGCTTTGTATGGGAGGAAATGTAGAAGTCCGGTATCTTTGGGATGTTGAAGGTTTAAGACGACTTGAAGGTCCGAATTGGTACAAGAAACAGTGGATAAGATAGAGATAGTTAAAAAGAATTTGAAAGTAGCACAGATGACAAAAGAGTTATGCTTTGATTTGCATCGAAGGGAAATAGAATATATTGTGGGTGATAAAGTTTTCTTACGGGTATCACCATGGAAAGGAATATTAAGGTTTGGTAAACAAGGGAAATTGAGTCCGAGGTATGTAGGACCTTATGAAATTATTGAAAGAGTTGGACCATTGGCTTATAGGTTAGCATTACCTACAGAGTTGTTTTCTATTCATGATGTTTTTCACGTTTCTATGTTGAGGCGATATAGATCAGATCCTAGTTATATCATTCCAGAGCCAGAGATAGAAATCACAGAAAAGTTGACATATGTGGAAGAGCCGAGTAGAAATTCTTGATCGAAGGGTTAAGAAATTGAGAAAGAAAGACATTCCTATGGTCAAAATTAAGTGGAGTCATCATTCACCAAGAGAAGCAACTTGGGAAGTAGAAGAGCATATGAGACAGAAGTATCCGCATATATTCCATTGCAATGTTGGTGAGTTGTTAAAATTTCGGGGACGAAATTTCTTAAGGAAGGAGAGTTATAGCATTTTCTCATCATCCATGTTATGTGCATTTACATTTAATCATTGGGCATATGATGGTATATCAATGATATTTTTATTTTATGAGAACATATATATATTAATTATAAGTAGAGAATAAGAAGCATGATATTAGATTATTAATTTAGATAAGTTGATTAAGTACTTGGGTTATGTGTATTAAGCCTTAAGACTTAATTGAACCAATAGTTGAAGGTTGGGTAAATAGATTGGACTTAAAAGATACAATTAAAAGTTAGTACCTATATATGGTTAGTAAGAATTAATTTAAGGTGATAAAAATAGTTTAGTAGGTGGTGGCATTAAGAGAGGAATATTGGAAATTGGAACCATGAGCAAGCTCATTTTACCTCTTCATTTCTCTAAAATTCGTTCATGGCCAAAAATACAAAATTTGGAATAAGAGAGAGGAGTGGAATACCTAGAAAAACTTAAGATTAAGATAGGATTTTGCCAACTATTGAAGGAGCCAAGCTAAAGCTAAAGGATTTAAGTATATTAGCAACCCAAAAGCTGAAATTGGTAAGTTGTTACTTGAGTGTTATTAATTTGTCATTAGGGTTCTTGATTACAAATTGGAAAAACTTCATTTGATGCTCTCATTGATTAATTAAAGGTCTGATTATCATGAATTAGTAGAGTATTGAATGATTGCATAAAGATTAAGCTTGATTTAAGTTTAAGTATGTTAAGATAGAAAACTGTCAAAATTCCAGCAACCTTGATGTTCTGTATTTTAGGCATAACATGGGTTATATAAGTCCAAATTAAGCTTAATTGGTGTCTATGGAAATTTTAAACAGTCCTCTATAACTTTGTAGTTTTGTGATTTTGCTATTTGTTCCGTTTTGGTTGCTTAAATTGAGCAAACAGATTGCTGCTCAGATACAACTAGCTGTATGACCCTTGCTCAGTAATTTGAAAATAATTAAATCTATAGAAGTCAGAATTGAGTAATTCTTCTTGGAGATGAAACTAGACGCATAAATGGATATGTCTATTTAATATGAGATTTTTGTATTAAGCAAATTTTGCCCAGCAATAAATATACCTTGGTACTAAATTCTGTCTAGAAAACAGAAATGTTGGAGATTAGTTTTATGTAATTTATTGATGTTAGTTTGAGTTAAATTGGTATTTAACTAGATGGAAAATGTTTATAGGATATTAAAACAGTAATTGAGAGTCTTAGAGGAAGAGTTAGACCTATGAATTAGAGAGGGGATGATCTTGTAATGTAATAGAACTCGCATTTACATGAATATTTGTAATATGCATGAAATGTGAATTGATGAATGTGTTGACAGGTACTCAAAGGCCTGGAAAGGAAGTTGTGGAGAAAGGAGGTTCTTATATGCTAAAGGAATAAGTATATTTTGAGTAAGTAAATAGTTAATATTTGCTATGTTCATATATTTAATCAAATGTTCCGCAAATGGTTGCGTTTGCTTAATATTGTTTATGTTTGAATGACTGAGATGGAAATGATTGGTGTTGAGTGGAACAATTGTTATTGCTGAAATATGATATAAGTGAAATGATTGAATTGTGATGTTAAGTGCATATGTGCATGTGAATGGTGGATTCCCCTGTGAAAAAAAAATATATATATAAAGCCTTGAGAGGCTAAAGCCTAGAGAGGCTATAAAAGTGTATAATGTGAGATGAGGCGGAGCGTACTTACGTGTGTGATATGTGAGGATGAGGCGGAGCAGCACATTAAAGGGGATCCACAAGCCGTGAGAACTAACCATAATTGTTGAATTGTATTTCTTCTATGATGGTTGTAATGAATTCAGTAGAATGGTATGACTTTATACCTAAACTATGAATATCATGGAAAGTTATGTGATTGGGTGGAAATTGTATTAAGTGTATGTGATATAGATTATGTTGATTATTTATTTCATTTGGAGGCTCACCCTCTCCAAAATTTTTCTTTTCAGGTTTGTAAATAGTAGTGCATCCGTTGGTTGTATGTGAAGTCTAGCTTTTAGCGATTCTGTCAAGTTGGGCCGGTTTGTGAAGTCTCCTCCCGATGCATTTTTGTATGCGAGTTATGTGATATATATGGAAGTATGCCTTATAAGGCATAAGAAGATGTTTGTAATACTTGTTAAATGATGTTTAAGTATAATCATAAGTTTATATGTTAATAACCTTGTGTCTGGATTCTTAACAACCTACATATTGACCTATCTACCTGTAGTATATATTCTACGACGCTTGTATACTTCCTGGCTAATGTTTATTGGTTAGCATGTGATAGGGGTGTTACACTTAAAGCGTTACCTTAAGAAAATCTATCATAAGGATCCTTCCAAACATCCATTGCATTGTCAATCCACAAGATACTTTGTGCAATTGATGGAGATAAAGATCTCAAGATCCAAGAAAGCACCATTGTATTGCAACATTCCCAAACTAGAAAAATTGGATCTTCTTTAGCTGGAACCAGTATGCTACCATTTACAAACTTCAATTTATTCTACGTTGAGAGACACATTCTCATGGAACGATACCAAGAATGATAATTCTGTCCATTCATTAATGGTGAGACTAAGATTAATGATGGATTTTCACTTGGATGCAAGTAATAAGGGTTGGACGGATTTTCTGATTCCAAGTTTGAACACGACATGTTTATAGAAAAAATTAGGGTTTTAAGAAGAATTTTTGAAAGAAATCAAGATCATAATATCAAATGTGTAAAAATTGATAAGAAATCAGTAATAATGAATCAAAAGAACAATAAATTTTGCTGAGATTTTTCAGAGTTCTGCTCTGATACCATATCACGATTTGAAGAGTAGATTAGAGAGTAGATTGAAGAAGAAGATTGCAGAGAAAATGATAGTAGTTCATAGAGGAAACAGATTGAGAAAATTCTCATTAACCTTCATCTATTACAGGTGATTCTTTTAATACAAAGGAATTGGACACTTGTCACTTTCTTATTGAGCTAAGCTTCTAACTGTAATAATCTAAAGGAAAAAACGTTACCTTTTCTGTTTAAAGACTAACCGTAGTCTAATAGAAATGTAACAAACTAACAGTAGGCTAACAGAAATGTAACAAACCTTCTTCAATAAATATCTTTAATATATATAGTGAGTGTAAATGAAATGGATATCACATTTGAGATAAAAGTATAAGAGAAAAAACTATAGTATATTAGAACTATAACTAACATGATAATTGGATTTGTTTATGAATGGAGTGATACAATCATCAATATGAAAATTGAAAGTAAGGAATGAAAATGTTATGTAACACGATAATCATGTTATTAGGGCAAACTAATCATAAGTTTTTCCTGATTTTCTAAGTGGAAATTAACTTAACTTAATTTCGTAGATAGACATTATAATCATTTGTACCAAATCTTGCAAAAAACATGTAAAAGTAGAAAAATTCTACGGAATTTATCAAAGAATTTTTCGAGAAGGCAGTTACTACAAAAAGGACGATTTTGGTAAGCTCAAAAAAATTGTTTCATGGAGAATTTGGAATTTGGAATTCGTATTTGGTATTTTGGTCATTGGTCCAGATTTGGTAAAGCAAAATATCAAATGTAGATGAACCAATGTTGGAATTGATATAATCTTTAACTCCCAAGAAATCCCAATTTTATTTATTGCACTAAAGGGTGTTTGTCATTCAATAATGTTATTCGTGATTAATAAATTTAAGGAAAATTGTAAGATAGCAAAACCTACCCTTGATTAAAAAAGGTTTTTGTTGCCTCTCCTCTCCCTTTATTTTCTTTTAATGTTATGATAATGGAATTCCTGAACTTTACCTTTTTTTAGCTGAGATTATTTTTTTCTATATTAATCAGCAATAAAACTCTCATACTTAGAAAGTTTTAAGCTTTCTAGTCCTATTTATAACCTGTCTCCTTGACAGTATCAATCTCAACTTTGACAGAAAAAAAACAAGCTTAGCCATGAGAACGGTACACCAAAAAACTTGTATCTTCTTGCCTGAATATTGTTGCCAATTACTTGTGATGTTCTTTTTCTTGGTAATTTGATGTTTTATATGTGTGTGTCTGTATGTTCCAGAAGAGAAAGAATCAGAAAAATGGTGGGCGGAATCAAGGTGATGGAGGGCAGAAGGTGGAAGAAAAGAATAACAGTGGGAATAGAGAGGTTGGGCTAAAAGCTTACATGGTAATGTAAATGTTTACTTGATTATGTTTTAGGTGTTGAAGAGATTGTAATTGAAAATGCAAATCAGAAAGTAATTGTGTAGGGGAAAAATGTGGATCCAGTGAAGGTCTTAGGGAGACTTCAGAAGAAGTATAGCAGGAATGTAGAATTGATTTCTCCTAAACCAAAAAAACAGAAGATAAACAGGAAAATCATAGAACTCAAGATGTACATGCATTGTGAAGGATGTGCACACGATATCAAGAGAAGCACAGGGAGGATGGAAGGTAAATAAATTTCCTTATTCATTTTTACACTTGTTCTTAATAAATTTATGCCACTAATTTCAGTCATTTATTTTTAATTATTTACAATTCAGGAATTATGTCTGTAGAACCAGACATGGAAAAATCAATAGCGGTTATAAAGGGGTTGTTTGATCCGCCAAATTAGCACAAAAAGATTAGTAGGAGACTGGGGAAGCATGTAGAGATTGTGAACCAAGGATCCCAAGAGAAAGGGAAAGAGAACAAAAATTATCAAAATAAGAGGAGGAAATTACAGTTTATCCCCCTCAATATCATCGTATCCTTCTGTAGTTTTAAATGATAAGAATGTATTTTCTTGTTCAATTATGTAATGCATATAATAATAATATTAATAAAATTAAATATATATTTTATGTTTCTATACTTATATCGATTAGTCAGTTTAACACTTTAATTTTCAATTTAATTTAACCGATATTTTAATTTTATTATTTTTATAATATTTAAACACGTTTGTACTGTACATATGGATATATTGGAGGAAGACACATGTCAAAAAGTATTAAATATTATAGAAAAATAAATAAATTTAGATGTTTATTAGATTAAATTAAAAATTAAAGGACTAAATTGATTAAATGACTAAAATTTATGAGCATAAAAATACATTTGGCCTATTAATAAGGAATAAAGTTTTTGAAGGAATCATGAGTACGCTTTTTTTCAAATTTTAATTATTTTTCATTTGTAATTATAATATATGGCAATATGATGTTATATTGTCCACAATAAATTAAAGTCTAAAGAAGGAAGACACATAAAAACAATGATGTGATTTTCTTTTTCATTGGTGGTCAATTAGGCCACATAACTTTGATGGGTCATGGCCTGTGGTTCATTGATCCATCAAAAGATGAGGCTCCCATATTTCTCAGGTTCATGATAATTGCTAATATTTATAATGTCTTTTTCAAGCTTTTGCTTCTTCTTTTTAGCCATAACTTTGGTTTCATTTGATCACCAAAAGATCCACATTCTTTAAACATGAAGAGAAACTTTGACATGATGTTTGAGAAGTGATTTTAATCTCTGGATTTCTCTTTATAAATTTGTTAATATTAGCATACTGTACTTATAAGCAAGTAAATTAAAAGAATTTAACATTTTTACAATGAAAGATTTATATTTTTTTGAAGAAATAAATAATTTTTTTTTAAACTTTTCGTTTATGTAAATAAAGTCTTACATTTTGTTTACGTTAGGTCATAATTAACACCTCTTATCTTATTGTATTGGAGATTAATGCTGATACAGGTAACAAATTAAATGTAAAATGACATATGTCTAAAGCAATAATTAGATATTTAAATAATTATTTATAAGTTATAGACGTTCTATTTCTTTTTCTTAATTCTATTTTTACTTATTAATTTCATCACATTTTATTTTATATTTTCTTTATTACATACTAGCTGTCTTTTTTAAATAATTTTTTTAATTATTTATTACTTTTATATATCAAATACAAACATTAATTTTTTACTTTTTTATAATTAAATTTATTAAATATTTTTTAATTTAAATGAAACTATTAAAAAATAATAATTAACACAGAAAAAAAAAGTAATTAGTTTAAAAAAAATATTTGACATCTCTTACATAATAATAATAATAATAATAATAATAATAATGGTTATTCAAGAAATAAAAGAAAGGATAGAGCCGTTAAGATGTTTAAATATCAGTTTACATATGCAAACAAACTCCTGCCACGTCATTTTATATGACCGTTACTCCGATCCGATAGAGAGTTACTAAATAGTAAGTAACGCCGACCAGTAGCCACACGAGCGAGGGAGCACGCGGGCACAACAAGACCCTCTTACATTTGACTAAACTCTTATTGGACCACGCTAACACAACAAAGCTCCACAACCTTGCTGACATGTCGATCTCCTATTGGTTGTTTCTATATAATAACTTGCCAAGTAAAAACATACTAGGCAAATATGTCATTGCTGCCAACTAACACCAACGTCTAGTTGCGAATTATAAATTATATACAGATATCTCTGGGTCAGGTTCAGCATTTCATGGTCCACCGGCTTACGTTAGCATCTCTCCTTGAGACTCTAAAATCATCCGGATTTCGCCACGTGCCATTCATTTCTCTCCCGCCTTCTAAATCTACCCGTTAACCCTAATCTCCCTCTCTCTCTCTCTCTCTGTCTCTCTGCAACTCTTCTTCCATTGAAGAAGAGAAAAAATCAAGAGAATTTGTCTAAATATAATTCTTAGTATATACAGAAATAGAGGGTAAAAATGGGGAAATTGCTTTGTGATTCAACGGCAGTAGTTGCAGAAACGGCATTTCAACCTCCTTCACCGTCGCCGTCGCCGGCGCTGGCGGAACTCCATTGGAGAGATTCCACTAATGATGCTTCTATCGAATACCAGACAGCGTGGGACGATGTGAATGGCTTAGAAGATCAACAAAAACGGCATTTACAAAAGCTCCACGCGAAAGGCGTGCTTTGGAAGCATCCGAACGATAAAGACTCTCCAAGATCGGTGGTTTTTCGTCTATCTCACGGGGGAGAGGTGTCAGCAGATGGAAACTGCCTGTTCACGGCATCACAGAAAGCGATGATGGCGCGTGAGATCGACGCGCGAGAGCTGAGGAGACGGACGGTACGGCGGTTCACTGAGGATTACGGATCTGCGAATGAGAAAGAGAAAGAAACGATAGACGAAGCTATAAAGCATATGTACTCACCAGATCTGAAAAATGGCTGGGGTATTCACGTTGTCCAAGAAGTCAAACTTTTAGCGAAGAAATCGGATCGCGTCGCCTTAGATGCCTCGATCGATGAGCTCGTGCAGATCGGCATGCAAAGGTAAAAGATTTATCAGATCTTTGAAAAAGAAAAGGAAATATGAAAATTGGGTATTGTCTGTTAGTTAATTGTGACTTTTGCTGTGTTTGAAGAGAACTAGCGGCGGAATCTATATATAAAGAGAGGTGTATAGGAGTGAATGATGGAATAAGTTGGGCGAAATATATGGCGACTTGTGGGTCACCAGAGGACGACGAGTATGATATAATTACTTTGCAATATACAGAGGAGGGTTTGTTATCTGTTGATGAGAATAGACAAGGTCATGCTGCTGCTTTTGGTGATGATATTGCTATTGAATGTCTTGCTACTGAGTTTAAGCGTGAGATTTTTGTGGTAAGTTGGATTATTTTGCAAGTCCTTTTTTTCTTTTTCTTGAATCTTTTTTGCATTTCACTGGTGCATGAGATTATATTAGAACCCCATTTGAGAAGTTGGTCCGGAGTTGTCATTGGTCAGTCAGTATGGTTTTCCTAATTGGAGTAGCGCTTCTTTGGTTCTAATAGTGTCATCTTGTATGTTGATTGATTTCTTTTTTGCGTTCTTGTTTGTCTTGTTATTGACCTCCAATGCTTCACTTTTATATTTAGTTGACTTTGATAGACCTGGAAAGTTTCAGCCTTTGCACTGTTATGGTGATATGATGTTTTAAAGATTTATCAGTTCTATGTGGTGACACTGACAGTTGCTCAATTGTTTTAAAGGTTCTAATTTAGTTTGCTTTTCGTTTGCCCCTAACATTTACAGGTGCAAGCACATGGATCTGATGCAATGGTTGATGAAGAAAATTGTGTTTTCTTCCTCCCGCATCGTCCAAGGAGTGAGATTTGTGAACTTCCTTTCTTTCTATTTATGAAAGGAACAGGTACATAGTCATTTTTAGTGTTTGCAGACTTAGCTTTAGTATTGTTTCAGTATGTCCAAATCTGTTTCTTTGAATTTTAGTTGCAACCGTGATATGACTGACATTCATGGATGTTACCACTCATTACGTGCAGGGTGGTGTGGTGCTGGAGCTGATCACTATGAGCCATTGATTGCCCATCCGTCTTCTTTTGTTTCGAATGAGAAGGTTGCATTAGTACTTTGAGGACAAGCATAGTCTAGTAGTTTTATTGCAGCTTAGAGGTTGGACAGAGATAATTTTAAATTTTTTTTTTCTCTCCAAATGAATTGATATTTTGATATTCAATATCATGAGCCTGATTCTTTTACAGATCAGAAAAGGGCGGATAATTTTTTTTTTTTTGGGTCGAGGTCATGTAGAATTGATCTTTTTGACTCTAGGTTGTAGGTTTGCTGCCTGCAATTGAGCAAGTCTTTGTAGTATTGAGATAGTGGTTTTGCCGGCTTTTGTTATTGTTGTCGTTGAGTTTTCAGAGGGTGCTTTCGAGTCGTTTAGGGGTACTATTCTGTCCAAGCTGGGATAGTACCATTCTGTTGTATCTTGATCTGGAATTACTCCATTCAATGTTATATTCTAGAAATGATTTTTACCCCTGTTGGTTTTGTTGTGTAATCTGTATCAGAAAATCTTTGTTTGGATCTCATCAATTCTAACTTTTCCTCTATTTAAAAGAAAAGAAAATATGTGTATGGTGTGGACTGAAGATGGTCTTAAAATCAAAGAAGCCAACACCAATTTAATACACTGCGCTAATTCAATGATTGGGACAATGAGCGCACCAAATTACATAGAGAACTCCTCGCGCAAAGCAAATTACTGAATGATACGTGGCAATTTATTTATATTGATAATTTGTTAGATTTAATTTTTTTTAACATGTTTTTATTTTTTTTTCATATAGAATTCTTATTTTAATTTATATATTTATTTTGATACATGATATTCAAATTTAATAATAAACTAGCCCTATATCCGTTATACGGCTGATATTATTATTTCGATTATAAAATTAAGTTGAGAGATATAATTTAATAAATTTTTTAATATTTGCTATTAATAATATTTTAAAAAATAATAGCTAATTAATTATTTTTAAATATTATTTTTAATTTTTTAAGATTTTAAAATTTTATTAGTGTAATAATATTAAAATTATCTTAAAAATATTTATTAATTAGTTTTAATATTATATGAATTAATACTATCAAATTGATTGATATTACTATTTTTTAAAAGTAAAGTTTTATTGTATAATTAAAAAATTAACTTATAATTGAATATAATATTAAAAATAGAAGTTAAGATATTATTTTTTAGAATTAGAAGTGTTATCTAATTAGAAAACTAATTTATTAGTCAATAAAATATTAAAATATGATTAATATACTATTTTTTAAGATAAAATTAATATCATTGTCTGATTAGGAAACTATTTATTAGTTAATACAATATTAATATAATTAATATATTATTTTTTAGAATTAGAGTCGATTATTTAGTGAGGAATATAACTTATTAATCAATACATTGATAGAAAAACTATAAAATTACATAAGTTTGAATCACATGTGTTAAAAATAAGTACACATATAAAAATAAATAAGTATGAATGTTAAAATAAAAATCCTATGTATCAAAAATTAAGACACATGTCAAAGAGATTTTAAGTCTCAGAAATTTATATATATATATATATATATATATATATATATATATATATATATTAGTTTTCTAAATTTTAACTAAATTAATGAAATTGATGGCAACAATGTTAATAATCGTTTTATAAAGTCGATAGTTAGAGACAATAATTGTTAATTTTGATTTTTTGATAAAATATAAAAATATAAAAATTTAAATTTAAATCTTATATTAAATATTGAAATTAATATTTTTAAATTTTATTTTATTTAACTAATTTAAATAATAAGTATTGAGAAACATGGATAATTTTTTGAGGAGGAAGTTAGTAACGATTTTAATTACTTAACTATGTGTTAAAAAAGAATGTACCTTCAGAATTTTGTAGCATAACGCGCATATTTCAGGCTAGTTGGCACAAAATTCATTTATCGGCTAATAAGGTTAATGTGGAAGGCAGATATTTCTCTGAAAGCTTCCAAAATTTCTAGTCCTAAATTTGCCCTAAAATATTCATTGGTCAACTTCTAATGGCTGTTGAACGCAACCGTCCAAGTTCTTAAAGTCTGAAAAAAGAGGCAATCCTTCTCTGTCTGGCCATTCCTGCCTTTGTCTTTGTAGAGGCTCCAACAGAAACAAAGGATACAAAAGAAGTTGATGGGGATTTGCTGGAGTCATTCAGCTCATAACCCAACCTCAGATCAGACAAACATCGATCGTGTTACTGCAGGTACATCACGATCATCTGTAACCTCTCCTTGCTTTATCTAATTTAAACTTTGCACATGATTAACTGATTGGCACTTGCATAGTTTCTGTTAACACATATTTCTGGCTTTACAAAAGCCTTGATCTTTTCTAGCTCAGCCTTCCTTTTTACAGTTTAAACTTCAGCTTTTTGTATCTGTATCAGGTGATACATCTTTTGTAGATGACAGTGTCTCTGGTTACTCTGCGACAAGCACCAACCTGATGACATGGGTATCTCAATCAAGCACTAGCTTTACGACCATATGGGGCGGAAACGTTAGTAATGCAATGGACGGTTTTACTAATGGACAATTTGTTACTAACCCAAATTTGAGAGCTTTTAGTTTTGCACAAATGAAGGCTGCAACTCATAATTTTAGACGTGATATGGTGGTGGGAAAAGGAGGTTTTGGAAATGTCTACAAGGGTTGGCTTAAGGAGAAGGTGCCGCCAGGGGGAATAAGGAAGACAGCTTTTGCTATCAAGGCGCTCAATCCCACGAGCACTCAAGGAGTTCAGGAATGGTTGGTATGTGTTCACAAATCTGAAATGCCATGTTTACTTTGCCTGCTTCTTACAATTTAAGATTGTGAATTTCGAACACTGGAGCAAAGAATGTCATAGTAATCGGCGTTAATATAATTAGTTCTTACCATTAAGCTTAATTAGTTGAGTAATTGGTAATTTAGACATAGTTCTTTGTTTTCAAGTGATATATTTATATATGCTTATTCAGAAAACCATATGTTTGTTTAGGCAGAGGTCAATTTTTTAGGAAGCTTATCTCATCCGAACCTTGTAAAGCTATTGGGATACTGCTCAGATGGGGGTACTTATTTCCTTGCCTATGAGTTCATGAAAAATGGAAGCCTAAACCGCCATCTATTCGGAAGTAAGTGCCATTTTAACATTTTTAATTATAGCTTCTACACCACTACGCAAGAATTGCATGCATACAGAATTCTTGCCCTTTTAATTCCTATATGTTATCTATTTGTGAAGAGCGCTCAGTTCGGCCACTTTCTTGGGATACAAGGCTGAAGATTGCCATAGGAACGGCTCAAGGGCTGTATTACTTGCATACATTGGAGAAGCCAGTAATTTACAGAGATTTCAAGTCCTCCAATATATTGCTTGATGAGGTAACTTCTACCATTTGTTTCTTTTACTGCATAGAAACATTAGATTAATAATGCTAATGTGCCACCAAAGGTTACATTCTGTATTCCTTGCCAATGTGCCACCAAAGGTTACATTCTGTATTCCTTGCCAATGTGCCACCAAAGGTTACATTCTGTATTCCTTGCCAATTTCATACATTTTGCGGTGTGATGGGTGGTGGACTTAAGTCGTTGAAGACTGTATTGAAAAGAATTTCTCTTAGCCTTTGGAAAATGCTATTGAAGGATTCAACAAAAGTTAATTCTTTCAGATTTTGGTTTAAATTCAGTTATATAACTCGAAGATATCAGACTTTGGCCTAGCATATGTTGCTCCTTTAATTGCTGATTCGCATGTCACTACGCGTGTAATGGGGACATTTGGTTATATGGATCCAGAGTATATAGCAACTGGTAAGAGCTTTGATCTGGATGTCTGAAACATCAAACTGGTTTTATTTAGTATATTGGAGGAACTTTTAACCGACTTGAGAACTGATTACATGGTTTTGTGGTAATATTGATCAGGTCATTTGTATGTAAAGAGTGATGTATACAGTTTTGGCGTGGTTTTGGTGGAGATGCTAACAGGCTTACGTGCAATTGATAAGAAACGTCCGACTGAGCAACGTGTTCTTGTGGATTGGATTAAACCACATTTGGTAAGTAGGATAAAGTTGAGAAACATAATGGACTCAAAGTTGGATGGAAGATATCCTCTGAAAGACGCCTTGAAAATAGCTCATCTTGCTTTTAGATGTCTTCAACATAATCCCCAACTTCGGCCATCAATGAAAGAAGTTGCTGAAACACTTGAACAGATTGAAGCTGCTAGTGTAAGAATGGCGGGATGGAATATTCAATCAGCAGAACAACATAAGTAGTTGTCTTTGATATCATCATCATAAGTAACAAGGTAGAATTGGTTTATTAGCATATTGCACTTAAACAAAATGTTATTAGCTTTCATGAAGATTTGATTTTAAGAGGAATTGATATGCAGAAGTTGCTCGTGGCTCAAACTGATGAAGGATTGGTCTATAGCTGTTCATGAAGGAGCCTACATTGCAGATGCAGAAGAAAAAGCATAGGGAGTGGAGATGGATGGCGTAGGCAGTCCTAAGTCCTAACCAGCAAAGCCACATCTTTCTGAATGTGTGCCCATGATTTGCTGCAGCAATAGATTAGTTTTCTCTAGTCCTGTTGGGTAGGGCATGCTATAATAATGTTCTGCTTTTTGTTGAGTGTGTAGTCTTGCTATTTATCAACAGATATCACATCCTAACCTATAAGCATGCCTTTCCGTTGTGTACACCTATCTAGAGTTAATTTAGAGCATGTTGGTCACGACCTTTACGGGTATCAAAACACTATCTCAAGAGTTTTAATGCAGCTGTAAGTTATGCATGCAGTCGGGCTCTGAGCTACTAATCTAAGGGTGAATTTGAATGAATATCTTAGTGAAAGCAATACTTTTCGTTTGTCACCATCTCCTTTTAGGGTCCTTCTTTGAAGCTTCATTAATTTCTAAATACAGCCTCCCTCAGTCTTTATGTGGTAATTTTGCAGGATTCTTTCACAAAGAATCTAAGAAATTTCCATCTTTCAAAAGGAAATACGTAACTATTCGTTGAACCCATCAATAAGAAATGGCCAACTAGCACTTGTATGGTTACACCGTCCAAATCCACTGGTTAACACACATGAATTATAGTTTCTGCTTCTCTACCACTATTAGTTTCTCCTCAAGAGTTATTTAATTAAACTAAATTGGTTATTTAATTAGGTATTAAAGTAGTGGAGGATACGAAAGCCCACATTTTATAGTAAACAACACAAGTTATAGTCAAATTTGAAATTATTATTGACGATGACCTTGATGTCATTATTTATGGGGTGCAAGCTACTTTTATTGGCTTTTCTTTTCTGTTTATTATGGCTGTATGGCTTTTTATAATTTTATTTTCATATCTTTTATATTTTTTTTTAGCTTAAAATTTAGTTGAATACTAAGGTATCATAATTTAGTGTTTTTCAATATTTTGTATTTAATTTAAAAAAATTATAAAATTTAAATTAAATTTATATATATATAATATGTAATATTTATATAATTACATACTAAAACATTTTAGTGTAAATTTCTTTAAAATAATTTGTTTAGGTAAATTAATTTAAATTTTATAAATTTTTATTCTTTAAACACATAAAATTATTAAAAGTCACTGTAAATTACGACATTTTAAAATTCACCTCTTGCTTCTCCAAAAGTAAAGGCTAAAAAGGTTAAAATAGTAAAAGATAAAAACATTTAAATTTAAAATTCTTAGAAGCAGTTGTTTCACATGCAATAATGCCAAACTGGCCATTAATCTCCATTGAAATGCATATGGAGCTTCAATTATAGAGGGAAAAAGCAGGAGGAAAAAAATAAAAATAAAAATAAAACCCTAAAGGAAAAGCATGGAAGTTCTTTAGTTAGGCATATTTTCTTGAGAAAACTCCAAATAATTCCAAAGCATGAAAAGCAAGAAGAATACATGCGGCCTTTTCTTTTTCTACTGTTACCTTTTCGTTCCCCTTCTCTCTGTTTTTTCTTTCCCCTGTTAAGTAACAAAACAAAGAGTGAAACTGATTACATAAGCATATACATATGAAATGCATAATCAAATTAGCATGTTGAAATTGTTTGCTAATATGTTTTATAGACACCTTTTTAAAAAGAAGATGCAGAATTATATGTGTTGGAAAGAAGCAAACAAAATGAAATTTAAAATATATATACATACATAACACTATACAATTAATATGGTAAAATCAGACTTTGATCATGTGACCAAAAAGTTTAAACTTGTGTTGCTAACTATATACATTAGACTTAGTTTGGTACAGCTTTTCCCAACCAGGGTTATTATTATTATTATTATTTTATATTCCTTTTAGAAGCTTTTTCAAAATTACGCTTTAGAAAAAACAATTAAAAGATCAAAATCAAAATCAAAAGTGATTTCCAAAAAGTTGTTTTAAATTGGCACTTAAATGTATACTCTCTTTCATTAGTATTTGTATAACATGATAATGTCTGCTTTTACATATGATGTATGCTTGAATCCTGAAACCATGGGTCTTCACAAGTTTCTCTGATGCTAATATGTATGTGCTTATAATAGCAAGTGAAACTCCAAAGGAAAAATTTAATCAAAACCATCAACTTGAATAGTGGAAAAGCAAAATGGAGGCTAAAAACAAAAGCACCCAAAATCAAAACACACATTCTCAACCTGCCAAAGCTTTTCTTTTCTTTTGTTTGAGAAAATAATTATAAATTCAAAAGAGGAGCCTACTATACAAAAACAATAATAAAAAGTAGCATCCCTTGAATCCCACAAAAATATCCTCCACCACCTCTCCTTTCTCCCCCACTATATAAGTCATTGTTTTCACTGCCCCTTTTCCACACAATTCTGAATCCTCAATGAGACTTTGTAACTAAGAAAAGCACCTGCAAAACTCCCTCCAAATTAGAAAAGCCCTAAAATATTTTCTTCAACTTCAGAAAATAATGGATATACTAAGCAAGGCTAAGAATATTCAAGCCATGAATAGTTACAAGACTCAGTTTCTTCACAATCTCATCATTCATTTACTTTCAGTTATTGCATTGACATGTAGTGTATTTTGTTTCTACCCTTATTGGTTTCCCTCCTTGTATTCCTCCATCAAGGAATTTCAATTTCTTTCCCTTCCAAATACTTGCACTTCCATTTTTAGTCCTAAGTGCTTGTTTGTAGTGGTTAATATCATTGTTGTCTTTCTGGTTGGAGAATCAAAACTTGTTGGCTCACACTCATCATCTCCAACAAACAAAATCTACGATGAGTATGTTCAAAGAAGTAGAAGCCTTAAAGGAATCTCAACTCTTCTTCAAGAAAAGGCAGTGCAAAGCAAATTGGACCTGAATCTTGATGAAGACAAAAGGGTTTGTACTATTGTTCAAGAAGAAGAAGAAGTGAAAGAGGAGGTCAAAGAAGTCATCGATGGATCATCATTAATAGAGGAAGAGGAAAAGGAAGAATTTCAGGAAGCTCAAGAAGAAGCTGAAGTACCTGAGGAAGATCAAGATCAAGAAGCTGGTGTTAAATTAGGAAATCAAGCTCAAGATCAAGAAGCTGAAGTTAAAGAAATTGAAGTTGCATTAACAGAAGAGGATAAAGATCAGAAGGAAAAAGGTAGTGAAGAAGAGACTGACTGGCCAGCTGAGGAACTAAACAGAAGAGTGGAAGAGTTCATTGCTAGGGTTAACAGACAAAGGTGGCTTGAAGAAGCAAGGTTGTTAGAATCAAGGTTATTAGTCTGCTGTTCTGCTTGATTAATTAATTGTATCATAATATCATTAATTAAATTAGGGGCAAATAAGTCATGGAATTAATATTATATCTGCTTAAGCCATTGCTGGTTATTGTTATTTTCATGATAAATCTAGCAATTCTTCCTATATATATATATATATATATATATATTCTCTGTGTGTCTTAATTCAAAAAGAAATGTTATTCATAAATATGGCTTTATATGCATGTACATGTTAATCTAACCATAGAGGTGACTTTACATGTACATCTTAGAATTAGAAAAAAAACAAAACAAAAAACAATTAATACAACGTGAATTACACAATTCTATCATTTGCAAAGATGGCACTAAATACTGTAAAATATATGACAAGTCTGTTTTGTCCCAGGAGTCCCCAATTGAGCTTGATATCAAATGGGGAAAATTTAATTAGCACTTCTTGACAAGAAAAGTAAAAACTGATAAAAGAAATATGATCAGAAACATGGGAAGTTCTCTGACAAAATCAAACTCTATTGCCAATGAATTATCAATTTCAGTCCTAAAAATCTAAATGTTTCAGTAACAAAATTTTATTTTCTCATATTTTAAAATTTGCAATTGATTTGACATGTCACGTGACACTTGACACTGATATCGTGTATAATTTAAATTATTATATTTATTAAATTTAATCACAACCATTGGATTTAAAACATACTAATAAAATTATAAATTAGATTACATGCAATATAAATCTAAAATTACAAGTTTTAAAGAAAAATAATAATCAAAGAATTGCAAAATTAACTTTTCCAAGGTGAAAACTCAGGCGGTAAGTTTGCAAAGCATCCTCCAATTAATATAAGTTTGATTAGGAGAGTGGAAGAACATGCACACGAGTATTAGTAATCAACATTCTTCTGTTAAAGAGAACTAAGTGTTATGAAGATATTGGAGTGGTTAATTTTTGCATACAAAATGGACCGACCGCGGAAGGCTAAGAATAAATAAAACTGCATTCAACACCTATTTTCCTCTTTGAGGCGGTGGATTTGAAATGCCAAGGGAATATGCATCCATTGTTGTGACTTTTGACCCCTTTCCATTCCATAAATACAAACGGCTCATATCATATTCTTTCCTTAGCATCTAAGGGTTCGGTAAGGATACTATAAATAAGGAAATTACAAGATTGGTTGGTAGTTCGATATTAGATTCCCATGGCCTTCTTTCTTCTCTTTATCTGTCCTCGTACCTAACATCTATGCATGCATGTAGGGCTGTCCACGGTTTATGGTTCAATAAAAGTTGGAATTGGACCAGAATCGCCTTTTGGACGATCCAGGACCGGTTTAAGTTTATAATTTTGATTCAGTCGGTTTAGACAGATTAAATTTATTTTGAAAAAATGACTTAATTTAATTTTTTTTATAATAAATTAAAATAGTTACTTATTTTTTTTGAGATTTAGAGGGATCAAAATCCACGTAGTTCTCTTATCTATTTTTAAAATATTTAAAATTAAATTAAATTAAATTAAATTAAATTTTATTTTATTTTAAAATTAGTGATTCCGAATCGAAACCGTCGATGCCGGTTCCCAACCGCCCCATGACCAAATCTACATGCATGCTCTATTTTTATGTATTTTATAATTATAAGATCTTTTTTTCGTATCTAACTTAGAAACTCTACCGAGTAAAAGATCATATTGATTATATTTATAAAATTTCATAACCAAATTTATAAAATCAAATTACTAGTTAGAAATTTTATCTTTCTAAGTTGATAAAAAAAATATAAGAGTCATTAATGGAAAAATAATATAATCCAAGGAGATTGATTTAGCAAAATACTACTCATAAATTATTTTAGGAGAAAATAATTTTTTTCTCATAATTACATGATCACTCTATCATCTTTTACCACATAAACTTAACCAAGGATGTACGAAAATCTTTAAAAGGATACTGTTTTTCTTTTTGTCGGACACAATACTTTTTAAAATTTTATAGAAATATCTTGAAAACTTTTTTAAAAAATTTCCTATTCCTTACATTTGGAGAGATTTATCAAAAACCTTTTGATACATTTTCTTCCCATTCATATATATATATATTAATTTTTGAGATTTAAATTATATACTAATAAATTAATTTTTTAATTATATAATAAATTATTAATCCTAAATAATAGTAATATCAATTATATTGATATTATTAATTTATATAAAACTAAAATTAGTTAATAGATATTAAAAATTATTTTTATATTATTAAATTAATAAAATTAAAAAAATTAAAAAATATATATTTAAAAATAGTTAGTTTGTAAATAATTCTTTTTATTAAATTATATCTATCAACTTAATTTTATAATTGAAATATAACAGCCGTGCAATATACGGATAAATAAAAAAATTATTTAATTTTTCTACTCAAAAAAGGATTCTCTCTTAGTTAATTAGTAATTTATTTTTACATTTTAAACCTTTTGCAATATATATTCAAGATTGAACAATAGATAGGAGTTAACTTTTATTAGTTATTTTGAATTAAACTTGCAACTTTATAGTTTTGTAATCAACTTATAGCTTTAAAATTGACTTTATAATTTTGTAATTAACTTATAGTTTTAAAATTGACTCCATTACCAATCAAACGATATCCAATTAGAAAAGCAAAAGAAGGATTTATGATTTAAATTACCTGAGTTTCCCGAAGCAAATTATATGAGTTAGCTTCAAATTATCCAATACTATGTTCTTATAATAAGATTTGTGGACTTATAAATTTAGATTTTGTTTGTTTCCCAATCAGATAAACTTTTATGTACGATAATTTATTCATATGGTAGGGGAATGGGGCTCGAGAAAACCAGGTTTCAGGCACAAACAAGTGGTGGCAAAATGGGCTTCATGGGTAACACCTAAGCTTTTTTAGCTTTAGCCCATGT
The DNA here is from genome assembly GCF_019578655.1 of Ricinus communis. Taxonomy (NCBI): domain Eukaryota; kingdom Viridiplantae; phylum Streptophyta; class Magnoliopsida; order Malpighiales; family Euphorbiaceae; genus Ricinus; species Ricinus communis. Next base: position 28,636,686 of record NC_063262.1, read on the forward strand.
CAAATTTTCTGAGTTGATATGCAAAACCAATAAATTTATGATATTAAAATTTATAAGAATCTAAACTATTAATATATGACTTCTCAATATTTTATTTCAAAAGAGACCAAACTATGTTCTAATGTGTATTATGTTTTAATATATTAGAGTATGCCTGGTGAATGCACCAGACCCAACTTTTTGGCCTGATTCACAAAATAAATGGCTGTATAAATGTGATGAGAAATGGAAGAATATACAAAGGGAGTGACTGTTGAAGGAAACAAATAAAGAATTTAAAAAAGAAAGTAAGATTAAAAAAATAATATTAGTAGTGGCTGTTAATGAAAAGCCAAAGCCTGAAACACAATTGACTTCTACAAGCAACTTCTTTTTATTGTGTCTTTTGATGACTATAATAAGCTGCTCCTCTCCTTCTCTTCTTTTTTAATTTTTTTTTTCTTTTCATATTATTATTATTATTATTATTATTATTATTATTATTATTGTGTCTTGTCCTGGCCCTCCTTTAATAGTCCAATTTGCATACTTTTAAAAATAGAGAACATTACATTTTACATTATACACTTCACTGGTCATATGTAGGTGCCTTAATTTGACTGTCAAAATAATATTCTCAATGAATGTAGCAGTCTAACTTTGATTTTTATTACTAATCATTTAGTTAATTACCACACAGAAGATGAATATATTTCATTTAGCCATTCAGACCAAACAGTATTGGGATAAAATCATTTTTATTAATGTTAAGAATGATGGTGAAGAAAATTCAAAATCTCAGGATTAAAACTTTTGGATTTCTATAAATAAAATTATGGAATAAATAATTTTCTTTTAAAGCATCCAGAGAGCATCACCAACCTAACTGAAAATAAAAGAATCAAAATTTGATTCCGTTTTGGCTTCTGATATAAATATTTCTCCATTCTCCTCGCTCCAATAGACAGACAACTGTTATTGTTGGCAATTGCCAAAGACCAAACAACACAAAAAAGAGCAGCCTTTCGGAGATCTCAAGGGCCTTTACTATTACCTCTCTCGATATCTCCTAAGCTTTCTCTCTCTCTTTTAGCATTTCGTATACCTATCAGTAGATTTCTTAGGTTCATTAACCCAAAGAAAATAAATTTCTTAGATAGGAGTTTCTGAAGTTGAAATCTTTAACAAAAAAAAAAAAAAAAAAGTCTTGAAAGAAATGGCTACCCTTTCTTCAATACATTCCCGTTCTTATGCAAATTCAAATTCATATTCTTTATTTTCTTCTTCTTCATCTTCCATTAATGGGAAGCAATTTCAACGCCTGAATTGGATTGCGAATAAGTTCTTAACAGCTAAGGTTTCTTTACAAGCTCAAAAGAATTCTTACCCAGATGTGGTTCTCATGCAGGATGGTTAGTTTCTCTTGTTTTGAGTCGCACCCTTTCTTTTGCTATTAGTTTTATGGATGGGTTTGGTTTATTTTCTGTTTATTCGAACCAATTGTCAATTGGGTATCTTTTATGTGCTAATTGTGATAGGAATCATTATATGGTCCATGTGTATTTTGTGGCTGAGATGTGACAAGTTATCTGGTTCTTAGAAAATGAAACACCATAGGTTTCAGAAAAGCTGATATTCCATCAAGAGATTTTTCTTTTTGTTGTTTTGAGATATTTGCTTGATTGTATTTTTTCGTTGAAGGCCCTATCTTGTCTTTTATTCTTATTTGAATTGCAATCTGATATAGGTGCAGTGGCCACCCCAGTGAACCCAGTAGAAAATGATAGTTCATTTATGAAATTGAAGGATGGGTTGTTGTCTTCAATAACATCTTCAGAGGAATTAAAAGAAGAAGTTGGTTTTGATATTAATAAAGATGAGTCAACTGTCAGCATCACTGTTGTTGGAGCATCTGGAGACCTTGCCAAGAAAAAGATATTTCCTGCACTTTTTGCTCTTTATTATGAGGGTTGTCTCCCCAAGGTTTGATTGTGATTCTGCTCTTTACTTTATGACTTCAATGTTTAATCTCCAATATTTAAATCAGTTCCAAGTTGGTAATATTTCATATTGTCATTAATTCTATATCCTAATTGGTTTCAGCACTTCACTGTGTTTGGTTATGCTCGGAGTAAGATGACTGATGCTGAACTTAGAAACATGATTAGCAAGACTCTGACTTGCAGAATTGATAAGAGGTGATTTTGGCTCTATTGCTTTTACTGTTTTTGGTACTGCTCCAAAGCTAATATGTTATATATTTACATCTATTAGGAGGGAATTTACAGCATTACCTCTTTAAGTTTAACACATAAAAAAATTTTAACATTTATTATTTTTTAGTACCCCCATGAACTTATTTTGTACTCCCTGCAATTAAATTTCTGGCTCTGCCACTGATTATTGGTCTTGAAATTCTAAGTTGTTATGAAACATGATATGCTGCTTTTGGATTTTCAGGGAGAACTGTGGTGAAAAGATGGACGAGTTTCTTAATAGATGTTTCTACCATTCTGGTCAGTACGATTCTCAGGAACATTTTGCAGAACTAGACAAGAAGCTGAAAGAACATGAGGTAATTGGGGGTGTGGACCAGGCATTTTGACATAGTGAAACATTTCTTTAAAGAAGTAGTGGATTAAGTTGCTGATGCATATCACTGTAAAACTTTCTTGCTTCTCATTATAATTTATTATTGGATGTGAGTTTGGCTTGATTTATTCTCACTTTGGCTAGTGAAGCGCATTTGCCTTGTCCTTTAGTTTGCATATTTCTTAAAGGTACGAATGGAGTGTATGTTTATTTTGTGGAAGCTCACCTGTAAATTTTATCATAACCGGTCATGACTGTATTATTTCTATCATTGTATTAGATTCGGTTGGAGTCTTTTACAGCTTGTGAACTATATAGCTTCAAAGACAAAATGCGTATTTTTCTTTTTTGTTGATTGTGATATTTTAGCATGCTGTATCTTTTTGTTTAGAGTTATGAAAGGCTAGAGGGGTTTCTATGCAATGCTCAATCAACTCCTATAATGACTTGAAAATGACATTAAAATTTGCATGTGCAGGGTGGCCGAGTTTCCAATCGCCTTTTTTATCTATCAATCCCCCCAAATATTTTTGTTGATGCAGTAAAATGTGCGAGCTCATCAGCTTCATCTGGTAATGGCTGGACCAGAGTCATTGTTGAGAAACCGTTTGGCCGAGATTCAGAATCCTCTGCTGCTCTGACAAAAGCACTCAAGCAATACCTAGAAGAAGATCAAATATTTAGGTCGAATTCTTTGATCTTCAATTGGCTTTTATTTCTCTGAGAATATGAATTGTAATCTGATCAGATGGATTTCATTTTTCAGGATAGACCATTATCTGGGAAAAGAACTAGTGGAAAATCTTTCTGTTCTCCGCTTCTCCAATCTAATCTTTGAACCTTTGTGGTCGAGGCAGTATATAAGGAATGTACAGTTAATATTCTCTGAAGATTTTGGCACTGAAGGACGTGGAGGGTACTTTTTTTTTTTTTTTTCTCAAACTGCAGATATAGGTTATAGTCCAACTTGAGAGGTCTTTGCTAATCCTTCTATTGGTTAACACCAGGTATTTTGATAATTATGGGATAATAAGAGATATAATGCAGAACCATCTGCTTCAAATTCTTGCACTCTTTGCCATGGAAACCCCTGTCAGTTTGGATGCAGAAGATATCAGAAATGAAAAGGTTTTATTGATAGCTTGAAAGTCCCACTCATTTTGTATATGGTTCCTTGGATTTTTTAAGTATCATTGTTTTCTGTCTCTTAGGTCAAAGTCTTACGATCCATGAGGCCTATACGGCTTGAAGATGTGATGATTGGTCAGTACAAGAGTCACACTAAAGGAGGGATTACTTACCCAGCCTACATTGATGACAAAACTGTACCAAAAGACAGCCTAACTCCAACGTTTGCAGCAGCAGCCCTCTTCATAGACAACGCAAGATGGGATGGGGTGCCTTTCCTTATGAAAGCTGGCAAAGCATTACATAATAAGAGGTATGTAGCATTGGATACTACTATCATTGTCAAAGTGGTTTAGAGCGTTAACACTTGAGTTACTGTATTTTCCCAGGACTGAGATACGTGTACAGTTCAGGCATGTACCTGGTAACTTATATAACCGGAACTTTGGATCAGATATTGATAAAGCTACAAATGAGCTTGTTATCCGAGTGCAGCCTGATGAAGCTATCTACTTGAAGATCAATAACAAGGTCCCGGGTTTGGGAATGAGATTGGATCGAAGCAACCTAAATCTTCACTATGCAGCAAGGTAATATAAATTTGCATAACCAAAATAATAAGCATATGAACATGTTCATATTCTTGTGAGAAACCTCTTGAGATTCCTAGTTGTGTCCAAAATCCACTATATTATATTGTATGTATACAACATAAGGGTGAAGTCTTTACTGAGTTAATTTTTTTTTTTTAGTGTTTAGTGCATCAAAGCATCATGTTTTCTTGCATTGATGGAGACATCAGTATTTGTTTAAAACAATAAGTTTAATCTTGATTGAAACTGAATCAATAGCAACATTTAATATTACTAAAACATAATGTGGATATTTAACTGGGGTTATTTATTTTCCATATGTATATTCCTCTAAGCTCAATATCTCAGCAATTGATTTATATTCTTCCATAGGATATTTTGTTCTCTTTCTAAATTCTGGTTTATTTCAATGGCTCCATCATGATGTTTGATTTTGAACTAACTTGGTTTGTACGTCTTTTAGATATTCTAAGGAGATTCCATGTGCGTATGAAAGGCTCTTGTTAGATGCCATTGAGGGTGAAAGAAGGCTATTTATCAGGAGTGATGAACTAGATGCTGCTTGGTCACTATTCACGCCTGTTCTGAAGGAGCTTGAAGAGAAAAAGATTATCCCTGAATACTATCCATACAGCAGTCGGGGCCCCGTTGGGGCTCACTATCTTGCAGCAAGATACAACGTGAGATGGGGTGACCTTTGTTTAGAGCAGAACTGAAAAGTTGTGACATTGATATTGCAGTGGGATAGGGAAAGCAGAGAACTTAATGATTTATGACATGAATGTTTATTAGGATCATTATACAAAGAGCTCTCATGTATGAACTCCATGGGAAGTCAGGAGCAAGCAGAATGTATCAAGAAACATGAGAATTATCTTTCCCACTTTCTAAGTTACAGTATATTCTTTTTTTTGGTTTCTTTTCTTACTTTGCCACGATGGTGAATTACAGGAAATAGACTCAGTTTTGGTTTGTCCACAATGTAATTTCCCGAGTCCATTTCCTGTAACTTTTGAAAGAGTCAGCAATGTGGAGTCCATTTCTTTTTGGTTCGAGTTGTGTCCAAGTTTGTCAAACATGCACAGGCAACTTTTACGAGTTTATGATTTTTATTTCACTAAAAGAGTTAGAAGTGGAACAGTTTGGAGCTAAATAACAAGTATTTGGATCATTATATTAGAATCAGGCCGGCATTTCGGCTTTGATTATTTGTCTGTACAAGGCTGTTTGGATCATCTATTCATACTGTATGAGCATGCTTGGCCCTCCTATAAATATATTAAAGAATGGGAGGATTTAATAAATTAGTTTTTAATAATTTATATTATCAATTATATAATAGTTATATTTTATTTGGTTAAAATTTATGAAATTTATTTAAAATTTTAAAATTTTTATAATTTGAATTAAATGAAAGTTTATTTAAAATTTTATATAATCATATATTTTTGTGGGAAATTTATTGTAATTTAAACTAAATCATAATAAAATAAGTAGAATTTTTATATAAATTTCATGTTAGTTTATTAATATATTACATAATATTAGAACATATTATTTTCATTTACTTTCTTTTATATTTTATTTTCAAATAAAATATATTTTTTAATCAAATATAGTATTATAATTTTCTTTCTAAATGAGTGTACATAGCAGCCTATGCACAATGGCAAATATGTTAAGTTTCATAACAAAATCTACACCCAATTACCTGAGCTACTAAGCAAGCTATGTATAGTGAAGTGACAGATTCTCTAAGCAATACATTCTCTAAAAGGCTGATTTGCTTCAATTTCCTTTCCATCTATAAATATCCTAATGACACTATATATGACACAGAATATAAACAAGTCGAGTGCCATTAAAGAACCAAGTCAGTTCTCAAAATAAAATCTGAGAAAAGAAGAAGAAGAAGAAGAAGGAGAGTTTGATTTGTTAGAGATGGAAGGTAGAACAATATTGGTGTATGTTCTTATAGTGGGGATGATTTTCATGGCAAGCAGTCCAAGAGTAGCTGAGGCAATGGTTAGCATCATAATGAATCCCTGTGAACTGTCTAAATGCATTCAGGCTTGCAAGAATCTCCTGCATGACAAGTTTCTCAGTGCCTCTTGCTATCAAGGGACTGCATGTATGTGCTTTGGTTGAAAATTCCCCCCCGCCCCCCATGTTACATTGTTTCTTTTCACCTAAATAATAATCCAAAAAAGCATCATGCACTTCAGTGTTTCTTTTTTCTTTTTTCTTTATTTAAGGAATTTATGCCCCAGTTCCTTATTCTTGCATTTTATAACCATTCTAATAGTATTATTATTTTATTTTAGTAATATGGCATTAGTATAATATTGACAATAACAAATCATTTCCTGAATGATTTACTAACAAGCCAACAGGTATACCTGTATAAATATTATAAATATATTTTAATAAATTAAACCTTTTTATTCTTAATACATTTTAAAAAAATACATCTAAATTTTATTAAAATATCTAATGTGTGATCACTTTTTTTTCTTCTAATTATCCATTAATTACTTGATTGCGATATTAAAATATCAATACTTTCCGAAATATCATAAATGTACGTAGCTTAAAAGAACAAAGCATCTGGCATTGATGCCCCACTAATGAAATTATCATAGTATTGAATGAATAATTCCTAGTGTAAAAATTAAGGATCAAAATTTTGATAGCACAAGTTGTCTAATTTTTCCTCTTTTTCATTTCATAACTTCAAAGTATTGAGACTAGAATTGATTGAGGCGATAGACCCCAGATCAAATAAAAATCTTTGTGTATATCTGAATTTAGTATATACATTAAGATTAATAAGAGAGTGACACATATGTATGAGTGTTTTATATTTTAATATCAAATATTTATTATATGTTCTGTCGTTTAAAACTAATAAATATGACTCAATCATTATTCGAATAATTTATATAAAAGAATTTTGTGTTGTTTCGTATTCTCCTGTTCAAAAGGGTTGTCTGCTTTCATGAATGTGAACGTGTGTAGAGAGAGAGAGAGAGAGAGAGAGAGAGATTATAATATAATGGTGGTTCCAATGTCTAACCCAGTAGCTTCCAATTAGAGGCTGAGGGCCATCCACAAAGACAGCATATGTTTGTATTCTTCTGTCACGCACACATCTTCCGATTCAGACTCTGCTCTTTATATGATTATTACATGCATTTATATTTCCTTTTGTGACTTTTGTCTGCATGCAACTTCTCCATTTTTAAGTTACTGAGACTTCAATGCACAGAGAGTCTGATTATAATTATAGTATTTCCCTGTCTTCTAAATTTCTATCTCTCTCAACCTGTTACCTACTTAGTTTCTGGTTTTTTCCTTTTATGGATAACAAAGATAAACTTAATCACTAAAAATGGGCTAAAATATGATTTACACCATAAAACTAAAAGATATAATAATAATAAGTAGTTGAGTTGTTACAATTTTCATATGAGGAAATCAGAATCCTGATTAAAAGAAAAAAGAAATACGAACTAGAAAAACCAGTGTCTATGCCAATGGATTGTGGCAATAAAACAAATTTGGTTTTGCTAAATTCAAGGTTTCTGTTACTAAAGGAAAGACAGTGACTTAATGAGGGTTTCACAGGTTTGTTGTTTTCTGTGTTGCATGCTTTGTATACGGTTATGGCCTTTTCCTACATTGCCAGAAGCCTGAAATGTGTTCAAGCACCTGCAAATCAAGATCACTCTTTTAAAAATGTTTTAAAATTTTCTTAAAAGCCATTAAAATGGTTGAAATTGATATCTTTTTTTACTACGGATATTCGATCACATAATAATGAAAAAGGTATAGTAAAACCTGAAGCACTAGTATCTACTTTGGGATTTTCTTAGCCAACTTTATTCATTTAGGCGGTGAAGGAAATCCTTAAGCTGATTTTGTCAATGTAAGTTGGACCTAAAAATAATCAAAAAAGTAATAATTAGAAGAAAAAGAATTTGATGGTTCCAACCATTCTCCTTCACAAATTGAACAAAAATAGCTCTTACAATATATATATATACATCAGCTGCATTATTATTTTTTAATAGTTTCATAACAGAAATTTTGTAATGAAAGGCATAGCTTCTGGAAATCTTAAATGAAAGATACTATAAAGTAGCAAAAATTTCAATTGATATGATAAAAGCTTTTAAAATGAAATGAAATGAAATGAAATTTGGTGAAATGTCAATAGCAAACTTTAAAAGGGTCCCATTATTTGTCTCCAAGATAAGCAGCACATGAGGAAAAACAATAGAATTATGCAAGCACCAAAACATTAATCATACCTACCCATTATTTTCACCACCAATCAGGTTTTTCTTCTCCTTAAGAAAAGTCTTTGTGTTGCAGCTGAGTTGAAATTAATTTACATGTAGCTTTCCATCTTCAAACATATATATATAATTAAGGAAGAAGAGAAAACAGGACCTTTTCCAGACATTGGTTGTATTTAATATTTTGATTTTATGGTTAATTTTTATGCAAGAAGATTATAATAAAATGTTCTCAGGATTTTAGTGATTAAGCTTCCCATGCAACAAGTTCAAAACATTACTATAACAAGAAAGATTTTGATTCCATGTTTTTTTAGTATCTAATATTAACTACACACAAAAGTTTCTTTTTTCATGTCTTAAGTGTCTATTTGGCATTAATGTTCAAGATTCTTGGTTAATTCTTTTAAGTCTAAAAGTTATTAATTCTTTCATTATTTTTTATAGTCTTAAGTTTAAGCTCAGAAATTGAAAATCAAAACTACCAATTACTTATGGGATGGACTAATTAAACCCTACTAATAGCTATCAAGAAAATAGTAATAATAAGTTTCTTGGATTAGATTTAGTGGATGATCACAAAGAGTAGATTATTAGTCAACCATTTCCCTTTCTTGAGTTGTTCTTCCAAGAACATCAAATTGGAGTAAAGGCTAAGCTACCTAAGGCACAAATCAAATTGCTCACTCATTATAAATGGACATCTTTTATCTTTGTCATCAAACACTTACAAAGAAATTCATCATCTCCTTCACAACATTATGGGAAGAAAAAGATACCCATCAGTCTCCTTCTCACTCGTATACAATCCAATTCAATTATGTTAATTCATAAAAGAAGATGGATGATACGCATAAACCATATTCTATAATATCACTAAAAATATATAATGAAATTAACAATTTAACAGAAAAAAAAATTGGTGAGAAGGTTTATCGGTGCATTTTTTTTTCTATAATTTAATTCAAAGAGAATGTAAAGCATATCCTTTTTTATTATAAACAATTATTCTGAATTAAAAATAATATTATTGATATGGTACATGCATTATCATTGAAATAGTCAAACGGAATCTGGTTTATGAAAAAATAGTATATAAATGAGAATATAAAAGAGTGATTGTTATTATTGGTGTTTGATTTATAAAAAAATCACTCTGAAATTAAAATAAAATTACCTTATTAATAAAAATTACTTGTTCCATCCTTTCCAATAAGAATGAAACGTCAATTTTTATAAAAAAATTAAATCAAATTATTTATAAATAATTAATAAAATGAAATAAAAACTTATCATTCATATAAATATTATTTGTATATTTATTACATATAATAATTATAAATTGAATATTATTATTTTTAAATGTAATTCAATATTATTATTAATTTCAACCATAAATGAATCTAATTCTCATCCCTTATTCAATTAAATAATATAAAAAAAATATAACAATAAATAAGATATAATTATTTTCAATTTTTTTTTTTTTTTTTTTTGCATTCCTATTTCTATTTTCGACTTTGAACCAAAGTGATCTTAAAAAGAAACACTTGAGTATGGTCTCCATGAATGATCCAAAAAAGTTTTAAACTGTATGCAGGTTTGTATATTCAAAGGCTCACTTATTATTACAAAATAAAAATTGGCCATGACTTCACAAATAGAATGGCCCCAAGAAAGACCCATTTCCATAATGATCTTGGATTTTTGTTCTACAAAGAATAGCAAATGCGAGGATTGTTGCCACATGCACAACCACCACTACCAAATCTACTAGCAAACCATGCGAGTCACTCGAGGCAAAATAGACGGGCGATTGCCATTATTCTCAATCATAGCTTTTCTAAACAGAGAGAAACAAGATTTTAGGAGATGACGTTTACCTTTGTCGCACTCTATACATAGTAAAAAGTGAAAACTGCTCCCACTCCAAGTAAAAAACCAAGGAGCAAATAAAAAAAACTATTCTTACACACTTTTCGGCTATTAATATGTGTCGGTTTAATAATATACACATTCATATATATTAAATTAATAGATAATTAATATATATTTATTAATTTTATAATATAATATACATTAACTATTTTATATTAATATATAAAATATTTTATATATATATATATATAAATATATTTATTGTAATTCAGTATATTCATATAAGCAAATTGATAGTCGTCATTTTTATTATTATTATTATTATTTTTGCGTTACAAGGTAAGTAACTTGGTAATAAATCAGGTCTGACGATAGCTGTACTAGTTTTTACATGATTAAAAATATAAAGAACAATGTCGATTAGTCAAATAAAAGACAAATGTGGTTATCATAAAAATGATTTAGGAGTAACTTTAAGTTGAAACTTTGTGATTCCAATGTTTGAACAAGAAGCCAAATTACATTGACAAAATGAATTGAGAGGACAGAGAAAGTATATGCCTTTTGATGTCACATTCTTTAATCAAAGATTAGAGGCCCCCTTTTTTTCCCTCTGTTCCCATGGAAACAAAGGGCCCAAATAATCCCCATAAACAAGACTTGCCTACCTTCTTGAATCCTCTCCAAAAAGAAACCATGGCAGAGAACAGCAGCAGCAGCAGCAAGACTGCAGAGATCAAAGATTTCCAAATTATGATTGCAAATAAAGATGATAACAAGAAGCAATTAGCACCAAAAAGAAGTTCAAATAAAGATAGGCACAAGAAAGTTGATGGTAGAGGAAGAAGGATAAGGATGCCAGCTTTATGCGCGGCCAGGATTTTTCAGTTGACAAGAGAATTGGGTCATAAATCTGATGGTGAAACGATTCAGTGGCTGTTGCAGCAAGCAGAACCATCAATTATTGCTGCTACTGGAACCGGGACGATTCCAGCTTCAGCTCTTGCAGCTGCGGGGGCCTCTGTTTCACAACAGGGGAACTCTGTTTCTGCAGGATTGCATTCAAAGATGGAAGGCATAGGACCAAGTGTCGGGTCAAGAGATAGGGCTAACTGGACAATGATGAATAGTAATTTGGGAAGATGTAATGTAACAAATGGGATGTGGCCTTCTTCTGTCGGTGGAATCGGAGCAGGTTATATTTCGAATTCGAGCCAGTCAGCAATGAATTTTGGAAATGAAAGTGCTAATGCCTTGCCAAAATTTGGATTCCATGGTGTTGAATTGCCAAACATCAATATGGGTTTGATGAGTTTTTACTCAATGTTCAATGCTACGAATCAACAAGTACCAGGCTTAGAGCTTGGCCTTTCACAGGACGGGCATACTGGAGTGATGAATTCTCAAGCTTTGAGCCAGTTTTATCAGCAGATGGGACAGAACCGAACCGGGCTAAATTCTCTTGTTCAGCAACAACAGCACCAGCAGCAACCTCCTGATAAGGATGATTCTCAAGGATCAAGGCAATAGAGAATTGGAGATAGAGGAGGATTGAATTAGCTTAGTAAAACGAGACCCAAGAAATGAGTGAAAGGCTTGAAAAAAAGATTTTGAATCATAGTTTTGTGATACTGGGATTGGATTTGGCGGCCAAGTGCAGTCCTTTTGATAATCAATTTCATCCAGGTCTGCAAAAAACAGGTACTTTCTGCTGTCTGCTTTCAAGTCCTTCAACTGAAAATTCAGCTTTCTGTGAGTTTGACACAATCTCCTTTTTGGTTGGTAAGATGCAGGGTGAAACATGAAGAGAACATAACATGGCTGGGAGATTTTGCATTTGAGTTTGTTTCATATAAAAATTTTGCGGGATGTGTTATGTTATTATTAGTATTACTAAATTACAACGATTTGTTCTTTTACGTTTAGGCTTGTTTCTTTGTTTTCTTTCTTATATTGAATCCAAGTTATGATCTTTCCCATTCTTGAATGTGAACTCGAGAGTGGTTTGTAGCAAGCAGCCATGCTTAAACAAATAGAGAAACTTTGTTTTGTTTAAAAGGTTGGACCAAAAAAAGAATGAATCGTGTTCAAACAAGTCTATAGGCATTTTCATGAATTCGAGGTTTGCCTTTAATGGAATCTTGTTTCTTTTACATTTAATAGGGTTCTCTTATTCAAGACGTGCATAACATGCATGGAGAGCTTAAAATTAGTAATTCAACTAGACTGGTGCAGGCTTACCCATATAAGTATAAACAAATAGCTATTTAAATTTGTTTAGAATGTGAATTTTCATGGAGTTAACTCTTATTATCTAGCAGGAGCAATGCATCAATCAAGCTAGCATGCCAACTACCTAAAAACCAAAACATAAAAAGCGTGGGGTGGTACCAAGAAAAGAAAACAAAAATGAAACTGAGAAGTATTAGTTATGTGACAAGAAAAAGAGTTTTGACTTCCCCTTTCCTATCCATTAAAATTGTAATTTTGGCAAGAAAAGGGAAAAAGGTTACTTTCATCACATATCCTATAGTTTTTACAGTTTATTTGACATCTTAATGGACTAAAATAATACGGTGGAAAGATAGGATTTGCTCAACGAAAGAAGAGAATTTTTGTTCACAGACACAATTCAAATTCTATGAACCTTGACATTACTGGACTAGTTACTAGTTCCGCAAGCTTTAGGCCTTTAGCCTAAATACTACCCAGAGTAAGTTACCTCTCCACTCTGCTTCATATTTCTTTTCTAACTCAGCAACCTGGCCCAAAACCAATCATGCTTGGTGGGTTTTATCTTTCTGGATGGCCATGACTTACATTTCTTCCAACCTGTTGATGATGAGAATTCATTTTCTCTGCTAATAAGGAACCATTCCCTTCACATCAGGCTAGCAAAATGAGCAATCTTTGAATTCCACAAAAAAAAAAAAAATGAAGAAGAAGAGAGATAGACACGATTGGATCACTTGGGACAAGTCCCAAATTAAGAAGTGGCCAGAGTGCTTTGAGTGGTCCAATGAAGCGGGTTTTTGGACCACCTACAAGCTTATAGATTAAACTGGATTTCAGTCCATTAAGGCTTATTGTGCATATACAGTAACTCAGTTCACACACTTACATTGACTTTGTTATACTCTGTAAGATACCAACATCCCAAGTGCTTAAGTTAACTTTCTTCGGTATATAATATTTTGTTGTTCAATTATAATTTGATAATGAAAATTGCATATTCTATTTGGGCTCTCCCTGGAGCCAACGTGCTAATTTGATAGTAAGATAATCTACTATTAAAAATAAATTCCTAAAAGCCCACCTATATATAAATCAATAAAACTAAATAAATAATCTAAAAAAAAGGTTAAAAGAGAGCAACCAATCACAAATTTTGCACATGAAAATAGGCTAGCCAATTGGATGCTTGCACTATAAAGCATGTGCAAGAAAAGAAGCCCAATCACATGGCTTCACTTGGGTACCCAGGCACCAGGGTGAGGGTGGGCCTTCTCTTTTGTTTTCTTTCTTTTTTTTTCTTCTAATCAATTGTATAAAATTATTCATCCTGGTACGGAAATTATGTCCCCCTTATCCTTCTTTACTTCCCATCCAATAAGATCCCAACATCTTGGTCTAATATTTTATACAATTACAAGACATAAATGAATACTATAAGAAAATGACCTTTCTATATCTAATTTGCTTCAACACTAAAAGAAAAGTAAGGGAATTTTAATTTTAATTTTATAGTGCTATAGGTATGTTTTGTAAAAGAAGAGCTTTATATTATAAAGTAGTATACTTTATTTAAAGTTTTAAATATCTTTAGGAATTTATAAAATACTAATAAATGGAAACTGAGAGAGTCTTTATGAAATAAAAAATAAAATTAAAGAGCATTTATGATTACTAATATAGTAGCTTTTGTCTCAGGATGATGATTCTGATGCCAGAGCAGCAGAAGTTTTCTTGCTCTTCAGGATGTGCAGCCTTACGTGTCACCACATGATTGCATTGCAGGCAATAATTTCTTTAAGATAAAAACGGCAGCAAAAAAATATAAAACTTGTGATGACACTCCTTTTTTCTTTTAATTTAGTATCTTAAAAAATAAAAATAAAAACTAGAGAATTTTATTTATATGTATAATAAAATCTCCTTTTTATTTTATATTTGTTATAAATTCCAGTAATTATAGATTTTAGACAGAAAAAAAAAAAAAAAGGGGTGTAAATAAATAAATGTAGATGATTGATGGTGCATGTGAGAATGCCCCAAATGTATAGACAACCTAACAAAAACATAAACATTTGGGGAACTCTGGAATGTGGGAATCAGGTGTGGAAGAGAATGAAAGAAATATATGGCAAATAGCATTAATTGAAAAGCATCATTATGGTGTTCTTCTCTTCATGGGCACAGTTTTTCTCCAATTTTCAATCCCTTTTTTTTTTTTTTTTTGCCATTTGCCCATTTGCCCATTTGTTTTGATCCCATTTCCTTCTTCAATCCTCCCTCATTTTCACCTCTTTTGACTAACTCCATTAACTCAATAAGGCAAATAACTTTTTCTTTCCTTCTTTTTTTTTTTTTTTTTCTCTTTTGTTGCTACATTCAAATGGTTCACCTAACAATAATAATAACAAGAAAGAACATCGAGAGTGCTGGATCCCAATATTTGGTCCCATTGCAATTGATTCAATTGTATTCGAGGATAATAAAAATGTTTAAAACGTTTTGGATTTTGAATTCATATTCTATCCTTAATCATAGAAATCAAATTATTGATTCTTATCATTAATCTGAAATTCAATATATTGTGGGTTCTATAATAAAAAAATAATATTTGTTAATAACATTTTTACCATAAAAAGCAACAAAACTCTACTAATATCAGCTGATAATGACAAAAAAAACCCAAATTTTGAATTTTTTTGATTTATAATAACAAGAATAATGACCAAATCACTTTTTAATTGACTAACAATATATAATTGATAATAAAGTCGATGAGTGTAATTTTGAATATGTTATCCACTTCAAAAATTTATAAATATGGAAAATAATATAGGCTTTTAAAAGTCCTTATGAGTATTATACAATAGTTCCATTTTGCTACTTTATTTGTTTATTTGTTTATAATTTTATTTTTAATATTGATATTCAAAAATATAATATTGAATGGGTAAACTGAGCCTGAAAAATATTCTCTTTAAATACATACATAATGATTATTGAAATCATTAAGAAAATAATGAGAAAGTATAATTGAAGTTGATTTATAGCTTTAAATTGGGCTTCAAGTTACTGGTACTTTTCCTTAGGTATGGGTACCTATAGTTTAAGGTACTTGCTAATCAACAATAATGTAATTGGGATCCATGATGAGTAAAGTAGGGTCTCTGACCCAAACTTAATGGGTCAAATCTATAGTTGTATAGAATTAATATTATATTACTTGTTTATATTCCAAGATGTGGGGATGAGTAAGGGATGGCCACAACTGTATATTAATATAATAATGGAGATTTTAATTCCAATAATTATGTAGATATGGAATTGATTTAATCAAAATAAAGAAATAGGACAATTGGGTTATTCCTTATTTCTTTACTCCACAAGTTGCCAACACAAATAATATCAGGAGAAAGGAGATGGCAGAAATGTCTTAAAGTATCAAAATGGTGAGACATAAGCATTCCCTGCACCTTAGCAGAATCCTACCTGAAATGTAGAGAGGGAGTTTACCCTTAACCCTAAGGAAAGGAGTACCCTAAAGCCCAACAATATCCAACTAGATATCAAAATAATAAAAATGTTCTTCCAAATGGGTTCCTTAAAGCACAGCAAAATCTTGATAGATTTTCTTGAGGGAGAAGGATGGAGGATGATGCCTTTAGTTAAGACCCTTCTTTAATACTGCATTTCCATCCCTCTTCTACTCTTTTCATTTCTATGTTCTCAATCAAAAGAACCAAAACAGAGAATTAACCAAGAAATATAGGCATCTAAGCTTACATTTGTTTACGTTTATTAGAGTTTGTACTTTGGAGGTAGATAGTTTTTTTCTTTTCTTCGATGAATTTTCAGTTTTCATTAATTGCATTGAAAAAGTGAATTCTTTGATTCAATTGCACATTTTGCAATGAAAAGGTCAATATAATAATAAAATTTGATATAAATTGAAAATTTATAATTCTTTTGGATGTATTAAGTTTAATAGATAATTGTTTTTATAAAACTTTTCGCTTTTAGTAATATTAGTATACATCCAAATCTTTTTATTCTTTAATTTTTGAGAATTAATTCAGAAAAGATTCTTAAGAAAAAGGAAGAATAAAATTCATAAGGAAGGGTTTGTATAGAAAAGCAGCAGGTTATAAAAACAGAGGTAGAGAGAGAGAGAGAGAGAGAGAGAGAGAAGAGAATGACAGAGGGACAAATTAAGTAGCCGTATCTTTTGAGAGACAGCAAAAGCACACAAAGACCAAATGTTAGCAAGGAGAAGAGGTGGGTGGGGCCCACCTTCCCCCACAGAGACAAGCCAGCCCGCCAGCCAGGATGGGTGGCACCACTGCACTGCCACTGCCAGAGACTCCCATTCCATTCTCTCTCTCTCTCTCTCTCTCTCTCTCCTTTTTCTTTTTAAATATATATTATTAATTTTAATGAGAAATCATAAAATAATAATGATATATAGAATAGTCTAAATCTGATTAGTATTGTTTTTTTAGTTAAGTTAAGGTCCCTCCAAAAACTCTTCGTCCAGCTCAAGAGTCACCCACAACACTACCACCACCTCAACAACACACACAGCCACAAACTCTCTCTATCTCTCTCTCTCTCAAAATCCAAAGGTGCAACACAATTACAGACACATAACTGAAGCCCAATTGCTCTACGTCTTTTTAAACCCTTCTTTTCTTTAATTTACTTACTGAAAACTAACAAGAAAAAGTTCTCTCCTTTAGTTCTTTTTTTCATTTCTTTAAATGGATTGTTGGTCTCCTTCTGTTACAATGGATGATGAGTTTGAGAAGCTTGTGATTCGAATGAACCCTCCTAGGTATTATCATATGTTTCTGTTTCTTTGGTCTAATATGGGATTTCAATTTTGGTTTTAGTTTTTTGTTGAATTGAAATGGATTCTTTGTGTTATTCTTTAAATTTTCACTTCTTGAAGATCGTTTTTCTGACATGGGTATCTGAGGTTGTTTCTTGTTCTTGTTTGTGTTGCAGGGTTACTGTTGATAACGCCACCAGCAGGAAAGCCACTTTAATTAAGGTGTTTGATGGAATTATTTTGATATTCGTTGTCATTTTATAACAAAAATTATTGTCTTTTACTGAAAATTTCTTATTTGATAATTTTTCAGGTTGATAGCGCAAACAAGCGAGGTAGTTTGTTAGAGGTTGTTCAGGTTTTGACGGATTTGGATCTTCTAATTAGACGAGCTTACATTTCTTCGGATGGGGAATGGTTCATGGATGGTTAGCTTTTTGGTCTCTTTGCCTTGTCATTTAGTTTGGTGGGTTTATAACTCATTGCTATATGGTTAATTTTCTTGTTCCCATTGCTATTTGCAGTGTTTCACGTCACTGATCAACATGGGAATAAGTTATCTGAGGATGATGTGGCTGAACGAATCCAACAGGTAGATCTGTAAATCAAATTATCCTTTTCTTAACTCATATTTATTGTAAACTAGAGAATTTAGGGAAGGAAATAACTGTACTTGAAATTCAATGTGATTGTGAAATTCAAAAGGGAGCTTCAAATGGATTTCATTATCAGGGATTTCAAGTACATAACTTGGATTCTTGACTGTATTACAAAAATGAAGTATGGCTCTAGTCAATGGAGGCCTTGCTCCATTGAGTTCTACGTTCTTAGGTTTTCAAATTCATCCTTCAATTTTGAGAAATTAGGCTACGCTTGATTTGTACTCATTCTGAGTCTAGAATTTCTTGTGCTTAACTTCTTAAGGAGCAAAATCTAAGAGAAACAGAAGAGAGATTTAGAGCAGAAAAATTGACAGGAGAGAGTAGAAAGTCCTTGGATATTATAAGTTGTGGAAGAAACAGAATAATTCAAATTGATAATTTATGCAGTATACTTACTTTGTGAACTACAGTTTTTATTGCTTTAATCACATTCCTTAAGGCATCGATAAGATAATACCAAAAGGACTTAACAAAAAAAAAAAGCAGGGATTGATGTATGATCTGTACCATGAATGTTTAGCATCATTATTTGTGGAGCCATGTGAGTCCAATGTCATGTTGATAAGTTAATTTTACATGTGACAGTCACTGGGACCAAGAGCATGCAGCTTTCGGTCCTTGAGACGGTCTGTAGGTGTCCAAACAGCTTCAGAAAACACTACAATTGAATTGACCGGAAGAGACCGACCAGGCTTGCTTTCAGAAGTATTTGCAGTTCTAGCTGACTTAAAATGTAACGTGGTGGCTGCAGAAGTCTGGACCCACAATTCACGGATGGCATCAGTTGTTTACATAACTGATGAAGTTACTGGATCGCCCATTAATGAGCCTGATAGGCTAACTAAAATCAAACAGCTCCTCCTATATGTTCTCAAGGGGGATAGAGATAAAAGAAGTGCCAATACAGCTGTTTCTGTGGGTTCCACTCATAAGGAAAGAAGGTTGCACCAGATGATGTATGCTGATCGTGACTATGATATAGATGATGGAGAAGGTGGGTCAACAAGTGAACGGAGAAAACCCCTTGTAACTGTAGAAAATTGTGCAGATAAGGGATACACTGTTGTGAACTTGCGGTGCCCTGACCGCCCTAAGTTACTCTTTGATACTGTTTGCACATTAACGGATATGCAATATGTTGTATATCACGCAACTATCATAGCTGAAGGGCCAGAGGCTTATCAGGTTGTTCTTGATTCCCTCAACCCGCACATTTAACTATTATGGTTGATTTCACTTTACACTAATTCTAGTTGAAATCTTTTGCTTTCAAAGTCAAATCACATTCTTAATGTATCTCATTCTCATGCAACCAATGTGTTTATTGTGGCTGAACTTATTATTAGATCAGGGTTTTTCCATTATATATTATCCCTTGAAAATAACAAGTTTGTTTAACAACTGCCAAATAGGATCTGATTCTCATTTTTGTTTCTTATTCAATAGGAATATTATATCAGGCATATGGATGGGTCCCCTATTAGTTCGGAAGCAGAAAGGCAAAGGGTTATCAACTGCTTGGAAGCAGCAATTAGAAGGAGAAATCCTGAGGTACAAGCATCGCAAGATCTCAATATGCTTTCCAATTTTCTCAAGTATGATTAATACTTTATGTTATTGATTCTTTTCTGTAATATAGGGTATAAGACTAGAACTTTGCAGTGAAGACAGAATTGGACTTTTATCTGAGGTGACTCGCATATTCAGGGAAAATGGTCTCTCAGTCACACGGGCTGAGGTTACTACCAGGGATTCACAGGCTGTGAATGCGTTCTATGTGACTGATGCATCAGGATATCCAGTGAAGAGTGAGACAATTGAAGCAGTTAGAAAAGAGATTGGCCTGACTATACTTCGAGTGAAGGATGATTCTAACTCACCCCCTCCCCAGGAGGAGCGCGGGAGATTCTCTCTGGGTAATATCTTCCGTTCTAGATCAGAGAAGTTCCTATACAACTTGGGTTTAATAAAGTCATATTCCTGAGCACCTCAATTAGCTAAACTAGGTTTGGTCAGTTTCTGTAAATGTTGGTATAGTGTAGCCTCAGGTCAATCAGTTGTTGATCTTTAGGGTCATGCCTCCTAACCTGTAAATCTCCTTGTGAATATATTTTCTCAGCTACCTTATTTCTTTAATGGCAATTGTAAATGCATGGATCAATGTTCTGTTTATGTTTTGACTCATAATTTAGGGCTTTTATGAGACATGCCATACACACCAAGTAGCTAACACTACTGCTCTTTCCTCACTTGGCAGTATCAAGTACAGGATACTTGTCATATCAGAGAAGAAATGTTCTTTTGATGATAGGTTGACTGTTTTCCTCTAGAATGATTAGAGTATCATTTACAATCTATCTGGCAGAAGATTCAAATTCTTCATCAGAATCTAAAAGATAAAATCTTAATATCTCATGGAATTTCAGAATTTGGTGAAAAACTATATGAAAACAGTTGGCTTTTTTAACAATTGTTATTAATCATAGCTTATAAAGGTTTCAAGAAGCTTCTCATAAAGGAATGGTTTAAGCAGATAAACAGTTTTTGGCAGATGTATTTTGCAGGTGTACTTTTCACCAACCAAGAATTAAAATAGAAAAAAGAAATGGTAATTTGGAAAGGGACAAAAGAATTTAATATGGGGGTGGATCACTTGTTTATATATAAATATAGTACAAAATAAAGCCACAAAGAGTAACCTGTTTTCTTGAAAAATTATTTGGACTAAAACAAATGCTTTTAGTGGCCACTAGTCATGCTCTATTGACTTGTAATGGTGACATATAGGCTTAATCAGCAAAAATATGAATGCTTACTTTCCTGAAAATGGAAAATTCATTGCCCTGAGTAGGTAAAAAGGAAACACTGCACTACCCAAATAACCTCATTTCTCTCTGCCTTTCCATGTGGCATGTATGAGTAATAATCACTTCTCATTTCACTATTATCTTACCACCAAACACATTTTTCCCATTATTATTACTACTGTTTATTATTCTATGAACTTTTAACTTCTAATTTAATACATGGAAATTGACTAATTACTGAACTACTTCCTCAATGGGTATTAGATATTTTAATAACAGGAGATTGTGGTACTGAATTCTTTTTGTTTTGAGAAAAATTTCTTTTTAAATTTTTTTTTTGTATATTATACAAGGATGAATTTTAAGAAATGTCATGAGTTTTCTTTTCTTACTTTACTTTATCAGAATGAATTCTTTGGTTGCTTTTAATAGGAATTTAAAATATCATTACAAAGTAATAATAATTGATTCTTTTCATAAGAAATTGACTGTTTACGTGATATTGAGATCATTTTCAAGAACACAAAAACTCTTCTTCCCTCAATGGAATTTAAATTCAACAACACCTAACAACTATTGCTTTTCAAAAAATACAATAGGAGTAAGTTGATGTGTTTGTTGTGAATGACACAATTATGACATATAATACAATGTGGGGCCTATTAGATCCATAATTCCAAATGTATGGCTCACCAAATGGAACCAAAAATAAGAGATGAAAAGCCAAAAAAAAAAAAAAACACATCATCATTATGATATAATAATCAAGTAAAAGCAAACAAGCACATCCAAATGATAGTTGTCACAAATCACTAATGATTTTGTAATTATAATTTATTTTTAATCATAACTTTTACTCCAACTTATCCTAAAAATAGTGCATTATTTTAAAAAGTTAGATTATTCTTTTATTACTTCTATTAAAATATTATTATTTTATTTTAATTTTATTAAAGTAGTCAATTTATTTGTTACTGTAACTCACATATAAAAAGACTTAAGAAATATATTGAAACTAAAAAATATATCCAATTTATATGATTTTTAAAAAATTTCAAAATTCAATTTAAGCAATAATTTTTAGACAAAATATTAAAAAATATAATTTTACATATATATAACTCTATTTATAACAAATTAGTGCATATATTTATGTTCAAAAGATATTATTTTAATATAATATTTGAATGTGAATTTATTTATATGACGTGACACATATAGTATATTTTGAAAAGAATAAAAAAATAATCATAATAAACCAAATAAATTAAGCTACATTAGCAAAAAATGACAATTTATTTTAAAATACTTTTTTTGGCTAACTAACAAAAATAAGTACAGTAATTTAACAAAAAAAAATACATATTTAAATTTAAAAATTAGGGTGTCACAGACATATTTTTGGAAACTTATATTAATATTTATGTCTGAAAATAAATATAATTCTTAAAATGAAAGAAGTATTACTATGTTTAAATATGAAATTTGTTTTCTTAAAAAAGAAAAAGATCACCGACAGAATCTCAAACGGGGATAAGAGGGCAACTTTCACGCCCACAAGATGTGTCGCTTTCGATGGTTTTGCTGGTTGTCTGATTCCACGTGGCAAGATCAGGATCACAAGGGCAGCCGCCAGTACATGCGGGGCCCTCCGGAAAACAGTCGTAATTTGAACAGTGGCTGGCTAAGGGCAAGTTGCAAAAGCAGTGAGGCGGGGGTCCACTGAAATTAATCACGTGGCAACGGATCCCATAGAATCAACCTCGAAGCACGTGACTGAGAAAGATTAGGAAAGTTTGGGGGGAGTGCGAGTGATCAGACCCAAACCCAAATCCACAGATGTCTTTTCAATTTTTTAATTGCAATTCCTTTCTTCTTTTTTTCTGCTAATGATACAAATTGTTGCTATCACTGCAATTATTTAATTGGTTATTTTGAAAGATAACGATTTGAAAAAGAAACAACAGAAAAAGATGAATCAATTTGCATTTTCTGACGTTGGAATCATTATAGAATAATAGAGGCCATGTTTTTTCGTCATCAAGTGAATAATTTGATGATGGGTTTTCCTTTATTCTATTATTCCTTTTTCAAAACAATATACCTGTGGAGTTAAGCCTTCAAAATAACCTTAAAATTAAAGTAACATCTCCATTTTACCTAGATTTTTAAATCGTTTCCTTAAATTACAGTAAATTATTTTTATTTAGTTTTTATAAAAAAAATAACTTATTTTGTCTATCGTATTCAGAACTATATCTATTTGATATTAATGTAAGCCTATTCATTTCCTCTATTACTTATAATATATATTGAAAATTGGAAGTCATGTTACTTGGAAGAAAATTAGTACTAATTCATAAAGGTGTGTGTTGAGTAGAAGAATTATCAGATCCTCAAAGCCCCATTTCTCCAGTTTATGAGTCCAAGTCCATCCCACTCTCGCAGACCTCAGTCACTGGAATGGTAATGATTCATCCAAGTGGGCCGTATCCAAGCTCATTAAGAGATTGAAAAAATATATATATATATATATATATGTCCTTTTCTTTTTTTATCTTTTATTAAATTTACCGTGTTAACCTTTTTTCTTCTTTTTTTTTTACTGTACTAAATATCAAAAATATATATTTTTTTAATTTTTTTAAATCCGTTTTGATATTATATTTTTAATTTTTTTAAATCCGTTTTGGGTAATATTAACTAAAAAAATTAAAAGATTAACTGAAAAACAGCTATATTATATTTTTTTTAAAAACTTATACAGTAAAAATGATAATTTTTTTGTTAATTTTAGAATACATTTGAAAAGTTCTATTAGAGATTTGCATTCTATTTTGTGTATTAGAATCAAAGCTACAAGATAACATCATATGAAGTGAGAAGTAAAAACAATGTATAATGTATAGAATTTCAATCATATCAAATGATACATCTTAGTAACATTGTGTCGTAAAAAAATCCCAGGAACATCTCTCATAGTTGAAAATTTCCTACTGATTACAATGCAAGTAAAGAAGAAACCGCAAAGGGGTTCAAAATCAAAGTCATTTGAGAAGAAAAAAGCATAACGAAGAGGGTAGACTAGTCTGAAGTTTGACAATGAAGAAATCAGAATGATCATGCCCCGGCTATTGGAAGCTCGCCACATTCACTAATAACTACCCTCTTTCTGGGACGATCACCTCTGTCGGTTTCTTGTGACTCGATCAACTTCACAATGTCCATGCCTTCTAAAACCTGCCCAAACACTACATGCCTCTGATCCAGCCACGGCGTCTGCCATTTGCCAGATGCAGATCAAAGTGTCAATATGTAAAGTCAAATGCCTGTTATTGCAAAATCTTAAAAGCTTTGTGAGCCTTTTACTTCTACACTTGATCATCAAGAAACATAAACGAGCTCTAATTGAATAAAAACCATCCACGTGCTACGCTTCGATGATGTTTGCTCAACTAGAAAAATTTGGATTTATACAATGTAAATCACATAGGTATGCAAATAATTAATTTGGGTATGCATGATAACCACGTAAATCACAATTAAGAAGAGAAACTTTACTCGTAACATAAAATTCAATTGCATTCTTGATAATGCAAAAATATTACATCAGCAGTCAAGTAGAAGACAACAGGTGGCAAACAAGTGAGGCAGAATAACCAGAAGAAACAAACCCCTACAGACTTTCTTCCAATTTTATGGCCCAACTAGGAAGAACATATGCAAATTTAAGCCCATTTAACTACATCAAGGTTTCCAATTGCTCCCTAGAGAGCAGAATGTTTGAGGTAGCAGTGAAAATTCCCTATTTCTTTTCCAATATCCCTAAAGACTAGGAAATTATCATATTACTAGCATAACTACATACACTCGATCCAAAATTTAATCTAAATAAAGGAATGTGCTGCTTTTTTATTTACTCAAAAACAAATCCTGATCCCTATTCTGATCCACATAGTAGAATAACATGTGCACATAATAATAACAGGAAATAATGATGCATGTGTAAACATATCTGCTCATGGATCTAAATATAAAGCAATTGCTCTACCTTGACAGTGCAAATGAAGAACTGACTCCCATTGGTGTTGGGGCCTGCATTTGCCATGCTAACAACTCCGGCTCCAGTATGGGCCACTGCAATCCACATTTCAGAACACACATTCAACGCCATATAAGTAAGCAATTAATATACAGCACAGGAAAGGAGAAAAAGATACTCACCAAAACAACATGTGCGTGTTTAAAAATCAAAAGATATAAAAAGGTCCTGATTTTCTGACTGCTTATGTCTTAAACAAAATGATTATAGGGGTAATATACAAGGGATCAGTTAAAAAAAATTCATTATCCATCTTCAGCTTAAAAGAAACTACATAAGTTAGAGATTTCATTGAGAATAGACTCCAACCAATAACAAGAGCTAAACATAATAATAAAACTTACGCTTGAAGTTTTCATCTTTAAATGTACGACCATATATGCTTTTACCTCCAGTTCCCTGCAGTAATTTTCAAACTCTGAGTATAAATAGTTTCCAAATAAATGCCTCAAGTACAGAAATAGCTGAAAGTTGTAGAAATGCATATGCAGCAAAGGAAAGAATTTCCCTATCTGAAAAACTCTAAGACTAATGAATGAATCTCTAGATATTAGATTAACCTCAATGTATTCTCTTGTTTCAGAAATAATAAAATGTTTTTCAAAATTTCTATGCAATGTTTATAATAAGCTCAGGATTAAAATTAAGCTAGACAGGAAAAATCCTTAAGTGTTAAAGGAAGCACCCACATTTCCTTTATCAAAGTCTCCTCCTTGAATCATGAAATCTTTGATGACACGATGAAATGCGGAACCCTTGTAACCAAAACCCTTCTCACCTAATCAAGATACAAAGCCAAACTAAATTAAAACACATTCAAAAGCCTAATAAAGTGAGAGAACTTTAAAACTTAAAGTTCATAAAGAATCCAACCTGTGCATAAAGCACGGAAATTCTCTGCTGTTTGGGGCACATCATCACCATACAATCCAATAACAATCCTTCCAGCCAGCTTGGGCACCGGATTGCCAATGCTTATATCAAAATAGACTTTGTTGGTCACCTTTGATTGCAAATCTGCCACCTAAAGTATAAATTATAGCTCCAAACTTTAACACATACATATATACAAAGCACGTTCCTTTTTTTTAATTCAATTAATTGAGAACGACACTGCAAAGAGTTAGTGACATAAATTAATAACTAAAGTTCAAGAAAACAAAACATATAAATTAATTAAACTCAAAACGACCAAAATAAACAGAATATCCAGTAAATAGCTAAGGACCCAGAAAAATCCAGACCTCAGAAGTAGCTCTAATCGAGCTAATAAAACGGGTTTTGTGTTTAGAAGACGTCGTAAGTGAAGAGAAGGAGCCAGAAAAGAACGAGCTTGATGATGATAAATATGAAACATTTGTTGCCTTTGAAACCTTCACCGCCTTGAAAGTACTGCTTAGTGCTTTGACCTGAGGCACGTTTCTTGGACTTGGAATTGAACCCACATTTGGCTGCAATATAAAAAAAAAAAAGAAGAAAGAACAAAAAGAATTGAAAACAGGGGTTTTTGTTAGATAAGAGTGATTGGTTACTGAGAAAATGAAGGCAAAGAAAGAGCAAAATGTAATTTACCAGAGTTGTGAAAGGAGCCGCCATAGATGGAAACAGTGACTGTATGAGTTGGATATTAGAGCTTATTTTACTGATAAGTGAAGAGAAAGTGGGGATTTTGGGTTTTTGCTTTGTGCAGAGAAATCAGGCAATTCGGGACTGCACTAACATACGGCATGTCGTTTCTAGGAAATGACAAAATGAGTCCTGAAAATAGAATCCCTAAATTGCAATATACACTAAATACCCAACTTCCACCACCACATGGCATTATCTATGGCAAAATAACTTATAAATATCACTAATAATAGTTTAAGTCCTAATTAACATAAAATTTACTGATAGGATCATATGAATATACTAATTTTTCAAATAATTAAAAAAATAGTGCAATATAAGCTAATAACAAAAATTTTAATTATATAAAATTAATTAAAATAACAAGTTAAAAATGCCTAATTCAAAGGTATTTGATATGTTAATAATATTATGTGAGTTTGATATATAATATTAAAGATTTCTCAGTTTTTTTTTTATAGTACCCATCTAAAGTTTAATAGGGTTTTTCTAAATAGTTATAAGAAACATTATTTTTATAATAATTACTGTCTCTAATTCTTATATGTGTCATTTTTGTCATTAAATAATTTCAAAAGAATATCTATATTAAAATTTAATATTATAGGTTAAATATGTCTAGTCATATTATAGATCGTATTTCCATTTAATAATTTAATGAGTTTTAATAATTACAATTTATTGAATTTAATATTCAACAAATGTATTATATATATATATATATATATATATATATATATATATATATATATTATGTTTATATATAAATTTTTTATTTTAATACGTGTACTTATTTATTTTAATATGATTATTTATTTTTAAGATATAAATTCAAATTTACGTGTAATTTTATAGTTTTTTTTATTAATTTATTGATCAATAAGTTATATTCGTAATTAAATCGATTCTAATATTAAGAAATAACATATTAATTATAATTTAATATTATATTAATTAATAAATAGTTTTTTAGTCAAATAACAATAGTAATTCTATCATAAAAATAACATACTAATTATATTTTAATATTATATTAACTAATTAATTAATATATTACATTTCTAATTAAATACTAACTCTAATTCTAGAAAATAACATATTTAATTATATCTTAATACTATATTAACTAATAAATAGTTTTCTAATCAGATTATGATATTAATTATATTCTAAAGAATAATATTATTATATTTTAATATTATATTAACTAATAAATTAATTTTGTAACTATTTAATAATTCTAATTCTATAATATAATATTTTAAATATATGTTTAATGTTATATTTAATAAATTAATTTTTATTATATAACAATTTTTTTAATAATAATATTAATATAAAAATTAAAATTAATTAATAAATATTTTAAAATGGTTTTTATATTATTTCATTAATAAATTTTTAAAATGTATAGAAAATAAAAAAATTTAAAATAATTAATTTGTTTTTATTTTTTAGAATATTATATATTAATATTAAATATTAAATTTTTATTAAATTATATATATTAATTTAATTTTATAATTAAAATAATAATAACATTCACGTAACGCATAAATAAACGATCAATGCTTAATTTTTTAACTTTTAATCTTATCAAATGCCATTTAAATTATTATAAATGATCATAAAATAATATTTAATTAATTAAATTTTTTAGATTTTCATCAGTTTTTATTGTTCTTAAAAAAAAATACGTGTCACTCAATCAAGGTGCTCACTCCTAATTATATATATTTTTTTTTACATTATGAATTTTATTGGATTTTAGATAGCATTTTCCTAATAATAATTTTGAGAAGATTTTATTTAAATCATTATCCTCCCCATGGCACTGGGGTTGTTGAAGCCGTTGATACCTTCTATTGCCTTTCCTCACTGTTCTCACTCTTCACTTGTTGCTGCCACTGTGCCAATTACCATTTCAAAGAGACTACCTTCCAGATTCCCATCAGCTAAAATGGCCACAGCTGAAGCTAATACTAATCCAAATTCTATCAGAATCATTGATTCACATCTTCATGTCTGGGCTTCTCCACAGGAGGTAACTTTATAACCCAATACAATTCTAAGAACAGCTATCTTTCTTTTTCAGAATTGTAGGTTTGTCTCATTTCGACGTTTAAAATCTTTCCATTCTTTTGAATGTTTCTCATCATCAATGATAATTAGACACTGTGTGTAATTTTGCTTTTTCTTTTTCTGGGTTGCAAAAGGCTGCAGATAAATACCCTTATTTCCCTGGCCAAGAACCCAGTTTGCCTGGACATTTAGAGTTCTTGCTTCAGGTACAATTTCTTATGAACCTTAATGTGTGTGTGTATATGTTTTATGTTAGGCCGCTTACTTATTTTAGTGAAATCTTCTATTCAGAAGTCATCATGATCCATTTTCATGATAATATTTGTTCCCTTATTGCTATCTGGCACTCATTTATGCAATGTCACTCACTATATAAGAACAACTTTTACAACATTATTTATTTAATTTTTTTTGGTTACCTGGTGAAAATATGCTGATAAATATTCTGCTAATATAAAATGCATATGATTCTATAAAAAGATAAATATTTCTCCATTTTATGTAGCCCCAATATGGTGTTCTATAACGATCTGTATGTTCCATTAGAGACGCTTCGTCCTCCTCTCAGCTCCAACTTCTGTCCGCTTACTAATATAAACGAGTCATACACAACACTCATGATAGCCCTTATCTAACTTTTGGATTGTTCCTTTTTATCTTTGCAGAACATGGAAGAAGCAGGCGTACATGGTGCACTAATAGTGCAGCCCATTAATCACAAATTTGATCATTCTTTAGTGACAAGGTCAGTAATAAGGATAATGGTATTTGCAAATTAATATACCAAATAAGTTTAACCCAATCTAGACATGACTGTTTGTGCATGGGATGGATACCATACTTAAGATACTTGATGCGGATCCAGCACATAGGTAATACAGCTAAGAAAGAAACTAACAACCACAGATCAATTTGGAGTTGATCTCTTGTTAGGTTCAGCCTGTAGATTTCTTGACTCTCTCTACATTTGAAATAAGATTAACAAAGAGTCTAAAGTCAATATTCTGGTATTCGCAATTGCTAACTCATTTTTCTGCTCTGATAACCTGGCACCCTAGTGGACATTCACCACTCTACCAGAGAATATTGCCCAATTCATAAATTTTGTTTTGACAGTGTTATGAAGAAGCATCCAACCAAGTTTGTTGGTTGCTGCCTTGCTGACCCTGCAGAAGACGGAAGTGGGCTTAAGCAGCTTGAAGAACTTGTCTTGAAGGTCCAGTTTTGGTATAAGATAGTCCAATAATTGTCTTTTTCAGAAATCATTTTGATACTCTTTTTCTTACTTGATACTGCCAGGATGGTTATCGAGCTGTTCGCTTTAATCCCTATCTATGGCCATCTGGTCAGAAGGTAATAGTCTTCTAATACAAATTGTCACCAATTCCCAGAATGTTTGACATGACATTTGAGGTAGCTTATATGTCATTGGATGCAAAAATGTTTTTTGCCTATTTCTTGTGGTACGAATTGATAGGGACCCAGTGACCTTTGAGTAATGAAATCAACTATCATAAATACAGTTTTGGGTGAAAATCTTCTTTTCTTTATATGTTTGTAGATGCATGTACTGCCAAGTGATAGAATCTGGAATCTGAGATAACCAACCTGATAAAAGGAATAAAAGGGAAAAGGGCTATCTTCAGTGCAAGGTGGGTACAGGGAGGGGCATCTGCTGTAAGAAGCCATCCTCTTGCATTTTGTGGGGAGACTAGTCTGACTACTCAAACCCACGACTTTCTCTATCAAAAGAGGAACACCATTACCATAGCCAAGCAAGCTGAGGGGAAATCATCACTAAGAACATTCTCTCACTTGAAATGTTAAGCAATGGGGTTTAAGCACGTACAAGAGCAATAAATAAAAAGCTTAATCACTTTGCATTAGCTCAACAGAAATTGTTTACTCAGATAATGCAGAACTCGAGTTCAGATCTCTAGTTTACTTTAATTAAAACAAATATTTGATGGAATTTATGTTCCATATCACTAAATAATTGACAAATGATGGGAGTTGATCCTTTTCAGATGACAAATGATGTTGGGAAGGCATTGTTTTGTAAAGCCGGAGAACTTGGGATACCAGTTGGTTTCATGTGTTTTAAGGTACTACTGTTCTTGTGTATTTCCTCTCAACCCAAGTATTCAAAGTGATTAACATGACATTGTGTGTCATTATGCCACAATAGTCCTTTTCATGCTCGCGTCTTGGATAATATTTACAAGATAAAATTTCAGGGGCTCGATCTTCATATAGCCGAAATTCAAGAATTATGTACAGAATTTCCTTCTACAGTTGTATTGCTTGATCATTTGGGTTTCTGCAAACCATCAACGTAGGTTCTCTTGCATTTTGGCTTTCGTTTTCTATATTTAATTGGTTGAGAGGCTGAATTAGGTTGTTCTTGTGCATACATGTCATGATGCAGGAACTATGAAGAAAGTCTTACCTTCTCCGAGCTTTTAAAGCTATCCAGGTTCCCAGAGGTATGGTTCTAATGATTGTTTTAGCTATTTATAATGCAAGCTCGAGATACTGAAAACCAGTCTCATATCAGTAGGAGAACACTTTATGCCTCTAGCCTTCCAGTCATCAATACATAATCAAATAAAGTCCTTTTTCAATTTCCACCTCAGATACTTGATTTGTTCACAAACATGTGAAATGGCAGGTATATATCAAATTCAGTGCCCTGTTCAGGGTGTCAAGAATGGCTTACCCATATCAAGATTTGGCACCCCTTCTTTCCCAAGTGGTCTCCAGCTTCGGTGCAAATCGTATCATGTGGGGCAGGTCAGTCTTTACGAAACCATTTTTTAAGATGGAGAAAATAGGAATTGAGGAGTAGAGCTCTAACGGAAACATTAAATGAAAATCTGTGACATATTTTTGCAGTGATTTCCCCTATGTTGTTCCAGAATGCGGGTATAAAGGAGGAAAAGATGCAGTGTCTTCAGTAGCCAGTCAAATACCTTTACCCACTTCTGATTTGGAGTGGATTATGGGTAAAACAGTCATGCAACTCTTCAAAGGACAATGGCTTCCATGAGCAGCAAATTATCATATACAAAGAGTCAATTATTTAAATTTTTTGCTCCTTTTTACATATCCCACGTATTTGGGCAAAATAAAGGTGGCCGACAGTTTGATCAATTTGCAAATGGCGCCCGCCTGTCATAATATATAATTCCTACTTCACCGAGACTTGGGGAGCAAACAAATGCACAGATCTCAACCATTTCATTTCACCTGGAGCACTAATGAGAATGCCTGAAAGACTAATTCTACTTGCAACCGTTTTTAAGAATAACTCTGATATGTCAACTTCTTATACAAAATCATGTTACACAATAGCCAGATTTCCGGGCATTTGTTACCGACCCCTGTATCATTATCGCTAATGTGGTGTAAAACGACCGCACGAAAGTGGGGAAAGAGAGTAAAACAAAACTTTGAAGAAAAAAATGAATTAATCTATCTATGCTTTACCTATGAGAGCTGTGAACCTATACAAGTTGTAAATCAGAAATATACAAAAAAAAGTGACACAGATCAATTGGCTAATCCTCAATCCGTTGGATTTCACCCATCATGATCCGGTTGCTTGTTACTTTAAAACCAAGGAGAGCGGGATCAATTTGCCTTCCTTTCTTTCCTTTCTTTTTGCCACTTCGGCCCCCTTGTGTTCCTTCCGATGATTCTGACCCTGCAGTTGTCATGTGGACCTCTGGAGCAGTGGTCTTCTTGGCATTACTTTTAAGCATGTCTATAAATGATGGCTCTGACACATCAGCATCTCCACAAGATGAGGTCCGCCGGAAACGCGCATCCTTCTTGCCAGATGCCATATCTGTGCTCTGGTTCACTGGATTTGCCCCTGCATATTTTAGGTACAAAAAAATATTATTCTTTATAATTGCACACAAATAAACACGGCAAAATTGAAGTGGCGGCCTCTATCAATTGTTGCAATGCAAGTTGCTAAATTCAGTAAATGTGAAGAGTTCCATAAAGTGAGTGGTTAAAAGATAGAATCACACCTTCAACAACAGTTGAACTTTTCCCCCTAATAGCTGTATCTGATACCAGCTCAGACAGGCCTTCTTGGGATGATGAGACACGAGCAACAGGCGGTCGCCTCAACAATACATTCTCTTGTCCTTTAGGTAGTGATGGTACCCTATCAAATAGAGCATAACACATCAAACTCCAGGATTTCTGGTAATATTAAATTTGGAAGGCTGAAAAAAGCAGTTAAGCAGCATGACTGTACAATTACATAAAACATTCCACATAGTTGCAAGAAAAGTGAACCAATTCAAACTATGACCGACAGGCAGTCATCTGAATGCATGATACAGGATGAGCATAACCATTCAACATCCTCAATCTCATTCCCTTTTCTTGCAACCTAACACTCTCATTGTGGAAAATTTAAATGGAAATGAGCAGAATAGAGATTTCAAATAACAATAGAGATACAGAAATGAACATGAAAAGCAACACATGAAAGTAAGGATGTGTTATATACTAAGTAAACAAAGAAAAAAGATAAACTACACAAATTCTTCTATTTTTTATTGCAATAACAAAACTGCCCTTGCAAATTTAATACTGTATATGTTGAATGGATATAATTTCAATACACCATCCACATATAATATCATATGCCATATATTTAAAAAAAAAAATAACAGTAACCAAATACCTACTAGCTTGGGAACAAAATTAGAAATGAAAAGAGATTTTATGAGCAGCCAATTGAACATTGATAAAACTCACTGTTATATATAAAATAAAAACAATAAATAAAGCCAGTCATAAGAACACTTAAGGCTTCGTATTACACAGCATTTTAAAAAAAGAGATGCAGAGAATCATAAAATGGGATTTGAAGTTAGCCATTGAGGTAGACTCTGACTACTAATGTAATTTTTTTAAGTGCTTCCCATATTTTTTTTAAGATAAAAAAAATACCTCAAAGAGTTGATATTTTCAATACTTCCAAGAACACCTTAAGTATACAATAAATTTTTGCATGCATTTGAACCTAAAAGTTATACAAAATGAAGAGTTTCAGATGAACTTTAGTTTATTAATATAATGTCCTGGCTCTTAGATATGAGCAAAGCCTGTAAAATAGATATTATTTACCCCAATAAAATGTCAATCCAAATATTCATACAGTGGTAGCATTGACTACTAAAATAAAGTGAAAATCTAAAACTTATTCCTGTCAACTATCCACAAGCTCAACTTGAAAGGAAAATCCAAGTTTCTTCAAACACAAGCAAACAAGGATTTCAAAGAAAAAAGAATTAACTTACTGATTTATAGCAATATCTTCACCGAATGAGTTTTGTGGTCCAATCTTGTCATCATAAAAGTCTGCATGCACACCAGGAAGACTAATTTTTAGAACTTGTATAAATATAGACCATAAGAATGACATCCAAAGTACTTACTAGGAACACTGAGAGAAGAGTGCCTGCTAAGCGCATTTGCCGGAACCTCTCCATGATCAGTAGTAGCCAAATGCGCTTGCTCAGCTATGCCATTATGAATCTCAGAAGCTGGACCCTTTGTCATACCCTGGCTTTTGGCTCCATACTTCCTCCCTTCTACATCCATATATCCTCGATTGGCAGAGAGCTTCTCAATGAAGCTCAAATCGTTGAGAACAGCTTGGGGATTCTCACTAATGCCTAACAACGATGAATGCCTCTCGTATGTTGCTCCAGATTCGGATCTAAATGGTAATTTTTCTGTGCCCCCAAAATTATTGCCCTGTTCACCAGCTGAAGAAATCTCTGCCACTTCACAAGCATTAGAACCATAAGACCCTATTGCAAATGAGTTGTTCAGGCTGGCTTCTTGGTCTGATACAACACCGAAAGGGTGGTCCGAAGAGCTCGATCCAGTGTAGAGGCCTGATGGCAACCTCTTGTCCAAAGATAACCCATCACTTGGCTGTAGAGAATCAGCAGTTTGGTGACCTGACTTCTGATGTAGCAATTCCATTAACAATCGCCTGGATTTGTCATCATTTGATCCATCTGACATCCAAAGACTCGAGTCTTCAGCAGCCATTTTAGAGTCAGACTCCCTTTTCTGCCGCTCGGCATTGATGTGCACTTGTTGCATTCGAGATTCCATCCAGTCATTTGCTAGTGGCCCACTGCTTTCTGGCCAGCGGCCCCCAATTGCATCCAGGGCTGGAGCATGGAATTGGTTAGGAACTAAGGGGTGATGAGGATTGTGAGGATGGCTGCCAGAGGATAAAGTTCCTACTTGACCAGCAGACTGCATTCGTGTACTCAACTCCTGCATATCTAACCCATGAGCATGAGCCATAGCATTTACAATATCCATATTCATTCCTGAAGCACCAGCAGGCAAAGAGAGAGACCTCTCAAATGGCATTGAACCAGGCTCATAAATTCCTTGCCGCAATCTATCTTGAAATGAAAGATTTCGCTCAAGGTGACTCAGCTGGTCCTCATGTGGTGTCCTCTGCTGCCGCTGATAAAAATCTAACGCGCTTATTCCTGAAGAGTGAGCTTGGGGATTACCAGCAATACTCCTAAGGAAGTGATCATTTTCATTAACTGGCCATAGGGAATCAATGTGCCTCTCTTCTTCCATATTCATCCGCTGTCTCAATCCCATTGGCAACTGCCTTGCCTGAAGCTGTTCTTGAAGAATTTGATGTTCTAGAGATTGCATTTTTCCATGTTGTGCACGTGATAATAGTTCATAAATATCTCTCTGCTGATCTTGCTGTGGTGTCTGACAAAATTTTGCCCGAGTAAGCTGCTCCATAGATGGAACAAGATGCCTCTGTGGGTGATGGGACCGTTGTTGCAGCTCATGAAGAAGTTGCTGCTCCAACAAAACTTGATCACGAATGGCGCGGGACTGTGAGAGGCCAGGATCAGGCATCTGACCATGCAGCAACTGTTCCAGAAGCACCTGCCGAGCTTGTGACTGCTGTCGTTCCTGCAAAAGCTTTTGCTGTTGATGGAACTGCTGCTGTTGCTGTAACTGATGCTGTTGGAGCTGAAGTTGCCGCTGTTGTTGTAGCTGCTGCTGTTGTAGCTGCTGTTGCTGCATCTGAAGTGCCAAAAGATGTTCCAGATCTGGCACAGGATGGTTTGCCAACTGTTGATGGTGAATAAGATTTTGGGCTGGCACATGTTCTAGAAGTGACTCATTTAAATGTGAATGAGATGACAGCATATTTCTATGCTGGAGCTGCTGCTGCTGAAATTTTCGTGACATAAGCTGATCAGCTAAATCAAGATGATTAGGCTCTTGTTCAACAAGTGACAGACGGTGAGCTGCAGTGGCTTCTTGAAATGAGCTGGGGACAGAATGCATATCTTGTCTATACACATCAGCCCATTTCTCTGCAACAGAAGCTGGATCATTTATAGCAGCATACGGGGCAGACCTTCCAACACTGGAAGATAAATCAGATGGCTCAGTTTGTCTAGCTTGAGAGCCTTCAAGCTCAGACCAGAATAAACCAAAAGGGTGCAATTTGTTATCTCTGTGGTAAGGTAAACCAGGTTCAGATAATTCATTTGGAAGAGATGGGAGACCATTTGAATTTGCCAAAGAATCAGGAGCACTCCAAGATGAATGTGTGGTAGGATAACCACTACTCCCTGGTCTTCCAGGAAAAACAATTTCTGAAAGATCAGAAAGAAACATTAAGATATAGGAAGAATATTTGGTGGAAAATATAACTACAGTACAAAAGATACTAAAAAACTCGAGGGAAAAAAAACCTTCATCTTGTGCAACAAAATCATGAAAACTTTGGTCCTCTGAGTGTGATAATTGCAGCGGATTCTCAGGCTCAGATACTCTCGACTGAGCATGCTGAATTGAGAGGGAACTGAAGTCAGACAACGGCTGGCACAGGTCATTTACTGCAGATGAATCAGTATTTTCTGGAACTAAAGTAGCAGGTAAATCAGGCTCCAGCTTTCCACCTAAAGCACCAGACTGCTCCAGTTCAGAACTAGGAAAACCTGCTCCCATCTTAAGGCGTGGCATGACCTCACCTAAACTTTGGAAAGGTGTGCCTTCAGGAGCATCTGCCAAGCGGACTGGCAAGTCTGTCCCAAAATAACCTTCTTCAAACCACAATATAATATCAGCTCCAAGAAATGGTCCTTGAGTAGTCCCATGAGGATCAACGTAATAGAAATACAAGTCCTCAGGTGAAATAACCCTTTCAAGGTCTTTTGCTTCATTTTTACTCGCCAAGTGTGATATGGTGCTACTATGATCTTGATCAGAAGTGGGTAAAACGAACAGAGAATTTGAATCATCAGGAAGCTTAGTGTCGACATCAAAAGAAGAGGCAGACTTAAAATCATCAGGACGAAAATGTCTAATCAAAGCAGAGTTCATCATCTGCCCATTTTCGCCAATAGCAAGCTGAGAACTGACATTGAAAGAAGTGCTGATCTCTATTGCACTTGAAACACCATCATCTTTCAAGAATGTGGCAGTGACTTCATCAGCAGTAACCTTGTTTCCTTCTTCATGATCCACCTCTTTTTCTGGAACAATGTACACTCAGTTTCTTTTAAAAATGAAATGGTGCTTGCAAAACAATTCTCTTATTTTTTATAGAAGTTATAAGAAGAAATTGCATAGGACAAACTGCATGAAAAAATGAATACAGTGCTCACCATTTAACACATTTAAATGTGAATCATGGTTCCATAGGGAACTATTGTCATCGATATGATATGCCCCGTTGCTTGCAGCGTCTTGAAACGGATCAGCAGTCACATCAAAGGGCTCGGACAGAAGGATACCCAGTTTTTCTTCATTGGATTCATACTCTCCAACACCTGTACATAGACAAGGAACATGGAAAAATATTGAGAAAAAAACTGAAGTAGAACATGGAAAAACGTCCAAGCCACTGAGGCCTCCCTTTCCCAAATGAATTGTAAGGCACTCCACTTACCTGAAACACTTTCAGAAGGCCTCCCTTTCCTAAATGAATTGTAAGGCACTCCACTACTTGTGATCTTCCCCTTCCATATGCCATTGAGTATAGACTGCCAGCATCATAAACCAAATAAAGAGTAAGAATAACTTGGTCCAATCGAAATGCTTTCATCCAAATGATACAGGCATCATGATACACTGAGATAGACTCAAATGGAATAACTTACCTCTTCCTCAGCATCAGGAGGAACAAAAGCCAATGGTTCAATAACACCATCTTCAGTTAAAGGCAAAGATTCCTCCATTTCCTCAGGCATTGCAGCAAATGATGAGTCAAGCTTATGCTGACGATAAATGTCGAGAAGCTTGCCCCTTGGGTAGCAAAATTTATCCGCTGTGAAGTTTGGCTTGCCAATGACACTGCCACTCTTGTATGACTGAGAAGCAGTAGTGAAACTTGCAGATGAGCCCCTACTAATAGCATTTGCACTTCCTCGTCCTAGAGCAAACCCCATATTTGAACCTTCGGCCCGCCCTCTCTCATTTCCAAATCCAGGTGCAGCACGGTAGGAAGTGGATCCTGCAGAATGAACCTCCATTCTGTGCCGCGGTCTCCACTTATCACGAGAATCTGACTCACGTTCAGAAACAGAACGGTTGCTAACAATAGATGATTGATTGTCATTATGAACATCTTCTTTCTCTTTATCCACATCTGTTCTTCTCTCAGCTCGGGAATCCTTTTCTTTGTCATCAGGACCCCACCTAGAAGACCATTTGCTATCTCGACGTGCTTCATGCCCAGAGTTTCGGTTGGTGCCATCGTGCCACCTTTCAGAGGAAGGCAAAACTCTATTCTCCATTGTTTCTCTAATTGAAACACTGTCAACACGACGTTCTGTTTTCCTACGATCTCTTCGAGCACCAAGTAAGCCAGTTTCCCTTTCCTCTTCACGCCAGCGGCGGCTGCTTTCATTCTCAGTAGCTATCCTTCTCCAATCTTTTTTGTCATCAGTTCCATCTAAACGCCAACCTTCCTTCTGGCTTGCATCATTGGTATTTCCAAGAGCTACTGAAGTTAAAGTGCGCATGTCCTGTTATACACCCACGGAAAGTCACTCAGCATGAAAAATGCTAATGAGAGCACTGGAACAAAGAAAGTAATAAGAAAAAATCAAGCCCGAAGAAACAGAAATAGCATGAGGCGCGAGGCCTAAACCTAGTGGCATGTCCTAGACTCCCAAGTAGAAATTGCATGGATTGCTCTTTCTACTCGTGTACAAAGTAGGGAAATAACCAAAACAAAAACTATTAAGGCTCTGTATCTGCTTTAGCTTTAGAGCACTTTAGCAACAGCTAACAATGGCATCAACTAGGCAATATTATAGAACTCCATGCCAAATGCTTCCCTTGTAAAAGTAGCTCTCAACCTCAAAAGATATCTAGTACAAAAATAATAGTAACAACAACAACAACAACAACAATAAAACCAGAAAAAGTTAATCCAAGGAAAAGCTTTTCTCATCTTCACTTCATTTATTACTAAGCCGTAAGGTCACAGAGGCATAATTTGTTAACCTTTTTTTACATTTACAAAAAGAAAAGAAGAATATGTATGAGATATTTCTCTCATTTTACACAACGTGGACATAAAACCTGAAATAAAAGAAGAAAGTTGAAGGTTCAAAGCACATTTCCAAGTGTGAGAAAAAGACGTAGAACAGGAAAAGATATTGTGCAAACCACAGGTTCACTAAACGGCAAAATAAAAGAGAAAAATTATAAACCAAAAGTCAGAAAGGATGTTGTTTCTGCATCACATCTAGCTTCCTGCAGCCTGCAGGCATACACCAAGTACAGAATCTCACAGGGAAAGCTCTTCTTATATTATGGTAATAGTAGTGAGTTGATAAATACATAGATGAAGACCAAACATCAATGTAAAGAAGCTTAATAGAGAAACTAAGAAACTACAATAGATGGAAAATAATCTAAGATGAGGGAGAATATACCATCTTGGTCTCACTTGGTTTGCTATAAAGCCACTGAGGAGACAGCGGAATGCTGCTTTCAGATGCCAATTGATCTGGGACAAAATCAAAATCAAAAGTATTATTCACAAAACCAAATAATTGGTTTACCAGTTAAAATCCAATTGCTGAAAGCAAAAGAAAAAACACAAAGGAGATAGATAGATAAAGCAACCTTTTGCCTCGTCATGCAATGCCACATGAATCTTTTCCTCGTCATTTCCAGAAGCTTCAACTGGCATAACAGTAAATAGAAACAAACAAAGCATCAGAAAAATGTATAAATTAATGAAGTTATTCGTCAGCTACATTACCGACCTCAGTGATTACTTATAACTTATCAATTCGTAATGTAATATTCACATTTCAGTCAAGAATAACAAAACAAGTACTAAAAATTACTTAAAGGTTCGCCTCCTCAGTACCTTCTCTGTTTTTTTTTAATTTAAAAGGGAAACTAACAATCTGAAATATAAAGTAAAAAAACATTTGGAGGTCGCCGATAAACAAATCAATTATTAACAGCAAGCAAAATAGTCGAATCCAGAAAGGATAACCTAATTAACAAAAAATAATAATAATAATAATAATAAACAAAAGAACATCGATCTTAACTATTATCAAATAAGGTAATTAAACAATACCTTTTATTTAAATAAAAGCATTACAGAAAAGAGAGAGAGAAAGTGAGTGAAGAAGTACCTTTAGGGTTAAAGGAGTGATCGGAGGGTTTAGAGGAGAGGAGATCATCGGGCAGATCGAGCTTGCGGTCAGCCATCGGACGGTCAAGAAATAAAGAAATCAAACGATTGAAAGAAGAATGGAAGCGAGTGCAGAGATCGAAACAGACAGACAAGCGAGAGGTACAGTTAATTACAGATTGGAGAATTAAAAACGGGAAAAAAAAAAAAAAGAGGAAGTGAAAGGAGAAGCTGGTTCGCCTCGAGAGACAGAGACAGAGAGTTAGGGTTTTGAAGGTTTGATTGAGAAACAAATTACTTTTGTTGTTTGTTCGAGCAGAGAGAGGGAGAGAGATAGAGAGATTAGAGAGGAAACGGGTAGAGGAGAGGAGGGCTGGGCTTTTTTCGGTAGATGTATACATGTATCAACTTTTATTTTTATATTTTTATTTTGGCTAAATGCATATTTCGGCCCTTCAACTTTGTGTGATTTTATAATTAGACTCCTAATTTTGACTTTGGTTCAGTTAGGCCTCTAAACTTTGTGTTTTATACTTTTAACCTCTTTTTTACAAATATTGTGCTCCCATTTGAAAAATATATTGTGATCTATTTAATAAAACTTCATTTATTTTTTATTATTAATAAAAAAATTAAATTTTAATTATTATTATTAAATAAATTTACAATTCTTATTTTTCAGCTTTAATAAAATTCAAGTTCAATTTCTTAGCAATTTACTATTTACTTTGACTATTCTAATATATCATCATTATGACAATAATCACAAGTTCTGTATGAAATCCCAATACTGCAAGGATATAGTAAGCCATCTATACCAGCTCAAGCATAATCTGCAGATATCTACCATTGTAGAAATATGTTTTTATTATTTTTAGTATCAATTTTTCCTCCTCAAATGGATCCTAATAGAATCACATGTTTTCATATTAGATATTAAAATGAGTTTATTGATGATAATGAGTAACATAAA
This sequence comes from Ricinus communis, assembly GCF_019578655.1. NCBI lineage: Eukaryota > Viridiplantae > Streptophyta > Magnoliopsida > Malpighiales > Euphorbiaceae > Ricinus > Ricinus communis. The sequence continues at coordinate 28,678,179 of NC_063262.1, forward strand.
AGCTTTTTCTTTTTTTAGACTTTTAAATTAAATTACAAGATTTGGAATTTCTATAATTAGGCATATGTTTGATTGATAAGCAAAGAATTAGATCGTCAAGAATTAAGATTGATTCTTTGAAGAAACTGAGCATGATAACGATGATTAATTTCATAAAAATTATAATTTTAAGAATTAAAAAGAAATAACGATAGAAAAAAACTAACAAAATTAAGAGACTATGATGATGCTTAGAATTTAGAATGGTAAGAGTGAAGAGATTACTGAAATTTTTGCAAAAAGTAAGAAAAATTTAAAGATTTATAATCTTCAAAAATATCAAATAATAAAAATAAGTTAAGAGATATAAAAAGAATGAAGATTTCTGATAAATTTTTTTAAAAAAGAAATTGAAATTGTTAAATTTATAATCTATCTAACAATTTATGATTTTTCTTCTTTAAAGGAGTCTTTGGTTAGTAAGAAAGTAATAGATAATGAAAGAAAATATGAATATTCTTAATGAAACATTTAATCCACTTTACTAATAAAATATTTTGAATTTATTTGATCTAAAAATATGTTTTGGATTTAGTTGATCTAAAAATATGTAAGTTATGTACTTATCTGTTATAATTATATGTTAATATTATTATTTTCTTTCTAAAATATTTTTGTGTGATATATTTTTCCAAAATTAAAAATCAGAACACCAAATTCAACTGAAATAAAGTCTAAACGCCCAATTGCATAAACTCACAGTTGTAGGGACCCAAATATATGCTTAATTCTTTTACTTTTTATATATTTCTTTTTCGTACATTTCAGGTTTTTCCATTTCTTTTCCTACTTGAAATTCTCTGTTTCCTTTTTTTAATCAAATAAAAATAAAATCTTTCCAGCAGAAGCAATGTTTTTATTTTATTATTTTGTTTCCTGTTTTTTGATAAAAGGAAAAAAAAAAAAAAAAACTGATGCTCTATGTTGTTTTGGTGACTGTTGATTGATAGATTATGGATCTAATTACAACTAATTTGTTATTTGGTTAAACATAATAATAATAATAACGTAATTTAAAAAAAAATTGAGCTAAATAAGTCTTAATAAAATTATGCTTGTAAGTGCAATGAATTTGAACAGAAATTATGAAGAAAACAATTAAAGTTCAAAATATACAATTCAGAAAAATTTTAAGATGTATAAATATATATTCTTTAGATGTTTTACATGGTCATAAAATTATTTTGTTATGATCTTTCATAAAAATAAATAACTTTAGCAGCAAATAAATCTAATATTATTTTTCTAAATACTATTTATGTACATTAGATGCTCTAGAATAATACTACAAAAACAGAAAAATAGAATCAATTAACATAATTAAATAAATGAAATTTGTACGAAAAAAGAGCAATTAATTCATTAAAAATTTCATTTTCTTGAATTGATCTCAAAGGCCCACAACAATATATATTATACTTTTTCATTGTTTCGACATCTTCCTATGTAATAATGATGTTATCAACATGGCCATAACTCATTGCGCCTCAAAATCAATGCAGTCAGAACTGATTTAAAATTTAAAATTATAATTTAATTTTTAAATTTTTTTCAAAAGTAAAATTCAGCTAAAGTTAATTCTATTATCATTGTTATGATGAGATTAATATATAATTTAATTAAAATTATTAAAATAGAACACATATTTATAGTAAGAAATTTTATTTTTATTATATTAGGATAAACATTAAAATTAAACTATGTTAAAAATAAAAATTTTACTCAAATTTAATAAAATATTAATTTCAAACGATTTTAATATTAATAGAAATCCTAGAAAGTAAACTATAATATTAGTTTTAAATTTTCAAATGCATTGATTTTTAAAGAAAGAAATAGTAATTAATTTTATATATAATAAAATCGATATATAGAGCTACTATTGTTTTAGAGTAAATCTTAAGAGGAGTGACTCTTATTGGAAAGTTTCAATAATGTATATATATTAAATTTTTGATACAAATTCACCTATACATACTACTAGTTGATACACTTTATCATTGATTTAAGACCATTTCTAATATTATTTTTAATTTTAAATAATATAATTTCTATAATAGAAAATATCTTAAAAATATTTATTTAAATTCAATGTACTACTTAAATTTTATCTTTATTTTAGTTTTTAAACATTTATAATTTTAGTTTCTCTTTTATTTATTTTTTAGTTATTAATAGAAAATAAAATTTATTTATATCTACTAAATGTATTTTATGATGCATTTATTCAATATAAAGTGGAAAATAGTTTTAGCTCTTTATAATTTTACTCTTTCCTTTATATAACGTAATACATTAAAATGTTATTTTATTACACGACTTTTTAAAATAAAAAGATTTGATATATATAAATATTTAAAATATTATTTTATTATATGACTTTTTAAAATAAATTTTTTTGATATATATAAATATTTAAAATGTTATTTTATTATATAACTTTTTAAAAGATGCTCTAATTGTGCGACCCATTAACTTTTTCCTTTTTTTGTTAATTTTTTTGTTGTGAAATAACTTAATTTTCCTGATTGTGGTAAATATGGTTCAATTAGATTATAGAAAGAGAAAACTTCTCTGAGGCACATGTGCAGAAACTATAAACCAGCTAGCATAATTAATAAATTGATTTTATTTTTTAAAATTATGTTCATATGCTGGATGAATTATGAATAACAAGCCATGTGGACCTTATCATTAATCAAATGAGTGTAGTAATTTACTTTCTTTTTCAATTAATGATAATTAATCTAACTAAACTAGTTGACCAGGCTCGGGAGAGAATGAATACCTACCAATTTAATACAACACTTAAAAAGAAATGATGCAGGCGTCTAGAATTTAATAAGCTGATAGTGTTGTAGATATTTAAAAAAAGGACCCTTTTATCTTATTTCGCGAGATTGTAGTATTTGACTTGGCCACAGGGACGCTTAAGCGAACATACTTCCCAAAATGACCAGAAAAAACAAGAAGAGAAGGAAAAAAGAGAACTTCCTTCTCTTACTTGTGTCAACCTCACTAATCACTGAAATGGGTGTTAATCTTGAATGGGCACAGGTCAGGTTGCATTACACATTTAATTGGGGACAGAGAATGATTAAACAGAGATCTTGTGATGGTAAACACACTGACTGACTGATAAATGAGAATGCTATAGAATTTGATGCTATGTCACATCCAGGGATTCTGATGCTATTGGATAAGGCTGTCTTGATCATTCTCCAGGTACCAACCATTTTAAAAACCAGAAACAGAGATGTTATGAGATCTACAGAGCTACCCTTTGGATAACAGCAGAATATATAATGTTAAAAGGAGAAACAAAAGTCAATCCTAAATGGGCACCTCATGGTCTGGGAGGCTCTACTTTCTTCTCTAAGGTATCGGAAATGCTCCTCTAAGAATCATGTGCACAGTCCGCACAATCGCACAACTCCAAGAATACGGACAATGACATAAAAGAATCAAACAAGAAGATAGGACGATCACGCAAGAATACCAAAAAGCAAGCAAAGGAATTCAATCAACAGGCACTAATTAGCATATCCAAACTCACAAAAGGAAATCATATTATCAAGCATCGTACACTGAAAAAAAAGAAAAAAAATTTCATACATCAAATAAACTGTAAGGGCTCACCCGGTGCATCGAGTGCTAGTTTATTGGCCCGGAACAACTTGCACCAGGGCTCGCCCTCAGATCAAACAGACTATCTTGAAGAGAAACTAACTTTTTCCGGATGATTTCTTACAATCTTGAGTTGATTCTAAGCAATCAGCTAAACCAGCAGAATGCCTCTTCTTCTTACTCCTTTTAGACCTCTCACACATAAAAGCCCTCTCTAACTGCTCAACTCTCTGTGAAAGTGAACTCAACAACCTAGTTTGCATCTCATTCCTTTGGAACAACTGCGTCATTAAACCCATCATTTTCTCATTATCCTCCATCATCTTCTCTAACAATTCTCTACTCTTTCTACACACAGCCATCTCCTCCTTATTTCCTTCACCACCACAAAATTGATCTTGATCTTTCTCATTATCTCCTACTTCCTTCTCATCATCAGGCTGCTTCTCCAAGGAATCAGAGGAATCAGCTTGGCTGCTCTCCCCTTGAATACTACTACCACTACTACTACTCATTTCCATACATTCACTCACATCAACATTTTCCCTAATTGCAGTCAATTCCTCAGCTGGTGCTGCTGCTTCTTCTTCTCCTTCTTCTTCTTTGCTTACATTAGAAACGCAATCACATGTAGAATCAACAGCATGATTTTGTGTCTGATTAACAGCATTCTCGAAATTATTTGAATTGAAACTAGAATCTTCAACGTTAGGAGGTATATCTGTTGTTTCTAGGGTTTGATTAGCCAAATCTTCATCCTTAGCCACATTATTAGCGACAATGGAATCAACTAATTCTTGTAATTTAATAACCTTCTTAATGACAGCTCTTCTTAAATCCCTAACACCAGAATCAACACCGCGAACAGAATCCAACCTCAACAGCAAGCGCATAAGCATCTCATTAACCTTCAGTCTCTCTTTACTATCTTTCCTCATCAACTCCCTAGTTTCACTCATTAATATCTTCTCAATTTCATCAACTTCACTCTTAATTTCACCAATCTTCTTCACACTCTTTCTCACCATAAAACCCCTAAACACCTTCTGGATATTAACTGCACCGTCCAGCCTTGTTTCCTTCGACATTAACGGTAACGGTAACTGCCGTTCCGATCCGTCCGTCACAGGGATCATCACGACCTTACAAGAGGGCGGGGTTCTATGGTCGACAGGTACCTGTTTGGAAGAGTAAGGGCTGTGGTGGTGATCATAGTAGCGAGAGGATTGCGGATATCCGAACCGGTTTGCGTAGAATGGATAATCCATATGATCAATCAACTACGGGAAGAAGAGAATGTGATGATTATTGTTTTCGTTTGGAAATTTTGTCTGATTTTTAATGAATGATGAGAATGGTTATGGTGTGTGTTGGTATTTAAATTCGGCGAGAAACAATTAGGAATGTACTACTACGCATTGAAGAAGGAATTGCGACGCCAGGAGGTTCCAGAAGTTTCAGTGATATTCTTGGCGGGATAGATAGATGGATTTGAGGTTTGACGAAGTTTGGGGCGGTTCTAGATAACACTAGAATCTTCTACTGGTTGGTTGAATCGAATCGTGCACTGCGTAGTATTGTATAGCAAGTCTCGTGTGGGCCCTTAGCATGGCCCATATATTAAAATAACGAGCTTTTCGTGTAAAACAGCAAAAGAATTTAAAATTCGTATGTGAAAAGGTATTACCAGATAGCAAGTCGTCTTGCGATACATGCATTTGCATCTATATATTGTGAAAACAAAGATTAATTATTAATGCACAAGATAATCAATTATAAGTCCACCTTCTATAAATATATTCAATCACATAAATCAAGTAGTACCAAAACAAAATCGGTCGCAGTAAAAAATATAAAAAAGAGATTGTTGCCATCCCATCTAATCATAGGATGTGCACAGATAATATGAAATGAAATTAAATGCTTCCACTAGAAAGGACTATTTGTTAAAAGAAAAGAAAGCAAATCATGAACTAGCTCAGAATTGTAGTATATCATATTATATATTGAATGTTACTTCCAAGAGCCTATTCTGCTAAATGCTCATTTCTTTCCGCATGAAAGATATATGCACTCTTTCTACAGACACTGAGAAGGGGAAAAAGAACGAAGCCCTCTTCAGAAGTTACAGAGGATTAGATGATATTCATTCTGTTTGGGATGCTAATACCAGCCCTCTTCAGAAGTTCACTAGACGCTTCCTTTGCCATTGAAAGTACTTTTTCCTGTCCAGAAACAGCACCAATGAGTACAGTATTAAATTCTGTTGGCGAGAAAGAAGAAGGGTCTTTTCTGGTGGGATGGGTGGCCCAATCTAATAGAAAAACTAAGTTCTACTTTCTCAACATATCCAAGCCCAGTACTTAAACTTCTATGAGATTTTAAAAGAGATCGTATTCCACTAAAAACAATAGTAATAAAAATATTAAACAAAGACTCATTCTGTTGATTAATATGAATGCAATATATTTAGCCAACAGCTGTCTGCTATTAATCTAGACTATACATCATTTAACTGATAAGCAGGAGAATGCTATTGTAAAGTACCTCATCCACATTCAAAATCTTCTTGTCCTTCATAATCCACTTGCCATTGCACATTATGGACACAATATTCTCAGTGCGCATGCAGTAAACAAGGCCTGAAATGCTGCATGATGGTAAAAAGCAAATATATAGTCCATGATGAACACGTGTTTCATGGAAATTGATGGCTGATGTTACGCCCTTACTTCACAACACATCCTAAGTAGATGTTTAAACTCACATCATTTTAGATGGCAAGAATTTTACGTGAACAGCTAAATTTACATTATTTTAATCTTATATCCATACCAGTCATGAACAGGAACCATAGACCATGTACTAGGATTGATCACGATCAAGTCCGCCTGCCAAATTAATAAAATATATCATAATCAGCATTAACTTTCTAGAAAAGAATGTAGAAGTTAGATATTGACTTAATTGCAGTTAAAGCATACGCCAGATAGACTGGGGGATGCGGGTGGGAAGAGCAACTAATTTAGCTAATAGTCCAACCTTTTTCCCAACCTCAATTGATCCAATTTCATCATCCCAGAGTACTGTTTTCGCACCATTTATAGTGACCATCTTGAGAACAGTTTCAGCTGGGAGAACTGTAGGATTAGTTGTTCCATTTGTAAAAACTTCTCTTCCTTTATTCATCAAAGAAGCCAGATACATTTCATCCACTGCAAAGACATGAATTCTGCATAACTTTCCAGTGATATGCTAATTAAAAAGAAAAAGTTGCTCATAAGTAGATATTTAGTATACAAAGATCATTAATCCATTTTTCCTTTTCACTATTTTTCAGTGAACGGGAATGCCATACTACTTGGTACTGACAGCGTCCATCATTCTTTTCATAAGAACCATTTCTTGTTAATACGGGGTGGCAAAATTTTGCATGTCAGTAATAGCTAATCCTGATATTTAAAATTGCAAGAAGAGCAAAATGTGTGCAAGCATTTCCTTCTTGAGAGTGTGGGCAATCTATCAAATAAACTACCCACTAATATGGAAATTACTGAACATGTACAAAAAGTGAGAAAACAGAATATCAGAAGTGAAACAAACCCATGCTCATTCTATTATTTGATGGTGCACCATCAGTTCCCACAGAGACACAAATGCTGGAATCAAGCATCTCCTTAATAGGTGCAAATCCAAGCATTCGCATTGCAGAAGCAGGACAGTGAGATACTTTGACCCCAGCTCTTGAAAGAAGACCAATCTGGTAGAGACAAGATAACAGTACAAACATGAACAATATGATATTGGGACTAGCTGTAGGCAAAGTGTAGAAAACCGGTATTTTCTGGTAACCAAGAAATTATCAATGCATTAACAGCATTGAGTACAAATACATAACACAAGTCAGACAGTTGACGTTACAATGACATGCAAAGGAAAGAAAAATTAACAAAGTGAAGTTTGTCTACAGACTTATTAAGTACGAACTCCCATTCAGAAATGCTAGTTTCAGATCACAATGCAACTTCCAGAGATGCTTCACAGTGAAAAAAACGAAACACTTGCAGAGTTAACACGTAACAACCTAATCTATGAGAAAAGTAGCATGGGATATATGAAGATTTATTAAAATAGTTGTCAGAGTTTCAATAAGGGAACGCAATTGTTGTTGTAATTCATAATAGTATGTAATTCCTAAACATCCAAGACTGTAAGAAAATTGTGAGAACCTAAAACACATACAATCTAGCTCTAGGGGCAGGAATAAGCATGGGAAGCTACAGCCTAAACCAATCTACACGACAATCTCAAGTCCACATACTCACTCAAACTTTCTATAAAATGATGAAAAGAGTTCCCGAAAAAGAAAAAATAGTAGCAGCTATTCACCTCGGCATTGTTGACCCAAACTGTGTGAGCAGCAAGTAAGTTCTTTTGCAAAAAATCTATCTTATCCAGGAATGTAACAGTTCCATGTTCCACTTTTCGTGTATCCATCACAACTTGATTCTCATAAGCTATTTCTGAAACATGCTGAGGATTAGGAAGATTAAATAAATCCATATTTCAAACACAGTAGAGCCAATAAAAAGCAGCAATAATTTCTTATAATAAAATTTATGCATCAAAGAGATAGAGAGAAAGAGAGAGACACTACCATATGGATTCCAGTATTCAGTTCCCTAGCTATATCTCTTGTTTCAAGTAATAGACGATCAGTTGAATTCATAATTTGCCTGATTCCAAACCATACCCTAATGCGCCCCTCTGCTGTATTATGATACTTCTCGTAAAGCTCCTTTTGAGACTGTTCCCTTGAAGTGAAAATCAGACACTATATCTAAGTTCTTTAACAACAAAAACGCACGCACATGCACATATCTCTATATATAACCTCCAATTAATTCTAGACCTGAATACAATCATCTGTAGTTCGACTGGCCCAAGATGGTGGTAAACCTTCACCAGAATCCATAACTGACTGAGTTAAACAAGCTCGTAATCCTAATTCCTCAGCTGCTTTAGCCATTCCAGATACATGTTGCCCTCCCGCCTCAGCAAAACAAGTAACCTAATTCGAACTAATCCATCAGATTTCTTTCCAAAACCAAACAAATGATGTATAAGATTTCGATTCTTGATTCTTGCAAAATCATGTCTCTCTGGTGGCATGACTCCATTTCTTTCAAAATGCTGAAGTCTAAAATTACAGAAGGTTAATTACATTGGATTCTAGCCAATTCTCGTGTTTGGATAGTTCGAATTCAATTCTTTCAACTTCGAAAAAGAAAAGGCGTTTTGCCAATTTTACAAGAATTCAATTCTTAAGTTGAAAAAATTGGATTCTAACAACTCATACACGAAAATTGACTAAACAGAATTGGAATGAATTCTTGCAATTTTTTTTAGACACTCAATAAATATGCAATTAAAGAAAAAAATAACACCAACACCAGAATGGATGAGTTCAATTCCACAAAGTAAGGTGGAAATATAAGAATCAAGCTCAGTCATATTAGATTCATAAGGCCAGATTCTACGGTGCAGCCACGTCATCAAATCCACGTCATCAGCTATCCCTCTACCTAGCTGTTGCGAAGTGTGAACATGCGTGTTAACGAATCCTAGTAGTTACGGAACGCACCGTGTCAAATCAATTAACAAATCATAAAATTAATTAGAGAAAGTTAAAAAAAAAAAATGAGGGAGGGAAATTGAGATATAGAACCAACCAGGAAGCAAAAACTGGCCGTGGAGGTTGATAATATGATCTGCGATTGTGGAGTATTCGCCGAGAATATCGGAGGATTGACCAATCGCTTTGATTTTATCTTGTTCGATAAAGACGCCGCCGTTTCTAAAAACTCGAGATTCAGCGTCCATCGTAACAATCGCCGCATTATGGAGTATTATCAAGACTGAGCTGCTTGTCTTCGTCGCCATTCTGCTTTACTCCGTAGACAGTACTTTGCTGCACGCACTGCTCCAAATGACAGTGAGTCAAAGTTTTGACTTTTTGTATCTATGTTTACTCTCTTCCTCTGAAATAGCACAAAACGCTTCGTTTTGGATAAAACATTTTTCCCTCTCTTCTTTTTTTGAAAACAGAAACTAAAATTGTATTAAATAAAGAAAATTACGTTTGAATCAGATTTTATGTGCAACCTATTTAAAAATAAACTTCTAATATAATTCATTCCTACATGAGTTTTGGTATTTGGTATGCTATATATAAAAATAGAAGTCATTTTAAATTAAATGAATTACAAATTTATATTTGATGTAAGTGTTAACATTCAATTTAACATTTTAGTTCTTTAAAATGCCATTCATATTTTTTTTTAAAGATAAAATAAATAAAATGTCTATTTATACTTGCAAATATTAAAATCTCAAATTTAAAAAGTATTTTTCAAAAATTTATACATAAATCTTATTTATTATTAAATAGTGTGTATATATATTTATATATCAGAAGAATAACTAACTAAAATTAAATTGAACTAAAATTGAATAATCTTATATTAAATTTAAAAATTGTCATAACTACTCTAAAATTAGAATTGAAAACTTTCATAACTACTCTAAAATTAATATAAAAAGAAATATTTGCAATATATGTTTAAAAAATACTGGTTCTCTAGTTTTTTTTAATTTACGGTATGATTATTTTTCAGTTACTTTATCAAAAAATAATCAATATTATAATCTTAAAAAATTAAAAATTATATTTTTATATTTTAACACAATAAAAAATAAAAGGATACTGTAAATTTAATTAAAAAATAAACATAGATAATTTTATTTTATTTTTTCCATTAGAGTTACTGTACGGCATAAGGAAAACTATGAACATCTTTTGTGCCAACTTTCCAAAGAGGAAGGAAAATTTTTCCCCCAAAACATAATGGTTAGGACTTGAATATTGGACCATGCCAAAGTAGCGCTCGGTTTCTAGTCACTTTTGACAAAAGCTGAAAGTAGGGCGTTTTAGACCTTTGTTATTCACTTATATTAGATTGGATGACCCATGCAACCATTTGGTATTCATGGGATTAATTATGGCATTTATTTTTGCTGATTGAGACATTTCCAAGAGGCACCTAATCACTTATGATAACAGTACGAGGACTATTGCACCTCAATAGTGGTTCTCATATCAATTTAATGTCTAATATTAGGAAGTGTTTAGTTCAAAAATGATATTAAAAATCAAATTTATCTAGAAAATGGACTAATGAATGAAGAATACTCATCTATTTATAAAATTTATAATTTCTTTTTTAACTACTTAATGTGAATTATCTTCTTGTTTTAGTGTATAGATTTTTATTCTCTTTGAAATTCTTTTATTAAATAATTACAATTTAAAAGGAAAAAAGAGTTCGAGATCTATTTTGAGATAGAACTGTCCCTAGCCAGTAGACTATATATCCGGTAGTTGTATTTTAAAATTAAACTCGGAAGACTTCAATTTATAAATTAATTTTTTATCATCAATAAGCAAATAGAAAAAAATAATTAGTAAGGTAACAATATAATTGATTATTAAATTTTATATTTAATTTTGTTTTGATTATAAAATTTTGATTTATTTAATTTCTACCATTCAAATTTAATTGTATTGTAATTTAGTCAAATTGCAATAAAAGATTGGAGATGATAAAAATATTCAATAAAAAGGATAATTAAAAAAGAAAAATACGACATACTATTTTCCTATTGATAAGATAATTAAATTATAATTAAAATTAAATCTAAATAAATAAATTGAATAAATAAAAATTTTATAATCAAAATAAAAATATAAAATTTTAATTATTTGCCTTAAAAGAATCTTGCAAATAATTGAGGCAAATTAAATTCAAGAACTGACATCATCACATGACAAATTGAAGGTAGAAAAATATATTAAATTCAGAAGTTAGTGTATGGGGCTCGAACTAAGACATAAATCTGTGAGAAAAAAAAACATGCATATTAATATTAAATCCAAAATCTCTGCCATAAGAAATAAATAAATAAATAAATTGCAAAGGTCAACTTAGATGAACAGGCATGCGTGGTAGCGACATATTAAGTATATGTATATCAACAAAGGTTGCTGTATGAATTTTTCCTTTCAAATTGCTCCTTTTAAAATAATTTTTTTTGAAACGAAAAAGAAAATTAAAATATAATATATTTTTTTTTATTTTCCTACTTATATATAATTGCGCATAATCTATTAAACATTTAGAAAATGTGTATTCAAATTTATATAATACCTTTTTTTAATCCAAACATAAATATAATACTTGAAAACTAATTAGTAATTATCTAATGATTAAGTAAAATAATAAAATTAGAAAAGATTTACATATAAATTGTAGTCAATGCATGAAGGAGTCATTATTTTTTTTTATATATATATACGTAAAGTTAATTTAGAGCACGTTAGACATGATTTGTTACCGATGGTATAAAGTTTTAATACAATTATATCCTCATAGTTCAAATTAGAGATTTTAGTTAAGCTATAAGAGATCTTTATTATTTCATTTATGTACTCTTTGATGTGAGTTATATATATATATATATATATAAAATGTGCTCTTTTTAATGAAATTGACAAAAATGGCGGCTTATTTTTCTTTTTTCTAACCATTGCCTGCCACATTCTTGATATGCTTTGTATCACTATCAAAAATGGACTCCTCCACCTTTCTACATTACATCGACCCATAAATTTATCTACTTTATCTTTTGTTCTTTTGCTCTTTTTAATTTGGGCTACCAGTTCTCCTCTTTAGCTTATCTTAATTAAAGGACGACTAAGCAATCTAAGAACAAAACCCAAAACCCAGTAAAAAGAAAATCTTACTTTTGGAAGGATTAAGGATTATAATTGCAACAACTTGTTTATATTATATATGAGAAATTCTCTATACCACCCCATCAGTAGGTAGAGTTAATTACATAGATGATAATATAAATATAGTAATTAACACGTAATTACTATTAACCTTGTTCATGATTAATTAATCTCAATCAACATAAACATATATATTACGATACAAACTTCCCAGAATACATATGAAAAAGATGGATCATTTCTTTCTTGTTCAAAGATCATGAAAATCTAAACACTGAAGATATAAAACACAGAGTTCATATATTACAATGTAGTTTTCTTACATACTATGATTTCATCACACATACTTGACAAGTTGTAGCTAAAGTACAAAAATAAAGACAGAACCTTTTGCTTTTTTGGACATTGATTGGAAAAGGGATATGGAATTCGGAGACATTAAAGTGCCGCACTTGAAATTATTAAGAGCAAAAGAGAGCAGGCATGAACTGGGATTGGTTCAGCATCTGATGTCAAACTAAAAGTGATTTAAAGCGGTCGTTCTCGACGGGCTGAGAAGGCGATAAGACCCATAATTCTTGGAAAAGCCACAACCTTGTCGTCGATGAGGATGAATAGCTTCGTCGTCACTGGAATCCATAGCCACAAGAACTTTGCAGAAGATATCCACGTTGCATGGAAGTGCAAGAGGGCCTTCAGGATTATACCCGTATTCTGATTCAGCTTCTTCAAGTAGAACTTTGAAAAGTGGATGATTTGCGTATTCTGTCTTGATCACGAATCTTTGTTTCTCTGGTCCAACATACACTGAAAAACATCCTTCAGGAGCTACCCTGCGTTTCCTTGAACTGCTGCTGCTGCTTCTCTGATCATCATCTCCAATTGAAGGGTGGATATGGAGGTGCGGAAGTGATTTGCTCTTAGTTATTAGACTACCAACTAGCCGTGATGTTCTCTTGCTGCCACGGCCGAGTGATTTGCATCTCTCCCATGTCTTGATGATCAGATTTCCTTTCTTTCTTTTCTCTCTAGTAAAATCCATTGATTATATATATGTATATATATATTTGGAACAGAAGCTAACTAATTATGATTATGTATGTATATGGATGTTGAGCTCAAAAACCACACACAACATCTCTCTTCATTAGTATATAACAAAAAGAAAATGAACTTGTATGAAGTTATGAACATGAAATCAAGAAAGAAGATGGATTAATAGACACGATTATTTTTCTTTGGAAAAATAAAAAAGAAGAAGAAGAAAGAATGCTTTCTAGTAATATATAGTGTAAAATTTTGGAATTTAACCTCTGTCATAAACCAAGTGAAACATGAACTTATTCCTTGGCCTCATTGTGTTACTCATATCTATCAAAATCAACAAAGAAAGTTGTAATCATGAAAATTAAAAGAAACCCCAAAGAGAAGCAAACCAAGACATTCACAAATGATGATCAATTATAAATAAACTGATATAGAAATTGAGGGTTGAAGAGAAAGTAGCCACATAAGAGAGAAAAATCTCTTCAGAATTAAAGAAGGAGAAGATGACAGAATAGAAGGGAGCCTTCTGCTCTGATCACTTTGCTTGATCAAGAGGGCAATTCTAGGCAGGGAAAGATATGTAACCAACCTGTATATATATAAATCCCTTAATACACAAAAATATAAATATATTGTTAAAGATAACCCACTTGTCAACGCAAAATGAAAAGTCTATTTCTATATTTTTATTGGTTAAACTATTTCTATTTATTTAAAAAGAAAAATGATCTGTGCCCCGCAAAAATTAAAGTAAAATGAATTGTCCATTTTTTTTAATGTTTTCTACTATTTGATCCTTACAAGGACATGAAGAGGCTAATTTCCGTCAACTAGCAAAAACAGCTGCTAAAAAGTCAATTTGACTCCTGAAGTATTTTGTAATTAAGGTCTAATTTGTCTCGAAACCAGTTCTCAAGTACCCACCAAAACGTTCTACTAATGGATGATTATCCACAAAATCTTTTTTATTCGAAAATCTCAATAAGCCATTTCTTTCTCCTCCTCATATGACAACAAGGATGGTTGGTCTAAGTTTCAAATGACTCATTGTGATTTGAGCTTCTCAAAGATAGCAGTGTTATTACTTAACTTCATTTGTAGCAACGGTTCAATTTGAAGAAGGAAGCTTTTGAGAGAAAGTTGACCTATATAATTTTATTATGTGATTTAGACCGTGGTTGTAGATTTAAATATAAAAATGAACCCTTTATTTCAAAAGCTTTATATCAACTAATTTTTAGACGATTGAATTGAAGCTAATCAGCTATAAATAAAATTTAGTGTAATAAAAAAAACAAATTCATGTAATTAAGAAAAAATGACTTTGGACGAGTTAGACTTAAAAGATTAGTTCATATGCCAAATTGAAACTTTACCAAGAAATAAATGTAAATAAAATCAAAAAAATTCTCTATCATACATGGAAGTGGAGAAGCAGGTTTTACTTTTATTAATTGTGGCAAACGACAAATCAACGGGTGTTAAATATATATATATATAGAGAGGCTGGACTAATTGTACAACTAAGTAATAATTATCTAGTGCATTATTTTGGCACCATCAAAAGGCCACCAGTAGAATATTATGATTATAGAAGAATAATTTAAAACCCAATACATGCATGTGTAGAAATATTACTGGCAATGGGGGAAAAGGCAAGATCCTGCTTGCTGCCTTCCTACTAACTTTAGCAGCCAAAACAGAAACCAATTTAATTTTCTAAATTGTGCAGCTATCTTCTTCTTCTTCTTCTTCCTTTCTTTTTCTCTTCACTATTATTACTTTAAAAAAATTTCAAGGAAATAAAGAAAAAAAAACTATTTGTGAAAGATTAAAGCCAAGATCCAAAAGGGCCAAAAACACATAAACTCAGCCAATTACAAGCTCCTGGAAGAAGTCTTTTTCCTTGAATTTTTATGTTCTTTAATTGGTTTTTTTTCAATTTCATTCCTAATAGCAAGTGGATTTTGTTTTTTGTTTTTTCTAATTAATTTTATTGCTTTGGAAAAGAGAGGATCACTAATTTTTTTGAAGTGATGTTTGTGCCTTGAAGAAATTATTGTACGATTTTGGCAAATCAGATTTAGCTTACAATGAAACCACCTTTAACAGTGCAACTGTTTCATTTTTCTTTTCTTCAAGATTTCTCTTTTTGCAGGGTAGATACTATATATTAATAGATTAAGACATAAATTATAATTAAAAAAGAAAAATAAATAATCCATCAAATTAATTAAAAAATTAGAAGAAAAAAAAAACATTACCATAAAACATCTTATTACAAGTGAAAACTTAACAAAGATTAAACAACAAGTTACCCATAATTGATGTGAAATTCCTCAAAATTATTTATAGCAAAATAATCAATAAAATACTTTATTATTTTGATAATTAATTAGAAATTTCATAAAATAAAATCTCTTCTTCAATCCCACTAATAAAAGAAGATCCAAAGTTGAAATCAATGAATTTACAGAGATATAATTTGGTTTGACCCAAATACTATGATGATCAATAATGTAGACCTACACTCTTCATACATTTTGCCACAGCAACAAAAGATGTGGCCACAGTTTTCACTTTGATAGCTTCTCTTATCTTAATCTTCAACAAGGATATGCATAAAGAACATATGGAGCTTAGAATATGACATAAAAGTATTTGGAGGGGACAATCTCAATTATTGGTCCTCCATATCAATTATGCTATACTATACTATACTATATAATGAAAAGCCTGTACAAAAATATGTACATTTATCATGCATTAAAATTTAGTATATAGAGTAGTTTAACGATAAAATATTATTTTAATAATTTTAACGTATTTATATATTAAAAATATTTATATATTTTTAATGACGTGTCATATGCCAACCTCAGCAACCTAATACCGTGTAATATGCCAAGTGTAGGCTTGTCATTGTTGAAGAAAATTTCATGGCCGGTGGAGTGGAAGTTCTAAACTGATGCCTGTTATTTTATTGCATTTTATTTTCCTCTTGCCATGGAGAATTTTTTTTTTTTATTAGTATTTATTTTTGGGTTTTATACTGATGATAGCAATTATAATTAATTTAATAATTCTAAGTATTATTTAAAATGCAGTGTAAGTATATGGGAATCTCAGGTATAAATACATTTTTCACTTACTATAACTCTAGAAATAGACACATAAATTAACATTTTATAATGTGTTATTGAATGTCAGCAACTAATACATAACCACAATTAAATTTGGTGATAACTCAATCTAATATAAATAAATAAACTTGTTCAAATTAATATGTAAGAGAGGCATGTTTGTTGTTTTGTTTTGACTGTGTCAACAATACTTTGAGAGAGGAAAGACTCAATTGATTGGGTTCCGTCACCTAATGACACGAATCATATAAAATATAAAAAAATTAATCTCAAATGAATCCTCTAAGGACATAATTATCCGATTCTAATCTAATGGTTAGATATTTTTAAAGTGTTGATATATGATATCATCATAAATAATAATGAGACTATTTTTCTAATTTATTAAAAAATAACCCTTCTTCTCTTACTACAATAGATAAATAATAGTTGAGATTTTTATTAGATAAACTAATGAAATGGTATCATTTGGATAAAATATTTTAGTTGAGGAGTTTTATAAAATGTATGGATTTATTTTTTGACAAGTATAAAAATTATTTAAATTTGTAAATTTTAGAAAAGGTTATTTTTTATTTTCACCTAGAATGTAGAAAAGTCTAAAATCCACAATTTTTAAAAAAATGATGGATATTTTTCTATTCTAATTTTTTCTCTTATAAATTTATCTTATTTCAGAATTTTTTTTAACTTTAAATAAAAATTTACTAGTTTTATTTTAATCCACATGATAGAATTCTTAAATACATAAATTCCAAAATTTCTCAAGCCAAATTTTATCTAAAGTTTTTTATAAACACACACAAAAGGAAAAATAAACAAATAAAAACATGAATCTAAAATTTTTTTCCATCTTCATCTTCATCTTCGTAAGTTGCCTTCATGTTCTTTAGGTACCAACAATCAGATTTTGGCCAAGTATTAAATGTCTGAATATTGATAATTTGATTAATTTAATATTTTAATTTTTAATTCAATTTGATAGATATCTTAACCAATTTTAGATGTGACGACACGACTCAACAAACCATTCATTAAACTCATGTCTAGAGAGGTGTAGGGTAGGATCGAAGAGCTTAGTGTGAAACGCTCGGGAAAAGAGTAGAGAATGGGTTGTGCGCCCTCCAGCCCCATCCTACTCAAAAGAATGAAGAGCAAAAAAAAAAAAAAAAAGTATTGTTGATTATATTAAAACTAGAGAGAAATTAAAAATTTGATTTATCATGGGCATGAATTTTATTGCTAAGATAATAATCTTTAT
Organism: Ricinus communis; assembly: GCF_019578655.1. Lineage (NCBI taxonomy): Eukaryota > Viridiplantae > Streptophyta > Magnoliopsida > Malpighiales > Euphorbiaceae > Ricinus > Ricinus communis. The sequence continues at coordinate 28,696,150 of NC_063262.1, forward strand.
ACGCAATGCTGACATGAATAATTTTTATTATTTGTGATATTTTAATATTTTTTAATATATAGTTTCATCCAACACTTTTACCATGTATTATACATAGATGTTTTAATATTATTATAAAATAAAATTTAAATATTTATTAGAATAAATTAAAAATTAAAAGAATCTAAGAGATTATAAAAATAAAATCTAAGTGTTTATTATATTAAATAAAAACTAAAATGTTAAAATAACTGTACGTTCAAAATTCAAATATTATGATATCAACTTTTTTTATTAAAAAATTGTATAAGTGAAACTTGTACTACAAATTTTTAAAGTGAGCCTTAGAGTTAAAATAATAATAATAATAGTTTGAAGTATTGCCAACTTGGCACACGTGGAGATGAAGGTAAGAATTTGGTTTTTCACAAATTGCTATTTCTGGTTTAAAAGAATTACATTATAAAAATAGTACATTTTAGAAATTAATTAAGAAATGGATAGATGTTAAGACAAACCTGAATTGATTCTTGGTGCTCTTATATTTCAGATGTGGCGCGTAACACCCCATTTACATCCATTTCCAGATTGTCCGATGATTTTGTTCGTATCAATTAATGTTTCAGAAGCTTAATAAAAATTAAAATTTAAAATATATAAAATAATTTCAGATATGTATCAATAATTTCTAACTCTGACCCCTCCCACTTTTAGCATTCAATGAAGGCTTCTTACAAACTAATTACTTTTGAAATAAAAAAAAACAAATAATAATATTTCAAGAAAAAAGTGTGACAATTTTAATGTCCATATCAATTTGGCAATTATATATATAAAAAAAAAAAGAGTTAAGATAAAAAGACAACTGGACATCAATGGTTTTCCAAATCAATTACAATCACAACTACAGTAGCGCATTTTTTAATACCTCCTTCAGTTTGAGTTATTGTTAAATCCTTCCTCTATCTCAAATAATTTTTTTTTAATTATTTTTCATTTTAATATTAGAATATATATAATAAATTTTATGTTATTTATAAAAATAATTTAATCTGATTTAGCTAGTTTTTTTATTAATATATTAAACATTTTTTAATCTAAATAAAGTATTTATAAGAATAATTTAATCTAATTTTCTTGGATTCCCCACTATTAGAAATCCACATCCAACTAGAATTTAAAAATAACTCTATAATAAGAAGCTATATACAATATAGAAAATAATCCCTTATTATCTGGAGAAATATTTCTCCTTTTTAAAGTAGGAAATTACTATTCTATTAGGATTTTTGGTCATATCTCAATCATTTTATTTTAAAAATGTTAAACTTATATAAAAATTAAAATGAATTAAGGTTATACTAATTAAATATAAAACAGATAATAATCTCAGATTAAGAATTTATTTAATATATAAACTTTGATACTCTTTTATTATATTCTTATATACTTTGAAAAGTACAATTCATCTTGAATTTACTGGTAGATGATTAATGATGTATTTAAATTAATATTCGTAAATGTACGAACTGAATGATAGGTTAGATAATTTCATTACGAAATCGATCTCACTAGTAATTATAGAACATATATTATAAAAACCAACTATCACACAAAATACTGAAAATAAATATATACTCTAAGCCAATGTTTTGAAAATGATATTAAATTTAATAAAAAAATTAAATAATCATAAAATAAATATGCAACTACAATAATTAATATGAACTATATGATAAAATAGTATTTAGTCTAGTTTATACTTAGTAATCCCTTTATTTTCCTTAAGTCCAAATCTAACAAATGAGATGATGATGTATTTTTTTTCCTAAGTCACTCAAACTAATGATGCAACTTAAGTTTCTTATACCAACATATATTAAAGTAAACATGATATTTCTAATACTTTTAACCTAAAGATTTTCATAACAAATATTACTATTAAATTGATATGATAGTCAGCCAATAATAATAGATGAAGCTAATGCATATATGAAGGTAAAAAAAGCATTCATTAAACTAAAAATATATAAAGTTCGTACATAAGTAGAAAACCAAACTAAACACTTATAAAACTTAGCCTGACATATTTAACCCAATAATCATTGTAATTAAATAGAAGACATAAGATATATAAAATAAAAAAACTAAAACTCTCTCAAAATCTAAAGGCCCTTCAAGGAATAAAGAAGATTGATCATCTCTTTCTACGTCTATAAAAGATTTATTTGATTCTTGAAAGAATGATGCAACAAAACTAGCTAAATCTAGAATGTGATGAATTATAGAGATTTCTGCAGAGAATAGTAAAAAAATTTCTCCCCCTCAGAATCGTAACAGCAGAACTCTTTTGTTTTAATTAATTTCTACTTTTTATAGAGATGCATTTGTTAGAGTTCTTTTCTCAGCACATAACTAGTATAATTATCTCTTACTGTCCTAAAAAAAATAAACAACTTAAAAAATAATTATCCACTAATTATATCATAATTACTTAAATCCCCCTTCTTGGGACTTAATGAATTCGGCTAGACCCAAGCTATTTATAGCTCACGTGTCTGATTTTCGAGCCTTTTACAGCCGGAGTCTAATTAAAGCCCATTAGTGCATTTTTAGCTCAAATTCTTCTCTTCGGTGATTATTTCTTGAATTTAGACAAGAAAACTAAAATGAAGTAAAAACATAGATTTTCACCATATTATATATAGAAATATATCATTAATACTCTAAAATACCTTTAAATATCTATATATAATTTGGACCAATCAATAAATTGCCAATTATGACTGATTCTAGTATTTAATAAAACTATTATCAGCTAGTCCTAATATTAAAATATACATCAATTATATTTTTGATATCAATGTATTTATTATCATTTCATAATAATAATAATAATAATAATAATAATAATAATAAATCTTGTTTATATATAAATGTATAGAATATTTATTTTTTAGTTATAATTAAAAAAATTAAAAGAAGTCTTAGATTGTAATTTGAAAAAGCTAATTACGCTAAAGTAGTTAGTTAGATTAACATTTAATTTTATATTTTGTAAATTATATTATTAGTTATAATTCTACATAAGGATAATTTAAGCCAAATATTATAAGACAAGTAGCTGTGAAGTCGGAATTATATCAAATATCAATTACTTTTGTTTTTTGAGCAGAATTATTTTTAAAATTTTAATTAAATACTTTTAGATAGTTGTTAAAGACTAAATAACCATCACTTACTCTCAGACAGTTTTGTTAATTACAACTAATTATGCTTCTAATTACGTAAAATTTATTTACTCTTTATTGAATATAAATATTTCGACTCCCAGCCACATATTTTTTTTAAATAATCTTTTCTCTTATTTTCTTAAGGAAAAGGGAAAAAGTTTTTTTTAATTTTATTTTACCGAATTTAATTTGGATTAACCGCCTCTATATAAACAAGCGACATTAGGGAGAACGTTGCGCCACAACTTCTTCACCAGCGAAAGACGAAAACCTTTTTTGTTTCTTCCTTTTCTCCTTTAAATATTTTCCTCGCTTCCCAAATAGAATTTCCAATGGACAACTCCTCGGTAACAGTGAAGCAAGAAAGTCCTGAACCAATCGTCAACTCATCATCATCATCATCAAAACATAGTTTTAGCGGTACTACTGGTACTGGCTCAAACGATTTTGGTATCAGTTCAGATATCAATGAGAACAATAAGCGAAACAGGAACACTAGTGGTAGTTGTTTTGATTCCTTGAAAATACCTAAAGTTGAGAATTTCTCTGCAATGCCTGCTGATTCTCTTGGTTCTCTTCAAGATAATAATGCGAGAACGCCTTCTTCTACGTTTGATCAAGAAGTGCAGTCACCGTTACCTTTAACGGCTGTTTACAATAATCAAGAAATTTATAGTAGTCGTAATAATAATAAGGCTGCTACTGCTTTACGTTGTTGTAAGCAGTTTTGGAAAGCAGGAGATTACGAGGAAGTTACTGCACATGATCATACTCATTCTGCCGGTTAGTTTTGCATAATTCTACTTTTCTTAAAAGAAAAAATTATTATGAGTTTTTATTTTATTCAAATTTTATATACAAGCTAAGTGCATTTTTTTGATTGTTAAATATTGACTATGGATATTTGTTATTTAGTTGGCATGGACCATGTAAGGATGCATCCGAAGTTTCTTCATTCGAATGCAACAAGTCATAAATGGGCACTGGGGGCTTTTGCAGAGCTGCTGGATAATTCTTTAGATGAGGTACTTAATTATCGCTGTTTTAATTTGTACTTTCACTTACTGTTATTCTTTTTTATCCTAACAATTCTGTTGTTTATTAGTATAATAATGGAGCAACCTATGTGAATGTTGATATCTTGAGAAACCAGAAAGATGGTAGCGTGATGCTGCTAGTGGAAGGTACGTAAATATATGTGCTGGCAGGAGAAGAACTCCTGTCTAATTCAATAAGAATCGACACACATGCACTGATGGATGAATTTCCATTATCCAGGCCATTTTCATTTAGGTTAGATTACTGTTATAATTGCATTATATTCATTCATTGTAATCAAGCTTTTGCGAATGCAGATAATGGCGGTGGAATGGATCCGCATAAAATGCGTGGGTGTATGTCTTTTGGGTATTCTGATAAAAGCAGGGAGGCTGACTCTATAGGCGAATGTGAGCTGTCTGCCAGTACACAACATTACAGAATATATTATTATCCTTCGTTTCTAAATTTTTGATATGATTATGATTTCAGATGGAAACGGGTTTAAGACAAGTACCATGAGGGTCGGGGCAGATGTGATTGTCTTTTCCCGCAGCAAAGGGAAAGATAATATGAGGTTGGTCTCTTTATATTTTAAAGAAAAAAATTGGTTTTGGTTAATTAATTCCATTTATATATGTTAATGTTCTTGTCCATGGCTTGTGCTAAACGACTTACTAATCATAAAAATTGCATTTCTTTTAGCCCTACACAAAGTATTGGATTGCTGTCCTACACATTTTTGAGAGCAACAGGAAAGGAAGATATTGTGGTTCCCATGGTAAAGATAAAAAAATCTGAAATTTTTTTATTTAATAAATTGCATTATTTTCTTTGATAACTCTCATTATTTCTTTTTCTCTTTTTGGATTTTTTTTTTTTCAAAAAAGATTGATCTTGAGAAGAGAGGGCAAGGTTGGGACAAGAAGATTAGATCCTCTTTGAATGATTGGAATGCCAATTTAGATATCATATTGCAATGGTCACCATTTGCAAGTGAAGAAGATCTTAATCAGCAGGTAAGGAAAGTACTATAGCATTATCTTGCATGCTTTGTTTAGTGATTTTCCCTGTTTTGTTAAATAGTTTCTCTCTTGGTATTACTTTGTTGTTCTGTAGTTCAATTCCCTGGAAGATCATGGAACACGAGTCATAATTTATAATCTTTGGGAGGATGAGGAGGGAACAATGGAACTTGATTTTGATGCTGATCCACATGTATGGCTTAAGCATGCTTTTCTTTTTTCACCTCTTAAATTCATAGTATACTATGATCTCTAACGGAATGTATTATTTGTGGCATTTGGGATGACAGGACATACAAATAAGAGGAGTGAATCGAGATGAGAAGAGTATACAAATGGCAGAAACATATCCCAATTGCAAGCATTTCTTGACCTACAAACATTCATTAAGAGTAATGTTCAAATATTTCTTGATTTAACTTTTATCATTTTTCATATGTGCAAATGCATACTCTACAGTCTTGCATTATGCATTCTATTGGTTTAGCATCGCTGAGGATATAAATACTGACAATTTGCACAAGTACCAGAAAATGTAAATGTGCATGTTAAAATGTTGTACCCTGAAACTGCTTTCTAATTACAGTTTTGGTTTATTTTCGTTATTGCTAGAGTTATGCAGCAATTCTCTATCTGAAACTTCCAATTGGCTTCAAAATTGTCTTACGTGGAAAGGATGTTGAACATCATGACATAAGTGATGACATGATGCTAGCAGAGGATATAACATACAGACCTCAATCAGGGAATAATCTGAATGTAATTCCAACCAAACCTAACATGCTGTCTTGTTCGTTTATTCTGTTGTTAATTCCCTCTTCTGCTGCCTCAGGTCAACACTGATTTTAATTTGCTGTGCTGATCTCTCTTTCCACTTCAGGTGGTTGCAAAAGGCAAGATTGGCTTTGTGAAAGATGCTCATCACCACATTGATATTCAGGGATTTTGTATCTATCATAGGAATCGACTCATTAAGGTTAGTTCCTGATATATGCTTTAAAACATAGGAAATATCGTTTCTGAATGATTAACCTGTAGTTGTTTCTCCATATTCTGTTTTCCCATTCTGAAATTTGTCTATAATATTCAAACAAAATGGTGCACATTGAAGGACTAGTATCATTATTGTGCTTATGAATTTTGGTTTTTCAGGCTTACTGTAGACTATGGAATGCTGCTGGAAGTGATGGTCGTGGGGTGATAGGTACTTTCAAAGATTCATTCTGCATTCCACATTGAAGCATATATATCATTTACTTATTTATTCTTCCTGCAGGCGTGTTAGAAGCAAATTTTGTTAAACCAGCTCATGATAAACAAGGTTTTGAGCGTACAGATGTGCTGCAAAGACTAGAGCTTAGACTGATTGATATACAGAAGAGATATTGGTTCGTTCTTCTCACTTTTTTTTTTTTTGGAAATCTAATTTCTTTCTTCTGAAGATGCAGAGTTTTCCAGATTACTTTTCATAATCATTTGTCCATTTTACTATCTCTTTCAATAGGAGTAGAAATTGCCATGAGATTGGTTATGCTCCAAGGTGCAATGTAAGGAGCCGCACTTCTTCAAGCACAAAACGCTCAAATACTAAAGGACAGTGCTCTACTAGTGCTGCTAATAAACTGCCAGCGGTTGCAATTAGTCTAAACCAACCAAGTTCTACCACTGGTGATCAAAGATGTGCACCAACTAATGCAGTTAATCTGGCCGGACAAGGCTCTGCAAATACTAGTAGGACACCCTTTTCTTCTGCACAAGGCCGTCGCGATTGGACTGCAAGCATAAGAAGTCAGCAGATATCCACAGATTCGCATTCTACCCAGGTAAAGTTCTACTTATGAATCTTCTCATTACGATTATCATTCTTGCTGTAAAAAACTCATTGGTTTCATTAATACTCTCTAAATATATATCTTTTCTTGAACTCTCCCATTAAGCAGCAAGCTTACATCAGTCAAGGACATACTAATATCGATACAGAGAGAATAAATACCATGAAAGCAAAGGAGGGTCCTGAATCAAGTGAGAGGTATGCTTAATGAGCATTATGATAGAGATCATGCTAGATAAGGATTTAACATAATCCTTATTCTCTTGCAGGTTGAATGGACGAACAGCAAACATGATGGATGTTTGTATCAAGTCTTTACAATCGGAAAGGGACAATCGGCGAAAACTTGCAAGTCAGGTATGTAATTACTCTCAGTTTCAAAATTAACATTACCCATTACGATTAATACTAATCCTTTATATTGATTTACCTGTTCTTTGTTTTTTTTCTTTTAATTAATAGCTTGAGGAGAAAACCAATGAGCTTGAAGCTGAAAAAGAGAAATTAAACGAGTTGGATCAAATAAATTATCTTCTGATTAATGCACTACAGGAAGAAAGGAATGCATTTGCTCAAGAGAAGAAGGTGTTGGCAGACAAATTAGAGGTAAGAACAAATTTAATTGACCATGCAAACATTTTCATCTTTGGTCCAAAATACCCTTATGGAACTAACTATCCATTGTCTATACCTGAGTTTGGATTGTTGTGCAGGATGCTTTGAAGGAAATTGATGAGCTGAAAGAGAGGGTGAGGCAACCAGAAGATAGCAAATTAAAGAGCTGTAAAACTGAGCAGCAGTGATTTCCAATCTCCAATATTTTTCTTTAGCCTTTTTTTTTGGGTCCCCAATTGGGGAAAAGGTATAATTTTGTAGGGAAAGTAATTAATATTTTATATTACATGAGCGTGAGATTAACAGCTAAAAGTTTCATTTCATGCAAATGTTTGTACAAAAGTATATCCAATTTAGTATTATATTGCGCGCTCCATGTTACAGAGCTATGGTCAAATTGGCTTTTGCATGCTCATGTCTTCTTCTTTTTTTTTTTTTTTTGTGGAGGACTAAATGTATAATTTTAATCAGGCCAAATAAATATTCTAATCCCATTAGCTCCCCGTAATTAATTATTAATTATGAATGATTAATGGTAATAAATAATTTAATTAATATATCTAATTCATAATTGATATCATATATCAATGTAAAAATGGTTTTACTGATATGTTAAAATAAGTCTAAAGAGAATTCCTTCCAAAACTGAACTCATTCGAAAGAATACAGTAATCGAAATAAATCTAATTCCCTCTTTTTTTGTCACATCTAAACATTCATCCCTTTAACCTTTATCTTTCGTTTATTTTTATTTTTTCTTTCCCTTGCACAATTAATTCACCACACAAATCACTAATCAACCTTATTTAAATAAAGAATTTAGAAATGGTAAGATCAGGTTGTCTCCTTTCTAAAATTTCTCTTGCTGCTACAAACTAAAAGCAACCCAAAAAGCCCATTTCATTTTCTTTCACTTCAATCCCCACAACTGAACATGAACATACCCAACAAACCCAAACCTTATCTACTGTGACAACAACAATATCAACAAAGACAATAACTCTATGTACAATAAGCTCCAAATTCTACTTCAACAAGGCTTTAATAAACCCACTTATAGGCCTCTACCAGATCACTTCCTATCTTAAAATCATCATTCTCTTTGCCATCTGATCTTTGCTCTTACTTCTCTGCATGCCCAATTGCATTACTACCATCAGTTGAGTCACAAGGGGATTCCCACTTTCAAGATTGATGTGTCTGCATATATTGCTTGCATTCTGGTGGTAATTACATATTTAATTTTTGTTGTTAAGACAAAAGTTAAATGATAGTTGTAATGATCTTATCAGAAGAAATAAATTATGTTCCTATACTCATTTGTTTTTATCATACATATAAAAGCTCATGTAATTTATAAATAATGACATATTAAACACACCAATTTTGAAATAACTTGAGCAAACCTATTATGGGTTTTGATTCTGAGGGCTATTGGGTGGAGATGGAGGGAGGTACGGTATCCAGGTTCTTGGATCTCTTAGATTAAATGCAGGTGGAGGAGGAGGTGATGATAATGAAGGAATATGAGGTATCCAAGTCCTTGGATCACCTAGATTAAAAGCTGGTGGAGGTGGAGGTGGAGGAGGTAATGATAATGAAGGAATATGAGGTATCCAAGTTCTTGGATCACCTAGATTAAAAGCTGGCGGAGGCGGTGGCTGAAAGAAAGATGGTGTTGGTGGAAGAGGTGGGAATGGGAAAGGCAAAGAAGGTGGTGATGAGTATGGAAATGGAAAGGGAGGAAATGGGAAAGATGGAAGTGGTGGTAATGGAGGAAAAGGTAGTGATGAGTATGGTGGTAAAGGAGGGAAAGGTAATGGAGGCAGTGGAGGAAATTGGGGCAGAGGATATGGCCAAGGGAAAGGTGGGAAGTAAGGGAGAAAGCATTTTGAGGAATTGAAGGAACTTAGCAACTCTTCTTCATTGTGATTTCCACACAAGGTAGCATTTGTTTTAGCTGGCTTGTAACTCAATGCATTCAAGCTGTAAATACAGTGATTATCTTGCTTGGATTTGATTGATATTTGATCAGTTGTTGTCTTTGATCCAAGAACATTACAGGCTGGAGTTGAGCTGCTTATCAAACTTGCTTGGCAAACAGATTCAATTGCTGAACCATCTACACAATCAACCCCATCAACATGTGGTACTTCTAGCTTGTATGTTCCATATCTATCTGTCGTCCTGTTAACGGAGATGTTTATTTGCTCTGCTGTTTTTGGTGCATTGGCTTTGAATGTGCATTGTATTTGAACATCCACACCTGAAATCAATAGCCATTTACAAGTTAAAGATATTAAAAAAGAATAAACACTTATACACAACAATTCAACCCTTATTGCTCCCTTCTTTGTTAATAAAACAGAATGAAGAGATATTGCAAATGAGTTGTTCTTTACCTGGCAAGAAGTAGCTGTGTCTAGAGAAACTGTTGGTTGAACAAGTATCACAGTAAACAACACCAACAACACTAATGCTAGATGATATGTGATTTGCATGTTTAGCTAGGAGGGAAAATGGATGAGCAAGAAAAGTTGCAAGAAGAAAAAGAAAAATGATTGGAGCCATGGCAGCAAACATAGGAGAAGTAGAAAGAAGCTTCTATAAAAGCATCATCTACACTATAGTTATGGCTAGTAGTCTATTACAAAATGCATATCAAAGCTAGATTTTATTATTCTAATAATTCTTGAAATATGCAAATAATGAACCCGTGAGTAGTTGGTGTTAGGACCAACTGTAATCAGAGTGCAGGAAAAAAAATTCTTTATCAATTCACTACAAACAAAGACATGTGAAGAACCCTTTTGGATGGTTGTGAAGAGCAAATAGCTTGAAAACTCTGTAGTAGATTGACAGATAGTGGGGAATTGGGGATATCAGGCTCTACAGTTTTCTTATTTTTAAGGTCCACGAAATGAAAATGACAACTTTGCTCCAAGGGAAAGATTGAATTTTTTTTCTTTCTTTGGCTGCCTTTTTGGCTTGCTTTATGACTCACCATTGTCATTATTGTCTCTTGTTCCTTTTGCGTATATATGGCTACAAATTCATGGCAACTAAATGACAGTCACAAGGCTATTTCTTTTTCCCTTTATCATGCGCTCTTCCTTTAACCAACATATTTTGTTCTTTTTACATCCTGCAGTCAAAACCCAACTTTTGTTGTAAATTTACTTGGCATATGTTAATAATTGGGAAGTTTCAGGAATTGTGAGACAGGGGTAGACTTGGAGAGAAAGAGGTCCTCTTGTGGTGTTAGAAACACTTGTACTTTGTGTACCACTTGAGCAATTAGGAACATGTATCTTTTTTGTACCCGAAGAAGTTCTGGACTAGTTGCTACTTCAAGATGAAAATTACAATCAAAAGCACCATGTGAAGGATAATTTTCTGCAGTATATGTAGAATTTATGTCGCACATTGTGAGTGATGTTAATAAGGATCTATCATCTGAAAGGGGACCCATTTAGATATGTTAAAGATATTCTGCTACTAACATCCAAATCTTCTCAAGTGGGGGCATTTAACTTTTTATTATCAAGAGGTTTAAAGAGAATATACCCAAAAAATAGGACTTAGCTTAAGCATTCTGCAATGTTAAATCTCCTGACATCAGATTTACAAATTAGTGTAATGTTATTGTCTTACAACAATATGTTTTCGAAGGAGTACTAATGATCCAATGTATGTCAACCACTTCAAATTTGAAGCCAGCATTCCACATTGAGAAAACAATCAATTGTAGCTGCCTATTGGCATCTGGCAGTGGCCCTGATAATCTTTTGTCCCTGGCTGCAGGACATATGGGCCTTAAAATGCCAATTTTTGTAAGGACTCTATAGGACCCATAAGTCACTGGAAAGTGAGCAAAGCGCTGCCCAAATCACAAGAAAACAAGAGAGATGACTTGCCAACTGTATACTCCTTCCATGTCCCGCTAAAGCAAAATTGGGCCTTATATTGTCAACCATAAGGCCTTCAAACCATATATGTCCACTTCTATTCGTTTGTTTTTTTTCTTCTAAACTTGGTAAAGTTTGGAGGTTCCAATCGTTTCACACCACATCACTGACACTATTGGTAAATTCCATTGACTATTCATTTATTAGAAAAATGGGCTTCCTTAAGCCTCTTTTTTTTAATGGTTATTACACATCCACTTAATATTTATTTATAAAAACTATATAAAAAAAGAACAAAGCTAAATACATTAAATCAATATATGTTCTAAATTCACCAAAAACAAGTATATATGTTATATATATATATATATGTTGTAAAAACAATAATATATCCTGTGAATAATATCAATCTTTTGGGATTTAGGAGAGATAACTTTTGAAGGCGTGGAATCCTATTGGGACATGCCTATTTACCGAGCATGAAACCTGCACTCATTTTCAATCTAAAAAAAGAAAAAGAATTGCACTCAATTTGTTCAACTTATTGCCAACATCGCTCAGTGGTTGCTGATATGTGTTTGGTCAGTGCATTTGTCGACTTGGGTCAAGTCAACTGGACGTCATAGGTACCTCACTTAATGTGGCAAAATAATTAAAACAATTTTGGATATTATTATTATTATTCTTCCTCTAATTAATACTCAATTATTTGCAGCTTAAATTTATAAGATTAAGCTAAGAAATCTCTTTTAAGTATTACTAACCCAGTTCATCAAACTTCAGGTTCAGGAATAAAAGCAAATATAGAAGGAAGAATCTGTGTAGGAAATGAAAGTATGGATTATATTACTTCAAGAAAACATCCAGTACAGAAGTTAGAAGCTCAGTTCATATATTATCTCATATCATAATAATAACCTCTGATAATCCTACAGTGAGCAACATCATCAGAAACTAAAATTAACAACATAACTTATATATGAACCCTTTTTCTTTTGAAAATGAAAAGAAAAAGAAAAGTTAGATATTCATGAGAAATTAAAAACAATGTCATATGACAATCAAAGCCAAAGAGCACCAGCTTCCTTAAGAAGAGGAACAAGAGTTCCATTAATATGGGAAGCCATAACTCTATCCATGGCGCCAATAAGTTTACCGCCAATGAAAACAACAGGAACTACGCTTGAATAATTCCCAAGTAACCTCATTAAAGCTCTTTCAATCTCTTTCCCTCTTGGGTCTTGATCAAGCTCATAAACAGTCGGATTAACACCCATCCCGCAGAACAATCTCTTAACAGCATGGCACATGCAGCAACTACTGATACTGAATATCACAACTGCACTTTCTGATGCTAATCTCACCACTCTTTCAATTGGGTCTGTACCCATCATCAGTGGTACCATGTAGTACCCATTACTACTCCATGACTCTGCTTGATACTGCATCTTTCTCTATTTTTTGCTTTTGCTTTTGCTTCGAACTAATGAATTGATAAACTGGCTGAGTGATATTGGTGCATGGTGTTGTTGCGTTACATATATATATATATATATATATATATGTAGTAGTAGTAGCAGCAGTATGTAGTGGAAGGGTTTGTCTGTTGCTGTCGCAGCGCGTGCTAAGAAGATGCATAGTAATGTTTTGTTTTTGCTTTAAAAGGATTGTTGTCTGTCGTGAGAAGACATCATGTGTTACACTTATAGAATTTGCTGTGGTAGCAAATGTGTCAGGTTTAGAAGGCGGCTATTTGTCATTTGTCTACTCTACAGAAGTCACCAAGAAAAAAAATAAAAATTAAAGTAAATTAAAATAAAATAGACAGAGGCCATAACTCTAGTTTCTATATTATTACTTGTTATTATTGTTCATATGCCTTTTACTTTTCTACTTCTTCAGACCAAATGTAGAGACATGCTTACAGGCTTTTTCTTTCTCCTCTTCTTCTTCTTCTTCTTCTTATCTAATGTATGGAGAAATAGACGGCTATCTGTGTCCTTGCTGTCGGATCTTGAAATTAAGAGGTTTACCTTTTATTTGATTTGCTTTTGATATCCTTTTATGACGCAATACGCATGTTGGCATAAGCTAACAAAATCAACCATCTTTTTAATTCTTGTATGGTTAATCGAGTTATTAAGAATGAATGGTGTCTCTTAATTTCGTGGCTAATTAATTAGAACTCTCTTATTTTGAAGACGACGTATATTAATGCAAAAAGGGTGTGTAATATTTGCTCCACCACTAAGCATTACTTAGAAATTACTTAACATTGAAAACAAAACTGCAACGTGTGATAATGTATAATCATATCCAATTAGTAACTTTGGTTGTATTGATGATAAATGTTATGGGTTAAGGACAAATGTATTAATTGTTTGTCTAAGTTTGAGGATTTGGAATTCCACTTTGAAAGTATCTAACACCAAATTAAGACCAAACCCATCATGAATCAGAAACCAAACAACACCCACAGGTTGCTTTAATTAAATCTCTGTGCAAATGTCAACATTTTTTATGTACACGGATTTCTCCTAATACCATGGATTTGACCGAGAAAAACGCATTGCATTTTTGTCATTAAAGCTTAAACTGATCTAAGCCTCCTTTTAAATGTTGCCTTTACATGTCACATAATCAATACAAACAAAATATACGACCAATTTCAGGCAGTATTTTATTAGAATGTTAGATACAAATATATTAATATGGAAAACTGGACCAGTACTACAGTATTTTTCAACTCGATTAGCAGCTAATTAACTAAGCAGAATTAAATGTCCAACTTCAGACTAATTAACTCATCTAATACTAAACACACAAGTTAACAAAAGTTTTTTACTTCTCTTATTACATACCAACTAAACCAAAAAGTTAAAAAGGAACATATCTTTCCACTTCATAGTACAAAAACTCCAGTTAGCACAGTATACAATTGGGTTAGAAAATGCAGAGAAAAGTATCCATGAATGAAATATTAGCAAATAATAGAAAAAGAAATAACATTATTCAGTGACCATAAGAAGCATAAGAAAAAGAGGGAGGGATACATAGGCAAATACTCTCTGCTACAAATGTTCACCTAAAGCAAAGACAAAAAAGAAAAGGCGTGGCCTGCAATAACCCAGATCTAGGCCCATATCCAGGCGGCGCTGCTGTTGGGTACGGTTTGCGTCGAATACCGGCTAAATATCAGGATTTCTTACATGGACCCATCTATTTGAATCGGGTAGTAGGGGTCCGACCATTTCCTGTGCAATTATTATTATTATTATTATCTTTTCTTTTGACCTTTTTCAGCTGTCAATTTCTGTCCCTTAACCTTCTTCTTCTCTTCTTTTTCCCATGCAATTCCTAGTTGACCTTTTAGGGTTATGGCAACTTGAAACCTAAATATTTTAACAGTGATAATTGCTGGCAATTGAAAAGCTTAATTTGTCAGGGGAAGAATTATAAACAGGATTCTAATGAATCAAATGAATTGAGATTTATAATGTCAATGTTATTATCGCATTGCTGCGATAGTGATTTTCTAACCATTAATCATATCCTAATCCATTAATGTTCTATATATCTAATAAATCTATTTAAATATTAAAGTATTTACTTATTAAATTTTATTTTACTAGCTTCTTTTTTTTTCATTATTTAAAATATTTAGTATGTATATGAAAAAAATATTTATTTTATATACACATTATTATAACTAAAATTGTATCAAATGTAATCATATTTGTGTTATCCGTTCAATGCATTGA
Source organism: Ricinus communis (assembly GCF_019578655.1). NCBI lineage: Eukaryota > Viridiplantae > Streptophyta > Magnoliopsida > Malpighiales > Euphorbiaceae > Ricinus > Ricinus communis. The sequence continues at coordinate 28,711,540 of NC_063262.1, forward strand.
TTGTATGTGAGTTTAGATTTTCACATTATTAATTTATTGCATCATATTTAGTTAATACCTATTATATTATACTTAAATTTTTATAAATAGTACGAATAAAATCAATTAAAATGAATTGTTATACGCCTGTAGTTATAAATACCATTTTTGTGATGTCACTAATTTAACCACTTGATTTATAGATGGAAATGTATACATCTAAAATAAAATAACCACTTCCTTTTTTTAACTTTAATTTATAATTTGGATTTTTTTTATGGAACTTTTTCTGTAGTGCATCTTATAGATACTAATTTGAGATTTACCTTATATTACCCTAAACTTCATGTAAGTTTTAATTTGGTATAGTATATTGCTGAAGTTGTAGTGAATCTTTGTTTTTTATTTATTCAAGGACTAACAGACAGACTATGAACTACATAATAGTGATAAGTCAATTTATTATACTTGTCATAAAGATAAAATTTACTTAGTGCAGATGAGAGGACTTGAACTTGAGACCTCTCACTTCTAGCTTAAAAATATAGTAAATTTCATTTATATTATAACGTGTGGGTAATTTAATAAGTAAAAAGAGCCAACCAAGTTAACGGGTTTAATAGAGATTATTAGGAAGTTAAAAGAGAGAGAACTAGAACATTTTAATTAATTTATTAAATTTAATGAATTAAATAGTTAAATAATTATAAATTAAAAAAACATGAAAATAATAGTATAAAAAATTCACATAATTAATAAATTATAATGAAAAATCATTTCAATAGGTTGCATAGTTTTGTTGATTTGTTTTAGGATAAAAGCTGCCTAATAAATGGATGCAATTTCTTTCTCTTTTTTTTTCTTATTAAAAGGAGATTTTGATGTAACCAAAAGAACAAAACAAGATTCTTGAAAAAGATCAATGATAGAACTCAGTTCCTAAAGGAGCTTTTTCTAATTAGCCTTTCCAAAACTACTTCATAATTCAGTTCATATGATGCAAAAGAAACTCCTTTTGGCCAAAGCAATTCTTTTGTCAAAAGCATTTGATGTGTGTTCTTATGCCCGAAAAACTATACCAAAAGAAAAAAGGAAAAACCCCTTAGAAGCAAATGATCAAAAATTAGTATACAAAAAAAGAAAAAGTCTGAAAAATTGTACACAAAATAAAAAGAAAACATTCAAACATTACACATAAACCAACAAAAGAAAGAGACTATCTAATTGAATAGTCTGTCTTAATTTCTTTCCAAATTGCTATACTCCAAAACTATGTTCTCCTCCTTGCCATTGAATTTGGATTTCCATCAAACAATTCATCAATCAAATTCTCAATATCTTCAGGCTGATACTTTATGTACTTCTCCGTCTGTCTACCGGACGAGAAGTATTGCTGAAACCTTCCAAGAAACGACCGATAAGCTGGAATAACAACAGCAGATACAGAAACTCTAAGCTCAGATTGCAGCTGCTCATCACTAACCACCCATGTACTTTGAGTCTTGTGTATTTCATCAAACATAGAATTAAACATCTTGAACCTTTCTTTCAATACAGGCTTTGCCACTTTGCCATTCACTTGCAACCCTTCATGGACAAGACATTGCAATAGTTTGCCCCAAGTCTCTCTTGTATAACCCTTATGATATTGTCTTAAATCAGTCGATCGTTTTCGACACCATGTAGCACCCATTATGTCATTGATCTCATTGCTTCCTTTAATCTTTTGCAGTATATATCTTCCATTGTTCATCAAGAACACAAATCGCAATGCAGGATCTCTATACAATTTTGATTTCATTTCAAGATTTTCATCAAGCAGGTCCATTACCATGTTTAACTGAACTGCAAATGGTGATGTTTTTGGTGTTCCATCATCGTTGGCGCCTATCTTGATCTCTTCTGTTGCCTCTGATGTTGCTTCTGCACTTGCTTCTATTTTATGTTGTAGGAATACCTGTTCCAATGTGTCCTTATACTCACAGGCATATTTAAGATAATTCATTGTGTAGCGAGTTAATGGATGAACAGCACCGCTTGGAACAGGAGTTTTGCTATGGTCTCTTCTTATTGAATTCTCAAGATTACAGAAAATGCTTACGGCTGCTTCTCCAAGCCTGCTTTTCGCAACAGAGGTTTCTGATTTCAGTTCGTCAGAATCAATACTATAAATGGCAGGAATAATATCCCTTAATGTTTCGTACATGTCCAAGAACTTGAACAACTTTTCTGCTGATCTTTTTGTTAAGGCAACAGCTTCTGCAAAATTGAGAAACCTGACCGTTACTGCTAATGCAAGATCACTGAATAATCTTTGAGAAATTGAAGGGTATTCTGAGAAGATAGAATCGCAAAGCTTCTGTTCACTGGGGAACAGAATCGAGTAACAATGCTTAAGGACATCATTCCATGCTGCGATTTCTCCTTCCAGGGCATCCCATTGTATTTTTTGTACATCTTCTATGCTGATATTATTGAATCCTAGCTTGTCCAGTTCGGTGTTGAAAGCATATCGCCGTATCATGTTATAAGCCATACAAGATTCCCTTTTGTATCCTAATGAAATCATCGCCGTCGCGATTTTGTTCATAAGGGTGATTGATTCTTGAGAATAAGCAGGGAATTCTTCTTCTTGGGTCGACTCGAGTTCTGATTGTACTGTTCGACCCGAATCCTGATGATGCAAGCTGAAAGATGTCGCCTTTAATGCCTTTGGCGTTTTAGAATCTGCATTGTTATTGGTATTATTGTTGTTGTTGTTGCGATAGCAAATATCTAAAATGGCTCGAAACTCGCTGTCCAATAATGACACGGCCATGTGCAAAACAGTGCTTGCTCTGTTAAGAGAAGCAGCAATTGTTGGATCATGAGTGAACCGATTGAATGCATTGATCAACTTGGAAATTCGAGACAAACAATCAAAGAAGGACGAATCTTCATCTGGGTTGTCACCGAACCTATTAGAATCATAATCGGACATCTTTTTCTCAACCATTTTCAATAACGATTCAACACAATTCGGAACCTCCAATGGATTGTTAGACTTATCATTATCGGTCCTTGACAATGTATCAACAAATCGATCAACATCTTCCAAGGCTTGAGAGAGACTTAAAAATTCAGGAAAAGAAGAACTCTCCTCAGCAACAATATTTCGTTTATGATCAGACTCGCCAGAGTGTTCCTGCTGAGAGTCTGATTTTGAATTAGTGGCATCTTGTTGTTCGTTTGGTGCAATGCCATTAACAGTTTCTGGTGGGTTGTTAGTAGCATCCATGCAAATGTTTTGGAAAAGAGAAAAGATGTATACAGAAATGCAGGGAGAAAAGACAAGTGAAGAAGATGATTATTTTGGTAATTGAAATTTTGATAAAATTGTTGCTAAAATTTGTTTGGTGGAAGAGAAAGTGTTGTGGAAACCGTTAATTTTACGGGGGAGGTGGGTATTGGCTCATTGACCGTTGACTCTGTGCTTCAGAAAGAAGGGTCGGGTCGTGCAGACGAGTGTTCCATGTCTATGTGTTACGGAAGTTTTAGTTTAGTTTAGTAATTTAGGTGCACATGTGTTTGGTCGTTATGAATGATTACCTTACTTTTTTATTACCAAAACAAAATCCAAATCTTGCAATACAAAGAGAGAATATGTCACATGCCTTTGAGGAAGAAATTGGAGAAGAATAGGGTGGATATGAAATTATATGGATTGAGAGGGAATGTGTATATATATATATCACTTTAGATTTCCATGGTCTATGCAAATGCAATTCTATCTATTTCTAGGTATAAATTATAATGAGATAAGAATATTTATTTATTTTTTCTATGAAAATATTATGTGGAATTATTCTTTATTCTTAATATATTTAATTGAATATCAAATTTTACTCAATTTTCTCATTTAATATTTTAAAAATAATAATTTCATAACTCGAGCATATTATTAAAGATAAGATTAGTTCATTATAGTTTTCAACTAACATTTATAAAATAATTTTATCGTATAGATTACAATTAATTATTGAGCTAAATATTTTTATATTTTAATATTAAATAATTGAAACGTAATAAACTATTATCTCTTTTTTTAATAGAAAAATAGGGTAGTATTAATGGGCCCACAAGGCCCAAACAGTATAAATGATACAAATACAAGGAGAAACCCACGCAACTAGGCTTAAAACTCTTAAGATAATCGGCCCTATGGTTTACAAGGAGAAAGAGTTTACAATATGACTCCTCTTAGAAAACACTTCTTCCTCGACAAATTCTAGGGCAGCCACAGCTGCCATCTTCTCTATGGTTAGGGGCCACAAGATCAAGCCATATAAAAGAACATTGCACTTATTTAGACCTAGCAGCCACCGTTTGCAGCATTGATTAATAGCTTTGAAGCTCAGTTGATCGGAAATGAAGTTGAAACATTCTTTGTCGAAACAAAAATTATATATCTGTAAGCCCTCATCATCCTACCTTTAAACAGTAGAACCAGAGGACTAGGGGAAGGATTCCACCCACTCAACCACTCATGGATCTTTCGATCTGCTAACTTACTTTCTTCTCCATCTCTAGGTACCAACATAAGGTGGCATCTTATAGGATTAAAGCTTGAAAGAAAACCGACTACCGCCGTACAAAAACGAAATCAGTTTTGATTAATCAACTAAGCCAAAAAAGATGCAAAAGATTCAACATTAAAACCAACAAGAATGAACCAACAAAGTAAATTTAGAAAACTAAACTTACATATACATAATAAAATAAAAATTCTACAACCCAAGCACCAAGGGAGTCGCCTCTGATAGTTGAAACTACCAAAGGCAGCCTTACAGGAAAACTCTAGCTTTGAGTACTGGGAAATTTCAGAGCAATAATCTAGAGAGAAGAAAGAAAAAGGAGTAGTTTCTTATTATATATGTTGCATAATAAATTATTTAATATTGTATAAATAAGAATATAGTTTTAAAGTATGCAAAAAGTTTTCCATTATAGGGGTGAAAAATCACAACACTCCATTTAATAGTGATGCACCAAAAGAAAAATTGTTTTTATGTTGGATTGAAGCAAAAATAAGAACAATAAAGGTGGGTTGAAGAGCTCCTGTAAGTTAATTTTGATGGTACGAGTCACCATACTAATAGGTTGTAATGCTTCAAAAGCTGATCCTTCTAATGGGCCACGAATCAATTAACTTAATAGTGAGGTCACATGATCAAGGGCCAAAACTATAATATTCCTAGTCCTCTTCTAATTTCTGAAGGTTAATGTGATCTATATTAAGATGCACATTAAAGAGAACAGTACTACGTCCATGGCCATTTCATTCTACCAAATCTATTTTCTTTTGAGGAATCATTTTATCAAATCTTAAAACTTAATCATGGGTTGTTTTACCAAGAAATCATTTCCATGCCACCATTTTTGTCCACTCTTTGGCATAAAAGAAGAGACCCGCCAAACTTCTTTTTCCTTTTTTAATAATTTATTAAAAGTTCGGATAGCCAGAACACATAAATAGTCATTCTTTTTATATATTATGATAAATAATAAATCATTATCAATATTAATAGATAATGAATGAAATTCGAACTCAAAATTAAGATTTTTTCATTTTTTCCGACTAAAAATATTATACAAGTCAATTTGAATTAGTCCGCTTCTTTATATTATATACTACAGGGGAAGCTTTCAACTTTCATTAACACAAGCATTAGAATTTGCATCAACTCTTTTTGAGGGAAAACATAATGATTCAACTTGCGCAAGTGACATGTGCACTTCTTACTAGGCTTCAATTCACAGGTAGGAGAGTTAATGTTAAAACAATAATACTAGTATTTACAAAGTTGCATGAGCCTTCAAGCAACCAACTAACATCCCATTAGTTTCACATTAAGATCTCATCAATCCAGTTTGTGGAAATTGAAAGATGAATACAGTGTCCACCACCATAACCATTAGTGGGTATAAATTGTAAAATGAGGTACACATTGTGGTGGGGTGATAAATTAGATACTTTAACCTTATATGAACAAGCAAAGTCAGCAGTTGGCACCTCCTACTAGTCGATCTCCAATTTTAATAGGCTTGTTGGAACTTCTCAATGAAAGACTCAATTCTTGGAATCTGATTGTCATTGTTATAGAAGGTACAGTTGACAATGGCATCATCTTTAGTTATTTATTTTTGACATTCATAAAATATCATATACAAAAAAAGTACAACTCAACATTAAAACATTGTACTGAAATTTCAATAAAACTATATTTGTGAAAACCTAATGGATAGAGCATAAGATTGAGATCTCAGTATATTCCATTAATCTATTAGTCATTAATTAAAGCTTAGTTTTAGTAATCTCATAGTGATAATCTTAATGACGTTCGGGCAACATATACTTCAAAAGTCAAAGAATAACTTTAAAATAGACTGAATGAGTTCCAAAAGAAAAATACTTTAAAATGGCTAAAACATAACATTTCTGAAGAAAATAATTCTTACCCACAATGGTAAACATTATTGGTAGCAAAGAACATGAAATTAATGGAGCATGTGATGGTTCAAATTGAGATTTATAAATGGTTATATAAGATATCTTTATTAGTTGACTAAAGAATGCTTCAAACTTTGATGAATAGCATGTGGAGGGACACGTTACATATGTATGAAGGGTGTTAATTAGTTTGTAAACTTTGAATTCATGTGCGAACAATTGGTCAAATATATATCCCATTACAAATAAAATTTGCCATAATATACTTTTAAAGTAGCATTGTTTTGTCTTGCCATTTAGAAGAATTAAATACGTCTGCTTCTTGGGAAATGGACGATTGATAATCCCACCATATATCCAATTGAGGATGAAAGTGGTGGCATGTTGTGGGGGGTTTCATATTGGGTCATCAGACGTGTACCCACATATATTAGCTAACAATAATATTGATGATTTCTTTCTTTGCTTCTGTTTCTTGGAATCTTCCTATGCTTTTGTTGAGCCTTGAGCTGTTGATTTTAGAGCAATGGTGTTCTCCTGGAACCTCCTAATCTAGTGAACAAGGCAATAAACGTTAGCTTTGTTAAATAAATCTTGAACTTTTCTTGACTATTATGAAAGTAATGAATTCTATTATTCAAATGAGTGGTATAAATAAAATAAATAAAAAATAAAAAATATGGGTCATTCTCCTTAGTTAAATCTGAAAACATTCATACTCATTCAATAATTAAAGGATCTCATTTTTAGTTTTTGAAGTAGAAGAATGAGTAAAATGAATGTCCATTATGTCTACCATATGACCTAAACATGGGAAGAGATTATTACTGAATAGACATAACAGAAGAAGAATTGAATAAAGTGGAGTCAATACTCTAGGATGCATGTAAATACAGGAGAGGATAAATGGAGTGGAGTCCCATTTCTCTCCATTTTCCTTATGGTAGATGCATCTACATGTGCAAGATGTTAGCAATTTAAACCAAGGAAATGATTACTAGCTTTATTGACTTTTTTGTCTTCCAATGTTAAGAGACAGAAATGGAAAACTGTAGAACATTAAAATATATAAAATTAAAGAATAATATATTTCTTTAGACTTAGGTTTTATAGAATAAGAAGCAGTTTACAGTCCATGTGACAACTATTTGATCAGTGTGCTCGTAGGTTTTTGCTTAGGAAAATCTTCAATTATGAAATACTTAAAATTTTAACATTATTTTATAGAATATTATTACAATAAATGATCTCTGAAGGGCACATTACATTTCTTCTTTTTCTTTATTGAGTTTTTCAAATGACAGGTTTATGTGTAACCAAAAACTGAAGAATGTAACTGATTAAATTCACACTTGTAATATGAAACCATAAAATATAGTTTTTCAATAATTCACAAAAGCAACAATTGTGTAGTTTACTTAAACGCCTTGGTCTAACACTGACTTAATTCATATATCGTAAGTTCATTTGTTATTGATAGTAAGAAATTTTTTAAATTTAAATTCTTTTTTTTTTATTTTTTTATGACGAGCGAGACATAATAAATTACCTTCTATTGTATTATTTAGTACACGATTCGTTGAATTTTTTATAAATAAAAGAAATATATGTTGATTCCACATAAATTGACACAAAAATTAATGGTTTTTTCGTACAAGGTAGAGAAAATAAAAATTGAAATTTCAAAGTTTATATGTGTAACGATCTCGGACCCAGATCACATGAGATATTATCCGCTTTAGCTCCTGCTAACCTCATATGATTAGTTCAAACTCTTTATATACATCTTATCAACTATTTTTCGCCCCATTTCGATATGCAATTCGATTTATTCATGTACCCTCGTACCTTAGAATGCTGTTATCCTAGAAGCCTGCCAGAAGCCACTCTTTGTCTAGACATCCTATTCTTTTCCGATGTCCACTTTTCGCTCTCATCGGACCGCTTCTTTAGGTCAGGCTGTCATATTTCTACTAGCTTCCGCCTAATTCAAACTCTCCAAATTGATAAAATCGTGAGGCCAGTAAAAGCTAAAATGAACAATATTTTATGTGATCAAATTCTGGATCGTTACAATATGAATATGGAATCTTTTCTAATTTGTTGATATCTCCCTCAGTGTTAATCCTTTTTCATTAGCAAGAAGAAGATGAAGATCCGTTAATTTTACTTTTGCTTATTTTTGCTTTTGGAATATTGTCGGTGGCACGTTATCAACAGCCAAACATTGCCCTATAAATAATCAGTCATCATCTTCAACTATTGTCCAAAAAATATATAGGAGACAAACATGGCATTGCAATTGAGCCACTTGGATTTGTATGGCATTCTTTTCAAAACCATCTAATAAAGAATTGTTTTTAAAAATAAATTCTTTTGTTATATAACACGAATAATTTAGATTAAATTTCTTACAAAATAATTAGGATAGATAAAAGTGGAAAGCTGAATCAACAATTGAAATAATAATTATTATAATTAATGAAATCCATTATAAAATATAATTAGTAAAAGTCATTCATGTGTTCTATAGTACGAATTTTTTTTGTAAGATATTATATTTAGGAATAAATATAAAATACTTGTTATATATTTGTGCATTTAATTAAACATAAGAAAATCATAACTTATAATGCAACCAAAAAATCCAAAAACAGAATATATGATCGGGTGAATTTCTTTTTGATATTGTGTTCACATTCAATATTTAGAATTGTCATTTCTTAATGATTATGAATTATAACTAAGTTGAAAATTTGAAAGAAAGGAAATTGAAAATATCAATGATATTGAGGAATGGATGAAAGAATGTCTTTAATTATTATTAAATTACTTATCCTATTGCTCATATTAGAAAAGATGAGTTTTTTTTTAAAAAAAAATCATTAGTATTCATATATACAAATTAATATGATGCCTTGAACATTATTTAGATGAATAAATAGTAATATAGAATCTAATTAATTGATTGTTTAGCAAAAAATAACACAAGGCCAACATGGTTTCAAAGTAGAAATGGGTTCAGGGAAGAATAAAGAAATAAAATGTCTAGTAGCTAACTTTCTTTCTTTTTTTTCCCTGTCTAATAATATGCATATATGTGTTTGAAATTAGGCATTTTTTCTCTATTCTTTTTGCTATAGTAAAAATTTAAAATTGAACAAGTAAATTTCCTACTATTAGACCTACTATATGAGAATGTACTAATCTAATTATTATCTAAACCAATTCATTAAATAAATATAATAACAGTTAAAAATTTATTTATTGGTTAAAAAATAAAGAATTTTTTATATTATTTTTACTGTGTAAATCTTTTTCAAAAATACTATTTTTTTAACTTTTTTTTTTCAAAAAAATACAGTATGATTATTTTTCGATAGTTTTTTAGTTCTTCAATAAAGTATTTTTAAAAAAATATTAAAAATATTAAAAAAATTATATTTTTGATAAAAAAATAGATATTTTTGTAATTTTTTTCTAAAAAATACTCAACCTTATTGTATGAAACCTAAAATGTGGAAAAGCATAATTTTTAGCAGATGGTTGAATCAAATATTTTGAAACTTCAAATCAAAGGCAGCATTCTTTCTATAATGATGATTCCCATTAGTTAAACTCTCTCAAGATTTTCCTAATGTTCACACCTTTCCAGTTTTCTCCACCGTACATAAATTAATCAAAATATATATTGTCTGTCATACTCTTAATTAACTTCAAATTAAATATGAGGCTTAATTGTTAAAAGAAGAAGAAGAAGAAGAAGAAGAAGAAGAAAAACGTCTACCCTTTGTTGTAAATTTAGTATATACTTGTCATTTACATTAATAATGAACTAAAATGTTTCTTTCCAAATTAACATCCAACAAAATTAAAAGGTCGAAATTGTCCAAGTGTCAAAATATGTTCAAATTGAAAAAGTTTAACAAACCTATAGAATCTTGGTGCCACATCATAAGAATACTTAGCCTCATAATTTAGAGGGAATTTGACCCATATTTTATGATGTTAAATTAAAATATATGATGATTAAAAGTTCATATTAAATTAAATATCATCGTATTTAAGTAGAATAGATAAAATAAATAGAATTTGTTAAATTCAAAAATATGAAAAGTGAAAGATTTATTTTAGCATAATGTACAGATAACAGGAGTAATTTCAGCGTGCCGGGTACGAAGTGTTGAGAGAATTATTGAGCCATGAATCTAATCGTAATCTTAATATTAATAACATTAAGGCAATACTAATCTTCACTGCAATAAAAGTAGACAATAATATCTGATCAAATTATTATGGATGTGATATTTTTCTTTGCCATGTTCACCTTCGTTTACTCCGTCAGTCAAGGCCATTGACACGTACACGCTTTTCACTCTCTTAAAAGTTTTAATCTTTACACTCTTTTTAATCGTAAATTTTCATCTCTGTGAAAGACCCGTCAACATAATCCGCTGTTAAACCCAAAAACACAGCAGAGAAAGAGAGAAATATAAAAATAATGGTCAAAGAGAGAGAAGGCGGAGAAGAATCGAATATGGATGTTGTTTATATTATGTTATAAAAGTTGCGTGGGTAGTGTACAGTGATGGCGTAGTGTAAAGTATAAACGAACCCGAAAGATTAAAAGAAAAAAAAAAAAACTCAAAAAGCCGGCTCCTTTCTGTTTTCACTGCCACCAATTTTTTCTCTTTCCTTTTGTTTGAATTCTTTTTTTTTTTTTCTTTCTCTCTTTCTCACATCACCGGCAAACAAGCAATATCTAGAGTCTGTGTGTTCTATTGTTTATTTTTAATCTGTTTTTTGTTAATTGTTATTGGTATCTTCACAACTTGGATTCCTTTGCTTTGTTTATTTGACTCATCATCGGCTAGAAAAAGAAGAAAGAAGAGAAAAGATGCAATACCCACTCTGAGTTTATAGGTTTCCCGTGATGGGATTTTTGTGAAATAGAGTAAAGTCTTGAGTTTTGATAAAAAGTGAATATCTTTTTGTTATTGATTTATAGAAGATGGGCTGTTTTCCTTGTTTCGATTCAAGGGAAGAAGAGACTCTCAATCCACAGAAGGAATCTGATGATCGAAAGCAAAGCTTGCCCACTGAGTCTTCTAATATATCCAAATTATCTTCTGGTTAGTTTTTATTTTTGTTTTTCTCAGGTTGTTTTTATTTTGTTATTTTTAGTATCCAATTTCTTCACTTTATGATCTGATCTGGGTACTTCTGATTTTCTGTTGTTGCTAGCCTTGCCCTTTTTCTCTTTTTATTATGTCATTGAGTACTTGATGGATTGTTTTCATAACATAAAATTTTGGAGCTTTTAGAATTTAGGCTTCGGTTTCTAGTAGACCCCACCAAATTTTGATTCAGTTTGTAAAAGGGTACTAATTTCTTTTATGAGATGAGATCTTCTGATCACTTTAGTGAGTTGGGTTCGATCTGATTGATTGGTGATGAAAGATTGGAGAGTTTTAGGTGTTATCAGCTCAATACAATTGAGAATTTGAGAAAATCATCTTTACCCTTTATGAGATTGAGTTTTTCATTTTATTGGTACTATCAATTAATCAAGATTATTTTATCTTCTTGGTCATTATGATGCAACTATTTTATTGATCTTTATTTATAAGGTCATATGTTTTGATCTAAATGTCTAGTTGGGAGCAAATGCATAGTTATTTAACTGAGTATTTTGATTGAGTGAGATTTGCAGGAGCTGACAGGCTTAGATCAAGAAGCAATGGAAGGTCAAAAAGAGAATTACCAAGTCCAAAGGATGGACCTGTTCCTGGTGTCAACATTGCAGCTCAAACATTTACCTTTCGTGAACTTGCAGCTGCAACCAAGAATTTTAGGCAAGAGTCTTTCATAGGAGAAGGAGGATTTGGGCGTGTATATAAAGGTCTTCTTGAGACCACTGGTCAGGTAACTTCTTTAGATTGTTTTTGTGTTTGTTATATTATTTGAACTCATGAGTGTAGATTTTATAGATATTTCCTTTTTCTTGATGAATGTCTTTACCCACTTCAAGGACAAAAGACCAAGAATTTTGAATCTGAACTTGTGATGATTTGTGAAGCATGATATTTGAAGGATGGTGCATTTATCAGTACATTTGAATCATGTCATGTTATTCTTAAATCTGCCTTCAAATATTAGTTGTAGAGGTATTTTCTTTGGCATCTTTTTAACTAATAGGGGGATGAAATATTTGGAGGAATTGAAGATTATCTCTGTTTATGACAACTTTGAACTCAAGGCTTAAAGACCACTAGACTATAAAAAAACTGCGCTACTGCTATGACCTAATAGCATGATTATTATACTTTTGTTTTCTGATCTGTCTACTTCTTAATCAAATATAACGCATTCTGACCCACCTATTTGATACTGCAAACCAGTGGAATCCTATCTGATGTTTATAAGTTCACTTACTTTATTTATGTCACGGCTCTCCTCAACTTGTAGGCTAGTTAACGATAGGTGTATACCAGTAAGCTTTTTAATGTTTTACTCCTACCATGGAACGTTCTTACTACATGCTAATGCTTCATGTTTCAAAATATGGGATAAGCCATTGTCAAATATGGTAAGAATATGTTCCACTGGAAGTTTGGCATGCATAGGTCTGAGTTAGGTTTTGAAGTTTTTGCTGTTCCTTGAGGGATTAGTGATTAAGTTATACTGGCTTAGGAAGCAGTGACACTGTTAATTTTATTCTCTCTTAACTTTGTCTTTGTATCTCTAGGTTGTTGCTGTTAAACAATTGGATAGAAATGGCCTCCAGGGTAACAGGGAGTTTCTTGTAGAGGTTCTCATGCTCAGCCTTTTACATCACCCTAACCTTGTGAACCTGATAGGCTATTGTGCTGATGGAGATCAAAGGCTTCTCGTGTATGAGTTTATGCCACTGGGATCATTGGAAGATCACCTTCATGGTAATGACTTATTGTGCTTTGAACTTTCATTTTCAATTTTTGCCATTTGTCTGTTTCCTTTTGCCCTATCAAGTTCAATAATTTCTTCTGCATTTGTTTTAGACCTCTGTAAATATCTGTTATGCTGAATGATAAATGCCATTTGTTGAAATGTCATTCAAACTTGAAAGGAAAACAAAATCTTGAAAGATAGATTCTCAAAGGATAGGGCATGGCATGCTTCATTATCTATGTTGTAGGGTAGCTAAAAGGCTTGTCCTCTAATGTTGGTTAAAATAAGTACATGGGCAAGGTCAAATCAGTTGGACTCTTTGAGTTTCTGAGTGACAGCTAAGATGAGTACTTTATTTATTGGTATTCTCTGACCTTAGTGACTACAAGAGTTAATATCCAGCTCTCTTTCCCCCTCCTCTTTTTCAGTTTCCACATGGGCGATGGAAAGTTTACCAGTAGATGGTGACCTGATGCATATCCCATCTCTGTGTTTCTTTCAATTCCTTTATTTAATCTTTAAATATTGGTTATTTGCCAAGTTTTAATTTAACTAAATTGCATATAAGAAGTAGGGTCACGTTCTTTTGTAAATCATAAACCTGAGCCTACCTTAGGCATGTCTAGAAATGTTGATTAATCATTTCACTAGATGCTCAAGAAGGAAAGAAAAATTAGTAACAGTATGGTCATTGACTGGAAGGAGTTCAGACAAACAAGTAAACTTTAGGGTCCTTATATGCAATATTAGTCTTGTTGCTTTCTGAGTTATATAAACGATACATAAGTTGCCAACCATGTTTTGATAGTTTCTTTTAGCAGTATGTTCTGATATTTGACTAGATTTTATAAAAGGTATAACTAATTTGCTGCTTATTAGAACTCATGGAATGATCCTCTCAGGCTAGCTATCCTGGTTTCTGACATGAATTTAAATTTGCTGACACGCTCAACTACTAAATTTCTTAGTCAACCTATTTATATATTTATACAGTCTATATTTTACCGTTGATGAATAACTTGGGACTGAAGACCAAAGATCAAATAGTGTTGGTTAAAATTTCAATGTCTTGGATACAAAAGCAAATCTAAGGAGGACATATTAAATCCAATATTTGGTCAGATTATTGGTTAAAATTGAATAATGAGCTATCGAGCTTGGAGTCTCTTGGATGATTCTTTCTGATGGCTTGCTCTCTACCAGAGAAATATCTATTCTGGAGTCTAGATTCTAGAAGCTAAACTCTTCATTCATCAAATTATATCTGTAGTTTACACAGGTATAGAAGCATTGGATGAAGTATCAGTTTTAAGATTCTTGGGCCGAGTATTAATAATACTTAGATGTGTGTACCATTTTAGCAATTTCTTGCTGCTGTACTGACCAGTGGTTGATGAATCCTTACACTTACACAGATCTGCCACCTGCTAAGGAACCGCTCGATTGGAACACAAGAATGAGGATAGCAGCAGGTGCAGCCAAAGGTTTGGAATACCTGCATGATAAAGCAAATCCTCCTGTTATTTACAGGGATTTTAAGTCATCCAATATATTACTTGATGAAGGATTTCATCCAAAGCTTTCTGATTTTGGGCTTGCAAAACTTGGCCCCACTGGAGACAAGTCGCACGTTTCCACCAGAGTTATGGGCACTTATGGTTATTGTGCTCCTGAATATGCCATGACTGGACAATTGACTGTAAAATCTGACGTGTACAGCTTTGGGGTGGTCTTTTTAGAGCTGATTACCGGGCGTAAAGCCATTGACAGCACTCGACCACATGGAGAGCAGAACCTTGTCACATGGGTAATACTTCTAATCATCCTTTCATCTTCTTCTCGTATATGTATTTATTCTGTGCCTTTGTAATGATTGTGTTCATGGTGGTCTTATGAATATGCAGGCTCGTCCACTATTCAATGATCGTAGGAAATTCTCAAAACTGGCTGATCCACAGTTGCAGGGGCGTTATCCCATGAGGGGACTCTACCAGGCTCTAGCAGTGGCTTCTATGTGCATACAGGAACAGGCTGCAGCACGTCCTCTCATTGGGGACGTGGTCACTGCTCTCTCTTATTTGGCAAACCAGGCATATGAGCCTAATTCAACGGGGCATGGCCGGGAAAGAGATGATAAAAGAAACAGAGATGAGAGAGGTGGACAGTTATCAAAGAGTGAGGAAGGGGGAGGGTCTGGACGAAGATGGGATTTGGAAGGGTCCGAGAAAGAGGATTCTCCTAGAGAGACTGTTAGGATGTTGAACAGGGATTTAGATAGAGAACGAGCTGTTGCAGAGGCCAAGATGTGGGGAGAAAACTGGCGAGAAAAAAGACGACAAAGTGCTCAAGGTAGTTTCGATGGGAGTAATGGCTAACACCATTGGCACCATTCTTCCACCATCTCTCCTTTCCTGACTTCGCCACCAGACCAGCCTTGCTAAGAAGCATTGGAAGGAAGCTAAAGCACCGAGCTGGTCTGCCCATATGCTCTTAACTTTCTCTTTTTTCTTTAGTTCTTTTTGTGTTGAACATAGAACAAGAAGATGAAAAGGAAGAAGAAAAAGATATAATTGAGAGAGTGTACATTATCTGCTACAAGAGCAAGATAAGAACAAGACGTATTTATAAAAATTTTGAGAGTAAAAACGTCTGGGTCATGTTCTGCTTGCTCTTGTTTAACAAAAACACCTGCTGCTGTCTGCACTTGGTAGTCTTTTTTCAATGGCATTTTACCAACAAGATCTATGTAATATTATCGACTAGTTTATGCTGCGGTTCCCTCTTAATACTTCCTTGACCAGAGCATACTTCATTCATGCTAAAATATCTACTAAGAGGATATTTTGGATGCCTAGCCAAGACACCTGCCTTCTGCATTGCCATTTATTTAGTTTGTTCATGAAGATTATAGAAAACTTACAGCAGAAATGATGGATTGCAATTGGTCTTCTGATCTGATTGAGAATGAAATTACGGTTTAAGAATTATTCATAAATTCACTCGAGAAATAAAAAAAAGAGATTCTTTTCCTATTTTATGTTTGTTTCTTTCAAAACTTATTGAGAGGAGATACTATTTATATTATTAAATTAACTCTCTTTAATGTAGACAATTACTTTTTATATAACCTTTCTTTGGAAGCTACGTAATTTAGATTTGAGTTTGTCTATTGATTATGGATGGATTCAACCGTGAGTGTTGTTAATAAATACTATCGTAGTCATAAATAAATTTGACTATATTCAAAAAGCACATACTAATTTTATTATGAAAATAGAGAATTTAATCCTTTTTCACTTTATGGGTCACGTTTTCATTAATTAGCATATCAAAAAAAATATCTATAGAAGGATTTGGAACCTTCTACACGTTGCCACATCTCTAAACTGGCCAAAAATCAAGAGTGAACCAACTGGGGTCACAAGTTGTTGCTAAAAATACACCTTAGCCGTCAATTATATTTATATGTGAATCAATCTATTCATATAAAGACAAGCTATCAGTTAAGACCATTTTAAGGGGCAGCCTACGCCAAATGCCATGTCTTTGATGTGATCTCAAAGTAGGTGTCACCACTCATTTTTTTACTCCAAAGCTAGGGTTCTACCTCCAGAAATATACGGGCAGTAACTCGTTGTATGAATAATTACGTAGGCATTAGTTTATATAAATTGATATATATATATATATATATATATATATATAAATAATTAAAATAAAAAATATTTTATATCCTTTACGAGCTTAAATATAATTTCATGAATAAGTTAGTTCATGAATAGATTCATAAGTATGCAAACGAGTTAACTCGCAAATTAATGAGTCGTATTAACAAACTTGAGCTTGATTGTTAACAATAATGATCTATTAACAAACTCGGACGAACTTTTACCGAGTCGAGCTCCGAGTAGTTCACGAAAGACTTGGCTCGTTTTCTATTGTTGTTTTATAAATATTTTATTAACTATTGCAATACTATTCATGTAAATGAGTTATTAAATTAATTTCTTGGATGACATAATACAGAACAATAACGAAGACAACAAAATGAAAATTGCTCTTCTTTTATGCTTTTACATGGGCAAGAGAGTTACATTTGTGATCGAAAAGAAAAAAGAAAGTGTACAACATTTAAAGGGAAATTTTAATTTTGACAAGCACATGTGTGACTCAAACTGAATTTTCATTGTTTGGGTTGAAATCATTTGAAGCTTGCATGCTTTTCTCATTGTTATCGTTATTCTTCTTCTTATCCTCATCTATCTGTTCTTGCTGTTTTGCTTCTTGCTTGGATTCGGGTTCAATATTATCAAATGGGTACACCTCAGAGTTGCCTAATGTGCTTAGTACGACAATAGTCTTTAGATGTTCTGGTAGCTTTTCTTCCAAAATAACCTTCTTTGCTTTCCTGTAGATTACATATAACACCATCTGAAGTAGTCCCAAGATGAACCCTAAAACGTTTGGGAGCTATACCAAAGAAACAAAAAACAACAATCAACAACAAATCTTTTGAAATAAAATTAATGAAAAAGTTCCTATATCTATTATTTCTTTTAATTGTATAAAGTCCGTTTCTATATAATTCTTTTGTCATATATATATATATATATATATATATATATATATATAGAAGAGGACCACAACATTTATTTTGATCCTCCTTGATGAATTATTATGGAAATTAAAGAGGAAAAGTTGTAAGGTTATAGAAAAGAACTTACAGCAACACACGTGTCCTTGGTGGAGAGGCCATAGGCAAACCACATGATTGCACTCAATGTAAGGAAAAATGACAAATTGAATGGCATGAACTCAACACTCCTTGTTTTAATAACTTGTGCCTACAATAATTCAGAAAAAGAAAATCTTTACGAAAAAAAATAAAATTATAAAAAGAAAGTGTAAGAAAATTAAAGATTCATCATTCAGATGTATGATAAATTAATTATTTTATAGTTTAATGTGCTCACCACAATGCTTAAGGGTGCTGCAAAGACACAAACAGAAACTGCAACACAAATCCAACCAAGAACTTGGGCACGAACTGAGCTCTTCACTAGAAAATGTGAGAAGAGGATGATAAAAGCAAATAAACCCAAGTTCATTGAAGTAAGAACTTTGAAAGTTGAGACCTGCATGTACATATTCAAGAATTATTTAAATATATTAGTAATCATAATTTGGTGAAAATAATCATTGATTAAAAATTATTCTTGGATCGTTATTTTATATATAAATATATTTAAGTACCCTGTTTTTTTTTGTTGCATAAATGATATACATGATAATGTATATAGTCTCAATGACACATCCAAATGCGTTGATGGTGACAAGAAGGAAAACGTCCTTTTTGAGCATTGCATAATAGAGCCAAAGCATTGAACTGAATAATGCCACAAGATATGGCAGTGATTGGAAACCTTCAGTGGATTTCTTTCTGTAAATTCGATAAAATGTCGGCCTGCAGTAAAAGAAAAAAGTAAAACCAATTAAAAACATTGAGTAATGCTTTACCACCGGTAAGGCTCGTGCCCGACAGGCTCTAGATTACTCTAGATAAATAAATTAAGAAAAATACAGCAAAAGCATACTTACACTGGAGCCAGGTATACCAAAATTGAGATAATGTTACCTGTCATAAATGATAAAAGAAATAAATTGATTTAGTATAAGATCTATCACTTTGATTATAGATAACATGAGCACAGTTACAAAGATTATCGACATCACTTTAAAAAGGTGATCAAATCTTTTACAAAGTGCAATTATTAATGATGAGGTAGATATATATAATAAGGGAAAGTACTTACAGGAACATTATCAAGAATATTACATTGTATTAGATCAAATTTTTCTAAATGTTCATATACATTATGACTAAAATGGAAATATACTTCTATCTAGAAACCAACTGGAAATAGAAATCTTATAGGACAAGAAGTTAATTTCTTTTCATAAGTTAAAGCAAGGGCTAACTGCATGCCACTAAAGCAAAGATTTGAAGAAGAAGGGAGCTATTTCCTAAAACATAGATGAAAAAAAACAAGAGAAACCTGAGATCATAACAGCAACGAAAGAAACACAAACATAGGTGATAAAGTGAGGAAAGGACAAGAAGGATTGAAATAACTCAAGCTAGCCCTTTCCAAGAAATGAAAAAGTGAAGTGAAAGAGTAACTTTGGCGTTAATTATATACCTAAGATGCCAAACGCAAATGCCAAAGGAGGGTGAGTGCTTATTATTGCCATCTTTAAGGAATAGCAGAAAGAACCCTTTGTTCCTTCTCTCTCTTTCTTTCTGTATATATACGGAAAGAAAACAGCAAGCAAAAGAACCTGAGGGCCTCAAATGCACAAGTGAAACCCTAGTTCTGTAATGAAAAAGAAGTGATGGAACTTCAACTTCAATCTCATGCAGATAAAAATGAAGGCAGTGGAGGTATGTATATATATATATATAAGTATCTGGTTTAGGTATGAAATTAAATTGAAGTCATCGTTGTTGCATGACAAGTGGAGACTTAGTAGGTAGCGTAGCACAAAATCATTCTTAATTATACAACCACATATCCCTCACCCACGTGCCCCCTACTTCGCGTGCCAATAATTCCAATCTTATGGCCCCTCTCTCATTCTTATTATTTTCACTTCTTTCTTACTCGCTAATAGTTACCTTCCTGTCTTTTACATGCTCATCGTCGTCGCCCCTAACACCTGCTGCTGCTCATGCAAGCGGCTTAGCAATTTGCTCTTTGCTAACCGTTTGTGTTTATTGGCGTATTACAGTTAATTAAAGATCAAACGAATTCTAAATGAGGTGATTATGGTTTTTTTTAGCTCAAATAAAGTTTTGAATTCGAGTTTTAAGTATATAATTATATTAAAATTTTTAAATAATATTTTATTATATATCTTACATGTTTTAAATCAGTTAAACTAATTTTGGATACTGAATAGAAAAAATTAGAAGATCACAAACCATTTATTGGATTAGTAGTTTAATAATTAAAAACTTGTATTTATCTTCAACATAAATTACTTTAAATAATATGTAACTTACCAAAACGCGATGTGATTTTATTATGTTCGAATTATGATGTAGAGTTTATTTATGAAATGAATAATTTTTTTAACCCTAAGAAAAAGGGTATTGGAAATAACAAATTATGAAGAATTATTAGGTAGGGATGGAAAGCACTCGCCAAGGTAGAGCGTGAAAGATGAGTAAATTAATTAATGTTGTGTAGGGTTTTTTACGTTACTAAGGGAAGACAGCAAGGGTGTCTCCAGCTTCTGGCTTGATAGAGCTTAATTCACGTGAAGAAATTGTCCAAATTACACTCTATTTTAACAAAAAACAGAGAGCTTTTAAGCCGTTTCTTCTCTACCACCTTCTCTCTTCTTCCTTCTTTCTCCTCAAAAAAATACAATACATTGCGCGTAAGCCCTACCTCTGTTTCTGTTTCTGTTTCGTTTCTTGTTTGATTGTGCTTCTTCACAGATCTTTCTATTCCTTGCTACATCTTACATTAAATTACGTCTCATACAAGACGTCTTTTCCTTTAAAATTTTCTTTTCCCTTCGAGACCCTTTTATATTTTCTTTTCTTGATTTTTTTTTAATTATTTTTTGCAGTTATATGAGTCAAAGAAATGACAAAATACGTGACATCTAAATAATAATGATTTGACATAGGTTGTTGTATATACATTTCTCAAATGATTGACGTAATAACTCTTTTACATAAATGGTATTACTAATTAAACATTAGTATATAATAAGAATAGAAGCTTGATATGATAGTAAGAAACTATTAATGTAATGAATTATTACATCTATTATTATTCTACATATTTGGTTTTTATAGCTTTTATTAGTACGTACCTCCTTATAAATAAACTCACTAATTGAACTATGATTATAGGTAGATTATATTAATACTTTTAATTAAGAAACAAAGAAAAATGAATTAAAATATAAAAATTGGAGTCGCTATTATCAACTGCATTCATCTCTCCTTTAAATTGTTAAAGACAGAGTTTACACTTATTGGCTAAAAGAAGGAAATCTATAAGATATCTTATTTCTCTATCACTTAACGATCAGAATTAGAAAACAATGATCTGAAAGCTAAATCAGCTGCACTATAGAACAACTTTTGCTTTTTTTTTTTTTTTTTTTTTTTTTAATTTCTTTGGTTGTTGTTATGTATGATTAGGTTTTGTTTTAGAATGCTAGGTGGAAACCATCAGGCTATGACAGCTTATATTGTTGTCGTTGTGGGTTTCTAGGCTTGTATTTCTTTTTAGTTGTATATACACTAAAAAGGTTGATTTAGTTGTATATATTGTGCCTTTATGATGTAAATGTATATCATGAAATGTTTTTTTTAGGTCTTTCACTTTCTTTCTTTTTTTCCTTTTAGACTAGTGATGCCCTAGCTTCAAACTTACTCATCATTTCTTGGGTCGCCAATTTTGTTAGTTCCTTCTAATAAGATGCACATTTTTCATTGTTGTATATGTCATAGCAAAACTCCAAAACAGTTTCGAGGACAGCATGATGTTAAAATATATAAGAGTACACAGTTTATGCATTGCACTCATATTATATGTTTGTTCACTGTTCTTTTTTTTTTTTTTTTCTCAAAGTCCAGTAATTAAAATTTGATCTTAGCACTCATTATATTTCTTGAGTGTTCCTTATATAATATATGGTTTAAATTTACATTTTATTTCGTGAATTATATATGAACAATTTCAATCAAAGTTTTTGTTCATCCTTTTGCGCTACATGTGTACGATTGACATTCATTTACCAATAGTGGGCATGATCAAATGATATTGTACTATCACTATCTTGGCAGAACAAATATGTACTTGCACTTTCAATGATTACAAAGGAAAGGCTCAGCAAGAATTTCACGATCAATAATTAGATCATGAATCGCTTTCATAGAAATGAATCAATATATATGGCTGTACCCCGTGAAAAATAATGAAAATCAAATTCATGGTATATATAACAAAAATGATCTGAGCCTGACATTTGGCACATAAATGTAAGAAAATACCATCAGATTGTGGCACCCATATGGCACTATAATTGAGAAGTGTTTGATCTGGAGAGATCTCCTATAATTGATTCTAAACAGTTAGCTAGTATGTATATATATGTGTGTGTGTGTGCTAGAAAGGATCAATTGCAAAACTTCAAATTTCAGTCAAATTGGGAACAACCTGAAATAAAATTCTTTTTAATGTTTAGTGGCTTTGAAGAAAGTTCATTTCATTATTGAGGTGGTGGTGGGGTAAACATGGCAATGCTTGAGAATTTTGTGGATTACATTCATTCTACAACATGGATATGGATTCATCTTTGGCCTATTATTAATTAACAACATGCATGCAGTTTTAAGAAAAGTAAAGGAAATTAAAACTTGAAAAAGTTTCTTTTAAAATCTTCTGAATAATTGAATATTCTACCCACCTCTACTTTTTCTTAATTTTTTTTTACTGAAATTTCTTACTTAATTTTATTCCATCCTTGATCATATTTTGGATCGGTAACAGTGATTTATTTTTTTAAATTTTTTTTTTATATAGACTTGGTGTATATATAACAACAAATAAGAAAATAATATATATTTTGAATGTTTTACACTTTAGTGTTGGATAATTGATACATATTTTATTATTTAAAATTAATAAATATATATTAATCATTTGTCTTTTTGGTGTATAAATAGAAACATACATCAATTTTCCTATTTTTTATCTGTCACATATGTTTGTTCCCTTTTGTTTGTTATTGAGATTTCTATAAATCTTTCTTATTCATATTTTGATTTCCTTTTTGAAATATCCGATGATACACTTTATGGGATTTTATTATAAATGTATTGGTAAATATTTATTTCTATCCATGGGAATGAAGAATATGAGTATACATTTATTATTTAAATAAAAAAGATTGTAATTTTTAGTTTTACTTATTCTTATTTTTGATATATATTACTAAACATATAAAATGGAATTACATTTTTACTTTTTTAAGAAGAAAATAAAATATTTTTGTGTATTTGTAAAGTGTTATCTGTTAGGAGTTGCAAGAAGGAGATCTAATGAGGTGGAATTCGTTGAATAATCATCTGAATAGATTACGTGAAAGTTGGAGCTCTCTTGAGCAAAACCCTAATTAAATTCAGCAAAGTTTCTCTTCTTATGCATATCGTCAATGACACATTAATTTTGTTTTTCTTTCTTTCTTTCTCTTTTTTGGATTTGCACTTTTAAGATAGGAAGGCAAAATCATTAATAAATCATGAAGATTTTAAGGAAAGTAATAAAAATACATATCTGGAAGCATTTCCACCAATCCAGAAACTTTCCGTGGCCAAATCAAATAATCAACATTCCATTTGGGAACCTCACTAACTTTCTTATCCCAACAATATGATGTTAAAAGGAACCAATAATTGGTGTAGTGGTACCTTCCTTTTAATTTGAAATTTTAATAAAAATGTAATAATTAATGTATTGTTCTATATATATTATTTTTTAGTGATCCTGACCGAATTCAATTATATTTGAACTTGAGATGAATAAGTTCAAGTCCGATTAACAAAATAATAGTTATTACTATTTTGTTATTTTTTTAATATTTTTACTTTGATTTAAAATTTGAAAGTTTATAGTTTTAGACTCTGTTTCGAGGTTTTTATTTCGATTGTATCAAAATGGCCAATGAATTGAGATTTTCCCTAAAGTCATGACAGATTAATCACTATTATACTTGCATAAGCAATAAAAGATGTTCTATCCCCTGACTGATAAATCAGCCTTCATTGAACTTCACATAAATATAATTTTTTCTAAAATATGTCTTCTGGAGCACAATCTGGTTCTATGGTGTAGTGGTTAGCACTCTGGACTTTGAATCCAGCGACCTGGGTTCGACTCCCGGTAGGACCTTTTATAATTTTTATTTTTCTAAATTAATGCTACAATCTACTATAAATTACAATATTTAGTGTATTATTGAGTCAAATATTTCATTATTTTTTCTTGTAAAAGAAATCATGTTTATTTTTCTAAATCAATGCTACAATCTATTATAAATTATAATATTTAATGTATTATTGAGTCAAATATTTCATATTTTTTCTTGTAAAAAGAAATCATATGTTTAAAAGATGAAAGTTATATAAATTTCTCAATTATTTATCATTATTGTTCTTTTTTTGGTTGGTGATTGTTATTGTCGTTATTAACACTATATATATATATATATATAATTCTAATAAGCATAATCATTCTTTTTTAAGAAAAGAAAATCAATAATGACGCCTAAATAAAAATTTATAAAATTCTGATAAAAAGAATTTATTATTCCTTCGACAGGTAAAATTTTTTAGAATGGTTGGACTTGATCTTTGTCTTCCTCTTGAGAAAATAATACATAAGTAATCTTTTGTACTTGGCTAAAATAGTCAGACAATTCTTTATACTTTAAGTTTGATCTATTAGACATACGAATTCGTCAATTTTTTAGTACTTAAACACTTTTAGAGTTTCAAGTGGATAATGTGATATATACGTGCGGTAAATAATTAAGTAAAATTGACATGTGAGCAAAAAATTTAAAAGAAAAATTACTATCTATTTTATTTAAATAAAGATATAAACTTCATTAAAGATCAACCATTAAAGCCAAGAAATAGAGGATTAGAATTCCACATAGTAGGACCTGACCAAGAACCTAATTGCTTAGCAAGAACAATAGTAATCGACCTACAATCACCAACCAACATAAATAAAAATCATCTCTAATTTTACTATTAAACGCTTGAAACCTTAGTTGGGAGTCCGATTCAATCACCACACCAGAAATATACATTCTTTGACACCAAAGCAAAGCTTTTCACAAAGCTAAACACATCAACAACTCTAGGCTAGCAGACACCCAAAATCTACAGTGACATAGCTGCACTCATTTGGCCAATAATAATATAGCTCCCACCCATTTTATTTTTTGCAGAAAAATCGCAGCAATCCATTTAGGAATCACCCGCATCCATAATCTGTTCAAACATATGTGCAAATCTTGTTAGGAATTGCCTCAAGAAGCCTCATAAAGCCCAAGCGCTAACTTGTTATAGGGTCAATTATTGTGTCCTAAATGAGTCGATAACAAGCACCAAGAACTCATTATGTATGTTTTTTTCTCTTTCAAGATTTTTTCTTTTTCATTTTGTTTCTTCTGTTGATTGATTTTTAGATTTTTGATTTGCAGACTTCGAAAACTTTAAAACAAACCAAAATAGAAATTGCCCAAGTATATATAAGTTACAAATAAAGAAAAAAAAGGAAAGAAGAAAAAATAGAAATTTGAAAAGAAAAAAAAGAATGAGAAGAAGAGGACGATGAAATAAGAAAAAAATGATATTTATTTATTATAACTAGAATAAACCATGCAAGAGAACCGCACTCGCGTATAATAACTTAATATAACGCCATCTGTCCTGTAAACTGTTAAGTATTTATGTATCAGTTAATTAACGAGTTTAAACGTTTAATAAATCAAACTCAAAATAGACGGAACTATTTGACTATTTTAAACAAAGTGCAAGGTGTTGTGTATGTATCAGGCCAAGTTATATTCCATTGCTCGGGTCGTTGGTTGATAAGATGGCTCACCATTTGAAGCTTCCCAATCTGCAGGAGGTCTCGACAGTGGTAGGTTGTAAGAAGCCATGGGTCTGACCAAACATGAGATATACACCTGCCCACCCAATGCTAAAATCTCTCTGCTAAAATACTCTTCCAGGCCCGCGATCCATTGTTGTGATTTGTGGACATCAAATTTTTTTTTTTTCAAAAGAAGAATGAAAACAGTACCATTGCTTATCTGCACGCGCGCGAAAGATCTTTTCTGTATTTCAGGAAATCTCTAGGACATCCTTTTCACAGCTACATATTACTTTGGATATTATCTTGCCAACAACCAGGAATGTTCCTTCATCTTCTTCGATCTCCTTAATAAGCGTTAGGATAATAAAATAATAAAATTATTCTTATTTAGTTCTCATTTATATACTAAACGTGTAAAATAATTAATAATTTTTTTTAATTTTATATAATGTGTACCGATCACTTAATAATTATATGTATATATAAATTTTTTATTTATTGCTACATATACCTAAATTAGAGCGCCAACCGTTTCAGTGATCGGTCATTTATGGGTAGCCATGATTGTCCGAAGGCGGTTGGTAGAGGTGAGAGACAGGGATAAGGTGTAATAAATGAGGTTAAGAGGGTTTGTTGAGAATTTTATGGTTTTGACTGTTAAAAATGAAATCCACAGGTCAGAGGTACCTATTTGTCTCAAACACCCATCACCGTTGTTTGGAAAAGACATTTTAAGGGATAAATAAGACGGCCCAGTTCAATTCTTCATCTTATACAGATTTGATCTCGATATGTTGTATTACTTTTGACTGTTGTATTTTCCATTTTCTGTTATAATGATGACGTAAATTAAATAAATAAATACTTTTCCAACTCCCACATTGTCTTACCAAGGATTTTCCTTCAGTTTCTCTCATTTTCTTGACAAATTAAAAAGGAAATGGATCGATACAGAACTCTAAAAATTATACAAAAAATCCCAAATTCACCGGTTGTCCACTTATACCTGAACCGCCCACATCAACGGAATGCACTTTCCCACGATTTCTTTACCGAATTGCCAAACGCACTTTCATGTCTCGACCAAGACCCTAACGTCAGCGTGATAATTCTCGCCGGCGCCGGCGATCATTTCTGCTCGGGAATCGACCTCAAGACATTCAATTCAATCACCGAGCAGACACTTTCCGGTGACAGGGGCCGAGCTAACGAGAAGCTCCGGCGGCAGATAAAGTATTTACAAGAGGCGATAACTGCGATAGAGAAGTGTAGGAAACCAGTGATAGCGAGTATTCATGGGGCCTGTATTGGTGGTGGTGTTGACATAGTTACTGCCTGTGATATTAGGTTTTGCTGTCAAGATTCGTTTTTTAGTGTGAAGGAGGTCGATTTAGGGTTAACTGCGGATCTTGGCACGTTACAGAGGTTACCTTCGATTATTGGGTTTGGTAATGCTATGGAATTGGCTTTAACGGGTCGAAGGTTTTCCAGTCATGAGGCTAAGGAGTTTGGGCTTGTCTCTCGGGTTTTTGGGTCTAAAGAGGATTTGGATGAGGGTGTCAGGCTTGTTGCTGAGGGTATGATTATTATTATTATTATTTCTTTTTAATTTGAATTTTAGTTTTGTTTGTACTTGATATGTATGATGTGCCCATTGTTCTGGTAGTTCAATTGTTTAAGTTCTTATAACAATCTTTTGCAGGAATTGCTGCAAAGTCTCCTCTGGCCGTCACTGGGACAAAAGCAGTCTTATTAAGAAGCAGGGACTTGAATACAGAGCAAGGGTTGGATTATGTTGCAACTTGGAATTCTGCAATGCTTGTATCTGATGATCTTAAGGAGGCTGTGAAAGCACAAATCCAGAAACGAGACGCTGTTTTTGCCAAGCTTTAAGATCGACCTAATGGTCTGTGCTAGACTTTGCACATCTTTTTCGTACCTTGGCTGGCACACCTACCAAATAGAATAAGTGGTTTTCTTGTTGCCCACAAATAAATGGTACACTGCTTGATTAACCTTGTAATGCATATTATGTTTTCCTGTGAATTATTACAAGTTTGGAACAGAAATGCCCTTGATATAGATGCTATATGTTGAGCCAAATGATGTTTGTTTGATGTATGTTGGAAACTAGATTATCGAACACAATGGTATGGCTTAATATGGGCAGGTTCTTCAAACATTATCTGTTTCTTCTTCTTGACAGTATCATGCAGAGCTTTTGAAAAACTCAGCTTCACCATTACAAAGCGTACCCGACAAATATACATGGCAAAGTGGAAAAAGGTAATCCACCTGCTCGTGTATCATAGGCCAGAAATTACTGGTGCTTTTCCATTATATATCCCTTCAATATTCCAACCACTTGGGCACTCTGAGTGACTACTCACTTTGTCACTTAAATGTTTTGAAGAAGTTGTAAAACAAATGAAACAGACTTGGAAATTATGGAGAAAAATGCGTATCCAAGGTGGATTGCAGTAAGAATACTACTTTAGCTTTAAGGTAGCAAATGAGATGCCTTTGATTTTCGGGTTCTTGAATGTCCAGTAATCACTCTGGCTTTTGACATGTTCTACACTAGATAAGCTCACTTTCTCTACAAGAACCACAAACAGAGAAATGGCGTACGACTTTGAGAAACTGTCAAATTTATACCTAATGCGTCATGCGCCACCACTCTCACAATCCTCTCACTAGTTATTTAGAAAATTCAATTGCTTTTAATCTCTTATGTGACAAGATATTCTCCTTGTGAATATTATGAGTCAAGATACATTTAATACAATATGTGAAGTTGTACTCTGACGCTAGTTACTTTGTCATAATATAACACAAAAATGACAAAAGAAAGATTATTGAAAAACCATCCACTTCGGGACTGAATGATTACACGTGGAGCTTAAATCATCTTTGATGGATATACATTAGAGATTAAAATCATACTGAAACAGAAGGGACACAGAGCAAAAGATTAGAAAAAATGGACGGATCACATTAGAGAAAGAGGGCCAACAAAGCATGGAACATGGTACTAGTGATTACTGAGTTAACCTGGAGAAGATTACCCAAGAGGATGAAGAACAGAAGACATGCACATGGAGAACGTGAAAACAAGAATCTACCTTATCACTCTCTAGTGCACTCTCGAATTGTTTCTGCCTTTCTTTAGTGGTCAACGATTAAGAGGTCCAATACAAGATATTCTTGTGTTCTTCTTCATTGTTCTTTTTAAAGAGAATTGTAGAATGAAGAATCTATGAAATGATGTGGGAATCTCTCGTGCGTTCTTGAATCTGTTTTTATTTCTTTTCTCTCATATAAACATTATATCAGTAAACTAAATATTATACTAACAGAATAAACTATGAATAATGAGATCATGTATATAAAATTAAAAATTGACTATTTTTCTTTTATTTTTTGACTCTCTGTACTAAAATTCAGGCCATACAACTGCTCACTGGTGAAATGAAGTAAGCATTTGTATCTTTCCTGTAATAGCTTATAATGATAAAAATTCTAGAGCGAGTTAATTCATAACAGCCTGATTTTTCTTTCGCAAAGGTTCCTACCGTTCATTCAAGTGTTTCTCGTGACATAATTTAATTATCTCGTGAAGCCCTTGTTTATGGTTTAATTTTGTCCTCGTCTTTCTTCAAGATCAATTAGTCATACAATAAAATTAGTAATAAAATTATAGCAAGAGGAGAGATGATGAGATAATAAGTGTATCAAAATTCCCTTTTCCATGAATTGTAATACAACTATTAAATAAGACAAAACAATTGAAGGCATCAATGGTCACTACAATTAGCTTCGAACATGTGCAGCGTTACCTCATCAAGCAAGAAATTGAGATGAGATTGAGCTAATGGTAGCAAATAAATCTTGATTTGCTTGCCAGTGGAGTCTTTTGTAAGAGATGAAATAGTAAAATCATGGGTGGAAAAGGGTAAGAGAACAGGTGGCAAAACACAAATCTGATTAAATTTGCATGTATAGATTTCATGATCCACGTATCAGACATCAGCATAGATTTCCCTACGTTTTCATTAACGAAATTGAATGGCTCGAAACTAAGTTTTTATTTTGTTATTATTTATCCTTTCGGAAAAACCTATGTTGTCTAAAAATTTAGAATGTATTATAGAGATATTAAAAAGAAAAGAAAAAAAAAAACACCCGAAATTTCCTCTCTTTCTTTATCATATTCCTAAACTTGACCGTTCTGTAATGGGAATATTCTTATCCTAATCCCTCTCTTCATCCAGAGACTTCCTTATTAGGAATATGCTTATTTCTTTTTTTTGGATATTTACTTTTTCAAGATTTAATGTCGAGTTCCATTATACTCTTTAAATACCTCCTCCTTCTATGTCTCAAACTGCAGCGGCAGCCTCTGTCTAAGAATCAAGGTAAAAACCCTCCGCATTCATATACTGAGTCATATTCTTGAAATCTTTTGCTAAAGAAAAAGATTAAAGAAAGATGGCTCTCAAAGCTGTTCATGTCTCTGACGTGCCTAATCTTGATCAAGTTCAAGAAAATGCAGCATTGTCTCTCTGCTCCACCCGCTTCACCAATATATGTTAGTTTCTTGAATCACAAACTATCTTTTTTCTTTTTCATTTATATATGTAGTTAGTGTTTTTTTTTCTGTATCACTTCTTTTTCTTGGTTGGTTTATGCTTATATTTGTATTGGTTTTATGTTTTATGTTTAGGTGTGAATGATCATGAAAGTGGTGATCATGATGTCGCTTTTAAATTCCCGAAATTTGTAGTGATGGGACATAGAGGGAGTGGAATGAATATGTTACAATCTTCTGATAGGAGAATGAAATCCATCAGAGAGAATTCGATTCTCTCCTTCAATTCCGCTGCTAAGTTGCCTCTTGATTTCATTGAATTTGACGTTCAGGTGAGGTTTAGAAATTCAGAACTCCTTGTATTGTGTGCGTGTCTGTGTGTGATATACGGTGACTGTTATGGGCGACGGTTGTTTGTTGGTTCGTTGCGGTGGCAAACTTCTGTCTTCATCTACCGCGATAAACTGAAGTATAACTCTTCAGGATTCTAGTGTTTTGTCATTTAGGCACGTCCATGTGTGCGTGGAGCTGCTGTTTGCCTCATCTTTGTCCCTTTTCTTGTCTCTATTTGAGTCTTAATTGTTTGTTCTGCTACTTTTTCTTATCTACATCCATCTGCCTGTCCCCACAATTGTATAGTGATCAGAATTACAATCTCCATTGGAGGGTACTGAAAATTTACTTCTGGTGGTTTTGCTGTGCTTATTTTCCTTTAACTTTTACTATGGGTGAGGGAAGATCCATTGGAAGAAAACTGTAAACAAAAACAAAATGTATTTGTTGTAGGTGACCAGAGATGGCTATCCAGTCATTTTCCATGACAATTTAATCCTCACTGAAGACAAGGTCAGCTTTTTTTCTTTTTTACTTTCTTCCTTTTCTTTCTGTTGTTTTTTCAGAGCAAAAAAAGAAAAGTAACTCAAGAGTCGTTCTTAAAACTTTAAGCTTGATCAATACTGATTGTTTATGATGTTGATGGGGATAACTTGATTTCAGGGTACCATTATTGAAAAACGAGTTACAGACCTCACTTTAGCTGAATTTCTCTCCTACGGACCCCAAAAGGAGGCTGGAAATGTAATTGTCATTTTCGTTATCTACCCTTTTATCCTTTCTTTTAAAATGATTTTAGTATATTGATAGAGTTGTTGAATCCTTCTGCTCTTATCAAATTTCAGGTGGGAAAGACTTTATTTAGGAAAACAAAAGATGGGAAAATCTTTGAATGGAAAGTTGAAGAAGATGATCCTCTTTGTACATTGCAAGAAGTTTTCCAGAAGGTTGATGGTACAATAGGCTTCAATATTGAACTGAAGTTTGATGATCATATCATTTACAAACAGGAAGAATTTGAACACATTCTACAAGCAATCTTGAAGGTATTCTTGCCATTTTCAGCTTCCATTATTTTGGATATCTGGATTTTGCATTCAAGTAATGGCTTAAAATACATGCTGATTTTCATGGCCAGGTGGTGCTTGAACATGCCAAGGACAGGCCTATCATGTTTTCTAGCTTTCTACCTGATGCAGCTCAGATGATGAGAAAATTGCAGAAAAAATATCCTGTAAACTCACTTATCATGCCTGTTCATTACTTCATTGTTTCTCCTTCCGATTTTTTCCCCTTAATGTTTCTTTTTTTGTGCTTTCTGGAAAAGTCGCTCTCAAGGATCTAATGTCAATGTTACGATCCAGGTTTTCTTCCTAACAAATGGGGGATCTGAAATTTACATGGATGTAAGAAGGAATTCATTGGATGAGGCCATTAAGGTTTGCATGGAAGGTGGTCTGCAAGGAATTGTATCTGAAGTCAAGGCTATCTTTAGAAATCCAGAAGCAGTGAAAAGAATTAAAGAATCAAAGCTTTCCATCATTAGTTATGGCCAATTGAAGTAAGCATTAAATCGTTTGTGGTCTTTTTAGGTGATGTGTGCAAAGTTTGTTGATCGAGGTTTTCATAAATCTAGTTTCACTAACACAGCAGAAAATAGTTGTACATTTCGCAGTAATGTGCCAGAGGTGGTATACGTGCAGCATTTGATGGGCATTGAAGGGGTGATCGTTGACCTTGTTCGAGAAATTACAGAGGCTGTCTCTGATTTCAATAACCCTGCAAAGGCAGGTGTCGAATCGAGATTATTTGGCAAGGAAGGCAAACTGCAATTGGAAACGCTAATATCTGCAGAATTTTCAGCAGACAATCTCCATTTGTCCACCGACTTCGTAGTTCTTCACAGTTGATGAATCAGTGCATCTCTTCTGAGTATCAAGTAGCAATAGGGTATTACACTTTTAGACTAATGTAGTTCCTTGTACACTATCTTCTAAGAAACAGGTTCGTTCATGTGTACGATATATAGTTGGACTTTGATGTAATCTTATACAGTGTAAATGTACTAAAATACAATTATCACTTTCTTGCTCCTGCGTCTATAGTACAGTTCATTTCATGGTCCATAGTAAATGTTTTGCAGAACATATTGGATAAGCCTAATGTTGAAGAACTAAACCTTGAAGCTTTGTCCGAAGGGACCAACGGACAAGAGACTTCAGGGACCAAAGGGTAAGGCCTCAGGTCTGTACAGCTGAAAGTTGTACAGACATGTCATCACAGGTCGCTTTAACCCTTAATAGGGAGACATTAGGTAGCTTAAAGACCGTTGCAACTCAGCATGTATATAATAGAACATTCACATATTGTAAATCTCAGAATTTTAATTTGTAATTTCATCACAGATCAATACAATTTCAAATCTCTTTTTCTACACCTAAACTATTTGTGCAATTTCTTTGCATAATCTTATATGAGCACACAAATTCAGCTCTAAGTAACTTTTTTTCTGTTCAATTAGCTCCATAACTTCAGTATCAATTGAGTTACAATATCAAAGTATCAATTGAGTTACAATAATTGATATTAGAAGCAAAGGATGTATGATGATCGAAATCAAAGTAAAATATAAAAAATACTATACAAAAGGCTAAAGAAATCTAGAATGAGGTAGATTCCATTTCCAAGGAAAATGTAATGTAGTCCTCAGTTGATTCTTGTCCTGGTTCATCAGCACGGTGAGCGAATGATGGGTCATCTCTCAGCAGCGAAAGTTCTTGGTCAATCTGCAAGCATCTTTCTGACTTCCTTAATCCATCCAACTCCATAGCTACTTCTCTCATTGTTGGCCTCTTCTTTCCATTCAATCTCACACAACTTGTTGCTAGCTTTGCAATGGCATGCATATCTTCTCTCCTTGCTTCTCTAGCAACTCGAGGATCTAGTATTTGAAGAAGGCGATCCTCCTTCATCGATGAAATGAAATGCGCAACAAGGCTTCTCTCATCTTCATTTCTATCGAAGGAAATAGGCTTTTCCCCTGTTATAAGCTCAATCATCACAACCCCAAAACTGTAAACATCACTTTTCTCTGTGAATTGGCTTGTGTGGAAGTATTCAGGATCGAAGTACCCAAATGTTCCTTGTACTGCAGTGGTTAGATGAGTTCTGTCAAATGGGATTGCTCTCGAAGTTCCGAAATCCGATACTTTTGCGCTATATTTATCATCTAGGAGTATGTTTGAAGATTTGATATCTCGATGGAAGATAGGAGATGAAGCTGAAGAATGCATGTAAGCCACTGCTCCAGCTACTTCACTTGCAATTCTTAAGCGCAGCTCCCATGGAAAAGAAGATTCTTGGTCTTGTTCGTGAATATGATTGGAAAGATTTCCATTAGGAATGAACTCATAAACCAGTAATGGAAGCTCAGTTTCCAAGCAACAACCAAGGAGCTTCACAATGTTTCTATGGTTTATCTGTGATAGAATGACGACCTCATTTATAAATTGGGCAATTTGGGTTCTGTCAATCGTTTTTGATCTCTTAACAGCAACTATACTACCATCTGGTAGCATTCCTTTAAAAACTGTTCCATATCCTCCCTGACCAAGAAATCTACTTTGGTTATAGTTGTCGGTAGCTCTTTGCAGCTCTTCTGCTGTAAACAATTTTGCCTTTTTACCTCCTCCACAAGATGAGAGTTTTTGTTGCAACAAGAAGCCACCATTCTGCTCAAATAGTCTCTCTTTGCGAATTCTGTTTCTTCTTTCCTTTAGGAAGTGAAATAACTTGTAGCTGAAAAGGAATAAACACAGTAATCCCATGCCAATGCCAGTACCTGAAGTAAATAGAAGAAAAATTTAGTATAAATAAAATTCATGATAAACAAATTAATTTAGATGAAAGAAAGAGAGGGAGACAGACCTAATAGTATTATCAGTTTGGTTGGAAATTTTTTGCTGTCTTGTCTGCAGTTAAGACCTCCTACTCCTCCTTTAGGACATTGGCAAAAGAAATTTTCTGGATCAGCCATGCATCTTTCGCGTCTAAGCGGAACCAAAATAGGCGTAAAAGGAAATATTATGCTGTTCTGTGACAACCTGTTGGCTTCTAGTATGCTTGCAGCATCAGCCCCGAAAGCCTGCCCAATTGATGAAAGTGTATCTCCCCATGTCACCATATACATCAACAAGGAGATCACTCCATCTGCTGTTTGGTTTCGACTCGGACAAGCACACCTTAATGGAACCATCAACTCCATTCCTACCTGAAGGTGTTCAGGATCATAGTAGTTTTGACCCGTCAAGGCCTGGCAGGTAGTCAGGCCTTGATAAGTGTTATTTGCAATTGTAAAATATGACTCAGTTAGATTTTTGATAGTGTAGGGAGTATTATGCTGGTATATACTACCTGTACATGAACAAGAAATAGGAACTACGATTAATTTCTGTGATGGAATTTTGTCTTTGATTGATATATTGTTGATCAAGGCTATATCTGAGGCTTCTGAACCTAAAACGTAAGCAATAGAGATGGGGGTGTCATAAGGGGGGAGAGATAAAAAGGTTATATAAGACTGGCATGGCACTTGATCATTGCCATTGCAAAGATATCCTTTCGATATTGAAGGGTTTACACCGCAGTTCAACTGAGTATTGTTAAGATAATCTTGTTGGCAATTTGATGGTTGATGAATTACAAACAGAAAGAGGAAGATGAAGAAGCAGCAGAATGAAGACAAATCCATTTCCATGGACATGAGTTCTCAGACTGGAATTTAGTTTGGTAAGCTGTTTCTTGTATAATTCTGTTATAGGATTTTGACTTGGCAATTGGCCTGAACCGGGTTCAGCTAATGTTTGGCAATTCTTGGACTTTTGGCTCAGATAATTGCTGCTAACCCAATCTACAATAAGAAAGCGTGGACATATTGGGATTTTCTTGAAAACCTCTAGATTGAGACTGAACTAGGGAAGTGCTTGACGGAGAGTTTGAACTAATAGATCAATCAGAGTTTTTCCAAGAGCTTCCTGAAGTTCCAAAAGACAAGATAAACAAGAGTTCCTTCATTTGACTAGTCATTAGTTACTTATGCCCCAATAATACTAGTACAAGTATTATCCCCATCTTGTCTCTATATGGAAAAGTTCCTTGCTTGTGGGGATTTTGTTTCAAAAGTCTTTGTGCATCATGTGCTTTTCAGCTATGAAACAGACGTTTTTCGGCTTTCATATCTTGAAGCAGGAATATATCTATTTGTTTATTGCAATCAGTTAAGATGTGGTCAATGATGCACTCTACAAGATAACCATTTTAATTAGCATTTGGACTCTTCTGTTAATAGTCCAAGAAGGCTGCCAAGTCATAATTCAGCAGGTGATGCAAGCTAATATATAGCAGATAAATTTCAACTTTTGCAAAATAACTCAAATCCATGGAACCATTATCATTCTTGAGCTTATTCCTCCTCCTGTTTTTAATTTATCAACCATCTAACTGCCAACAAGAATATATCAGTGGCAAGTCATTAGACTGCAGTGAAAATTCTTCTATATCAAGAGGGTATGTTTGCAATGGGATAACCCAAATCCCATGCCAGTCTTTCTTACCTTTTCATCTCGCCCACCCTATGATTCCCCCATCACCATTTCCTATCTTTTAGGTTCAGAAGCCTCAAGTATAGCCTTGATCAACAATGTATCATCCATATTCACATTTCTCTCAGAGAAATCAATCATAGTTCCTATTTCTTGTTCATGCACTAGTAGCATCTACCATCATAATACTTCTTACTTTATTCAAGATTCAACTGATACTTATTTTACAATAGCCAATAACACTTATCAAGGCCTCACTACTTGTCAAGCAATAATGGATCAGAACAACTACCCCAGCCAAGGTCT
Organism: Ricinus communis; assembly: GCF_019578655.1. Lineage (NCBI taxonomy): Eukaryota > Viridiplantae > Streptophyta > Magnoliopsida > Malpighiales > Euphorbiaceae > Ricinus > Ricinus communis. Next base: position 28,748,464 of record NC_063262.1, read on the forward strand.
TCCTGTGGGATCGGAGCTAATTGTTCCACTAAGATGTGCATGCCCAACTCAGAACCAAACGGAAAATGGAGTGATCTCTTTGCTGGTGCATATGGTGACATGGGGAGATACAATTGCATCAATTGCAAATTCTTTTGGTGTTGATGAAGCAAGCATATTGGCGGCCAACAAATTGTCAGAAAACAGCACTATCTATCCCTTCACACCTATACTGGTTCCACTTACAAACGAAAATCGTCTGACAAATCCAGCTGCAAATTTCTCTTGCCAATATCCCAATGGATCTGTTGCAGTTGGAGGAGTAGACGGCATGTATTGCACATCTCGAAGTAAGAAGTTCCCAACTAAATTTGTTGCACTATTAGGTTTGTCCCTTACCTTTCCTTTCAATCAATCTATATTAGCTTTCCACCTTATCTACCAGGGAAATATTTCCTTTTCCTTTGAATCTACTAATCCAAGAAATGCATATGCATTATATTGGCAATTATATTGACATCATGACAAAATGGATGCTAAATTGTCCATGTGCTAACTTCAGGTGTCGGCATTGGTATCGGACTTACTGTGTTTATTCCTGTTCACCTACAAGGTATATCAGTTCCTGAAGAAAAGAAGATATAAAATTCGAAAGGCAAAATTGTTCGAGCAAAATGGTGGCTTCTTGCTGCGAGAACGATTATCATCTTACGGAAGTAGTGAAAAGGCCAAACTATTTACTGCAGAAGAGCTGCAAAGAGCAACAGACAACTATAGCCAAAGTAGATTTCTTGGTCAGGGAGGTTTTAGCACTGTTTACAAGGGAATGTTACCTGATGGTAGCATAGTTGCTGTGAAGAGATCAAAAACTATTGACAGAACACAAATTGAGCAATTTATAAATGAAGTTGTCATTCTTTCTCAAATCAATCATCGAAACATAGTGAAGCTTCTCGGTTGTTGTTTAGAAACTGAATTCCCATTACTAGTTTATGAGTTCATTTCTAATGGAACCCTTTCTCAACATATTTATAATCAAGACCAAGAATCCTCACTTCCATGGGAACATCGCTTCAGAATTGCAAGCGAAGTAGCTGGAGCATTAGCATACATGCATTCTGCAGCTTCATTTCCGATCTTCCATCGAGATATCAAGTCTGCAAACATATTGTTAGACGATAAATACAGCGCAAAAGTATCAGATTTTGGAACTTCAAGATCAATCCCATTTGACAGGACTCACTTAACTACTGTAGTGCAAGGAACATTCGGATACTTAGATCCTGAGTACTTCTACACAAGTCAATTCACGGAGAAAAGTGATGTTTACAGCTTTGGGGTTGTACTAATAGAACTCTTCACGGGAGAGAAGCCTATTTCTTCTACAAGAGCTGAAGATGAAAGAAATCTTGTTGCACATTTCATTTCAATGGCAAAGGAGAATCGACTGCTTGACCTTTTAGATGCTCGAGTTGCTAAGGAAGCAAGAAGAGAGGACGTATATAGCATTGCAAAGCTTGTAATAAAATGTGTGAGATCAAATGGTAAGAATAGACCTTCAATAAGGGAAGTAGCAATGGAGCTGGATGGAATTATGAAATCCCATCAAGAGTCTCTGTCGGGAGATGAAGCATCATTCATTCTTTCCGTTGCTGAAATGGAGAATGATATTAGAGGATGATATTGCGTTTTCCTTAGAAATGGAAACTAATCTTAAACTAGCTTGAGATTGATTTTTGTTCTTTTTCTTTTTATTTAGAAAAGCTACATTGTGCAAGCAATTTCTTCATCATCAGAAAACTAATTTAGTGAATTAAACGTATTCGGTTCAGGGATTTCTTACAAGCGATGCTAACATATGAATCTTGGTTTTAGAAAACAGGATTATGATTCTAATAAGTAAATGAATTTGCACATCTGGGACAAATGACAATTGTCAAGCTAGTCAAAGTACAATACATCCAGTGATGCAAAATTTATAATAAATAGCAGAAACACTCAAGTTTAGCTTAAGTACTCTAAACCATGAAGCTATCTTCATTCTATCATTTCTTGATATTTCTTTTTCTGTCAAATTATCAACCATCATACTGCCATTTCAAAAATATTTTAACAATTCTCAGATGGACTGTGATCCTTCTGGATCCAAAGGGTACCTTTGCAATGGCCATCCAATGCCATGCCAATCCTTTGTAACTTCTCGATCTCGCCCACCCTCTGATTCCCCTGTCAGTATTGGTTATCTTTTAGGTTCTGAAGCCTAAAGTACAGCTTCAATCAACAAATTATCAACAGAAGATAAAATTTCCTATGAGAAATCGATCATAGTTCCTGCTTCTTGCTCATGCACTGGTAGCATCTATCAACATAGCACCCCTTACGCGATTAAAAAGAATGATACATCTTTTGAAATTGCCAATGAAATTTATCGGGGCCCGACGATCTGTTAAGCCCTTCTTGGTCAAAACTATTATATGATGAGTTGAATCTAGATATAGGAGAGGAGCTGATGGTTCCGGTAAGATGTGCATGTCCAAGGAGCTGATGGAAATATTTTCGGGGTTGATGTAGCAAGCATACTAGAGGCTAATATGCTGTCACCAGAGAGTCCAATCTCTCCCTTCACGCCTATTCTGGTACCACTAAAAAGTGAAAGCTGTAAAGCGAATCCAGGAAATTTCTTTTGCCAGTGTCCTAATGGCTTTTCATTAGAAATGGAACCCACCTCAATGTAGATCTCAATCTAGTTTACCATTTCTATTATAATTAATATGAGTTTTTAGTGATGGATGCTCATTACTATATGAGCTTTGCACAATTTCATGGGAACGATATAGTTGAATCAATAAGATTGTGACCATTTTACGTGACGAACTTTTCCTCTATTTCTTCTCAATCTTACTGTTAAATTTCATTTTTTTCATGGTTGAATATATGTATTTTATAATACTAGCAATAAAATATATATTTTTTTCGATGACGGGATAACATGCTCAACAAGAGCTTCCGTGACAAAGCAAATGTAGTTGCCAGTGACGAGGCAAATGCAGTCACCAGAGTTTCGGCGACGAAGAAGAAAAAACATGTTCACTGTGACGAATGCCTGGGGAAAAACTTCAGTGAGGTAGAAAATGTTTAACCATTTCCCAGTGACGAAGACAAATAGTCGCTTAAAGCATTGGTTACAAAGGATTAAAGATCACTGAAATTTTCAGTCGCTAATATGTATCTTCAATGTTTCATGACGAAGTAAAGGAGAATTTGGTGACGATAAAAAAATGATCAATTAAACATTTGGACGACGAATAGAAGTGGTCCCCAAAGAATGATTAGCTCATTGCCGACACTATCTGGCGTATTTGGAAGACAAGATAACGGAAAGGCGGACGACAGATCACAGACAGAAACCACAAGCCCATGATCACATATCCAGTCCAAAGATCAAGCCCACGTTTATATCTCCCTTGCACTGCGCTTTGACTCTCTAGCCTACCTACTCTTAGATTGCCATGTTAGGTATTTAAGAAGTTTAAGTATGTCCTGTATACATCTCCATCGTCAATTTCAATTACTTGATAAGAGCAATTCAAAGCGTAGAAGAAGCATTTCAAAAGCAGTGACAATGAGAATGGTGGGATTAACAGGTGGAATAGCGTCGGGAAAGAGTACTGTTTCTAATCTTTTCAAATCCCATGGAATTCCCGTTGTTGACGCCGATCTTGTCGCTCGTGTATGCTCTGTTAAAAGCTTTTATCTTTCGCTTTTGATTTTGCCAATTGACCTTACTCAATTGAAATTCGAAACGAAGTTTGGGGTTTTTTGTGTGTTTTTCTTGATTTATAGTAGGTGGTAATCTGTTCAGGATGTTTTGAAGAAAGATACAGGTGGGTATAATAAAGTAGTTGCTGCATTTGGAGAGGATGTGTTACTAGCTAATGGGGAAGTGGATAGACCAAAACTTGGCCGCATTGTGTTCTCTGATCCTTCAAACCGGCAACTTCTTAATCGGTACTCGTTATTGCTGTTCTTGTAGCTTCTTTTTCTTATAAATGTGGAATCAGTTTTAAATATTTTTTATGTCACTTACTCATCAAATTGAGTTGCTAAGTACATTTGTGTAGTACATCATGCCAGTTCTTTCGTTTAATTATGCTGCATGAGGTATCTACCTTTGAATGCTGTGAGAAACGACATCTGCTTAGTGCTTGCTGCCTTTGGTCAATGATTACGTTCATCTTATACAGTAGTTCATCCTCAACTTTCCTTGTGATTTTATGTTGGTAATCATGTCATAGCATGACCATGATGGATCTTTTGTATAATCTTGAAGCAGTTTGTTCTGAATAGTGAATTCATTTGCTTGAAGTCTTAAATTAATATGTTTGATTTCAGAATTCTAGTGGTCAAGTTTTCGTGTATAATTTCAAGTCTTGGTGGCTATAAGAAACTTGAATTGACAGACAATTAGCATAGAATTGCATATTGCAGCAGTTGACTTTAGGTCCTGCTTTGGTGCAGGCTTCTGGCTCCTTATATCTCTTCTGGTATCCTTTATGAAATTCTGAAGCTATGGTTGAAGGGATGCAAGGTAATTGTCCTCGACATCCCACTGTTGTTTGAGACCAAGATGGACAAGTGGACAAAGCCGATTGTTGTTGTATGGGTTGATAATGAAACACAACTCCAGCGGCTTATGGCCAGAGATGGAACCAATGAGGAGGATGCCAGGAACAGGATAAATGCTCAGATGCCCCTAGATGTAAAAAGATCTAAAGCTGACATTGTCATTGATAACACTGGCTCATTGGATGACTTGGAAGAACAATTCCGGAAGGTACTATTCCAGGTTACTAGGCCCTTGACATGGTCTGAATTTTGGCTCACAAGACATGGTGCCCTTACAGCCCTTATTTCCATTGCAATTGCGGTTGTTGTTGGCAAAAATGTTATCAGAAAGTTATGATCGAAAATCTCCCAACTCGATATTCTCCTGTTCATTGATCATAGATTTTCGGTGTTTCTTTCTGTTTTGCATTTCTTATCTCAAGCAGTGAAGCTGTTTGTATCTGCCTGTAACTTCCATCCATTCATGAAACCTGGTGTTTGTACTGTGATCTAAATTAAATCCTAAGCTGGTTCGTTTGAAGTCATATGCTGGACACTGACTCAAGTTTTCAATTTCTAGATTACGAGATAAAGCATAATTCATATACATTCTTTTAAGATGATCTAAATCAGAGAGAGATGTTGCAAACTATGATAAAAGATGCATGAATCTGTGTTAGATTTCTTTTTATACACTATTTATATCTGTGTTATATTTCTTTTTATGCACTATTTATATTTTTTAGATTTCTTTTTGCGCGTCTCAAAACACAATTGTTTATGGGTACTCAATCTTTAGAACTGAAAAGATAAGTGAGAAATCTTTTTAATTTGATGGTCTTAATTTTATCTAAAAGGATATTCGTATTTTGATAGATAATTTCTCATTGCCTAAAAAAAAAAAGTATGAAAAACTCAAAACAAATGCTTATTTAATAATATATATTTATAAAAAGAATTAAAATAAATCTTAAATTTGAGTTCTCTATTCATCATCCATCAATCAGCATGAACCATCTAAATTCAAAAAAAAAAAAAAATCACTTTTCTAAGGGTGATAATATAAAATATGATAAGAAAGAACAGTGTATCAAGTAAAAAAAAAGAAAAGGGTCACACACGCGCACACACACATTGAACGCGCAATTCTTTTTTATATTACAAAGTCTCTTACACTCCGTCCTTTCCTAAGGGGATCTTCGTTCTTCGCAAGATCTCTTTCTCTCTCCTCTCTCTCTCTCTCTACACTTTCTTTAGATCTCAATTAAGCTCACAACTGTACCTTACAATTCCAGTAAAGCTAAGATCTTTTTCTTCTAAGTCTTGATCCACTTTCCCGAGGAAATAAGAGTCTCACCTTTTAATCTTTCTTCATTTTCTGTCTCTCCAAACACAAGACTTCCACGCATCAGCTTTTCTTGCAAGTCGTTCTTTTCTTCATGGGGTTCGTGTCAAGCCCTAGACTTCTTATTCTTTTTGCCTTTCTACTTCTGGGTCTGCCTTTAATCGCTGCTCAGGTACTGTTTTTGTGTTTTCTTTTTGGGTATATTTTTTTTTTGTGTGGAAGCAGCACCTTATTATTATTTGAATGTAATTGTTTCAATTTATAATCGAAGTCGTAATCTTTCTGGTATTTTTTATTGTTTGGAAGCAGACCCTTGATGTTATTGGAATTAAATTGTTTCAATTTATATGCAAAGTTTTAATTTTTGTGGTTTTAGGATTCACTGGTGGAAAATGAGAAGGAAGAATCAACTGCATCGATTAAAGATCTTGGCCGACGTGGCATGGTTTGTTCTTTTAGATATTTTTTTAAATTTATATGTGAAGATATGGGTTTGAAATGTGATTTGGGTTTTAATTATATTGTTGAGGTTGTTTGACGTACTTAGATTTGAGGCAGTGTTAATAGTATGGGAGTTATAAATGCAGATTGTTACAAAAGATATTGATGGCAATTCTGTTAATCTGGGGCTTCATGTGGACTCTGGCCTTGGTGTTTTTGATGCATTTATTGCTAGCTTGTCCATGATTATTGTCAGCGAGGTTTGTGCATTCAGCTCTTTCTTGTTTATGCCTGGTTCTATACAAAAAATTTGTTGCTTTTATTTACAAGTGCTAATTCCTGCTTCTATACAAAAAATTTGCTCCTTTTTATTAACAAGTCCTCATTCCTCTTATTATGATGTGCTTTTAATTAAAAAGGGAAACATCTCCATTGATTATATTGATTCATGTTTTGTTGAATGATGATGTTTAAGAGTTGAGTGGAGGTGACTTTTGCTGCTCACTGATCTAATTTTGTGGAAGGATTTTGTTGCCAGATTGGAGATGAAACTTTTATAATAGCAGCTCTTATGGCAATGCGCCACCCCAAGTCGATTGTTTTATCCGGTGCTCTCACTGCCTTGATTGTAATGACTGTAAGTTTTCTATTTCTTTCATATTTGTTCCAATGACTGGAACTTGAAATTCTCCTTTAGTGTATTTGTTTTGTTTTTGTTATTGGAATGCATTTTCATGGAACTCTAAGGGAATGGTGCCTCAACTAGAAATCAGATCACTTCTCTTGTGCTCAATTTTTGTGAAGCTTAAAGCTGTTGCATGTGTCCATTATTAGGTACTTTCTACTGGACTAGGTAGGATTGTGCCAAATTTGATATCAAGAAAGCATACAAATAGTGCTGCGACAGGTACCTAAACATAAATTGTATCTTTTAATTGTTAGTCAGATACCAATTGCCATAATCTCTCCCTCCCCCTCTCCTTGTTTTGTTCCCTATGTAATGATTCAGTGTATGTATTGTAGATCATATGCAATTAACTCTAGTATCAGTTTGCATTTCTAGATTTTCTATTCCTTTGTGGTGAATTGTATTGTTTGTGGCTGTAGAGTTTGGTGTTTGGAAAAGTAGCATAATCCACTTATTTGATTCCCTATGAAATGTATCTAAATACAGGCTTTTGTAGTGTCTTTTGAGTTTCGAGTGCTAGGAAGTAAATAAAAGATGGTTGTGCTAGAATATTGCGTCATAGGAAGCCTGTAGTTGGCATGAAAATTGCAGATTTAAGTTGAAGATCTTGAACATTGTGTATATTGTTTTCAGCATGTCATTTTTCAGTTGGCTTTCTGATAAATGCCAAGTAGTTTACAACAATTAAAAGATTTTATCAAATGTATATGTCTCAGTTTGATTCCAAACCCAACTCCTTTTAAAATCTTAAGATTTTTCCTGAAATAGAACTTTAAAAGTGAAACTGATTTTGGCAGGAGATTTGTCAAAAGTATTAATGCAGAAAAAATTTGCACAAAGGTGTCATACTTCGGACAATAGCTACACTGAAGCATATATAAGTGGTGGAATGATCAAATGTTAACCTTTGTATTTCCTTTTCATATGCAGTTCTTTATGCATTTTTCGGGCTGCGATTGCTTTATATTGCCTGGAGATCAGATTCAAAAGTATCCCAGAAAAAAGAAATGGAAGAAGTATGGTTTTCCCATCCTCATTTTGGCTTTTATTTGTTCTCATCTGGTTTACTGTAGCAAAGTTGATACATTTCCCTTTTCCATTATGTTGTGTATATCTTTACCGCAACTCTCTTTCAAACCAAAGCTTGCTCAACCTCTCTTTTTTGATTCTAAGTTGTATCATTACTTGGTATAGATGTTAGCTTTCATCTTCAGCTTTCAGTTTCTTCACAGATATATAACACACCAAAAAGGACAATTAGTAGTTTTGGCCTGTGGGGATTTTCGGTTTACTTCTCATTGTGTATTGGCTATATATCTATTCCCTTTGCATAATTGGTGTAGGTTGTAGGTTGCCAGTGTTCCTCTTTTAGATTGATATAATTTGTTGGATAGTCATGAATGAGCAATTTACCAGTCAATTGGGCATCCTAAATAACCCAGTTTGTATTCAGTGGGTTGAGGTTCCCAGTACTTGCTTGGATATTGTTTTGAAAGCGGTTCCTACCCCTTCCTCCTCCTCTCATTCTATTTAATGCATTCTCCAGAATGGGACTTGTATCTATATTTTAAAATTGCACATTATGTTCTTAGGTAGAGGAAAAGCTTGAATCAGGGCAAGGGAAAACAACCTTCCGACGTTTCTTTTCAAGATTTTGTACTCCTATATTTTTGGAGGTGTGTCATCTGAACCTCTCTGTTTTATGAAAGTTTGATATAATTCTATGTTATTGTCGTTTGGTAACCATTGCTCTGAATTAGTTTTATTTTGCTATGTAGTCATTTATTTTGACCTTTCTAGCGGAGTGGGGAGATCGGAGCCAGATTGCAACAATTGCTGTAAGTCAACTGCATTATGTTATTGTTCTCCTTATAGCTTTTAAGAGAATAGCTGAATGGCTCTGCCGTGTTTCTCTTTTTGTCCTTCATGTGATTAAATTCTCATTTTTGATTCTTTAATGGAAATTACATTTTATAGTAGTTGAACTAAAATTCTGTTCGTGCAGCTGGCAACCCACAAAAATGCCATTGGTGTAGCAGTAGGAGCTACAATAGGACACACAATCTGTACTTCCTTGGCAGTGGTGGGAGGAAGCATGCTAGCATCTAAGATCTCACAGGGGACAGTTGCTACAATCGGAGGCTTGCTTTTCCTTGGGTTTTCTTTATCTTCTTATTTCTATCCTCCTCTGTAAGAACTACATTGTAGGCTAACCTGATTCTTTATATAGTAGTTTGAGATGCAGTTTCTACTTTTCCTTGTAATTTTTTGTTGAAAAGGGTTTTATACTAACTGGTTTATACCAGACAGTTCTGCTTATTCTTTTGTACAATTAGCTTATTATATCAATGGCGTAATGGTTTTCAGTCAATCTTTATATCTTTTGCGGGCACTGAACATTTATGAATGCTAACTTAAATAGCTCAAGATATATCGCTGATTTGGAAATGCCTGTGATTTCACTAATTCCCCATCCTCCACTGGTTCCTAAAGGAGCAGGATGACGTCTTTTCAACCCAAGATTTTATATTGTGATATGAGATGAGACAAGAGATGAGGCTATCCACCAGGAATCAAAGATGGAACTGATATTTTGTGAACTAAGAACTTGAGCATTGAACTGCTCTGTTAGAAGGGCAGACATTTTCCCCATCTAAACTAGAAATATACTCATTTCTTCGCCTTTAAATTTACTGAATACGGCAGTGAGAGGAAAAAATGGCGTTACTAATTCTCATTTTCTTCCCGGAAGATCCTTCCACCTCTTTTCCCTTCTTTTCCATATGAATTTCAAATGAAAGTCGTTCATTAATAAATAATTGAAAAAGAAACATTCTTGAGACATTTATGTTTTTTTTTTGAGATAAATTAAAATAAAAGAATTAAGTTATTATAAAGTGAAATATCAAGGATTTTTGATCGCTGCTGGTTATCTGGTGGTCAAGGACTGTACTTAATTAAGTCTCGGGAAGTCCCGGGTGGATCTTGTTTCGGTTTATTATTGCCCGCAGCATTACCAGAAAATATACAAAAATATATAGGGAGTGTTCCTGGCCCCTGTTTGTGCAGCTATTTAAATCTTAACTGTCATACTTACTCTGTCAGCAGCTAAACCGAAACAGAAAATTGAAAACTGAAAACTATCACCAGTTTAATGCCATACCTGTAAAATGAGATGGACTTGCCTAAGCACCAAATGCTTTTACACAAAACCAACCCACTTGCCCTCTTCAGTTCCCATAATCACAACAGATATCATAAACACTACTAGCTTTGAGCATCTCTATTATCAACAATTTTACAGGTTTCTTCAATCATTATCTTCTAGTTACTCTAATAACCACAAATATGCAGAGTTACTACACTCTAATGTCATCAAGATTGGATCTTTTCACAATCTGGGTATCACTAACCATCTTTTGGACCTCTATGCGAAGAACTCTCAGAATTTGTCTCATGCCCACAAGCTGTTCGATGAGATTCTTTGCAGAGACGTTCGCACTTGGACTATTCTGATATCGGGTTTTGCTCAAACTAGGAACTTTAAAATGGTGTCGGGTTTGTTTAGAAGGATGCAAAAGGAGGGTGTTTGTCCTAATCAGTTCACTTTATCTAGTGTTTTGAAATGTTGCTCTAGTATATGTGAGATTAGAAATGGGAAAGGAATTCATGGGTGGATTTTGACAAGTGGAATTGGGTTTGATATTGTGTTAGAGAATTCAATTCTTGATCTTTATGTGAAATGCGGTGCTTTCGATTATGCTAAAAGCTTGTTTGATTCGATGGCAGAGAAAGGTACCGTGTCTTGGAATATAATGATAGGTGGATATTTGCGTATGGGAGATGTCGAAAGTTCCCTTGAGCTGTTTCAAAGTTTGTATTTTAAAAATATTGCTAGTTGGAACACAATTATAGATGGTTTAATGAAAAATGGGTTTGAAACTATTGCATTGGAGTTACTTTATAAGATGGTGGAAAGTGGACTTGGCTTCAATTCGGTTACTTTTTCTGTAGCTTTAAATTTGGTTTCGTGTTTAGTGAATTTGGAATTAGGAAAACAGATTCATGGCCGGATACTAAGACTTATAATTCATGATAATGGGTTTATAAGGAATTCACTTTTAGATATGTATTGCAAATGTGGAAAAATGGAAGAGGCATCCAGAATGTTTAGAAATGTGCCTGTGGAGATTTCTTGTGATGATCCATTGGGAGAAATTGTCTCATGGAGCTCAATGATTTCTGGATATGTTAGGAATGGAGAGTATGAATATGCTTTACGAACATTTATCTCCATGGTTCATGAACAGGTTCTGGTTGACAAATTTACACTCACAAGTGTTGTTTCTGCTTGTGCAAATACTGGGTGTTTAGAACTAGGAAGACAGATCCATGCCCACATCCTAAAAATTGGGCACAAAGTAGATGCTCATTTGGGTTCCTCACTAATTGATATGTACGCTAAGTGTGGAAGCCTGAATGATGCTCAGATGATATTTAAGGAAAATGATGATCCAAATGTTGTTCTGTGGACGTCGATGATATTCGGGTGCGCTTTGCACGGACAAGGGAGGGAGGCTGTTAGAGTCTTCAAATGCATGATGAATGAAGGAATTACACCAAATGAGATTACATTTATCAGTGTTTTAACTGCCTGTAATCATGCAGGGTTGCTTGAAGAAGGCTGTAAATATTTTGAGTTGATGCCAAAACTTTATGGCATCAAGCCTGGTATTGAACACTATGCTTGCATGGTAGATCTTTTTGGTCGAGCTGGTCGCTTGAATGAGGCAAAGGGTTTTATCGAAAAAAATGGTGTATCCCACCTGAGTGCAGTTTGGAAGTCATTTCTATCTTCTTGCAGACTTCACAAAAATGTTGAGATGGGAAAGTGGGCATCTATAAGACTGCTTCAGCTTGAACAACGTGATGCAGGGTCCTATATTTTGCTATCAAACATGTATGCCACAGATCATAGGTGGGAAGAAGCAGCTAAGGTGAGGAGTCTAATGCAGCAGAAAGCAGTTAAGAAACTCCCAGGACAGTCTTGGGTCCAACTGAAGAATCAGGTCCATACTTTCATCATGGGGGATAGATCCCATCCACAAGATGCTGATATATATTTTTACCTGGAGAAGCTCCTCGGACGATTAAAGGAAATTGGTTACTCATCTGATGTGAAATCAGTGACACAAGATGTGGAAGAAGAGCAAAGCGAACTTCTTCTTGGTTTCCATAGCGAGAAACTAGCACTAACTTATGCCATTATGTGCACATCATCTGGAACACCAATTCGTATAATGAAGAACCTTCGGGTTTGCACTGACTGTCATAATTTTATGAAGTACACTTCTCAGCTGTTAGGTAGAGAAATCATTGTGAGAGATCTTCGACGATTTCATCATTTTAAGCAGGGACACTGCTCTTGTGGGGATTACTGGTGAAGAAAGTGAGGGACACTGTCATTTTAAGCAGGGACACTGTCATGCATAAACAAAATGCAGGTATTTCTTTCTAAGGCCAATATACGTCTATCCAATTACTATTTTCTGAATCAATGCTCTGGTGGCCTAAGATTTTATTGATTTGTTGGTCAGGCATAAGGTTTTATTGATTTGTTGGTCAGGCATAACATCTTTGGGTTATCCACCCCACCTAACAGAACATTTCAACAGGTCTATAATTGAATTTATTGAAGTATTTGAATGAAATAATTAGTGGAAATTCTTTTGGTTCCCCTATTTATTTACTAAGAGGTTTTTTAATGTAATATAACAGCTAGCTTGAGTTGAATTAGTGCTAGTGATGATATCAAAGAAGCTTCTTTTTTTCATTCTTCTGATGCATTTGAGAAGATTCATTGAACACTAAGAAGGAGGTTCATATAAATGATAATGAACTTTCTTTTTTAATGTTGATGGTTTGTAGTGAAAAGAAAAAAGCTGTTTCCCAAGGGTACGCACCATCAGTATCACATCACTTGGTTTCTCTCTGTTATTTTGGGCTGAGCAACTCTTTTGAGAGTACGGTACGATAAAAATTGTAAACTTCTGAGGATGTATGAATTGGAATTGTCTATCATCGGCCTATTCCAGTCAGGGGCCTGTTGGGCACTTGTTTGCCCTCTTGCAGGTGTTGATTGCATAACTCCAACTCGTGAACTTTACCTACTTCAAAACTCTATGCTAGCAGCCATTTTGATTCGGTTGTTTGATCTAGGATTTTTTCATTCACGAACATTGAAAGATTCTTTTTCTTCTAATATGAGAAGAAAGCTAAGCTAATACAATGTTAAAAACTATTGTTAGTTGTATGGAAGATACTGTATCTTAAATCTCATTTGTAATGCATATTGAAGGTATGACCTATGGAAATGTTTTCATCGAACAACAATTTTTCATATGCTTAAAAGTTTATTTCTGAAGTACTGCAGTTGAATGACGATAAGGAAGAAAATAATGTGGAGAAGGACACGGTTGATGATATTGTGTGAAATGTGGCCGTGGTTAGTGACTTAGCAATGATCGCGGATTAGCAACTTAGCATCAGATGCTGAGGTGAGTAGTTGAAAGCTTTACCACATATGCAAGAATTTTCCGAAACTGGACACAAGCAGATTTCATATACTATCATTTTTCTTCTTAGGTTAAATTCCTGTTACTTTAATATACATGAATCTTTCCTGAGTAGAAAAAGGAAGGGGTAGAAGTAAAGAAACAAAATTACTTTTTTAAGAATTCAAGTTTTTTCTTTTTAAATTAGAGAAAAGAAAAAAGGGTAAGAAGTAGCTTCAGAGGTTTTATTTAGTCTTGCTCTGCCTTTCATGTTGACATAATTCTCTATTTCTGATCGCTGCAGGTTAATTTAGCAGTCAGACCTCAGCTGGGATTTTGTGTTAGGGCATGATCATCGTCAAAGATTCGCACTGATGAAGTATTTACAGTATGCTACACTTGCAAGTCATGACTTGTATATATAGAAGTTGATTGAGATTATGAAATGCTGCCTTTCCACATTGCGAAATCCAGCAACATTTTAATGCCAGGCTTTTACCCTCAACTTCTGCAGTTAAGCTGTAACTTTCTTGTATACAGGTGCCTCCAATGGAAAGGAAGGGGCCTTTTGGATTTGCATCAATTGCGTATTATCATCATTTGATTATGGATTAGGGCTCTTCTTTTCGCTTTTGAAGTCTTATCATAATTATGAAAACTGGCTTCTTGTTACATATGTGCTTAGTTCTAAATTGACTACTACAATACAAACTAAATCAAAGTGGCTTAGTTGGTGTTTTTGCGGGTGTGAGTCCAAGTATTCTCGTCACCATTCATCAAAAACTGTAGGAATTTACACCGCCACAATGACACTAAGAAAATAGCTACCTTCTTGTTGTATAGTCGACCACTTATTTAGATTTCAATGAATAAAAAAGAAAATCAAAATTGCAAGTTGATTTTAACTTAAATGGCTCTAAATATTAACTACAATCTACTGAGTAACTAAATATTAAATAGATGTCTCTAAAATAATATTAACTATATTCTACTGACTAATAATGACTTTCAAGAATTTAATTGGCTGGTTGTGATCTTATCTTAGTTATAGGTACCTCAAAAAAGGTTTTCAACTGATCACTCAATGATTTTCGAAAGTTCCTCTGACCAGGACATCACTTTCCCAACGAATTTCCTGGTTCAATTGGTATTATATTCTGAGCATCAATCATGTTTTTCTTCTTTGGAAACAAGGAAGTGCAGAGTTTGGTCCTCCATGGCCAAGAGACCTCTCTAATTGGATTCAAACAGTAAAGATCGCTTGTATTGCACTCTATGCTTCAGGTTTGGTATAGAGTCCAAACCACTCAAAAATTCTAAAAATTAAAGAAAAAGATAAAGAAAGAAAGATGTAATTATACTTATTAGTAAGACATATGTGTATACATAAAAATTTGTTGGCTTACTCTGCAAGAGAGGCAAGTAAAAGGTAGGAACCCACTGTGTAGAACTAATTAAAACAAAATGATATATAAAGTTTTTGCTTTCTTAATTATTTAACTAATTTTTATTTCTTTAAATGTGTTCAATAATCCACTTGCTCCACATTACATCTTCACATAAGAATTGAATTCGAAATCATAAATATCAAATTACACCTTAATTATCACCCAAGCGAACCTATGGTTTAGGGTTTTATTTTCTTAATTTAATTTAATTCTCTCTCTTTTCATTTTTAATTTCTTTTGAAGATACCTGAGACAAGAGACAATAAGGTGGTTTTAGTTGGGTTGGGACACTGTAGTAGGCAGAAGATAGCAGTTCTACCTACTTTGGATTATTGCATGTCTAAAGAACATACGTATGTTTGGTCTGTTATTTAGGTTAAACTTCACCATTAAACCTGTTAAGGTTAAGGTTAAATTACACACGTCCAAACATACCCATCACTTGTAATGTAAACACAAATGTCTTTATCTTTCTTTCTTTCTTTCTCTCTACCAAACGAAAGCTCATTCTGTAGCTTGACTTGTTGTACGTGAAATTATAATAACTTTGTTATAAAGCCAGCAGCAGCACCACCACCACCACCATACCCAATATAACAAACCCATTTTCAAGTTCTATAAACTTATAGCTAGGGTTGTTTTTCTTTTTTCTTTTTTCCTATATTCTCATCAACCACCAAGCTAGCTAGCTATATTCTTTCTTTTTGTCTGTCTCTCAGTCCACTTCACATATACTTTTATTATTTTCTTTTGCTTATTTGGATTGTTGATGAAGAAATGAGAGATAGAATGGAAAGGCTTGTTCTTCTTCCTTTTTCCATTGGTTGCGTCTCTGAATCAAGTGTGGCTATAGGTCATCATGTACACCATCCAAGAGGATCCAAACCACCTCCTGATTCTAACCCATCTCCCATAATAAGTCTCTCTCTCTCTCTCTCTCTCTCTCTTTCTCTGCTTCTCTCCGCTTCTCTTCTTATCTCTATTGTTTTTGGTCTTGTTCCTAACATTTGTGTTGTTTATCTAGGAACAAAAGAAGAAGATGAGGAAAGTTTATCAAGTACCGAAAGTATGAAGAATGCAATGAAAGTCTTTGCTCTTTCCAAGCCTAACATATCAAATCGATTTCACAGGATAGTCAAGGGTTTCAAGACCTTCTCTCAATTATTTGGTGAGTCTTTTATTTCTTAATTAGAATATACCGTGCACATTCATTAGAATATTTACATTTAATGATATTTGTCATCAATAGTCCAAAACAAATCCCACTCATTTGGTTTTGTTGTTGTCCCTCTTGATATGGAAAGCTAATTTGTTTTCTTATTTTGCTTCTATTTGATCATGAAAAGAAAAGAGAAAAAAAAAGAAAAAAAAAAAGAATCAAGAGTTTGAATGCCTCTTTGGCTACATCTATAATTAATGAGTCGTTCAAATCTTCAACTATATATTGAATAATTACAGGTTTAAAATCTAAAATGTATCAACCTAACTAGAATGTTTTGGTCTACCTCTGATCTTCGTTCTCAATGGTTTCATAGAGAAGATATAATTCTAATTATTCTCGCACATTTAATTGTTGCATTCAATTTAATTTGCTCAATTTTAGTTACCAACCTATCTAAAATTATGATTTAAGTTTCGGGTGAGGATAATAATTTTCTATACACGACATGCTTTGCCATTCATATTCTAATCCTTTTAGTATATATATTGAGTAGTGTATGAAGAAGAAATTGAAGAATTGGAAATGGAAATAGGGCTTCCAACAGATGTGAAGCATGTGACACACATAGGATGGGATGGATCAGCAAATACCAATCCAATTCAAGGATGGGAAAATCTCATTTCTCCTGAATTACTCACTCTTCAGCCTCCTAATTCTTTAAGGCAATTTGAGCTTTCAATGGCTGCACAAACTGATCATCATTCACCTCTTCTTAGGCCTTCTTCTGCTTAATAATTAGTCTGTCTGACTGTCTCTCTCTCTCTCTCCATGTGTATGTTGATCATATATATATAAAAACTTTGTTGATCAAATGATGGTGCATTTTTAGCTTTATATTTAAAGAAAAAAAAAAAGAACATCAAATTGCAATTTACTTCTCTTTCTCTTTCTCCTTCTGTCATGTACTTATAAGTGGGGTGTATAAATATGTGTGGAGTTCTTTTTTTTTTTCACTGTTAAATATTTCTTTTGTGATTATGTGCATGGTACCTCACATAAATACTTGGATAATGATAAATATAATGATTTGAATAGTTATGTAATAATTAATTATATAATTGTTTTTGTTGGGTCATGTTATCACTTTGATTATTTATATTTTTGTTTTATAAATATTTAATTAGTTATTACAACACTAATTATATAATGACTCACTAAACTAATTAATTTAAAATATTTTAGAGAATTTTGGAAATCATAAAAGATAAATTGATATATTGTTTTATAATCAAGGTTATCAATACCATTCCAGTTTTTTTTATTAGATTGGTATGTTTCGACACCGGCCTATGGTGTTTTCTTTCGATTTATGTATTATATAGAAAGTTAGATGTATAAATTTATTAATTAATTTTAAAAATTAATGATTTTGTACATATCAACATAATGATTACTTTCTTATATGTTATTTAACTTAATTAAACTATAAAATATAATACTATTATATCTAATTATTTTAAATTTTTTAATAAAAATATTCATTATAATATTTCAAAAATTTACATTATGAATTGAAAATATAAAAGTATGGTATTCGTTGAGATGAATTCTACATGCTTTTGTCAAAATAGACCGGAAGCAGTTAAGATTTTAAATAAAATAAAATTTTAAAAAATTATCTAAAATTTTGGTTTAAAATGAAATATTTCAGCTGCTTTAGCGGGAATAGAATGCTGATCAAATTTTCTTTCAAATCCAACACTAATTTTTTGTCATATTCACTTTCTTTTGCAATCGGATAGGGCCATAGAGAAAATAATAATAATAATAATAAAGAATACATTATACTACTTGTGGCACTTCATTTCCAATACTTAAAAGTAGATATTAGAACTGTCTTGTGCACCAAACTTGACACTTCCTATCCACATAAAAAAACAGCCCACCCATGTGAAAACTAAGTATGTTTTAGTTTTGATCATTAGTTATTATGATGGTGGTAATTATGGTTGAAATAGATAGGGTAAATAGAGTGGTGGTGGTGAAATTTGGTTAATCTAAGAGATCCAAGAACTTGGGCACCTTACCTCCCTCCATCTCCATTCAATAGGCCTCAGATTCAAAACCCATAATAGATTTGCTCAGGTTATCTCAAAAAATTGTTGTTTATGATAAAAACAAATGAATATAGAAATAGAATGTATTTCTTTTGATCATTACATCTATCATTTAATAATAGGAAAATAAAAAGAAGTTGTGGGTAAATTTAGGGATTGTAATGGCAGGCATTTTTTTAAGTATCTCATCCTAATAGGACCTATTTGAAAAATTAATATGGGTGAATTTTTTTTTTATACTTGTAACGGGTTTGGATTGGTTTTGACTTTTGTATTTGCGGCTAACAAATACTCCTATGATATTAATGTTTTATTTATATTTTGAATGTTGATTTTATTGGTTTAAATTTTATAATATTTTATTTAATTAGTATACTTATTCCAACAATAAATCCATTTAAATATTGAATTATATAATTTTCTCTAAAAAAACCCTTACCCATCATCTATAGATAGAAATAGCAATTTACACCGCAATCATAGGTAAACTCATAACTCGACTTAGATGGGGTGAGAAATATTTGTCTCTCTACTAGTGATAGAGCAACGGCGGGTTTAAGTCATTTCATCATGCTTTCGCCATAATCTGCTTCGAACTATACCTAATATATATATATAATTTTATTTATAAATATAAGTAAATAAATATAATTCTTAAAATATATATTAAATATTATATAAATCTAGACTTTGTTTCTTCAATTACATTTAATAATAGTTAAAAATATTAAATAAATGTATTTAAAAAATAATAAAAATATTTTTTTAGTATAAAAATATATAAATAAATATAGCGGATATTATCGAACTCGATATGATCCCGCTTTAATTTTCTATCCTGTACCTATCGGGCGGGGATGAAAATGCCAGACCCGCTCCATTATTATTCATATTTATAGACATATCTTTTATATGAATTTGTTAGAGTTTATAGATTTTGATAGTAAAATTTCTTATATTTTCTTACTAGTGAATTTAGAAAAAACATATGAAAAAAAAAATATATGGAAAAAGATTTCATGACTGCTAAAAGTTCAATATTTGGAGATAAATTAGGGTCTTCCAACAATAAAGATGAATTTATTTGGTGAAAAAATCGTTTAGAATCTTATATTAGATTTATTTTTTTAATTTTTTGTTAATTTTATTGATGGAATATCATGAGTTTTTTATTTTATTTTTTTTATGGGAGGTTGTTTGTCTTCCTTTATAGAGTTAGGTGGAGTTTGAGTATGTACTTCAAAAGGTCATACTCATTTAAAGATTTGTCAACGACAATAAAATTAATTTGTGGCTCACTATAGTTACCGAGTAAAATATATTTCTAGCCAATACGCCAAACGCAGCCAAAGTATTATATACAATTGTTTCATCAACGTAATCAATGAAGCTTACAAGAAAAGCTAATTTTTATAATAAGATTAGCATATATTTTTTGAGTGCAGTCATATTTACAAATTATACTTTTAATCACCATGAACAAAAAAAACTCTCTTTATGTTAAATCTCAGATTGCATAACGGCTAACTATTTCCTCTCTCTTGATTAAAAAAAAATAATAATAATAATAACAATCCTTTCTCTCTCATCTCAGCATACTTGACATCTCATTTTACTATGTTAACTTTTAGTGAGATCTTCTATGAAATTTCTGCCCGACATGTGCACCAAACTTGACGTCTTCATACAATTTGATCCAAAGAAAACCCCACATTCCGCCGATGTGAGACACCAGTCATTTTAATATATCCACCCAAAGTTAAATCGAGATAAAGAAACGTGGGGTTTAGCATAAAACTAGTGAAACCCACTACAAATACATACAATGTGGACTATAAAAAAGATTGTCAAATTGATGGTGTGCTTACTTTCCAAACCATACTTCTAAGTTGGATTTAATATTTCCACTATTGCAAAGTCTTCGTTGGAAAAATTAAGATAAATGGTCAAAGTGCCATAATAAGAGTTTTATAAATCTATCCTACCAATTTTTTCTTAAAATCAAAGTCATGAGATGGAAAACTTTTCTTTCAAAAAGAAACCCTTTTTCCCCATATGAACAGGGAATTTTCTTTTGCAAGTGAAAATCTTTTTTTGGAAGACATATTTTCTTGTAGAAGAACCATTGCAAATAAAGATTAAACTATAAAATGGACATATATATATAAACTTTTCTGATGAACATATTGTAAATAATTGGTATTGATGGTAAACTAATTTGAAATCAAAATTGAATTTGTCAAACTGGGGTATCAGATTAAGACTAGAGGTACAGAAAAATAATAGAAAAAAAGAAAAACTAATCGGCTCTTACTTCCTCTTATTTAGGAACCGAGACCATAATTAGATCTACAATTTCGGCTATTTTGAATTCGGAATCCATATTTTCATAATTCCCAAGCAACCATTTTAAAATAACTTAAAAAAGGAAAAAGAAAAAAAAAAAAACTAGAATTACATTGATGGAATTAGAATTGTTGATTCAAATGCGGATGCCAATTCGGTTCCAGACCAAAGGTCAAGGATAGGGTTGAACAGAAAAGACATTTAAGCCAATATCCGTACCGAACCGATCAAACCAACCTAAATTTATTATTTAGGTTTTTTTAGACAATAGAAATAAACTAGATGGCATCAAACAATGGCAGAAAGCCCTATCAGTACAAGGGAAACAGCACAAGTAGGCCTAACTAAAAAACTAAACTTTGGGTCAAAGGGTCAACAAATAAGGATTCTAAACACATCGGCCTTTAGGCCTACAGTATTAGATAAATTACTAAAAAGCCTTGTTGAGTCTTCCTCTTAACTCGTTCCTTCTGCCATCAGCACAGACAAAGAGCACAGCAGGAGATCAATAATTAGACCCACTAAAATAGCCTTGCACTATCGAACATCCAACCAGATTGAGCAGAAGGAGAAACCCCAACTCTGCTAGGACAGAAGATGAAGATTGAAAATCACTTTCCAGGTTACAAACTTTCGTTGGAAACTTCCAACGGTTTCGTCATTGGTGAAACAAAGCAAAGGATAATGAACAAAACAACACAAACTGATAACCATCGTCAACCAGTGTTCCCCTCCCTCACTATCTTCCATCAAGCGACGGTCTTCCAAAGCACTAAGGATAGCGAGGCAGTCAGACTCTACCGTATTAAGGGAGGCTGCAAAATAGCCTGCAAAAGCAAAACCGTCAAGGGCACACAACAAACATAGAAAACCAACAGAAGTAGATAGAAATAATACCACACCGCATTATGTAAATCTTAAATATAAGAACAAAAACCAAAAAAAAGAGGATAAAGAGGGGTAACCTTTGGGGACAAAAGCCACCAAAGGCTGCCCCAAAGCAAAACCCTAGATGACGATACTGAAAGGCAAAGAAAATTTTGAGAGAGAAAAGTTAAGAACAGTGAGCCTCCAGTTGATAAGTTGGGTCTAGATTTCAATTTTTCTTACATTTTTTAATTGTCGGTTCGGTTTAGGGTTTTTTTATTAATAAAAAAATTTAAAGATTACATGTTATATATATATATATATATATATATATATATATATATATATATATATATACCTAAAATAATCTTATTTTTCCTCCCTAAATTCTCCAAAAATATAACATTATATTGAGAGATTTAAAATAAGAAATCAGTTTGCAATTGCATTCTTGCACCAAATTTTCATAATACTATTTATTGAAGAATCTTAACAGTTAAAAATCGTGAAATTAGATTAATTGATCGAAATGGATCAGTTAATTAGTTAGAACCATGATCGATTTTAGCTAATGGTTTGGTTAATCCAACCGTCAGCATCCCTTTCTATCTATCAATATATATACAATCTGTATGTGTGTGTGGACAAGGAAGTCTTCAAATCTGGGTTCTTCACAAGAGACATCAAAGTACACGTGTCAAAATCAAGTGGACTCAAAGAACATTCAATTCCTATCGTAACCCTATAATCCAATCTCTTTTTTATTTAGATAAATAAAAAAAAAAAAAAAGTAGAACTGAAGAAAAAATATTGACTAATTCATAATCTGATCCTCAAAATCTAAATCCTCGTCCAAAATTCAACATTTCTTCTCTCCTTCCTCCCCTTCACGCCGCCCAAAAAAGAAACAATTCTTTTGTTTTTTTTGCCTATAAATATCATGTTTAATGAAATGAAATTATCCAAATCCAAATCCTAAAATTCCCTTTTCCTCTCCAAACATTGATACTCTCTCAATTCCAGTTTGAATCGGAATCTGAGTTCGAATCTAAATCTAAATCCCTAATTGAAAACGACGGCATTTCATATCTCTTTCTCTACTCTTTATCCATCTATTATTGAAAAAAAAACAAAAATATTTCCCGTTTTTGTCCCTCTGCTTTGTCTCAGAACAATAGCCTTCTCTTCTTTGATTGTTCTTTTTCTTTTCTCTTTTCTTCTTTAAAAGAAACAGCAAGTCTTGCTATTTAAAAAATCAAACAGAAAGCTTGCTTCTTTCTTTAATCTTCTTTGGGTAGTTAATAATTAAAGGATAAAAAAAGAAAAAAAATGGGATTGATATTAGAAGCAGGCGAAGGAAACGACGACGTTTTGATTCCACCGGCTAATTTTTCAATGGTTGAAGATGGCATTTTCAGATCTGCTTTTCCTCAACCTGCCAATTTCTCGTTCCTTCATTCTCTTAATCTTCGTTCAGTTATGTAAGTCAATTTCTTTTGCATTTTAAATTGATATATTGCAAGTCAATTTTCGTTAAGTTATGTAAGTCAATTCCTTTTGCATTTTAAATTGATCAATTGCAAGTCAATTTTTTTTTTAATGATTATTCTTGGTGATGGAACAGATACTTGTGTTTGGAGCCCTACCCAGAAGAGAATATGGAGTTTCTTCGTGCTCATAATATTCAACTTTTCCAGTTTGGAATTGAGGGCAAAACGGTAATATTTTCAACCCAAGATTTGATTAAATCTTGATGATGTGTTTTATATTTTGTTATTCTATAATTGCTTCACACTTCGATATGAAGTAACATTTTGGGGAAGACATTGATAAGTTTAATTATGTGGAATATGAAATTTTTTCTTGTGATGATATATGAATATGATGATGATATGTTTTGTGCTTGCTTATTTTGTCAGTTGATGACACCTAATCTCAAAATCATTTCTATTTGCAGTCTTCTGTATCCATTCCCAAGGATGCTATTTTGGGGGCTTTGAAAGTCTTACTTGGTATTGAATAAGATGCTTTTTTGTTTGAAAGAATTTTTTTTATTTTCTTCATTCTTGATTTTGAGCACTTTCTTTTCTTTCCTTTTTGTATCTCTCCTTTGCTGTTAAATATTTTTTTGTTGTTGTTTTTCAGATGTTAGAAATCATCCGATTCTGATTCATTGCAAACGCGGAAAGGTATACGATTGTTTGATCTCAAGTTTTACTCTCTATTTCTCCTTCTTCATATGGACTCCATCATTGTAAAAATTATATGATGAAAGATTGTATGTTTTCAAAATCATTTAGCAAACTATCATCCACATATACTTTGTCTAACATCGTGAATATGTTTCTTTATTGCTCTTGAACTTGTTGATTAAATGTGGAGGAAATTCAGTTGAAAAACTATATTTCATAACCGTACCCCTAATTATCTTTCTGAATGGTGTGCTAAGTCCAGCATGCAGGCAGAACTTATATCATATATTTACTAAGCCTTCTATCTTATTTTCAGTGCTGCTTGGTGCACAAGCGGATAGATGACCCCTTCTAATCTAAATGTTTGTGTGATCAATAGTCCTAGTATATAGTGTATTTGATAGGCTGATTAGCCCTTCTCTGAGTTGCTATATGTCATTGTTGGCATTCCTTATGACTAGTTCTATGACTTTTATGCAAGGCTGTTCTCACCTTAAATTTCTTTCTTATCTCCTTTTTGCAGCATCGAACAGGTACACTTGTTGGTTGCTTTAGGAAACTGCAACATTGGTGCTTGTCTTCTGTGTTCGAGGAATACCAGCATTTTGCCGGAGTGAAATCAAGAGCCGCTGACCTGAAATTCATTGAGACTTTTGACTTGATGTGCCTGAGGCAGTGTCTTTACAGCATTATCTACCAGTACCATGGATATGGTTCAAACAAGAGGCGTTTACTTTATAGAGAAGAGAACATACAGAAACCCCAAATTAAGTCAAATTAGGAACCATTTTTCAGTTTGGTTCTTAACAGCATTTGCCAGTTTGTTGCAAGGAAGAATGACTATTACATGTTTTAGTCTCAAATATGTTTTATACAGCTTCATTTGTCGAAACATCATCCTTTCATACTCTTTGTTTCATGCCTCGATATTTTTTTTTCTTGTTTAGACATACAAGAGGAGGCATTGCCGCATTGGCGATGACAGAGATTCATTGTTCTGTAGTTCTGCGCTATAACTTGAATGGCCGAGCTCAGATTTATCTTCAAATATGTATGGATTATGCAGTGTCGTCTTCAAATGTAATACTATTGGGTCTATTTTAATATACTTGCAAGTTGCAATGGCTTTTTCTTTTAATATAATCCGCTGGTGCAAGTTGATGCATGTGCCCATCCTTTCAGTGGGTTTGTCTTTATTCTTTATTACGAAATAGGAGGAAGCAAAGAAGTTTCTGTGTTTCTGTGGATCTATCTTTTGCAGCCTGTGGGCTGGATTTTAGGGTTTATTTCATAAACAAACAACGACAATATAATGCTTCATTTGAACTTGAAATACATTTGAAAAAAAAAATCAATATGTGATTCCAGAAGAGTAATTGTTTTTTCAGAAGAACAAAAGGAAATTGTTAAAGAAGAGAGGTTGCCAAACAAATACAGAAAAAAAAAAAAAAAAAAAGGATTATGAAGCAAATTAGACCAACCATCCTCAATAAAAACTCTCATTTCCTGAAGAGACTTGGCAAATTTTGCAAGCGCATGAGCCTCTATTTGCAGTAGGGGGCGATTATAATGGAAGGTGGACAACCTGAAAAGCATACCTGCAACAAATATAATGCCCTCAACAACCTGACTCATAGGAGTAATTGCTTCATCATAAAAGTGATAAGTAGGAATTGCCATTTTCTTTCTTACTTAATACAACATCAGAAGATGAACCACTAAATTGTAACTTAACATAAACTAATATCATAGTATCATATTATGCTATTAGAAGATTATAAAATAATTTGAAAAATAATTTTCATACATATTGCTTATTAGATTAATTCGACAAGCAGTCAATTGTTTTCTTCTTTCGAATTTGTTAGAAAATATCAAAAAAGAAAATACCTAAGATGAGATTTTTATAAATAAAAGGACTACAAATATTATTTTATGACCATTTAATAGCATATTCAAGTTATTATTTATATATGTTAAATTCTTTATTATTAAGAGTCCTCTCATAGAATAATACTTCAAAAACTATTT
The DNA here is from genome assembly GCF_019578655.1 of Ricinus communis. Lineage (NCBI taxonomy): Eukaryota > Viridiplantae > Streptophyta > Magnoliopsida > Malpighiales > Euphorbiaceae > Ricinus > Ricinus communis. The sequence goes on from NC_063262.1 coordinate 28,774,239, forward strand.
ATTCTTTAAATATAAAGTAAATAATTAGTTTATTTTTCTACATTTTAAAAGCTAAATTTCACTCATTATTTTAATTTTAATAAATTTACTATGAATATTATGTATTTATTGATTAATATTTTATGTTAATTATATATTTAGTATTGAGTTATATAAATTAATTAATAAAAAAATTCATCTTATAAAATTTATTATTAATTATATTCCTTATTGAACTAATTCATTTAGTGTTGGTCAAATTTTATACATATAAATATTTTTTGGATAAAAAATAAATTTAAATTTATAATTTAAAATATTATAGAAAAATTAATAGTAATATGCGGATAAATAATTAATAGCTGTCTGTATTTGTAAAAAAAAGAAAAATTATTCTCCCAATCAGAGCACGCCACGTAACCAAAGTCACCCGCACTATATAGTACACCAGATAAGCCTCTCTATATATATACACGCAGACATATACTAGCCCAATCTCCGTCTCTGAAAAATAAAATTACCCAATTAGAATTAGGGTTTTTGTGATTTAGGGTTTTCAAAATTCATCAAGATGACAGGAAAGGCAAAGCCGAAGAAGCACACAGCAAAGGAGATCGCAGCGAAAGTGGACGCGGCAACAACAAATAGAGGCGGAGGAAAAGCAGGGCTAAAGGATAGAACCGGTGAAGAGAAAGGAGGACATGCTAAATATGAATGTCCTCATTGCAAAATAACAGCTCCTGATATGAAAACTATGCAGATCCATCACGAGGCTCGACACCCTAAATTACCTTTTGAAGAAGATAAGTTTGTTAATTTGCATGCTGTCCATGGTGCTGACTCTTCCAAAACGCGTCCTGGTGTTAGAGGAAGCTTTAAGAAATGAAAACAATAGAAAAAGAGGGAAGGGTTTGAGGTGATCTTTCCATAAAGATCATAACTTTGCCATGGTTTTTATGTTTTTTGTTCTGGGTACTATGTGGTTGTGTTTTTCATTTTTCTTTTAAGCTGCTACTTCTGATGTGGTGATGATGGAATGTATATTAGTTACTTTGTTATTGTTACTATTATGTTAATTGAAATCGGTCATGGCCTATTATGGGTAATTTTCTTATTTTGTTTGAAATTAGTAGTAGCTGTAGTGATGATAATCATGAAGTGGATTATGGCCTATTATGGGTAATGTTTTATTTTATTTTTTCTTTGTAGTTATTTTTTACTTGAGGAAATTAGTACATGGTGGTATATTGAGTAAAGATGTATTGCTAGTTTTAGTTAACTATTGTGGTTGTATTAATAGTGGGCAAAGTGAGGACATTGTTTGATCATCAAAACATTCTGTTTGTGATTGTTTCCTAGAAATGAGTAGAAAGAATATGGGATTCATCATTATGCAAGTTTAGTAGCCGATGTGTTTGCTAGGGATGGATAGCAACAAAATATGGCAAGTTAGTAGTAGCTTTGAGATAAAGAGTAATAAACAGGTAGTACTGTAATGGTAGCCAGGTGAGCAGATTTGTGTGGCTCGGGAGATCTTAAATAATTGAAAGATCAAACTTTTATGTCTTAATTGTGTGTTTAAGCGACCATATAAGCTAATTGAATAATTACTCGCTGATTCTTAGAATTGCAAAGACAAATTATAGTGTTAGTGATGTTTTTAAGTCGTCTAAGCTTTTGCTGTAGTTATATGGTTTTTCTGAGTGTAATCTTATTCATTTAGGGTTGTGCCATAATTTAGTTTACTTGGGATTTAGTGATTGTATTACCGTACATTTATTTTTTGTGATTTTTGATCTCCAGATCAAGATCAAAGATAATGGCGATAAAGAATAATTAAGTACTTTTATGGTTGTAACTGTTGGTAGAAGTTTATATGGATAGGCCGCCATGGAAAACCATACTTCCTTATCAACTCAAACCATCATCATATTTGGGTAGAATGCCCTCAGCCCCAAATCAAAAATATAAGAACTGAAACCAATATCATTGTTATAACAACCGGATAAAATAAAATAAAAAATATATATCTATATTCTTTTATTTTTTATAAAACATACAGTGTAAAATTATTTCTTCCACTTTTACTGTATAAAAATATTAAAAAGCACAGTTATCTAATTTTTTTCTTTAAAAATATGACTTTGGTTGTTTTTTGATTTTTTAGTTATTTTTTTGTTAACTAAAGAAAAAATTTAATAAAAAAAAACAGCCGCAAAACAGTGATACTGTATTTTTTAAAAAGAAATTTATAAAGTAAAATTAATATTTTTTTTATTAATTTTAAGATATTTTTAAAAATATTTTTAATTTCACATATAATTCAAACTACCACAGAAATATTTAGCCTTTGTGAAGCCACGATATGACAAAAGGGAAAAGGAGCACAAAAATACTAATAGTTTTTCTTTTTTACTTTAAAAATTCGACATAAACTGGAAACTGGAGATTTAGAAAAAGAAAAAAACTAAAATGTGGTGTAGTTAATTGAGTTTTTGGATTCAATCTGAATCGATTTTCCTTTTTTGCTAATCCCATTGTAGTCTCGAATCTAATCTAAGTACCTAATTCATTTTTTTCTTGTTTTCGTTCCCCTCAATTAGTCCACAAGTCTACCTATTAATTTTTCTTTACCAACAATAATTAACACTCATTAGTCTTTCGCATGGATTTTTAAATTAACTTGCTTTTATTCATTTAATGAAAATTAATTAAAAAGATTTATGCAACTTTTGTTTACATTTTTAAAAAAGAAATTACTCAACTCAATTTATATATATATATTAACCTTATCGTTGATATTGTATTTTTAAGAGTTATAATTCAACTTGAAGAGGAACAAATAGACGAATAACAATTAGTTCAGTAGGGCAACGCCATCAAATCCTAGTAGTAAATGGTTTTCTTTCTTTCTTATATTAGGACTAGGGTTATCAATTTAGCGTCTATATAAACCACAGTGATAACAAAGCATTGTAACTTTTGCTTAAATCATGGAGTGCTACATCTCAGAACTCCCATACGACATCATTCAAAAATTCTTTTCCAATCTCCCTTTCAAATATCTTTTACAGTGCAGGTTAGTTTGCAAATCATGGCGAGACATTATTGACGCAGCTAATGGTCAATTCTCAAGAGAATGCTCTAGCACTCTGCTGCTCTTTGTGGAGACGAAAACAATCAGTGTATGTGAACATATTCAAGAATGTCTCAAGATCAACATGAAGTCACCATTAGCCACGGTAGAAAAGACAAGAGTCTCCTGTATTGAAATTCTTGGAAAATCAAGTTACACCCATTGCGAAGCACGCTTCAATTCTGGGTTGAATTGTAGGCTTAAGTTTGTCAATTCTTGCAATGGATTGATTTGTCTAGAAGAGTTAGTTCCTATCTATCTCCCGCATCATTCCAATAAAGTTATACGTAGTTATGAAGAAATTTTACGTATAGTAAATCCAATGACAGCTGATTATATTATTCTTCCACAATTAAGGAAAAAACTTGATTGGAATTTGTATGAATGTGTACTTGGGTTCTGTCATAAGGGTAATCAATACAAGGCCATGAGAATTTCATACAGAGTTGGTAAAAATAGAGACAGAAGTACTGATGATAATTGGCGAGCTCATGTTTACACTCTTGGGTTTAGCACGGGTACCTGGAGAAGAATCGAGAATGTCCCTTCATTTGAACAAAATTCTTCCAGGCCTTTTTCTAATGCATTTGCTAATGGGTGTTTTCATTGGTTTTTCCTTAGGGAAATAATGACTTTTGATTTTGAAAGTGAGAAATTTAAATCTATTCCACTGCCTCACCATGACTATGATGAGGATACATGGATAAACATTGGAGTTCTTAAAGACTCCATCTTTATATCTAAGCATGTCGATCAAGGATATGGTCATGAAGCTATTGAGATATGGTTGATGAAAGAGTATGGTGCTGTGGAATCTTGGGTCAGAGTGCATGTCTTAGTGAAGACTACGTGTTTGAGAGGCTGCTTTGAATATCTTAGGATAATTAAATTCTTTGAGAATGGTGATCTTTTATTGTATAATGGGATGGATTGGCTTCTGTATCACCATGAGATGAAAAAATACACAAGATTGCATATTCCTCCAGGGATGGAAGCTTGTTTTAGTGAAAGTATAAGAGTTGAAGTCATTGATCATGATCCGAGCTTTGCTTCACTCGGAGATATGATGGTGGGAAACAACTTGAAGGTTTCAAATGCAAGACTAAGACGTTCGACACTCTAAATCACCCTGTGAAGAAGATAAGCTTGTTAATTTGCATGATGTCCATGGTGCTGATTCTTCCAAACCACGTCCTGGTGTTAGAGGTAGCTTTAATAAATGAAGATAATAGAAAAATAAAGAAGGGTTTGTGTTGATCTTTCATAAAGATCATAGCTTTACAATAATTTTGTTTTGGATCCTCTGTGGTTGTGTTTTTTCATTTTTCTTTCAAGCTGCTACTTCTGATGTGATGACGATGGAATGCATATCAGATACTTTGTTATTATTATGTTAATCATGAAATCAGTTATGGCCTATTATGGGTAATTTTCTTATTTTGTTTGAAATTAGTCGTAGCTGCAGTGATGATAATCATGAAGTAAGTTATGGCCTATTACGGGTAATTTTTTAGTTTTTTTCTTTAAAAAGATTGTAGTTATTTTTACTTGATGGAATTAGGATATGGTGGTATGTTGAGTAAAGATGTATTGTTAGTTTTAGTTAATTATTGTGCTTGTATTGATAGTGGACAAAGTGAGGACATTGTTTGATTATCAAAACATTCTGTTTGTGACTCTGATGTGTTTGCTAGGAATATGGGGAAGTTAATAGGCTTGAATGCAATTCATCATTCATCTTATGCAAGTTTAGCAGCAGATGTCTTTGTTAGGGATGGATAGCAACAAAAAATGGCAAAATTAGTAGTCTTGAGATAAAAGTAAAAAAAAAGTAGTGCTCCTGTAATGGTAGCAAGCAGTGCATGTCAGGGTGTGCAAATTTTTGAGTCATGGGAGATCTTGAATGCTTGGAAGATCAAACTTTAATACATGATAATGTTGTGTTATCAGCTAATTGAGTAATTCTTGGAATTGCAAATACAGAATTATAGTGTTTAGTGATGTTTTTTAGCTGTTGCTGCTATTATGTGGCTTTTGTGGGTGCAATCTGATTCATTTTTATGTTGGTTTTGAATGCCAGAATGTGGTTCTCTTGTTGTTTCCAAACTGTTGGATTAAACAGCATTTTCCAAATTAATACCTGACAACTCAACAATAGAATAAATACTTTGCTTTTCCTCCAACAATGAGGTTTCTAAAATTCAACTAATATAAAAGAAATCGTCATATCAAAGGAAAATTTTAAAATGCGGAGAAGATATAGATAAATGAGAGAGAGCACATAAAATTGAAAACTATGTATGGATTTTAATATATCTGTATACATTTGCTATAAGATGAAAATGCACTACTATAGATATGATAAAGAAAATTATGACAAGAACAACATTACAAAGACGAAGACCTTATGTTTTTTTCTCTTTTCTTTTTCTTTTTCCTTTTCCATTTGTTTTTAACCTGACAGTATTTCAAAAGCAAAGTTCCTTCTTTTATGATGGAAAGTTTCCCATGATGCGTTGATATACTGATGATGACAGAGACCCATTTACATGCTCAAAGGTGGCCTGGCCAGCATCAAAGTGATCATCATCTCTTTGTTCTTGCTTGGGCAAGACCAACTGCTGGCCTGACAGGAAAGGCTGGCCTGACAGAAAAGGCTGACCTTGACTAATAGGTCTCCCATTATAATTAAAGTCAGCACCAGGCATAGAAAGATTTGCAGATGTATGCAGACTTGATGGCAGCGAAATTTGAAAATCTGGAACAACTGGAGCCATAGAGCTAGAGTGATGGGTAGCACCGCGATTGAATTCCAGAGAGCTGTAAGGCATGGTATGTTGAAGGGGTGGGAACTTCAATGGATAGATGGAGGAAGCCCCGAGCTTCATCTCATTACTGAAATGTCCAGGAAAACTAAGTCTCGAATAGTCATTGTTAAATACTGGTTTTCTATCAAAGCCAGGTGCATAATCTTGCATTTGTGTTTCAGGTTTTGTCCTGTTGGTGTTTCTGGCTAATGTCAGGGCAGGCTGTGCATTGGTAGTAACCTGAGGTAAACTGGTACCACCTGAGCTCAGATTATTGCTGTTTTTGGCTGCAGGCACTTCATGATTGTGTTTTCCCTCATATGTTGTAATGACAAATTTCAAGTTGTGGGAGGCTCTTTCCACATGTTTTCTCACTGAACATCCAGCACTCGTGCATTTGTAATAACTCCTGTCGAAGAAAAAGAAGTCAGAGAGATATTCAAAAAAGAATGCATTTTAATTGCATCAATCAAGCCAACTTTGACCATCTCCAATGTACCTGAGATGCAAATATGTATCACCAAGAGAGTAAATAAAACTAAAACAGATAACTGAAATCCTAAAAGCAAATATATCACTTTATTTTACTCCGAAACATCAAATGTGTACCCCAGTGCTATCCATTTTAAATAAGAAAAAAATTCATAGGAAGATGAAGTTTAGTTAAAACAGTATAAAATGTCAGTACCTAGGGTTTGGATTACCCTTCACAACTTTTTGACCATACTTCCTCCAGCGGTATCCATCATCAAGTATGTCAATTTCACTCTCTATTTGGACAACAACTCTTGGTTCGCGAACAGCTCTGGATGACAGACTTGTTTCAACCAAGCAGCTTTCTATTTTCCTGAACGTGAGAAAATAAAAATTAAAAAAAAAAGAAAGAAATAGAAACAACTTATCATGTTCTTCTGCTATGCAGATACACAGCAAAGAACAGAGATAAATACCTTCTTTTTGACTCGGATTCCTCAATATCAGCATCCACTCCAAGTGATATGCTTCCCTGAGTGGCCCCGTCGTCATCGTCATCATTACTAACAAGTGTGGAAGAAAGCTCTGGTGTTCCTGCTGATTCAAATGTACCAATAGATTTTCCTTGAGTGGTTGATAGAGGATCAGAAAGCTCTGTCACAACAGATGCTGAAGACGTCCTTTCCAGACCCCCATTGGACCCTGGTTGCGGATTTTTCCAAGCAGACCCAATTTCTACTTTGAAACAGGTTGCATTCCCTTCATCAATCTCTGGCACCTCATCAAATGAAGAAGTCGATCCAACATGTGCTCGGCGACTAGGCTGAGGTTTAGGGTGATTATGGGTACCTTTATAGATGATTTCTGTTATCTGACCATCATGAGAACGCTCTATTTTTTTCTTTACCTGACAATTTGGGTGGGTACACTTATAGTAGCTCCTTGGGAATTCACTCCCTTTGACTTGCTTCTGTCCATACTTTCTCCAATTGTATCCATCTTCTGAATTCCTTGCAATCCCTGTTGCAGAGAGTCTCCCTTTCTCTTCTTCCTCAGGATGGCATGTCCCAACATTTTCTTCCGGGATGGAGTCCATTTGCACATCACTCAAGTTGGCATCTGTAACCATGCTATTTAAGACTTTGATGTCAGTTGCCGAATTTTCAGCATAACTCTCTGTGATAGCTTGCTTTAAGAACTCCACTGGGAATTCAAATTCCATTAACGAGCCAACTTCTTGAAAGTCACCAGCATTACTTCTCTACCCAAGAGTAAAAAATGCAGAAGGCATATAAGTCTCAGTTGAAACATTGATAAAATTACACAATTCATATAGTGCTATCAAGTAGACGATGCTATTTAATGCAGAAAAAATCAGATTGTACCGAACCAAGACCCGTATGAACAATTAAAAGAGGTTACATAGCTGCTGCTTCTTGCGTAAATATCATTACTTAAACAAGTACCTCAGCTTCTAAGGCAGCAAAGCCATTTTGAGGCTTCAATGTGTAGGAACCGCCATTACTACTATTCTCCACGTCAGCAGGAGTCGCTGAACTTCCACAATTCATAAGCGGAAACGGGAAACTTCCTGTAGTTGGAGAAGGCTGCACCCAAAAAGTAAAATAAAATAAAAGAGAAAAATTAATATATAATAAAACACATTAAAAACATCAAACACGAAATCATTTGTCGTTTTACTAAGCTAACATGCATATTAAATGTTTTTTTTCTAAATTTGCAATCGACATGTTACATTAAAAATTTTAATTAGTAAAAAATTAAAAGAAAATTGCAAAGCTAAGAAACGGAAATGAAAATAAATAAATGAAATTGACCTGACAATTTGGCAGCATAATCGGTGAATCGAGAAGCGCGGTGGGGCTAATACCAGGCGGAATAGTTATACACGGCGAGCGGACAGCCGCGGCCGGCGAAGTCAAGGGAGTGATTGTACGGAATCGCGCCGTATTAATTCTATCTGCTTTAAAACCGCATTTGGCGGCTCTTCGCTCCGCTATGCTTCCTCTGCTACTCTCGTTTTGGCTAGTGGAGGTGTCGTTTAGAGCATCATTAATGGAGGCCATTTCTAGGGTTTCGGAGTCGGCGAAGGAAGGCTGTTGCCGCGGCGGTGACGGTGGTGGTGGATTGGGGTCCATCATTGGCGGAGACGGTGGATTTAGAGGAGGGAAGTATAAGAGTCACCTGACCGTCATTTAAAATTTTTGAAAATGGATGGAGAGAGCGTGCGTTTACGGGGACTTGGTAATGAAGTTTTTCAGTTCCCGTTTTTGGAGATGAGAATGAAACTAATTGCAGATTAAAGATTGCAAATTAAAATTACTGAGATAATCAGAGAAGACACTGTCTTTGAAGAGAGAGAGAGAGAGAGTGTGTGTGGGACTACACTAGAATTACTTAAAAAAATTAATAATAATATATTAAACTAAAATTAGAATGAAATTAATTAATTGATACATTCTTATCTAATGAATTTTGACTATCTGAAAACTTATATATAACTCATTATGAGTTGTAAATTCAATTGGTTACCAAGTTGAGATTATGTGTTTGAATTTCAAAATTATTTTCCATATTCATTAGACAGATACCAAATATAATATGAGTGGTCACTTTTTGTATTACTCCCCTGAAATAGATAATGAATAAGTTTGAATAGATTTAAATTTAAATATTATTTCATATCTTATATAAAAGTGGTATATAAATAATATATAATTGTGTATAAATAACACTTGTAATATATACAAGAAAAATAGAAAATACTCAACAGAAAAAAGAAAGTTATGGGTGAGCAGAAATACTAGGCTTGCTCATGGTGAACCGAAAAATCATGAAAAGCAATACGGTTAGATTTTTTGTTACGTAAATGTACGGTTAAAAGGACACGTTAAAATTAAATTACCATGTGATAAATCTTCCGTACATGTTAAAATTACACAACTAAACTAAAAATCATTAAAATTCCTAAGTTGGGTTTGCTTAATTTGGATTACTAACAACCACAAAATTTTTACATTCTTGAAAATTTTCATATATTATTTAAAAAATAATAAATATTTTGCATTTTATTATTTATTTAATCACACCATAAGCATGGCTCGTCTAATTTTTAAAATAAGCAATTATTTCATGAAAGTGAAAAGAAAGGCTTAGTACAATCTTCTTGTAAGCAAGTCCATGGTTAACATATGTCAACCTTAGCTCTCTGCATTGCCTCCACGTTTCATTTCATTTTTCATTTCTTTCTTTACATGCAGAAACAGCTGGTGCTTACTGCTCTGCTCAGTTTCTAACTCACAAGCTTGTTCTCTTTCTCTCTCTCTCTCTCTCTCAACCAGCATCGATCATCAATGGAGAAAAAAGAAGAAGAAGAAGAAGGGTACTACAGTCCAATACCAAAAGCAGATTGGTTCACAAAAATATTATATTTCCAATCAGATATAATTTACAACTGCGTCGTCACACTCTTATCACCTTTCAAACTTGTTTCATCCATGCTTTACGAGTCCTACCGTCGCACTGAAGCGACCACAGAAGCCCTGGAGTCTACAGTGCTTAAAGTACCCACTAAAGTTACACAGGGAAGTTTCGTGTTGGTTAGGAAGATAGGGCTAGGGGTTATGGGTGCTATACATATGTTTGTGGTTTTGTTAGGTGTTATGATTTTGGCTGGTTTTCTGGGTGTTGGGTTGGTGCAACTATGGGTGGAGAAGCCTGTGTTTTTGAGAGAGAGGTTGTTCTTTGATTACACTGATGTGAATCCTAAGGCTGTGTTTAGCTTTGGCGGTGTTGATGGTTCTAGCATTTATAAGAGGGGACAAGCGGGTGTCCCAGCTGGTCATTCTTTTCAGGTTTCCTTGGAGCTTTTGGTGCCTGAATCTGATTACAATAGGGAAGTTGGGATGTTTCAGGTAAGCCAATTTCCTGGCTTTCTTTCTTTTCTTGGGGGCAAAAGGCTTCTATTTGATCGGCCAATTTGGTGTGAACTTCAATAAAGTTGGAAAGTTAGGCTGAGCATCCTCACTGAAACAGCATTAATTGTTTATTATTATGGAACTTTGGTGATAATAGGTAAATTCCCTTACAATAATGTCTTAAACCTAATATTTAACTTGTGGAATTAAATGAAGTAGAATATATACTCCTGACTGATCCTTGTAGTTAATATTGAATATTTTGGTTACTGGCATGGAAGCACTGTCTGATTCCTAGTTAATTTGATGTTCCTGCTGTAATTGTCGGTTTTGAAAGATGAGCCGATCAGTTATGCGATGGTCCAATATGTCAATTTGAGTATGATGACATAGTTTCATCTGTGGTTCTTTCGATTCTTTAATAGTGTATATAGGAGTGAGCACATTTGCAGGAATGAAGGAGATGCAACCGAGCAATATTCTGTAATAGATGTATATAATGGAGTTTCATTGATGTGAGAGCAGCTGATTTAATATTGATCTTTATCCTTAATTACCTGCTTTCTGATCAATCGCCATATCAGTTGACTGCAGAACTTTTGTCAGCAAAGGGAGTTGTGCTTGCAAAATCTAGCCAACCATGCATGTTGCCATTTAGAAGCCTTCCAATTAGGCTCCTAAGAACATGCCTCATGAGCATACCATTAGTACTAGGAATCTCTGAAGAAACTCGGAAGATATCTATTGAAATACTGAAGCACGAAGAAGGTTATCCACGGAGCAAAGCTATCAGAGTGACTTTGATTCCAAGATCTGGAACATTGTATGTCCCACAGTTATATGAAGCTGAAATCCTCATGAACTCTCAGCTACCATGGACAAAACAATTGTTGCGCAACTGGAAGTGGACGATTTCTGTATGGGCAACATTATACATTTATATGACGCTGCTTATTGTTCTCCTCTGCTTCTGCAGACCACTTCTCTTCCCAATGACAATGGTGAATTTCGGTGACCATAGGGAGGGAGATTCGAGTATAAAAGATTCAAAAGAGCCTCAGACAGAACCAAGGGATGAGGGAGAAATTTCAGAATTAGTGAGAAAATGGCAGCAAAGGAGGAAGAAGAGAAAGGCAATCTTTTTTCATAGAGATGTATCAGCAACAGTTGGGTCATCAGCTTCGAGCATGAGCATTACCAGGGAAGACGCAAGTATATTGGTGGAAGAAGAAACTGGGGATTCAGAGTCGGTGTGCTTAGATGACTGAGAAATTCGAGTTGTGTACTACTTTATCATACTATGACTATCAGTATAATTATCCTTCATAATGTTGCTACCCTGCATCTCTATTTGTAGAATAATTTTTATTTACTAGATGTTTGAACCTTGAAATCACCGCCTTCATGCCAAGAAACAAAAACTTAACATCTCGTGATGTTGAACATTTTTCAGAACTTGAGGGAAAGAATCACAGCATCAAACATATGTCTCATGTGTGGAAGCAAATAAGAGATTAAGGGCAAAGAACAGTTGCAGGCCAAAAACCTTTCTTATAATCAATAGTACATTTCTAAGCACCATCATGATACCAAAAGAGCTCCCAGTTCCAATCTAGAAATGACAAGCAGAACAGCATACTTCATCCTTCGTGTTCAGTACATATTACATAGTTGTCTACGATTCAAAGGTAAGCTTTAGAAACATAGGCTAACAAAAACGGATTACAACAGAAGTTGCCACAAATGGCTTTTTGAAAATAGTATCTTCATCAGTTCAGACAGATAATTCATTTCGAGAAATGAGGATTCCATCAGTGTCCGCATAAAGAAATTCCCCGTCAGAGATTCTCGTCCCACCGATAGTTATAGGAACATGTTTCTCTCCGATCCCCTTCTTATTAGCTTTCATTGGATGAGAAGCCAGAGCCCTAACCCCAATATCACAGCCATTGATCTCATCAACATCCCTAATACATCCATTAACCAGAATACCTGCCCAACCGTTATTCTGAGCTTGAACCACAGGATTGCCTCCCAGTATTGCGCACCGCAGACTGCCACCTCCATCTACAACAAGAACTCTGCCATTGCCCTTCTCCTCGAGGAACTCGCGGATTAGAACATTGTCTTCAAACACCTTAAGGGTAACTACCGGTCCAGAAAAAACTTGGCGGCGACCATAAATCTGGAAAATTGGCTGGAGTGCACGGAGCTCACCGCTCACAATAAGTTGCGGATTCGCGTCACAAACTTCGGCAGTTGTGACCAATGCCATCTATACCGAGTGCCTAGGTCAAAGAAAGCATCAGATATAAAAGGAAAATACAGAATAAGTTCATCACTTCATATTTCACCATCTTAAACAAGAACGACAAACAAAGGGTTATTAAAGTTAGGAATTTCTGAACTTCGACAAATATGAATTTCCAGTTCCCATAGTATGAGTATGTGCGTGGATCTAAACCACCAGAGGACACCATCAGAAGTCTAGATTTAGAATCCTGTATAGTGGTTTCCTGAAATAACCAGGATGAGTAAGATTAAAGAACAAACAGTAAAAGGTTGGTGTTGCTCTCTTTAAAAGGTAACTACTTGAATGTCCGATTCAACAATGATTGAATTATCTAAAGATCTCTAGGGGAGGCATCATATAGGAACTGAACCAGCTCTGAGGATCCCAGGAAGGAATATCAGATTCAGATTCAATTGCACAAACAAGTTCAGAATCTTCATTGCAATGCCAGGGTAAACAAAAATAAATCTAGGGCCTCTCGGTCTCAACACTAACAATTGAACTTGCAAACAAACAAGATATTCAATAAAATGTGAGACTGATGGAATCCTCATTTCTCGAAAAAAGAGAAGTAAAAGACAGAAACGCGAAATAAATTTCTATTTTAAAGAAATGAATTTTGCCAGTAACTCGAAAGCTGGATGTAAGATATTACACAGTCAGATCAAGAAGCAAGCAAAGCAGTAATAACTATATTATCATATCTTTGCAATTTCATGTCCAAATAAGAAGCATAACTTTCTTTAGCTCAATAAGCGAAAACCATTAAAGATCACGCATTTCCAAAAATCTGCTCTTATTATTTCACAAAATAAGTTGAATCCAAAACTCAGTTTTCTTCACTTCACCACAAACCAAAATAATCTAAATCCAAGCTAAGTCACCAACTTAATCATGTCATTTGCATAAACACAACACAAGAACATTACGGATACTGGCAAGCAGCTTAAGGGAAGTAAATTAAGCAAATCTAAATCGCTAAATTAGATCCAATTTGTACTCAAATAGAAAAAAGGATTCAAATCAATGAAACTTTGCAGCTAATAAGCTAATCAAGAAAGAACAAATTCAAAACAAAACTAACACGAAATATAATTAACATATCGGACGGATCGATTAGCGTGTTGCGTTGCATCTAATCAATTATCAGATCAAAAGAAAAAATGATCAAACGGCTGAAATTTACCAGCTAGTTGAGCCCCGAAAGAGATGGAAGCAACAAGCAAGCACAAAGCTCTATCGCTCTTTCTGTCTGTGTATGTATATATATATATATTAAAGAAATTGGCGACGGAGCCTATGTGTCACTGAAAGTTCAGTTAATTTAACTGTAAAGCGCGTCCAAAGAAAAGTATTTTTCTTTTCTTTTTCTTTTAAATAAATTTTGGCTCTTTATTTAAGAGAATCCAGGTGGCGTCTTTTTATTTATTTAATTATATTATAGATCTTGATCAGATTTTATCTATTTTCTAATAAATTTTAATTTGAGATATTGAAATATTACAAATTAACAAAAGGTAGAATATGATCCTAATTACATAATATAAAGTGTAAAAATCTCATTAGTTGGCTTAAGAAATGGTCTTTGATTAAAATAGAATTAAAATTATAAGTTTATTAGTATTTAAACTTTTTTTCTATCATAGTGGTCTTATGTTTTTCTATTAATTTAATTTTTATATTGAATTTGTTTCTTCTATAACTTTTAAGACGACGGATATCATTAAATCACCATTAATATATATATCATTAAACTCCATTTATTCTGGTGTGGATGGCAGGCAGGCCTATATTTCTTGGTTTTAACAGAACGAGCGTTGTTTTTATCTACTATTATCTAAAAATAATCAAATTATTAATGACTGGACGAAACCAAGAAATAACCCCTCACGTGTAAAATTATAGAAGATCCCCTTTAAGATCAAACAATTTCATCGAATTGAGTATAATTGTATGTCTGATAGCATCTATCTTATTTTTTTAGAATGAGTTGAAGGAGTAGCTATTGTTGGTGCAGAGGAAGCAATAAATTGAGGTTTATCCCTCGGCAATCTCTTATTAACCTCTTCCCAATTCCTTTCGCTATATATATATACTCAAAAAGAATAGACATAATACGCCTAGTCGATTAGAATTGAAAAAAATTTGTCCCTATTATTACAAACATATAATTCACGAAGAGATAAAGAAATAGACGGAACCGGTCGCCTACGTGTTACCTTTCCAAGAAAGATAAAAAATGACATATTAATATATAATATGTTATGTTAATATATTTTTAATATATATTAACATTAACATATATTAAAATTATATATATATATATATATATATATATATATATATATATTTAAATATAAAAATAAACAAGCAAAATCCTATTTCTTAATTCTAAATCATTTTTTATCATATATATATATGTGTGTGTGTGGTTTTCTTTCAATGTAGTCAATTACAATTGTATTTGGAATAAATAATTTTATCATGAAAATTTCAAATTGTATACATTCTTTTAATTCTACTCTTGCAAATTCTTAGACTTAAAAATTATTAAATAAAAGCGAATTTTATAGCATAACAGATTTTTTTAAAAAATAATCGAAGTATTTTATTAATATAAAACATAGCACAACTCTGAAATACGAAATTCATAAATATAAAATATTGATGCGAGTTTTTTTTTTATTATTATAAAATTAATTATCAACACATTCATAGATTTAATCTAATAATACATGCATATCTCACTTTAATTTATAGATTAAATTTGCGTCTCCATCTCTTATTTATTTATATAAATAAAAATGATTATCAATTATGGAAATTATTATATAGTATTTAATTTGATGGTAAAATGTGAAATTATAGTAGAAAAGGACATATTCTACCATTTACTATGTAATTATGACAAGGGAAAAATAAACAAATTAAATAAATGGTTGATGATGGCTGATAGTGGTGATTATCAATTCAAGTGCATGTATCTGTGTTGCAATGCTATGGATGTAACTAAGACTTTAGTGCATTCGTGGAGCACCCTATTTCTATTTCCGCATCGATATAAATAGAGATTATAAATAAATAAATAAATAAACAAGTGGAAGGTAATTTCTAACATGATGACATGATTACGAATTAATTGAAGGATAAAGTTAGAATGTTATAATGGAAATTTTATTGCGGATTAGCGATTATATGGTTGGTATTTCTATTTATAAAAGTTACAAGTTTATTTAAGATTTAATATTAAATATAATTATAAATAACAAGATCATTAATTATAATTTATAGATTTATTAAATATAAGATATTAAAGAATTGTAAATTTATCAATTAAAATATGTATCTGTTTTTTAAATTATGAATTTCTAAACTATAATTTATGAATGTCGGATGTATGTGTGATGAAGTTATAGTTTATAAATTATGAACTTTTTATTTTTAATTTATAAATTTATATACTTTTATGAACTTTTAGGATATTATATATGAACTTCAAGTATACTTCTAATAAATTTATATTTTATAATTTATAAATCTGTTGACTAAGTTACGAACTTGTAGTTTTATAACTGACGTTTACAGTTTTTACTAATAAATTTGTGTTCATAAAATATAATTATATTTTGTAATTTATAATTATGAATATAAAATTATTTATTTTGATATTTTATTATTATTATTAAATTCTAAAATTAAAATATTATTATATAATAATAAGAAATAACTAAAATTAATTTTTGAAGTAAAAATTAATATAATATAATATATAAATATATATTTTAATATAAAAATTAAATTATTAATAAAGTTATATATATATATAATTTCATTTTAATATATGATTTTTCATTATAGAAACAGTAACATATTATATAATTTAGTGTTGTAATAAAAAATATAAAATACACTAAAAATAAAAAATAAAAAAATATAATAAAAATTATTAATAATAATATAGTAAAAATAATAAAAAGGTGGGATAATACTAAAAATAATATTTATGAAGAGATGGTTAAAGGAAAAATTAAAAAAAAAAAAAAGAAAATTCGACCTGTATTATACGCTTGCTACGTGAAGAATCATGATATAAAAATCCCTGAAATGACATGATAGGCTTTCTCCTCCACTTTTAACATTGTGGTTCTAATAAATTTAATTTGTTTTTCTCAAGTGTCTTTTTCTATTGCCACGGGGATCATGATTTAGTTTTATTTAATACTTTTTTCTTTTTCTCTTTTTTGGGAGTTTGGAATTTAGCTTCATACTTCTATTTATTTATTTGGTGAATTTATGTTATGAGAATTGGGGCTTCATACTTGATAATGGCAATAGTGCATTAAAACTCCCAAGTCCAAGTGGCACCATTTTTATTAAAATCCTAAGGTTAGTCAATAACTTGAGAAACTAGATTAGACAAAAATGAAGAATCAACAGTCAGAAGAAAAATAATAATAAAAAAACTAGAAATATAACTTGATAAATCATCTGAGATTTTGGCCTCCAGGATAAGCCAAGATGAGGATATTTCAGAGCCCCACTGCTATTATAAAATTTAATATCATGCATAGAACTGCAATATCCCAAAAGTCATTCAATGGAGCAGCTGTCAGGACATCATATCCATAACCACCACAAATTCTTATGTCCTTGCACTAATAAAAGATCCAAAAACACCATTCAAGATCAGTAGAAAACCCTCTTTAGGAGAACAAGTAACCAATGTATACAGTTCCTTACTGTGACTTTTTAAAATCAAGACGCCAAATCTAGACTACAAGACACAGTGCCAGTAGGTTTTTCAGGTGACAATCAAAGTTTCAATGTACGCCAAAGTGAACTCTGTTACAACCACGACAAAATGCAAACTTGTTTCGAACTCCCATCACTCGATTTATTCAGATAAAGCTAGTGATTACCACAATCAGACTTTGTCCCAGATACACGGTTCTTTTAAGTCAATTTGTGAATCGTTTTCATGTCTGTTGCTTCCTTGAGTGTTCCCTTCTCAGCATGCTCCCACCATTTGAACAAGAAGTTGTCTACAACTAGTCTAAACCACGGCGACAGCTTCAAACCTTCCTCTCCTGCATCTGCTTTCCTCAAGAGCTCCTTCAATTGATCTCGGTTGACATACTTAACATCCGCTACCTCATCAGGGTTTGGGTTTACATTGACATCACGGACCATAAAGAGCAGATAATCAACTGCAAATTAAAGAGGAAAAAGAAAGAACTAAGAGGATTCTGGAAAATAGCAGTAACATCATACATTTCTAAGTATTATCCGAGTAAATGAAATTGAGTTATGACAAATTAAGCCCACAGCATGAAACTGTGAAAGCCCTCTACACAAATTTAGTAGGTATGCAATAATCGAATATGATTCCAGGATCCCAAGATTCAAAGAATGCAATTTGAAAAGATATTAGGAGGAAAACAAATAGAAAACCGAACAGGAGTGGAATAAATTAAACTCAAAGTCTTACGCTCATGCTCTCCCCACTTTCCATCAGAAGGTGCCTTGTACAACATGCGCCCTACTGGAGTAAACTGATCAACTGGGACATCTTCAGCAGGGATGCCAAGCTCATCCAAAAGCTTCCTTTGCGCAGCATTTCTCACACCTAATAAAAGGAAAAGAAAATTATTACTGACCTCCAAAAGCAGGTAGATTGAGTTTTTATTTTGATGTCGACAGATGTAGACATATATACCAAGAGAATCCTCCTCAATAAGCTCAGATTCACGATATAAAGGATGACTGCAGCAAGTGTTTGTCCACACAAGGGGGAATGTCACCTTTGTTGCAGAGCGTTGCTGTCGAGGAAAAAAAAACAAAAATGTATATCACTCAACATACTCAACATTTCTTCCAACCACAGAATGTATTCTTAACTAGATTTTTCCTAATGGTTTTTAGGAGCTTCTATCTCCTATTTCCTAGATCTCAAGTTCAATCACCAATTATCAACTGCAGGTTGCACTAATTATTATTTAGGGAAAAAAGCACCATATTTAGATAACATTTCCATTTTCCTTAAAGAATTAGCTAAAATCATAAGACAAGTTTGACATCCTTTGAATTATAGCTCTAGATTTATCTTCTCAGCATCTACAGTTCTCTATCATATTTGTAACTAGTTTATTCTCAACGATTTTTTTTTGCTTCGAAATGGGTTATGGAAACTGATAAGGTTAGAAGTTGTTAACTCATTAGAAGCTCTTGCTCATCACAATAATTTGTTTGAAAATTAAAACTAATTCTGGTCTTATTGGGATAATGATGCAGAGAAAGATAGCAAGTGGTAAACAACATTAGATCTTAAGGCATAACACGCTAGATGTTACATTTCAAACCCATAAATAGTAATCATATACCTGGAGCAGTAGCTCGTATTTTGAGTTGAACAGAAATACACTAAAAGCTCTGTGCAATGAGTTTCCCTTCAAAATATTTTCCCATAAATGACCTGCAAATTCAGAAAAGCATCAAACGAGAAAATCAATATGGTCATCATTTAATCTGCAGGCATTGCACCATGTTTCCTTGAGTTACAGAAACACAATAACAAAAAATGGAACTCAAAGTTCTAAACGGAGACTTTAACTTTCATTCCTTTCATGCAAATTGCGATGATGACAATTTCTTTGGATTACTTGAATTAGCAAAAACAGATGGTTGTGCATTCACATAAAAAGACAGTCCAAAGTATTTAAGAAGAATCTGTATAAATAAGATACTAAATCCCCAAAGAAGGCTGTAACATAAGAAATTAACTAGCAGAAAGTCATTACAGAAACTTACAGCTATATTTGGAGACATGACCAACAACAGTGTCGCTCTCATCCACTAAAATGCATCTGCAGGACATTAAAATGGGAGTAAGATACTTATACAACAAGTCATACTACATAGCCCCATCTTCCAACTTTGATTAAACTTGCAGAGGCAAAAGTCAAACAAGAATCACAATAACCATCATGCAAATGGATCATCAAGTTCAACAAAATTGCAAAACCTCCATTGTCCAACTAAACCAATTGATAGACCAAAAAAAAAATCTCAAATCTCAATCTTCCATTCTTACTTTGATTCAATAAAGACTCGACCTTTGAAATCAGATCAGTAATCTAATTAGAACCCACCAAAAAAAAAAAATTAAACATATAAAAATGGAAAATGAGAAGAAAATCGAAACTTTGACGATTAAGTTTATTTTTACTGAAAAAACCGGAGTCCCAACAAACCTACCAAATACAAAGTCAAAACACAAACATAAACATGTGAAACACGATAAAAGACATGAAAATTAATTTTTTAAGAAAAAAGAAATGAAACAAGCAACCCAATAAAAATGAAAAAAAAAATCAATCAAAGACATTTTTACGTGTCAACAACCAGAATCAAGGAACAAATAAATAAATTAATGGAAAAAAACAATAGCAAAACATGTAAATAGAAGTAAAAGGGAAGGACAGAAATGAGAAAACATACTCATCCTCAAACATGAGGCGTCTCTGGACAGCATCCATGCCAGCATCAGGAGCGTCACCCATGGTGGAGTTAGAAGAAATGGAGGCGGTGGTAGAGCGAGAAGAGGAAAATACCCTGGAAAAAGGAGAGGAGGAAAGTTTAAGGATGAGAGGGAATCGAAGGAGAGAAGGAGGGGTAATATTGGAATGTAAAAAATAACGTTTAGGAGAAGGAGAAGGAGAAGAAGAAGAAGAAGAAGAAGAAGAAAGTGAAGAAGAGAGCCTTGTGGTGGCAGGGGTATTTAGAAGGCGAGATGTGAGAGACATTTTCTTTTTCTAGAAAAGAGGAAAAAAGAAAACTCCACTTATATTTTGTTTCTTATTATAGGAGCAGGTCGTATATATGGAGTTTGCCCAACTATTTCCATTTTTGCTCATGGACAGCTCTTCTCAATTATAAAATTTAAAAATAACTTTCAAACACACAAAATAATAATAATAATAATAACAATAATAATAAAATTTCAAAAACTCTGTATAATTATTAGATATTTTTTTATTAAATAAAATCAGTAATTGGTAACTTAATTAATTTCAATCAACGGTACTATTAGAAAATATAATGAAAATAATATTTAAAAATAAATATTATCTAAACTCAAAAGGGAAATAATATTTGTGGATGAAGAAAAAAAAATAAAATGGAAAGAACTATGAGGTCTGTGATATTTCTATTTCCATTTGATTTGCCAATTTTGTCCTGTTTCAGAACCTCTAAATTACATATCTTTTTCTTAAAAAATTAAATAAAAAAGATTACAGTGAGGAATATCTGATTTTGATTAAATATAGAAAATCATTTTTAGATAAGATGTTTCTAAAATTCTAATGTTAAAAAAGATAATTTCTATAATATTTTGGCAAAAATGACTTCACTGTAAGTAGAAAGAAATTCAAAGAAAGATTATCATACCAAATAAGTCGACTGCCATTTTTGTCAAATTGTTTTCTTTATTAATATGAATAAGACCGAATCAAATTTAAAATTAAATTAAAGTTTACAGAGTTTGATTTAGTAAATAACTGAATTTCTTTATTTACTAGTAAAAGGTATCTTAATAATAATAATTTCTATTACAGGTTATTAAATTATGCTATTGCAACCAACAACCACCAACTACATCTTTAAATAATTCTTTTACATTAAAAAAAATAATAATAAAGTCTTGGGTCAAATTTTGGCAATTTGTCATCCCCACCAGATTCAAACAATGCAAAGCATATATATATGTATATGTATTTTGGGGTTGTTTTCAATAATTTATTTGCATTATTATACTATTTTATGTCCTATCTTAACCAATATGCTATGAGATGGGAGTTTGTGATCGTTTACTTGCATCAAGAGATTCTGCTTTGTGCCATTTTCATCATTGTTTTGTTTAGACTTTGGATCTGTAAATGAAAAAGATGGCCGCCCACTAGACTGGTTCGGTTGGTATTATTATCTCAAAAAAAAATATAAAATTGGAGAGATTTGAAATGATTTAGAGTACATGTGCTCACGAATCAACAGGAAACTCATATCAGCATCTTAGATGTTAACTTTTACCAACCAAAAATTTAATTTCTATTTCTTGACAGGTTGAAAACAGATATGAATATCTCCAAATTCAAGCATAGCATAAGCATTACAACATGTTTTAATATTAATCACTTTGATCTTCGTGTGTGTTCTCTCTGTTCTTTTCAAGTATCTTTTCGCTTGAAGAATTTTCTCAAGCGAGCTAATGTGATTGAAAAAATCAAAAGAAAGCTGTCTTTCTTGTCATCAATGAACCTGAAGTAGGCCTGCCTCCATGATTTCTTTATGATTAGAGTCCCACAGACTACCCAAAACCCTACAGCAAATCCTGGAGCAATGCCGATGTAAAACCAGAACATATCGATTCCATGCTCATCTTTGTCTTCATCATCGTTTTCCCCTTCAGGAAGTGGCTGAGATGTTTCATCTTTATCGCCAATGCATTTGGTGGATAGTGGCGTGCCGCATAGTGCAGGGTTGCCTTCATAAGTGGAGGAACCAAAGGTGCTAAACTGGTTGGTTGTTGGGATTTTACCAGACAGATTGTTGTATGTAAGGTCCAAGTGATTTAGTGAAGTGATGGAGGCCATACTTGGTGGGATTATACCAGAAAGATTATTGCTTGAAAGATCAAGAGTTTCAAGACTGCGCAAGTTGCCAATATCAGCAGGTATTTTCCCAGTCAAATGGTTCATGGACAAGTTCAAAGTACCCAATCTTGAAGCACTTGTAAACCCACTTGGCATTTCTCCAACTAGATTATTGCCTGAAAGATCTATGCTGTTTACGAGATAAAGTGTACCATCATAGAAATATGTTCTGCTTTTTGCAACAACCCACAATTGCCCTTCATACCTCATAGAATCAAGAACAGTTGTCATGCCACTCAAATTGCCAATGCAGGTAGGGATACGTCCAGAGAAGTTGTTTTGAGCCAGGTCTAGAATGTGAAGAGAGAACAGACTGCATAAATTGGAAGGAATTTCTCCAGTGAACGAGTTTGATCTGAGACTTATAATCAGTAAAGATGGCAGCTTCTCTCCTATCCAGGCAGGAATCTTTCCTGACAGTTCATTCTCTCCAAGATCAAGAGTTTGAAGTTCTGTGCAGTTTGCCAAGGCAGAAGGGACTTCCCCAGACAACTTATTGTTGCTTAGCTTTAAAAATTTGAGTCCAGTAACGAAACCCAAACTGGTTGGTATGATGCCTGATAAACTGTTGTTTGAAACATCTACAACATACACATATGGCATATAATTCCAGAATTCAGGAATTTCTCCTGTCAAATAATTGCTGGCAAGAACAAAAGTCATCACACTGCTTAACCTTGACATTGACAAAGGAATGGTACCATTTAGAGAATTGTAAGACAGATCTAAAGCAACCAAAAAGGGCAATCTTTCACCAAAATCCAAAGGAATTGGTCCAGAAAAGAAATTATTATCTAGATGATATGAGGTCACATTTGATAAAAAAATCGGCAGAGGACCTCTGAAGTTGTTATAGTTCAAGAAAACGACAGCCTGTTCACGAAACCTTATTGTGCTTGGCACTGTACCAGTTAATTGATTGTAACTGAAGTCCAGGCGCTCCAAGAACAAATCCAATTCCCAGAACCAGGTTGGTATGCTGCCAGAAATGTTAGTACGCCACACAGCAAGGTAGCTTAGCATATTCTGATTCCTTAGCCATTCTGGAAATTTGGGGCCAACCAAACATGATTTGAGTTCGAGGTAGGTGAGTTTAAAAGGAGGAATCCAACTTGGACTTATACTGAAAGCCAAGGTGATGTTCGTTGTCGGCTGCATTATCGTTAACTCCTTCAAGCTTGTGAGATTTGCAAAATGAGCTTCTGTTATGATACCTTCAAATTGATTACCTTGGGTATCTAATGAAACCAGTGACGAGAGTTGACCAAAACTGACAGGAATTGAGCCTTTGATTTGATTATAAGACAAAAGGAGTTCTTGTAAGGATGATAAATTTCCAATGGATTCAGGAATGGAGCCTGAAACTGAGTTATGCATAATCAGAAGACTTTTTAAGCTTCTTAAGTATCCCAAAGATTCAGGAAGAGACCCAGTTAGCTTATTATACTGCAAATGCAATGTCTCTAACCTAGAATTGGTGCACTCAGCTAACCCATTGATAAATTCATTTATCTCTCCGCTAAAGCTATTTAAAGAAATATCAAGCATGCGCAAATTGCAGAGTGTTCCAAACCTTTTTGATAACTTGCCTGCAAATATATTCTGAGACAAATCAAGATGTTCAAGAAAGGTGAGTCTTGAAAATGTATCAACTTCACCTTGGAGATTGTTTGAGCTCAAATCTAGGTAAACTAGACTAGATAAATTGAAAAGCCAGGATGGTAATGTGGAGTTGAAACCATTATTAGAGAGATCAAGAGCCAAAAGTGAAGTGAGGTTGAGATGAGGAAGAGAGAGAGGAAAATTGGTAAGTTCACAAGATGGCAAGTGCAACTCTGAGAGTGAAGGAAGCAAATTCACAACATCAAGCCAGTGAGCTGCGGCATTGCTAAGATTGACACTCGCCATGCTTAAGTGTTTCAAGGACGAAAGACCTGACAACCAGTTCAGTTGGATATCAGTCGATTCCATAAAGTTAGAGCTGAGATCAAGATACCGCAAACGCGACAGATTTCCTAGAAGTGGTGGAATAGGTCCAGTAAAGGATGCGCCTGAAAGATTGAGATATCTCAATCTCTCAAGTGATCCAAAGAAATCAGGAATCGGGATATACCCGAAACTGTTCATACTCAGGTCCAAGTAATTCAAGTATTTCAAATCAAGTAAAGAAGTACTTATCTCGCCACTTAATGCATTAGCTGTTCCATAATCATCATAATCAGCAGAGTTGCTTGAATACTGGTTACTGAGTTTGAGCCTGATGACATTTCCACTCCTGTTGTTACACACCACGCCATCCCAACTGCAGCAATCGTTGCCAGTCCACGAGGAGAGCTGACCTAAAGGATCTGTGAGAGCTGCTTTGAACTTGAGAAGAGCTTTTCTCTCAATTTCTAAGCAACTGACACGATGACTGTCATTTCCTGAAGAAAACTTGACAGTTTCAAGAAAGAGAAATTCTGAGGAGAAGAAAACAAGTAAAAGAAGTTCTATGGATGTTTTGGTGCTTGCCATGCCAATTGCAGCTAAAAACGTCAGTGCTGCTATAGTTGTGGCAGTGGAGGAAATCATGCAATTTATGATGAATGATAGAGCCCCCTTTGCTCCTATAAGTCAATTCTCGGTCTGAACCCATTTGCTTGTTTTGGAAACTAGTTTTTCAGAAAGTGTTAGGAAAGGTCGT
The DNA here is from genome assembly GCF_019578655.1 of Ricinus communis. NCBI lineage: Eukaryota > Viridiplantae > Streptophyta > Magnoliopsida > Malpighiales > Euphorbiaceae > Ricinus > Ricinus communis. The sequence continues at coordinate 28,799,259 of NC_063262.1, forward strand.
ACTAGTTTTTCAGAAAGTGTTAGGAAAGGTCGTACATTTTTCAAACCCTGGTGCTAGTCAAGTTTCATAAAGTGGGCAAGTATAGATGGAAAGCAAGTGGGTAAATGGAAGTTCCAATAGGGCTGCTGATTTTTCTTTTCTAAAGTCCTAATAATAACAACTTGAACTAAAGTTAAATTGACTTGGGGTCATCCATGACCATGAGTCGTTGGAACCCTAACAAAAAAGTTCTGATCAGGAAAAGTACCTGCCGAAGTAATGATATCTACACTCAGTATTCCCTTTTCGACATTCACCAACCTACTCGGCAGGTAAGAAAAGTAGGTAGTCATTAGTCTTGATCAAGTCTATGCAAGTCAATATATGCAAGACGCATTAAAATACAGAAAAGTAGGCATAAGGGACAATGTCACTTCCTCTCTGGACCATTCACTTCAGTAACCAGATTGCCATATTTGTTCTATTTTTAACATTTTCTTTTTTTTTGCTTGGTATACTGCTTAATTTCATATATGTGGTTGTTGTTTCAAACAACACGCCATGTGATGGGAGCTTGTGATTGCTTACTTCGCTGCTTTGTGCAATTTCCGTCATTGTTTTGTTATCTTTAGGACCTGAACACGAAAAAGATGGCTAGGGAGCCACGAACTATGATTCCGCAAGATGCCATGATCCTACAGCTAATTAAGATAAGAAGTTGTAGCTGTTTGGATTGGCCCCTATTTCATCAGAAATAGGTGAATTGCTACTATAAATAGATTTCCATAAATTAAGAATATGAGTACAAGGCCGCAAATAACTCAGTTCACACAATCTCATGAATCAACATCCATCATTTATACTGATTAATGCAAAACTGGAAACGATCTCTACAAGAAAAGTTTATGATTTTAAAGACACAAACTTACAACAGTCAATATACTAGACAGACAGAAAACAGCTATGGTAGTTCCAAATCCAAGCATAACAGAACTCTACCATGTCCTATTATGAAGCTCGTTTATCCTCATGCGTTCTCCTTATCTTTTTTTCTTGAAGAATTTTCTTAAGCGAGCTGATGTGACCAAAACAATTCCAGTGAGCCTGTCTGTCTTGTTGATTATTGATAATTGTAAAGAACCTAAAGCCCATGTCCTATTAGGTAGCATCATTAGTTTTGATTTTCTTCTGACCACCTTCTCATCAAACAATTCCACTATTCGAGTGGATTTTCCTTCTGTACTTAGCCCGTCAAGTGAGGTGGTAAACGTTGCAATATCAAACTCAACACCAAGTTTAAACACTTTTCCCCAAATCAAGAGAACCCAAAGCCCAGAGTTCATGAGATAGAACCAACAAACAAGTTGTTAAAGAGTATAATTATCATGTGAGATTCCTAGCAAGTCTACTCATTTCAACTGTTAGAAATTGACTTTGTTTAAGTCTGCGTCTTTATACTCACAGCTATAACAAGAACAATAAAATTGAAAATGGAATTGTTGTTTAGGGATTATTAGGGAGACAGAACCATACCTATTTCCACTGCTGGTTGAAACTGAAAGCTCCACAAAGCTTAAGCTCATGTAGCTACTACCAAGCTCTACTGCATCATTATAATAGCTATCATCTTCAATCTCCCTCCATAAAGTGGCAAGCTGGCAATTGCACTGCTAAAGCTAATATACCAGAGCAAGTAAAGTTGCTAGAAAGAAATAAAAGAGATTATAAGCTTATAGCTGTCTTAGAGTAATTACGTCAGTTCCAAAAGTAAAAGCTTTACATTAAACATAGAGTATAATCTACAAAAGCAGGATACTGTTATGAGATGTCAGAAGTAAGGAGTTAGCAATGAAGTTTTATAAGGAGTTCGCAATGAAGTTTTAGTCAATGATTCACCATATTAAGAACTCTGTGATGCATTTAAACTGCAGATCAGTGTGACTGAAAGGATGAGAGAAAGTACCGACCTGCCAGAAATTATGAAATTTCTGTGAAAATCTCAAGTGCCTTGCACATCAGGAGGACTTGATCATGATGTTTTAATAGCATATATAAGCTTTAATCCAAAACATGTCAAAGTTAAGGCATGCTAAGAAGAGATATTTTCGTCCTGTTGTTTGAGTTTCTACATATCAAACTTAAAAGAGGCAATGATGAACTGGAGCCGGCACCCTTGAAGTGCAACAATAGAGACTTAAGTTCCATAATGAATGCGAAACTGACCAAACACAGGGAGTACTAAAATTTCAACACAAGTGTGAAGCAGACCAACCACATGGAGAACCAATATTAACAACCGTTTCTTTTGGTGCAATCCCATGCATATAGGAGATTTGGGAAATCATATCAGTCCCAATGTTATCTAAGAAACTGCAATATTCAACATTCTTGAATATTCTCCCTTAAAATTTGTTAATGATATCAGAAGAGACTGTGTACCTTGACGAATTATGTGAGCATTTTGCTATAGTAAATGGGCTGTTCAAAGGCCTGATCTCCGAAAAGCTTGAAAGCTAAGCTCGTTAGCAGTTGAGCTTGATGCAAATCAACCAATATGAAATACATATAATGATGCAGGCATACAACCACATCTGAGATGGTGGCAATGGCAAAATCCGACAAGCCACTCAATCTTGAAAGTTGGAATTCAATTGAGATAATTACCCAAAGCTGTGCAGAGACAATAAAGAGTAAAACTATAAGATGTAGGACAATGCTAGGTAACTTTTTCTATTAATTCATTGCAACATTAGTGTTTCGTTTGAAAAGGCTTACCCAGTGCACAAAGTGCTCCCCAACTAGAGTATAGGAGTAGGGAGCATGGGCGTATATGTAGGAAGCATTCCCCTCCATTTTTTTAAGAGTGTTCCATTGTTCCACGCCTCAAACTTGAGATCTACAATACTACTGTGTGTCTAAGCCTATAGAATGAGGTGTATGCTAGTCCTTACAGGTTTCTCTACCGAGAAAAAGCAACTGACTAGTGGCATCATGTTCTTGTTAAAAGATATTGAAGTAACCATAACTTGCAGCAAGTAAAAGCTAAATGCAATTTCTTGCATCATTGAAGACAATCACAATCAGGTATCTCACACCTGCACACCTTGATGACCTTGAGAAATCCCTCGTAATTTTCAGAACAATATTGTCATTAGACAAAAGCTCCATTACCAAGCCTGTCATGGTGGCATTGGCAGAGATCTCCTTATCAACCATTTCATTGATGAGTTAAGCTGCGTTTGATGCATCCTTCGGCCTGAAGATATCCTTGGATAATTACATTATCTTAGCCTGGAAGACCTTGTATGCTGCATCTTTTAATCCTTCTTAACAGAAACCAATTATAATTATACTATATGGTCAAACATCAGGCTGCAATTCTTCAATTGAAAGACTAGAAAACAGTTCCTTTGCATCTTCAAGCTTCCCAGCTTTGCACATACCACCAAGAAGAATTTTACAGATCACGTGATTAGGTTTGAGTTGGCTCTTTTTTAGGGCTTCAAATAGTGCCAATGCCTCATCAAGATGCCCATGTTTGCAGAATCCACTAAGCAAGGTTGAGTATGTTATTAAATCAGGAGGGCAGCCATGAGAACCCATTTTCTTGAAAAGCTCTTTTGCAGCATAAGGTCTCCCTGCCTGACATAAGCCACTTATAAGAGTAGTATGAGTAATTGAGTTAGGAGTTAAACCTTTATGAGACATTTCATCAAAAAGTTGTTTTGCCTCATCAATCCTTTCGCTCTTACAGTATCCTTTAATCAAGATGTTGTAACTTAATACATCTGGTGCACAACCCTTGTTGACCATTATATCAAATACTTTTCTGGCCTCATCCATTTGGCTGTGAAGACAATACCCATCCATCAATGAATTGTAAGTGACAACATTGGGCCTTAAGCCCCTTTCAATCATTAAATTGATAATACTTTGAGCCTCTGAAACCATTCCTTTCTTGCAAAACACATCAACCCAGATGCTGAAAGTAACAACATCTGGTCTGATGTTTCGACTAAGCATTTCATTTAACAAAGTCGAAGATTCCTTCCATAGGCTTGATTTGCAGACCCCATGAATTAAGGAGCTGTAAGTGACAATATCAGGCTCCATGGCTATTTGAATCATTTTACCAAACACACTTAGAGCCTCCAAAACCACTCCTTCCTTACAAAGTGCATCAACCAATATACTAAAGGTAACTACATCTGGTTTCATATTCCACTCTAGCATTTCTTTGAATAGTATTGACGCTTGCTTCCATTGGCCTGAATTGCACATACCGTAAATTAAGGAGTTGTAAGTGACAACTGTAGGTGAAATGCCTATACTCCTCATATGATAGAAAAGGTCCACAGCTTCATTAACCAGTCTATTCTTGCAAAGGCTGTCAATGATTATACTGTAAGACACCACCTCTGGCTCACAATCTAGCTCAACCATTTTCTTCATCCAAACAATAGCCGCACTAGTCTTCCCAATCTTACACAGACCATTTACTATCATTGTATGAGTATATACAGTAGGCTGATACCCTCTTGACATAATGTAATCTAACTGTTCCATTGCTTCAACAATTCTACCCTCTATACAGAGTCCATTAATTAGAGTATTGAAAGTTATGATGCTGGGCTTGAATCCAAGTTTAAAGATTTTCCCTAAAACTGAAAACCCCAAGCCCACAAGATGTAAATGGCACAAGCAATTAATCAAGATAGTGAGAGTATAAACACTACATGAAACTCCAAAAAATTCCATTTTTCTGTAAATGGAAACAACAGAGTCATAATGTTTCATTCTAACAAGAGCAGCTAATAACTGATTAAATTGGGTAATACAAGGGAAAGGATTCATATGAACCATCTGATTGAAGTAAGCTAATGCATCATCAAAGTTACTAAAAGAACCACCTTTACACTTGTCTCTCACTGCAAAATTGTCAAAGCTTGCATCTTTGTGTCTATCCCTGCACCTAGAAGAACAAAAACAGGATAATGAACTGGAAAGTGATAGCCTTGGCGATTGGACAATAATACCCGTTTTTAGCTGATGATGAAAGTAGAATCTCTTAAACCCAGAAGAAGATGAAGACCAAGTGTTAGATAAAACGCCTAGGCGCCTTATAAGCGTCTTCACTATCGTCATCAACTAATACAACAAACTTTTAATTATATTGCTACGGAGAGACCCAACTCGCGTTGAGCCACCTGCAGATTTCATCTCACTTCATAAGAAGTTAACCTTGAACAAAAGGCAGAAGCTCAGTTAGTTGGACCAGATGGCCCAGGCCAGAGCTTTATTAGCCACCAAGCCCTAATGCAATAGACCACGGGTTAATGGAGCCCAGTCGAATTACTGTAAAGCCGAGCAGGTCGCAGGCCCGCAAACAAGCCTAAATGCAATACAGAAACTTTTAGTTACCAGAGAAATTAGCTTTCTTTTCTTCTTCCAGAAAAATGCCGGGAGAGAAGAGTCCTGGTCTCAAGATCCTCTGGCTATGGACAATTGGAACCGCTGGCAGTAAAGAACAAACCCCAACTCTCTAATTTTATCTTCATTTTGAGTCCTTTATATGCATATAATACTTATGTACTATTTTTCTTTTATTTTGTTCTTGTTGTAGTTCTGGTGACAAGTGTGGTAAGGACAAGGCTAAAGGACATGGAGCAGTTAGTGAACACTGAACAGCAGCAGCAGCAGCAGAGTACTATCAGTGATTCAGTTATAGTAGACACCACAATGGAGACCCAGGAGGGAATTATTCGAGAAGTGGAATCATAGGTTTATTTTTAGTTGCAAATAAAAGATTTCCATTTTTGTATTCTCACTTTTCTTGCGAAATTTTCCCTAAAGTTACAAGCTTGATTATAGTTTTCAGAAAGCTTGATTGATTGTAGTTTCAATGGGAAAGAATGAAGGGATTTTGTGTCTGTTATGTGGTTGATTAATGTCCTGAATGAATATCTTATGGAACGTCGAAATTCCATCTTTCTACTTTTGATCACATTATCATCTAAATGATTGGTTTTCTTCATATTGTACCATTATTCTAATGGTCTAAGGGGTTGACCATTAGTACTTTGGTGAAGTCCTTGGTTTACGAGTTACATGAGTTAGGGTTATTTCATGCCTTTTTCCTGAACAGTTTGGTGTAGCATTATCAATATGTTTTATCCTATGCAAGTTGTTCGAGTTGAAGTTTTCATTTCTGCTTATTTACAGAGGGGATGAGCTCTTTTTTTTTTTCTTTTTTTGGTGATCAAACAGAGGGGATGAGTTGATAATGGAATTTATGGGCAGCTGAACGGAAGTTCTAGCTCAGCCTTTTATTTTTATGACTTTCCTTTCCATCTATGCTCTAGTAATTTAGAGGCAAGAGCTCAGTATTAATCTGAATGTAATTATCCTCATCAGAGTAACGAGACAAGTATAATGGATACTGTATCATTTTCATTTTGAGTGAACTGAAAAATCAATTTTTTTGATTTTTTTGTCAATGAACCCAATTATTGAAATTGCTCAAGGTAGATGTGAAATAAAAAACGTTTGTGGTTACAAAAGAAGAGTTTTTGTGGTTAGTCATCTATTAAATTAAAGTTTTATGCTTTTGGTTTTCTGAATACCCATAGTTTGTTTTTGTTACTCCCCCTGGCACTATGTTCTCAGAAATCCCTACCATTCTCTCCTCTTCATAAACATCTGGACAACAATTGAAGCAAATTACATCAGGTGACAGCTGAAAGTACCATTCTTCATTTTGCCGAATAGCAGGAAAAAAAAAATTCAAGAAAGAGATCGTGTCTCCATCCTCAGCAAAAAATACTTGCCTACTCTGGTGGGTCTCCGGGGGTGTACAAGAATATTCATCTGAACTTGTTTCTAGTTATAATAGTTTTTGAACGATGACCCCAGTTAGATTCCAACCTGCAACTGATTTAAAGAACAAGGATATTATATTCACTTTATATAATTAGATGACACATTAATTAAACAACATGATTTTATTTTATTTGCATAATGTAACCACTTTAGTTAATGAAGTAGATCTGATGAGTAAGTTCTTAAATGTTTTGGTCAAATTCGAATATGATTACTATTTTATATTATTTCCAAACTATAGTTTACAGACAGAAGTAGAAGAAGTAGACTCTGGTGATAGCTAGCTGGGCTGAGCGTATTGACCTGATGGATCCAAGTTTATATCAAGCCATAACATCTGGAGATCTGAATTCTTTTAACAATCTAATTAGGAACAATCCAAGTAAATTGCTTCAGGTGACAGCTGACCAAGAAAATACCATTCTTCATGTTGCAGCAAAACTTGAAGTATTGCAAATAGCAGAAAGGGTAATAGGTTTATGTCCACCACTGCTGCATAAGCCTAATTTCAATGGTGATTCTCCACTACATATTGCAGCAAGATTAGGCCGTGTAAGAATGTGTCGACTTCTTATTAACTGTGCAAATTTGTTGGAAGTTGAAGTGGAGAAGGAGCTACTACGAATGCAGAATCTTGACCATGATACTGCTTTACATGATGCTGTGCGCAATGGTCACTTTGAGACTGTGCGTTTGTTGATACAGCAAGATTCACAGCTCACTCGGGTTATAAACAAAGCCGGAGAATCGCCATTATTTCTTGCTGTGGATAGGAGATCTTATGAGATTTCGCAACATATTCTTCAAGCTGCTCCTGCAGTATGCTCTTTTAAAGGAAGAAATAGCATGAATGTATTGCATGCAGCAATCATTCGATCCAGTAAGTCCCCAAACTTTTTTCTTTTCCTCCTCTCCTGCTGTGTATAAAGCAAACGTATATTTATACTTCAAGTTTCTTAGTCTCGGTTGTAGAGGATCTGCCTTTGACCGCATCAGGAAGTGGATTGAAGTCGCAAATGCGGTCACTGATCTTCAAGCAATTATACTAATTGCAGCAAAATCAAAAGAGTGATGATCATGATATACATGTTGGTAGGACCTATTATGGGAGGTCCCACCAACAAATATCATTACCCAAATCAAAATCTAATGGCTAACCATATTATCCTCTTCGATGTGTGCCTGCAGAACATGTTTTTAAGATTAAAGATTTGGTTGTCAACATTATTGCTTGCTGCCTGCTGCTTCACAAGTTCTGTTGCTTCCATTTTAGAAGTGTGTTTATGTTTGGCTCCCTTGGAATAGGTAAAAGTTTATCCCCTTTATTTCATGGTTACTCCTTGAATTACTAGTTCTAAACTCTGCCTTCTTAATTTGTGTTTTTGCTTTTTCTCTTTTTCAATCTTTAGCATATAGCACTAGAGAATCTTTTTCCCTCTAGGGGGGATACTCGTTTATTCATTCAGTATCGGACCATCCATAGCAGTCATAGCAAAGTCTCTTCTTGTCAAACTCATCAATACTTTCTCTAAAATAAAACTATGTGAACCAAATTACAACAGATCTTTTACCTTTCCTTTAGATTTCATGCATGAGGTAATAAGAAGATGTCCATTTGCAACTTCTGAACGCGACATCGGTGGGTGGATTCCTCTTCACTATGCTGCATACTCAGGGTATTCTGAAGTTGTTGAACTAATGCTTCATCATGATATATCCCTTGCTCATGTGAAGGACCAAAAGGGCAAAGCTGTAGTGCACATTTCAGCAAAAGCTGGACGTAGAAATGTTATTCGAATGCTTATAGAAACTTGTCCAGATACTTTCGAGTTGTTGGATGATAGAGGCCGAACAGCTCTTCATATTGCTGCAGAGAAAGGAAGAATCAGAGTGCTCAGGATTTTGCTAAACAACCCCATTCTTGAGTACCTGATAAACGCAAGAGATAAAAATGGAAACACACCTTTTCATTTGGCTGCATCTCGAGGGCACCTTACAATCTTGCGCGTACTAGCAACCGATGGTAGAGTTGATAAGGCGGCTATTAACAATGCAGGCTTGACAGCCCTTGATATTGTTGAATCAAGTACACCGCCTAAAAATTATTTAAAGGTATGCTTGGCATGCATATCCAAACTTCAAAAATGTACTAAAAGCAAAACAATAAACATGTTGATTTCAAATTGTTACAGGCTCGAATTACGCGTATACTGATTAAAAGAGGTTCTCTACCTAGTATGGAACAAAGAGCCATCGTAAGAAATACCAAACAGAAAGCTATTGAGGCACAGGAACAAGGCCAATCACAAAAAGTAGAGAGTAAAGCACAGCCTGAAGAAAGTAAATCACAGCGAGATGTTAAGGAGAAGGGAAAATATAACTTAGTGGTATCTACCATCATTGCATCTATCACCTTTTCAGCAATATGCAATCTTCCTGGTGGGAACTACAGCGACAGCAAAGACAATCATCAGATTGGCAAGGCAATTTTGAGTGATGATAAAAATTTCAAAAGTTTCATTATCAGTAATTCTACCGCATTTGGCCTGGCATTTACCTCAATACTACTCCACTTTCTGGCTTCTGTTTTAGCGAAGCGGCGAGTTTACCTTTATGCACGCTTGATAAACATTGCCTTTGTTTCGAATTATATATCTGCTTTCGTCATTCTCTCTGCCTACATTGCAGGATTAAGAGCAGTGCTGCCTAAGTCTTTAGCAGATGATACCCTAACGCAATCTGCCGTTGGTCTTCTCGTACTTTGTTTTCTTTCCTGTTTACTATATGTAGGGTTCGAAATTATTCTCTTTCTATCCTGAGTGTTAGAAATTATAATTGCTACTTTGCTCTTGTATATATTTATCTTGACAAGTTCAATACTCAACACTTCATGTGCTATTTCACTCTCACCAACATGACAAGTCTGTAGAAAGACAATCATCAAGTTGGCGAGGCTATTTTAGAAATCCATCTTATTAAATTCTGTCGCGTTTGGCCTGGCATTTGGCTCAGTACTACTCTAGTTTCTGCCTTCTGTTTATCAATATGCACGCTTGATATACTTGGCCTTCTTTACGGATTATGTATCTCCTGGGCTCATTCTCATTGCCTACATTGAGGGGTTCAGAGCAGTATTGCCTAAATCTTTAGCAGATGATATCTTAAAGACCTCTGGTATTGCTGTTCTCCTATTCCAGTTTCGTATGGTTACAAAACGAAAAGGTTAATCAAGTCACTGAAGTATCCAAGAGATGGACAACAGTAAGAAGCATAGAAGAGGAGAATTTGCAGAAGAAGAAGGAGAAGAAGAAGAATTGGCAGAGAGAGATGATTTGTATCATTGATTTTTTATTATTAATTTTCATTAGTGTTTGATTATATTTTAATTACTGTTTCAGCTCACACTATACAATCCACTACACAACCTGAAAGTCCAAAGTTTAAACTCTTCTTTTATACTACATTTTTCCAGTAATTACAAATAATATATCATTTGTTATTTATGCCTATTATAACACTATAATAACAAACAAAGTATGTACTTTTATAGTCATGATATAGATCAGAACTAAGATATATAAGCTATGCATTATCTCAATTACTGCAAGAGTTCACAAGCTTTAGCAACCCCCTTTACCACTCCTCTGAGAAAGATGATTTCTTTCTGCAGTATCTAGTATCCCTTGAAGCTGTTATTGTCAGGCGTGGAATGTTACTTTTTACGCATGTATAATTTGATTCATTAGTAACATATATATGTGTGTGTTTCTTCATCTTTTTCTTTCCTACTTCCAACAGAAACAAAATTCAAAGGCATCCCTTGTGGTCTATGATGCAGTTTTCAGTTCCAGAGATGACACTTTGTCTCATTCAAACTTCAATGTGGAAATTGAAATCGAAGGAGAAAAAGAAAAACTCAAAATCCCATAGGTATATTAATGCTTGTGAGAAGACTTTTTTCCATTTTCTTTTGGGTTCTCTTTTCTTTCAACATTTTGCTAATGTATAAACCAACAGAGTTTTGAGTCCTAATGCTTCCTATCATATTTCTACAGCATATTTTGAGATATAATTAGCTATTTGATTTGTCATTTCAGTTATTTCTTATCCTTTTAACTTGTTTTTACTTTTGTAGTTTGATAATGTTTGGAGAAAGAGAGTTGATACCAATGGATGTTGAACAGTCGTGAGAGTATGCAAGAAAGAGAATTAATTAACCATAAGATTAGATTGATTTAGTATAAGTAAAGCTAATAAAAAGAACCTTGATTGGATTAGTTTAGTGCAACTGAAGTTAATGAACTAGTTTCGATGGGAAATTAAAGTATTAAACTATTGCTGCCTGCGGGATATCATTAAAAGAAACTATATTCTTCATAATGCAATTCTAAATAAACAACATTATGTTAGCAATAGAATTAATTTAGTTAATATTTTTCTTTTCATAGAGGGTGATGCTAACCGAATTATCTTTTAAATATATTTTTTTTAATTTTAATTAATCTTTTATTATTATATGCAAATAATTCCGCCTAATAGGGCGGGAATACATTTAATTACAGACATCAATAATTAAGTCGTTAACATATTAACTGAAATCCTGTCGAAGGACTTAATAGTTAACTCCTTTAACTATTTTTTAATCTTCTGTTTTTAATAATTTTAATCTGAATATGTATTTTTTTATGATATAATACGAAGTTGAAAGAATTAAAAATCAAAAGGTAACCTAAAATGAGTCAAAAAGAAATAAATATAAAAAAATATGAGAGATTAAAATAATAATTGGACGATGAACTCATGACTATTGAGTCTACCAACCAATCGGTGTTGAATTATTTAAGATTTAATCTTATTAAATATGGCTAAAGTGATTACTTTGCATCCGAAATGTTTTATTAGTCGTTCGTCCCACAAAGCATTGCACTTTATTACTTTCGCTGCAATTATTTTAAAATGTAAAATTGGATTTTTTATTTAAAAGATATTATACATATAAAATTTAATGTTAATTAAATTGAATATTTATAGTAATTAATAAAAATATAATTCACGATATATTGTATAATATAAGAACTTTTATTAATTTATATAATAATACTATTTTTCTAAGACTAACAATTAATTAGATAATTAATCTATTAATCAATATATTTATTATATACCATCTCTTAAAATTATATTCACTATTTAATTAAGAAAATAACATATTAACTAATGTATTAATTATATTATAACATTATTTAATATAATAATTTAAATAAATACATATATAGGAACGCTAAACACATATTTTAACACCTCACTGATATCTTTAAGTAGATTGTTAATTTAAAAAAATGTTATATTTTATCAATGATAAATATTTTTTTTATATGAAATTAGTAGAAAATAGTTCATAGATATAAAACAAATAAAAAAAGAAATTAATGGAACACAAAAATAAAACAAAAAGTTGAGAAAATATAAAACAAATTAACAAAGTTCCAATTGCTCAAAACAAAAAGATCCTAAGATTATTAAAATGTTACAAAAATGCGATTTTCAATTGCCTTATTTAATAAGTTAAAATTAATTGCAAGAATTTTGGTTTATTAATGGAGAATGTAACAAAGAGAAGGTTCTTAGCATTTATGTCTGACCATTAATTAAGCAAACTTCTGATGATTTTACTAAAGTAAGAAGGAAGTTGCCATGAAGCGACTACTGAGTTTCCACACTCAATTATTTAAAGTTTTGGTCAAAAAGAATAGGAAGCCAAGCTTAGCTGAAGTGCTTAAAAAGAGGTGAACTCTGGTGATAGCCAATTCGGTTGAGATTATTGAACTGATGGATCCAAGCTTATATCAAGCCATAACATCTGGAGATTTGAATTGTTTTGACAATTTAATTGGGAAAAATGCAAGTAAATTATTTCAGGTGACAGCTGACCAAGAAAATACCATTCTTCATGTTGCGGCAAAACTTGAAACGCTCCAAGTAGCAGAGAGAGTAATAGGTTTATGTCCGTCGCTACTGCATAAGCCTAACTACAATGGTGATTCTCCACTACATATCGCAGCGAGATTAGGCCGTGTAAGAATGTGTCGACTTCTTATTAACTGTGCAGATTTGTTAGAAGTTGAAGTGGAGAAGGAGCTACTCCGGATGCAGAATCTTGACCATGATACTGCTTTACATGATGCTGTGCGCAATGGTCACTTTGAGACTGTGCGTTTGTTGATACAGCAAGATTCACAGCTCACTCGGGTTATAAACAAAGCCGGAGAATCGCCATTATTTCTTGCTGTGGATAGGAGATCTTATGAGATTTCGCAACATATTCTTCAAGCTGCTCCTGCAGTATGCTCGTTTAAAGGAAGAAATAGCATGAATGTCTTGCATGCAGCAATCATTCGAGCGGGTAAGTTCCCAAACTCTTTTCTAAAGATATTATTGTCGATTTTATCTTTCCCCTTTAAATTAAGTCCAATGGTATGGTTAGTTCAACTGGCAAGGAGTTAGCAAAACCTGTGCCTGCAGAAATTTTAGTTGTTTCATATTCGGTCAGCCATCTTTAATTTAATTTCACTTCTATCTAACCGCAATTAGCAGAAACAATCAAGATTTAATGGCCAAGTATCCTCTTCAATTTGTGCCTGCAGAACTTGTTTTTAAGAGAAGAAATATGGTCGTCAACATTCTTGCTCGCTGCCTGCTGCTTCACAAGTTCTGCAACTTCCATTTTAGAAATGTATATATATTTGACTCCATTGGGACAGGTAAAAGCTTCTTCCTCTTAATTCTTTAGTTGGCAATGAAGAACTGATCTATCCAACCGAAGAACGTCCAAGCCTTATTAATCTGTGTTCTCTCCTTTTCTCTTTTTAAGTTCAGCATATATCATTAGGAGCAAACTCTCTTGGTCGTTAAACTCATCATCACTTTCTCTAAAAGACTAAATCAATATGAACCAAATACAAAAATTATAACGAATCTTTTGCCTTGATGAACATATAGCAATATGATTTTCCCTTTCCTTTTAGATTTCATGCATGAGGTGATGAGAAGATGTCCTTCTGCAACTTTTGAATGCGATATTGGTGGATGGATTCCTCTTCACTATGCTGCATCCTCAGGGAATTCTGAAGTTATTAACCTTTTGCTTCATCATGATATCTCCCTTGCTCATGTGAAGGACCAAAAGGGCAGGACTGCAGTGCACATTTCTGCAAAAGCTGGACAAGCAGATGTTATTCAAAAACTTATAGAAACTTGTCCAGATACTTTCGAGTTGTTGGATGACAAAGGCCGAACAGTTCTTCATTATGCTGCAAAGAAAGGAAGAATTGGACTGCTTGGAATTTTGCTAAAGACCCTAGATCTTGATTATCTGATAAATGCAAGAGATAATAATGGAAACACGCCCTTTCATCTGGCTGCATTTAAAAGGCACTTTAAAATCTTACGCAGGCTAGCAGATGATGGCAGAGTTGATAAAGGGGCTATGAATAATGCAGGCTTGACAGCCCTTGATATTGTTGAATCAAGTACACTGCCTAAACATCACATCAAGGTATGCTTCTCATTCAGATCCAAAATTCAAAAAACTACTAAACCAAGACATATTTAAACATGTTGATTTCAAATTGTTACAGGCTAGAATTACGCGTATACTGATTAAAAGAGGTTCTCTGCGTAGTATGGAACAAAGAGCCATCGTAAAAAATACTAAACAGAAAGCTATTGAGGCGAAGAAACAAGGCCAAACACAAAAAGTAGAGAATAAAGCACAGCCTGAAGAAAGTAAGTCACAGAGAGATGTTAAGGAGAAGGGAAAATATAACTTAGTGGTATCTACCATCATTGCATCTATCACCTTTTCAGCAATATGCAATCTTCCTGGTGGGAACTACAGCGACAGCAAAGACAATCATCAGATTGGCAAGGCAGTTTTGAGTGATGACAAATATTTCAAAAGTTTCATTATCAGTAATTCTACCGCATTTGGTCTGGCATTTACCTCAATACTACTCCACTTTCTGGCTTCTGTTTCAGCGAAGCGGCGAGTTTACGTTTATGCACGCTTGATAAACATTGCCTTTGTTTCGAATTATATATCTGCTCTCCTCATTCTCTCTGCCTACATTGCAGGATCAAGAGCAGTGTTGCCTAAGTCTTTAGCAGATGATACCCTAACGCAATCTGCCGTTGGTCTTCTCGTATTTTGTTTTCTTTCCTGTTTACTATATGTAGGGATCGAAATTATATTTTTCTTTCAGTACTGAGTGTTAGAAATTATAATTGCCACTCTGCTGTTGTATATGTTTATGTTGAGAACTTCAAGTGCTCAACACTTTTTATATGCTATTTCACTCTTACCAACATGACAAGTCTGTAATAAAGATAATCATCAAGTTGGCGAGGCTATTTTAGAAATCCATCTTATTAAATTCTGTCGCGTTTGGCCTGACATTTGGCTCAGTATTACTCTAGTTTCTGGCTTCTGTTTATCCATATGCACGCTTGATATGCATGACCTTCTTTCTGGATTATATATCTCCTGGACTCATCCTCTTTGCCTACATTGGAGGATTCAGAGCAGTATTGCCTAAATCATAAGCAGATGATACCGTTTTTGTTTCCGGAGGAAGTTTAGCTCTTACGCTACCAACTTATGGTGCTTTCTGTTTTTATTAGCTGCCTGAATTTGTTGTAGACTGCACATCACATTTCTTTGTATTTGTTGCTCGTCATCAAGCACCTGATGGATCCTGAATTATATCAAGCTGCAATCTTAGGGGATCATAGTCTCTTTGTTAATCTCAGGATCCAGGAGGTGACTTTCAGCCATGAATAAAACATTCTTCATCTTGGTGCAAAATGTGAGTGAAGATGGCAGAGAAGATCATTGATTTATGATCCTCACTTTTGCATCTGAGTAATTTGAAAGGCGATTCTCCATTACATTTTGCAGCAAGATTGGGAAATTTTGAAATTACACGACTTCTCATTAGCCGTCCAAAAGTCATACAAGCTGAAGCTGAAAGGATGTCCAACTGCAACTGTTGAAGCTAATAGCCATCGGATGGAAGAGTTTAACGAACCATATGCACTTCTTCATGTAAAAAGACATTATTTATTGGCCATGAACATGTAGCAGAAGAAATGGCAAAAAATAACCTAACTATATATAACAAGTTCTGCTATACGTGAAAAACTGTTATTATTAATTCTAGTCCTTTGGTTGTAGTCATTATTAGCTACCTAATTAGTTTTAAATAGGGATTATTAGTAGTATAATTAATTTTTAAATAAGGTAGTTTAAACAAAGTAATTTAATTTAATTTTAAAATGCTATTAATTCTCCATTAACTTAAATTTTGTTGATTATAATTTATATTTATAAATCACTGTCAACTTGTTAAATTTTTAACCTTTTTAACTAATATTTTATTAAAAAATAACGATTCTCTTATTATTTTTTTTAATTATATTAATATTTTTTAAGTGTTACTTATAAAATAATTATTTTTATATAATTTAATAATTTATAAAAGAATTGATAAATTTATGAAAAATAAGTAATTTTTTTTAAAGCAGTTAATCTATTTTCATTTTGTTCTCTTTAATTAAAATAGAATAAAAAGAAAAAGTGAAATATCACACTGCCTAAAGTCTAAACCCACCGCACCAAATCTCCCTTGCTCACATTCACCTTTCCTCTTTCTTCTTTTTTTCCTCTCATTTCTCGAATCGCAGTCTCTTTCCCTCTTACCCTCTCTCCGAACACACTCTTCGATTCTCTAATCCCTTAATCGTCTTGGTTTATGAGGTATAATCTCTCTTTCTCTTTGTTTATCTACACAGATCAATTATTGCGTTTTCGATTTTCTCCTTTTTTTTATCTTCTAATCTTTTGATATGTTTCTTTGAAACGCGATTTTTCTTTTTTCTCCTTTTATCTACACAGATCTGTTTCTTTGAAATGCGATTTTCTTCCATAGATCCCGTTTTCTTTTTTTATTTGTGGTTTTGGTCGATGATTTATTCTTTTTTCGATCTTCTAACTTTAGCTATATGTTTATCCTCGTGTTTTTATTACTCTTCTTTTTTATTTTGTAGTTAATGATTTTCTTTTAATTTTGATTTGCTTGTCGGTTTTTGTTTTGTTTGTTGGTTAGGGTGTTTTGAGCATAGTGAACAAATCTTGAAATTTTTTATTCTTGATTGAATCTTGCTGAAGTGATTATGGATTTAGTGTTGTGGGTTTATTCTTTGAGTTAATCTAGTTAATTGTGTAGGAGATATATGTATATTGCTTCATGCGATGGTAATCTTGTATTTTGTGTTTGATCATCTCGTAATCAATACATTTATAACGATTGTTGTTTTGTTGTTAGATTGAAATTATGTAAAAAAAAAATGATATTATTATTGATTGGTTTTCTTTTATTTCATTTGCAGCTCAAAGGAGAGACCCACTCTCGGGTAGGTGTTGCTATTTTTTATTATGACCTCTAATGATCTTTTTCTATTTTGTAAAATAAATAAGTTTTAATAGTCATTCTTCTTTTCTAAGAACCTTCGACTTTTGTTTCTCTTCTTTTCTAAGAACCGATTGAAAACATGAGGTTCCTTCTATGAATTGTGTCACATCTAGTCATGTTTTAATTTATAACGTTTATACTGTTATACGAAAATTGAAATGTATGGACTATTTTGGATCATATGGCTTTTTGTGTTTTGCACTTGCATGGAATTTTTCTTAACGTCGAAATTAAGCATGTGTCCTTGATATGCTGATCTTTTGTGCTTTGTACTTGGATGGAATTTTGTTTCCTCTAACTTGTCCGTGTACAGTGGCACGCGGATTAAGACCCGCAAACGGAATATTGCAGCACCACTGGACCCTGCAGCATTTGCGGATGCAGTGGTCCAGATTTATTTGGATAATGCTGGTGATTTGGTAATTATTTTGCTTATAAATTCATCATTTTTAGCTATTGTTTTTATGTGTAAATGCTCAAGATATTGGTTAATCTCATTGGACTTATCAAAATTTATTATATGCAGGAACTTATTGCCAAGAGCATTGAATCTTCAGACCTTAACTTCTCAAGATACGGTGACACCTTTTTTGAGGCAAGTTTTTAATCTTTAACAAAGTTCCAAATTATCGATCTTTTTCAGTGTTATATACACACTGGAGAATCAAGATCCTTTTTGGGAAAAGTAGATCCCGGTATACATTTTATGGCTTTTTTTTCTCCAGTTGGCTGTGGACACCTATAATTCCATGAGAATCTGTTTCATTCTATTTGCGCAGGTTGCATTCACAGGAGGCCGCACACAACCTGGCACAACAAAGCCTGATGAGGGGGAGCGCCATCCTTTCTCTTTAATAGACTGTGAGCCTAAGCGTGAAATCATCTTACCATCTGTAATCTACATACAGAAAATTTTGCGTCGAAGGCCATTTCTTATAAAGAATCTTGAAAATGTCATGCGAAGATTCTTGCAGTCACTGGAACTGTTCGAGGAAAATGAAAGGAAGAAATTGGCAATTTTCACGGCACTTGCATTCTCCCAGAAACTATCTGGGCTCCCACCGGAGACTGTGTTCCAACCACTGCTTAAGGATAATCTTGTGGGCAAAGGGCTAGTGCTGACATTTATAACAGACTTCTTTAAGGAGTATCTGGTTGATAATAGCCTTGATGATCTGATTTCCATTCTCAAACGGGGTAAAGTGGAGGAAAATCTTTTGGACTTTTTCCCATCCGCAAAGCGCTCAGCAGAAGGTTTCTCTGAGCATTTCACGTGCGCTTTAATCCCTTCTCTTTTATATTAAATTTTCTCATTTACATAATTCTTAAAGGTTTCCTTTCACATTGTTTTAAATAATCTTCAAAGAGTATTTTGTTACATATGAATTACCATTATAGAATGTTCTTATTCTTTATAGAATCAATGTGAATCCTGGTTCCGTTTTAGTCAAAGTTGTACCTGTATGATTCTTTTTAAACGATTTCCTTTTGCTTAGAAGAATGTGATTCTTACCTGTCTAGAAAAAAATCTTTTATTAGTGATTGATATTCTATTGCCTCGTCTTTTTGGTAGGGTTTTAATTAGAACTAAATGCCTGTAGCTGCATTATGTTCATGCTAAGTTGTTTTGTTAAGATCTATAGTGCTTTTTCAGAAATAACCAGTTTTTTTTCGCAAATGGCAACGATTTAGTTTTCTCTTTCTTAACTTTGGTCACTTTGGTGTTGCTGGATTTTGTGATATGTTGGTTGGTTATTGTGCACTGGGTCTATAATTATCTTGGTAGGTTTTGTAGCATAAAAGCAGGTGAATGGATAAGTTTAGTTGAACTTCTCTATCTTTATTGAACCATTTATCGAAGGATAGGTGTGAAACAATTGGTGTAATTCTGTATTGTGTTTATATGTAATGTGGAATTAACTAATGTGTACTTATTGTATCAGCAAGGAAGGACTGATTTCATTGGTTGAATACAATGAAAAGAAAATATTTGAGGTAAAACTGAAGGAAATGAAATCTGCATTGACAACCCAGATAGCGGAGGAAGCTGACATATCTGATGTCATAGAAACTGTGAAACAACGGGTTAAAGATGCTAAACTCCCAGACACTGAGGTTGTGCGTGTCCTATGGGATGTTTTAATGGATGCTGTCCAGTGGTCTGGGAAGAACCAGCAACAGAATGCAAATTCAGCTTTGCGCCAGGTATGGTTTGGGAACATGCCTTTTTCTTTCTAGCTTGAAGTAATTCTGAAGTTTTTCTTGTTCGATTGCTTGTTAGTATGGGTAAGAGGAAAAAGAAGAAGGAAACCTTATTGAGGCTGCATGTTTTTATGCAGGTGAAAACATGGGCAGAACTGCTGAATACCTTCTGCACTAATGGGAAACTTGAGCTGGAACTCATATACAAGGTTCAGATGCAGTGCTATGAGGATGCTAAGCTGATGAAGCTGTTTCCTGAGATAGTGAGGTCTCTCTATGATCAGGATGTGCTTGCAGAAGACACCATTCTGCACTGGTTCCGCAAAGGAACAAACCCAAAGGGCAGGTATGCGAGCTTATCTCATTACATGGCCTGTTTCTCCCTGCGCCCTTATTTGGACTTCAGATATGGAGTATTGATATCCTACCATAATAATTTTTATCCTGTTTAATGAAACTTGTAGGCAAACCTTTGTGAAGGCTCTGGAGCCTTTTGTTAATTGGCTGGAAGAGGCAGAGGAAGAGGAATGAGTGCAGCTGGTCACAATCATATAATGATATTCCACCTTGTTGCGTGTTCTGTTTGCTATTCGTTCCTGAGACATGAACTCAAGAAAATTTCCAGCTTTTATTATAATGTTTGGTGTGCCCCGTCTGATAATGACGATGACATGATAAACCCATGTACGGTTTAATTACTTGGAATAATCAAAATATTACTTTATACTCATTGTTCTTTAACTATTTTGTTGTCTCACGACTTGGCAATGGTTGGGAAGTGCCGGCCCAAAATGTTAACGCAGATGCTGGCTTGAGCTTCTTTCTGGGTGAAACTTGTCCTGAGTTTCAGTGCGGATTGTACAAGGTGCTCGTTTGTGCAACTCGCACTACCCTAATGTAAAGCTACCTGATAGTTGAACCTAGAATGCATTTTTCAAATCATTCCAATTTCCAAGAGTCAGTCGAGGATCAAATAGTTCGCTCTCTCGTATGGTATGTTCTGTTTATGCTTTAGCGTAACAATTTATACACGTGAGATTTACAGCCGTAGTTTCTGAATTCTTGAGTTTCTATATTTTATTTAATTTAAATGTAATTATACGGGTGTAATTAAACTTGTAGACCTGTCATTCTTGGTTATTTATTTAGGTGTATATAGTAGGATGCTATATTTAAGTGCATAAGTCGTATACACTTGCAATAAAATAGTCAGAAATTTTTAAATATCTCAGTCTACGACATTATTAATATAGCAAAGTTTATTAGATGTAACAGTAACATAAACAAACTACTATAATGGTATAACTATTTAAACATCTAATACATAATAGACTAAAGTTATTTTTAGAATTTCTTCTCCAAATATGCTTATAGAAATCATAGTAATAAAATAAAGCCATTATACTCTTTCATACCCGTTGTAGAGATAAGTGGGGTAGTCGAGCAGGTTTTTTCAGGCACCCGCCGGACTGAACTTGAATGTTAATGGGATGAATTTGGATAAATATCAAATGGGTTGGGATAAATTTATACTGGTATAGGATACCCGAATTCAATACTCGGTTATCTAAATGGGTAATTTTGTAGAGTATCTCTATTAAACCCGTTAAGAATATTCTCATTATTTTGTCCCCTATGGGACTTGAATCTTAAATTTTTTTATTAATTTTAGATTTTTAATTAAAAAGAAGGTCACCCTACCACTAAATCTTTTTTAATTTTTTGTTAAAATGGGACATATATATATATATATATATATATATATATATATATATATATATATATTAAATAATATTTATTAGTAATATATATGTTAATTAATTAATAAATTTAATACTACATTATCAATCATCATAACTATATTTTTATAGTACTATTATACTAAGATATAAAAGAATATTATAAAACCATTTTGTTAGTAAATTAAGTATTACTTATTGATACTAAGAGAAAAGAAAACTAAATCTTGTCAATAAAATTATTATAATATCCAATATAATGTATTAATATTATTAATCTATAATTACATAAAACTAATTCGACAATAATTATGTTTATTAAATAATTTTAACTAATTTTATATTTTTAACTAATTAATATAATATAAATAAATTTTATACAATATTATGCAGTAGAATATAAATTTTAATTTTAATTAATAAATTTTATTGTGTTATTAAAATAAAATATTAATAAATATTATATTTAAAAATATAAAATAATCTCTTTAAATTTGAATGTATTATATAATTTAGTTTTTATTTTTATGATATTAAAATTTAGTATTTATTTAAAAATAGGAGAATCCTATATAAATTTGATAAATTTTTATTAATACATTAAAAGAATATATTATATATATAATTTTTTTATAATTTTAAATAAAACTATATAGTTTTAAAGTAATTTATGTCATTTTAAATAAAACTCTGTAGTTTTATCAAAATTAAAAAAATATAACATTAACATTCAGCCCTGATTCTATCCTCATCTCAAACTCAAGCCTCCACCCTCACAAACCTTCCTTACCGTCGCCGTTGCTGCTGTCACCTTCGTCGTTGCTTCCATTGCCGTCGCCCTTGCTGTAGTCGTCTCGTCATCGCCGTAGCTATTGTCGTCTGCACCCTAGCTGCTGTCGTCGCCACCGGCTGCCGTCGTTGAGCTGTAGTCTTCTCAGCCGCTGCTCCAGTCTCCTGCTCCCTCTCGCCGGTCAAGTATTGTTGTTGTTTTAAGACAGTTATATGGTTTTCTTTGGCTTTTTTTTTTTTGTAGAATGTCATGAGTTTATCATAATCAATCGCTAATCTGGTGTTTGTTTGAAGGTAATTAGAAAGTTAGAACGGTTCATCTTCTAAAGTCAAATGGGACTTCTCTAAAAAGTAAATGCTAAAAAAGTTCATGATGTTTCTTTAGTTTTGTGCATGTATTAATAATACAGACAAGGATAATTAAGTAATACATATGTTAATTAGTCAAAACATGATCCTCTTAATTAAGGATGCATCAACACTTATATATGCTTGCAAATAATCCATTGCTGCGGTGGACATATATTTTTCCAGTAGTTTGGGTACTTCTATGATAAAATTAGTTAATTCTTTTAATGCTAATTTTGATCACAGTACTACATCAGTTCCATATCAGTTGATGATTATCTTGGTTTAGGCAATATATTAGAGAATTAAGAGACTAATCTTGTGTTGGTGTAAGATTAGTATATGTTATTGTAGGATTAGTGGGTGTTGTTTGAGCTTACAGTGTTATTTTGTATTGTTTTCATTAATTTTTTTTAATATATTTTAGGATTGAATTATTTTAAACGGGTTCGTTAAACGGATATCCATTTAATTACCCGAATATTCATATAAACGGGTACTTAACGGGTAGGATACCCGTTACCTATTTAAATATCTATAAAATATATTTATTAACTATTTAATTGAAACTGATTTTAATCGGGTTCGGATAGTATGTGGGTATTCCTATTTGGATTTGGGACGGGTTCGGGTATGTATCATTTAATCGGGTTGGGGTTCGGATATCTTTAAATGAGTGGGTACCCTACCCGTTGTCATCCCTAGAGATAAGCTATAGTAGTCTAAACGCACTTTATTTTTTTTATTTTTTTAAAATTCTTTCAGAGAAAGAAATCAAAATTTAAAATATTAAATATTATTTAATTTGATATATGTATACCTATGATCAAAGTAATGAATTTCACTTTAATTTCGTATTTACTTTAAAATAAATATAATATTTCTATTTGTCTATTTAGAGTTTGAGAAGAGGATACCCAATGAATCTGTAAACGGGTCTATTGAGCTAATTAAGTGTGTACTGTTGCAGATTAGTAGTCTTTGCTCCGCCAGTCGGATTCCAAACCAAAACGCAGAGACGTGAGAGACAGAAAAATATAGTGAAGGATAAAATCAGAGTCATTTTGATCCGATGTGTATATATGATTTAACGACAATAATTTAAACTTTAATTATAAAATGTCCTTCTCTTTAGCGACCAACTGTTACTGCTCTTCACCTGTAATCTGCAACGCTATTTTGAATTACAATAATAACAACCACCGCAACAATCACTCTCACTGTAGCGACGCCGCGTTCATAAAACGCGCGGCAGAGTTAGCAGATAAATCCGCTGGCTGCACCTCTCCACATCCGAATTTCGGTTGCGTAATAGCCACAGCAACGGGGAATGTCGCCGGAGAAGGCTATCTATATGCGCAGGGAACTAAACCAGCGGAGGTTCAAGCAGTGGAGGCAGCTGGGGAGTGGAGTAAAGGCGCTACTGCTTATCTAAACTTAGAACCTGGTGATTGCCATGGAGATCACACTGCTGTCTCTTCTCTTGTTCAGGTTTTGCTTTATATATTTTAATTTCAATTTTTGTTTTGAATACTTAATAACATTAAAAAGATAATTGACAAATTGATAGATTAGGCAGGGATTACAAGAGTAGTGGTGGGTATTAGGCATCCTTTAAGGCATCTTCAAGGTAATGCTGTACATGCTTTACGAAATCATGGTTTGCAAGTTGAAGTTCTTGGAGAGGATCTCCAGAGTAAGATTATCGAGGTAGAATATAATATTAATTTTCATCTTCAGTTGATTTTCTTTAAATCTTTTAGTTATTTTATGCAGTGAGCTATAGACCTTTTATGTTATGATGAATTATAGGATGCTCGAAAATCATGCCTCCTTGTGAATGCTCCTTTGATTCATAGAGCTACATCTCGAGTTCCTTTCTCTGTTCTCAAGTATGCCATGACTCTTGATGGTGCGAATTGTGAATTCATTCATCTTTTTGAAATGAATTGTTACTCTTTTATTTAAATTAAGTTCCAATTACTTCAAGAGTGACCTTGAGGCTTTGACCAAGGAGTATCTGTTAATATTGGTTGCTTTACAGGAAAAATTGCTGCTAGTTCTGGACATGCAGCATGGGTGAGCAGTAGGAAGTCAAGGAATCGAGTTTTTGAATTGCGCAGCAGAAGTGATGCTATTATTGTTGGAGGAAATACTGTACGTAGGGACAGTAAGTATGATTACTACTTTTCTCTATGTGATTGATTACAGGATGTGAAAACGCCTAGTTTTTTTTTTTCAATTTTTTCTACTAATTGAGTTTTTTTTTTTTTGAATTAGATCCTCGGTTAACTGCTAGACATGGTGGTGAATACATGCCTATGCGGATTGTAATGTCACAAACACTTGATCTTCCTGAGGAAGCAAACCTTTGGGACGTTTGTGATGTTTCTACCATAGTTGTAACACAAAGAGGTGCCAGAAGGAGTTTCCAGAAACTACTTGCATCCAAAGGAGTTGAAGTGGTGGAGTTTGAAATTTTAAATCCTAGAGAAGTTATGGAATATTTTCATGATCGTGGATATCTTTCCATTTTGTGGGAGTGTGGAGGAACACTGGCAGCTTCTGCTATTTCTGCGGGTGTTATACACAAGGTTTATCCTTTTCCTGATCTTATAAATTTTACCTCTCCCAAGACTGTTTTGCATCTCCTTACAGGTGTACAGAAACCTGCCTTAGAGGGTATTTCCCTTTTAAAGAGAAAACTTTCCTAGAGATCTTGTGTTCAATATTTTTCTTATAGGAAAGTACAACTCTGTTTTACTTAAAAGGTTCCAATTCACATCGAAATTTAATGATCATCTTAGTTAGTTAATTTCAACAAATATAGATGGCAGATCTTAATCTCAGCTTTGCTAGAACCTGGTGCAGTATCTATCAGTCCTTTTGCCATATGGCACTTGTGTGGCCTTTCAGCATGATGTTATTTCCTAATTTGTTCTGCAAACAGCGTTTTGCTTGTTCCTTCAATCACATGTTATCTTATCAAATGCCCTTTGCTTCTGTTTTGCACAGCGATCTTTTTGAATCAGCAATTAGCTTCTTTATTCTTTGCCTGGTAATCTCTTAAGGATAAAATTTTAATGCAATCCATCTGTTTCTCTTGATTGGCCTTATTTATGGTTGTTACAACTTTCACATTTAAATCCTG
This sequence comes from Ricinus communis, assembly GCF_019578655.1. Lineage (NCBI taxonomy): Eukaryota > Viridiplantae > Streptophyta > Magnoliopsida > Malpighiales > Euphorbiaceae > Ricinus > Ricinus communis. The sequence continues at coordinate 28,824,875 of NC_063262.1, forward strand.
CTAAGAAGGCGTATATGCTAAAAGTTTAGTCTATTATGGAGTATTAATATTCTTTTCACGTGTGATCTTCACCTTGCCACAATATTAAGCGAAACACCTAAGATATAATGATCTGAAAGAGCAGTGTAGTTTGAGCATAAGATTTCACTCTCTTGTATCATTCTAAGCAACTGCTTACTCCAAGAGATGAAGTATTGTATTTATAACTCAAACATGAGTTTAACTTCAAATGATTTTCTTTTCTCTTTTACAAAAACCTCCTTGTTGCAGGTTTTTGCATTTGTTGCCCCCAAGATTATTGGTGGAAAGAATGCTCCATCTCCTGTGGGTGAACTAGGAATGGTTGAGATGACACAAGCCTTGGATTTGGTTGATGTTTGCTATGAGCAGGTCAGTGATGATTCTTTGCTTTCCTGTCTTCACGAGTAAATTGTTTTCATTAGACTCTAAATTAGTATTATGATATGCATGTACCTTCTGGGTTTTTAGCAGTTATATTCCTAAATATTATACTGAGCTAAGATGCCAAACTTGGCTTTTAAGTATTGTATTCAATGTTCCTATTTGAGAATGAGCCAGCTATAGGTAATGGATAAGTATGTTATACTTCTAAATATCTAGGTGAAAAAAGTTTACCCAGAATTTGGAACTGACCAACATATTGGAAGTCTGTCTCCTAATCCACCCCCTCTTTTTAATTGGTTCTTTATTTTCCTACTTTGGTTGGCTTTATTCTCAGTTCTAACCAATGCCATTTAAACCAGTGTTCCAGTTGGTCATTTCATAATGCTGAACCAGTTTTTTCTTATAATCCTTCCTTTCATCTTTGGACGAGGATCTAACTATTAGTTTATGTTATTATCATGGACCCTGTGCAATTTTATTTATTAAATTGAACTATTTGAAGCAGATCGAATAGATTATTCAGAAAGTAATCAGTTTCTGGGTTAACATTGAATCCATAGACTGTGACGAATACCTGGCCATCTTAAAATGCTTAAGGGAGACGCATCATCCAGAAGGATGCTAAAGTTGACAGCATTGATAGAAACATGAATTTTAAACACCATTACTTCCTTGATACATCTGACAGCCGTTTATTCCTTGAGCAATTCTCTCCTTAGGGTGGGTTTATTTGGCACTGAAATAGAAGGAAACAAATGATAATGGGTGTGAATTGATGATGCAATTTGTATTTTGTTTTGCAAAATTTATTTCTGCATTTTTATTGTGTTGCATTTCGGCACTTGGACAGGTTGGACCAGATATGCTTATTAGTGGATTTCTCCAACCTATCCCTGAATTGACTCCAGTTATACCATCAGAGAATGAAACTTTTGCAATTGACCCTACTGTCACTCCTTATGAATCGAGCATCATATTCTTTTATAAGACGTGGGATCCTTATGGAGCTTTTTCAAATTTTTCTCCGCATCCAATTCAAATGCTTGATGATAATGGTAACTATGCCACATGGTCAACTGTAGAGCATTTTTACCAGGTACTTACTTTTCAACATGAGTTCTATTTTCTCTTATACGAAATTGTAGACATTGTTTTATAGTTCCCTGAATTTTAGGCGCACAAGTTTCTTGGGGTGAATAATCCTGATGCAAAATATTGCACTGAAAAGATAAAATCGGCAAGAAGTCCAGAGGAAGCAGCACGGATGGGAAGGTCAATGCAAAGGCAGCATCCTCATCTGGTATATTCTGACTTTGAAGGGCAAAGGCTCATGAATATCTACCTTTAAGCAATGAAGCAAAACATAGAGGAAAAAGGAGTTATACTAGAATCATATATTACACCACAGCACTCCATAATTTCTAATGATGGGGAACTATTGGAACTTTCCAATTCTCATGGCCTGACTTCAATTCATATTTGGTAGAATAATCAATCTATAGTAAACCAATGAACAGCATTAATTTTTCTCATGTCTAAAATTTGGCCATCTTGTTACATCGCTGGAACAAATGGCTGCTTCTGTGGAAATTCATAAATGGAATTGTTTGTGATATGTCGGTATAATGTAGAATACAATGTTAACAACACAAAAATATGTGCCTCAAATTGTTTGACAGTGTTGTGATTCAATATTGTTGATTTTGCATTTCTTATTTCCTTAGTAAAGATCATACATCGAGTAGAATGACTGAATTTGTCACTCCAATACACGCATGAACTTTTTCTTTGGAGAACGTTGCATGCTGGAATTATATCCCATATGCTTTTCCGGCAATCTTATAGAAGCTGATAATCCATGCGATGCGCAGGTGAGAACTGATTGGGAGAATGTCAAAATTGATGTGATGTACAAGGCATTAAAATGCAAGTTCTCCATTTATCCTCATCTGAACTCTATGCTGCTCTCAACTGCTGGATCTGTTCTTGTTGAAGCTTCCCCACATGATCTTTTCTGGGGTGGAGGCCGGGAAGGTGAAGGCCTGAATTATCTCGGCAGGCTGCTGATGCGCTTGCGATCAAAGTTTCTTGGCGAGTCTTCTACATCAAGTGAAAGCACTTGCATAGCTCTATAAGTATATGGATGAAATAGGCAATTCCATGCTGAATATGCACATTTGGTTAACATTATTATTATATGTGGATAAGTGATTAATTCATAGTTAAGTTATCACCGTGTTAAACTAATATTGATGTACTTTAGACTATTTACAAACTTCTCTTGTGCTTGCGGCTTATCTTTTTGGCCAAAACAAAGTGGGTTTTGTTGGTCTTATTGGGATGGTGAATACTATGGAATAAGCCTAAATTTGTTCATTGAACTTTTTGAGCTATTTTAACACATAACTTAGTAATATTGACATTCTTTTTTTTCTTTTTTCTTTTATAGATAAAGAGTGTAGTCCCATCACAAACGCCCTCTTGATCAATAAAGAAAATTAAAAAATATGATAATTATTATAATTACTTTCTCTCTCTTAAAGTAAACAGAAAAAGGAAATTTCAATTAAAGAAACACTACCAAATTCACCCAACTAGTGCCACTCTCGTTCCTATTATCCAGTGTAGCGTCGTCCATTACAAAAGGGCTTTGTCCCTTCCTTAGTCTCTGTCCTCGAAGCCTCAAAGGCAACTCTTTTCTTTATTTTACTTTTGCTTTAATTTCTTTTGTTTTCTGAATAAAATTGCACAATAAACTGAAACAAAGAAAAACTGATACTTGCGTGCTTATTTCTTACGCTAGCAACACTTTCTTTACAATACTCTCTATTATCTTCCTAATTTAATTTAATACATTCCTAATCTTAATAGAATTAATTAATAATTAACTTAATTCAATCAGAATTTATATCCCTAATCCTATAAGAAATTGGTAAATTATTATATCACACGACATATATTTATGATGTATTTCAAATAGCTCAATACAAATTCTTACAAAAATTAAAGACAAGATATCATAAAAAAAAGGGTATATGCTATTTTTAATTTTATTAATATATTAATTCATGTTTTCATTATTATTATTATTATTATTATATTATATTAGTAAGATTATTGCAAGTTAATTACTGCAATTAGTTCATATTTTTTATATACTAAACTAATTATATATCAAAGTGTCCATATATGAAATTGAGTTTTATTGTTATATCTTATTGTAAAATTTAAGTGGTATATAATATAAATAAAAAATCTCATAGTTCAAATATAAATTTATTTGAAGTCTAATTATCCATCAAGTTTGTAAAGTATATAATAATACATGAGTTTATACGACAAAAAAAAACTCATATATATATATATATATATATATGTGTGTGTTTAATAAATATTATATTATATATTATTATCAAATCTTTTCATATTATGATTTTTATAATAATATGGTTATTATTCTCTATAGTATTAATATAAAATATAACAAAAACAAAATTTATTGAAAAAAAAGCACTAGCTAATTTATTAAACATAATTTATTTATTCATAATAAAATTTCAATAGTTTATAGGAATCGATCTCAGAAATTGCAATTAGATTATATCATTCCGTTTGGTCGTAGGGTACGTACGAGTAACTAAAACCTAATCAAAATAGGACTTCTTCTTTATTTTCATTTGCATTGGAGTCTCTTTCTTACCCTAAACATATATAAAAGGTTACTCACAAATCTAGTTGAGTTTAAATTTAAAATAATTACAAATATATAAATATGTGTACACATTATTTGAAACCTCTAATTAAGTAGTATTATCTTTCTTATTCTTATTAACATCAAATAGATTACAGAAAGGATCGGGCATAATTAAAAACTTGGTATTATTCTCTATACTATTCTTAATAGAAAATAGAACAAATATCTTTTTCTATTAGCAACAAGAAAACACACCATTTATTGGTACACATTGCTTATTTATTCATAATAAAGTGTCCATAGTTTAGACCTTTTTTTCCTGAATGGGATAGGATTAACTAAAATTTAATCAAAATAGGACTTAAAAAATATGATTTCGTCCTAATTCTATATGTAATTAATTTAGTTTAATATATTCCTAATCCTAATAGAATTAATTAAATCTTAATTCTATTATAATTTTATATCCAAATTCTATAAGAAATTGATACATCACACTATATATATCTACAGTAGAGTTCAAATAGCTAAATACAAAATTCTCATAAAATTGAAGATAAGAGGTCAGATAAAAAAACAGTAAGACAGTTTTAATCTTATTTCATTAATATATTAATTCACGTGCTCATTTTCATTATAATACTTCATTAAAAGGTCATTTTTTTTTTTATCTATATACTAAACTAAATATACATTAAAGTTTTTTTTTTAATAAGGTTTGAGTTCTTTTTCACATAAGGTTGAGTTGTTTTGGATGAATCTATTCTCATACTTGTTTTTAAATATGTATTTCTGCGTTAAAAAGGACAAGTATCATTGGGCAAGAAAATTGAGCCCTGAATTGAAAACCAAATTGAAAGAAGTATTATTTGAAAGGAAAAATGATGAGCCCTGTGCTCATCATTGTTAAGTTCGAAATATTTCATTTTGTTTTATTAATCTGTTGTAAATACATGTTAACTTGGTATATATGTTATATCGGCTCTCACACAGTCTCATGAAATGGGCGGTCATTCCTTATATTAGTTTTTACTAGTTGTGATCTTTTCTTCTTTCTGTAATAAATAACAAAACAAAACTTTTCCACTGTCGCAGACCTTAAAAGTCCAAACTTTAACAAAAAAAAGTCATTTCATTTTCACAGGTTCGTCATGTCTGAAGTTGATAACTCTGGACATCAAGGGAAAGAGACAGAAATAGTAGAGGAACATCTGCAACCTCTAGCTTTTGGTGTAACTAGTGTGGCTGGAAATCATGGTAGAGAAGAGGATGACGGCCATGGTGATGGTGACAGTGGTAGTTATGGGGGTAGTGTTGGTCGTGCACTAGAGGACATAGCAGAAGAACACAAAATGGAGTTTGTGAAAGAAAAAACCGCCATCTTCTTAACGTCACCAGATCTATACTTTTTTTAAACAATGTTCCTCACATCTTCTAGTCTGATGCCCTCCTAACTGCCGCCTATCTCATTAACCTCCTCCCTAGTCCAAAACTCAAAAATCTTAGTCCTTTGGAAATTTTCAAGGGTAGGAAAATTGAACTAGGACACATTAGAGTTTTTGGGTGTACAGCCTTTGTTCATGTTAAACGCTCCCATAAGCTAGAACCCAGCTCTGTCAAAACAGTATTCTTAGGGTATTCTTCAACAAAGAAGGGTTATAAATGCTATGACCCGTGCACTCACAAAACTTACGTCTCTAGGGACGTGTCTTTTGATGAAGGCACACCTTATTTCACCAATCCTCATCCCCCTCATGGGCCTTCCTTATTTTTTCCAGATAATAACCCTTCATTTTTTTACAGTTCAGTTCTCCCACCTCCATCCAGCGAGGACACAGCTTCTGCAGCAAATCCCGAGGCCAACTCTTCAGGGGGAGACAGTATCATTCTCCGGGGCACTTCTTCAGGGGGAGAAGGATCACCAGTCGAAGAAGATGGATCACCACTTGAAGAAGTCGCCCCACGCAGATCATCTAGACCCACCAGACCCCCAGTCAGACTAAGAGACTATGTGTCCCACAAGGTGATGTATCCTATTCAAAATTTTATTAGCTACCATAGCATATCCAGTTCATACAAGACCTACCTAAACAAAATCACCTCCTATACTGAGCCATCCTCCTTCTATGAGGCTAACACCGATCCTAAATGGTGTCAGGCCATGAAGGAGGAGCTTCAGGCCCTTGAAAAAAATAACACTTGGAAATTAGTCCCTCTACCATAAGGAAAAAAACCTGTTGGGTGCAAATGAGTATATAAAATTAAGTATAAACATGATGGAACAGTTGAGCGATACAAGGCTAGATTAGTAGCAAAGGGGTTCACCCAAACATATGGGGTAGATTATCAGGAAACCTTTGCGCCTGTAGCAAAAATGAGCACGGTTCGCATTTTATTGTCTGTTGCTACCAACTCAGGATGGAGCCTATATCAAATGGATGTAAAAAACGCGTTCCTCCAAGGGACCCTTGAAGAAGAGGTTTACATGACTCTGCCTCCAAGGTATGAGACTACCAACAACCAATTCATGGTATGTAAATTAGAAAAGGCCATCTACGGTTTGAAACAATCTCCAAGAGCATGGTATGCCAAACTAAGCTTTTTTCTTTTAAAACTCAATTTCATTAAATGTGCATCTGATTCTTCTATGTTTGTCAGACACACTCATTCTTGCACTATCATTATTCTCATTTATGTTGATGACATTATCATAACAGGCAACAACAATGAAGAAATTGAGGAAGTAAAACAAAAATTAAAAGAGGAATTTGACATCAAAGATCTCAGACAACTGTCCTACTTTCTTGGAATAGAAATAGCCAAATCCCATAAGGGTCTATTTCTGTCCCAAAGAAAGTACGTTCTGGATCTATTAAAAGAAACAGGAAAACTAGGAGTAAAACCAGTAGATTCATCAATGGAGACTAAAACTAAACTTAATCTTGAAGATGGCAACCCTTTAGATAATATAGGGCACTATCAACGACTAGTAGGGAAAATAATCTACCTCACCGTAACCAGACCTGACATTACCTATGCTGTAAGTGTGGTAAGTCAATTCATGCATGCACCTCGTACTAGTCATTTAGATGCCGTCAATAGGATCCTTAGGTATCTCAAGGGAACTCCTGGTTAAGGGATTTGGATGAAAAATAATAATTCATATGACACTATTGGTTTTTCTGATGCAGATTAGATTGGAAGCTGTGACAGGAAATCAACCTCTGGCTTCTGTACATTTGTGGATGGCAATCTAGTAACTTGGAAAAGCAAGAAACAAACTGTAACTGCCAGATCCAGTGCAGAGGCAGAATACAGAGCAATGGCATCAACAGCCAGCGAATTAATATGGATCAAGCAAGTTCTTACAGATATGGGGATTAAGATCAAAGAACCAATAAAGATGTACTGTGGTAATCAAGCAGCAAGACATATTGCCTCAAACCCCTTTTTTCACGAGCGCACTAAACACATCGAGGTAGATTGTCACTTTATAAGGGAAAAGGTTCAATCTGGAGAAATTGAAACTCCATTTATCAGGAGCAATGGACAATTGGCAGACATCTTTACTAAGGCTCTAAACAAATCTCATCATCATAGGCTTCTCACCAAGATGGGTTCCATTAATTTATTTGAACCCACCTTGAGGGGGAGTGTTGAGGAACAAGACCAAAGCACAATTAGTAAGGACCAACAGTCCAGGACCTCCAGGAAGAACCAACAGACAAAGACTGTTGGTCATAGCCTCAGACTGGATCATCACAGGCATCAAAACAGGGAAAAGGAGCAACCTTTCTTCCCTAAGGAAGAAAGGTCACTTCCACCCTTCCCAAGCTAGAAAAGAACGTTAGAATAGGATCATAGACAGCAAAGAACCGTTGCAAGTATACTTGTATATATCAGATCACACATGCTTAATAATCTCAGAATTCTGTATTAACAATTCATCACAGAAATAATATCCTTTCAATATTTCAACAGCATGGATTAAAAAAGTTTAACTTCTTTTTAGTATTTTGGGTCTGAATCTGCCTTTATTTGGTGTTATCCTCTATGCTATGAGTTATATCATCCTAGGGATAATTCTTCCACCTGCGCTGTGGAATACCCAAGCGAAGACTGTTCTCTCTCACTTGATTCTTACCATCGGTCCTTCTTTATGTCTCAATTTTTTTAATTCAAAAACATACTCTTCAGACACTATTGTTCACTCATCGACGGCCTGAGCGGCTCTTTGCTCGTTACAGGCAACAATATACAAAAGAAATTTAGGTGACAACTTAATTCTTATATTATTCTTTTAGAATAGTGAGAATTTAAAATTTTCCATATGCTTAACACCTTAATTTTATCATTAAATTAGGACATGTATTTATTACTTCTGACGAACTTTTAGATCATCAGTTCCGTTAAACTTGTTCATCTCGGATATTCTGAACTTCATAGGTAGCTTGTCTTTACCTATCAAAACCAGCTCTTCCAAATTATTCTGTCAAGCCTTTGATTTCCAGCATGCATTTTGTCAGGGCTGACGCTCTAGCTTTACTAGTAGCAAAGGCGATCTCTCTCTTAGTTTGGTCTAGCATAAATTCATCAAAGTCTGAAAAATTCCATGGCACTCCCCTTTTAGTTGGGTCTTCAGCATTTGTAGCAGCAGTAGCAACTGCATGGGCAGCAGCAGTTTCGGCACAACTATAGTTGAGTCAATAGCAATAAGGGGATTAGCTGATGCAATGGGAGAAGTAGGTGGGGCTTGGTTCGCAGTCATCTCAACCAAGAGTTATTGAGCTCTTCCTGAATCACACCCCTTAAATCATTGATAACGGCGGTAACCCTATTCTGGAGAGAATATTTCTTGCTAGAATTATATGTCATATATTTTTCTAGTAATCTTGTGGAAGCTAATAATCCATGTGGTGTGTAGGTGAGATCTGATTAGGAGAATGTCAAAATTGATGTCATGCTCAAGGCATTAAAATGCAAGTTCTCTATTTATTCTCATTTGAATTCTATGCTACTTTCAATTATTGAATAGGTTCTCATAGAACCTTTCCTATATTATCATTTTCGGGACGGAGGCTAGGAAGGTGAAGCCCTAAATTATCTCGGTAAGCTGTTGATGCACTTGCATTCAGAGTTTATCAACGAATCTTCTGCATCAAGTACTAAAAGCACTTGCATAGCTCTATATATGTATGGGGATGAAATAGGCAAGTCAAATGCTGAATATGTGCATTGGTGTAATATTATTAGTGGCATTAATTTAAAGGGATTCACCATCACAACTTTCCGCCGATTGGAATAGGACTAGTCTCCTACCTAAAAGGGTGCGCAAATATCTGACATATATGAAAGTTACATGATATTAAAATCTGTTGTTAATAAAAACTAGACTGGTCTTAGAGCATCCCTAATAGTGCTTTTTATTTAAATGGCATAATTTCTATAATAAAAAAATTTTAAGAAATATTCTAATATAAAGAGAAAATATTTTATTTAAATGCAATGGACTGTTTATATTTTATTATTTATCTTACTTTTATTTTTATAAACATTAATAGTTTTGATTGATATTTTCTTTTTTTAAAATTTTTATCAATAAAAAATAAAAATTAGAAATATCAATTAAATCGAACGTATAGAAACTGGTAGTGAGAGCTCAATTGATTTTCTATTTTATATTTAAGAAATAAAAAATACATTGGAGTGCCATTTTATGATTGATACCAAATGGGAGCCGAGAGTTGTTCATGGCATAATCCTCATGCTGTAAACTCAAAGCATGGACAGATCCTCAAGTTAAGACACAAGCGGCCTCTTGCCATGGGGGTCTTTCTACTCTTTTGGATCTTTAGATAGCTGAGTTAGCTCTTTTGGATTACACCAGAAACAGATCGTAGCAACTATTAGAACATTGCCATTGGATCAAGAGAAGAGAAAAGAGGAAGTTAGAAAGCCATGAGAAAGTAAGAGAGTATAGAAGAGAGGGAAGCTTACTTAGAGAAACTTGCTTGAATTTTATTACCAAAGACTTCTCCTTATATAGAGTGGAGAGTCGGTACAATCATTCAAAAGTTAGTGGATATCCCACTAATACTAACAAACAAAAGTTAGTGGATATTCCACTAAGGCTAACAAACAATAATACACCACAACTATAGCGACCTATGGCAGCCCACTACTATCACCAATAATACACTCCACTAAGGCTAACAAATAATACACCATAACTATAGCGGCCTACCACTATTACCAATAATACACTCCACTTACTGAGTGGATAATAATTCATAATAAAGACAAACACAATAATACAGAAGAGTGGCCGACAGTTGCATGTGATCAGAAGACGTCATCATATGAGTCATCATCCATTGGCTGGGAGTCTTGCATGAGAGCTTCTTGCTGTGCGCTGGTTAAGGTAGGGTCATCCAGTGGAGTTGGAAAATCAGAGGAGCAGAAATGTTCAATGGATTGTCCAGTTGATTGGTGTCCATTGAATGTACATACTAATGGTGTTGAGACATTAGTCATCCTTGATTTATTTCAGTATTGTAGGGTCTGTTTTAGGTCTTCTGTGATTGCTGGCGAAGCAAGATGTAGAGGGTTATTAAGTGTTCTCCAATGGTAACAGATATTCTGGGTTGCATATGTATTTTCTGTCAATCGGAGATAAGGCCTGTGTAATATAAAAATAGCATGGTATTCCGAAGCTTTGGAAATGTTGTCTGAGAATAACCGATGCTCATGGATAAGTTTCAGGAGATCTTCTGTCCATTGATATGGCGTTTTGAACCAGGTAAGGAATCTCCATGGATATGACCCTGAGTTTGCTTCATTGTTGAAGAAGTGTAAAAGATTCATAATGGGTACTTCTATAGTATGATGATCGTAGATAGGCACCATAGAAACCATAACTCACTTTCATGCTTTGGATGTTCAGGAGATAAGTGATAAATCAGACACCAAGGGTAGTCTGGAAAGAAGAAGTTGGGTTGTATTGGGAGTGAGAAGGTTTGTTGAAAAGTTGCCAAATAATGGAACATCATGTTCCGGGCAAAGTCAGTGACTTGTTTGGTTGTGAGGTTGTTGGGAAGATCTGGTGGTGAAGGAGGTTGCAGGTTGGATCTGGAAGATGAAGAAGCCATAAAGATTATGGGAAGATTTATTGTAGAGGTGAGAAGGACTATAGGTTGATTCTGAGGTTTGGAAAGTCTGGATAAGAAATCCGGGATAAGGTTTCTTATCTCTTTTATATGCTCAACCTTAAAGGCATACATGCTGAACCATGATTTTAATCGCAATAGTTGGGGCTCAGGCAAGGTCTTCTGGTTGGATTCAAGAATCTTTGGGAAGGAAGAGTTGTCCATCCGAACCAGGAAGTGTTGTCCAATCAGGAAGAATTCAAACTTTTTTATCTCGTACTTGACCGCCAAAATTTCCTTGTAGGTCGTGTGATAATGTTTTTCTGAAGAGGAAAACTGACCCGATGCATATCCACATAATTGTTCCTTGTCGTGGAGCTTTTCTAGGAGGATGGCCCCCCATGCATAGTCAGATGCATCTGTTTGGAGAATAAGTTCTCCTGCTGACAGGATTGTAAGAGGTGGCGGATTGTGAGCCAGCTCTTTTAATTTTTTGACAGCTGTTGTTTGTTCCGCTCCCCATGGAGGAGGGTTCTTCTTGAGCATCTTTGAGAGGTGGCACGTGTAACTAGACAGGTGTGGAATGGCCACTCGAACATAGTTCAGGATTCCAAGGAACTGTTGAATTTGTTTTACTGATAAATTCCCTTCTGGAAAATTATCAAGTTTATTTGTCAGGTAGGGACCATATGTGTACTGGCCATTCTTGAAATGCATTCCGAGAAATTCAATTTCTCGTTGGCCAATAGTGTTCTTCTTTTCTGACAACATAATGCCATATTTCTAGATGATGGCAAGGAACTGTTGTAACAGTTGGTGATGGTCCTCTGCTGTTTCTGAGAATAGAAGGATGTCGTCGATGTAGATCAAAGAAGAGTAAAGGATAGGCCCAAAAATCTCAATCATTGTCTTCTGGAATTGAGATGGGGCCGTCTTGAGCCCAAAGGGCATAACAGTCCACTGGTATTGGGCATTAGGGATACAAAATGCAGTCTTGTATCTCTCTGTGGGCTGGATCCCGAGTTGCCAAAAGCCCGCCTTTAGGTCAAATTTAGAATAGTATTGGGCCTTTTGGATGTGGACCTTGAGATTTGAGATCCGAGGGAGAGGAAATTTATTGTCTTGAAGGAAATGGTTTAAGGGCTTGTAGTCTATGACAAGCCTCTTCTTTCCTCGGATCTTTTCAGACCTTTTTTCCACATAAAAGGCTTGGCAAGCCCATTGTGAAGTAGTGGGTTCAATTAGACCTTGTTGTAACAGTGTCAGGCATTCTGATCGGGCAAGGGCTAGGTCTGTGGGAGACATTCCCATGTGTGTGGCTTTAGTAGGGTTAATGTCTTCATTAAGTTTGAAGGGGAGGCTGATATAGAATTGTGGATTTTTCCACAGAGGAAGAGGATGTTAAAAATGTGAATGAGATTCCGGACAAAACTGAAGGAACTTTTCTATGTATGGAAGGAATGGTGGAATAGTATCCGTCACAGAAAACAGATTTGAAGTTTCAGTGTATGGCCGAAACTGTCTTTTGAACTTTATGCCAGTTGGAAGAATTTGGAGCTTTTGAGCTTGGTGATAAACATCAAATCCTATCAGGATATCCTTGTTTGGAAGATCTGAACCAATGATGTGCGTCCATACAACGCAATCGGGGAAAGAAGCGTATTCGATCTTCCGCTCTTGTGATCAGAGTGGTTTTGAAGGTTTGACCATTGGCTGCCCTGAAGAACTGATCGTGGGGCTTCCAATACTCTGATGGGAGAACCATTGGGTTCATCATGCTTCTTTGTGCTCCAGTGTCAAAGAAAGCTATTACTGGTACAGGCTTGGAGTATTTTGAAGATAGTATCTGTATAGGAATATATGAAACTGGGGAAGGTTTTATAGTAAATTGAAAAGTTTCAGGAGGTGGAGAAGAAACAAAGAAAGAAGATAGTAGGGTTGGAGAGAGAGGATATTGTATTACATCTTCCAGAATATTCTCCTGACTTTCTTCATGCAGACCAATCATTAAGATTGGTATTTCACTATCGTCTGAGTCTGAAGAAGATTCTTGTGAGGACTCTGTGGAGTCTGAGAATTCCATTTCTAACCCAAATAAGCTTTCTGGGGTAAGATCTTCTTGCTCTGAAAGTAGAGATTCTATCTCCGCTTCAAAAGAGTCTGCAAAAGATAAAGACATGCTGACTTGTTGAATCATCTTTGCTGATTTTTCTGGATTTCTAGGACAATTTTTTGCATAATGTCCCTTTCTTTTGCAGATGAAACATCTGTCAGACTTGTACCCCTGGTTCCGTTTTTTACGGAAGTATTTGAATCTCTTTGGGTTCTTTTTCCAGAACTTCTTGTTGCTGCGCGTGTATTCCTGGAAATGATGTCCAGATTTCTTCTTATGATTTGTACAGACGCAGTTGGCGGCTTTGCACTTAATCTTGAGGTGGTTCTTGTTGCAAGCCTTTTGGACTATCAAGTCCCTTTGAGATAACCTTTTGAATAACTCTTGTTGATCACACAGTCTCTTAATGGAAGAGAGTGTGAATTGCCAGATTTCGCCAAGTGTAATAGAGGTGACTGGTCTCTTTGTAGTCGCAATCATATTGTTAATCTCGGGTTGTATTTCATCTGGCAGAGAGGTGATGAAGATATACTTTAGTGTATCGTCACCATCATGTCCTCCAATGACATAGTAGAGCTTGGACATAGCCGAATAGTGCTTTTCCAGATCCTTTATCTTTAATGAACAGCATTTTTGATCAAAGAACTCTTGTTTCTGTTGTCTTATGACAAGGTCATAACTTCCAAGGAACTGGTTATGGAGGATCGTTACTGCTGCTGATGGAGTTGGCAGAGTGACAAATTGAAGCCTAGTGTATTCAGGCTGAGACTGAAACCAATCTCTTAAGCTTCCGGTAAACCTTCTGACAAATTCGACAAGGACTTTTTTGAGTGTGGCCCCTTCAAGGGTCATCTGAAGATCAATCCATGCCAAGAATTCGGAAAGCTTATCCTTCCATTTTGATGGTGGTAAGTCATCAAAAGTGAACCAAGGTCCTGTGCTAGCTGGTTTTGACCTTGGGTTTGGAGCTCCAGTGGGAGCAAAGAATGACTGAGCATCCTCATCTTCAGGTTCCACTATTTCTGGACTGGGATCAGTAGCAGAAGTGTTCATGAGGATCTCAGTGATGTCCGCCATCTCTGAATTATCTGAAGAGGATTCTGAATCATACGGACTGATGAGAGATTGCTCTAGAAGTTTGTCTTTAGAGGCTAGAGGAGGAGAGGTTTTCTTTTGCTGGGTTTCTGAGTTTTTTGGGTAAAGGTGAGAGAATGTGCCAAAGGGCTGATAAAGGGTTTCTTGTGGTTGTTCTGGTTGTGAAAGAAAAAGGAAAGAAGAAAAGTACGAAGGAGCAATAGCCGATGAGGTTGAAGCTGCTGATATGAAAGTTGGGATTGCAGCAGACTGGTTCTTCCGGAGATCATTTTCAATTTGATCTATCTGCTTCTTCAGCCGGGAAATCTCCTTTTGCTTTTGCATAAAAGAGGGGGTGATCGGCTGAGGTATCCGGAGTTCTTTGTCCAAAGCTTGATACTTTCTTTGTGGGGATGAGTACAGTTGTAGGACTTCTTGTGAAAAAGTATCTAGCTTGTGGTCTATGTTTTGAACCAAGTGTAGTGCTTGATCCAATTTTCCATCTATCTTCTTCAAATAAGTGTTTTGGACAATAGAATTAGATGTTTGCCAGTTGAGTACTTCTTCAGGGGGTGTCAGCGGTTCTAAGTTTCCAGAGGGTGAGATCCGTGTAGGAAGGATTTCAGATCTTTTGTTCTCTGTTTTTTCCAAGGGAGGGAAATCCTCTGGTTGTAACATGAAACATTCTTGAACCAATGGTTGTACCGCTGATACAGGTGACAGAGATGAAGTAGGTCCAAAAGTTCATGGCATTGTTATACCTGGCCCAACGTTTTGTACCTCCTGTACTAAACTGGACGGGTACTAGGTTTCCAGCCTATAAACCTTTGGATCTGACTGAATCTCCGTTCTGCAAGCTGCAGAAGGGGGTTTGCCATATTCAATGTTGAGTTGTGCCATAATTTCCTTGAACTCATCATAAGAAACGTCAATGACTGTTTTTCCTTTTTTGGCAAGAAACTCAATTGTCTCATCGAACATTGGCAGTGGCTTTTTATTTTTCTTCTGGGAACCATCTGGATCCCGATCATCTGGCTTAGGATGAATCTCTGAACAAGAAGTATTCAGAGACATCTTCTTTGGATTCTTCTGTGGATGCTGAAAGCAGGGTTCAGCATAATCCATATAACTTTTTAAAATAAAGATTTTGACGTACGTAAAAAGTATATTACAATGTTATTTTATAATATAACTTTTTAAAATAAAAAATTTAACATATATAAAAAATATATTAGAGGTAGTCATGGTTTTGTCGGGGTGGTGAATACCTTCACAAAATAAAATGATATAAACGAAATGTCTTTTCTGAGAACAACTAAGGTTTGTATGTGTCTCAAAGTTCATTTTAAACAGAACAGGTGCAAGTTTCCAAAGACAGATGATATATTGCAGTCAAAAAGTGAGGGCAAAATAAAAAAAAAAAAGATTACTGTCAACATTAGTCTTAAAAGAAAAGGTTCTGCTAAATTGAATAAGTTTTCATTACACTGCACGTTAATCACTTTTGGTTGGAAGGAATAACCCAGCATTTGTTATTTGTTATCATCTCAAATCAAACATCTAATGGCTTAGGGTTAGGACTATAATGGCTAAAATTGTTATTTTATTATTGTTGTTTCTTTTTTTGGTGGATTCACGACATTGCTTTGTTTGGTCAATCATTATATTCTTAACACTTAATCATAGATGTCTTTTTTTTTTTTTTTTTGTTTTTTCCTCATAGAAATTATAGAGGTCTTTTAACTCACATGTTAAATGTCGTTTGAGTCATTGTCTGACATTGCTATTAAACTGTACAGTTTATTATATTTGCATGATGACTTAGCCAATGTCTACACCAGAAAGATCTGATCTGAGGAAGATATGATCCCCTTACATATCATGTCCGAAATATAATTGTCTGGGCTACATCGATCTAACAGAAACAATCATTTTTTTTTTATTAATAATAAATTTCTTTTAATATTAGATAATAAGAGAGTTGGAATAATCCAAGTAAAAAGGTTATTTCCTGATTGAATTATGTGGTTAGTATTAAAAGTCGGGAGCTAATCGATTTGAATTGAATTTTAAAGTTACTATTCAATTTGATACTCAAAACTTTAGTACAGACATATAATACATGGACTCTCCACAAATGCATGTCAGACAATTTAATGGCAATTCTTATCTTTGGCCAAACTTTAGGTTTAAACAGGACAATCTTGATAATGACATGCCTTTCTGACTGTTTAACTAGAATAGGAAAACAGAATTAAAAAATGCTACTGTTGTCTTTGTTGGCCTCATTATATATTCCATGGTTCTTGAGAAGGGAATAGGAAGGAAACAAATTCTTTTAACCCATATAATATGACATTACTCATTATGAATATGATAACTCTTATTAACATTAATACAGATGAACAGAAAGGTTTCAACTTGAGTTCTCTTGCTAATATATATGAGGAAATTCTCTTGCTAATATCTTTTCGAAAACTAAAGACAATTGTCCGAAGATCTGTGTTCTTCCTTAATTCATGTCGCCCTTTTAGACCTTACAGTAGAACATTTAAGCATTTACAATGCAAAGTTAATTGATTTCTTTTTAATGTTATTTTAAAGTGCCAAAATTAGTTCAGAGGCACATGTTTTGCATGTACTATTTGTCCCCATAAAGCATCCTTTCTAAGTCAGAAAGTTGAATATGTTAGGGACTTGTGAGAGTGACTGCAATTCTATGTAAGAGTATGGGTGGAAAGATTAGGGTCCTACCCAGCATGTGAATTTTGCATTACTTTCTCTTGTTTGAGACCTTTGCAAAGTTAGCTTCAGATCAAAGTATTTCTGGAAAGCTGTTTTTGACACTTTTCGTGAATTAAATCAAAATAGAAATGCAATACAATATGGTTTAAACAGTGTAGGCCCAACTCAAGTACATGGAAATAAACATTTTGGTTTTTAGTTTTATTATCATGAGATATGTTTCTTGTACAAATTTTTCAGCTATATCCTGCTCAAATATGAATCATTCTGAAGTCTTTCAATAAAAGTTTGATGTGATTTGGTTCAAAAACCATCTAAAAGTCTTGGAGGAAGAAACTTGGTTTCTGAACGGAAGTTCAAGAAAGCAAACGGGTATATATGAAATCCATTACATATTTTTTAGGCTAAAATTTATGTCTTTAGTTCATCCAATTATAGTCAAAGTAAGAAACTTGTTGATATAGCCAATTAGTTAGACCCATAAAATCAAATATATCTTACAAGTATTAATTAACTTGCTATGATTGATTCCTTGTAAAACAATAGAAAATTAGATTCATTGCAATTTGAGTTAGTATTTTACTTTCTAGAAGAGTTTTTTCACTGCACTTTAAATTATCTTAGATTACTAAATTAAAAAAAGAAACTAAATTTATTGTAGAAGATATTCAACTGCTTGCTGCTAGAGGAAAAACTCTATCTGCATTCTCTCTGTATCTCTTATTTTCTTGTTCTTTATTAAAATTTCATTTTTTGGTTCATCGCCGATCACTTTTAGATCGGTGGTGGGACCTTTCTTTTGTTATTAATTAGTATTATAAATAAATATTAATATTTTACTTTAAGAGTTTTATAGCCATTTATTATAGAAATTTTGAGTTTTCTTTTTATAGGAATTTTATAATTCTCCATCATGGAGAGTATTGAATTTTCTCTCTATAAAAATAGTGAAGAAAAAAAAATATTAAATATGACATTCAAACAATCGAACTCATTAAAAAATATCTATAAAGTCTACGTATATATGATTCAGTACCATCCAGTGGAATATTCTTTCTGTAGAACTGCAATCTACTACTCTATCAATACGATTAATAATTATTAGAAATCAAATTTTTACATATATTTTTTGATATTTGATATTTATTTTTCTCATTATTGAAATATCTATATTCTTTCTAAAAAAACTAATTGCTGTGAGACTTAGTACTTATAAATTTTCATATCTTTGTTACTCTTCTGGGTATTTTTAAATTCACCAACTAATTATATGTATATCTTTCAAATGGAAGTAAATAGTCTTTAGTTATGAATTATTTACATTACTGGTAAAAGCAACTTAAAATAATTGGATTATAAAGAACAAAAAAGAAAACAAGAAATCTTCTGGTTAAATAATAGAGGTGGGATGGGATTCCATGTCACTGTGGAGATGTGGAGATTTTGTATCCTCATATTGGTATCTTTTTGTGATTTGTGAACTCAACTGACAGGCAGCTTTTGACATTGTTTTTGGCACGTTTCAAATTTTTGCATTTTGCTTCAACAAATCGACTTTAAATCTTAAAATTCCCATTTACAAATAGTCACTAAACTAGTCTTTAGTAGTTCGGATTTGCATCAAAGAGTTAATAAAAGTTTGCCAAATGGGATTCTTTATCACCAAAAACAATTTTAAAAGAAAAAAATGTTAGGTTGAACAAAGCTTTTCTTCTTCTTTTCTTTCTAATGTAAGAAAAAGAAGAAAAAGATTGATAGTTTTATGTAATATTATAAGTTAAGAGACTGGTAACCCTATCACTTAATGTTTTTCTTTGTTTTCCCTTGGCATGATAGAGAAGTGGGGGCATATGTATGTATATATTCAAGTTTTCCACTTTCAGCAAATTGTCAACTTTATTTTATGTCTGTATCCGAGTCATCTCCTTAGAGAATGTCATTTCTCCCTGGACAACACAAATTTGAGTGAACAAAGAGAGCATAGCAGTTTGTGGAATTTAGCCTCCTACTATAGATGGTTACCAAGACGCAACCCATACCAATTAGAAAAAGGAATCCCCTAATTTGACCAAAGCGATTTGGATTAGACCGAAACTGAACACGCAGTTTGGAGAAATTCTTAGATAAATTGCATATGGAAGAGATAAACCGTGTTTGAGACTATATTTTCCATGTTAATTATTTCAAATTTTATTTTTATGTTATTTTTATCGTTATTTTTCTGAGTTTTCTAATTATGTTAAAAAAAAAAATTAGATAGACTGTTTTTTTATGTTAGCTATTTCAAATTTTACTTTTATGTTATTTTTGTTACTATTATTCTGAGTTTTAAGAATACTTATGTTAAAAAAAAAAAAAAAGAAGAAGAAGAAGAAGAAGAATTTGATTGAACCTATTAATTAGGTCACATACAAACATGCTTAAGAATATTATATCAAACTGAATGTATTGAGGAAAAAGGATAGACATGACACACGGACATGCACCTAAAGGATAGACATGACACGCACAAAAATGAAGTAAAGTGAGTTTCCTAACTATATCAATGTTCTGAATTGATTCATTTTTGTAGGTAACCGGCCAGTCAAGTTTCCAAATAATCTATCAATGCATGTCCTTTTTGCATCTATTATAGCTTTTATTCATATATCCTAGATGATTGATATATATTTTATTATTTAAAATTAATAAATATACGATAATTATATCGATTTGGTTCATCCGTTCCATCAACAATTTTTTCATTATCAAAAAACTCATAATTATTAGAAGCTATTCATTTTTGAATTCGTGGTTCATGCACTGGCATTGCAAATGTCACTACAAGAAAAGAAATCATCAAAATGGCAATAAGATTTTGCGTACTAAATAGCAATACATCAGTGATAAGAAGAAAAAAGCAATTATTTCTTTGCCTAACTTAGACAAAAGTAAATTTAATTACTCACCACTAAAAGATGTAAGGAACAAAAACAAAAGTGATGCATTAACACTGAGAAATAGAAAGCTCAATGATGGATTAAATTACTGTTGGCATGTTTTACACAGTTCAAATTAAAAAGTTAAGTCTAATTAAATACAGGATTAAATTATTAATATTGAGTTAGTGAGGTCATATATTTCCTCATAGGTAGACAAGGACTTTGGTCAAATCAAATTTGGGTAGTATAAAATGCCATTATATAATCATATGTGCTTCCACAATTACCTAATTTTTCAATAATGAGATTATTAAAAGATCGCCATCAAAATATGTACAATATTTTTTCAAGGTTTGTCCTATTTTACATTTTAATTCTTTTGATTTTTCATTTTAAATTGCGTTGATATTTTTATTAATGTAAATAAAAGTGTAACTTCGACGGTGACTTTATTTAAAATAGTGTTTTTTTTATTTTATTTTAAACACCCATTAATATTAAAACTTGCCTATTCAATTTTATAAGTAAAAATAACCGACAACCAGTTAAATCTTATACATTTTTTTTTTCCGGTACACTATTAAAACTAAAAACTTCAGTTATCAAAAATAACAAATTATCTTACAATTTAATATATTACTTCTTGTTATATCAATAAATATATTTTCATATTAATTATATTATAAACGAGTTTAGTCCCTGACAGGATGATATGTTACCTGTTTAACCAAATAGTTTGACTATCTTACAAAAATGGCATGTAAAGGATCAAAAAATTTATCATTAAAAGAAAATAAAGACAAAAAAAGGTATATAATAATAAATTTAAATAGTATTTATAATTATCTCAAATTTATATTTCATTAGTGTCCATCTGCCCCAATTGGCACTTAAATTTTGATTCACATTCTCCACCTTCATCATCACACAGAGTTGACCCTTTTTGGTACTTAAAAAGAAATGAAAGATAAAGATATTTAATTTATATTTAATATAATAGTTAGAAGCAATAAATTTATAAACCATAATAGTTTTCCTCCGTTAAAAAATCACATTCGAATCGCTTTCAAAGAACCATTGATTTCTGGATGACACTGCCATTAATAAATTTATACAATTTTTTATATAAAAGTAGTTTGAATAAATATTTAAATAGGTATTATTAAATAACAGAATTTAAAATAATTTAAATTATTTTTCAATAAATTGTAATAAAAGAATTCGTTTTTTTTTTTTTGTTGCTTAAAATTTCAACCTTTTCTATATGTTACGCATTGAACAATGACAAACACAAATGCAAAGATCATCAACTTTCTATTAAAAAATTCGAATTCTTATCTATAATCACGTCATATGGTAAATATTATAATAAATGATGGGCCATCTTTAATTGAACATGTTAGTGGATAACAATAGTGATAATCAAAGCAAACTAAAGAAGAATTTATGTCTACGGATTTCTGTGATATTGGTGAGCTCACCATGGAAGAAGAACCAGTAACACTGTAGCAGCAGAAATCAGAAAATGTCTCTGATTGGAACAGATTATTTGGTTAATTCCATTACATTCTTTCCCAATTTCAAGATTCTTAATCTAATAATACTGACTCTAGAATTTGGAGTGCCAATTTTTGACTCTGACTAAAAGAAAAAAAAGATGGCTGTGGAAATGAAGAAAGAACCAAGCGATTGGGTAAGTTTTTGAGGGATAGAAATTAGTATTAGTATGAGGAAAATAAAAAGGAAAGAATGTTCTGTGGAATTCTAGAAGCTGGACCCATGAGGACACGAAGATGGCTAATAGGATACCCTACAAGTAGGACACTGTCCCACATAAGAAAAAATGAGGTGGACATTTAGTGCAACATCGCATTCTGTCATCGCGTCATACATCTTCACACCTCTTATTATTCTATGTTTCTTTCTTTGTTAATCAAACAATTGGTAGTTTTATTTTTAAAAAGAATATAGATATTTTATTAATAAAAATTAATCAGTATATTCTAATATAAAAATAAAATATTATATTAAATATTAAAAATATATATGAAATGTCTGATTTTGAATCACTTGTATTGATAAAGGATTATAATGTAATTTTATAGAAAATATGTTCAATTTGATAGTATTAAGCTACACATACCGTTTAATAAAATTTAATTATTTGAACATTTAATTTAATTTTTTTATTATTATAAAATATAAATTCAATACATATATCTCACTCTCTGTATAAAAAAAATTACACTCTTTATAAAATATTTCTAAAAAATATAAATTATAATATTTATCATAATTAATGTAACGAGTTTTAGTAGATTAAAATATTAAATTTTAATGAAAAAAATAAAAAAAATTTATAGTTTAAATAGAATTATTAACTAATTCTATTCTTATCCAAATCCAAGACTTGGAGGTTTTGGATAAAGCTTATGCATACTTCAATTGGTTGCTTTGGAATTTATCATTAACTTTTATATCTTTTATGAGAACCATAATAATTCTTAATTAGAAATTATCAATTTTTAGTTAAATTAATTATTTTGGTGAAATGAGATTTTTGTTATTTTTTTATTGCTAATACTGACGGAACGCAAAAGGCAGAGAACTTTTTGCGTAATCTGTCTATATGTCACGTCACTTTATTTTACTAAAAACTATATTTTACTGCGCCAACATTGACCAAAATATGATGTTGAGAGAATTATTTTATTTATTGTGTACCGGTTGATAATATTGGCGACCAACTATGAAATTAATTGTTTTGTCCCCTCCACTTTTAAAAGTAAATTCTTTCAAAAAATAAATTATTTTCCGTTTATTTTTTGAGAAATAATATTTTAATTATATTATTCTTGTTATTTGATAAATTGGTTTCTAATTTTATAATATTTTCTAACACTAGAATAATGGATATTTATTTTATAGATTAATAATATATCATGTTTTCAAAAGTTATTAATATGGAAATTTTTTTAATATATGTATCTATATTTAAAATTTATTATATAATTAATATATTAATTAATCTTTTGATCAAAACTAATTTAATAAAAACTATAGTATTTTAATTTAATCGTTTTAATCATACAATAACTGTTAATTTTTTAAAATAATATGTTGATTATGTTTATTGTATTAATGTTATATATAAATAATGATTCACTGAAATAAATTTCAAGTAATTTTCGTATTTATTATATTAATAAATTCCAAATTATTATTAAGTTTTAAATGTAATAAGTAATTATAAAATATTAAAAAAATTATTAATTTCTTTTATATATTTTTTAATATTGTTATTTATATTAAAATAATAATAATAAGTACAATACCAATAAAGGATTAATTATCCAATTTATTTCAGCATTACAATCAACATTATAAATTTTATTCCGGCCGTTATTTTGAATTAATTATTAGAACGAAATATTTCAGTAAATATTATATTGTAGGATAAAACTATGAAAATCAAATTGCATAAATTTTAAATTATTATTATTAAATATATATAGTTTAAATTATAAAAAAGTATCAATTAGTGAAAAAAAATTAAACCGTAAAGCACAAGATGAGGTGATAGATAAAAATAAAGAAATGATTATTTAAAGTTTTAGATTTTAAAGTCAGTTTTATTGATAGACAGAAAATAAATTTTATTGAGTTAGAGTTAAGTGTTACCAAACTACTTAACTTAATTTAATGATATATTTTTTTTTCTTTAAAGTTATTTTATTTCGGTCTATTTTGTTAATATCGGCCGGAATGGTAATTTTTGTCCAATCTCGATTATTTCGATCGAAAATATACGAGATTTTGACTGATATAAAAGAATATTTTATTTTATTTTTTTAATAAAATAAGATATCTCGGTCATTCTAGTCAGAATAAAACAGAATCAATAATATTGCTTACAGTATTCTTTAAATATTACAAATAATCTAATAACACATTTTTTTTTAAAGAAAATGGTGTGCTTGACGCGAAATAATTTGCAGGGGAAATCAATTCTATTGAATAAATTTTAGACCAAAGGTTGATATTCAAATCTCAATAAAAGAAAAAAAGTTCATTTATGATTAATAATTAATTTTTCAACTTAAATACATCCATTATATATTGAGTAAGAATCTTGATTTGTTGTTCCTATTATAAAATTCTCATAATTTATTGTACCTTTTTCTCAATATCAAAACTAGTTTAATTGAAGAACCTTTCTTTTTTCTTTCCTAGTGAAAAATAAAAATCATGGTCAAAATCAAACTCAGTTGGCAAATTCTGATGGCTGAAAGTCCCTTTATGCATATTATCATTTGATTCCTTTTACACATTGCCAATTAAAACTGGTCCACTCTTCACCAAAACCATCTTCAATTATTGCCACAACAATCTTAGTCATTCTGTTTTTTATTTAATATTTTAGAGGATATCCAGAAAAAATATAATAAAGTTTACATTTGGGCTGTGATTATAAATAAATTGGTAAGACTATAGTTAATTTAAGAACATTAGATATTTCCTTTTTGGATGATTTTTTATGGGGTTTTTTTCTGGTGGTCGTGGAAGACAGTGTGCCAGCCACTTAAGTCAACGACAAAGTTATTTTAATGATTAATACAATACGAATTATAATATTCCAATATGAAATTTCCTTTTAGAGTTAAATTATTCAATTTATCAACAGTTTGAATTTATTGTTTGAAAAATTTAAAAAAAAAAAAATCTAAATCTATGCATTTTAAAAAAATCTCTTATTTTTTAGAGTTTTAATTTTTCATATAAGATGTGAAAGGTCCAAAATTTTCTATTTTTAAGGAATAATGGATTGCAATAATATTTTTCACACCAATATTATTTCTAATAAATTTATACTATTTCAATATTTATCCTTAATCTTAAATTATTATTTTTATATTTAATTCCAATTATAAACTATTTAAAATTTATAAATTTTAAGTTAAATTTATAAAATTCTAGATTCCCTTTATTCAAATGAACCCTAAAGAAGTTAAGAGACTTGAAAAATAGATTTTTAATAATAATGCTTTGGACTACTTATAGTGTTAAACATGAATTTTGTAACAAATTATAATTCTTAGAACAACTCCTATGCCAGTGAATAAGAAAGTCTTCTTTTGGAGACCAAACTAAAAAACTATGTGCTTTTCAATTTTATGAATAAATGTTGATGTCTTTTTTTATTTTATAAAAAAAAAAATAAACTGTAATATTACACTGACATATAATTATTGGTGATCTATCTTTAATATAATAAAAAGGTAAAAAAGAATTAATATGATACATCTAAAAGTCTCACCAAAGTCAACCATTCCAGAAAACTTCAAGATTGACCTCAGGAACCTTTCCCATTTTTGTTTTTGTATTTAATACAATTTGTTTCCTCATTTTCTTATTTTATAATATAAAAATACACTCAGTTTCACCCTTTTCTTTTTTCTTGCTAACAAATTTGTCACAAGTCAATAATGCATATGGAAACCTAAATTCTTGGTGTTTAAAACTAATAAAAAACAATTAATGTTAAGGTCATATTGCAGCAAATGCAAAATGAATTAGTCTAAAATGATAATATTTTATTGATCTATGAGTCTACCAACATGTCAAACTCAACTAATATTGATAAATTAAGATGAATAATAATAAAATGTATTTTTTTTTTCCCTTCCATCTTGGCCTCTTATCTTTCATATTTTTCAAGCTTTCTCTATAAATATTATATATTAGCTTCCAGAAAGGTTATTTGTAAGTGTCTCTGTTTCCAAGTTGTACCTCTGCCCCTACTTCTCATTAAGTAGATTTAATGCTTTTTAAATGTTTGCCATAAGTGTACTCTTAGCATTGTATTAAAATATAATTTTTTTCTTTTTACCAAAAAAAATAAAAATTTTATGACCTAAGAAATATGCATAATCTATTCTTTGTAGCTGCTCATAATATATATATTTTATATATTAAAATATTAAATTTTAATGAAGTTTGATATTTTACTAGTCTTTTTTGTTCTAAAAATTATATATATATATATATATATATATATATATATATATATATAAAATACACCAAACACCAAAAAGTAATTTTTAGAATATTTTTTTTTTATATACAACTAAACAACAAAATATATTATTTTTCTCAATAAAGTTCTCATCAGAATTATTCTTTTAAAAAGAGTTATTTCTCATCCTTAAAAAGTGAAGCCCAAATATCTATTAGATTATTTAATCTTTCTTTTTTTGGTTGTCAAAAGTAACTGGATTAAAACACTCTTTTATTGGGAAATTTCTTAAGTGGAATAGGTAAGCTGTCAATTGTTATTTAATCTGAAAGAAATCATACTAAAAGTAAGTGAAAGCTTTGCCTGAGCCTGATGTTCTTGGGTTGTGTCCTAATTCTAGCAATGGAAATGGGTTAGTGGAGATAACCTAAAGGGAAAGATAAATAAATGAAGGTTTAAGAAAAGATTAAATATAAAATATGAATTTCTGTGTTCCAATCCTTCACTTATTTATTTAAATTATTTAGACATTTTGCTTATTAGTTCTACCCGCATGATTAAAATTTGCTTTTTATTTCTCAAAAAGGAAAAGCTTTTAAGAAATAAAAAAGAAATTGTATGGCCCATAATCTATAAGTTAACAAGTTACTAGTTAACTCTCTATTTTATCCAAATATTGTTGTTAGGATTAGGAACATCTCTTAAACTCTTTTGCCATATCTGAGAACTTGTGATAGTGACACACAAGGAAGAGAGAGAGACACTCTTCTCTCTCTTTCTCTTTCTATCTCTAAAACCTTCTCTCTCTAGAATTCTCTTTCTCCTCTATCTGTCTATCTATCTATCTAAAGTTTTTATTATTAAGAGCGGTTTTTATGCAAATTTTGCTTCTTCTCTTTTGTGGGTGTTAGTTAGTGGTTCCTATTATTTCTCCATAATAATCAAAGTTTCTGCCTTTCTCATTTTTGGTTCTCTTACCCACAGACTCTCTCTCTCTCTCTCCAACAAATTCACTCCCTCTCTCTCTCTAACCCAAAAATTCAATCTTTACCCCATTTTTTCTAAAAAGAATTTGTCTGTCTCCAAAACTGAGTTCTTTTTATGCCCAGCATTGAATTGTGCTTCTCTCTCTCTCTCTCTCTCTCTCTCTTTTTATCAATTCTTCTTTAGCATTATTGGGTTTGTGTTTTTGCTTCAATCTTGGTCAATCAAATCTTGATCTGGATAAGGGTTTGCTGTAATGAAAATTTTGAAGCTGAATTTTTGTTGGAATTGGTGAAAGTTTTGGATTTGCAATTGAGGTTGGTGAGGAACAATTGTTAATAAATCAAAACAAAAGGTGTCCTTTTTTTATTTATATATCTTCAGTTGAAGGGGATTTAAATTTCTAGAGGAAAGGCTTATTCTTTTTTTTTTTTGTGTGTAATAGATCTTCTTATATAGATCTGGCTTTTATAATATATATGCTTTTTTAGCTTTTCATGATGTGTTTTTGAAAGAAAAAATGGAAAAGAGGGAGTGAAGATTCTTATCCATTAAAAAGTATCTTTTCCTTCTGTAGCAAGTAAGAAAAGCTTTGGCAAATTCTATTCTTCTTTTGCTTATTGGTGGATTGCATGATTCAGAGCTTTTGCTTTTAAGCCAAATCTAAGCTATAGCTTGATTCTCCGGCAGTGAGTTCAAAAGGGTATACTGCAGTTTTCTTATAGATTGCTCTTTAAGTGGTTTGATGCCTTATTGATGAATTAGTCCAACTGTGAATTTAGATGATTTTTAGATTTGATCTCTAATTCTGGAGATTGATGAAGTCGAACTCAGTTGGTTTATAGGCTCTAAATTTCCAGAGATTGTTATTTGATCATTTTAAGGGTGAAGCTTTTGGTTGATTAATCCAATCCCGTCCCATCATTGGCCTGTGAATTTAAGAAATTTTTTAGGATCTTCACCAATCAGTTCTTACGGATCCGTCTTCAGAAAATAGTGGGTGCTATTGCCCGGCTGGTCTGGAGTGCATATTAAATATTATCAGGGCCCTGAGGATGGGGTCCTGCTTGTCTGCAGAAAGCAGGAGCCCTCGCCCTGGTACACCTTCCTCTCCTGGTTTTGGTGTCAGGAAGAAGAAGAACTCAAAGAAGAGACCAGGGTCAAGGAACTCTTCATTTGATTATCGGAGGGAAGAACCACTGCATAGGATTCCAGGCAGGCTGTTCTTGAATGGTTCCAGTGATATTGCTTCACTCTTTACCCAACAAGGCAGGAAAGGGACCAATCAAGATGCCATGATTGTTTGGGAGGTTAGTGTTTATATATATCATCTTTTTCATTTTCTTTAAATAGTAATTCTTCTTGAAATGGTTGATATTAAAAATCAAATATTGTTCTTGGTTAGCTTTGCAACAAGCAGTCAGGGTTTATCTCGTTGCTTGAATAGGAGAATTCACTCCAAACAAATCTAGTGTTCTCAATCTAAATTTCCTCTTTGCTACCTTTGAATCCTCATCTTATCCTTAGAATATGAGTTTTCTTTCCTTGAGAGAACTATAAATCTAGTTAGTAGCATTCTGCTCTCTATTTTAAAGAATTATATTAAAGGCCTATGTTTTCTCTTCTTTATTTCTGGTTCTTGTCCAACCTTTTGCTGTTTCGCCAAACTCTTTCTGTGATTGCATGTATTGGTTTCATGTGATGTATGGAGGAGTATCCTACTGCAAGTTGGTTAGGATTAAGTGTACGCATACTTCTAGTTGGTAACTTAAAAGCAATCGATTAAACAAACTGGAATTGTCTTTGTTCTACATCCATGATAGGCTTATTGTTTTGGCAGACTTCATACAGCATATGATTATGCCAATTCCCCCCTTCTTGATGATTATTGAAACTATATGTCTTTCAAATCCTGGCCATGTTCAGCAAAGGCCAAAACATTCTACTTTTGTCTATTGCACCCTGTTTGCATAACAATGATTAAGAGGTCCTGTGATAACTATTATCTTCATTGTTCAATATGTACCACTTTTTTGCTTTATTTAATTAAAATATGATGTTAAAGTGTACCCCCACATTTGAAAGTTGTGGAAAGAAAAATTCTCAGTGCATTGAGCATGTGGAATTTTTCAGAATTTTGGATCAAGGACAGATACAGTTTTTTGCGGAGTTTTTGATGGACACGGTCCATATGGTCATATGGTTGCTAAAAGAGTGAGGGATCATCTTCCCCTTAAACTTAGTGCTCATTGGGAAGTAAATATAACCAGCGAGGATGTTCTCAAAGAGATAAGCCTTAATACCGCAGGAAGCATGAACTCTGAAGACACCACCTTTGTATCTGCTGATGAAGAATCTAGGGCCTCTGTTGATCTTGACGATACTGTAAAACATCCAGAGATTTTTCAGACATTGAAAGAGTCGTTTCTCAAGGCTTTCAAAGTCATGGACAGGGAACTCAGAATTCATGCAAATATTGATTGCTTTTGCAGTGGGACAACAGCAGTTACACTGATCAAGCAGGTTTCTACTTGCTAGATCATCAAAACTTCTATTTCATAAGATCTAAAATTTTTAAATTTATCTGATATATCGTTCTTCATAATGTTTGCCTTGCTGTCTCTGTAGGGTCGCAATCTCGTTGTTGGTAATGTTGGGGATTCCAGAGCAGTGCTGGGTACTAGGGACAAGGATGACTCTCTTGTGGCAGTTCAGTTGACTGTTGATCTGAAACCGAATCTTCCAGGTAGCTTCCTACTCTTGCTCTCTTTCATAGTAAGAATAAGTTCTTATTGAATATGACCACTGATGGTTTCTGCAAAAGTAGTGTCCTCGCTTGGCTAGGAATTAGGCATTAATACATTCATGTACAAGGGACTAGAGCTCATTGTTGCTTATTTTATGCACATGATGGAAACTAATATTAATTTTTTTTCATCACTAAAAGCCTAGTTATTCCTAGGAATCTATCTTGGGATATAACATATACAGTCCCTCCTTTTGTTTAATTGCTATTTCCCCTAGCTTTCAAATCTGCATTATTACATCTTCTGCTGAGCAATCAAGCTGTAAGAGAAGGGATAAAAGGGCCCGAGGGAAATAACCTGATTTCTACAACCAAGTCTTCCATTTCTTTTCTAATCATCCCACTCTTATGAGAACGTTTGATGAGATGGTAAGAAACCTATGAGGAATTTCTTGATTCCACCTTCACACATCTGTATCTCTTTTAGTTCTATTATCCCTTAATCGCATAAGGCTCTGTTCGGCATTGGGTTTCGCACCGCTCTTAAAAATTGCAGTTGTTTTTTCCTTATCTGCTTCTGGTTGGCCACGGTCTGGAAAAAGCTGGAAATTCACTTTCTCTGCAACCAAGGTCTGGGAAACCCTTAGGTGCTGCAAAAAGCAGCCCAACCTCAGCACTGAAAGGGGGCTTTAATAGTGAAGTCTGTTCTTTCTCCATCATTAATTTTGTTCTTCCATTTGCATTTCTTATGTGCGTATTTATACTGGGAATAGCAGTAGTATAGAACAAGCATATCCAGGTAGGTGGTAATGTACGGAGTGCTCGAGTATCCTAAGTTGTAACATGCATGATACGCTTGCATATAGTTTTGATTGTTTTGATTAGAGAGGTAATTTCAAGTATGTATTTCACTTGATGATAACTCCAGTGTACTTTAATATGTGGTTATTAGCAATCAGATCTTTAGATTATTTGTAAAACAAGAGCAATTAGGCAATTAATGACTCTTTCAAAAGTTGATTCAGTTGAGGATGCTGAGGCACATAGGTCTAAAGACCTAGAGTAGAAATGCACTTACCACAAGCTTGAGTTTAATAATAATAGACTGTAAGAGTAAGTGTACATGCTGGACAAGGAAAAGACTTGCACTGTCATGATGTGTCATATTTTATTGTCCCCCTTCTTTAGCTTATCTTACTGTTATTTTCTTTCTTTTTTTCTTTAATTGGCTATTACAGCGGAAGCGGAAAGAATTCGGAAGTGTAAAGGGCGTGTTTTTGCTCTTCAGGATGAACCTGAGGTAGCTAGAGTCTGGCTACCAAACAATGACTCTCCTGGCCTAGCCATGGCGCGGGCTTTTGGAGATTTCTGCCTGAAGGATTTTGGCTTAATCTCTGTGCCCGACGTATCCTTCCGACGCCTAAGTGAGAAAGATGAATTTATAGTCTTGGCTACTGATGGGGTAAGCTCTTGTTCTAGCATGTAATCCATTTTCGCTTTATTGATTATTGAATGGATTTAACCTCTTCCATTTCTTAGGATCTGATTGAATATTGATTTGTTGCAGATATGGGATGTTCTCTCGAATAAAGAGGTGGTAGACATTGTAGCTTCAGTCCCAACACGACCTTCTGCAGCAAGAGCCTTGGTTGAGTCAGCAGTTAGAGCTTGGAGATACAAGTATCCAACCTCAAAAGTTGATGACTGCGCAGTAGTTTGCCTCTTCCTAGACTCTAACAATGTATCTACCGCTTCCACTGTCAATGCCAATAGCAATATCAATACCAAAGAGCAGCCTACGTCAGAGGACCAAGCTGACGTTGACAGTCAGAAAGAGGATGATCTCAACGGTCCAACTGGATTGGGCCGCTCAGGCACCGTGCGGAATGGGAAAGAGGTACTCTCAGACGGAATTGGAGAAGAAGATAATTCAAAGCAAGATGAAATGCAATCAGAATATGGAATAGAGTGGTCTGCTCTAGAAGGAGTTTCGCGCGTCAACACCCTACTGAATTTGCCAAGGTTTGTGCCGGGGAAGGAGGATAAGAAGGCTGCCGGAGAGACAAAAGCATGGAAATGAAAACAGGAAAAGAAGAAAAAGCAAGGTTTTGTTAGTCCCGGATTTTCTTGATTAATTTCTATTCTTTCTTTTTCCTTATTTCTGCATGGTTTATTTTTCGACAGAAGGGGGAAAAATATTTCGTAGGGCCATTAAAATGTTAAAATTTGGACTGGAGAGGTGGGCCCGGCTATATTAGTGTGTCTGGGAAAGTGTCCTTCCTCTATCTAGGGTGGGTAGAATTGGAATTTTTGTAAAATCCAACTCTCCGTCTATTTCCTTTTCTTTTTCTTTTTCTTTTTCTTTTATTAATTTTTGTACTTCGAAATTCCATGTGTGATCTGTTGGTTTTTGTCCATGTTTATAATAATTTTGTGACAATGAAGCATCTCAAGTTTCACTTGAACATCTGATATTTCCTTTCTTTGATCTTGTCATGTTCTTTATATGGAACTGTCCTTGCTTTGTAGTTCATGTATTTCCTAGAGCAAAACTTTTGGCTCCCACTCTTTTGTTGGTTTGCTTTTCCACTAACCAAAAGCAGAAAACAACTGCCTTGTTCTTGTTCTTTCTGCCTCAAGTGGCCAACTTGAGTTGGGAAGTGATTATTTTTAGATGGAAACTCATTGGCACAGAAACAATTTCGAAGCGGCTGGCTAGGGTGCCATTGAGGCCTAAAAATATCTGCTCCTTTTGACTAGAATCTCAGAGCCACATACTGATGCTTCACTGTTTTCTTGGGATTCTTATGAATTCCTGTGGAACACAGAATTTGCTAGGTTATGGCTGTGAGAGGAGGTAGAATTACGGCAACAAATGAAATTGTCCATCTGATTATCTGTATTTGTATTAAGTTAATTGTCTCGTATTTAAGTGACACTGTTTGAAAATGAGCTGCCCTTTCATTCTTGGGCTGATTAGTCTATTTTAGCATTTTGTCTTCCTCTGTTCATGGAATCTTTTAACTCTTTAACCACAAAAGATTTTGACCTAGTCGACAAGAAATTGCAAGTTGCTTTCTGAAATATATTTTGACTTTTTTAAGTTGTACCGTTTTATACCGAATATTATAATTTCTATCAAACTAAGTTGTCTTGTCCTTGGAACCATGTGAATTAAAATAAGCAATGATTTAGAGAGGATGTGTGTTTATGATCAACATATTCCAGTTTTCCTGATCCTCTGTAAATACATTCCCAATTGAAAATCTTATTTGCATATCCAAAAATCAGCAGACGGTGGCAGGACATGGAAGTGGGGCATGGAAATTTGCCATATGCATGCCCTTGAAAGCGACCTTCTTCGCATCCCAAAGATGATAGGTTCTTTAATATTCTGCAATTTCTGTTTTCCAGACTATCAATGCTGTCTTGCCACCCCTCGGGCAAATTCTGAGTGTCAGGCCAATCCCTTTTTTTTTTTCCTGACAGAAAAGTAACGGGAGATCATTTCTCTATCTGGTTCCCTGAAGGATAGAATATGTAGATGTATCATTTACTTTCTTGGGCGGCTCTCTTTTTGACCTAAATATCCTCAGGAAACCAAGAACCGGTATTCAGCGTTGTCAATGGTTTGGCCTTAACTATAAGTCTGCAAGTAGTCTCACAGAGTCGACTTCTTACAGATTTTTCCCTGATTACATTCTTGGAGCAAAATCTCAGCTTCTTGCAACGGATTACATAAATATCTTTCCATGAGCACAACTGGATAATACAGTGCATTGTGGTTCTACTTTAACTTTGGGTTTTCGGGGTTCTGAAAAACATTTTTGCTGTTTTATAAGATCAGAATAGAATCGCATATGCTTGGTTTCTCAGCTTTTGAATGGAAGGTGGAAGACCTTTGGGTTTTTTTGTTTTTTTTCTTTTCTTGAACTCAGCTACTAGTCTTTAGATGTTAGGTGTAGCAATATCCCCAAAGATTGGATCACAGGATGAGACACTACTGAAACTCTTAATACTGCTAAATTTCTTGAAAATGTTACCTTTTTTGTTTTCTTTTGATATTCTTTATTCAGTGATGCAACATGACAGTACCATGATGTGTCGATTCTGCAAGTTATAGCCATGAATTTATTTTCAGAAATGACTTGAAAGGAAAGTTAAATAAAGATAGGACAGATGTATTTCACACAAATGAAACATAAATCAAAAGGCACTTTCTTGCCACTGGATATATGTATGGTTTTCTTTTTCAGGCTAAAGACTGAAAATTCAATGCCTCTTTTAGCCTGTCTAAAGGCACAATAATCTGAACTTGAATTATTATCTGACTTGAGACCTAAATTATGTATTGGTACAATCGAAGTCTTATTAGAAATAATTACTCTTTCTTCCTTGTATAATTTAATGGAACTTTATTTCTTCCATTATACAGCAGAAGAGGATGAAAATCAAAATGCAATTCACTAAACATTTATGCAGCCTTTATCCTTGCGAAATTTGACTATATTGTTTTCCCATCTAGCCAACGGGTAAAGAAATCCAAGGACTCCTGAGGCTTGTATTCAGGAACTGTATGCCCTGCACCCTGAAGATTGCCATTACATGCATAAGCAAACTTTAAGCATAATTGAGAGGTAGCTAAGTTACATAATTAAGCAAGAAGCTAATAAATTTTGATACCTTGATAGTCAAGAAAATGAGGTTTTTGTCATATCCTTGCAAGTACCTGTAACAAATGATTAAACCATAATCAAGAGCCAACCGAAAAATGTACAAAAATTTACAAACATACTACTGAAGAATTAAACATGAAACTACAGAGAGATTAGATAAAACATACCCAGCAACTTGACCATTGGACATCCATGGTCTCCATTCATCAACTATCTTATATCCAAGCGATCTAGTCCATGCCTGAGTCCCAGTGAAGGGCACACACATGTCATGATCACCACTGCAAGAATTACAACTTTATTTCTGAATCTCCTTGTCAATGGATTAATTAGTTAGTTGACTTGAGTTGGGTACATACCTGTAAATGAGTGCTCGATATCCTTGTGTTGTTAGGTTCTTGTGATAAGATATCATACTTCCAGCACCGTATTCATAATCTATTCTACTTGAGCATAGTTCCCAAGGACCCGCAATTGATTTCTGGTATTGTGTATGAACACAGAATGTCTCAGGGTATAAAATATAAAAATTGTTGAAATATAAGTAAAAACAAGCTAGAATCATTTACTGGTTCAGCATGGATTGCTTTTCTAACTGAATCATCGTTTAACCATGTAGTCGCAACTTCATCACTCTGCAATACAAGAAACTCATGTACAATCATTCCATTTTAAATTTTAATTAAGCATGCAAATAAAAAGCTTCCTGACAAGAAGAAAAATAAAAGTAAATCAAGAGGTAATTACAAAAGGGATTAGATTTGAATTACTTACGAAGCATGGGACACTGCCTTGGCTTGCTAGTTCGGGCCACAAAGGAAATTTACCATTCTTTTCTAGTCTCCAAAGAGGCCAAGCACGACCAAACATTCTGGTTCTGACCTTAAGAGGCCTGTCAGTAACCCCCAATTGCTTGAAGCTATCTGGCAAGCTTGAGTTTCCTTTAGCCTTCTGTTGTGATTCAGGGTCATGGTAGCAAGCCTCAAGAATGTCATAAATGTTGAGGCCCGAGATAGACTAATGCAAAATAATCATAAAACATTATAGTTAGATGCTGTTTATGATCCAGGTTATCAAGAAGGGAAAGGAAAAGAAAAAAAAAAGAGAAAAGAACTTAATCTGTTGATCATAAGAAATGTATGTAGTTGAATTTAGTAAAAGTTAGGCTTCAATTAAAATCCCAACTTATAATATAGCAGTTCTGAAAATTCTGATATCGCGGATTAAGATCTTACGAATATACAAATATAAGAATATCATTGATAAAAAATTTGAAAAAGAATTCGAGTAAAAATAGAAAATTGTCTTACCCTATCTAGTTTATCAAGGCTTGAGTCACAATTAGCAGTGGGATTATAATAGTTTCCTTTGCAAGTACTTTGAATTTCCTGCAAGAGTATTCACTGACTTAATCATGAGAAAAATCCAAACCAAAGGGTCTAATTTAGAGAGGGAAAAAGAAAACACCATTTACAAGAATGTCCAAACCTCAAAAATATCATTGGAGATAAGACCCATCCCATGTGCAAAAGAGACAAGAGCATTGATTCCATCATATTGACTGCGAGATGCTCCATTACCTATCAAGTAACCCTGCATATGTAAATTACATATATATGTTTATTAGCCTAAAAATGATTCATCACATTCACATGTAGCTATATCAAATTACTCTAAATGATTTCTTTTCTTCTTTCCTTTTTTCTTTAAATGACATATACCTTGAAATTGAGAATGGGCTTTTGACCAGATTTTATTCCTGCAAGAAAGTGATATTTAATTTGTAAATTCAAAGTCAGTAAATACAAAAATATATGTCACTAAACTTGTACAGATATAGAGAGCATGCCTTTAGCCACTTCAGAAGCAAGGGTAGGCACATAGATTCCAGCATAAGACTCTCCAGATATATAAAAGGGATTGGTAACAAATTCTGGGTATAATTCAAACCACTGTATATTGTAAACAACAAAAACATGGGTAAGTTAATATTTCCAAAATCATATAGACTGCGAAGCCCCTTTCTAAATAAATTAAACATAAGAACAGTAATTACCTTAAGGAGGAAAGTATGTGTATCAGCTGCAGTTTGTAAGTCATCATTTGTATATTTACTTGTGTTTTTGGAGTAAGAGAGGCCAACCCCACAAGGAGAGTCCAAATATATGATACTCGAAACCTAGGGAATTAATATCATCAAAATTCATGCATTAAGAAAATTAATAGAGATGTTAAATAAAGTTTACAAGCTTAAATTAGTGGACAGTGTAAGAAATGTAAAGAATTTAATTATATCAGTAAGCAATGAGACCTTGGACCAGCTATATGGATTGAGATGCAATGTGGGCAGGCTTCCTTTTTGCTGCCCTTCTTGATAGTTGAATGGTCCTGCATATTGCATACATAGATTTTAATATTTGAAACAAAGAAAATAATACTTTTGTTGTTGAATTAGTGGTAGATAACTATAATTGTTAAGAGTTCAAATTTTGTTTCTTTTCTCCCTTCTTTATATCAGAAAACAAAATGTTTCCTTTGTCTTCCCTTCTCAATATCATTTGATCCATGTATACTGATTAATTAACTCCAACGATCATGCATAGTATAATCAGGCCTTTTTAAATTAATACCTATATAATTCATAATCTTTGATATTTAATCAAATTCCATGAAACCAAAAAATGTTCTATAAACATAATTCAATACTTTTATTGTTTAATAATTAATAATAATATCACAAAAGAGTTAATTAGCAGGATTATATGAATATAAAGTTAAGAGATTTCTAAAGTTTATACATAATTGTTTTTTTAAATAAGAATAATCATTTTGTTACATACTATTACTATAGAAATCATAAACTAACTCTCAGCAGTATACGTAAATAATAACGGATCGCTCTCTCTTATTCTTTATAAAAATGAATTTCGATTTAATGAGATGAACTCTGCCAAATCTGAGCCGTTCATTCTCCTAGTAGCTCTGTTATTGAATAACATTATTATAATAAATGTATTGTAGAGAGATGGCATGATAGTTGGTAGTGTTGATTATCGTCGTTCAATAATTAAAGAACGCACTCATAATTAACTAATATATGTTAATATTTAAAGTTCTTAAGAAGTAATAAAAGATTGTTTTCTTTGTCACTATAAATGGATAGGACTGAATGCTAACAATCAGCAATATGCATAGAACCCAGTAAAAAGAATAATATAATGTTCATTATAGGCAAAAGAACTTTTTAAAAAAAAAAAAGCCTTATTAGAAAAATTCAATTAAGTTCTTATTCTTTCTTTTGATTTGATTAAACCTATTAGCTTTTATAAAATGTCTAATTAAGTTTTTATTCTTTTTTTTTCAATTAAATTCATTAACTGTTATAAAATATCCAATTATCCCCTAATGCTAATGACGTCTAAAATACCGTTAAGTAGAAGAGTCTCATTATTTTGAAAGCACGAATAATAATCGCTCTGAATATTCTAAAGTCACATTTATATATCGTGAGAGAGAAAAAACCACTTCTTCTTCTTTATTTAACTTACATCATAGTTCCTATAACCGTAGAACTTTCTTCCAGGATTGGTTTTCCTCCATGAAATGTACATTTTTATGGTTTTATTGAAAAAAAATATATTGGAGATGGTATATGATATAATTTAACTCAACAATTTGCACTTACCCTCTACTTATAAATGAGTGTAATGAAGAAAACGAAAATATTTTTGACATTTCATGTGAGTAGAAAAATCACTACTCTTCTTTGTAAATTATGATTTATAGATACTAATTTTATAAAAATAAAGAGAAAGAAATAGTTTTTTCTCTCTCACGGGATATAAACGTAACTTTAAAATATTCAGAGCAGTTATTATTCGTGCTCTCAAAATAATGAGACCCTTATACTTAACGTCATTTCGGACGCTGTTAGCATTATGGGTTAATTGGACATTTTATAAAAAATTAATGGATTTAACTGAACTAAAAAATAGGATAGGAATTTAATTGGACTTCTTATAAAAATTAATAAGTTTAATTGAATCAAAAAAGAAAATAAAAACTTAATTGAACTTTCCTAATAAGTTTAAAAGTATTTTTATATTTTTTTTCTTCATAATATAAAATCATAATTTTTTGAGAGCTAAAATTAAAATCACGAAGAATTTACAAAGAAAAAGAAAATTAAAATATTTGAAAGCTGGGGAACATGGCCACCCCTCGGCCCCGTCATTGAAAACAATAGTAGCATTAGTAGGGTCATCAAGCAATTAATGTAATGTTTAGTTGATGAATTTTGGTTATAGAATAATTAACAAAAACAGAAATCATGTGCTTAATTGAAAATGAAATGGAGAAGGCACTAACGTCCCTGTCTTTGAAAGCAGTGGTTGTGGTTTACGCACATATCCAAAGAGAGACGTAATTAGACTGACCCTTTATTTCCTTTTTATTTTTTAATTTTTTTTATTAAGAAAGATTGACCTACCTCTTATTTTATAGTCGCTCTAATTTAGAGCACAAAATTACGTAAATTAAGAAAGGACCAAATATTTATGTTTAGGCAACCACTTACCATATAACCTACCTGATAAGACTTACCATCTGTGGGTAGTATCTGCCTTTTGACAAAAAGATGATCCATAAGCATCGTGAGCAATGGCGTTATTTTGAGTTAAATTATAAATATATTTTTAAGTTTGACTTATATTTTTTCTAGTTTATTTTGAGATTAGAGTAGATTGATAGACTTAGAAATAAATATAATTTATTTTTTCTATCTAAATTTCTCGGACTACAACCCACTCTGATATTTATGCGGTTCCGTCTATGATAATGAGTGTTTTATATATACACTATATTGATGATTAAAATATAGAAATCAAGCCAATAACTTAATGTCTAAATATCATATAATAATAGAGTCCAAGAATTCAAAATTTCTAACTACCGTTGCTTTTTATTCGGATCATGAATAAGCATTTTGTTTTATTTGGTGTTGTTTAGTGGGGGAATGTGCTGCCTCTGATGAGGCATTGCTTTGGTAATGGCCAGCGACATCCGGCAAAGAAATGAAGGAATTAAAGAAAAAGAAGTCATGCACAAGAGAAAGACAAGTTAAGAAAGCAAGGTGTTAATTACACACACGTACCATGCTCATAAACAAATCCATCGAAGCTAGAGCAACCAGGTCCACCATTCAGCCACAAAACAACTGCATCTTTTGATGGGTTTCTTTCAGAAACAATGAAGTAGTAGAAAAGATTCTTCTCATCAAAGCTCACATATCTACACACAAGATGAAACAGATGAGGTATATTACCTATAATACTCACATTAACATAACAAAAGCTTCTGAATTGAATCGAAATTAGGAAAAAAAAGAAAAGAAAAAAGAAAGACTTGCCCTGAGTAGTGTTTTGATGGGAAAGTGCCAGTGAAACCAGGTATGGAGGTTATGAGCGAACCTTTTGGAGCTGCTTCAATGAAAGAAAAGCTCAGAAGCACGCAAAATGTTATAGCAGAAAATAAGTTCAAGTGCTTATCCATGGCTATCATAACTCTACTCACTCCTGACAGTTTCTTTACAAGAAAGCTATCCAATATTTATAACACGTAAAAGGGTTTCCATGTGTGAATTTGAGAGAGAAAGTGGTGATATAAATTATAGAAAATTCTTAAATATATTGCATCCAAACAAACGAATGATACAGATTCCGAATATTTTATATTTAGATAATAAAAAATTAACACATATTTATAATTTTATAATTATCTCATAAATATTAATCATCCAACCAACGATGATTAGAAGCTTCCAAAAGATTAAATCACATATTTATTGAATATTATTGATAAATGACAAACAAAATAAAAGAAAAAGAGATAAAAATATTTTGGTCAAAGGAAAAGAAGCAAAAGTTAGAAAGAAAAAATGTGGGCATACAAAGCCAAAAATATAGAAAAGGGAATATCGAAGGGGGAAAAAGTTAACATTGAATTCAAATTCATAATTGTTTGGACATTGGTTATTGGCTTGTTCAATCATCATTATATTATTACACATAGAAGGATCTATTGCTAGAAAGAATCGTTGGATCCAGAAAGAATTTAGTGATCATTCAAATACTCCATTGATATCACTCCAATTCTTCAATATAGTTTTATATAAAAAAGATTGACTTGTGGGTCTTTAACCTAATACTACTACGGTGGTAATGGTGCATTTATCTAGTTACGAAGAGACAAAGGGGCACTTTGCTGGCAAATACCTTCTGGCTGGTCAGGCCAATCAGGAAGAAAATGATCAGGCGTGAAACACAACTAAAGCAGGTTCGCCCCAGTACTGCACTTTCCATTTACAAAATTCACTACTTTTTCTCCAATGCCTTTTTTCTTTCTTTAATTTTCTTTTTCTTTTTAAATAGATGTTGAAAAATAATTCTGTGCTATGGTCCGCATGTTGTGTAGTTATTCCAGTCAAAAATATTCTCGTGAGAAATGATTCGATTCAATGATAGTGGAAACGTGCACATACCCACTTAGGTATATTTCTGAGTATCAAACTCCTTTTTTAAGTTTGAGTCATTTAATTTTTATATATGTTTACGATTTATAACTTATTTTTTATAAATATTTCTACTAAATCAATTAGAAAATAGTTCAATTGATATTCTTGTTTTCAAGAAAAAAAAAAAATTAAAATTCGAATATGTTTGTTGTCATCCACTAATATAAAAAGACCGTTATCTTTTTTTTTTTTATAAATTTATAACTATCTGATTTGAGTTCCGCAGGATTAAAAAAATTAAAAATAATTTTAATTATATAATTTTAATTTATTTTTTATTAAAAATCTTTTCACGATTGATAAAAGAGAATTGCAAGAATTCAACACCATTGATTTTGTTATATAAGAAAAAATCTATATATATTTTTACCGAAAATTAGAATAGTGATAAGATTGATGATCAATTAATATTTTAAAATGATATCGAATGATTTAGAACTGATTTCTTATTTTGTGGACTAAATCTGCATCACATATATAAAGTTTGAACAGCAAAAACTGATACTTTCAAATGCGAATCTTTGAGACTAACTTAAATTCTACTACTCTCTTGAACAATTCTATTAGCCGAATGTTTCTTTTTCATGTGATTGCAAACAAATCTTTGATTCAAGAAAACACATAAGTACGAAAAGTTTCTGCATGAATTAATAATTTTGCAGGTAGAACTATAAATTATTCAATTATTGTCTTCTACTAGATTGTGCCAAAATTGTCAACTTTATGCCAGCTCAGAAAGCACTAGAATTTCACAAGCTTTGTACCATGGTCCTAAGCTAATGAGACATGATCCAATGGTCAAGGCTGAGATTCCAAAATTAAGAGATTTTGAGTTTAAATTATTATTGAACGAGGGAAATCTGAATTATTTATTAGAAAAATCGATCGTGATGTATGAATTGTATTCAAATCTTCTCTCTTGTTTTTCTTTTGCTAAACAAGAAGAGGAAAAGAAAAAGCAAAAGAAAGCCATGCCCTGCCATGAGAAACTCCACCACCGGGGCAACCAAAGAGTCGACTGGACCACTGTTCCACCAGTCCCTAAATTTTGTTACTATTAGCTAGCAGCAATTGTACTCTTCTTACATCTAGCAATGGAAGCATCTTGTACGGATTAGAAACACTTCTCATGGAATCCTCCTCTATTCTCGCTTTCTTTATAGCAGAAATTGGACCACTCTTCCACTGTTGCATCTGACCTTTCTTTTTCTTTTCTCCTTTTTTTCTTAGTTCAAGCCAGTTAATCACAAGGAAAATCATCCAAGATTACCAAGTTAACAAGACTGGAATATATGTTTAGAGAAAGTCAGTATTCCAAATTAATTAAAATTCAAAAAAATTTAAACCTTATAACATTTAATATCATTTTTACTAATGAGGGAAGCGAGAGGGACATATTCATCCTACTCTAATAAGGGACTCAAATCCAACATCTTACTCTGCCATCAACACTGATGAAGTGTTCTTTCATTTTTGGCAATGAAGAGAAGATTAAGAAAATTTATTAACGAGTAGGGCAATTTCTTGTTAACAAGCTATATTGGTTTTCCATCCAACCAACGGCTATAGAAGTCCAGCGATTCTCTTGGCTTGTACTCAGGAACTGTATGCCCTGCACCCTGCATTGTGATTTTATTTTCAGATCAAAACAATTATTTCGATAAATACATATAAATTAATTAGTGCATAATTAGTGAAAATAACAACGAAACATTAAGCATCAAATGCATATTCCAGAAGTATTGACCTTAATTGTTAGGAAGGTGAAGTTGTAATCATATCCTTGCAAGTACCTGCAAGTTGTTTATAGTGTATATAATCCCAGTAATTTTAATAAGTGGAACATTGGGGAATTAATAAAATCTTAAATTACCCAGCAACTTGATCATCAGATGTCCAAGACCTCCATTCATCAACTGTCTTATACCCAAGTGATCTGGTCCATGCCTGAGTCCCAGTGAAAGGCACACACATGTCATGGTCTCCACTGCACTCCATGGGAAGTTGGCATATTGGGATTTTTATTTTCTTATAAATTTATAATAAAAATAGATAAATTTAAATTTAAAAAGTAAAATCTTTCAGATTTTTATAAATGACAATACGAATTATATCAATTCCTGATATGCAAATATGTTTAAGGAAATTAAACCTGTATATAAGTGCTCGATATCCTTGGATGGTAAGGTTCTTGTGGTATGGGATCATACTTCCAGAGCTGAACCTGGAATAACTTATTCTACTCGAACATAACTCCCATGAACCAGCAATTGATTTCTAAAGTAATTAAATAAAATAAATCAATACAAAAAATTAGTGAAGCAATATATGCATTTTTTCACAAGAATTGAAGATATGGTTTTACCGATTCAGCATGAAGGGCTTTCCTTACTGTATCATCATTTAGCCATGCAGTTGCCACTTCATCATTCTACAGTCACAGAAATTAATTTCTTTTATAAAAACTTATAAACAAAAATAGGAATTGCCTGGAGCTGAACCCTAAACTTTTGCTTTAAGAAGCAGGCACGAGACTATTAATAGGAAATTTTGAATTAATAAGTATAATTTGAAGCTCCAAGTTATGAATTTTTTATCGAAAAAAAAAAGATATAAAAATTCTCCAACAGGATAATAATAACAATAATATAAATACTCATTGAATCTTACATTTAATTTTAATTTTGATATTGAAAATTTAATTTATTTCATTTTAATTATTTAATTTTTTTTATTTGAGTTACAATTTAGTTAATATCGCATTTCTGCCTTCTAATTGCTTTCTTTTATTAGCTATGTTTACCATAAACTGAATACATAAATTAAAATAAAATTGAGTATAAAATTCAATAAATATTTAACAAGATAAATTTATTTGAATTGACTGCATATATAAAGAAGGATAGTGATAGGAATAATTACAAAGCACATGACACTTCCTTGTGCAGCGACTTGGTGCCATAAAGTGCCAGGAGTAAGCTGGCCACGAAGTGGCCAAGCACGGCCATAAATTCTCTTCCGAACCCTGAGAGGCTTCTCTGTAACCCCTAGTTCCTGGAAACTCACAGGCACTGAGCTTCTATTTCCTTTCCCATCTTTATACACACTTGGGTCGTGGTAGCAAGGTTCCAGGATG
Organism: Ricinus communis; assembly: GCF_019578655.1. Classification (NCBI taxonomy): domain Eukaryota; kingdom Viridiplantae; phylum Streptophyta; class Magnoliopsida; order Malpighiales; family Euphorbiaceae; genus Ricinus; species Ricinus communis. Next base: position 28,869,101 of record NC_063262.1, read on the forward strand.
TCATATATGTTTAGGCCTGCGAGTGCCTGATTAAACAATATATCAAAAGGTTCAAATTCTCTGATAGAGAAGAACATCACACTAAATTCCAAGTGATTAAATTGATGAGATGTTTTATAGAGAATAATTATTTTATTTTATTAGTTATTAGAAAACTATTCATTAAATAAGTTATTATATCTATCATTAGTTTTATTAAAATTATCGACATAATTGAATAATATTTCTTTTTCAAAAGAATGTTTATGTTGTCAAGGGACAGATAAAATGTATGGAACCTCGTAAACTTTGTCGACGCTTGTAGGGCAATCGTCACCCGGACCAGTGTGATTTCCATAGCAAGCAGCTTGAACATCCTGCAACAATGCTCATTCTTATTATCATTCTACCAAATAATATTCAATTTGAACTTGTCCTTTTTCTTTAATTTATTAATATGCAAATTTAAGTATATTTTGTACTTAATTGATTGTAATTATCACCTCATAAATATTATCTGAGATGAGTCCCATTCCATGTGCAAAGGGAACAAGAGAAATTAGAGTGCCATCAAAATCAGTATCCGTAACTCCATTACCCACCAGGTAACCCTACATATCAAAATGGTATTTCGAAGTGATTAAACATAATTAAACAGGATCTTCTCCCTAGAGTTAAATTACCTTGAAATTAATACTGGGTTGTACTCCAGATTTTATTCCTGCAAGAAGAGGTAAATTCATGATTAAGTGGGATGAAATCACTAGCCATTTTTTGGGCACTGTATTGAATTTACTTCCTTATTCCATAAAACAAAACCATATATATAATCCACGTTGGAATTAAGTAATTTGCAGAAGAGAAAAGCAAAGCAGACCTTTCACTACTTCAAAAGCAAGAGTAGGCACATAAATTCCAGCATAAGACTCCCCCGAAATATAAAATGGATTCTTTACGAACTCTGGGTATATGTTAAACCACTATAATTTCAAACACAATAAATCATTAGTAATTGAAGACTGTTGTCTGGGAAAGTTTTTCTTCTCAGTTCTTTTAAAAAAAAAAAACAAAATTTTGCTGGTTAATTAACTGTATTCTTGAATATATAGAGTTGGTCTGAAATTACCTTAAGAAGGAAAGTATGTGTATCAACAGCAGTATGCCAATCGTCGGTTGTATATTTATTTGTGTTATTAGAGTAAGAAAGGCCAACCCCACAAGGAGAGTCTAAATAAATAATGTTTGAAACCTGCTTGCAAGAGAATACGAACCAATTGAATAAGGTTTCGTACTTTACAACACATTTATTGGAAGAGCAAAATGGATTATTAATAAATAAAGAAATTAAATTAAGCATTTGATTGAGACGAAAAGTTAACACTTGAAATACATATTAAGGGTCGAGTACTATAGATACATATGAATGACCTTGGACCAACTATATGGATTGACATGCAACATCGGCAGGCTTCCTTTCGGCTGCCCCTCTTCATAATTAAATGGCCCTGCATAGATTCAGAAAATGGGGTCAGACCCCAAAATAGAAAAGAAATAGTGAGAGAAATATTGAGAAACTGTAGCTATGCATACCATGTTCATAGACAAATCCATCGAAGCTAGAGCAGCCAGGTCCTCCATTCAGCCATAAGACCACAGGATCTTCGGATGGATTTCTCTCAGAAACAATGAAATAATAGAAAAGATTCTTCTCCTCAAAGCTCACATACCTATACAACGTTAAAAATTATACACATATTATGCAGAGATAATAATTTTTAATTAAAATAAAATCTAAAACTCGGATTTATAACGTTTTATAAGATTACTTCTAAGTCGATTCACAACTCTTTTTTCTTTTTAAAAAAAAAAGACAAAGAAAGGGAATACATAGCCTACCCTCCATAATGTTTGGAAGGGAAAGTTCCATTGAAGCCAGGCAGTTGTGTGATGAGAGCATCTTGTGGAGCTGATTCAATCCTTAATGCTAAGCAAACTGATAAGACCCAAAAGAAGTACAGTTTACTCTTTGCCATCACCAAAATATGTTAGATATTAACCTTTTATGACAAAATTGTTAAGCATACAAGTTGCATTATATATATATATATATATATATATATATAATTTACACAAGTCAGAAAGGAAAGGTGACAAAATTCATTTTGTGGATATAAACGAAAGGAGTTTCCAATAAGTAATTAATGTTGAGATGAAAGATGGATCAAAAATAAATTAATCAGGACTGCCTCTTTTTCTTTCTTCTTGTGATCGACAATAATGAAAAGAGGTTGACATGGATGGAAAAAGATACAGTTAACAATGGATTTATGATAAGTCTATTACCGAAGAATATTGACAAGAGAGGGACTCGTCAATATATAGATCCAAGAAAATTCGACATGTTAGACCAATTCTATTTCCTCTTTTGCAGCTAAATAAAAAATATTGTTTAATTATTGATTAAAATAAAAAATAAATGTTATAATAATTTATTAATATCACAAAATACTAAATTATTTAAAATACTTAGTCTATTAAAATTTTATTTCTCATTAACATTTATAAATATAAAAAAATGATATGTATCTAAGAAATATTTAAAATTTATTACTCCCTTTTAATTATTTATCTCTTGAATGTAAAAACACTAAACTATAAAAGAATTTCTTTAATTTTATCATAAATTATTATAATGATTAATTCTGTAAATTTTTAATTAGTGATTAATCAAGTTATTAGACCGAGATTGATTTTATTTTAATAGTACCATATGACAATTTAAAGAGAACGATAAGAGTTGAGACGAAAACATAGAAAATCTCGAAAGATATATTATATAGAGTGCAGGGTAAATATCAAGGAAATAATGACAAAACAATGCAACTTTTGGACTAAAAGTATTGTTGTTGACTTGTATGCTTTGTTTGGTACGCTAGAAAGTAGAAATAAAACAAAGAAATAGATGGCTTAATTGGCGCCAAATAAGGAATTTCTTTTACATAAATTTAATCTATTGTACCATCCGTCCAAAACGTTATTTATATATTAATATATAATATTATTTATTAAGTATAATATTTATATTAATTATAATAATTAAAAGTAACAAATAATTTAACTAATACAGATGCTGCATTTAATAAATAATAATATGTAATTAAATTTGTCGGTGAATAATATGGTAAATTAAGTTTATTTAAAATTTTTGAATACATGACTTTTTATAAAAATAAAAATAAATCTTAAACAGATTAATTCATTCGAATATATAATAAATTGATCCTTTTTTTATTATTTTATTAATAATTAAATTTTAACTAAATTTCGAATAGTAAAAAAGATGATCTTAATCCTCTTTATAGATATCTTATCACCTGATATAACCTATTAAATTAAATTTATTGGAGATGAATTTACTATAATTATGCATTGTTTAATGTTTGAATAACAAAACTGCAATATTCTTCTGATAATGTATCACATCAGTAGAGTTAACAGATCAAACAGAAGCAGCAAGTTAAAGATGCTATCTAAAAATTATTTGTCCAAAGTCAATGATCATATTGGTTTTCCTTCCAACCAACGGCTATAAAAGTCCAGTGACTCTCTTGGCTTGTATTCTGGGACTGTATGCCCTGCGCCCTGGAGTAGCAGGAATTGAATAGATGATTAGCACCCAGTTTAATCATTTAATACTAATTAGTATATGCCATTATTCATCTAGATCTGTTTGGTATATAAATAGAGTTTATAAAAGAGCAAATAAGTATCAAGAATCGTATATGAGCAAACCTTTACTGTAAGGAATGTGAGGTTATTAGCATATCCTTGCAGGTACCTACACACAAACATCAATCTTAAACGAGTGAGCAGCAATTTTCTTTGTACATGTATATGAAATGATCTGTTTGGATAGTTTAGTAGTAGGGAATTACCCAGCAACCTGGTAATTGGATATCCATGGTCTCCATTGGTCCACTATCTTATACCCGAGTGACCTAACCCATGCTTGAGTCCCAGTAAATGGCACACACATATCATGGTCTCCACTGCCACAAGAACAAAAGGAAAGGTTTAACAAATATTGGGTTTCTTTTTTCATTATGTAATCTTTAGATTTAGTAGCTAGGTTAAAGGAAATCTACTACCTGTAAATAAGTGCTCTGTATCCTTGCAATGTAAGATTCTTATGGTAAGGGAGCATACTTCCAGCACCATAACTGGAGTAGTTCAATCTATCTGTGCAAAGCTCCCAAGGACCCGCAATGGATTTCTATGATTTTAATAAACAACCCTTATAAGATAAAGTAATTTATAAATTAAAAGATACAAGTATTAATTTTCTTTTTTATTCTTTACAGTTTTTAGTGGTGGTGAGAAACAAATGTTAATGAATGATGAATGCAGAGGCCTAATTTGAGACCTTTAATTTTCATAAATGTATATCAATTAAATCTTAGATTTACAGTTTTTTTTATACTCACTGGTTTAGCATGAATTGCTTTCCTAACTCTTTCATCATTAAGCCATGCAGTTGCAGTTTCATCATTCTGCAGTAAACATAATTATTATCATCAAAGCTAACAACATTATTAATTAAATGCTGAGACGAAGGGATTATATGTACCAACTTACAAAGCACAAAACGCTGCCGTGGTATGCAAGTTGAGGCCACAAAGTGCCATCTTTCATCTGGCCCCAAAGAGGCCAAGCACGCCCGAACATTCTCTTTCTTACCTTGAGAGGTCTCTCACTTTCCCCTAACTGCTGAAAACTTAATGGCAAGCTTGTGTTTCCTTCTTCTTTTGGGTTGTGGTAGCAGGGCTCTAGTATATTATAAAAGTTTAGGTCCCCCAGACTCTGAACAATAATCAAGCCAACTTTTTGTTTAATTATATGCAGAAACAATTTGGTAAATAAAAAATTCAGATTTTGTTAACGAAATCTATGCTCTTTCTCTTTTTTCAGAGAATGGTGGAACAGTATTTCGACCGGTCTTGTGAATATCGATATTAATGAATAGTAAATATGAGATTCGAATTCGAGATTCTTTCAATTAAGAAGTGTGAAAAGCAATTTGGGTTTTATTTTGAAAGGATGATTTCTATGCACGTATCAGTCTCACCTTGGCACCTTTTCGAACAGCCAAAAGACAAGGCTTGATCCTGTTTCCACTGCAACCAACTTGAATTTCCTATCAAAAGCACAGATTTTAAAAATGGATAAGATGAATACATATGAGTATCAGGGGATGAGAACACCACACTCCAAATGTACTTGAGATGTATAATTAATTGACTTTTTTGTGGATCAATAGATTGACAATTTAAGAACACAAAGATGCATAATTTCATTATTGAAGTAAAACTTTTAAATCCTGACATATACTTTACCCTTTAAAAGTATATATATAGTGGTCACTAAAGACATATTCTGTAATTTAATAATATGGAATAAAAGGGTCCCAATGTCACCACAATAGAAGAAGAATGTTATAGAAAACCTCATAAATATCATCAGAGATGAGACCCATTCCATGTGCAAAAGGTACAAGAGCAACTAGAGTGCTGTCAAAATAGTTGTCTGCCACTCCATTGCCCACTGTGTAACCCTGCATCAAATAGTATGAATTTCAAAGTTTTTAAAACTCAAAATCATATATATATATATATATATATATATATATATATATATAAGTCAATGCAATTTTACCTTAAAATTGATTCTGGGTTTTACACCGATTTTTAGTCCTGCATATAATTAAATAATGCAAAATCAAAGAGTGGCATATACTAAAATTTATAACATAATGTTATGACTTTAATGTATTATTCTTGGTGTACCTTTGACGATCTTAGCAGCCAGAGTAGGCACATAAATCCCAGCATAAGACTCTCCAGAAATGTAAAATGGATTGTCAAGGAACTCTGGGTATAGCTTAAACCACTATCAGAAAAATAAATAAATAAAGGCTCAAGTCAATTTCTGAAAATATGATTTGCATGTGTCTTCTTGAATTTGCATGGGCGAGACATGTAAAAATATTACCTTAAGTATAAAAGTATGTGTATCAGCAGCAGTTTGCAGGTCACCAGTAATGTATTTAGTTGCATTCTGAGAGTAAGAGAATCCAACTCCACAAGGAGAATCTAAGTAAATGATACTTGCAACCTGGAAATATGGACATACAGCAATATGGATGTATATATGCATTAAAATAAAACTGTTTTATTTTTATTTTTTTTTGTTTTTACTTTGATACAACAAAATCAAATTTATGATTAAATTATAAAATATTGTGACCTTGGACCAACTATATGGATTGAGATGCAAGATGGGGAGAGTTCCTTTTTTGTGTTCTTGAAAGTTGAATGGTCCTGTATATATACATGGATTGTTGTAATGAAGCAAATTAATTCAGAATAATTAAGAAAACACGAAGCAATCAATAAAAGAGTAAATTAATCATGAAGAAGAAGATAATATATATATATATATATACTTACCATGTTCATAGACAAAGCCATCAAAGCTAGAGCAGCCAGGTCCACCGTTAAGCCATAAAACTACAGGGTCTTTTAATGGACTTCTTTCTGAAACAACAAAATAGTAGAAAAGATTCTTCTGGTTGAAGCTCACATACCTAACAACACAATGGAAACTCACAAATAATTACTAAACAACACATTTTATATTGAAATTATAGATTAAAATAATTAAAAGACAAAAAATAAATAAGAGGACAGAAAGAAAAACTTGCCCCGAGTAGTGTTTTGATGGGAAAGTGCCATTGAAACCAGGTAAGGAAGTGACAAGTGAAGCTTTTGGAGCTGCTTCAGTGAATGCTGAACTCAAAATTATGCAAAATGAAATACCCAAAACAAACAACTTATCCATGGCAATGATGACCATGTTTATACGTTCAAAGGAAATACAGGTTTTGCATATCCATTGTGATTAACTTACTATATATAGCTGGAGAGAGAGAGAGAGAGAGAGAGAGAGAGGGGTGATAAATTGAATATGAGTAAATAAAAGGAGCTCATAATAAATTTTAAAAAAAAAATGAGTAAAGGAAAGGAGGGCATGAAAAGAAAATCCATGAATATAGTAATTTGAGTAGGGTATGCAAAATGTGCTTCCTAAATCACTTAATTAATCCCCAGTAAAGAATGTTTATGGGCTTTCTCTAATCTTTGATTTAGTTTAATAATACCCAGTAACAGGTGCAAATATATATATACATTAATATTAGTGTTAAGTGAGGTAGGCTAAGTAATAATAACTTCTAGAATCAACTAATCTTATATGTTTATTCAAGAGATGCCACGTCATTTTTATTATTATTTTAACAAAGACTTTGATTTCAGTTGTTATATTGTACGAACTCAATTTTAATTAAATATGATGATTAAATTTGATACTAATAAAAAGAAGAATAAATATTCTTTTGAAACCAATTTTTATTTCAAAAATTAAATTATCGTTGGAAAGACTTTAGAGCAGACGGAACCGACAGAAATTTTATATGTCCACAGAGTCTTTCGTCAAGGATTTTACTATTTTTAGGGGAAGGTTTGACTTTTTTTTTTTTGGCTTATGCTACGTGGCATTAAAGGGCTCAAGAAGAGGATGTGATGTTGCCTTAGTGCATAACTCCTAAGTTGAGTCTCTATTTTCTATTTTATATCTAAAGAAAATGTAATATTATGATCTATTTTCTATTATATTCTATTTTTCTGAAATATACTTTTTATTAATAGTTAAATAATTATAAATTTTTTTACTAAAGTTTATTAATTATTAAATAATAATATTATTTTTTCTATACATAATGAAAAATAAAGTTGAGCTTTAGAATTTTTATTAATTATCAAAATTACTAGTAATGTTGAATTTTAAAAATAAGAGAACGATTTGATTTGTAGGTACATATAATTTATTGAATTCTTAAAATAAAATAAATTATAAGTGAAGTCATTAATGATTAAATAGATTCAATCTATCACGTTATATTTATGAATTAAATCAATTATATAATGGTATATATTTGTATTTATTAATTATTATTATTTTTAAATTATAATAAGAATAATAAAAAAATTTCTAATTTCTTTTATAATAACGTGTGCAATTTATCATTTTAAGGGAATAATATAAATACAATAGTATAATATATTTATAGAATGGAAAATAGGTATACCACATCAGCATCATATTAACAAAACTTATAACACTAAGCAAAATATATATATCTATAACTTTAAAGGAAATAACTAAATTACATGCAGTAATTTATTAAGAAAAATAATGAATAGTTTAAAAAGAGATTCAAAACACAGGCAGACCTTTTCCAGGATAAAATGCAGTGCTGGGAATCAGGACAGGGCACTTTTAGTCCAACTTGCTTACCAACTTTCTAAATTTATATATAATATATTATATATATATAAAAGGAGTTCCTTAGTGGAAGGTGCATAAGCATGATTTGTCATCATTACCCACCGTATTATATATTCCTTTCATGTTCTCAAGTTTGAATTTTACAAGTACATATATAAACAGTCGAACTTTATATATAATTATAACACTCATTTTAGCAGTTATTCTCAGTAATGATAATTTCGAGTATGTAACATATATATATATATATATACAATATAACACATGAAATTAATGTTAAAATATGAAACCTGATAAAAAGAAAATATTAAGGAAAAAAGAAAGCAAATTGGTTTGGTCAAAAGCATAATTAAAGACGATAAAGAGCACCTTTGAAGAAGAAAAACAAAAAAAGAAAAGGCAATGACGATTACAAAGAGGGAAAAGAGAAAGAGAATGAAAAAGAAAAGGAGTTTGGTTGGTTAATGGTTTATCCATTCATTAGTAGTTAATGATATTGTGAATAAGATAATTCGACCGATCCTTTCATTCTTCCCACTTCGGTGAAACCAAAAGCTTCTGTCTGTGATATCCGAGAACATAATGGAAGCTTCTTTTACAGTACCAATAATGCTGGTCACAGTTAGAAGTGATCTACTTGGGATCAAAATCTTAAGAAATATTGAAGTTTTTAGCAATCTTAATGCTGTTTTTTCTTCTTTTTTTGTGCAAGATTTAGATAAGAAAAAATAAAAAAATATATTTATATAGCAAGACAATCCTTAAATAACTTTATCACACATTAATAATTTAAATTAGATTAAAGCACTGACAATTGAAAGAATAGGACTTGAACACGAGTGGCTTGTCTCAATATTGTTTCTTTATGGCTCCTCATAATGGTTTCATTCTTACTGTGCCAATGAGCACAACAAAATAAATGATGATGATGATGACGATAACTTCCTTAAAAACTCTATAACATTAACTGTGTTTTTTATTCTTCTTTTGTTGTTGCTGTTGTTGTAATAATATGAGATGAAATAAGCGAATTTTATCATCTGAAAAGCTTCCTTGACGTCAATCAAATGGGTGTCCCGTCCAGCCACCGGCTAAAGAAGTCCAATGCCTCTCGCGGTTTGTACTCAGGAACGGTGTGCCCAGCTCCCTGTACAATTTCACCAAATTAAGAACCCATATATATAAAACGTTGTAATTACAAAATGGCACTGTGTAGTTTAATTTGAAGCAAAATCCAGACCTTGATAGTTAGAAAAGTGAGGTTCTTTTCATATCCTTGTAAATACCTGCAAAAACATGTAAACAAATAAATAAATTGAAGTGATAGCACTCGGATAATAACTACAAAGAAGATGTTCAGAAACAGATTCGATCATTGAATTACTGTTCCGAGCTAAATAATTAAAATTGAAATGAGAGAAGAGAAAAATACCCAGCCAATTGACCAACAGAGGACATCCAAGGCCTCCACTCGTCCACAATCTTATAGTGAAGTGATCTTGTCCATGCTTGAGTTCCAGTGAATGGTACACACATATCATGATCGCCACTGTCAATTTTAAACATTCATCAATAGTAAATTTATGTGCAGTGCAGGTCAATAAAATGAATTACCAATGTACATCCAGCAATTCCCTTTTTTTTCCTTTAATGAAAATACCTGTAGATGAGTGCTCGATATCCCTCAGAGGTTATGTTTTTGTGGTATTGAAGCATACTTCCAGCATCATGCCAGTATTGCAGTTTACCTGTGCATAATTCCCAGCGCCCTATTTCAGAGTCCTACACATGTTTTTAAATGATTCTTATTCAGTATTTCTGGAAATGGGACTCGAATCTGCCACTCTAAATCATAAAATTTCAATAGATTACCGAGCCAGCATGGATTGCTTTCCTCACTTCTTCATTGTTTAGCCATGCGGTTGCAATTTCATCATTCTGTCCAAATCAATATTTTGTTAACAACAGAATCTTCTTTCTTTTTCTTTTTTTCTTAAATTAATAAGTATAATTCTTTAGCATTGAGAAGGGAAAATTTTAATTTAAAGATAACTTACTACGCATGGAACTTTGATTTTCATGTTACTAAGAAGTTGAGGCCATGAAAGAACAAGTCCCTGTAATACTGGTGCCCTAAAAGGCCAAGCACGCCCAAAAATCCTTTTCCTGACAGGAAGAGACCTTATCTGCTTCCCTAGAGTCCTGAAACTATCTGGAAGTCTTTCATTTCCAAATAAGCCATTGCCATGGTAGCAGGGCTCGAGAATATCATAAATATTTAGCTGATCAACAGCCTGCATATTGTAAATAACAATTCAGGTTAGAACAGAATTAGGCCCGCTATTATAATGATAAGAAGAATTTTTCTTACATTGTTAACTTTGTCAAGTGCAGTACCGCATTCTTTAGTTTTAGCGTCATAGTAAGTTCCATTACAAGCAGCTACTGCTTCCTGCAAGATTCTCATGTATGATATATATGTATATACTTCTCAAGAAAAGCAGAAAATTAAGGATAAGATTTGGATAATAATGTTCGGGGTGTGCCTGATAGATATCATCTGAAACTAGGCCCATGCCGTGAGCGAATGGAACAAGAGCATTGCCATCAAAAATGTAGTCTGTCACTGGATTTCCTATCAGATAACCCTGCATATATGTCAAGGGAATTCATCAAAAAGTAAACGACACCTTATTTATGCTTAAATGGGTTATTCAGAATAGAAATCAATTCTCCTAACTATCGCTGTACCTTAAAATTTATGACAGGTCTGACACCAAGTTTAATTCCTGAAAGAGCATCGAGCATCAAGACCCCATTTATATGTTTAATTTCAATGTTTCAACTGTCTATTGTAAATACAAATATAAATATGTGGTACCTCTCACGATTTCAGCAGCAAGAGTTGGCACATAAACTCCAGCATACGACTCGCCAGCAATATAAAATGGATTTGAAACAAACTCTGGAAATTGCAGGAACCACTGCTTGCACAAAAATATGTATAAACATGTTACAAGAATGTTTCAATCATGCAGGAATTTGATCTGGTCCTTTTGTCTCATACTATGATTTTTCTTAAATTTAAAAAATGAAATTACCTGGCGAAGAAATCTGTGAGTATCAGAAGCAGTTTTTCTGTCTCCAGTTCTATACAAGCTAGTGTTCTGTGCGAAAGAGAAACCAACTCCAGCAGGTGAATCAAGATAAATTACACTTGCAACCTGAAGTGTCAAACAGAATTCCACAAGGTTAGTGGAGATATTTAGTCTATAAGAGGGTACTTCAATGTGTATATGTGTGTGTATATATTTATATGTATAAAGTAGTAAGAGGATAAAGAAATCAAAGATATTACTTTGGACCAGCTATATTGATTGAGATGCAACGTGGGCAAGTCTCCTTCTTGGTTTCCTGCTTCAAAATCAAATGGCCCTGTAGAATTTCAATAAGAAAGTTTTTTCCTGTTATCAGATTTCTTGATCCATAAAAAAGATGGAATATAGATCACATGACAGGTTTTTTTTTTTTGAAACAAATAAAACAAAACTTGAGACCAAATTTCATCATTGCTAGCAGAAAACCTGCAATAAATGTCATGAAAAAGCTAAAGAAAGAGATAGTAATAAGTGATAATAGACAAGTTGCCTGCCGTAAATGCAGAAACAGAGACAAGACAAAAGGAAATTAAAGAAAAAGAAAACGAAATTACCATGTTCATAGACGAAGCCATCAAGGCTAGAGCATCCAGGTCCCCCATTGAGCCATAAGACAACTGGATCCTTCGTTGCATCTCTTTCTGATTCAACAAAGTAATAGAAAAGGTTCTTTCTAGAGTTTACATTTACAGTCACATTCACATACCTGAAACATTAATACACATATCCCATCAATGTCTACATAATCAAAAAGAGAACACCTCCATATTATATGTATCAAAGCGTATTACTCATTAAATAAAGGATTCTAATTCTCAATTTCATCATAAATTATTTGATTTTTGGTTTAAACCAAAGATTAGGTGGTGCAAGGCCAATTTTCACCTTCCAAGAAAATTTAAGAGAGCACTCATACTTAATTTATGTATTCAGAAATTAATTTCTAAAAGCTGGTCACTGCTTAACTTATACATTCAGAAATGGTAAAGTGTAATAGATTGTTAAGAAAAAATCACCGCTCCAATTAATCCTTGTGTCATGGGATCCTTTTATTAGTAAGATATGTATATCATACTGCCAAAATACCAAAAAGAATTAACAGGGAAAAGGAGAAAGAAATATTTGGGACTTACCCTGAATAATGCTTGGAGGGGAAGGTGCCATTAAAACCAGGAAGATGAGTAACCAAAGCATGTCGAGGGGCTGCTTGAATTAGTACAAAATTAAAAAGCATGCAAACTGACATGCAGAGAAAGAGACTTTTGTCCATGGCCACAGTCATACAGAAAGACACAAAGGAAATCTTTTCAATGTCTAATCAAACAGAAAAGAGTTAAAAGGGTGAGACACAGAGGAGAGAAAGAAGCTCTGACGAACTCAGAAATGAAGAATTTGTAGGATAGGTGCAAAATTGATCATGCTGTAATGATTCACTGCATAAATGTGTATGTGTGTATATATATATACAAAGAATAGGAGAATGAATAGTGATGATGGACCATAGTTGGCAGAATAAAAAAAGGTATTTGGCTGTCACTTTCTTATTTAGGATGTACAGATAGTGTATTGGTTATTTATATATAGATTTACCCACCACAAGTTTAATTTTCTTGCATATTTGTATACAGGCAATAACAAGATTGACCATGCCAAGCCCAGTAATTTATGGGTAATATACAGGTTCATATACTATATCTGCTCAACCTATTGCTTTTTATTGTTTTATTCTGATATGTGTTATTGATTATTAGACCCTATTGCATTTATATTTTCTCTTCCAAAATGCTAAGAATACAACATATATTTTGCAGTTTAATAACTGTATTTACAAAGAGGTGAAGAGAGTTTTGAGGGATGGTGATACGTTCTTTAATAAATCTATAAAACAAATAAATAAATGTATTTGAAGATTATTAATAACTAAAAACAAAACATCTATTCATAATTAACCATAATCTATATATAATTTTGAAATATGAGATTAAAGTTGATATATAATTTTATATTTTTTTATTAATTTATTAATTATTAAATTATATTTCTAATTAAACAATGATTCTGATCTTAAAAAATAATAAATTGATTATATTTTATTTGTATATTAATTAATAAATTATTTTTCTAATTAGATTATGATTCTAATTCTAATAAATATTTTATTAATTATATTAACTAATAAATTATCGAATTAAATAATGATTATAATTTTTGAAAATAAGATCATAAATAAAATAATTTTTAATTAAGTAATAATTTATAATCTAAAATATAATAATATCAATTATATTAATTTATATAATATAAAAATTAATTATAAATATTTTTAAGATAATATTATATTATTTTATTGATAAAATTTTAAAACATAAAAAAATCAAAAGTAATATTTAAATATATTTAATTTATTATTAATTTAAAATATAATAAATGAATTATTAAATTTTGTTTATAAATTTAAGTTTATCATCAAGACAATATTGCAATTTTGTACTAAACAAGTATACTGCTTTAAAAAAAATATATTATATAAATTCAAAGAAAGAATTATATTGCAGTGATTAATGGGTCTGAAATCTGAATATTGATGTGGAAAATCTATGAGCCTATGACCCAATAACAAGTGGACTAACCAAAGGTACATAATATCACATTATCTTATCCAAAACCAAAGAGAACAAAAAATCACAGAAAAAAATGAAAAAGAAAAAAAGAAGGCCTCTAAAAATAATTGAAACCAAGACCACATGCTTCAGCAAACAGAATGGAAAGAGATGAGTCCCTCTGCTCTGGCAACCTCCTCTGCTTCACTTCCGGCTACTGGTGGTTTACACCGCCAAAGCTTCCCCAGTAAATGCATTTTCACCAGCTTCAGGCCTTCTACTTCCTCTCCTCGTTACCCTTTTTTACTTAGAGGTCAGGTTATCTTACCTTTATCTTTTCTCTTTTAAGTTGCTAACTTTCTTTTTGAAAGGATTCTTTTCAAGTTACTAACTTTCTTTTTGAAAGGATTCTTTTCAAGCTTCCCCAGTAAATGCAAGGCTTTATATTGTCGGATTTAACATCATCACTGTTAGATTGTTTCTAGAAAATAAAAAAGACTAATTATAATTCCTGATGACTAAATTGCTGCTTATATTATGTCTGCAGTTACAAATGATTCTAATAGGACTGAACTATCTTCTGATGTTGCCGTTGGAAGATCGGAGGCTGATAAGATTGTTGATGGCATGGATTTTGGTGAGCTTTGCAATGAGTTTGAGTGTATTAGTAGCCCCTTGGTTGAAGCTACAGCCAGACAACTCGCTCGTGATATACTAGAACTACGCGAAGGCAATCGTGCACTAGGAACTTTTGCAGTTTCTGTCAGATACAAGGTATTGCTTCCTCCTGCTTATCGTAGCATCCTACCTGAACTACATTTGACCTGGAAGCTGAAATGCAATTTCAGATATGATTTACTGCTTTGGTTGTAGTGAACCGAAACCTTGTACTTTCTTAGTAATTGCAGGATCCAGTCAGAAGTTTCACTGGTCGTGAGAAATACAAGAGACCACTATGGGTGACGGGTGCACTGGACAACCCTTCTGTGGTGAGGACTCCACATTTTCTCTGAGACCCTTTTTCTCATACTTCAAAGTGAGAAAGTTGATCTTAAAGCAAGATCAACGAATTGTATTGAATTTTATTGGTTATCTCTTGCAGGCGGTGCAAGAAATGGTGATGCTGTCAACAAGTGTCTTGAGTATCAAGTGGACAATAAAAGGAAAGCCAAAGTCTTTCCTTGCTAGTGCAGGAGGGGAACTGATAATTAAAGTGAATTCCCAATTCACTTTAAATCAGATTAGTGGCCAAGTGATTGAGCATGAAGAGGTATGGGATTTATCAGCTTCATCACCTATAGCTCAGGCATTTTTCTGGACCTCACGCCGTCTGTTTGCTACACTTGAGACTGGAAAAGATTTGTCTGATTTTGTCAAGAACTTGACAACCCGTCTTCCAGCAGAAAGGGAGAACTTGGAGATTTTTCCTGACCCTTCTGGTGATCCAACAAAGGTGGGATCTTTTTCTTTAGATAGTCGGCAAAGAGATTGAATCTGCATATTCTTTAATTAATCTGTCGCATAATGTTTGCTTTGTACACAGTTCTTTCAAAGAGATGACGGTTTCCAAAGAGATGCATACCAAATTGCACTATTTCTTGCAGTCATATATTTTGTAGTGCAGTTCTTGAGGACAACTTTGTAAAGCCTATTTTGCCTAAGTTCTTCTACCACTGAAGTTGATTGCGACAGTCTAATATTGTATAGTGTTTTATCAATGAATACTGCATTATAAATGCATCAAAAGCTATTCCAAGAAAATTTGAGATGGTCTGTGTGAAAAAAAACAATGAAGAAAGTTGAAAAAGAACAACTTTGTGTATTTTGTATATATGAATTCTGAGTTCTTAACAATGTGTTGATGGTTATATATACATTATGAATTGTTTCTTTCTAACGGTAGATACAACGGTTCTTTTTATATGAGGTAAAGGTAGAAGTGACCTTTCCTGCTTTACAGGAAAGGTTGCTCCTTTTATCTCAGGTCAGTGATGAGAAGCCTGCACAAGCAACCTAGCTTGTGCAGCCTCTGAGACCTTAGCTTGCAGCCTTCCTTCTTCGTTCTTTAACACTACCCCTCAAGTGGGTTCGTATAAGTTTATTGAACTCATCTTGTTGAGAATCAAGTGGTGATTCTGGTTGTCAAGAGCTTTAGTAAATATGTCTGCTAGTTGATCTTGACTCTTGATATAAGGCGTTTCAATCTCTCCCTTTTGGAATTTCCCTGATGAAGTGACAATCAACTTCAATGTGTTTGGTTTGTTCGTGAAACACCGGGTTCGATGCTATGTGGCGAGCAGTTTGGTTATCGCAATGCATTTTCATAGGCTCTTTACTCTCAATTTTCATGTCCTTGAGGACTTGCTTGATCCAAATGAGTTCGCTAGCAATGGATGCCATTGCACGGTATTCGGCTTCAGCGCTTGATCTAACAACTACATTTTGTTTTTTGCTTTTCCATGTCACCAAGTTTTCTCCTACAAAGACACAGAAACCAGTGGTTGACTTCCTGTCACAGCTTCCAGCCCAATCTGCATCAGAAAAATCAACTATATTAGTAGAATTATTTTTCTTCATCCAGATTCCTTGTCCGGGAGTTCTCTTGAGGTATCTGAGAATCCGATCTATAGCTTCTAGGTGGCTGGTGCGAGGGGCATGCATGAACTGGCTTACCATATTCACTGCAAATGAAATGTCAGACCTAGTGACAGTTAAATAAATCAGTTTTCCTACCAAGCGCTGATAATGTCCTATGTTGGTCAAAGGCTCTCCATTTTCTAAATTGAGCTTAATTTTGGTTTCCATTGGAGTGATGGCAGGTTTAGCTCCTATTTTTCCAGTTTTCTTTAATAAGTCAAGAGTATATTTTCTTTGAGATAGAAATAAACCCTTGTTGGATTTTGCCATTTCTATGCCTAGGAAATATGACAGCTGGCCTAGGTCTTTGATGTCAAACTCTCTTTTTAAACTTTATTTGACATCCTCTATCCATTGATCATCGTTCCCTGTTATTATGATATCATCAACATACACTAAAATGACGATAGTGAGTTCGTGAGTGTGTTTAATAAACATAGATGAATCAGATTCACATTTATTGAAATTAATGCTTAATAAAAAACGGCTGAGTTTTGCATACCATGCTCTCGGGGACTGTTTCAGGCCATAAATTGCTTTCTTTAGCTTACATACTAGGGAAGTATTTGAGTTGACTTATGTCCGAGAGGTTGCGTCATATAAACTTCATCTTCTAAATTTCCTTGTAAAAAGGCGTTCTTGACATCCATTTGGAATAGATTCCAGCCTTGATTGATTGCTATTGAGAGAAGGATTCTGACCGTATTCATTTTGGCCACTGGAGCAAAGGTGTCTTAATAGTCAACTCCATTGGTTTGAGTGAATCCTCGGGCTACGAGTCTGGCCTTGTATCTTTCAATGGTTCCATCACTGTTGTACTTGATCTTGTATATCCACTTACATCCCACAGGTTTTTTATTCAGTGGAAGAGATACAATACTCCATGTATCATTTTTTTCTAGGGCAAGAAGTTCTTCTTTCATAGCCTTACACCATTTGGGGTCAGTGTTGGCTTCATAGGAGTTTGTGGGTTCTAAGTGATTTAAGATCTGGCATAGATAGTTGCGATATTGGTTAGATAAGACATTATAGGAAATGAAATTCTGAATAGGATATGTTACCGTATGAGACATATAGTCTCTAAATTTTACAGGGGGTCTAGTTTGTTGAGGAGATCTTCTCAAGGCAATTGCTTCTTCTTCTTGAGGTTGAGCTTCTTCCCCTGAAGGAATTAGCCTTGAGACTGGAGGTGACTTCCCCTGGATTTGACAATCCTGTTCAGAGCTGCTAAGAGAGAAATCATAGTTAAGCGGAAATAAAGAATGGCAAGGTTCATTAGTGAAGTCAACACTGGTTGGGTTGTTATAGTAGGGATTAGTCTCGACAAAAGTGACATCACTAGAAACATAGGTTTTGTGAGTCAAGGTATCATAACACTTGTACCCTTTTTTAGTTGAGGAGTATCCTAGAAAGAGAGTTTTGATAGAACTTTTGTCTAGTTTATGCTGGCATTTGACATGCACATAGCAAATACAGCCAAAAACCCTAAGGTGACCTAATTCTATTTTTCGGCCCTTGAGGACCTCTAGAGGGCTCATATTCTTTAAGGTGACAATGGGTAATCTATTGATGAGGTAGGTGGCGGTTAAGAGGGTATCCGACTAAAATACCAAAGGGACGTTATTTTGAAAAAGGAGAGTGCGAGTGACATTGAGAAGATGTCGATTTTTACATTCAGAAACACCATTTTGTTCGGGGGTATTAACACATGTGGTTTGATGTATAATTCCATGTTGTTTAAAAAAAGTGGAGAAATTTTGGTTTATGTACTCCATACCATTGTCAGAGCGAAAATTTTTTAAATTGGCATTATACTGATTTTTTATAAAATTAAAAAAAATTTTGAAGCGCGAAAAAACTTCATTTTTTTTCTTTTAATAAATAGATCCAAGTGGTGCAGAATAATTATCAATAAAGGTAACAGAGTATCTAAAATGATCATATGCAGTAACGGGGGTAGGTCCCCAAACATCTGAATGTATTAGATCAAAAGTGTTTTCTGACATGCTTGATGACAATGAAAAAGGTAATCGAGTGTGTTTAGAGAATTTACACACATCACAGTTGCTAGAATTCAAATTGTAGCAAAACAATTTATTTAAAATATTATCGGAAAGATGCCCAAATCTCCGATGCATTAGCATGCCTTGGGTGGGATTGATTGACACAAAACATTTCTTGGGAGGATTATGAAGATAATATAGGCCATTTTCTAGTTGTCCTTCACCAATCGTCTTTCCGGAAATTCGATCCTGAAATATGACTGAAGATGGTGAGAAAATAACGTTACAGTTTAAATCACGAGTAATTTTGCCAACAGAAGGTTAGATTTAAAGTCAGGCAGGAATAAAATATCTTTAAGATTGGAATTAAATAAATTAGTGGTGCCATATCCTTGAATTTTGACTTTGTTTCCATTGGCAACTATCACATGTTGAGAAT
Organism: Ricinus communis; assembly: GCF_019578655.1. Classification (NCBI taxonomy): domain Eukaryota; kingdom Viridiplantae; phylum Streptophyta; class Magnoliopsida; order Malpighiales; family Euphorbiaceae; genus Ricinus; species Ricinus communis. The sequence goes on from NC_063262.1 coordinate 28,888,320, forward strand.
TCCTGATAGAATTAATTTTGTGCAATTTTGTGGGATCCCAAGTCATGTGATCTGTTGCTCTAGAGTCAATAATTCAGGCTTGTTGATAGGATTTTATATTTTTTTGAACTGAATTTAAAGTGGTTTGAACCGAACGTTTAGGTGGCACCAGCGAGATCCAGCTAAGGTAAGGAACTTCGTGTCGCGGCTACCCATCGAGCTGGGAGGACCCGAGCCCATGGGGTTGCTGAACTAAGGCTTGAAGTTGGGCTAGAAGTTCTGTTATGTGGGCCTGATTGAGCTGTTGGTCTTGGGCCTGGCGGACCTGATTGAGCTGCTAGGCCTGGGCCTAAGGAGTCTGATAGGCCTGTTGGCCCGACTGTGTGGACTGGGCCGAATGGGCCTGAAGAGGAGTTGGACTGGACCCAGTGGAGCGGGCTTAAAATAGAGTTAGGCCAGTCTGAATCCGGGTCGGGTCCAAATGCTGTCGGGTCAAGAAATCGGGTCGGATTGTTGAGAAACACTCGGAGTCGGGTCGGGTTTGCTTATATTTTTCTGACCTGTTATATACATCTCTTAATTCTTTCAATCCTAACCCTAACTCATCACACTCTTCTACAACATGTAGCCCCTCTCTTCGGCCGCCACCTTTTTTCTCTCCTCTCCCCTCTCGTCTCATGCTTCCAAAGACTCTCTCCCCCCCCCCGAGACGGCCTCAAGTGCGGGTAGAGGTGCCAGCAACCATTGCGGGAGTGACCCTACTTTTGGCAGTGGTCACAGCGTGCGATGGTGCTTGGTCCTCCTCGCTGTCGGGTTACGTCTCTTCGGGAGTTGTAGGCGTGGTTGTCTGTGAGGTTCGGAAGGGAATTCATGGTGTTTCTCCGCGTTTCTTCGCGCTGAACACTTGCTATTACCTTGTCGATTTTTGGAAGGTCAGACGAGAGGAGAATCTGTGATCTCAAGCTTTCATAGCTTGAGTCCAGACCTCCAAGGTAAGTATAGATCATGTTATGCTCTTTTCTGTATTTCGTCTGGGTTGTTTGATGGCGGAAGATAATTCTGCAACTCTTCCCACCTTATGAGTATTTCTGTTGCGTATTGAGAGAAACTTTTTGTTCCGTGAGTGATTTGAGATAACTCTTGTTTGAGTCTGAAAATATGAGCGAAATTGTGTTGATGGCTATAAAGGCTCTGCATTTTCTCCCAAATTAATTTTGATGATTCCATCAAAATGCAGAGACGGGAAATTTGTGGTTCCATAGTATTTGTGAGTATCGACATGACCAAATAGTCAGTCGTTTGCCACTCCTCCATTTTTTCAATTTCTTCTTCTGTTGGGGCCTCTGGTCTTTATAGTTTTGGGTTTTGCTTTGTCCCAGTGATAAACCCTAGCTTTTTTCTACCGCTGAGGGCAATATACACTATTTTTTACCATTCGAAATAATTGGAATCTCCTTTAAGTGTGATGTTGGTTAATTTTTCATTTTGAAACATGGCTGGGTGAGAAAAGAATTTTTGGTAGGTGATGAGCACAGGTTAAACCTGCTCTGATACCATGTGGAAAAGAACAATGAAGAATGTTGAAAAAGAACAACTTTGTTTATTTTGTATATATGAATTCTGAGTTCTTAACAATGTGTTGATGGTTATATATACATTCTAAATTGTTTCTTTCTAACGGTAGATACAGCGGTTCTTACTGTATAAGGTAAAGGTAGAAGTGACATTTCCTGTAGCTCTTTTTATCTCAAGTCAGTGATGAGAAGCCTGCACAAGCAACCTAGCTTGTGCAGCCTCTGAGACCCTAGCTTGCGGCCTTCCTTCTTCGTTCTTTAACAGTATGATTTTGCACTTATTCTCCTGATTTTGTCCAGGATAAAACAAACCTTCCTCTTTTTTTTTGGCAAATCTTGTAGAAATTGTGTTTGAAATGTTATTGATCAATGATGAGTTTTACAAGTAAGAATTCTGAGATTTACAGTATGAAGTTGTTCTGTTATATACGTGTTTATGTTGCAACGGTCCTAAACTATCTAACGTCTCCTTATGATCTATTCCAACGTTCATTTCTAGTTTGGAAAAGGTTAATCCGCTTCCAAGCCTGTGATGACATGTTTGTTTGCCGTACAGTCTTAAGGCCTTCTCTTTTTCCCCCTTTCTGCTTGCTTATTCTGTGCTTCAAGGTTTGGTTCTTCAACAAATCTGATTCTATTAATTCATTGCATTCAAGCAATTCTTAAACTTCTATTTCCTAATTCCATATGATCCTATTAATTCATTGCATTTGAGCAATTCTTATACTCCTATCTGTAATCTCATTAGTCCTCAATCGAATGAATGTTAAGAGCATGTGAAAACATATTGTTGTAGTGTACAAGTGACAGGTGGGATGCTGAATAGAACAGCTAAATATTATAAAAAGTAAGAAAGTAGAGCAGTGTGCATTTTATTAAAATAAAAACTACACCGTTTAGATATAATGGGAAAGGGGTCGCTAAAATCCACCCTTTTCTTTTCACTCAAAACCCAATTTTTCTTACAGTGGTTCTATCCTTTTCTCAATCTACGACAATTTTCTTCTCTTCTTCTACTCTATAAAAGCATCTCTCCATCTGCTGCACATGAGGAATCCCGTCGTACGATTGAGGTTCCAACATCAATTCATTTCTTTTGCCATTTCGAGTTTCTTCTCGCAGTCGCTCTTCTACGCCTTCCTTTCAACTTAAATTTCTCCTTTTGCAATTTAGGGTTTTTTAACATGTTTTATACTCATGTCAATGTCCACCTTTGTAATTACATATCAATTTTTGTCAATATCCATCTCTGGAGGGACAAGTCACGCACAAACAATTCCATGTCAATGTCCACCTTCGGAGTGACATGTCAGTTTTTTACCCACAAAACTGCTGATGTGTACATTATTTAACGTCATTATTAAAAGTTCTACACGTAGAGTCGATTAAGGATAACGGAACCAGAACATACAAGTATAAGAACTGCTTAAAATGCAGCAAGGACCAAATGAAACAAACTGAGATAGTTACAGGGATGATAATATGAATTTTGCTTCTTCTTTTTGCCTTTTCTGTCTGAATCATTCACCAAACTATGTAATGTGCTAGTCTATTGAAATTTGATGATTGGAAAAAGGGTACGAATCCAACTCCAGCTTCATCCAGGCAAAGTAGCTCACCAACTATGATGATTAGATAACCATAAAGTTTAGGACTACCCCAACTTGACAAATAACACTTGTAAAGAAACTAAGGGAGAGAAAAAAACTGACATGACAACATTAAAGAAGAGCCAATATTATCCAAAAATAGTGAAAAATATATGTCAAGAATACAAAAGGTACGTTTATTCAATGAAAAAGAAAGAATTTAACAGGCACATGTATAAGAACGTTTAAAAAAGAAAGAAAGAATGTTAGTGCAGTACTGTACTCAAGAACCAAACTATACCAAACAAACTTTTGATTATATTATCGTACAAGGAAATCAACTAATGATGTACCACTTGTTGCAGATCATGAAAATCTATGGAATAAGACAAACACTAGTAACAAAAATGTCATAATTCTTCCACTTATCAGTTGGGAAGCTGAAGAGAGATTGTGAGCCCCAACAGAATACACCGTACCAGAACTTTCGTCCCTCACTTTGATGCTTGAAGAGCCTAAGAAAACATGGCAAAAGAAACCAAGAATCAAATCTTTGATCAAGGACAATGAACTCCATAACAGAATGGGGAAAAGACCTTAACAGTTTCATTTCATGGACATTGTAAAATGAGACATGGAGGAAGAACTCTTTCAAAGTCCTATGCGGCTATAATAAACAATTCATTCAATAAGTAAAGGGAGCCAAAACCAATTGGAAAAGATCCTACAGCTTAATACACTTCTGAGAAGACAAATAGCTTACCAACTATGGGAAAATCCAAAGACCACAGATTCAGATTTATGTAGATCAAATTACATGTGCAGGAAAGGAAAAAGAGATTAAGGCACCAAAAGACCATGTTGAGAAAGAGAAGTGATTCAAACAAGTATAATGGATAAAGATGTAACAGAAGGACCATAGTCCATTATAACTTTATCAATCTATTCCCTCCCACCTCCCCCTTTCCACACATGAATCAAGCACACAAACCTAAGCATGGGAAAACAAAAAATAAAGATTACAAGATACTCACAATTGTAATCTGTCCATCCAATGGCCTGATTTTCGAGATCATATAAAACAAGCTTATTTGAGAGCACCAAATCTGCATTGAGAAACAATTTGTGAGTTCATCTATTCACTATCAGCTACAAGCTCTGCAATAGTGAATTGCTATACATCTATTTTCATCCATCTTAATTAGCACATCAAAATTTGCACAATAGAAAGCAAAAGATAACAAGGAGGCTCTGAGACGTTTAGAGCAAGAGCAGTGCTAAGAAGAATTTAAAGCAATGGAGTTCTAATTGACAAGTATTACATTTGTTATGCCTGTCCATTATTAAATATATACAGAATCATCAACTAACTGCAGGATGTGAGATACAAAGGAGTATTAAGCTTTTCACTATTCATTTGACTCCACTGCTTTATATGTTGCTAGGAAGCAGAATACGCAGCATCAAATTACTCAGTTGTAGAATTCCAGGCTATAAGTCCTACTTGTATATGAATTACACTTCCCTAGAGATTGCTATACATTCCACCATCTACTTTATGTGATCCAATAAAAGGGAAAGGAATAGAATATCATACCTCCCAAAAGAGTCATATCCCTACCATCCTTAGATTGCATCCCACTGTTCTGCCAACCAAAACACCAAACTTCTTCCTGTAGAAAGTCATGAAAAGAATGTTTTAATTGGCGAAAAACTATCATTATCACAGAACTCAATATCAAGAACTAGTTCATGGAATTCAAAAGATTAATGAACCAAAAATGTTCCTTTAAACATCTTTTTCCATCTCAGAACATCATGAAATCAGTGCATCAGGACCACAATAATAAAAAGAACCATTCTCTTAATTTTAAAATGATAACACGGCATGTGGTTTGGAAGGTGGTTTAAAACAAAAAAAGATGAAATTTAAACTGATAATAGAATATAAATAGCAATTCTGAACACTGAATTATCTGCCATGGAAAACTTGTTCATGCTAAATTTTATGAATGATGAGCAATGCACTTTACAGAAACCACTGTATAATAAAAGCACTGAGAATGACATCAGCCATTAGGCTTAAAAGTCTTCACTTACATGAATTTGAAATAAATAGTCATGAGGATTAACCGTCAAACTAAGTGAACCATTAAAATGAAACTTGACAACTGGAAATCCTTCATTGACACTGCAAGAGTATAAAGAGAATTTTAGGAGTCTTATATTTAAGCTAAGATAAAAAAATAAAAAATAAAAAGAAAATGTTGCCAATCAGCAGTCAAATTAATGTTAACTAGTAAATTAGCAATACATGCAAAACTTTTAAAAAAGAAACACAAATATAATGTAGCAGAAATAAAAAGTTCCAAGATCGCCCACTAAATTTTCTCTCATACAACAAGGTATGCTTGAACGGATCTGTACAGACGCACCCCATAACATAGAAGAATACCTTTTTCTAGTGTGCGATTTTGATAATTTAGTTCAGCTTAGTATTATTTTAGACAATAAAATAGTCATGTAACTAGCATGTGATTTTCAAGTTAAATAAATGGTCTCAATTAAATATGGTTTAGATGCATTCACAGGCTAATGTTTATTATGTGATCTAACCCTAGTTAAAAAATCTTCTATGACTATGTTTCCAGTAGTTATTTTATCAATTCAATTAACATTAGAGGTTTTCTCTAAATCTAAAATTCTTTTTAGGTGCTTCAAGTCTCAAACTAGCCATCTTTAATATAGAATTCTGTCTTATTTCTTTGTTGAACAACTACTAACACATCACGCCATATGGGCTAAAAACAATAAACATGCTTGGATGGTTATACAACAAATATTTACCACAGCATGGCTTATGAAGATTAAAAAACAAAGACAAATAAATTAACTTAAAAGAAACTTTAAAGAAGTAATTGCACTTGGCACCTTACTTTCCAGTGTACTGAAAACATGTGAATTGCTCCTCAACAGTATGTAATTTTAATCCAGGTTGCTCAGAAACAATCTAATACACCAAAACAAAGTAAATTCATAGCAAGTCCTAAATACAGTAAATAACAAACTTCAAATTAAAAAGAACAAAAAGGAGTTTAGGTACCTTAGTCATCATTGACTCATATACCACCTCTGGAAGATATGCCAAGGTAGTACCACTGTCAATTATTGTTCCTCTCCGATCGCCAGTATCAAATATATCTGTTGGAAGTTCCAGAACATTACCGCCCACCTCTATTTCCTTCATAACTACATTGTAATGTGGCCTAAAGTATAATAATGGGAAAAATAATCATTAACCAAGAACTCACCTAATTGAGGAAAGAAAAAGAAAGCATTTAATCATAGAAAATGAACGAAAAAGTGTGAGAAATAAATTAATGCCCATATATATTTTCACCTGAAGCTCATACCAAGTGATCATTTTAATAGCTGTAAGAGTTTGCTACACGCTAATAGCCTACCAAATTAAACAAAACCAAAAATCGCTTTGGGCAAAGCCGATCATGTTTAATCTCATCAGAAATATTGACAAGAGTGGAATCGTTAAGCTCAAAGTCCACTACCAAGTAGGCCACATCACCAATGCTAGGCGGCAACTCAGGTCATTATTTCAAGTTACTTTTACTATAGAATATAACAAAGTAAAAAAGCACTATAACATTGCAAATGATAATAAAATCTAATACAAAGGTATAATGTTTAGCAAGTTCTAAGGAAAACAAAATTTACCACCATCTCCAATGTATCGAATAAAGCAATAACTTCAATAATGAGAAATGCACAAGCAATAGATTGAGATATTCCCATACTTTTCCCTCCTAGCCATAAAATGGAAGTAAAACTTCTTGTATTAAAGGCACAAGTAACAGTACAAACTTGCGGGGATTTCTATAATGTTATGACTCGTTTCTTTCTTTTCTTTGTCTACTTTACGTCACTTTTATTCTTCTGTTTACATTTTCTTCTTTCCTCTATTTTCAACAAATAAGATTTTACAAGCAAAATCCAAACAGCAAGCTAAGTTGCAATAAGAATATACAATGAAAAAGGTGGGCAAATTAAAAGCAGAATATCAGGAGAATAAGAAAGCTAAGGTAGTTTCACATACTGATTTGGTACCATTGGAGTTGTATTTACTTTTGGTGAGACCACTTCGCCAATGGCAAAGATTCCTCCTCCTTTAACATTGTCTAGGCAATGTGCAAATACTCTTTTAACCTTTCCAGCTGCAGCAAGTTGTGAAATCATGGATGAATTTGCTTGCCCAAATCCAAGTATTCCATCCAGTGCTTCACTTGATGTACCTAATTCCCCAGATTGTTTAGCTCCACATCTGTCCCATAAGAGCATATTTTATAGTGAAAAATAAGCAGAAACTCAGCAATATACAATCAGAGATTCACCAAAAGCCAAGAATGAGAGAATGTGCATATAGGACAGTCTTTGTTCTAAAGGGTTATATATATATTAATTCACACATAGTTCTGTATCTGCTTCAATAGACCTTATTCAATAATTGTGTCTACATTCACTAATTTAAAATTAGATAAGACAGGAACTCATTTCTTGCACATATTAAGTAAAACATATAACATTAATCAATTTTAAGAATGAAATACATCACTGATTCAACATTGTGAATCTGTTTTTACTTAATATAGCAAGAAGGTATAGATCCTTTTAACATTAATTCTCATCATTTGATGCAAGGCCATTTGGAAATTTTTAGCAAATGCAAATGCAAGTGCAATTGCACAAACATGCCAAAAATAAAAGCTAGTTTTATATGAGCATGGAATTGCAAGTTTTATCATGTAGCTCTGTAATGTACCTACAAAAAGTGCAAAGATCATAAGCAGGTTTGAATTATAGGTTGTCCTTGAAACTCACCCAAATATAACACTTCCATTCGCAGAAGAAGTTTGAAGATTTCCAGTCACTCTATCAAACTGCAGATTGTCCTTCACAAAAAATCCAGCTGTTGAGCTTCCATCGCCATAAACAACACTATATTGACAGGGCAGGTCCTTTGTGCAACCCTGAAGTACACCATTGTATGTAGCAGCACAAAAATCATCATCGCAGTAAATCCTTGTAGCAGAAGTAGAACTCTGTGGATCGTATAATGTCAATTTTACCTGTTACAATGTAAAATCACAAAGAAAAGTATTTCTCAAACCAAAGGGAGGGTCAACCTAAAACACGACCAGAATATTGAATTTTAAGATATCATATGCAAACATGATATAAATACTTTTTAAAAAAAATAGAGATTTAATCCAGGTTTTAAAGAAACATACACCGAGGTCGCTTTTTGTGGGACACTTATCGCAATTGGCACAATTCACCCAAAGGATATCACTTCCTGTATCAACTTGAACATAATAATCCTTTGGTGGATTTCCAAGCCCAATTTTAGCAAAGTAAAGGCTAAAAACAATGAATGAAGAAAGAAACCGTGTAAGCACCAATATAATAAATAAATAAAATAACAAGTAGAATCCTTTTATGCTAACATTTAATGAATGAAGAAACTGTAAGCACCCAAAAGAAAAAGAATATATATATATATATATATAAAAGCTTTTTATGGGTAAAATCTAATGAATTCTCATCCATAAACCCTGTATCATTAAACCCCCTATCAATTATAGCAAAGACAAAAGATAAATCTAACAGAATTCCTGATAGATTGACTCACAGCAATAAATATCAAACATTATCCTGAAACAAGAACACTCATTTAAAAAAAAAAAAAAAGTAAACGCAATGATTTTTAAATGAATTAATAAAAAAAGAAACAAACCCAGCTTCAGCAGGATGACCATTGCCACCTAAAGGTAGATCAACGGCGGAGAGAATTCTCCGGTGACGACGAGCATCGTGTTGTTTTAATGCACTAAGGCTACGTTCTTTACCAGCAAACTTATGTTGTACATTAAACACATAATTCCCATTTGATAAACACACAACAAAACCCAATTCAACAATCACCACCAAACTTAATACCGTAGCCAATCTCATCAGATCCATTCTCGTCACCATCCCCCGCTGCTAAGCCCAAACGTTGCCGTATCAAAAAATTGTTCTTTTGAGGAAATAATCGATTTCTGAATAGATTGCTCAAGAGGAGAAGAGAAATGAAAGGAGAAGAATAGAAAAGAAAAGAATTTTTAGAGGCGAAATCGCCCGTTTTCAACGGCAAATGACACGTCCTTCATCCTAAACATTGTAAATTTTTTCTTTTCTTTTCTTTTTTCTTTTTTCTTTTTTGGGAGGGGGAGGAGTCTTTGCGTGTGAGCTGTGACTCTTATGGCTCTCGGGTCTCTCTCTCTCTCTCTCTCTCTCTCTCTTCTTTTCCTCTGTGTGTATATATATATATAAAGCAAACTGGTTGGGATTTTGTTGAGGTTTGTGTCTCTGTTTAAAAGGGCTTATCCATTTTTAGGTTCCGATTTTCATCTTTTGTAAGTGTCTGCACGTTGCTGTCTTCTTCGCTTCCTTTCCTGTCTATGTTTTGTCTCCGTGGGGATGTAATGTCGAATGCTTTCTCTGTCTCTTCCTTTTTCTAAATTGTTTCTAACTATTTATTACTTATACAACAACTCAATCGCAGATAATAAATTTATTTTATTTTGAAGCATTTACAGATTTAACTAATTGACTATATTCAAAATGACCCATTAAACCTTTTTTTCATTAGATGAGTGATACATTAAAAACCGATATTACAAGAGCACACTGTACTTTTGTTAGCTCATGTACTAATTAAGCCAATATAGTTTTCATTGCTCCAATGGAAGGCAATTCTTTTATTAGCAGTCAGATATATATAATCAAAAATAGATGGACACCATATTTTACTTTTGAAAATGCCATTTGAAGAAAAAAAAAAAAAAAGAGAAGGCAAAATATACCCAATTAGATGGAGCTAAAAAAGAAGAAATTAATAAAGGGTTTGGGATGGGTGGAAGAAGGAATAAGGCATGTGGGTGTTCAGATTTGGTCTTTACAGCTACTATTTGCGTGCTCCTTCGACTTTCTATTTATCTTTTTCTTACTAATTTTGATCTAATCCTTCTAAATTAACATGGATTTGTCCCAATGTTTCTTTAATTCCATTTTTAGCCATGTTTCTAATTCTAAATCTTCTATCTCAATAAATAGTGTATATAAATAAATAAATAAAAAGAGAAAAGATAATAATATATCATATTGCAAATAGCCAAATTGAATGTGTTTATTGTAAATGAAATCCAAAGGACGGTTGAATAATTTGCGGACATTGCAATGCAATTTTGAGCCTACTTTTGTCACTTTCTTCTAGCCACTAACGTAAGGATTTAAAATAAAATACAAAATTATTTGTCTATTTATTCAATTTTCTTTTTCCAATCATCCTCTTGCTTCCAAAGCTATATTTAGGTTTCTTTTTAGTTTGACAATTACGGATATTATCAATTCATTTAAGTTAGGGTCCTCTCGCATTTAATTAATGTAGAAGGACCAAAAATATGAAATATTTAATATTTTTAAAACAAAGTCTCAAATTGGTTTGTAGTGAAAAATAAAAGATATTATCATTCATTTGCTTGGAATGTTGGCTTCTCATATCTAGACATGTACCACATATAACCTATCTAAGTCGTTCGAAAATTTTTAAGCTTGAATACGTAAATTTTACTTTGGTTGTTCTAAGCTCGAATATGAAAAATTTGATTATTTTCTTAATAAATTTGAAAATATTATTTTTTAAAACTTATTTAACAAGTCTAGCTTATTCAAAAGTTTTTAAGATAAAATAATTTTATATCTTTTATATAATGAGCTGAAATTGATTAAAATTTTTGACTCATAGACCATACTCGAATCTAAATTTAAAAATTTCAAAATCAATCATATTTGTTCAAGCTTTAAACATGTCTACTCAAAGGTAGGAATTCAACTAATTTATTATTAATATATATATATATTATTATTAAATTGAGCCGGAAAAGACTAGTCGTTTTCTTTGAGAAAGTTAATTGTTGCTTCAACTAAGACTCTAATTATTATTTGACTATCTCAAGTCCATAAAATATAAAAATATTAATTAATGGTGAACTAATAATCTTAGTTATAATTAGACCTAGATGTAATAAAACTTAATTTCTTCTCATATTATTAGTGGGCTCTACATTCTTTCTATTTTCAACTCCACCTTCTCAATTTCCTAATAATTTCAAAAGTTTAAATCCCTTTCAGGTCAAGAACCCTTTCTAACATCAAACATTTTCTAGAGTTTAATTCATTGTATGAGTCTTCTTTTAATGGGAACACAACCTAGCTATTGGCCGCTAAGTTTTAATCCTTTTGGATCTCAAAGTGGTCAATGCTTCCTTAAATAATATGACAAAGGATGGTTCAAAGGGGACTCTGGAGGCTCCGCTGGCTGTTGAAAAAGTACAGTAATTAGCCCATTCTATTTGCACCTGTAAATCAATCATGGATCAAAGGGGATTTCATTTGAAACTATTTGCAATTTGCCAACTTTGTAATTGATGGTCATGAATGCCAGTAGGCCCCCAATTCTGGCAACTGTTCTGTCTGTTCTGTAACTGCTGCTTCATCAAAGATGAGACCTATTTCTTGATGATGATAATAACAGCTTTTCCTCTTTCTATTTTTCTGGGGCCCACTTTTTTTTTTTTAAATAAATAAATTTATGTGAACAATATTAAGACTGCCTTCACAAATATCAATATGAAATGGTTCCCTTTTTAGTATGTGAGGTTCCTCTATAAATGAATACCAAAATTTAAATTTCACTAAATTCAAAATAAATAAATAAAATAAAATATTTTTCTCTATCTTCCCCTCAGATTGGATTTATTGGCTCTTATTATTCTTGTCCCTACAATGTCAATAAAATGACTAATTTACCCTTAAAACTTCTAAGGTCAAGTCTGTTTTAGAATATATATATTTTTTCTTATCTCAAAATTGAAATATTATCTTATAGATTATCATTAAGAGATTTATTTAATAAAATAATAATATTTTATTTTATTTTTATATTAATTTTAAAAATAAAACTGATTTATAAAAATAAAATTAAAAGTAAAAAAATATATTTATTAATTTTAAGGATAAAGCTGATTTATAAAAATAAAATTGAATGTACAGGAATATTTTGATGATGCGGTGAGCATATGATATTTTAACTATCTCTGCACAATTATGTTAGTAGCAAGGCTAAAGTGGTCATTTTATTTCCCCAAGTTTCTCTGACGGCCTCTCATTTCCCCATTAAAATAGACATAGATACCCAAAGATATTACAACATTCTGATATAATCACAAGGCTATTCTTGTCATCCCAAAATTAACAGCCCGAGAAAGAATAATCTCCCCAGCTCAAGTTTGTAGTAGCAGTAGTAGCTGTTGTTTGTTAAATTCAATCCTCTGAAATCTGCACCGCTATTTTAATTGGGTTTCTCCTAAATCAAAGCTCACTAATTCAACAATGGCTATGATCCAATTCTCAATCTCCCCTTCCACTTCTATTCGTTCTTCACCTTCGATTTCCGGTCCCTCTGCGCACCGGATTGTACCTTCCATCTCTAAAGAGCACTCATTTAAGCACTTTTTAAACTCCAACTCCAAAACCAGCTGCTTTCCGGTGACGTCCAAGAACGGCAACTGCTTAGCTTTTACTGTGAAGTCAAGCTTGGACACTGTGGGTCCTAGAGCGACTGTTGGTCAAGTTACTGAAGTCTCTAAAGACACTTTCTGGCCGATCGTTAAGTCTGCCGGCGATAAAACCGTCGTCCTCGATATGTACACCCAATGGTAAGGGAATTTGTGTTTTTCTTTTTTTCAGTTTTCGGTTTTAACCATTTCTTAAATTTTAATGTCTGAATACGACTGCCGTTTCTTGGTAATTAAACGACTGCCCATGGCACATGGCTTATTATTATTATAATATTTATATATGTGTACAAACAAGCTTATGCATGTCAAAATTGATTACAATAAGAAATGAAAAAGGGTTCCTCTTCGAATTTGTGAAGCTTTCATTTCCAGCCTTTTCTTTTTTATTAGTCTGCTCCAACTGGAGGTTGGCCTCGAGACTTTATGGCCCCTGAAGATGATTTCAGTACTATATATCCAATTATTTCCAGTTTCAGGGCGTTGAAAACATTTTTAGCAGTAAAACTCTAGTCTGCTGATTAACAGAAAATATACAATTTCTTTAGTCTATGAAGCAATGTTGCATAATAATAAACCACTGAGAGAATGAGGTACCCATGCCCACTGTTAAAGTCTTGTAAAGCATTATATATAGTAAGAGGCAATGCTTAGATTATAGTAAAACAATCAACTAATGCTAAGAGGCTCTGGAAACTCTTTTCTCAGCTTAATTTCCACGAGCTATCAATCATAAAAAGTACTGGTACAGTAAACTTGATCTTTCTTCTTTCAAAGGATCCTTGAATTTGGATAAAATTATGACATCTTGCATCAGGCCACTCAGATAAGGGGTTGTCTTCTCACTTCAGATCCCAATCAAATGTATATTCCCTATATGTAATTCAATTATTTGGAAAATTTCTCACTGATTTTTGTTATTTCTTTTTCGCTTGTGTTGTTCAGGTGTGGCCCTTGTAAGATTATGGCTCCCAAGTTCCAACAATTGTCAGAGAAGTATCTTGATGTAGTCTTCTTGAAGCTTGATTGTAACCAAGACAACAAGGTCTTTAATTTACCATCTTAGTCCTATTTAAGCATATAATATTTGGACTAATTATACCAGCAATCACTGGAGACACAAGCTTCCAATTTTGATTCATTTCAAGCAATAAACTTCAATTGCATTTCAATTTAGTTACCTTCCTGTTGCAAGATTGACATATTGCAAAAGTAGCCAATGATAAAAGAGTGATTAAAGAGAAAAATGTAACATGTTATTTCTCAATCACGTAATTGAAACAAAATAAATTTGAAATTTAATAATTGAAGTGAATCAAATTGAGATTTTATAACTGAATCAAAACTAATTACAAATTTTTTAATTGTTTTGTATAACTGTCCTGCAATATAGTAATTATACCATTAAGTAAATCTACTCCACCTCTCTCTTTTTCTCATATATATGTATGGCTAACCTCATATTTGTTGGCAGCCATTGGCTAAGGAGCTTGGCATAAGGGTTGTGCCTACTTTCAAGATTCTCAAGGACAACAAGGTTGTAAAGGAAGTCACTGGGTCCAAATTTGATGATCTAGTGGCTGCAATAGAGGCTGTTAGATCCAGCTGAATCACCTTTTTACCTGGGGAAAAAAAGTAAACCACCTGATTGTAGAAACCAATATCTGCTTCAGAATAATTATTTCCTACTTGTATGTATCCGTTGAACTTTTCTTTATCGGGGAAATCAGGTTGGATGAAAACAGGTGCAATGATTACAAAAGGAAAGAAAAGGGGAATTCTGTATTTTTTTTTTCCTTTACCAATCTGAAGAAGCAGTACCCATGAAAAGGGAATGTTGTAAATGCCAATGAAGTACTTGTGAATCAAATTTAGTGAACTGAATAGCATTTCTTGCATGTTGCTGTTGAAACTATTTTCTTGGTTCGAGGTTTTGGTTGCTTACCTCTTAACATCTTCTTTATAGTTTTTGTGGTAACTGAGATTGGTGCGTCTCCAAATTCATTCTAATAACACAAACTGTTGCTGCAGTTTTCTGATAATATCAACAAACTTCAAGATACGGAGGCAATCTGCACGCCCCTGCCCTTGTCTCTCTTTATTGCTTCTAGTATCACGTAAATCCATGCGTTTTTATGTTCTAGGCCAGGATTGTCCAATAGGGTCATCTTTAATTCATTAGTCCATTCAAATGAAATATGTTTCTAGATCTTTATAAATTACTTGCTCAAATCTTAGTCTAGTTACAGAAGGAATCATCCATATGTTACATTGTCACAGCCATAGACAAGCTCAATAATTATTATTTTTTTAGTTTTATCCTTCCCCTCACAAAAGCAATTGCTTTTACCACTTCAGTTACGCTTCAAATATTCGTTATATCATTCTTTATATATATATATATATATATATATATATATATATATATATATATATGTTTGAAATCCTCTTTATCATGCCTACGGAATTTCTTTATTTAATTTTTTTCTCTCTTTCTCGTTGCCCAAACACTCAAAATTCTTCAGTAGCAATATTCAACTCTTTTATCTTCTTGTTCCCTTCCTCTTGTCTTCCGATTGTATCGGAAACGTCCATCCCCTTGTTCGATCAGTCTACCAAGGTAGAAACTGTTAAGATTGATCAAATAACTAAAAAATTTATCTTATAAATATTGTGATTACAGTATATATAGATGTAGACTACAAGCTTTATAATAGTTGAGATATACTAAGAATAAAACTCTAAACTATAATACATCTAATGTGATATAATACAATCATATAAAATAGCATATATCCTTATCAGAAACTTCCTTCAATTCCTTTCCAGCATCATTAATATTTTCTATTTTTATTTGGTAGTGTAGAAAATAAAGAGTTTGATCATTAGCACGCAAACATAATATTGGTTATCTTCAAGCAACATACACAAAAGAATTTTCTCTCTTTTAATCTTTATGTATAAACATTTTTAAGCATCTTCCATGTTTGTATAAGAACTATCAATCACAGTGTATTCTATTCTATAATTTTGATTTGCGGTGGCTTAATGATGGATGTTAGATGAAAACAATTTAAATTTAATTACAAAATAGTACACGATGTCGATGGGAAATAGACTCAGTCTACATTAATATGCATATGTAAAACTTGAAGAAATAAAAATAGAGTATTCTCTATATTTGGAGACCATGCTGATGCTTAAATGAAAAAGTATGTTAGTTTAAGAAATTATTTAAAAAATTATAATGATATTATTTAAAAAATAATGTCTCTTGTATTTATAGATATTTTTCTACATATAATAATATTTGTATGTATATTTTTAAATTTTATTTAGTTAGAAATTTATAATTATAAAAAAGAATTATATATTAAAAAATATATCTTCAGCTGTTATCTAAAGTGAGACACTTGAAAAGTTCTAATGGACGAGACGAGATTTTTAAGTAGCTAGAAGTTCTCAATTCATAGGAATATACATCAATACTAGTTACTTACATCAATATT
Organism: Ricinus communis; assembly: GCF_019578655.1. Lineage (NCBI taxonomy): Eukaryota > Viridiplantae > Streptophyta > Magnoliopsida > Malpighiales > Euphorbiaceae > Ricinus > Ricinus communis. The sequence goes on from NC_063262.1 coordinate 28,904,663, forward strand.
AATTAGATTATTCATCTTAATAATTAATTTAATTTAATCTTTTTAATATATAAAGTTGAAATTTATCAAAAAATATATTTTATTTAAAAAATATAAAAAAATATAAAAATAACAAATTGAAAGAAATATTTTAATATTTACTTATTAATATTAATTTTTTTAAAGAAATTCTGTCCATTTTATGTGCTTATTAAAGGAAGCTGGAAGGAAGAGTTTTTGTTTATTAGCGGAAAAATCAACAGGTTACGCCAAAGATATAACTGGCACAAGTTTCATATGGCATTCCAGCACGTGGTAGTAACTTCACGAACTCATCCAATCACATAACGCCATATCCATTATATGATGCACAACGAAAAGACTAAAGCACCCCTCTATTTCCCTTTAACTAGCATGCGCACATATATATATATACTATCTACAGAAAACATGATTAAACTGACGTAAATCTTTTCTTCCTTCTGAGGAAATATAAAACTTTTTATAATAATTGTATTCTTTTTATTTATGAAACCCCCAATATTAACATGAATGTATCTCTTTTAAATTATAACTTTTTTATAAAAATAAAATTAATTTATTATAAATATTACTTAGTTAATTGGCTCAAAATTAAATAATTTTCTGATCACTTTTAAAGTTCAATATTTAAAAAATTATAAATTAGATTTTATGAGGGAACATAAATATTAAAGAGAAATAAATTAATATTAAAGTTATTAAATTTCTTATTACAAAAATATATTATTATATTATATTATATTTTACTAATCTTATAATATATTTAAAGATAATATTTTAATAAATAAAAATGCTAATTCAATTTCTTTATTACCTTTAGAATTTATATTATATCAATAAATTGAATTATCAATTTTATTAGAGGTTAAAATAATATTAAAAATTTAGATTTTATTTTATAATTAGCCTAGTTAACTAATTATTTAGCTCTTGTATTGTATTTAATCGTTATTATTATTTTAATTATAAAATTATATTTATAAATATAATTTAATAAATTTTTAATATTTAAAAAAAATTAAAAACTAACTACTTTTACATATTTTTAATTTTATTTTAAAATTTTATTAATATAATAATATAAAAATTATTTTATTAATTTAATTCTAATATTATATAAATTAGTACTATAATATAATTAATATTATTATTTTTAAAATAAAAATTATTATATAATTAAAAATATTAAGTTACTAATAAATATAATATCTAAAAATATTATTTCTTATAATTAGAATTATTGTCTAACTAGAGAATTAATTTATTAGTTAAATATATTATTAAAATATAATTAATATATTTTTTAAAATAACTATTATCTAATTAGAAAACTATTTATTATCTAATTAGAACACTAATAATTATCTGATTAAAAATCTAATTAGTTACTATTATTGTTATTTTTTAAAATTAAAATTACTGTTTAATTAGAAATATAACTTATTAATAAATAAATTAATAGAAAAAATTATAAAATTATATATAAACTTAGATTTTATGTGTCAAAATAAAAAATTTATTTATAAAATATTAAATATCCATTTTAAGTTTTAAATCAGAAATTAATATATATATATATATATATATATTGATTGGGTTTGGGTTTGACCAGGCTGAATTCGGTCCGGTTTTAAAATTGAATCGAGCTGAGCCGCGGCCATCCTTATTTATACAGTTGTGCTTTGTGCCGGTATATATAATACAATAATTAGAAAAATAAGGTCAAAAGTCAAAATTGCCCACCTTCTTCATCATTTAATTTCCCTCTCTTTAAAACAAAGAAGAAAAAGGAAAAACCAAAGATCATTAGAACAGAGAAAAGGAAGGAAGGAAGGAAGGAAGACACAGTGAAGAGAAAAGAAGAGAGAAGGAAAAGGAAAAGAAATGTGTGGAATATTTGCGTATCTGAATTATAATGTAAACAGAGAAAGAAGATACATCCTTCAAGTTCTCTTCAATGGCCTTCGCCGTCTCGAGTACCGTGGCTACGATTCCGCCGGTATTTCCATTGAAAATTCAATTCCCTCCGAATCATCCGATCCAATTCCTTCTTCTTCTTCTCATTCACCTTCACCTCTCGTCTTTCGCCAGGAGGGAAACATCGAATCCCTCGTCAAGTCTGTGTACCAAGGTCTATTTCTTTTTTACTCCTCCTCCATTTTCCGTTTGCTTTGCTGGATTATTTTCTCTTTTTTTCCCTTCAAATTAATACGAGGTTTCGGGTCGGGTTGACCCATTTTGGTAGTTTGCTTTTTTTCTTATTATTTTTTTTCAAAAAAGAGGTCCGGTTAGGTCCGTCTTATGGCGGGTACTAAAACTGGTGTAGAAGGAAAGAAAAGAATTATTGAATTTATAAGATTTTTATAATCAGTTGTATCTTGCTTTTGTGAAATATGAAATAGTATTTTATTTATGTACTTTTTAATTTCTGAAGCTTAAGCTTGTGCTTTACTAGGAAATTAAAAAGACGGGACAACTAAACTGAGTTGTGTCATTATTCCTTCATGAGTTAACACGGGAACTAATTAGTTTCAACTAAAGTTGTAGCTGTGGTACCCAACTGGATATGCACATGTATTTTGAGCTTTTTCTGTATCTTCGGTTTTCTTTTTTTTTTTTTTGAATGAGGATAGTGATGTTTCGTGGACCACTTATTTGTTTCATTTCTTTTTACTAGTACAAAAAGTTGTCTTTTTTTTTCTTTTTTGTCTATGTTTTCTTTTTAAACAGCGGCTATGCAATTTAACTATCATAAATAGAATGTAAAAATTAGACAATGGTTATTTGAGATGTCTAGCAAAGTGATTGATAAATGACGTGAAAGAAATGGAACTATATTGTCATACTTGCATAATGGTGACACTTGGCTTGGCTATGCTTATTGTGTATAACTGCTAACTGCTGGTGATTTTGCTATTCCAGATGTTGCTACTATTGATTTAAATTTGGAGGAATCTTTCTCTGTCCATGCTGGAATAGCACATACACGTTGGGCTACTCATGGAGAGCCAGCTCCACGAAATAGTCATCCCCAAACTTCTGGTGCTGGAAATGAATTCTTGGTTGTACACAATGGGGTTATTACTAACTACGAGGTTCGTTTTGTATCTTTATGCTATTATTAGCTCAATTGAATCTCTAGAAAAGAGTATTGAATATATAGAATAGTTAAATGAAAAAATGCTGCAATAGTTTTAATGAAGTCATCGTTCTAATATCCCTATCGCTGCCGCTTCTATTTGTGTTTGTCGTGGCTGTGGCTTGACACTGAAGGTGCTTCGGTTCCTTGCTATGTTCAGGTTTTAAAGGAAACACTGGTTCGTCATGGGTTTACGTTTGAATCTGAAACTGACACAGAAGTGATTCCAAAGCTTGCCAAATATGTCTTTGACAAAGCAAATGAAGGTGAAGGTAGGTATTATTTACATATGCAATTGAGTAATGAATAGCTTCATTAATTACTTCTATTTTTTGGAATTTAAGGTCATTCCTCTCCAAAATGCACAGGAAGTCATTAGTTAATCATCATTTCACTATTTGTGCTGTAGGTGCTCAGCCTGTCACATTTAGTCAAGTTGTGCTTGAAGTCATGAGGCATCTTGAAGGAGCTTATGCACTTATTTTTAAGAGCAGACATTATCCAAATGAGTTAATTGCATGCAAACGTGGAAGTCCTTTGCTCCTGGGTGTGAAAGTATGTTATAAATGAAATATATGAGCTCCTAATAGCGTTAATTTCTTGCTCAGCAAAATTAAAAATTTGCAGTTTATATATTATTCATTTGTTCAGGATTATAACTTTAAGCTTGAACTATGTTGACTAGAAGTTACTGGATTTTTTAATTAAGTTGTCAAGAAAGCTTTTTTTAGGATCATGATTTGGTGATCGTTTAGTAGCTCATAATATACTAAATTTTTAAAGTATATATACATTGATTATATTGATCTCTTATGCAATTCTATTAGTTCTTTTGTATGGTTAAAATTCCTGATTATAGAAATGTTATTGGTGTCTACTCAGGAATTAAATGAAGATATGAACAGTGGATCAGCATTTCATGATGCCAAATCACTCTCAAAGGATGGTCACGCCAAAGAACTTTTTCTATCCAGTGATGCAAATGCCATTATTGAGCACACGAAAAGGGTCTTGATGATCGAGGATGGTGAAGTGGTTCATCTCAAGGTATTTATTCTTTGTCTGTATCAGTATAAATTTGTTTAATTTCTTATCATAATTATTCTTTTGGGTGTACTTGATTGATTTTGCAAGATGAAAGTCATGATACAAAAGCTTGACAGATTACTCTTACCTTTTACAAAAATCAATACATCAAAGTTTGCCTCCATAAATAATTTTGTGAATTTCTTCATATATATGTAATTTACCATTATTGTTGTTGAGAGGCAGTTAATGCATTGGCATGTACCACACCCTGAGTTAAGTTCGAATAAATGTTTAAGTTTCTAATATTTTAGCAAGCTGTGTGAATGCGTACATGTGTTCTCTTTTATTTATTAAAGAGAATGGTGCATGTCAAGGTTTGAATGGGAGATGCCACAAACTTGGTTAACAAAATTAGTTAGGTGGTTGTAGAAATTGAGTCAGACAGGACAGGACTGAGCAAAAGAATAGGTTAGTCTCTGTGTCTTTACCCAATTGATTATGGGTCAACAATGCACATATGAGCCTTGTCTAAGGTTGAATTTTATTTCTGGTTCTGATTCTTTTATTGTAGACTACAAATGTAATGTGCAGAGCTTAGGGAGAAGAGATGGAGGAAAAATTGGCCATTTACGGGTCGTTACTATTATTTAACTAAATATATTATAGCACCAGTTTGTTTGGCAGTAACATAGATTTATTGTTTCAGGATGGAAGTGTGTCTATCCTAAAGTTTGAAAATGCCAAGGGAAGACATGGTGGTGCTCTTTCTAGACCTGCATCAGTCCAGCGAGCGCTATCAGTTCTTGAGATGGAAGTCGAACAAATAAATAAGGGAAATTATGAGCATTATATGCAGAAAGAAATTCATGAACAACCAGAATCTCTAACTACCACCATGAGGGGGAGGCTTATACGTGGAGGTTCCTGCAAAGCCAAGACTGTCCTTTTGGGTGGACTCAAAGATCACCTTAAAACAATTAGACGCAGTCGCAGAATTGTTTTTGTTGGTTGTGGTACAAGTTATAATGCTGCTCTAGCTGCAAGACCCATCCTGGAAGAACTTTCTGGTGAGTGAGTGCTGTTTGACTGTAGTAAAATGTAGCAGTTTCTAAACGGTGTTTCAATTATTAATTATTAATTTCAAATACTGTTCTTAAGCATTTTTCTGCTTATTGCATATGAAAAAACATAGGTGTCCCTGTTACGATGGAAATTGCAAGCGATTTAGTGGACAGGCAAGGTCCTATATACAGAGAAGATACTGCTGTTTTTGTCAGTCAGTCTGGGGAAACTGCAGATACATTACATGCTTTGGAGTATGCTTTAGAAAATGGGGCCTTATGTGTTGGCATAACAAACACTGTGGGAAGTGCAATAGCCAGGAATACACACTGTGGCATTCATATAAATGCTGGGGCTGAAATAGGTGTGGCAAGTACCAAGGTAAAATAATACTCATTTGATCTTTTTACATGGCATTTGTTATCATTGGTTAACAATGCTTGAACTGTTTTAATAGGCCTACACCAGTCAGATTGTTGTGATGGCCATGTTAGCTCTAGCCATTGGAGGTGATGCTATATCTAGCCAAGCAAAAAGAGAGGCTATAATTGATGGCCTGTTTGACTTGCCTAGTAAGTTCACATTTTGAACTCTCTGTCAACTTGATTCAAAGCTGTAGCCTTTACTTTCATTTGCAGGAAGTTGTTCTAACTTTTTTTTTTTCTCTTGACAGACAGAGTCAGAGAGGTCCTGAAGCTTGACCAGGAAATGAAGGATCTGGCAGAACTACTAATGGCAGAACAATCGCTTCTTGTGTTTGGAAGAGGATACAACTATGCAACAGCATTGGAGGGTGCTTTAAAAGTGAAGGAAGTTGCCCTTATGCACAGTGAAGGAATGCTTGCTGGTGAAATGAAACATGGTCCTTTGGCATTGGTTGATGAAAATCTCCCAATTATAGTCATTGCGACTCATGATGCTTGCTTCAGGTTGGTCTGTTGTCTAGTTGTTGCCTGCTTCCTTATCTAAGATTCTTACTTTAGTTTTATTCTGACACTTTGTTCCTTACAGAAAGCAGCAGTCTGTCATTCAGCAACTTCATGCTCGTAAAGGTCGCCTAATAGTGATGTGTTCCAAAGGGGATGCTGCATCTGTATGTCCCGGGGAATCCTGCAGAGTCATTGAAGTCACACAGGTTGAGGATTGTCTACAACCTGTAGTGAATATAGTTCCGTTGCAGGTATAATTCTGTTGTTAATTTGCATTAGTAACATTCCTTCCGTCCACTATTATTTGAAGCTTTCATGTATTAAATTGATGTCTGCCTCATAGATCAAGTGATACTGTTGATTTTATCTCAGCTGTTTGACTCTTCATGTATGCATATGGTGAATAGGTATATTTATTGATAGAACAGCAGCGTTTTATGTGCCTTCAACTCGGGGCTGAGGTCGTAACATATTGAGGCCTGTTAAATGGATGCAGATGCCATGTTTTAGTGGCTTAAAATACAACACTTGCTCCTAAAATCAATGTTTTGCATTGACGAGTTGCTTGCAATACATCTATGCAATGCATGGAGCTACAAGATGCCTCAATGAGTTGCTCTTGATGCATTCAACATTTATGGATTGTGCATTACATTTAACACTGATTTATCATTGGCTATTGTTTTTCCTTCTGTAACTTCTGAGGCTTGTCTTTCAAATTTTAGCTTTTTTTTTTTGGGTTAACATAGAAAGAACTATTAGTCCTTTTTCTGCCGGTGTTTGCTTCTCAACAATCTATTTATATTGTGACTTACAGGGAAGTGGATACCTCACTAAGATGTTCACTGCATTTTTCTTTTTTCATTGTGCAGCTGCTGGCATATCATCTCACTGTTCTAAGGGGCTACAACGTGGATCAACCTCGTAATCTTGCAAAGAGCGTCACAACGCAGTAAAACTGACTACTCTCAATACTCCTTTGGTGCTTACTTAGGCAAATCTCATGCTTCTTTGGTGCTTATCCTCTTTACTCAGGGGGGCTGCTTACCTTCGTTTGGAAATTATTTTTCAAGTAGCCAACTCTTTTAAAAATCTGTATTGTGGTAACTATTGTGTCGAGGCTGTAAAATTTGTACATTGTAAATAGAGATAGGTACTTCACTAATTGGATTCACATCCTGACCACTCCCCTCGACCCTATCCTACTCGTTAGAGGTTGTATTTATGAATATATATGTTATTATGTTACCCATTTCAAGTATCTCTGGAATCCATTTCTGAGAGGGCCGCTATTTTGTCTTGAGAATAGTAACAGGTTTCTGTGTTGGGGAAATGAGGCTACTTTACAATTCATCAAGTAATAGGGCTTGCACATGCTTTTGAAACTCCATGGAAGTGTTTATTGGGCGAGTAAAACAGAGAAAAAGAAAAGGAATGTTGAATGAAAACTTCTCTCATTTTGTGTTCCATTTATTCATTCATATTGTGATTTAAATTATTAAAAAAGAACTTTAATATTAGAAATCAAAATACATAAAAATAAGGTTTTGTGAGTTAATTTCATTCCTTATTTTTAATTTTTAATTTTTTTATTATTTAATTTCAATTAAATTTTTATTGAATATGAAATGATGGTAGGTAAATCGATATAATAATAATAATAATAATAATAATAATAGTTGTAGTCCTAATAATAATAATTATCATTAATAATTAATAACTATCCATTACTTTTCTCATGCTTAAATTTATAATACTAATTTTTCTATATTTGAACTTTCATTAGATTTTAAATGAAAGTAGACCAAAAAGACTTTAATATTTGTTTGGATTGGAAAAAAAAAGAAAAGAAAATATGAATTTTTATATGTTAGGATAAGTGAGAAAAACAAAAGAGAAAGAACAATAACTATTATTTTTTTCTACATTTTTTTATTTTGAAAATTAAAATAAAAATTAGAAGAAAGAGATCTAAAAAATAAAGAATGGATTTCTTCTTTCTTCTTATTATGTTTCTAAGAAAATTCCCATAGGGCTACGATATAAAATTATTTTTAAGATTAAATCCAAAATTTGATTAAGGACATTAATGGAACAAACTTTAAATTTAGGGACTGCAAGTGAAAATTACCAGTATCCCGGGCCATCTAAAACCCTAAATTCCTGTCCCAAGCTAACGTCTCTTACTTTGCAAATTGAATTAATACGGCATAGTGCAGACTATCAAAACGCTAGCTAATACTTCACCAGTAGCAAACGGGAATGGGGATGAAACTCTTTGACGACGACGAGAACGAGAACATCGACGTCTCGAAGATAGAAATCGACGATAAATTCGCACGCCGATATGAGCACAACAAAAAGCGCGAGGATTTACAAAGATACGAAGAGCTAAAAAAGAAAGGCCAAATTGAAGATTCGGAATCAGATTCAGAATCATCAGAATCGGAGGAAGATGACGCTGAAATCAAGAAATTAAGCAAAAAGAAAAGTTTCAAGGAGTTCTTCAATAATTTAATCAAGGTAAAAGAACGTGACCCTTCAATTTACAAAAAGGATGTTAAATTATTTGAATCCGATAGCGATACTGATACTAATGATGATGATAGCAAAGGAGAAAATGAAATGAGGGATGGGAAAAAGAAAAAAGCTGTGTACTTGAAAGATGTAAGGGCTCAGCAATTGATAGAGGAAGGGCCTGAATTTGAAGAAGGGGAATCGAGTAGTGCGAAGAGAAAGACTTATACTGAAGAACAAGAGGAGCTAAAAAGAGCATTTTTAGAGGCAGTTAAAGATGCTGCTGATGTTGATGGTGATCTTTTGAGAGTTAAAGAGAAGGATTTAAAGGAGGAAGATGATGGAAATGATGTTGATTTTGAGGAGAAGTTGCAGAAGTATTTTGGTGCAGAGGAGGAATTAGATGAGAATAATAAGTTTTTGAAGGAGTTTATTGAGAAACAAATGTGGGTTGATAGGGATAATAAGGATAGAAGTGGTGTTGCAGATGATGAAGTTGATGACTTGTTCAGAGATGATGAGGAGATCGAGAGACAGGAGAAGTATGAGGAGACTTATAATTTTAGGCATGAAGAGAGTGTAGGAGATAGGGTTATGGGTCATTCTAGGATAGTGGAAGGATCGGTTAGGAAAAAGGAGAATGCTAGGAAAGAGCAGAGGAAGAGTAAGAAGGAGAGGATGGAGATTGCTGAGATGGAGAGAAAGGCAGAGTTGAAGCATTTGAAGAATTTGAAAAAGAAGGAAATGAATGAAAAGTTGAGCAAGGTTATGCAGGCTGCTGGTGTCACGGATGATAATGATTTTGCTTTGGATTTGGATGATTTAAAGAAGGATTTTGATCCAGAAGAGTATGATAAGATGATGAAAAAGGCTTTTAATGAAGACTATTATAATGCAGATGATTTAGATCCGGAATTTGGTAGTGAAAATGATGATGATGGGGTTGATATTAAGAAACCAGATTTTGATAAGGAGGATGAGTTACTTGGTCTTCCTAAAGGGTGGGATGCAGTTGACAATGAGGGGTTTTTAGCTCTAAGAGAACGCATTTTGGAACAAAAGGCTGAGAATGGTAATGGTGATGATGAAAAAGGAGAGGAAAATGAGGAGACGAATAGGGAAAGTAAGCGGAAAAGGAAGCGTAAGATGTCTCTTGTGCAGAAAGTGAAAGAAGAATGGCTGGAGGAGTACTATAAATTGGATTACGAGGGTACAGTTGGAGACTTGAAAACGAGGTTTAAGTATGCTAAAGTGCAACCTGAACGTTATGGATTAAAGACAGAAGAAATATTGATGTTGGATGACCAGGAGTTGAATCAATATGTGTCTGTTAAAAAGCTTGCACCTTATAGGGACAGTGAGTGGAAGGTACATAAAAACAGGAAAGACCAACTTAAGGAGAAGATTAAGGAGCTTCGTCGGGGAGGACTGAATCACCAGAAGAACAGTAAGAAGAATAAGTTGAAGGATGATAGTGATAAATCAACTTTAGTTGTGGATTCTCATAAGGACGGGAAAGAAGAGTTAGAGGGACAAAATGTCCAAATGGAAAATCTATCCAGGAAAGCCAAGAGGAAGCGTCGCCAAGCAGAATTGAAGCTTACACTATCTCGAACTTTAGCATACCAAAATGCACAATCCAAGGCTAAGGGAAAAGGCAAGCACTGAGTAATCAGATATTAAGGCGGATGTGGGTTGGAGGTAAGTTAAAAAAAGGGAACCAATTATTGGTTCTGTTGTAATTTTACAATCTTTCCAATACTGAGTTCCCTTGTAATTTTTCTTTTTTAAGGCAAAGACTAGTTATTTTTATAGACGCATTTGATTTTAGGAAACTGTGAATGAAAGAATTCTTGTTTGGTGTTTTCTTAAGATCCATTCTTAATGATATATGAACTTTAGCTTGTATGAAGTAATGCAAACTGTGATCTGGTGAACAAATTTATAGTACTACTGCAGCTATAACGAAATGTCGGTATTATTTCAATCATAAAAGTGATCCTCTGCTATTTGTTTATTAAGATGATCCACTTGAGAACAGTAGCCTTGCCTATGAAGTTGAATAGTTGAGATTATGTTTTCTGCTCTGCCAGAATTTATCTCATTCTTAAAATGCAACCCATTACCACCTGTTGAAATAATGCAGCATATTTGATTCTCTTCAGACATTTGAAGAGATATGTCTAATAGAATACCTGCTGATCATCGCTTGTGGAAATTCTTAATGTAGTGGTAGATAAATTAAAGGATCTATGTTCTGTTACCTTATGTCAACAAAGGAAATCTAGACCCTTAGTTTGATCATTGTTATCAACTCGTTTTGACCATCTGATTCTTTGTGGATTTTATATGTTTGCATGCTTCAATGGCCATTGTTGAAATTGGTATTATTGATGCTCTTCTGGTTGGCTCTGATTATGCTTCAATAGGCTTGTGGTGAGTTCTATTCATGCTCTGATGAAAGTCTGCATAGAAATAGAAAAGAAATGATTGTCTATGTCAGGATTTTCTACTTAAATTGGTAATTTCTAGTATTGCATAGGAAGTGATGATGTAAATTGTAATGTAGAGATATTGTTTTTGGGTAATTACTATTTACCCACTGATGTTAAACATCTAATATATTAGTTGTCCCTTGTATCATTTTTACACTCTTATGATTTTATAAAGTATTAAAAATCATTCAAAACTAATTTTTATTAAATTAGTAAAGAAAAAGCGTTTGATTTTGTTGTGTAGTAAAAAATAATAATAATAATCAAAAGAAGTTTTATTTTATTCAGAATTAAATTATGTAGTAATTTAACAATATTACTCTAAATATAAATGTTTTTGAAATGTGTAAATATTTAGAACTAAATTGTGCTTATTAGACACAATAATAGAGATTTTCTTTTTTCTTTTTTCTTTTATTGGTCTTAAGTTTTCATATATAGGACTAAACATTTCATAATTTGAAGTTGCCTATTTAATTTTCTTTTAAAATCAACTTTAATAATCTTAAAAACCTTAACTAAATAAAATAATATGAATTATTTAAGAAATTATAACAAGCCAAAGGATTACTAAAGAAAAGTTCATCAACATAATAACATGCACTTATAAAAAAAAAAAAGAATTAAATAGCAGCAAATTCATGGAGAAACAATAAATATTTTCCTGCAATTAAATTGAAAATAAATGATAAAATTCTTCTTCTTAGTCATAAAATTAAAATTATTAATCAATTTGCTTTTTTTAATTATTTCACATAATAAATAAATTTAAATATATTATCAATAAGCACATACTAAAAATAGTTAAAGATCTGAATTTACGTTTCTTTTATTTTGAGAATGATGATGGGGGACTTCAAGTTATTTGGCACTGGGATTCTACTGAAGTAAGTCCTGTTCAAGCAAAGATGCAGAGAAAATCAAACTTCTTTATTAGGTGTAGTTACCAGGTTCAATTGTATTGGAATTACAATCATATTGAATTCATCTTAATTGCCAAAATTATGAAACTCTGGCTGTTTGAATCTCCACTTTCCCTTTCCATGATAAATAGAAAAGCTTCTTCTACTTTCTTAATTTGCTGCCTGTCTTATTATTATTATTATACACCCCGCTGCCAAGACTTGCTTTATTTGTTTCCTTTATTTTCTTCTTAAATCAGCCATGGAAAACTGTGGTCGGAGTGTAGATAATTAGGCATATTTACATGGATCTTGTGCTTGTGCCACGTGCAGAAATATTCAAGGGAGTATTATAAGGCAAGAATCCCGTCAAGTCAACCCTCTTAAATCTCAGTTCAAAACATAAGCTACATCTTTTAAATAATCATTCATGGCGCTTAAGATATGTATACTTTGTTATAGCCTTAAATGCAAAGTTTGGATATCATCATCCTTGTACTGTCGTCCAGTCTGACCAATGAGTCTCTCTCCCGAGTTCCAATCTCCATTCATGGACTTCCACTTCCCAATCGTATTCATCACCCTTCTCCTTATGTTTGCGGTACTGAAGATATGGATCAAGCAGTCCAAAACCAGCAAGTCAGCTGCTTTGAATCTGCCACCGGGACCATTTCAGCTACCTATAATAGGGAACATTCATCAGTTAGCTGGACATGTACCCCATCATCGAATGAGAGACTTAGCCGAGAAATATGGTCCTGTAATGCTCCTACAAGTTGGTGATCTTACCACCATTGTCATTTCTTCTGCTGAAACAGCTAAACAAGTGTTGAAAACCCATGATCTCTTCTTTGCTCAAAGACCCAATATTCTTGCAGCACAGATCATCACTTACAACAATCAAGACATTGGATTTGCACCTAATGGTCCATATTGGAGACAGCTACGGAAGCTCTGCTCGCTTCAGTTGCTGCATGTAAAACGTGTTCAATCGTTCAGACCAATCAGAGAAGAAGAAGTGTCGAACATTATTTCAGTCATTTCATCCACCGGAGGATCGCCCATTAACTTAAGTGAGTTGATCCGCACTTTCACCTATCGACTCATTTCAAGAACAGCTTTTGGTAAGATATGGGATGGGGAAGAAGAATATCTAACAGCCATGAAGAAAATACTGATGGAATTGGGAAAATGCGCTACTCTTGCTGATGTGTTTCCTTCCATAAAATTGCTTCGGATGATCAATCGTGGGTCGAGGATTAAAGTAGAGAAGCATTTTGAAAAAGTAGATAAGAAATTCCAAAACATTCTGAATGAACATAGAGCCAGAAAGGGTTTCGCCAACAGTGCTGGCGCAGAGAGTGAGAAAGTAGAAGATGAAGATCTTGTCGATGTTCTTTTGGATCTTCAAAAGAAAGGGGAACTTGAATTCCCTTTAATGGACGAAAACATCAAAGCAGTCATTATGGTTAGTATATGCACAAATATATTAATTAGGTCCATTTCTATTTTTGGCGTTAACTGGTCTTAATTCTGAAGACAATTCCAGTATCACTAATAAGCTAAAGCTTATTTGTATAGTTTGTTTTTATTGATCTTTCATTTTCACTTGTCTCAGGATATGTTTTTCGGTGGCACTGACACGTCTTCTGCAACCATAGAATGGACAATGTCAGAACTGATAAAAAACCAAAGAGTGATGGAAAAGGCACAAGCGGAAGTGCGGCAGATCTTTGGGGCAAAAGGAGATGTCGATGAAGCAGGCCTTCACCAGCTAATCTACCTCAAGTTGGTAATCAACGAAACTCTAAGATTACACCCTCCTGCTCCAATGTTACTCCCAAGAGAATGCATAGCGAATTGTGTTATCAATGGTTATGACATTCCTACCATGTCTAAAGTTATAATAAATGCATGGGCAATTGGAAGGGATCCCAGGTATTGGGTTGAACCTGAGAAATATAATCCTGAGAGATTCCTTTGCGATTCAATTGATCATAAGAAGACTAACTTTGAGTTTCTACCATTTGGAGGTGGAAGGAGGATGTGTCCTGGAATATCATTTGGTATGGCTACGGTTGAACTTCCACTTGCCCGAATGCTATACCATTTTGATTGGAAACTTCCTGAGGGGCAAAACCCTGAAAACCTTGACATGACTGAATATCTTGGCGTTGCAGGAAGAAGGAAAAATGACCTTTACTTAATTCCAAGTCCTTGTATTCCTCCCACCTTCAAGTAAAAGCAGGAGCAAACACATGCAGGTTCTGTATTAGTTTGATATCAGCTAATAAGTCAATTGGCAATTAGTTTTCTAATTAGCTTTTCATTTACCATCTCCATGCCATTTGTTAGTTTTGTTACCTTCTATTTTTTTGGATATACTAATTATTGTAATTAGTGTTAAAAGTTCAGGAAAAGTGAAGAAAGAAAAGAGGAAACTGTGACGATTAAAACTAAAAGTCTATGATGGACAGATCCATCACTATAACATCATAAAAGAGCCACTGGGATCCATTTTATTGACTCGGGTCCATTACATGGACCGGAGTTCATAAATACTTGTTTTAGATGTTCTTCATTTTCTTTTTAAATTATAAAATTACGATAAAATGAATTTAAAATTAAGATAATATTAAAAATAATATTTTGAATATATTTCATTATTCGTTTGCTATACGACCATTGTAATTATTTTAATTATAACTAATAATATAAATTAAATTTATAATAAAATTAAATAGATTTTTTAATATTTTATAATTAATTAAAATATTTAAAAATAATATAAATTAAATATATTTAACGTCTTTGTTAGTTTTTTTTTATATTTTAAGATGTTATTAATATATAATAATATAAAATTATCAATAAATTAATAGAAAAAATTAGAGAATTATACATAAACTTAAATTTTATGTATCAATAATAAATACATGTGTCAAAATAAAAATTATATATGTTAGAATATAGTAATACAAGTCAAGAGTTTTTATTGTACCATATACATATTAATATTTTTTTTTGTTTATTTACATGTACTAAAATGTTCATTTTTTTATATGTATAATATCTATTAAATATAATATTCTATTAATAATTAATTTTCTTTATATTTAAATATTCATTATCTATTAACTCAATATTCATTGCAATTAATATTCATGTTCATTTTGTTTCATGTATTATTCATCAGTATTAGTATTAAAGTTTATTATTTAGTACTACAATGTTCATTATCTGCATATATAATGTTTATCAATATTTTCAAATAATAATATTAATTATTTATGAAAGCTTTTATCATTTTTGTTATTAAAAAAAATTACGATTGATATAAACATTCATCATTTATAGGTATAATTAGTTGGTCAATGAATATTTGGCATTAATAAAAATTATATCCACTAATTTATTCAAATAAACATATATAATACAGACATAACATAAATCATATTTACACAGTTGGTAAACAAAAAAAAAATCAAGCTAAAGGTATATTACAAATATTTATATTATGATATATATATTCTTTTAGTAAAATAAAGTTAACAAACAATGAATATTTAAAGTTTAAAACATATATTTAATGAACATAAGTTAATAAATATTTAATACAAAATTGCATCAGCATTTGACGCGCGTGAGTGTCTGACGCACGCACATTAGGGTATGACGCATATATAAAACTTAAAACACAAATTTTTATACAAATAAAACGATACCAAATGAACCCTTAAATGTATAAAGCTATATAAATAGAAATCCATTTTATAGTTTGAAAATTCCATATGTATACCATACCAACTCTTAAGGGAGTACTATAAGGCATGAAGCCTTGCGGCATTCTCTATTACTATATCAAAAGTAACTAATTTCATTTTGTAAGACCAATAGAAAAGGTAATAAGTCATAAATATTGTTAAAATATCAAAATGTTATAATTATTTTGACTTGCAATTGCATATTACTAAATAAAAATAAGAATCAGGTGTTGATTTTTGTACTCCACTTATTTATATTTGCACTCCATTCAATCTACGTGTCTACACTCTCATCCAATAATAAATGCTAAAATGATAAACAACATATTAAAAAGAAGGCTAAAAACACATTTATCTTATTTAAATAGTCAATTTAATATTTAAATTTTTAATTTAACTTAAGAGTCATTTTAATTTTAGTTTCTTTTAATATCTAAAATATTTTTAGCTTTTAATATAATATACATCTGAATTTTATTTTTTAATAATATTTAAATATTTTTATGCAATACGCATGAACATATTGAATAAAGACACATGTAGATGAAGTTCAGAAATACAAATATACATTTGACCAATTAAAAATAATAATTTTTGTAACATCAATACACAATCATGTCCATCAATAGACTTTTTCAAAACTAGGACTGAAATATAAAGTTATTACACAATTTAGTAATGGTATTAAAAATATATGAGTTTTTTCCGGTTATAATTTATAAAATTATATAACTTTTTTCTTAACTAAAAAGATATTCTTTTGAAGTATTACTATTATTTTTGCTAATCCCATAAATTCATTTCAATTTACCAGTTTATTGGGTTAAAGGGTAAATATAATGGTATTCTCTTACCAGTTTTTTCGCCTGTCTCTTCGCCTTTGTTTCAGGCTCTTGATTGTCAGTTATGGTCTGTTGTTGTTGTTGTTAGTTTCAAGAACATATCAGTTCGCTTTCTTATTCTGCTCAAGAAACCAATTGCTCTTTGTGTATTTCTGCCATAGATTTTGTTTCACATCAGCTCTTTTCCTGTATACTGTAAACTGATGTTTCTGAGCAAAATGAGTTACTATTAAGAAAAAAGAGAATCATTTCATGATCACAAATAAATCATTGATCAATTTTAGTAAGTTGATCAATGGCTTGATATCTCGAGTGTTTCCTTCTATCATATAATTTTAGGTGATCAATTGAGGGATGATGGAATAATGATATCTTAAAAAGAACCCAATATCACTAAACCAAAGTTTATAGTTTATAGTTTATAGGTGACCAAGTTGGTCTAAGGTGGTAATTGAACATGCAGTCTTTTCCATTGTATGACAAAATCAAGCTAATAATTCATAAATATTTTAATAAATTCAGCAATCAAGTAAATAATATTTCTTAACAAAAAAAAAATCAAATGAAGATCTTATATCTGCCTTTATTTATTTGAATGATTGCGTTTTGGTATATATCCTCCAGCTTGTGGGTATACTTTTTTTATATATTTTTTAAAAAAGTGATATGTAAATCCGGTAGGAAATTCTCAAATCTTTATTTGACATTTCTGTTTTTTCTTTTAAATAAATCATATATAATGGGTTGCACGTCATGTCAATGAATATATTTTTGTAATATATTTTAATTAATTTACATGCAAATGATAATTATAAATTTAGTATTTTAATTTTCTGATTCTTTCTATTTTAATGTTTAAGTTTTTCTTTTTAATTCAGTATATAATATCTCTTACAAATTCTACAGGTTAATTTAACTCAATTTATATATGAAATAATTTAAATATTATTTACTGTTATAATTATTTTATTTATTAAATATTTTTTTAGTACTAAAAAATAACAATATTACATTTAATTTTTAATTAATTTTTTAAAATTTACTCATAATCTTTATTTTTAGAATTATTTTTTTAAAAAAATTAATATCTTCTTCTCTTTTTTTCATTTTTTTATTAAATGTTTAGAGAAATGAATCAAGTAGTTGACTCTTTAGCTAATATGGCTTTGGTGTTTCCCGTTGGGATTCATGTGTTGGATGAGATGGCCAGTGACATTCAACAATTGATGAATGTTCATTTCTTGTGTATTTTTTTTTTTTTTTTTTGTTTTTTCTGCTCTCTTGGCTTTTTAAGCCCTCTTTTGTATCCAATATATATATATATATATACACATACATAGATATATATTTGAGGTGAATGTGAAAAAGATAAAAGAATAAGCAAATAACAATTCTTCTTTTATTTTTTATTTTAATGAACGAGAAAAAAAATAAAATAAATTTTTTTAATAGTTAGTGCTGAAAATAGATATAAAAAAAAACATAATATTATTTTAGAAAAGAGTATTTCAATTAATTTACTATTCAAACTAAGTAAAAAGAATTAAGTATCTAAAACATAATGGATTTTAGACTTTTATTAATTTCTCAATTTTTTTTTAAAAAATTTCATAATTTTCATAAAATATCTTTTGAATTTCTCTAAAATTAAAAAAAAAATACATTAATTTATTAGATTTATAAAGTGGTATAATTTATAATTAAATTAAAATTACATTGTATATAACTAATATTTTATATTCAAATTCCTTTGAAAGGTTAAATGATATTTTATATATATAAAAAAATTCTAAGGGGTCAAAAAGTATTGTATAAATATTATAAGGATCAAATATAATATTTGACGTTAATTTTGGTGACAGTCAACATGGAAAATATGACTAGCTTCCATGTTAACATCGGAGTATTTAAAATTACAAAATTAGGTGGTTGAAAAATATTTTCAAAAGTTCATGGTAATATTAAATCATTTAGATTAAATTAAGGTGCTCTAAAATTAAGGTAGCAATAGATGTATTCGCCCTAAATTCTTACAACGGAGATAATCACATCCAAGTCAACTTGCATCAGCTAGGGTTAAAATGCAGCCTATATAATTTTGATATGATTCATCAAATTATCAGCAACCCAAGTTCCAGTTCTCATCCATGAACTTGCCAATGATTTACATCAGTACCCTCTTGTTTATCTTCATGATATTGAGGATAATTTGGAAGAAATCCAAAACCAGGAACTCAACTACCCTAAATCTGCCACCAGGACCATTTCAGCTGCCTATAATAGGGAACATTCATCAGTTAGTTGGATATGTGCCCCATCTCCGCGTGACAGACTTGGCCAAGAAATATGGACCTGTTATGCGTCTTCAACTTGGTGAGTTTACAATCACTGTCCTTTCTTCTGCTGAAACTGCTAGAGAAGTATTAAAAACCCATGATCTCAACTTTTCTCAGAGACCTAACCTCATTGGAACGGATCTGATAAGTTACAACAACAAAGATATTGGATATTCTCCTGAAGGTCCATACTGGAGACAGTTAAGGAAGCTCTGCATGCTGCAACTGCTGAGTGCAAAACGCGTACAATCATTTAGATCAATCCGAGAAGAAGAAGTATCTAAACTCATTTCTTCCATTTCATCCAACGCAGGATCACCAATCCATTTAAGAAAGTTAATCAATGCTTTAACTTTCCGTATCATTTCCAGAGCAGCTATTGGCAAGATTTGGAAAACAGAAGAAGAATATGTAACATCAATGGAGAAATTACTGATAGAACTGGCAAAAGGTCCTAGTCTTGCTGATGTGTTTCCTTCCATCAAATTCTTTAAGGTGATCAGTCGTGTTATGATGAAGGTTAAACTAGAGAAGCATTTTAAACAAGTAGATAAGATATTTCAAGACATCCTGGAAGAACATAGAGCTACAAGGGGATTGGGTAGTGTAGAGAGTGAAAAAGAAGATGATCTTATACATGTTCTTCTGGATCTCCAGAACAAAGGGGAACTTGAATTCCCTTTAATGGACGAAAACATCAAAGCAGTCATCATGGTTAGTATGCATTTCGTTATTTTTTTTCTGTTTTATTTTGTTTCTATCAACATGTTTTTATTAACATTACATTGTTAAAAATAAGTTTACCATTCAATTATCCCACAAAATTAACTCGTATATAAATAGATTTATAAGTATTTTTCTTAAATCTAATTAAGATTCTCGAGTGCGCTCTATTTTTCTTAACTTTGATATCATTGAATCAAAGTCATAATTGTACATCAATTTTTTTGTTCATATGCTTAACTCGAATCAATAAATTCCAGGACATGTTTATTGGTGGTACTTCGACCTCTGTTGAAGTTATAGAATGGACAATGTCAGAATTGATAAAAAATCCAAGAGTGATGGAAAAGGCACAAGCAGAGGTGAGGGAAATGTTTGGTGCAAAAGGAAATGTTGATGAAGAAGGAGTTCATAACCTAAACTACCTCAAGTTAGTAATTTATGAAACTATGAGATTACACCCTCCCGCTCCATTGGTACCTCCAAGAGAATGTAAAGAGAATTGTGTGATCAACGGTTACGATATTCCTGCCAAGTCCAACGTTATATTGAATTTATGGGCACTTGGAAGGGACCCTAGGTATTGGAATGAAGCTGATAAATTTAATCCAGAGAGGTTTCTTGATGATTCAGTTGATAATAAGAAAAATAATTTTGAGTATCTTCCGTTTGGAGGTGGAAGGAGGATCTGTCCTGGAAATTTGTTTGCTATGGCTATCGTTGAACTTCCACTTGCCCAACTGTTATACCATTTTAATTGGAGACTTCCTGCCGGACAGTCGCCTGAAAATCTTGACATGACTGATCAACAAAGTCTTGCAGGGTGTAGGAAAAACCGTCTTTGCTTAGTTCCCAATCCATATTTTCCGTAGCGGTTTAGAGGTGTTGGAATTTGCGTATCTTTTACTGATTTTGCTTGTTGGAATTGTTGATAGTTTCTTTATCCATGTTTTTTTTAATGTTTCAGATTTGATTCAGATTTTCTGGAATAAATCTGATTATAATTTGTTGCTGAAGGTATCAATAGTTTCATAAATAAGAAATTATGTTAAGGTATTGTATTACGATAGGCTTGATTTTCTATGAGTTGGCAAAGCTGTTGCAATATATAATTTCTCGAAAAATCAAATTTGTAATCTCTACAGTCATTTTATTATTCTATAAAAGGGAATAGAATATTTTGACAAATATTTCAATTATAAAATAACTACAAAAAAATACTCAAAAACCATTTTAGGGAATCGAATATTCTGACAAATACTTCAATTATAAAATAACTACAAAAAATTACTCAAAAACCATTCTAGTTATTATTATTAAGTATTTTAATTATCAGGAACAACATATGTAGGCCACCATTACGTCTTAAGTTACAGCGATACACCTAATAAAGAATTCACAGAAATTAATAATTGACTGATGCAGAGCATGGAGAACTTATTGTCCAAAAATATCTTCATATACGAGAAGAAAAGCTTGCTAAATATACAACATAATCATCTCTGAGAGTTTGAACACCGTTTAACTAATAGTTGCGAACCTGATTGAGTGAGCAAGAACGATAAAGCTGATGTAAACCTCTATCTTGTAAAAATGAAATTTAGAATTAATGGTTTACACACATTTCATCATCACAGGCCTCCTGAAGTTTTAAAATCTTTGTTAAGGAGCCGGAGGCTATCCTCGAGAGGAAAATAGTCAATCGTCAAGGTCAAGCTGCTACTAAAGTTCTAGTGAAATGGAAGAACCAACCTAGTGAAGAAGCAACATGAGAATTCTATTTTGATCCGTGCAAGAAATTCCCTCCATTTGAACCTTGAGGTCAAGGTCCTTGAAGGGAGGGAGATTTGTTATAGGAATTGTGAGTAATAAGATGGAGAGGACATGTGTCATAAAGTGAGTGGAGTTGTTAGGAATCTGTTACTCGTTTAAAATAAAATTTCAATTATATATATATATATTGAAACCCAAATTTTGGAGATGCATATAATTGATATCAAGCTATAAGCCCGCGGATGCAACTTTTAATCCAAACATCCAGAAAATTTCGCCGTAGAAGTGGACGTGTATTCCTCCTTTACATGCAAAACTTGTATTCTTTAAAAATTTTGTCCATAACAGTTTGGAGAATCCGATGATATATTCTTTGTGAAAAGATTGAGAGAAAATCATAATGTACATCATCAAAAGAAGCTTAACCTAAAAATAAAGGAAAGATGACTATTTATACTCTAATCATGGAAAAGACTATACTACCCTTACAATAAACCTTTAATTATAGTGTTTAACATTCCCCCTCAAACTCACGATGCGATAGCAACAAGCATCGAGAATTTGTCAGATAAAAAAGAAAACGTGAAGCAGTTAGACATTTTGTAAATAAGTCCGCAAGCTGTAAGGAAGAAGAAACAAAAGGCAAAGTCAAGGTGCCATTCTGAAGATGACGACGGGTAATATGACAGTCGATTTCGATATGCTTGGTCTGTTCGTGAAAGACTGAATTGTGTGCAATCTGAATAGCGCTCTTATTATCACAATGTAAAGGAGTTGGTTGTCGCATAAAGACACCCATATCAGCAAGCAACCATCGCAACCAAACTATTTCACAAGTAGTAGAAGCCATAGCGCGATATTCAGCCTCCGTTGAGGATCGAGAAATGACGTCCTGCTTCTTACTTTTCCAAGAGATAAGGGAATCACCTAAAAAGATACAAAATCCAGTAGTTGATTTGCGGTCAGTGGGATCACCGGCCCAATCAGCATCAGAGTAAGCACATAACTCTAAAGATGAAGCAGATGAAAATAGAAGAGTCTGAACTGAGTCCCGCGGAGGTATCTTAAAATGCGAAGAACAGCAGCCCAATGAACTGTAGTAGGAGAAGTAACAAACTGACTGACTATATGAATAACATATGCAATATCAGGGCGAGTGATAGTAAGATAAACTAAACTTCCAACAACTAACCATCAGAAGCAGAATAACGAGCGTTGAGCTCAATTGGAGTAGCAACAGTCTTATTGTCAGAAAGGCGAGCACGCTCAAAAATATCAGAAATGTACTTAGATTGAGAAAGAAGATACCCTTTTGGAGAAGAAGCAACTTCAATACCCAAGAAGTAACGAAGGGAACCCAAGTCCTTCATAGCAAAACAATGAGTCAGTTCGGACTTTAACAGACTAATCCCGACAACATCATCACCTGTAATAATCATATCATCAACATATAGAGAGAGAAAAATTCAACCAGCCGAAGTACATTTGATAAACAGTGCAGAGTCATGGTGGCTAGGATGAAAACCAAGTGAAGTAATTACAGCAGAGAACTTCTCAAACCAAGCGCGAGGAGCCTGTTTGAGACCATAAAGAGCCTTCCTAAGTCTGCAGACTTCACCAGGGTGATGATCAAGACCAGGAGGAGGGACCATATAAACTTCTTCATGAAGATCGCCATTCAAAAAGGCATTTTTGACATCCATTTGAGTTATATCCCAACGGTGAACGGAAGCAACAGCAATAAGAGTTCGAACTGTAGTCATTTTAGCAACGGGAGAAAAAGTCTCTTCATAATCCATACCATATTCTTGAGAATAACCTTTAGCCACTAAACGAGCTTTATACCTTTCAATAGAACCATCAGACTTAGTTTTAATCTTGTAGACCCAACGAGAACCAATAGCACGTTTACCTGCAGGAAGGAAAACTAAATCCCAAGTATGGGTTTGGTGAAGAGCAGTTAACTCCTCAACCATGGCACGCTGCCAAAGAGGATCAAGAATGGCTTTTTTGAAAGATGAAGGTTCAGAAAGACGATGAATAGAAGCGAGAAAGGAAACAAATGAACTCGAATAACAAGAATAATCAAAATCAGGTTGTTTAGTGGACTTACGATTGCGTACAGGATAGCGAGGTACGATAGTTTCCGCAGTCTCAGAAGATGATTGGGCGGAGTGTGTAGTAGAGGAGCCAATAGAGGTGTCAGGAATATCAACAGAGGATAGCTCATCAACATCAGTAGCAAAAGGGTCAATATGGATAAGATCAGACATAGATATATGGTGAGGACGGTCAGGAATTGTAAAATAAGGAATATGTTCAAGAAAAATAACATGACGAGAAACATATAATTTATGACTGACTGGATCAAAACAACGATACCCTTTTTGACCTGCACCATAACCAAGAAAGACACATATAGTAGATCGAGATGATAGCTTACTGCGTTCAACATGAGGAAGAAGAACAAAACATGTAGAACCAAAAACATGAAGAGAAGTATAATCTGGCGGACGACCATACAATCTTTCATAGGGAGACAAGCCAGAATTATAAGAAATAGGAATTCTGTTAATTAAATGAACAGAAGTAAGAACTGCTCAATCAGTGATGGGTTTAAGGAGGAGGTTGACAAGGCATTGTGAGGACGAGGTAGAAGAGGAGGTCCATTGTGGAGAGGCGGTGATCGATACGACCACTGATGAGACTGTTGCTGCTGCTGTTGATGAAACTGTTGCTATTTTCCTCTACCCAATTTCGGACACTGAGATTTCCAATGACCTTTTTGCTTGCAAAACCCGCATTCATCATGAGCAACAGATCCATATGGCCTGAACTGAGATTTAGAGTTTGATCGAGGAGGCATGCAAATGGAGTAGAAGCTGGAGAAACCTCTTTTACAACCGAGGACTTCAAACGAATTTCTTCAGCCAAAAGTTCACTAACAACAGAATCAACAGAAGGCAGTGGATGACGATGTAAAATAGACCCACGAAGTCCCTCAAACTCATCATGAAGGGCCATTAAAAACTGTACAAATCTCTGCTTCTCTCTTCGTACAATATAGGGCCCAAAGGCTCGTAATTCAGCAGGTTCTGTGAGAGCCAACTGATCCCACAAATCTGTTATAGCATCGTAGAATTCCTGAATACTCATACTTTTCTGCTGAAGAGCACGAATGTCAGACTCCAACTGGTATTGCTTTGCAAAATTAGACTGTGTATACAGTCTAGCTAGGTGATCCCAAAACTCCTTAGCCGTCTCATATTTTGCTAATTGGGTGCCTATCGAATGCTTAATAGAATTATTGATCCAAGTAATAATTTTTGAATTATCAACTTCCCATTTATCCAATAATGCCACATCATCTTGAGGCTTAATATAAGCACCCGAAATATATCCCCACTTTTGTTTCCCTTTCAAGAAATTTTTCATCACGTAGCTCCAATATGCATAATTCTTACCATCCAACTAAACACTAACTGCTTGAAGCGAATCATCTCTAGCTTCAGCCATACGGAACAGACAAAAGAAAGGAAAATTCAACAGAAATCAACAACAATCAATTACTCCAAAGAAGGGGCAACAAATCTACTTTCACATATTGCTTATATGCCATAACCATTTATCAATATGAAACCACAATGTAAAATTTTCCACCAAGCAAATAAATTTAAGCCACAGCCCCTATCAACAAATCCAACCTTAAAGAATTTTGTCGAGCAGGTGGCATGCCAACATCATTGTTTGCTGCAACTATCTTTAACAATATTCTCGTCTTTATAAGAATTTCGTCCGAAACTAATACGCCACGAACAGCAGCAGTCTGCACAATAGATTGAACATGGGAGTTTTGTCGAGCAGGTGGTGTGCAAAGTGGAAATGGCGACGCACAGCAGCAACGCATACAGCACAAGAAGTAGAAGCACGCAGCAAAGAAGAGGAAGAACGAGCAGACGTCGAGGATGGAAAACACAGCAGCAACGAGCAGTAACGCACACAGCAGCAACGCACACAGCAAAGAAGAGGAAGAACGAGCAGACGTCGAGGATGGAAAACACAGCGGCGCATCAACGCACAGAAGAACACACGCAAGCAACACACACAAAGAAAGAAGAGGAAGAACGAGCAGACGTCGAGGCTGTTTCTGATTGCAAAATAATTAAGCTCTGATACCATGAAAAGATTGAGAGAAAATCATAATGTACATCATCAAAAGAAGCTTAACCTAAAAATAAAGGAAAGATTACTATTTATACTGTAATCATGGAAAAGACTATACTACCCTTACAATAAACCTTTAATTACAGTGTTTAATACTTTGAACCATGGGGTTGAAATTTCCCCGTTGAAATCATAAACGTAGAACATTTATATAGCAAATTGAATGCAATCTGGTAAGAGTATTCATGCTAGTGAAGCCAAGGAGATGGAACGAGAAAATGTCATTAGACCTTGAAAAATATACACGTACATTGGAGAAGAAAATGCATGCTCACTACCATATGTCAAGCAATACACAAGTAAGCTAACAACAGCATCCATGGTGGATACGGGGCGAGTGTTGAGAGGAGAAATGAACTTCCCTTGGAATTTTACCTCAATAAAACTGATCAGTGCAGGAATAATGAAGACCGGAATTGCATGGCGATGACTACATGTTAACATTTGTTGAGAAAAATTACATCTTGAATGAGACATAGTCTGTTAGAGAAAAATTGTCTTAATTGATGTTAAAGAGATGCTGAATTTTCCATTACAATTATAGAACCATTACACCACAAATGATGATTACGCTTATATATAAATTTTTTAATTAATTAAAAAATAAAATGAATTTAATTTTTAGTTTTATGAGCTTAATAATGGCCACATCAGCTTTAAAAAATGATGTTCTCTTTTATCATAGAGGGATATAAACTATAGATTTTGTTAAGTTTAAGTGTTTAATTACACTTGAAAACAGTTTAAGGGCTAATTCCCTCTTCGTACCAAACATTAGAGATAAAAATGCATTTTTTTCCGAGTTGTTTTGGTATTTTAATTTTTTTGATTTTTTAAAATAAGTGTTAAATATTTAAATATTATTAGTCTTGATATGCTTAGTTTATATGTTATTCTTTTTATTAAAAAAAAAACTAGTTATATTGTCACATCAGAATTTTATTGTTTCTTAAACAGAAATTGATGGAAAGGAGTTTAGTAATACCCAATTAAATTTTAATGGGTTTAATGATAGAATTTAAAAATTATTAATGATATATAAAATAAATTGAAAGGATTATCAATGTAATTTACCCTTTTTCATCCTTTAAAAACTTATTATTTATTTGAAAAGTTAAACTAATTTAATTTTTTACTTTACTTCCTAATAAAAAGTAAATCACTTTCACATGTTCAAATTTAATATTTTATTTTCTAAATTTAATTTAAAATATTTTATTATATAAAAAATAATATTTTCTATTTTTATAATTATTTAAATTATAGACTATATATTTAAAAAGGAAGTGCGACTAGCATTCACTCCCCGATTCTGGCAGCAGTATTAGAGTAATGGCGACGAAATTGTGTGGAAAATCGAAAGATTTAGGCACATCACCACCTTTTAATGCCATATTCTTCGTACAGTTACAACAAACAAAGTATTTAATTCATAAGCTGTTATGAAATGGCAACACAAATAATTTTGTAAGAACAAAAGATGACAGGTTTATGTAATCTGTTAAGGATTGCACTTTGAGAGCTGTCTTAGTTAGTATTCACAGTAATAAGTAACACATACCAAATGCTACTACAGAAACAAGAAAAAACTTGAGAACATTATCCACTAATTATTTATTAATAATAAAATAAAACTAATTATCTACTAGCTTTTTATTGTTTTATATTTTAGGATTAAGATTCAAATATTAACGGCCACTGAAGTTAAAAATGAATAACAAACCGGAAAGATTTGCATATTTCCAAGTGTTGTTTTTCTTTTCTTTTGTTTCCTCTTTTGGCAATGTAAAGAGAAATGGATAATAATAAAGAAAAGAAACAGTCTGTTATTATTGTTATTTGTCAGCGGATCAATGTGTAAAATAAATATTTTTTCTTAAAAAAGAAAACCCTGAAGCAGACAGGTGGGTAATGAAACAAAGCGACTAACAAAATAACTATAATACATACATAATCTAAAAACTAACTCACTTCTCTCTCTCTCTCTCTTTGGTTTCATCGATCCTAAGAACCCCTCAGACCAATCAGAACAGAAAGCCTCTCTTTCTGTTCACTGCATCTTTCTTTCGATTGTTTCTTCATCTTTCTTTCATACTTACTGCAAAATTGAAATTGATTCGAGTTAAAAGTTAAAAAGAATTGGTGCTTTGCAAATGGCGTCTTCACTTTCAACAACACCTTCGGCTTCGGCTTCTGCAGTAGTGAAAACTACCCCCAATTTGTCTCATTACAGTAGCTATACTCTTTCCAGGGTCTCTTTTCCTCTCTCTCCTAAACCCAACTTCCGATTTTTCTCTCAGGTACAGATAAAGTTCGATTCTTTATTTCTTTCTTGTTTTATCCATTTTCGTGATTTGCTTGGTTTGACTGATTGTTGTGCAAGTGTGTGGAAAAGAAAGCTTTTTGTCGGTTAGTTTATTTTGGGATGGTTTAGTTTTGTTAATTATTTAAATTTGTGTTAAAGTTTGAGATTACTTTAGCTGGTTTTTGTAATTCTGTTAATTGGAGGGGAATGAATGTGATTTTTTTGTTTGTTTGTGCTTCAGTTGGCTGTTTACGTTGTTGGTTTGGGATTTAAGGAAAAAAAAAAAGTAGGAGATGGCAATTTGTTTTTAGATTTGTGATCTCCTTCTGACAACAATTATAAAATTGAAAGTAGAAGAAGACATCATCTTTTCATGAATGTAAAACATTGTATTGGACTCTATAGAAAATGAAACTTCATATATAGAAGGAACTGAACAACATCAGTTTAGAAGATAGGTACATTTGCATTCTAGTATGCTAAATGTGGTATTCTTTTAAAAAAAAAATTTGTGGGCTATGGTATTCTTGCTTCAAATTTAGAAGATAAGTATTTGCTTCAATTTTTGTGTGAAATTCTTTGATTAAATTTATTTGATTGTTCCAGTTGATTGAATTATGGTATATTTTGCATTGAGTATAGAACTTATACTTTTCTTTTTGCTTGTTTTCTTCTTCATTTTGAAGTTACTTGTGTTCTTCTATTTATGTTGTTTGAATAAATGTAGCTTCCCTTGGAAATATTCGAAATAAAAGGATAAACAAAGAGGTTTGTATGAAATGCCAAACATGACACCGCCTCATGGAATGCTTTGATTTGCTATCATCCTACTGTAGAAAGGTGAGGATGAGACACTTAAGTTAATGTAACTCTCTTGCTTGTTTTGGATGACATGCATCTATGGATACAGTAATCTCGCCTACTTTAAACCATGTTTTAATGAGAAGGGAAATGCTTACATTAGAGTGCATTTTGTACCTGTTCCTATTAAGCCTTTAATTTGCAGTTAGAATAATGCTGAACTTGGATATCATAACAAATAATTAAGTGTTATTTATTAGATGTCAAGGGTTTCACTTCTTTTCCTCATGTCCCTTAGCATCCAAAGTAGGCAAATAGGTTAGTTGGTCTGTCAGAACTTGTTATATGTAGATTGAGATTTGTGCACAACTCTAATATATCAACCTTACTGTTATAATATCCAGATCTTCATTTTGAAGTTACTTGTGTTCTTCTATTCTTTGTGTAGTTACTTTTTGTAGAATTTATGCACCAGCATATAGAAATCTGAAACCAGTTGCTACATATGTTTAATAATTTAAATTAGAACATTCAAACTCATGCATATATTTAGTGTGGAAAGAGTGAAAATGGTTTCATCCATGTAGGGTCAACATCCTGGTCGTAACAGCTCAAGTTCAGTGAAAGCCCAATTGAATGAGGTAAGATTCTTTCAATGGTTTTCATTAGAGGATCTGTTTTCGAATTTCTTGGACATGCTTTTGGGGTCATCTGTTGTAAAGGTTGCTGTGGATGGATCCTCAAATGCTGCTGCCTCAACTTCTACCAAATCTGAAGTGCCATTGCAGGATCCAAAGGATGCGAATCCATCAAATGAGACTTCGTCTCCAGCTTTGGTTTCGGAGGAGTCGATATCTGAGTTTATTTCACAAGTTGCAAGCCTGGTGAAGTGAGTGAATTCAACTTATTATTTACCATCTTACTTTATTGAAGAATTTTAAAATAACTATGATTATTCTGATTGCAGGCTGGTTGATTCAAGAGATATTGTGGAGTTGCAGTTGAAACAACTTGATTGCGAGCTGATAATCCGAAAAAAAGAGGCCTTGCCTCAGCCACCATCTCCAGCTCCAGTTGTTATGATGCATCCGCCGTCACCAACACCACCACCACTAATGCCAATGCCACCAACTTCACCTGCAGCTTCCTCTACAGCCTCTAGTCCAGCTTCCTCTGCTCCACCCCCATCATCACCTTCACCTCCTGCTACTAAATCACCCAAGTCATCACATCCACCACTTAAATCCCCAATGGCAGGCACATTCTACAGAAGTCCAGCACCAGGTGAACCACATTTTGTGAAGGTAAATCATCTCTGCTTAGTGTTTTTCTTGTCAGGAATGATGCTAACTTTATGACTGACACGGAATCTCACCGCTGCATTCTTTTTCATATGATTGCCATAGGTTGGAGACAAAGTGCAGAAGGGCCAGGTCTTGTGCATCATTGAAGCCATGAAATTGATGAATGAAATAGAAGTGAGTTACTTTTTCTTTTTTAACCTCATGGGTTAGGAAGTTGTTGCCTTCATTTATACATTCATTTTACCTTATCTTTGTTTGGACCAATCTATTTTGCAACAATTTCTTTGGATATCAGGATATAGATTTTTACCATCTGTTATTGGCATTGACTGCTGCCTATTTAAACCTTTCACATCTATACTTAAGAAAACTATATGTATACAGTGACAGTGGTTTACTAAATGAAAACTTGTTCCAATTGACTAGAAATTCTGTAATCAGTATTTGACGAATTGTTTATTGCGGACTCTGAATGTCTTTATGAGGCATCAGTATTTTTTTTCATATTCTTACAAGAAAAGGAAATTGAAGGTATTTACTGACTATACCTGACATGTATTATTCTCTTTAGGCTGATCAGTCAGGAACCATAGTTGAAGCTCTTCTAGAAGATGGCAAGCCAGTCAGTGTTGACACGGTAAAAATTATTGGAAATTCTCACTGAACCAGTTTGAAATGCTACATTTTCTTGTGCGTTTCTGTAAATATATTTATATATTGACATTCTGTTGTTGGTCTGTTGGCAGCCACTATTCGTGATTGAACCATAATAAAGCTTGGATATGGAGTAGACAAGTAAAAGTACCGAGTAAAATATTAGAAGGCAAGTTCTTGGTAATGTTCTGAGATGCGGCATTGTTGTTTTGTGTTAGATTTGTTTTTGTTTAATTGGAATGAGTTTGTTAGGAGTAAAAAGAAATTTCTGATTCTAATATGAACTATTTTTGTTGGTTTTGAAAAATGTATTTCACTGAAACAGCAGAATAACTTATTTTTCCATGTCTGGATAGTATGTCTAATAAATTCCTTTCCTAGTTTCTAGTTCATCAGCTTGGAAAGTCATTGGAGATTTGTGGCATGACATAAAAGATTGCTGCAGCAATGCAGTAGTCTGGTCTGGGAGTTAAAGAGGTGTCCTATCTACTAGCCTACTAGTATAGAAAAGTTACATTATGATCCTGAGATTCCATGCAGAAACAAATTGAAAAACTAATTAGATGTTAATAGATTATAAATAATTAGAAAAAATTTATAAAAAAAGAAAGAAAAGAAACTCATGTACCCAGTCAGAGAAAGTCTAAATGTAAAACTAATAATTATCCACTTGTCATATAATTTTGTAAGTGTGTTATTCCAAGTAGAACACATCAAAATTCAGGACATCAGCAAGAAAATCAGGAGGCCTGACATAGAATCCACAGCTCCAAAGTATAACATTTTTAAGCTAATAAACAAGCAACCAAATAAAATTTATCTAATTTTAGTTTTTATTTTCTTTTTCCTTTCCAGTGGAACAATGTTTATATTATCTTAACAAAAAATTTATCCCACTTATCATTTAGCAAACTAAATTTAAATACTGTATTCAAATCTCCTAAACAGGAAAAGCAAATTGGTGTATTTAATTCAGTCTACCTAAGAATTTGTTTAAATATTAATAATATTTTAATTAATAAGATAAACTTTCCGTTTATATAATAAGATAAAACATTATTGGGCCCCCATTTCTCCTAGGTGCTGGCTTCTTGGGCCTAAGCCCTACTGACCCAAAACATAAAAAAAAAAAAAAACAGAAAAGAAAAGGAAAAAGAAAAAAAGACAACTCCTCTTCTCGTCTTCAACCTCAAACAATCAAAACAAACAAAGAGATCAAACTCTCTCTCTCTCTCTCTCTCTCTCTCTCTCTCTCTCCAGAAAGAAAACCCTAATAAAAATGGGTATCAGTACAAAATCCCTGAATTTCCCTCACTTTCTCACATTTTACCTCACTTTCGTTCTCATTATTCTCCCATTTTCGACCCAATCAACACCATCAATCTATGATCATCTCCGCCAGAATTCTCTCCCAGTGGGTCTTTTCCCCAAGGGGATAACAGACTTTTCATATGACACAACAAATGGTCACTTCCAAATTAACCTAATACAACCTTGTAATGCAAAATTTGAGAACCAGCTTCACTATGATTTTAATATTTCTGGGTTTCTTTCATTTGGTAAGATCGGGGAATTATCTGGTATTTCGCAGCAGGAATTATTCCTATGGTTTCCTGTTAAGGGCATACGTGTTGATGTGCCTAGTTCTGGCTTGATTTATTTTGATGTTGGTGTTGTTGATAAGCAGTTCTCTTTGTCTTTGTTTGAAAACCCTATTGAATGTACTGCTGTTGATGGCTCTGTTGATCCGCTGCGATTTGAGAAGGATTTGAAGGTGGGTACTTACTGCGTTTGATGTTGATTTTGAGTTTTTTTAATTGAGAAATTCCGTTTTTGTTTTTGAATGAAAAAGAGATGAACATCATAGGGAATTTTGGTTTTACTTTTATGCTATGCACTGCACTTATTTGACTTTGTGGACATGAGCTTTTTGCGTTTTGGAGAATTGTAGCTTCTGAATGTATATATACTTTATAGTTTCTTCATATTTGATATGTGAATATAATTAAAAGAATGCTACTTTTCAGTTTCTATTGCGTCTGATACAGATTTTGCAATTTTTTATTTTATTTGAAAGAATGTGAATTTAATTGGGTTTTCCTGTCCTGATTTCTGATTGATTATCGGTTATATTTGATATGGGGTTTTTGTTTTTGAATGGGGAATGGATTGACTTTTTTGGGATTGTGGTGTTCATTTTGGTATATTATGCCCTTCACATATATGTAGAAAGTAAACAAAATCTTTTTAAGAAAAAACGACCCTTTTCACCTTAGATATTGTCCAAATTTCTAGCTTCTGAATGTAAATACTTTCTGTTGTACGTTAGTTTAAATGCACTTAAAAGAATGTTTCTTTTTGAGGGTACTGTTTCAGATTATATGATGATCCCTGTTTATTCCATACATTCAGTTAATATTTAGCTGATATTCACTGTTTTGGGTTTTCAGGTTCAATCAGGAAAGCTTGAATATAAAATTGCGCAAGGGGAGTTGAGGGCAGCTTCATAGATTACAAATGCAGATATATTTTTAAAGGGTTAAATGTCGCTGAACCTTCTGGGTTTTCCTTTTCGCCAAATGAGGCTTGGGGAGAGTTTGGTTTGGCAGATCCTATGTTTTGTGTATGTTTGCTCATTTGCTGTCCTGTACAGACGTTTGGCTTGATACTTCTATCTATGCATTGAGAGAAGTATAACAGTTTTGGTCAAGAATGGAGGAAAAAGAAACAGATGATAAGCATTGGATCTTTTTTTCTTTTATGGAGATGATGAGAATGAGATGAGGAGCCTTAGTTTCGGCTGGTGAGTTTGTTAGAAGATTTATATTGTTTGTTGTTGTTATCATACTACTAAACATACAGATGTATGAGTGTTGCATTATGTTTCTGTAAATGGAGAGAATTATTTGTGTTTGTATATTTTAATCATAAGTCAAGTCATATAAATGAAACTATGCCAAGCTAAACAATCAGTGAATTAAATCTTCATGTACGTTTATTGCCAGTCACATTACTTTGATGTTCACTCTTATCATCATGTTACTTGTGTCTTTATGCATATACACCCATTATCCATCCCTTCTGCTTCGTAGGAGCTTGATCTTTTGAAAGTTGACATCAAGTGCCAGATATCTAAATGCTACATGTTATTCACTATTCAGATTGATGGAATAAGATGATGATAAGAAAATTATTTGCTTATATTGAAGCAACCATGCCCCATGATCAGTGTCGAGATATATTTTGCTAGGATATGGTTGAATTGAACTTTAGTTGGTCTTTTAACTTATTTGGGGTGTTTCGATTTCAGAGTTAGATTTTTGTCATTTGCACATGGATGTTCTGTTTTCTGATAGAAGTAGGTTTTGGTAGGTAAGAACCTTGGAAGTCACTAAGGCATGCAATTGTAGATTGGGATTTCTGGTTCATCAGTGTTGTATGATATTTGGTAACCTCTGGTTCCATCATCAAGAAATGCTTGCTTCTCTAGCAGATATGATGGGACAATTTTCTTTTCTTGAAAAGTAATAACCTGTTTTTAAGTTTGGAGGCAAGTCGTGTGTAAAAGGCAGCCACAAGAGAAGAGCTCTGCAGCTGCTTGTTATAGTGTGCTCAGAACAGCCACCGTCAATCATATTCTATGGATGATTTTCGTGGGGGAAATTAGGAATCCATTATGAGAAAAGCATTATTAGATATTTGCTTAGTACTCAATTAAGTATCACCAATATGAATTTGTCCTCCGAATCGATTGCTTGGCAGACAAGAGAACCGAGCAGGGACTTCATAATATCAATATATGCCTTAAAGAAGAAGAAAATAATCATATTTCATGTAAATGTACAAGAATAGTCGAATAAGGTTGCAATAATCACCCAATATAAATACTTTTTAAAACTTCTAAATGTTTTTTTATTAGGGTAAAAAATATCTTATTGTATAGTTAGATTAAACAATTTATTTTACTTCGTTAAACATTAATTGTAAAATAAAAGAGATCCAAAATATTTAGTAAGTTGAATTTAATTTGTAATTTAAGTCTTTTGAAACGAGGTTGATTAATATTTAAATTTAATAGAAAATCGCTATAAAATTCGATTTTTCAAATAAAAAAATAAAAACATTAATATGGTTAAAACTCAACGAGTTTAAGACTGCTCATGCTATAATATAATAATAAGAAAAAATAGAATATGACTCAAAAGCCCATGCATCCATTCAAGACTCCCTAAACTTATAAAAACCCTTCTCTTCTTCTTTTGTGAAATCTTTTACTCAACTCTCACAGACGCTCTCGTTTTGCCGCTCTTTTTATTATATTCGATGATCATTGGCAGTTTTAGATATTAATCTTGCTAATGGTGCCATTATTAAAAGCACCACCACCACCACCACCACCAATCACTAGACTGAGTTTGGTTTCCTCCTTCAAACCCTCTTGCTCCCCTCCAACTCCATTCATCCTCCTTTAGCAATAAGGGTATCTCTCATATCATCACTCTCTTTACATCAAACCCTTTTGCTCTTGTTCATTTTCTTTTGTTTTGTTACTTTTGATCACATAATTGTGTATAAAAGTGCATTGCCTTCGCCTTTTTGGTTTCTTGTAATTCTTGTTCTTGGTCTATGTGTATAGATGATCACTTAACTATTACTTAAAAGTATTTTAATTGCTTGCTTTCTTGTAGTGGGAATTAGTGATTGTGTACAAATAGCTTATTCCAATAAATTAAGATGCTATTGTCTTGGTGGGACTGGAAACATCAACTTTTTTGGTCGATTAGGTAGACTTTTCAGGGTAAGGTTTTAGGATTTTGTTAATGTTAATAACATTTGTCAATAACGCTATAAAAGGGTCTTGCTAATTCTTTTACAGCTTTTGGAGAGTAAGATACAAGAAGCAAATGCCAAAAAAGAAGCTTTCATAGCAATTGCTGCAACAACAAAGTTTGTATAGATTCATCTTCTGTATATGATATGCTCTCATCTCACTTTAATGATATCTAACACCATTTACTCTGATCTTCCGTCAGGACTGTAACAAGAGTGCACAGCATGATTGGAAATTTTTATTGAAGAACTGCAGTTTCAGTTTTTGAGATGATAGAGAAAACTGTTAGTTTCTGTTTATATTATTTTACTTTATTTCTTAATTTAGATGCATACTTTTTATTTCACAAAGCAACAGACACCTTTAGAGCATTCAGTTGTTGAAAGAAAGTGCAATTCCCATCACAAATGCATCTTTTATTTCTATTTTTTCAAATTAGTATTTCAGTTATTTCATGTTGAGACCAACTTTATTCAGCATCATGTGGGCTGCAAAATTTTTTTTCTTTTCTTTTTTGGATGATATGCATATACACCATTACCTTAGGGAGTCCACTTTTTCGATTATTTGAATAATCTTCATTGTGTATTAGGCAGTGCAATGCCTGTAAAGTTAATCATGGTGATGACTAACAGATATAGATGTTCATTATCTTGCAGTGTTGGCCTTGGAGTATGAAGCGGAGTCCCTCCATCTCTTAACCACTAATAATCTTGAGGAAAAGGTTGTGCCTTTATTTTCTGACGCACCACTTAGTCGCTAAACTTATCCAAGTATTAGGCGGCTGAGGCTACTGGACTTAAAATGAAGTTCTATTCTGTGTGAAAAGATTTCAATCATGAATCAATCTTCCTTTTTAGTATGCAATCATCTAAAAATTGGCACTACTTCGTTCACCTTTTCTGAAACCAAATAGTGTTAGCAGTAGCTATATCAGATTTATTCTTACAACACAAATAGTGTTAAGTGTTAACCACTAATCAGTGTTTAGTGTTTACCAGTAGTTAGTGTTAACCACTAAATATAATCATCCTATTGGGATAATTTAACATCTACTCTTGAAAGAGAAAAGTATAACAACTTAAGAGCATACTAACTGTTCGTGGTTTCAGTGAGCGTAGCAATTAGTTAGTTTATTGTTAGAAAATTTTCAATAATGAGGCTTACTTTGTCTGAAATGGTTAACGCTCTGCCTATTCACAGTTTGCACTTTTAAAGGGATCTCTCGCTAATGATGAATCAGAAGAGTTGAAGAAAGAGCTATTTCTGGACCTACAGGTACTTCTCATATTCATTATGAGTAATGCTATGATTTTCTCCGACTCCTTTTGCTACTAACTTTACCATATTGTTAAAATATTAGCAGGATCATAAATTGCCATCATAGTGACTAACTTGTTCATCTGATGTAGTTGGACTGATGAAAGCATGAACTTCCACCTTGGAAAACTGAAATTGATATGGAGGAGAGATTTGAGAAGCAATTCCATTGAAACTCAGGAGAAAGCAATGGTCTTCTAAATCATATACTTGTCTTCCACTGTGCAATTTCTGAGAGATGTTCGGTAGAGAAAAATGGTTTCTCCATGCATGGAAATTAAGCAGGTTTTTTCATGGATTTGGGATGTGAAATTGAGACTACTGCTACTGCCCCATACATAATGCGTGCCTCATTGTTGTCATTTGGAGTCTGTACATTCTCATTTGCAAACATTCATATTACCCCAATAAATATGGGGACTATTTGACCACAGATACATCTAACGATGCTATGTTATAAATTATTTTACTAAGATCGGATGTATAATTTTCGGATTACTTGTTCACAAGTGTTTCTATATGAACATGCAATGCGAAACACAATTTATACTTGTTCACAACTTTTATAAAACTCTTGAGGTAATGTTTTACCACTTGTAAGAACTCTATTTGACACACTCTAAATTAATTAGACTAAATCTGGATACTAGATTATTTATACAAAACAATTTTCATACTAAAGATTAATTAATTAATCACATAGGCCTAATATGTCATGGCAGTGAAGCAGATCCAGAAATCAACAAGTCTGAAGCTTTGACATTGAAGATATGTCAAATAGATGGATACATATTATTTTTGTAAACGAAAAATAGGACACTACCTAATACTACTAGTATACAACTTAATATAGATAACCAATAACTTATTCTTTTATCTCTTACAATGCTTCTCTTGACTTCCAACCATAATATATAATTCACCAATATTTATTCCAATTCTTGCCCACGCCCACCTGATATGGTATATAATCACATCAGGAACAAATATTGGTGTAATAATATGGTAATCTTGTATTGAATGTTTCCCAAGGAACAAATATTCGTACACTTGACATTTTTATATGAATGGCATAGGAAGCCATCGTTAATTTAATGTGAACTTTCAACAGAATAAAATCTGATAATTAACACCTTTGCAAGTAAAAATACTTGATGGATCATCATAGGCATTGCTATAAGCAGTAGGAAGCAGCCTTGAACATGTTGGAGTAATTAGTAGGCTTGCAAGTGTCAGGGCTACCATAAGCACCAGGGCAGCAATACTGGGGCTGATTCAATTCTAAGCAACCACTTTTACATGCCACAACCTGACCATGCCATCTCACTTGTAGGATTGCAGGGAAATTCTGGTTCACGTCCGAAACACACGTAGTAGCCTTGCATCTACTCACATCTGAAGGCAGTATAGAAACTGGAAGGCTGAATCCATCAACTAGACTGATATCCTAATAATCAATTGGACTGTCTACCGTAAATTCAGCAAGAGAAGCTGGTGGTTGGCCACCTGCTCCGCCGCATCTTAAAAGGCCGCCA
The DNA here is from genome assembly GCF_019578655.1 of Ricinus communis. Lineage (NCBI taxonomy): Eukaryota > Viridiplantae > Streptophyta > Magnoliopsida > Malpighiales > Euphorbiaceae > Ricinus > Ricinus communis. Next base: position 28,943,169 of record NC_063262.1, read on the forward strand.
CAGTCCCCGGTGACACAAGATCCCTGGCCAAAGCTCCCAAATTTGCAACCTATACGAGCCCAGAAACGGCCTGACCAACCCTGGGGTGCTTGGATATTGACCGAGTAACCTGGTTCTAACTCAAAACCACCATCCATTAGTTGAGCTTTTCCTGCTCCTGCTAGAATTCCAGGCCATATAGTGAAGTTGCATCTATTTGAGACTGAAAACACAGCAGCATCAGCACCTGAAATTAGAAACAATTCAAGTAAAAATTAGAGATGAAATGTCATTTTAACAAGAACAAGAGAGATTCCTGACATATAGAAGTTCAAGAAAAGATCATTACCAAAAACAGAGAGTAAAAGCAGGAGCAGAAAAGGAGACTGCCATCAGAGAAAATTGAAACTAGAGAATCCTGATAGATAATAGCTTTTTAACAAGGATTGTAATTATATGTTTAGAAAGAGAGATGTTAAATTAGCAAGAAAAGAAAAATAATAAGAAAGAAATTATATTATAATCAACAATTTGGTTATTACGTGGACACAAAAGAAGTGACGCATTAACAAACATTTTGCTTACTTCCAAGGCAATTGACATACCTGTGGCAATTATTCTCAAAGTCTGGATGACAAATGGGAATGAAAAGTTTGTGATTGATGGCATTTCATGGTGTCAGTTTGCATGAGCAGTGAAGAATGGTTTAATCTCATAGATTTTCTTTTCTTTTCTCTTTTTCTTTTTTTCTTTTTCCATTTGGCCTGTTAATTAGACAGTTCATAAAAAGACAATGACTAAAAAAAAAAGTTGTTTTTAACCAAATGGGAGAAATAGCCGGTCTCCATGCAAAGATTGGCATAAGTCTTGTTATAATTTCTTGTTTAATTTTCTTTTTACTATTGGCAAAGGTGTCAGTCATGAGTTTTCTTTTCTTTCTTTTTTTTTTTTTTTAAATCCAAGGCAAAATCTTCTACTTAATTTTCATGATGAAAAGGAAAATGCTTCAAGCAGTGACCACTTTCTTCTTCTCATTATTGATTCTTATTGGAACCCCTTATTGCTATTCTTTGCCATTATCAATAAATGGGAGATGGATAATGGATGTAAGAACAGGACAGCGAGTGAAGCTTACTTGTGTTAGTTGGCCTTCTCACTTGGAACCCATGTTAGCAGAGGGTCTTGACAAGAAACCCTTGAGATACATTGTATCCCAGCTACACTCCAATGAACATTACTTCAGTTGTGTCCGTTTTACATGGGCAACATATCACTCGCTATGCTAACCGGACTATGTTAGAATCTCTTAACTCACTAAACCTAACAGATGCTAAAGCAGGAATAGCCAAGTACTGCCCTTCTACATTAGGCATGACCCTCGTTCAAGCCTTCGAAGCTGTGGTTAATGAGTTCAGGGGCACAGAATGTAATGGTGGTGCTTGATAACCAGTTAACTAGACCATCATGGTGCTGTAGTGTTGATGACGGTAAAATGCGTAGAGATCGGAAAGAACACCAACGGAATTCCAACGATTTGTTTAATTGATACAAACTGTGACCCGGATGATGCTAACGAGTGGCTTCAAGGTTTAGCAACGGTAGCCAATCGCTTTAAGGGAAAGTCTCAGGTATTTATATGAATATATATAATAACTCTCCCCCATTTCATATATTTGTTCACAAAGAACAGCAAAGACCGAACTTGCAATTCTGATCAAAGTATAAAAGATATATATTTACTGGTAAAGTATAAGACTATGTCCACCATCGTCATCCGCTGACAGAGCCCAATCTTTGTTAATTAATTTAGTTGGGGACTTTTATATAGTAGTATATTTGAAGATCTCCTTTCTGTATTTTAGGTGATAGCAATAAGCACACGAAATGGTCTGTGTGGTCCTCATGAGAATGAGGATGACTGCATATATACATCAATGAAGCAGGAGCAACAATTCACAAGGCAAATCCAGATGTACTGATATCTGCTTCAGGGTTAGGTTTTGCTAGTGACCTTACTTTCTTAAAGAACAAGTCATTGGGTACTAACTTTGAAAAAAAGTTAGTGTATGAGTCACATTGGTACTCTATTAATTGGGGGTGGGGAAATACTTGGGGATGGAAAATGTAACTGAGGTCTGTCGTGCAAATACCCAATTCTTCGTTCACCAAACTGGTTTTGTTGTTGATGGTGAGAGTCAAGTTCCTATGTTTGTGGGTGAAATTGGTCTAGATCAGAGAGGTTTGAGCCAGACTGAAGAACATTACTATTCCTGTGTTTTGGCTTATCTTGCTGATTTTGATATGGACTGGGCGTGGTGGACATGGCCAGGAAGCTATTACTACCTCCATACCTCTGAACTAAAATCGGAGAGGACCATGTAATGGGGGTCATGGATTTCGGAGTGAACCGTGTTAGAAATCCACAATATCAGTCCAGGTTGCAGCTTATTAAGAAAACTTCAAGGTATTCATACATATTTTAAATTTATGAGCATTTTACTTATCAAGAGAAGCAAACTCATGTCAGCTATATATATATAAAATGAAGATCAAGTGAGCTGCATAGTACTTCTATATAATGTTTTATGCTTTCCTGAAATATGAAGCAGAAACCAGTACAGGATCTTCCTCGTCATACATAATGTTTCATCCGCAAAGTGGAAGCTGTATGCATACAGATGATAGAAAGGAAATATATGCCAGCAGCTGCGTCGCTCCATACCATTGGATTCATTCCGAAAAAGGGTCTCCTACCCAGTTGAAGGGCACTGATTTGTAAACCAATTCTATCTACTGACTGCTCAAGCCAGCTAAGTTTATGGTCAGAGATTGATCACCTTCACTTAGCTGCTGCCGTAGGCGAGAAAGGAGAACCTCTATGTTTGCAAAAAGAGTCCCCCTATACCTCCAAGATACTGACTAGCAAATGTATTTTCACCCAAGAAGATCCAGCATGTCGCAAGGATCCACAAAAGGACCCAACAAGTCAATGGTTTAAGCTTGTCAGGACAAATATTCAATAGGAAGTTCTTTTCACAATCATAATCTAACTGCTTGCAAGAACACAGCACCTTATTATGTGTGTGTGCATGAGTACCAAACGATTAAGTTTAACTTTCCAAATTTAGCTTCATAGGGCATGCATTTCCTTCAAACTGAACAACTAGAATCTAAATTTGGAAAGAAGAAAAAAAAAAAAAAAAGACGAATAAACAGTTAATCTTGAAGAGCATGTTTAAAATGATCAAAGCAAAAGGGAGAAATTGCGGATCTTTTAAGTTTTTATCTGCAATAAGAATGCAGAAGTTAAAGAGGCAGAGGGCTCTCTTTCTTGAAAAAGGAGTAGAGCGTCGAGTAGAAATGAAAGAGACTGAGTGAGGCATTAGAGAGGAGGAAGCCTTGAAGCAGTCTGTATCAGAAAGGATGGAGGCTTCTGTAGATTGTGGCAGAGGTTCTTCCGGAGGACTCCCATCTGGCATTTCTTTGGCGTCAACATAACTTTAGGATATGGGAAAAATAAATTTGTTGAACCAATGATCATTAAGTATCGCTTCAGGAGAGTATAGACTTCAGCAAAAAATATCGTAAGTCTATGATTTTAGGTGGCTAATACTGACAGTGCGCAGATGCAAGCCCAGTTTTACCAGAGTTGGATTTGAATTGGCATTTCCACCTAATGCAAAGATACAAGGCCTTAAACGGAACTCCAAGCCATATAGAGATGGTCCCAGAACCTTGAAGTACTATTGGAATTCCTTTAGCGTAGCTAGCAACATTATTTAATAGCTCGAGTTAAGGCAAGCCAACTGAAAAGGTCGGAAGAGATTCTTGGGCAGGTAGGACTTGAACCTCGTCAACTTTATTTAGAACTTGTTTCTTTCTTTACTGTCACAATGATCCTATTCCCAGCACCACACCAACAATGTTTCCCAACTAAAAGTTCTAACTGTTCAAGACTATCCACATCATTAAGAACAATGAAAACCCTTTTACTGCAAAGATACTTCATGAAAAAAAGTTGATCTTGAATTGAACGTGCCAAAACTTGTATTTCCATCGTTTGTTATTTGAATAATCAGTTCATCATTTGTTAATGATACTTCCCTGACATTAGTCAACAAAACAAAACCCTTAAAAGTTGGAGGCGAGTTCTAGGCAATTGTGGTCTTCCCTATAATGCTAACATCCTCTACTCCTATGCATATACTAATGGTTCAATATGTTCAATTTGTGGATTTTTCTTTTGAAACTAAGATGGAAAATAATATTGCAAATCTGAATTCAGGACATCTAACAAGAAAGTGGGAGGGATAGAATCCCAAACGCCCGAGCAAGTGGGCGACCTGGTCCACTGACCTTCGGATAAAAGAGACCTTAAACAACTGATCTCATTGATTATTCGCTTAGGACAGGCATAGCAACTGATCTTGCTGCAATAAAGGAACCGTCGCTCTCTTAGGACACACCCAGCACCTGTTTCGCTTATATCCTGAAAGAGAGCCCCATCAACGTTGCATTTGATCCAGTTTTTGGGAGGAGTACCCATCTCGCATCCTGCTGAATACGCTTGCAACTGCCTTCCATACCTACAGTAGTTTGAGCCAGCTTCCATCTTTGAATGTACCAAGTAAAAGCAACCCACAATCAGACCTTCAGACCACATTATTCCTGCAGGTCCAAAGCTTCCAGATAATAGCTGTAACCACATCACAGTCTTCCTTACTACAACGCCTGAACTCAAGAGTTAAGCCATCACAAATGTCTGCGCCATCATCCCGGCAAAAACCAATTTGGGAAACCTGCCAACATTCTCTAGTAAAAACACAATCAACCAAGAGTGTGGCAGACAGATTCCGAAGAGCTACGACAGACAGGAAGAGGGAACTGCAACTCTTCTCTCAAGCACCCACAAGGATCTGATCCATTCCACACTCATTTTTGAATTCACGAGAGGGCTTGATGAAAAACATAAGACTGCCGAGGAAAAGGAAAAGAAGGTTATTAAAAGTGGGCAAGCAATTAACACAAGCTCTCCACAATGTTAGCTTGAATTTTGGCAGAACTTTCAGGCCCCAAATCCTCGTCCAAAGACCTCCATAAGCATTAATCGTGAGACGTATATAGCCACTCTCTACAGAATAGTGACCTCTTCTGTCCCATTTCCACCACCAAGAATCAATACAAGAACGGAAACTCAAAATCACTCCAGTATGAACGCCTTATTTTCTTCAGAACAACCTGAAATATTTCTTCAACAAGTGCAGATTCAGGCCTAACAGATATGAAGGGGAAATAAGGAGAAAAAAATAAGAAATACTCAATTCTTCAATTGCTTCCACGATTGCCGGCAAGATGTCATCCCATCTATCTATTGCATTGTCCACAAAGGCAAATGTTCCTTATCGATTCAAAGCCGCATAGACATGCCTGGTGAAGCTATCATGGGTGACCAAACCCCTAAAACTAAGGAATAAATCATATCTTGTAAGAGGCATGATAGAAGAAGAAGAAGAAGAAGCTGCCCAGCTACTTGTTTTATGTATTCCGCAAATAAAAACCAAAAGAAAAAAGAGACACAAACGAAACATTTATTTATTTTCTTGACTTATTTCAACGTTTCGAGTCAAAAAGAATAGTTACAAGAGGTTTTTCAAACCAGAAAAGATTTTTTTTTTTTCTATCAATATTTCTAACTTCGAATTTTCTTGATTCCCATCCTGATAAAAAGTTTCATAAAGTGGTCTATTTTTATAACATTTCTCGTTAAAGTGAAAATGGAATATCAATCACTTGACGTCCTTCTGACGCATCCGTTATGGTTATTTCGTACCCCCCTTTTCGGAACAATTATTTATTTCAAGGTACCCGTCTCTCTTGATTACCCAAAGCACATTGTACACATTTAGAAGGCAATAATAGGAAAATCAGAACAGCATAAAATAGATAAATACTTTGTCAAAATCAAATTAAATAGTTCATTCATAATTCATGCGCAATAACATTCATAACGGAAAAAAAAAAAAACATGATTAAAAGATAAGCTTGCAAAGAGACTCTAAGAGTACACATAAACTCAGTTACTCACAAAGTCAAGAAAAAACCCCCTAAAAGGAACATTCCCAACCTAGCCTCATTATTTCAGAGCTTCAGCCACTTGTACCTCGTGCTTCAATCGTTTTGTACGCATGGAGAAGATACCATTAGAAGACCAATCGTTTATGCTAGTTGACTAAATTTGCCTACCAGCAGCTTCACCAACAAACGGCAAATAAGGAGTCTTGCCCAAAACAGAACTCGCTAACCCATAAACAAAACAAAAACAACTAAACAAAAACACAGCATTATGACCCCAAACCATCAACTTAAACCCTAAGCCACTTCGACCAGGATTAAAAATCCTTGCCAAAAGCAAAGGAATCACCAAAAGTACATCCAAGGTGACAGCTTGCATTGAATTAAACCTAACATAATGACTAAAACTAGGGTTTCTAACAACACCCAAGTAGAGAGCAAAGAAAGCTACAAAACTAGAATAGGGGATTGATCTATAGAGGCTTAAGAGAGGAATTAAAGGGTCGAATAGAAAACCGAGAGAAGGGTATTGGGTAAAAAGGAAACGGCCGTATTGGAGCGAATTGAAAAAGGGGAGAGTGTAAGCAACGGCTGAGATTAAACGATCTGTTGCGGGAGTTGGATTGTAGGACATGCAAGTGGTGGGTTTTTGAGAAAGGTGGGTAGTTTTTAATGGGGTCTTGAGAGAGAGGGGTAAAGGTGGAGTTAAGGAAGAGAAAAGATAGGGTTTTATCAGGGACTTTGGGGGGAGAATTGGGGACAAGCGAAGAAATGAAGTAGACGCCATTTCCTCTCTAATTTACTACTACTGGTATTGAAGCTACTAGTATCAGTGAGGGAGGAGGACGGTCCCTTTACAATTACATATGAAACCAACACATTATTGGGCACTCCAGTAATACTGACAACCGTAATCTTTTATTTTTTATTTTCGTTTTTCACCTATCATATGCTCATCACCAGCACTGGAGCTTTAAACTGATGACATGAACCTTTTCTTCTCGAGAATTTTCAAAAATATCAGAAATATCTATATATATTTTTTATTTTTACTGGGTTGAAATATTAAAAGTACGGTTTTGACTTGGCCAATATTATTTCCTTATCCTTTTGTAGTAATTCAAATTTATATTTTTACATATTAAGATCCTTTCTTCTCTTCTTTTAAATCTTCTTTTATGAATAAATTAAATAAGTTTCTTATATGAACAAGTTACATAAATTCACGAGGCATGAGTCCCGCGTCCATTTCCTAACCTTTTTTAACTAACTTTTTTAAGAATGATAACATTTTGCACAAGCCCTTCAAGTTTGATTGTAATTAAATTGGTATGAAAGGTTGTCTGTAACTAACTAGTAAATCCAAGAAACTAATGGGAAAAACCCAAGTAAATCCCAAGATGTTTAAGATGAATCTTAATTCCTAGTTACCAAAATTACTCTTAGGTGGATCTGATTAGTTTCATTTACAGATAATAAAATTGAAGGAATGAACAAAAGGTGTAATCAAATGGTAATTTCATTCCAATAGTGGCTAGTTTTTGCTCAAAAACCATTTGAGAATTTTATTTCAAGAAAATATAGGGTTCAAATGAGTTTCTCCAACTTCAATATATCATTGAACAGTTGCATTACATACAAAATCAGCAAAAACACTTCCATGCCCCCAAAGCCGGGATAGCATATGGGACAAGTTCTCTTGATAAGGAACAATTTCACACCTCAAAACAACAATCGGCAAAGAAAGTACCCATAAGTTGTTGCTACTATCAATACTCTTTTAGGCTGCACTCCAGAAAGTAGTTAGACATCCGAAAGAATAACTAGCTGGCTGAGCTTGTAACCCACAGCTACTTGAAGATATAAGACAAGATGTGTGCCGCAGGGGGGGAGGGGAAAAGAAAAACAAAATGATTTACCTGTTTCCCCTTTTAAAAGAAAACTTTGGAAATAATTGTTAAATAAAAGGTTGGCAGGTTTCCCAAGTCCAGAACTTTTTCTTTTCTTTTATCTCCAAAGAAAAAGGCTGAGGTCCTACTTACAATTGAACACAAATGACCTGGCTCCTAATTCAAGTGGTAAGAAGAAGAGATTGCTTTTCATTTTCTCTCCCCTTTTCTTCAAAACAAAATGCAAAAGCAAATTATATCCAATGGCAACATAGTCATCTATATACCATGTGCCCCAATTCAATTTGCACAAGATCAGTAACTTCCAGTTTAGGAGTATTAGAACTGAGCCAAGTTTAAAGATTAGCAGGACATGGTATTTATATAAAAAGTGCAAAGCGTACCTCTTAAACATACAAGTCAAGAAAATTTATGGCGTAGTTGGTATGCCCACCATAATAGTACTATCAAACTCCACTAAAAATATCAGAAGAAACACATAACATCATTCTTCAATCCACAAGTTCATTAAACTAGGCAAAAAGAAACACGAGTTCTCATACCAAAATGCTCAACAGCAAGAGCCCTTAGTAACGATCGTAGCGCCTGCCAAAGAATAAAAAAGAATAAAACGTAATGATTAATATAATACTATTGATTGATGATTCTTAATGGTGACAAGATCTCTTTCTCCTCAAGCCTTGAAGAGATACATAAGTATATTAATTTAATATTACCAACAACAAAATCTTCAAATCAGAGTATTGTAAACAATAATTTACTTCCATTTCCTACTTTCGCAAATGCATAATAGATCTCTTTTCACATATATGATGCACAAAATTGGTTGAAAACGATAACTTCATTATCTCATGTAAAACCACAAAGATAGCTGGAAAGGTTCAGATGCAAAATAAAATTTTCAGATAAGGTAAGAAGCCATTGATACAAATAGTCAACAGCCTAATAAGCAACATCACAAGGGTGAAAAATTACCTGTGCCGATCATAGTCCCTAGCACGTTCTCTAGATCGAGAGCGCGACCTGTGGCGGCTTCTTGAATCATAACTACGAGAACGATCTGAATCTCTATCACGCTCCCGTTCATATGCACGATCTCTATCATAATGCCTGTCACGATCTCTACTCCTACGATCATAATCCCTCTCCTGGTCGCGGCTTCCCGCTCGGTCTCGATCCCTGGATGATTCTCTGTCATGGTCTTTACTTCTCTCTTTTGATCTATATTATAATGAATTCAAGAATTGAGGGGGTTATTTTTACTGAAAATATATGAAATACCAGGAATTAGATGGTTAACAGATAAGTATCTAAAAAATGATACCTTCGATCATCATGCCGATCACCTCTTCGGAGCTTGTTTCTCTCCTCCTGAAAAATTAATTATGAAGGAAGAACTACTGAAAACGATTCTTTTAATAACATGAATTACCAGTTCAATAGGAACAATGACAAAAAATATATATATATAGATGCAAACAGGTCTTTAAAAGAAGGCATAAGCATGACCACCAGGTTTGAAGAGCAGAGCAGTTCCACACCATGTATTGAATATTTACTAATGATCTCACATAGCATCAAGCACCTTTCTTTTCTACAAAGAAAGAAAAGCATGCACACAAAAAAAATTCATATTCAAGTTACTCAGATCTCGCCCCAATCCTTTCCCTATACCTACTTTTATGCTATTACATTTCCAGCTTGGCAAGGAAATTGTACAAGATTTTGAATCTCAAAGAAATTTCATAATGCAAATAACCAGATCACAAAAACTATGAATCGCCATGGCTAACCAAGTACAAAAACTATCATGTTCTTTGACTATTGTGCAACATCTTATGGAGCCAACTCATATTTTAACATTATGAATAAAACAAAACTTTAATTAGTTTTAACCCTATTGGTTGCATCCAATGTGTTTTTATCATCTAAGAAAAGTATCATTGAAGTTATAGTATGCGATGTGCGTTTAAAGATCAGACTGGATACAACGCATGGTTAGCATAAGTAATACGAGAAAGACATGCCTTTTATAAAGGGTATTTGTGTTTAAAAGTCCTAAATCTAAAAGGGATGAAACCAAGATGTTATTCTTCTTCTCTGAGGTAAGAAAAACTCACAGATGCATACTAACTGAGAATCATTTTAGAAGAATGTGATACATAATACCAGCACCTGAACCAACATATTCACAAGACCAACTTAAGGACATCCCAAAGACATAATAGGTAAAATAGAAGATTTTACCCACTTAGCATAACATATCAATGAGTCAATTCCTTGAAAGTGTAATACAGGGAACAAAGTAATCATTTATTTTTAACTGATATTCAGTAAGGGATCAAAAAAGTCGCAATGAAGTTTAGCATGTTTAGTATGTACTTTCCTGCTTAACCATTTTCTACCAAGAAACTAACACAAGAAAGACAATGCATGAGATGAAAACATATAATAAAGCAATATGATTTTTTCCATACCTGAAGCTCTGTTAGTTTCTCACGGATTTGCATATAGCCTAAATGAAGCTTCCCTCCAAAATGATCTGCTAAACGTCGATCACTGAAAGTAGAAACAAATATTAAAATGCCTCAATGAACTCCTATGAGATTGACAGATAAAATTATAGTAAATGGCCCCATAATTTTCTAACTAATGATGATCTGCAAGCATATAAAACAGAAAAAGACGCACATTCTTTAGCTGCAAAAGTTATCCTCGTAAAACTGGGCCCAAAAGCCTGCTGGTAACAAGGAGGTATAATAGTTGGATCAAAAGCTGAACCACTTGAACCCAAATACAAATTCTTTTGTTTCCCTTGGGAAAGCTCAAAAGATTATAGATTTGGAAAAACAAGGTCAAACTATACCTGTCATATACGCTCAAAAATGCTCCACAGATATCACAAACACGCAACTTCTGATCAGTCTGAAACAATGTTAACAACAATAAGACGAAGGTTTTCTAGGGAATACAATCAAGCATGTACTAGAATCTAAGAGATAAAAACACAAACACAACTGCATGACCAGACAACTCCAACATCAAATACCCAACCAGTCAATACAACATCGGAGCATATACATGTGAGATAATATATCACAATTATGATATCTGTTTATAATTCCTGTTATATGCATAAAGTTCCCACTAATGCTACAGTTGATCTGCAAATATGTTGCTCTTAATTATAGAAGCAATATTTAAATAATTGAAAAAATGGTGTCTAAAGAGGGTCTTAGATTGTCAAAATGCAGCAATGAATGAGATGATAGTTTTTTAGCAAAGTAGACAAGGCCCAGTAGCATTTATCTTTTAAACATTAAGTATAAGAGTTAAATTATACTTTGATGTGTAAATTAAAAATTTGCTACAAAGCAATTGGGTATAGAAACACATTGGATAAATTGCTTTGTAAGTGATGCATAAAGTGTTATGTAGTTCCTAGAAAGCTCTTGATCGCGTTTAACAATTTCAACTTGGTTTCCAAAGATACCACTAACAACCAACAATAAAGTATGCAGTAGACTCACAATGCGCACGTCAGCAGCAGTATATTTGGAGGAATCCAGTGCAGGATCTTGCCTGGCAGGCAGCTGAAAAGAAAATAAGTAGAAGTAATAACAGGTAAATAAACCAAATTGAGGGGAACATATAAATTAAAAGGGCTGGCAAAGAAAATTAAAATAAGGAAGAAAAGCACAAAACTAATAAACCAAATATTAGGATTCAAAACCTTCTTCAGTGCCTCAGCTTCTTCCAATGCTTTTTGAGCCTCATCTACCATTCCTTGCTCGCCTGAAGAATGCACAGGGACTTGAAAATCACATGGAAAACAAATACTAGAAACAAAACGTAGAAGTAGAACATTTTAAAAGATAAAACATTGTTAACCTAAATTAATAAGAAACAGAAATATAAAATATTAGAAGTCTAATGTAATAGAGCCTAGCAAAGTTGATATTCCTGAAACAATTCAACCTACAGAGGAGTGCTATACAACCATTTCCATCCGTATCTATGGCCAATGTTATCCAATAACATACACGTATAATTCACAAAGCAAATCTCTCTGAAGGCAATAATAGGTCAAAGAAAGTAACCAGGCTAAGAAATTATATTCCTTAACCTGTTGGCAAAAGGTCGCAGTCCTGGTCTCACTATCTACAATTTTAACATACATATAATTCACAATACTTGTTCAAGTAGGCGCTTACCAAGATCCTCCGCTTTCTTCAGCTTCTCATTTATCATTTCCTGGGTACGAGGATCAGGAGCAGGTACAGGCAAGGGTGCCAATGGTGGTGGGTTTGGCAATGGTTGAGGTAAAGATGCCCTATCTTTGTTGAAGGCTTCCAAAAGTAGCGCAGACTATAACAAGAGCATTACACATTAGTTTTTAGAAAACCTTTTTCAAAGGACAAAAAAGTATGGAAAATATGTAAACACCATAGCAGTGGTAGTTTCAGCAAATTGTTACAGATTCAAAGCCTACTGAAGCTAATCGATACCTGCTTCTCTGCTCTTTCTGTTCTGAGTTTTTCCACCTCCTCCAAAGCCTGAATCTTAAAGTCTGTCTTGCCTTCAAGATCTGTGCATGTGTACCAATATTTTATCTCATTAGGAATACAAGCATTATACAAACCACTTGAGACAGATTAACTCGTCTAAGGTGACATATCAAAACATTTGAGAATCTTCAAGCCTCATGTTCATTTTCAGCCGATTCTTAACCAGTCAGAAGTCAATATTGAAAAATATTATATGCAACAAAGTGACCTATTTATCAACTTACATATGCAAGAAAATAAGTCATGATTTTTCAATTTCAAATGCCAATTACAATAGGAGCCTTCCAAAACCAGTTAAACAACTAACATCCTTATTTTAATAAAATCGACCCTTTTCAGGGTTCCATGTAAATTTTACCACATTCTGAGTTTTAGACAAGTATTACAAGGGCTACTAACTTACTGTTGAGAAAGCAAGGAGTAGTTAAGAAAACTAATTTAAAATATATTAGGAGCAAAATATTTCATCAAAACAATGCATAACTACTTCCCATATTTCTTACCATGTTTATCAGCTTCTTTCAACTTCTCCTTAATCTGCTTTGACAGCTCAATTATCTCTGGATTCTGCAATTGTAAGAAAGAATTGCTTTCTGCTAAATAAAACTATCAAGAAACCAAAAGATGATCAGCCATATGTTGAACACTCTTGACATCACCTGTGTAACCTCAGAAACTGATATTGCAATAGCAGCCTTTGCATCCTCAGCCTCAAGACGCTTAAGAGCTCGACTGATTTTCTTATCACACTCCACAATAAGCCGATCTATTACATCCTCCAACTCTCTATCATAGTTATCAGTACCTTTGGCCCTTGCCTCGTCATATCTACGTAAAGTTAAAGAATCATATAGGAAAAGAAGCTAATATGCAACTGGATAAATTTGACTGAATTGGCTCCTTAAACTGGTCATAGTCAAATGCATGGAAGCATGCACACAGAAAACTGACAAAGGATACTCTTTCCTCAGCTGCAGCGAATGGACTTTAGGACATGGCCCCATATCCATTTTCTAAAACCAAAAAACAACACAATAACAACGTTAAACAAACATATTAGCTCAGAACAATAGTAAGAACTCTAAAAAATTGCAGTAACAACGTTAAACATCAGCATACGCCAATGGACTCCAAGAAGAGCCACAGATCCACTTAATTAAGAGCCTTACAGCACACTCCCACCAGAACAGATATTGTGAATACGTCTACCCCCAACTTAAAATCTCAACTAATTTTAAAATAATAACGCATCAAATAAAAGCCAGGTAAAAACACAAACAAACTAGGTATATAAAGTTGCATAATTTCTAACGGAGTTGAGTATATGCTTTTCAACTGAGCCACTCAGTTTTATTTTTGGCTCAGTATATGAGTGATTCCAACCTCAAATCTGCACTTAGAAATTAAACTTTTACCAGCTCTTATGCCCAAAAAAGAAAAAAAAAATGGAAAAGAAAAGAAAACAAGACATAACGAAAAAAATAATTGAGCACAAATTTTTGCTCAAAGTACTTAAAAACCAAACGCACAAATTTCAACAAATTTCTGATATTGAAGCACTAGAGTTGATGTGAAAACAACAACAGAAAGGACAATCTTTATTTACCGTTAGTTGGAAGAGCTCATGAGGGCAAAGGCCAACCAGGTACATGCGACACACATCACGATCGTAATATTTACGATTCACCTCTCTTACGTCGCCGTTTCGATTGGCTCCCATGAGCACATCCAGCTGTTTCCTCATCGCGTCCATCTTTCAATAGAATTCTCCCTCTCTCTGTAGCAGAGATGATGGAGTGAGATTAGGGTTTTGTTACAAAAGAGATTTTATTTTTTTCACAGCTTTGTATATTTGCTATTCTAAACTAAAAAAAGATGACTGTTACTCTTATGTCATTGTTAGAATTATAGATATTTACCTGCGTACCCTTTGTATTGCTATTATTTCTTCAGGTGCCTTCCTCAGTAACAAAAAGAACAAATAAATTAAGAATGGAAGACCCAATTAGCAAAATATCTTAAACAGGGCCCAAATAGCAAAAAGGGTCAAAAGCCAGCCTCAAAACAAACTCTGGTGTGGTGGTCTAGCGAAGAGGAAGAGCACAGTGACGATGATGAAACAATTGATTGCTTTGGTGCTCACTGTTTGCTTTTTAACTGCATCTTTAACTGCTTTTCAATCAGATGAGCTTCTAGTAGACGACGAAGAGTTTGTTGGCATCGGAAGAGCATCATCTCAACCGCGTTCTTCTTCTGATTCTACATACACCACCAGATCATCACCTACTCCTACAACTACTCGACGTAAGTTTTCCGATCCGGATTTGGATTCGAAGATCCAATTCACGCTCGAACACGCTTTTGGTGATTCCGATTTTGTCCCCGCCGGTACCTTTTCCGCTCGCCTCAAAACTTGGAACCATGGCAGCCAGGTAACCTTTTTTACTTGTCGTTTTTTCTGATTTTAAATTTTGAATTAAACTAATTGTGATTTTTCCTTTTTGCTCACTTCTGTTGCAGACACTCACGAAGCTAAGATTTTCTAGAAATACCCTTACTGATGTGGAAAAGGAAAATTTTGAGGTAATTTTAAATAATTGATTTTTGACTTTTTTATGTGACCTGCTAAATTATTTTTCTGTAAACTGTTTAGAAATTGCTGGTTGGAGATGAGTTTTACAAGATAAGATTGCCGTCTAATGTATTGAGTCCACCTGGAAGAGATTATGTTGTTTCATCAGTGAAAGCAGTAAGTGTTCATATTTTTACGCTTTAATATTTCGCAGACGTAATTTCAAAGGGAATGGTATTGATTTTATATATGTTACCGAATTACTAGTCTGCATATGCTTGTTATTGTTATTCTTTATTGGAATTAGTCTATAATGGATTTCAATTCCAATTCCATGTAGCAATAATTATGTGGTTCTTTTTCTTTTCCCATTTTACTGCAGAGGTGTCTTCCACGGGAGGGTCTGGATGAGCATTTTGTCATACACATGGTGAATTCCTCAGCTCTGATTTCTTGTCATTTCTTGCTTCATTTTAAAATTTCATGTGCTTGTTCTCCCATATAGGCTTATTTTTAGCTGCTGCCTACTGGGGTTTTTATGGGAGTTTATTATTAGTGCGGCCCAAGTAGTTGGAAAATTGAATTGTCATTGGACAATATTTGGAAAGAATGCTGCGTCCTTATCCTTCATTACTTGCTTTATTGAGATGTTAAATAATGAGGCTCTGTTTTTTTTTTTTTTTTTTTTTTTTTTGTATTTGCAGGAAGGTGTTAATATCTTGGCTGTCAATTATGGTGCCCCTGGGGCATGCCCATACCCTCGCCAAATGAAACTTGTAAGCTGGAAATTTCTTTCTGTTTGCTCTTTCAATTCTCTGGTAATTAGCTAAGCCTCAGAACTAGATAGCTAATGTATTCTGAAATCTGAATGCTAATCAAATTTGGTGAGTGAGATTAGCTGTTCATATATGTTGAGAACTAGGAGCAGAAGATAATCTGAATTTTCCTTGTTTTCTCTTTCTTTTTTCCCCGAAAGCATCTATAAAGTTTGTAATTTCTTTTCTTTTTTTTTTATTACTGTTATTGAGAGACTTGGAGTTTGTTGACATGTTGCACATCTGCTCTTAACATACGTGCCATGTCAAGTACCTAAAGCTTCTTGTTCCTACTCATTGACCAATTTGTTATATTCTTTTTGTGCTGCTGTAAGCTATAGACATCTTATTTTCTCTAAGCCACTCAAGCTTGGTTGACTTCTTTTGTGCTCAAGCAATTTTTTGTTGACGAAGTTTTCTCATTATAAGGTTTCATATTTCAATGTCATAAACTGACTCTCATTTGCAATTTTCAATCTCCTGTTTTAGCCTGCAAAATGGTCATTCAACAGCCATACAGTGCTGAAGAGCAGTGAACAGGCCCCGAGGTAAGATAATGTATCTTCTTCGTTCATTCTTCTCTTTTGCAGCATTAGGGCCTCTTGTTGCCATGTTGGAGAAGGTGTATGCTTCTCTTCTTTACTAAGTTATTAAACTATTAAAGTTTTTTCAATGTAATTGTCATCCAAAATACTTGTAGTAACATGATAAAATTACATATGAAAACACTCTTTTAGCTGCAATCAATGTCAGAAAGTTCTGAGATCTGGTTCATCAAAACCCTTGTGGCACAGTATAATTAACAATCCATGCAGTTTAAAAGTTTCTGGTTCTACATTGCCTCAAAATTTTGTACATTATTCCACTTATTGTTTTTAATTAGTTTATTATTTGTGATTCGGGGTGGGTGAGTGTGGGACTTCAGGACTTACCATGGATAACTATCAATTTTCCATGTTCAAATGCTTTCCTTCCGCAGCTATTCTGACATACTTGTATCTCAGATATTTTTAAATCTCTTAACATTGTACCTTTGTCAGGACTCCAATATTTACTGAGGAGACCCTTGGAGAAAATGGAGAGGCTGAAACTATTGCACCACCAGAAAGGTCCTTCTGGGCTAAATATGTGAGTTCATTAATGTTTAACTTTGTATACACATAGTCTCTCTTTCTCTCTGTCCATATGATTCTTAGCCACGCCCAAGATAAAGAAAATTATATTTATCTTCGGATGCTCATTTAGTTTCTTTGTTTTAGTGGATGTACATGATTCCTCTTGGACTCATAGTGATGAATGCCATAACCCAAGCAATGAATATGCCCGAGGAACAAGCGACCGGCCAGGCAGGTGGGCAGCCAGCAGGAGCAGTCCAGCGAGGGCCAAGTACTGCTGTGAGAAGAAGATGATGGGTTTATTTAAAGCGTCCTGAAAGTTTTACTTCTGACAAAGCCTAGAGCAGTAGAATTTTGGTTTCCTTAATGTTAAATCATCCATAGCAATTGTAGTTACAGTACTTAAAGAGCTATTTTTTAATGATTGATTACTACTTCAGTAGGAACACGTGCTAATGTTTACTTCCATTACATTTATTTACATTTTAATTCAGTTGCTCATGGACTTGAATAAGGAAGTTATCTTGTTTACGTATTTAGAAAGCCACTAACCTCCTATTTATGTGAACTCTTGCAGAATCAGGTCTCCTACATATTATCTTAATTTAATGTTAATCAAACTTAAATGCATTATTTAAAGCAGTATTTTGCTAAAAGTTTTTCTTTTTTTAAAAAGAACTAGAAAGCAGAGCTGTAAAAGGACCAAGCATGCAAAGATTGAACTGAAAATAAATCAAGTCTCAAACAAGAAAAGTCATAATCAACTGTCTCCTTTTATTCATGCATAGATAGGTTTTTTTTCATCTCTGACATATATAATCTCCGGCAGTACTGATGTTCACTCCTTTGCCTCAGGCTGATTTTCAGGATTTTGCTCTGACTCAACATTCTGATTTTCGGAATTGTGACCTTCATTAGCATCCTGATTATTCATATTCCCGATCACAGCCTGACCATCAGGATTCTGCTCAATCCTGAGAACCTGGTTATCAGGATTCAGCTCTAGGCTAACATTCTGATTGCCGTCAATCTGTTGGATCTCAGAAGCCAAGGAGTTGTCACTGTTGGGGTCGAAAGTTTGCTGTTGTCGTCCAATTAGCATTCTTAGCACCATTATCTCGTCCTCCATTGAACCATTCAGCGCTAACATTGACAGAATGTAGACAAGATTGCAATATGGTCTGGAAAATGAAAAAGTGGCGAATGCAAAAGACAGCATAATGGAACTCACTCTTACCGTCTTGCACTTGAATTTGACGTTCCACTCCGTCAGTAAGCATTCTGAGTTCATTATTTTCAGCCGAGTTCTGACGCCATTCCGACTAAACATAAAGTATTCATATAGATTAGAAAGAACCGTGTACATAGATAATACTCTTCTTAAGTACGTACCAGGATCAATCTCATTCTCTGTTGCAGCTCATTTGATTGTTGTTGCAGCTCCCGAACCCTCCTCCTAAGACGCATAATGTCGTACATGTTGCTCAGTATTGGATCATCAGGAATATCAATGCCTGCTCTTATCCTGTCATTTGTGAATCATATTGGCAACAAATACAAAAACTTCATTTCACAGTCCTTACTATGCTAAACATTTGCCATGGAACTGTTTCATGCTACAAGATAATTCAAAATGAAGTCTCCACTGTCTATAATTAAAAAATGACTAATGAAAGTGAAATTTTGTAAATTAAAAAAAAAAAAAAAGAAACTATTCCTTCTTCTTCTTTTTATTTTTCTTTTTTGAGAATAACTATTTTTTAAAATTAATAAATAAACGATAAGCAAAATTCAAATTATATCAAACAAGACATTAACAGAAAAGAAAAAAAATTAACTTAAAGGATTGATATTACCACACCTAAAAGTATTTTATCCCTAAAGAGAAGTCAATAATTTTAGGCAATAACATTTCTCGTAATTTATTATATACGAAAGATATTAAATCTATAAATAAAACTCATACAATAACAGACTGTTGATAGTGTAAAAATCGAATAGATAGCAAATATAAAACTAAAAGAGTGAATGAAGTTCATTAGGAAGAAACATGAACTTTTAAAAATAAATTTAGAAATATACTAACCTTCTTCTATCCATGAAATATGCGATGTCAAATATTACAGTACCGACTCTTCAAAAATTAAAATATTGAGAGAAGAATTTCACTCTTTTATATTCATGTTCCATTAGTAAAACTGCCTATGGACATTATTTTTAAGGTATTAAAATCTAGTTTAGATTGCTTATGTTATCCTTTTAACCAATAAGGAATTAAAATGTCAGTTTGAGTTATATATTATGACACTTATCAAATATGCATCTCTTATTTTAGAAATGACACCATGAAACCTGTCATAGTAGGTGAAGTTATTATTACATCTTTGCATGGCTTAAGTTATACTATAAAAGCTAACAGGTGCAAGTGCAAGGTATGTCCTGACTCGGAAGAAGCTTTTTTAGAAATTAACTAAAATAATTCCTTTTAATGGTAGTTTTCTTCTATTTTGGTAAGAATAGTTGTTTGTGGACCTAATTTTGTATTCTTTACCAGCAGTACAACCAGAGTGGACCCATGAAGGAGAAACTAAAAATATAAATAAATAAATAAGTGGACCAATCATAATCTCCTCCAATATGCCAAGCAAATGAATAGATTGAAAAAACAGACCAATGGAAGCAGAAAAATCAATTAGTCGAATGGTTGTTTCGATTTTAACGTTAATTTTTAAAAGAATTTAGTTAATTGGTCAGTTTTTAATTTTTAATTCTAAAAAGCAATAACTAAGGTCTATTTATATTCTTACTATTAAACATTTTATCATATATAAATACAGTTTTTATTTTATTTTTGTATAATCTTTTAAAAATATTTTTTAATATTTACAATTTTTATATTTTCTTCTAAATTAATTTTTTTTTTTTTTTACAGATTTTTATCGGAGACATTATCAGATGTTGCATAATCCAAATTCACTAGGCCTCTAATAAAAAAGATAAATAATAGCCATACTAAAATAAAAAAGGTCGAACCACATAATTATATTATATATAAAATTGAGGAAAATGCTAGGAGTTTAATGTCCTAAAGAATGTCATTTAATTTTGGAATAGGAGATGACCCTTTCAATTTTGGCTTAGCATTTCTGGAAATTTAAAATTCTGCTAATGCATTTCTTGTGCTTTAATGTATTTGAGTATTTGGCTGTCAAAAAACCTAAGAGCAGTGCTACTTTTGTAGTAAAATACATAACAGCGCCAAACAAAGGTTGATGCATAAAAGTGCATATATAAATTATTGTTTCAATATATGTAAGTAGAATTACAGATGAAAGCTGTGGAATAATGAAGATCGAAAACACTAATCCAATGTACTTGTAGATGATGCAGAATCCAGGCCATTGGCTGCAGAGACTAGGACGCAGTAGGGGAAGATAAAAACCAATCACAGTTCATCCTGCATTCAGATGAGATAAAAAGAAACTATGAATGTTTACTGAGTTGCTTTATGTCAGTGTAGAATAAGCAGCATAACAACCACAATTCTTCATTCGTTGTATAATCATGTGAGATCGGTATAGCTAGTTGCCGCCTAGACGATCAAATGGAAAACTCGGCCATGCATAAAAGCCAAGAATTATGCAGAGAAAGTTTTAAGCAATAACAGTGTGAAAGCAATTAAATGATCAGCCTGACTCCGCAGGAGAAACCATTTAATCCTTTTAGACATCTTTAGAGAAGAGACTCAGTAGTGTTGGTATTAGAAGTGAACAACATTCATACACCATAAATAAGACAAGGTTTGAACTTACATGATAATCGTCCATGTAATGCTGCAAAACAAGTTAATTAAGTTAGAATTTGTATCATTGAACAAAATTAGACATAATAGCTGTGAGGCACAAAATACACTATAAACTGCAGAGTAGTATTGAGGATGCCAAAATTCATTGCTATGATTCTAACAAATGTAAAGATACTCTGGGAAGTCTGTATCATGGAGATACAGACTTCTGCTTTCAGCTCATATAAGAAACGTAATCAGGAAATCTACAAGACTAGAAGAGCACAAATGAAAAAAAATAGAATGGAAACAGGCATATTAGGTGCAAACCTTTCTGTATTTATCTCTATATCTGTCTCGGTGTCGTCGATCATATCCTCTTTCTCTTCTCCTCCTTTCACCTTCCTCTCTAGCTCTTTGAGCTTCCTGCACATGCAAGGACTCAAAGTACTCAGAAATCATTAATTGATGAAATGTAAAGCTTGAAAGGGAAGCAAAAGAAATGTTTAAATATTCTGGAAAATAACCTCTTCCTCTCGAGCTTTTCTAATTTTTTCTGCTTCCTCAAAGGCTTCTTTTTCTATCTGTAATTCCAATAGATTAAGTTGGCATACAAAATCTTTAAATGATTTGAATCTCATCATAGAAGTAATTAATATGTGATTATTGTGAAACTAGCTTCCACTAGCATCACAGAATAGAACAGACCTCCCTATTGGCAAATACTTCCTGTATCACTTCTTTTGCATATTCTGGATCATCGCATATCAAAACATTGTCAAAAATTGAGCCAGCCTTCACCTGCATTCCAGAATATAAGAAACGAATCATCTTAGAAATAGTCACTGATTGGAACATGAAGATCAGGGCAAGTCCAAATTAGCTTATTAGATAAATTCATACCTGCCAAACTTCAATTCCCACATATTTTATGGGCTTGAGCACATAAAGGTCAGGGTCATCTTCAAACTCTGGAGATATTAGAGAGGGAAAAAAAGGTATTAGCCCTTTATCATAAATCCTTAAGACCAAAATTTTTCATGATTTCTATATGGAAATGGCAGGGAAAAGTACATAGATGAACAAAAGAATACCTGGGTTGTCAATATAAGGAACCTTCCATTTCCCCTTGTAATTAGGGTTCTTGATTCTCTGCCAATATCTGAAAAATTTACACCAATGGAAAACTAAACATAAAGCAAAAGGTTCAAGCTCTAATTAATACCTTGGGCCTCCAGGGTCCTTTATATGCTGGATTTGGAATCTTTGGTGGCCTCCAAATGCCATTCTCTTCATCATCCCAATCATCAGGCTAATCAGAGAAAGAAAATATGACTTATTAGCTTTCTTTATTTTGTCGCGGCTCCCATAGACATTCAAACATACAATAACACCAGTACTACACATCAAACCAGAGCAGGTCCTTGGGTGCACAATTGGCACATCAATTGGCCAAGTAGTTGCATGAACATAAAGTAGCCAGGTAAATATTCTACTACAAGTAGCTTTTATCAAATAACTATATTCATAAGTAAAGCAACTAACCTCTCTCGCATTTGGGTCAGGAATTTCTTTTGGAATCTTGTCATATCCCTGCAATGTCAAAATACTCAAAAATTAACCATGTAGTTTGTGCATTATAATAGCAAACAGCATGGAAGGCTGATAAGAAAATAGATGGTTTAGTACCTCAGGCTTCACAGCATTTGGATCATCTATATATTCTCTGTCATCCCAGTCTGCCGGCTATTAAAGGAAACGGGAACAGATATGTTAAGGGGTAAACCATAAAACTCTCCAACCCAAGGTGAATAAAATATATCTACTTCTTGTCTTTTCACAAAGTTAAACTAGACAAATTTAAGATTCTAAGAACATAAAATGAAACCTTTTTCGCCTTGGTATCTCTAATTTTTTTTGGAGGAAGAATATCCCAATCAGTGTACATGCTTCCAGAATCCCTTTCCCGACCATCAATCAAGATGCTATAACTTGCATCAGGCCTTAGAATAAATGTGTAGAAATGAGTCAACTTGTCTGTTTCACATTCTAACTCCTTCCTGATTGGGTAATTTTGACCCTGGTATGAGAGTATGATATGCAGGTGCTTTTTTTGCGTGCCGCATATATCTGGTCCAAACATTAGACTGCAGCCCAAAAAAATTGATATTAGCACAAGCCTAAGCTAAAGAAACCAATGGATAGGAAGAAAAAAGTGGAAAACAAGTACATCTATGGGGCCCAATAAAGAAGGAGCTAGAGGTAATGAAAGAGCTAGGCGACCCATATGCTAATGTATGTTCATTTCAGAAACATAGGCCAAAATGCATAAAACAAGAAGAACAAGTATAGCAAGCTTCGAACAAATGGCAAAAACAAAATACGTCTGACATTATTGAAGGAACCACCTCAAGTCCAAAATTGCAAGAAGGTTTTGGTTTTTGTTAAGTGAAACCTTAACTTGTTAACATGGGACATTATTTATGTACAACAATGGCCTTAGGCTTGAGTTCCTAATACCCATTGTGAGCTGATTCCAATCATACACAGCCTTAGGAAGACCATATTTGGTAACCATGTTTTAAGAAAAAATACATAAAAGAGAACAGGAAAATAAAATCATATGTGCCTCGGATAATGTTTTTGTTAAGGAATTCCAAATTTTTGCAGTACGTACAATTTTGGCAGATTGATAACCAACTGACAGTTTTAAATTGCACTCTGATAATAGTTTTTTATGGTACAACCCAATCGAGAAAATTTTGGAGAACTTCTTCGAAAAGAAATACAAAAAGGTGTAGATACCATGAAAATATAGATAAAAGAAAAACCTGTATGGAGTGTCTCCACCAAATTTCTTTTGATTTACAAATCCAGAGAGAAGCTTGATATAACCACCGCCACACTCAATGTCCTGCTCAAACCTTATGGAATACTGGAGGACCAATGTTCTGTTCTTGTTGCTGAATTCTGGTATCTTTGCAGATATTGCAAAATGCTTGGCGTCATTAGTAGTCTGAATACCTAAAAAAATCCAAATCAGGAGTAAACATCAATGCATAAAATCAGAGGTAAAAACAACCCTTTTCTACTAAGTTGGTGCAAAAAGCAACAAAGTGAACATCAAAAGGCATAAATTCAATGGATTATACAGAACTGCACTGTTCGTTCTCTCAACTTCCTACTTCAATTGTCAAGGTCATAAAGTCAACATAAAAGAGTGTAAATGAAGCTTCTGGATTCACCCATCTACAGTTGGCCAACCTATTCGGATCCAATGACTTACAAACCCGTGGACAGTACATATCCAAGCAAGAGACTAATTAATCACTAACCACCAAGTTATTATTTTTATTTGATAATAAACTACCAAGTCATTATTATAGTAAGTCGACTGCTAAAATGATCGAACTCTATTCCCTTTAACACAGCTGAAAACCATATCAAACTAAGTAGTACATTCCCTTTGAACTCTCTAAGTATATGGTGTTTGTATGCTCATGCTCAAAAGGTTAAAAGGGAAAAGAAAAAAATGCTTCTTTTGAACCCTATTGTAAGTATAGAAAATTATATTATGAGGATCACTTTAGCCATGAGCATTGGAATTACCCCTTTTTTCAAGTCCAACCTTTCATGCTATGTAAAGATGGGAATGCAGTTTGTCGATCCATTCATACAAAAGGCAACTGAAAGAAAATATCTTTTTGGTATCCAACCAACTGAAAATGGTGAGAGCATATATACCTTTATCATCTGGATCTCCAGACCACTTTCCCGCAGTGTGTTTAAATGTGCCGGCCTTGCCTTCGCTCCTCTTCCAATCTGATCTAACCCAACGGCTTTGCCACCCATCTTTTCCCACAAAAAGTAAGAAAAAGAAATATTACATATCAATTATATAGTGGAATATGAGCTTAAAAGGTCTCTATAAACGCTATGAGTTCAAGTCTTTGGCAAACTGATTACAAGGTTGAACCGCAGTAAATCAAGCTTCTGGAGCAACACAAGTTCAGGCAGACACAAAGTCATTAGCAGAAACGAAGGGACAAAAATTAACTTTAGAAAAAGTCAAAATTTCCTAACTTTTTCTTTCAGCTCCCTTTATCTCAAGTCCTTGCAAGTTGAAAGGAGATACAACACACAATTATCAAACTTATGTTACGAAATAACTTGCCTTTTACAAAAGGCTAGCAAAACAAAGTGTCACTCCATATCAAAATCATCAATCTGCAATAGTTTTCAACCCAAAAAGAAACAAGAAATACCCAGGATAGAGATAGGAAGACATTTGATTTCGAAATGAAATCTTTGTTTATCTTTACTGCAAACTTCAGCATTTTCGCAACAAAAGTAATACAAATCAACACTTGCGTCAACAGTAAACTGAAAGGGTATCACAAAATTCTTTTCTTTTTTTGACTTTTTTTTCCTTCAAATCTTTCGTTCCTTCTTTATACCATTTAATCAACAACCAAACAGAGCAAAGAACACAAAAAGCAACAACCACTAACTGCCACGAGTTAGTTAGGAAAGCATAGATTTTTCAGTTGATGACATAGCAAAAGGACATTAAAAAAACCACAGAGAGAGAGAGAGACGGAGACGGAGACAGAGACAGAATTCAAGAATTTCATTTCTTGGGTGTCTCAACCAATGATAACATTTCAAGAACATTAATGAAGACTGAACTTTGTTAAGAAAAAATGAAGACTGAACTATAAAAAGAAAGCAAGTCAAAACAAGAGCAATCAACAAACTTCAAAAACTTAAGAGAACAAAGAACGTTACCATCAAATTTCTCCTCAAAAATGATCTCAGCAACTGAGAACTGAACAAAAAGACAGAAAACCGGCAGAAGCTTAATCAGTGTAATAAGCAGCTCAGATAAAGAAAGTTTCCCCATTTGAGGAAATGGCAGTGCTTTCTTTGCTATTGACAGAAGCTAGCCACTTAGCAACTAGTTATAGGAAGCTCCATACTTAAATGACATGGGATTTCCAGTTTATTTACAGTTATGCCACTCAAGGCATTGCCATCATTTGTTCCATTGACCATGGTGGCATGGACTTGGACTTGGCGTTTTAAATGGGGTGTGAGTCGGGTGGGAATTCAATTAGGTTGCTAACTGTCTGACCAGAATTAGCAGAGTTTGGATTTTGCAATTTACACTTGATTTGATTGGTTAATTATGTCATGGAACCCACTTTTATAATGTCTTTGCCAATGAGAATTTAGTAGGACGTTGCAATGTCCAATTATACAATTAATTCTCTGATGCTATTTTCACATCCCTGCACTTTCTTTTGCATTGGATAGACATTTCCCAAAAGAGAAACCTTAAGAATTCTGAGTTTGAATGTTTTCTTTTTGGCTGACAGTTGAAATAATTTCTATATATAACACAAAGTAGTCAGTCTAATAAGAGGTTCAGAATCCAATAATTTAGCGATTATTTACTGTCATACGAGTATTATTAATCAGTAATTTAGGCAATATTATTTTACCCAAGAAATAAAGTTTCATGTGGGAAACAAAATAAAACGGAAATAACATGACAGGTGAACACATGCTTAACCCTTCAAATTTCCGTGCACCTTTTACCATTTAGGAACAAAGCAACACATTGTCTGTAGGACAGAAAGGAAGATAGTTTTCAAACCAGACATTTCCAAGAAGCTAAAATGAGTGAATAAATTATAGTCATAGAGAACCGAACCTTAATCCGGGCAATAATAAGCACGGAACAGAACAATGTAATTGTGTGCAAAAGCAAGGGCAGTCTTTGAAAGTGGAATGAAGGAGACTTCTGGTACATTGACCTTTATTTTTCCAGTAACAAATTCAAAGTCGACTCCAAGTCTACGGAGAATGAATGCTCAAGTAAGATGGGTGAATGATGTATAAAGTGGGAAATTGGCCAATCAGAAACCTCCGGGACCCACCAATTAGCCAATCAGGATCGTCTGAGGTGTATCAACCAAGAACACCATAGAAAGGAAGAGAACATAGTAATAGTATCATAGCCTGAGAATTAGATAATTCAAAAAGAATACGGAGCCAGCTGTTCAGGTTTGAGCATATTTCGGGCACGTTGACAAGCACATGGTTTATATCAAGAAAATTCCTTTATACTAATTAGCTTATTTAAGTACAAGGCTTATCATCAGCCGGGAGCTGAGGAGATCTAAAAGCCCTGAACTTGGTTAAAGAAAGAATTGCATGAGAACCGAGAAGAGAACATTTAACCGGCGGCCAGAATAATGTTAGAAGTAAACTTTCACCCTGACGAGAATTTTACACTTAAAAGAACCAACAGCTATAATTCTCACAAAGAAACGAATTGCCGCGAGTCATGGTTACTTACCCCTATGTTACCAATCTAATATATAGTTGTATTTCTTCACATACAGAGATTTTCACACACCCATCATATCAGCCTATGAATCTTTTATTGAAATGAGACCTTTATATAGGCAATGAACTAGTGTCGGGCAGCAGTTTTGCTCATTGGACCATTACAATTCTCTTAAACTGGAAGGACAGCATTTTAGTCCCAAATACCAAAAAGAGACAAAAAAAAAAAAATACTCTTCAAACACAATTCAGGAATTGACAAACCCGAGGGGGACAGGAATTCGACAATGTTACTGATGCAACTAATTTCTCAAAGAAAAAGAACAAAACAGGGCTTTTGCCTCGACAGTTTCCCTATTTTGCCTGAGGGTGTGAAGATATGAAGTTGACTGCAAGTTCGATGGAACTGATCTTGTCTGCTTCGTTATCTGGGATCTCAAACCCAAACTCTTCTTCCAGGGCCATCACAACCTCCACAGTGTCCAAACTATCTAAACCAAGATCATTCTGGAAATGGGCATTTGGTGTGACCTGAAAAGGATAAAAATACATCAACCAACATTGTAGATAAATGTCTTTTAGACCATTCATAAACTAGAAGCTAGAATCTTTTCTGTTATTTTGGACAAGGAGAGCAGAAAAGGATACATAGTTTTCTTACTTTCTTAAATTCTCTGATAAATATTTTTTAGAACTTACTAATAGAATAGTCTACTTTCATATCACCTAATTAAAAATTGATGCCTGGACAAGATTGCATTTACATCAACATAAGTCACATGACCAAATTTCTTTCCAAAGCACTAAGACTAAATGCATGATCAATCTAGAGATGCACTTTCTCAACCTAAAATTAATAACATATAAGAGCATTGCTGCCAATATAAATATGAAATCATCAAGTTATAAAGAGAATCACTTGTCCTCAACAAATCTGTCCATTCTACAGGATCATCGTCATCAGCATGCTCGTGACTTTTGCTATGCAGTTATGGGAAATTCAAATTCCCCAAGGGAATCAAACACTCAATAAGAGAGAAATTATTGACATTGTACTACACTGCATTTTGCATATTGAAATGCCAACCTCATCTTCTAGTCCATATACATCTGGCAATACATGAGCCTTGCCAATAACTTAGGACTATGGCAGCAGCAAAGTCAAAAGCTAATGAATTGTGCAAAATTCTCAAATCTAGTTCAACATGACTTCAACATGATTTTCTTTATTTGAGGCATTTCCTAAACAATGTGAGCCAGCGAACGCACAGAAATAGCAGATCACTGAATTTCCTAAACATAAAAGATTTGCGATAAATCACCAAAAGTGCCATTGTTCCAAACTAATAACAAAACCCTTCAAGATTAATTAACTCAAAGAGACATTTATTCAACACTGCTAACTACAAATCACCTCTTCAAAATCCAGTGAATTACAGATGCCAAATTTCCTAACCCTACTCGTTGAATCCATGTCTCATGTAAAAACAGGTGCTGAAATCATTTAAAGATGAATAATCCAGGTTGGGATGAAGAGAAGACTGTGTTTAGCAAGGTTAATCCAGTTCACGCCAGTGCCTTTAATCTCCAAAACTCAATATCGTCTCTTTCTCTGGTGGCTGATTTATGAAAATTCATTTACATGTGGCCGAATGCTCTTCTAATAGCATAATCACTTGCTCATGCCAGACAAGTGCATCAACTTTCCACATATGCAGTGTTAGATCATATAATTGATTATCCATGTTCACATCCTTAGTTTATTTTAATACATTCAGAAGTGTGAGAAATTTAAAAAGATAAAATTGCTTCTTTTAGTTCCTTTAAATCAATTAGCAAAAGAACTCCAAAAATAAATACGCATCTCCTTAATCCATTCTAGTCATCGAGATAAGGTTATATTATCTACCTTATTGAACACTAATAAGGGAATGAAGAGAAGGCAAACAAGAAAACCATCAACATCACAACAAAAGGTCTAATTTCCCATGTGTCTTGTAAATTAAGTGACAAGTTCTTTGCATAGTGAACTCACAAAAGTTGCACCATCTCTACTTTTGATCCAGGTTTTTTAGTGAGTCGATATCCATGGGAAAAGAGCATTCAAAGACACTGGCCAAAGCTCCCATGATACAAAACCTAATAATCACTAAGAGGATTCATTCAAATGAAACAATTCAGCATCACATAAGTCCCAGTAAACATAAAACATCTGGCAATACTTTACATAAATGAAGTCTGGTAAATACTAGAACTTTTTGAGTTACAATGTCACTAACCAATCCGATACAAAAACACATTCCGTTCACATAGCAGAACCTTACTATGGTTAATAATCTGTTTATCAATTTAAATATTCCTAAAATCATATCACTTCCATAGTTCAGCAATTAAAGATAAAAAAAAAAAATTACCTGAGGAACAGCAAAAGTAACAAAAAATAAAGATTATAAAATAAAGATAAGACACGATTCCACTGGAAGAAAATTAAATCAATTTAACAAAAGTTTGAATCTTGGAAATGAAAAGGGAATTATTACCTTAGAAGGATCGACCTTCTGGAAGTTTTTGACAACATTAATGACACGATCTGTGACTTCAGATTTGTCGAGAAAAGAACCCCTAACCTCCTCCGAGAAACGACGTAGTATCGAGTTGAATGTCAGAGAGAACTGGCCTACTCTAGGGTTTTGAGGTACAGACTGTACATTCACTCTCAAGTACTTTAATAAAGCTCCTCTCGCCGCCATTTCTTTGTTTGTTGAGCAAAAGTGAAAGTGCTCGAGGTCTCTCTGCTTTGCGTTGGCGGAGGAAAAGAAAATTAGAGAGATAAATATCTCGTATTCGGTTTAGAAACGATGCCGTTTGGAGGCAAAAAAATTCAAGGTTTAGTACCAGGGGTTTTGAAATGAATTACTAACTGCACCTTAGTCCTTCTTATGATGTACAAAATTACAATTTCATCCTTCTCAGGACGATACTCTAATACAATACCTCGTACAAACTAGCTCTATGAGTCCAGATAGATATTATTTTTCAGATCAGTTAATGTTTCTTCTGATAATACTAGCTTCAGAAGTAGCTTCAGAGTGTTGCTGCAAGCTCTTCAATCAGCACTTCAACAGGGTAAGTGTGTTATTATTATTATTATTGTTACAGATTGAGGGGCTTTCACCTGAATGAATGATTAGATTAGAACCAGTGTTTGCCCATGTTAATTTCAAGAACACAACGTACAAAAAGGTTTTGTTATGAGGATTGCCAACAGAATACATGGATGTTATTGAATGAGATATACTAAAATATACTTCTTCTGCTAAAAACTAGTGAACAAGAAGCTATTTCTCATCTTTCCATTGAAGAGGAGCAAATTGGCTCCCTTCCACCAATTTGCAAACTGAAAAAGCAATTCTTCCCAAATTCCATCTCCTAATTTACAGACAAAAGAATTACCAAAAAAATAGAAATTAAAATCCCTCCCTCTCTTCCTCTCAAAACATAATATAGACAACTGAACTAATTGCTTCAGTCCAGGTAAAAGAGAGTCACAATTTTCCTCAGGTTTTTAGCTTCTTGACAAGTTTCCATGAGTAACTTGCTGTCATGGAAGGCAAAGCAAATGACTTGCTGTACATGTGATATGATGTCCATATTACACAGCCTGCAATTTTACCATAAGAATTTATTAGAAAAGTTAAAGATATATATCAGGGGCAGTCATGATTGGTAAACTACATAGCGGGATTGATGGAATATTTGAAGCCTATACAAGTGGCAAGAGCACTTTGCTTTTGAAATCAATACCTCTCCCCCATGCTAAACATGTTATCACCTCCATTGTGAGTGCAAGATAACAGCTTACCCTCTGTTGTGTAGCTAATGGCCCATTAGAACATCAAAGCTCGTTCTCTGGCCTAGGCATACTATGCAAGTAGAACTTATGACTACAATTTGAGCTCCAGAATCAGTTAGCCTACTTTGTTTTACATGCCCAAGACCAAAGAACGATGCAAAGAAGGAATTACTAACCCACTCCATATGAGCTGGACACTTGCATAAGTCAATTATACATACTATAAGAATAAGAAGTTAGCTCAAACCTGCTAGCTTCAATCAGTGGTAGATGATCATTGTGAGGCTTTTCTATCACATTCTGCACCTGCCAACCCAACCAATATCATAAGGAATTAGTATAACATCATAAGTTGCCAAAAGTGGTCGGCAATTGTTAGTTTCAATTACTGAACTTGCTGAAATTTCCTTGATACTTGGCCTGTCAATGCTCAATATTGTTTTCCTTCAGAACCTCTCTATGCCTTCATTCAATTCCCAAATTCAATCTTTTAAAAGAAGTATAACAATAGATTAAACACATTTATAGTGAAATTTAATATCACATGTTTGAAGCATCAAGCACAAGAACTTCTGCCACTAGCTTATACCCAGGACTCATAGTTTGTACAATGATCTACAACAAAATATTACTCTTATAAGCAACAAACATCAAATACACTGGCTGCAAGTTTCTCTAACTGTATAAGCTTGTGCTGTAGTTTGTCAGAATGACTCAGGGTCTGTGTGTTCCCTGTGTAGAGCAGAAATCTCTCTTTTCAATTGCTATACCAGAAGCACATATTGGCTCTTTAAAAGAAAATGTGACTTCGAGATAGATAAGTTCAAACAAAAAACTGTCCTGAGTTAGAATGCCAGTCTGTCACCCAAAACTTCTCCGAGCATGTATTCATAATCTTTCAATGAAAATAATGCTCAGAAGGTACAATTTAGAATGCTGTCTAATGAGAATTATTTCACCCAAGAAGAATGAAGTAATACATCATATGTACAAGTTTGACTGTATAAGTCTGTAACTTTGACTTTCCTTCAGTAAATGTAAGAAGCAGAACACACATTGAAGACATAATACAGAAAAAATTATGGCTCCAAAAGGTGCTAATCTTTAGGTAATAAGAATTCAATTGACGAAAAGAGGTATAGAATAGCTAGACTGACAAAGAATGACAAGAATAAATGTCATCACTAAACTCTTACTTTGGCCAATAATTCCTGGCTCTCAGGAGGTTGCTTTTTCAGACTCTGAGGCAAGATAACTGTAAGCAGCTCAGGTTTCTCTGCTCTTAGAGCACCTCTGATAACAGCCGCATTAGTCCCAGATGCACCTGATGTAAAAATGTGATTTTTCTGCAACCAAAATTTATGCAGTAACTTCAGGAATACAAGATTAATATTTTCAAAGATATGGACATGCTGAGACTTGATATTAGAAGAAGTCTGGTAGGCTTAACAGAACATAATGCCATATATAAAGTGAAGACATGCAGAACTGAAGTTGACGCATCTTACTGTTATAACCAATGCATAACTAAGAATCTCAATGAGTTCCTGATGCATGAATCCCATATTCCTTGTCCCAAAAAAGCCAATAGCTCTAGGTCCTTGTTGTTGAATGGCCAATAACTCCTGCAAAAAATTACATAGATATTTGAAATCTGATGTTGATTACAGTTTTCAAAGCAACTGGAAATTAATCGCTTAAAGTTGTGACTTTAGAGTGTGTTTATTCCAGCAGACACAAGGCATGACCTAAAACAAAATTATTTATTTGAGACCCAACACACAATAACAAGAGATAGTTAAAAGAATGTTATCACAAAAAAGAAATGCATTAATCATCTGATTTATGGGGACCACCTGCTATCAGAAAGGATAAAACCTATCATCTGAAATAAAATGCTGAGATGAGATAGTCAAGGGTCAATGGGTCAAGAGCATCTTAAACAGCATTCATTGGCTATTGCTCTTCAACCAGCGAGACTATCAAAGTGTTAAGTTATTGCATCGCCGTCCAGCAATGTTGCATCAGGTTGAATTTTTTTTCTTTCTACAATGAACCACTGATGAGGAATTGTTATTAAAAGATTACATACCTGCAGATAGTCTACATCAGGAACAGGCTTATATTCTGCCACCACTACAGTGCTTGATCCTTCCACAAGGGATTGGGCTTGGGTTGGAATTTGGGTGCCAGTATCTTCATCAGGACCAAACATGGACACCAAGTTCTCCTCTTCAGCTTTCCAAGAATCCATATCTTGATCTCTTCTCATATACCCACAAAGCCACTATTGCCAGTACATAAAAACAGAGGACCTGGTAGTAAATCATTAGTGAAAACCAACTGAACAAGAAATTGGTGATCAGACAAGCTCGAGCTCACATGACTTTTAAGCCATGTTTGATGTTGACTTAATATCAGTAATCAACTTTATCTTAAAATTATATAGACACTTAAAAAGCTTATTAAAACTTGAGTCTGCTTGATCACCCTCACTAGAAAAAGAACACAAAGATATACCACTACATCAACTCAATTCTAGCAAAACCTTTCATCGTCATTGATAATAAAGTGAGAAACTGAAAGGTGTCATTATAAACACACAGGAAATTTTAAGTTTGGAAAAGGTTTTGTAAATACTGGGAAAAATATTAATTTTTCTAGTGAGGGTGCAGCTTGTTTAATATCACCACAACTCCCATTACCTTTTAATTGTCAAATCCTCAAAGGAAACAAAATTTCTAAACAAATGAAACAACCTTTCCTCTTATTATCATTCCGTTAATAGACCCTCCCGTAATGTTACAAATGTGTAATATAAGTTACATGTTCCGATACATTTACAATTTGACACAAGAAGCAATCTCCAGATGAGAGTGATAATATTAATTTCTTTATGGCTTCTCTCAGGTAACCAGTTAATAGAAGAATACCCAGAAACTCTCACTCCCTTGCTTTTCTTCCTTTTAAATTAAGAAGCCCCATGTTTAACTTAGCAACGGATAACATTTAAGGGGAAAGAGGGAATGACAATTATTTCCTCCTCCTCTACTTCAAGGAAATCAAAACTGCCCTTGGAAAATGGTAACACAATTTTCTACCAAATTATTGAGGCAACAACTGCCAAATCTCAATTGTCAACCCAACAGATAAAAATCGCTAAATTTGATCAAACATATGTGCCCTTTATGAAAGTCATACCGACATGTAAGACAAATCCTGCAATTGAATTGAAAGAACCTATCTTGACATATAGCATCTTAAACATGGCAATCCTAGGTTTCTCCAGATATATATCTATTGACCTTATAGAGGCCAAAGTCTCTTGCCTACAGAAAATATGGTACCACCCAGTCCGGGTACCCTTTTCTTGCAATATGCCTTTACCTGTTACTTCTTGTGCTATTATTCAGAGCCAAAAGCTTCTCCATTTCCTTAAAGCAAACATAGTGAGACTAACTGGTTGCTATAAAAGCGAAGACGCAGATCTATCAAATGAAATTTAGAAAGAAGCATCAAGGAGATCGAGATATGTATATGGAGACTCAAACAGTATAGTTTAACTCAATCAATCCAATCATTTGGTGAACTGTTAAAGAAGACGTCATTGCAACCATTACAGTGAGAAACAGGCTCCAGGTTTCTGAATATGCCTAACTACAGCATATCTTCAAATACTATATATAAATGAGGTATTCCGAGTCGGAATATAAATCGAGAATAGCCCCCTTCAATTGCCTTAAAAACTTTGAAAACCTTCAAGCACAACTCTTACACACATAGGCAGAAGATACCATTACCTTCAGTTCCGTCACTCACATAGAGAGAGTAAACTTGAGAAAAATAGAGATTAAAACAAACATAACCTACTTATAAAAATCTAATCTTAAACCAAAAACTAGTGCAAATTTGAGAATTGTCATAGTGGGTGCATAAAATTAATTTCAATCCAATTGAAAGCACAAAATATAACAAAATCTTGCATCTAAAACAACACGGCCCAATCATGGAACTCCAATGATAAAAATAAATACGAAGAACAAAGAAAGGGAATTACCGTCAGGTTGGAGAGTGAAAGAGCCTTTCTTCTGGCAGGACATGAATGATTGAAAATAGGATTTCCTGTTTTAAGGGATTTGGAAGGAAAATCTAAAGAAGAAGAAGAAGAAGAAGAAGAAAGAAAAGAGGCAGTAGATGTAGTGGTTAATAAGAGCCTCATAGTAGCTAAGGCTGTGGACATCTCTGACTAAATTGATTCTCTTTTACCCAGTGTTTCTAAAGCTGATTTTCTTTCTGGGCAGCTTTTCTTTTTCTTTTTCTTTTTCTTTTCTTTGTGAACCCTTTTTTCCCGGAAAAATAAAAACTTTTCCTGGAAAAGAATTAGGGAGTAGAGAGAAAGAGAAGAGGTGACACATAAGTCCTTTGATATCAGAATATATATCTGGATAAATTTGTCTGTAAAGGGGTCAATTTACATCTGCAGCCCCCAGGTTTTGATGTCATTCAAAACTCGTCCCTAATAATTTCAATTGGTTCCATTACAATACAACTCTTTACAGTGGTTTCACTTAAACCATATCAGTAATACGAAATTTTTTCTTATATTTCTTTTTTTTTCCAATTTTCAGTATTTTGATGAATTTTTGGTTGTGTAGTTGTATTATGGACTATTTTTAAATTAGATTTTTACTTTGGGTTTACTTAATTGTGGCATAGTGCTTTAGGTCTCTTTTTTTAATATTATTATAATTTTCAATTTTGAAATAAGTTGTACAGAATATTTATACTAAAATATAATGTTTGGATTATAAGAAAATTAAAAAAAAAAAAAGGAAAATAATCAACCAGTGTGAAAAAAAAAATTCACATTTTTCAATACATAACACTTTTAAGTATTAGATTTTTTCAAGAAAATTAAATATATATCATCTATCTAAGAGAGGGAGTCATTAAATATAAGAAATTATAAAGAAGAAAGAAAATAAAATTGTTTGATTTTGATGATGTAGTTTTATTTAGATTTAAATAATATTCTTTTAACAGTTAAAATTTATATCAATATTTTGTCCAAAATTTACAAAATATTTCAAAGTAAAATTTAGAATATGGTGAATAAAATTTAAGGATAATAATGAAAAAATACATCTATATACAGAGAGGACTAATAAAATCTATTAATATGTGACAACAAACTAGCACAGTATGATGATTAGAGAAACTAAATAATTTTCAATGTGCCTTCTAAAATATTATATTTACCTTTCTAAACTAGTTTAGCATGGGATTTTCTTTTCATTCAAATTAATTATATTTTATATTTTAATTATTTGAGAGCATGTGATATGTATTGTGAAGAGTAAAGGGTGATTTGACCTAATGTGATAAACTCAGGGACCAAAGTAGATCTTATTTCTATTAAAAAATTTCCAAATCCTAGATTGTAATTTAAACCCTAATTTTTCAAAAAGAATTGCATAAATTTGCAATTAGTGACCAAATCATACTTTCATTGACATTAGGAGGCAATTGTTATTTTCATAAGTTGCAAAGGGCTCATTGTTGATTAAGGAATAAATTAAGAGACCGGAATGGAGATAGTGAATATTGGAAGCTAATATGAATTTCTACTTATACTTATTTGTAATATAAACCATATTATTATTATTATTTTGGTCAAAGTTTGAAGCATATGAATCACTTTATTCTGAGTCAAGATTTGGGCATGGAGACCATAGTGAGAAAATTAGAATAAATAAATGAAGTACATTTGCTTTTGAATATTGCATAGTTTTATATTATTATTGTTCCTTTTGTTTATTTTTTTAAATAATTATTGATGGAAGTGGGCTGAATTTATATAATGTATCTGCTTCACAAAAAATGAGAAGTAGCAACACCAAGCAATTACCTATAAGAATAACTTTGTTTAAGAGATAATTTAACATTTATTTAATAAAAAATGGATAATTAACATGTTTTAATTATAAACTCTAAAACAATTGACCAATAATTTCAAACTGTTTTTTTAAAAGAATATCTAAAGGATGCTTCTTAAGGCCAACAATATTTTAAGTTTCTTTTCATAATGGGGATTAAACATTAGCCATTCTTTTATGAAAAGAACAAAACAGGAATATATCATTTATGTAATTTTTTTTTTAAATTAAATATTCTCTTCAAATGTTACTTTCAAAAACTATTAAGTTAAAAGCATATAAACTTCAAAGATCATTTTAAAATAAAAATAAATAAATATTAAACTTTTTATTACATATTTATAAAACTAAATATTAAACAAATAGTCTCAAAATAATATTTTTTAAAAATTTAGGGTATAATATAAGTATTATTACAGTTTAAGCACTCGTGTTCAATACGTGTCCTATATAATTATTCTATTCTATTAGCAGCGTAGGTGACGTAATATTTCCTCTATCTTGATATTTTAAAGCATTTTTCTATTATAATAAGAATAGAAATATTGTTGGGCTGGGCTGGGCTGGGCTGGGTACGAGGCCGACAAAAACAGTACAAGCACAAAAAGAAAACGTAGCATTGATAGTATCATTGAAGCTCCAAAAGAAGATGTACAAAGAAAGACAAGAGGCAGAGTCAGTTTATTTCAGTTGGTTAGCTAACAATAACTGAGCTAAATTCTAAAGATGCTGCTTTTGCTCTTCGGTTTTCCAGCTCTCCTTCTCTTCTTTGTTTTTCTCTATAAGTTCCTCACTTCTGATGGTAATTCTCCAAACCCCTGTTATTCATTTTATCATCTGCTCGTTTATATTAGCTTTTGAAACTTTGCAATTGCAGCTTCTTGTGTCTACTTTAATCTCTTTCTTTTCTAATTTGATTGATTTATCGAAGGGGACTTCACGTTGATATCTAAGAAGCACGTAAGACGTGAAGAAATTGAGGATAAGGTAGTCTTTATATGTTTTTCTTTTCTGAAGGCAGTTTTTGTTTTTTGTGTATCATTTTTTTTTTGAAATGTTGATTTTCTTTTGCTTTTCCCCTTTAAGGTTGTTTGGATTACTGGAGCCAGCCGGGGGATAGGTACTTGTTTTATCAACTGATGTATCCAATGTTGGTATTATGATTTTCTCTAATCAAATTTCCCTGTTGATGTGAATTTGATATGCACAAACATTGAAGTTCTGGGCTTTATTGTGTACATGTATTATTTAAAAGTGTATTTATATTTGTGAATCCAAAAGATTTATTCTTTGCTGCCATTTCATTGTTATTGCCGCCAGAGATTTTTCTCATTTTTGTTAATAACGATCACAAGCTTTTTGTATGTCCTACCTAAATCTTATTAGCATTAAAGACAAAGTCTTGCAGATTGACTTGGAATCTCATTGTTGCTTTTATTTAAAAGTAATGGGTGTTTGTTGGCAGTCCATCAGGTTGTATTTCTCCTTTAGTGGGAAAGCAAGAGCCCAACATTGTCTTCAGAATGGAGGAAGGGTCCTGTGTAGCACTTTAGGCATATACTCTTTGAATTTTGATGGAGTAAACTCAGATTAGTCTGAAAGGATGACATCAAATATTAACAAACTTGATGAAATTCGTTTCATTGCTGATGGACGATTGTATGAACATCTAGTTTAAACGACCTTAAATATTGCAACTAAAATGCAAAATGGTATACTTTTCTGTTTGTCATTACATATAATAAAGTACATCTGGTCCAGCTATGTTTATGGGGCTTGCTACTAACTCCTTCTACCTATGCTTTTTATCTTATTTCCCTTTTGATGCTTGATTTAAGGTGAGATCCTTGCTAAACAATTGGCAAGTTTAGGCGCCAAACTCATTCTTTCTTCAAGGAATGAGGCTGAACTAGAGCGAGTTAAGAATCAACTTAAAGGTGTATCCGTTCATTTGAAGCTATACAAAGCCTTTAATCTTTATTGGTTCTTTACAGTTTCTCTAACATGTGATTGGCACATAAACAGGTAAGCATGCACCTGATGAGGTAAAGATTTTACCTCTGGATTTGGCATCTGGTGAAGACTCACTTAAAGAGGCTGTAGAGAAAGCGGAGTCCTTTTTCTCTGGAGCTGGTATTGATTATATGATCCATAATGCAGCCTATGAGCGCCCCGTGAGTAGATATTTCTATTTTGGGGAATGGTTTCTTGACATTCATGCATATGATTACTTTGACTCTTTGAAATGCATACTGTATTTGGGGCTTTTACAGGGAAAAAAGGATGACATCTTGCTTGCTTCTTAGCTTTAAATTGAATATTCAGTAGTTACCAGGTCACAACACCATCATAAAGCTGTTTGTTCGATGCATAAGAGTGATGAATTGCTAATACTCTTTACTTTGGGTTAGCACTTTTAGCAGAGAAAGACTGTATATTGACCCAATTTTTGGCTTTTCGGCAGAAATCAACAGCTCTGGATACAACTGAGGAAAGTCTTAAGGTATTATATGGATAGAATTCTTGGGCATCTGATGGTTAGGTCTAGTCCCTTTTTTCGAACTGAAACTTCTACCCTTAGTCAGTCAGTCAGCTGTGTACTGCCTGCAATTTTCTCAAGTTAAATCTAGTCAATACCATATAGATACAAGGATTGCCAATATACTTTCCTGTCCTGTTTATTTGCAGCTCCTTTTGATTTATCTAATGGTACTTCTGATTTTGAAATAGGCAACATTCAACATTAATGTTCTGGGGACATTATCTCTTACACGGCTACTGGCACCCTTTATGCTGAAACGAGGCAGAGGCCATTTTGTTGTGGTATGTGGAGATGGACAGTCACAATTTTTACCAGTATTTATTTTAGAATAAAAAGTTTTGAGCATCTGGACATGAAAAGAATAACGCCTGATTTATGGACCATGAGAAAAATTATTACAAGCATCAGCCTTGACTTTGAAAATTCGACCACCCTGTTACTTATGTTACTCTAATTGTCA
Organism: Ricinus communis; assembly: GCF_019578655.1. NCBI lineage: Eukaryota > Viridiplantae > Streptophyta > Magnoliopsida > Malpighiales > Euphorbiaceae > Ricinus > Ricinus communis. The sequence continues at coordinate 28,983,129 of NC_063262.1, forward strand.
TTCACATAAGATCTGTACTTCATGGGCAGATGAGCAGTGCCGCAGGGAAAGTACCTGCGCCAGGTCAGGCTGTGTACTCTGCTTCTAAATTTGCTCTTAATGGGTATTTTCAATCCTTGCGTTCTGAGGTATGCACATAAAGTTCATCTTCAGAAATTTTTATGTTATCATTTTATTGCATTATAGTCAATATTTTTATAACCATTTGGGCTAGCTTTCAATGGGTGAGGTTGTGAGAAGAGATCCTTGATTATTTGAGTGGAATACATGCCAACAAGTATATTAAAGATTGAATTTGCCTGCTAACTAATTCATCACAAAGACAAAAGAGGTCTTGTTTATTCATTTGTATCTTCTGACATAGCAGGCTACAGTTAATAGTTTATCAACTGCTCCAAGATTATAAAGTTCTTACCTTTTTATGATTTTCTATGTGATTGATGCCTTTAATGATGATATATATGTAGTGTCCTTGGGTTATAGTAGCACTGTTGGTTTGTTAACTTTTATCACTTGATGATTAAATCGTTAATAGATCATATAACAGTCAAAACTAAACCTTTCGGAAGTATATCCAACCTGAAATGCTAGTCCTTCCTTTGACACATCAAAGTGGAGATTAACAAACAAATGTACTAGACTACATGAGGGTTAATGTTTGATTGGCTTATGGTGGGCCGATGCTGATTAGTGTTGACTGTTTTGCTTATTCTTGTTACTTATGAGGAGAGTGCTCGAGTTTAGCATTTGATTAATGATAAATTCTGTTACAATTTTGCTATTTTCGTCTAGTTCTTATCTCCTTTTCAATTGTGGTAGTGCAGCTCTACCAAAAAGGAATTAGGGTGACCATTGTTTGTCCTGGGCCAGTAGACACATCAAACGGCTATGGAGTAGCAACCTCAGAAAGGAAGAGTTCTGAAGTGAGTTTCTTGCCTGTAATTATATCATCAAAACTGGCTTTCACTTGTACAAGCGAAGTTTGTACGGTAGCAACTGTCTCACAATAATGAAAAATGAGACAGATTGTTAATTTCTTTCATTCTGACAGAACATTTATCAAGATGCACATCATTCAGTGATGATTGATCACTCTGTTCTTGTTTCTTGTTTTTACTGAATGCTATTACTTTGGTAGAAGCGCGTATCTTCAGAAAGGTGTGCAGAACTGACAATTATTGCTGCAACCCATGGTTTGAAGGAAGCTTGGATATCATACCAGGTAATTGCTTTCCCATTAGAAACTTCTTTTGCCATACTTGTTTACTGTTATTTTTCTTTTTCAGTCCAACTGATCGCGTTACACACTAGTATGATCATTGGGTATTTAGAATTGTCATTAATAATATATACTTGGTCATGAACTCAAAACGGATTGTACATCTCAAAACTTTTCTTCTTTCAAACTTATCAGTTTTCTTGGGATTGTACACATTGAAGAGGTAATATTTCTAAATCACCATCTTGGCAATACCATTATTGACTTCTTCAATAGAGGCAAACTTTGGTATTGGCTTTTCCTTTGATTAAATATGCGGTTGAGAAACACTCAGTACAATAACCTAGATTATTTATTCTCATCTTTTAGTTCTCAAGGAGAAGAATAACAGCTATTACACTTGGCATAATCCTGCATCTGCAAACATTTCTTCCATGTTCTGTAAGAAAATGTTGCAATTAACAATATTTTGATCTTTCTTTCAGCCTGTACTAGCAGTTATGTATTTAGTGCAATACATGCCAAGCATTGGCTACTGGCTCATGGACAAGGTATCTTCAAACCCGAAAATAACATTTGTTCCACAGGATAGTTATTTTTTTATATGTTTGTGGCCAATTTGGGACTGTTTCTTTAAACTGCAGCATCATAATTTCTGAGTCAAGTTTTATTATGCTAGCAATCTGATTCTCATCTTTTTTTAATTAATTGCATATATTACTAGCTAAAATTAACTAGAGTTATTGGTAAAGAATTTAACTAGATTCATGATTGAGTGACTTTAGATTGGGGGAAAGCGAGTCGAAGTTGCTGAAAAGAAAGGAGACACGTACTCATGGAACTTATTATTTGGAAAGAAGAAAGCAACCTGAATTTCACCTGTCCTTCCACAGCTCATGTTATGCAGAAAAGAAGTCCTTGACATGACTTCTTTTTCTTTTTTTGCCAATAGGAAATATGCCAAGTTTCATTTAGAAGACAAGAAACAACACAACATTACATAAGACGCCACTGTAATTGGGCTTGGGGCTTGGTGCTTATTTGTCATTGTATCAGAAAGGCTATCACCTCGAATAACAGAAAACGTATCCTCCGTTTTAGTGTCTCTTCCCATCATCAGATGTACTGTTTTTGTAGGTTATACCAGCTTGTTCTCACTTGGAATTAGTGGCATGGTGTTTCTGCCAGGAATTTGTAAATAGTTCTGTTGAAAGAGCATTGTTGCATCCATTTCACTCTGAATGCAACTGCGATGAAATGCCAGCTTCAATTTTATATTAAGCTATAGTATCTACCGAAGTGAATGCAAGGCATTCTATCCTCTGTTCATTAAATCAGAGAAATTTTACAAACTTTTGACAGGACAATGGGTGTATTCTAACACTGTTCAGTTTCAGCTTACCATTCTTGCACAATCAAATATAGAATTCAAACGAGTCACTATCACCTAAATAACACTTACAATCTTTGTTACAACCAAAAGATAGGTTAATTATTGGTGACATTAAGAAGATAATGACTGGGCACACACTGTCACTGTCTTATTCAGAACTTTAATACTTCATCTCCAGTAAAATCTGCTCAAAGTTTTCTTTTACTTCATATAACATATTGGTGTTTGGTAATGCCATTGCCATATATACCGATTGTTGTGAAAGGTTGGTGACCAGAACCAGTAAATTTGATGGGACGGTGGGGTAGCGTATCCTGTGACATTAGAGATATCGATTACTTGTTTAACATGAATACATCAGAAGTAATATGCTAAAAGATATGCTTAGATCATGGCATGCTTGTAAAATATTTTTAATGGTCACATGAGATTCACGATGAAGAGCATCTTGGAAAAAATTAATCTAACTTTAATTGTCACTTTTATGAGAATGGTTGTTAATCTAACTTTCATTGCCACTTTTATGAGAATGATTGATTAATCTGATTGACTGCTGCTATATATATGTTGTATGATTTTGAGGTCCATATACCAGACAGTCTCCTCTTACATAAACACTCTACTAATTACCTTTCAATCTTCCTGCATGGCATTTAATCCAGACAATTCCGATGGCCATCTCAACCCCATTCGCCTCAAAGTCATATTAGAGGCTAGCAGGGTGAAAGATCAAGAAGCTGTTGAAGTTCCAAGAGGTTCCCTGAATAGTCTTAATATGTCCATTTCTGAGAATCAAGAAGAGGCGGAACCCTTTTATATTCTCGATATAGGGGTTGTCATAAGCCTCGTGGAGAAATGGAGTCATCACCTACCCCATGTTAAACCCTTTTATGCTGTCAAACGCAATAATGAGTCTGCATTGCTTATTGTTCTTGCAACACTTGGTGCAAACTTTGACTGTGCTAGTCAGGCTGAGATTGAGGCAATTTTGGGCCTTGGTATTAGTCCTGACAGGATTCTTTATGCCAATCCATGCAAGAGTGTCTCCCATATCAAGTACGCAGCCAGAGTCGAGTATACCTGACAACTTTTGATTCCAAGGAAGAAGTTGACAAGATCAGAAAATGGCATCCACAGTGTAGTTTACTACTTCGTGCTGAAATCCAAAACGACAAGAGCTCCTGGATTCACTTGGCAGCAAATATGGCACACATATTTCTTACAAAATTCTTAGAATACACACATATTTTAAAATAAGTTAAAATATATAATTAATTATTTATAATTTTTTTTAAAAATTATTTATAGTTTAATAGAAAAACATAAAGAATACTGTTAAAATATGGTTTTATAATATATATATATATATAGTTAAATGTTAAATTTAACAACGAATTAAATTCATTTCATATGAAAAAGAATTAATTTAAAATATATATTTAACTTTACTCGTACTAATTTAATTAGATAAACTTGGACATTATAAATATATAATTAACAAAAGGTTACCGCTTATCGTTTTCTATTGATAAAAACAAAACAAGTCAAGTTGGCACAACAAGGAGATGGTTGAGTTATGTATATTTGTCTAATTGCCACCTCTGATGGAACAAAGAGACTGTCGCTCATTTATATACAGATACATGGCTGCTTTGGCTCCTTCGCTATCACAAGCATTTTTAAATTTTCAATATTATTATATATTTTATATTATGAAATATAATATTAACGATTACATTATAAATAAACAAATAAATAAATAAATAAAATCTGATAGCGAAATTTAGGTTGACGACAAAGTCATACTGTATTTATACTTGAGATAAGCTTTGATGAAGGCCTCCAATTCGCCATCCATAACAGAAGTAACATCTGAAGTCTCGTATCCTGTCCGTACATCTTTCACAAGTTTGTACGGATGAAATACATAATTCCTTATTTGTTGGCCCCACTCAGCTTTCACTGCGTCTCCCCTTATTTGCTTGATTTCAGATGCTCTTTGCTCTACAGCTATCACCAGTAGCTTTGCTTTTAACCGGCTGAGAGCCTTTATCTTGTTTGCCAGTTGGGATCTCTCTTCTGCAATGTCAGCACAAAAACAATGGCTTCAAGAACCAAAAACAGGGTTGCTAGCAGCAAGAGCATCCAAATGGAAGCTAAAATGAAACGTAAAATCAGAATCAAGATCACATTATTAAGTTGGTATTGCTAAAACCAACGATTTCATGCTCTACTGAAGGGTAGCATAACATCAAGTATAGATTGGTATCTCTGAATTCCTGGAAGATTTAACCATGTTCAAATAAGATCTTCTCCCCTCAACACTGTTAGGACTTGAGGAGGTCAGACACTCCCCACCACTCTCCTCATTTCCCCTTCAGGAGGCCAGACAGTCCCTTAAGTTGCCCACACGGGAGTGTCTTGCCACATGCCTAAATTAAATGTGCTACTGCTACAATAAATGTTTTAAGGGCTTTTGGATTAAAACTAATTTCACTGCTTCTCCTTCAAGAGTAAAGTTCACAAAAGATTACATAAATGAAGCATTTTTATAGTTGATCAAACCTGTGCAGCGAACAGTAACACCAGTGGGGATGTGAGTAATCCTGACAGCAGTTTCAACCTTATTTACATTCTGGCCTCCTTTTCCACCTGCCCTGGAGAAACTGATTTCCAGGTCCTCCTCAGGAAGTTCAACGTCCATAGATTCTTCAGGAAGAAGAGGCATGACTTCGATACCAGAAAAACTTGTCTGTTGATAAAACTTAAAAGTTAGAATATACAGGTACAATTACATGCCTATTCTCTTCCTAGAGACTATCATTATTAAAATGTTTGAAGTTCATTAAAGAACTGATTTCCTAGAGACTGTCATTACATGACAGAAAATAGAAAACTCAAAAACATGACAAGAACCTCATCTTTTTTCCCTGTTCTCGTGTTTTTGTAACATGACTTGATACTGACTACATCGGCATCATGTCATATTGATGCCCACGTTAGGAAAATAAGTAATCCCCACATCTACAGCTACTGTTTTCCCAGATTTCTAATATAATTTTCAATAGGATAATTCAAGGGAATGGTCCTGATTTAAGTTCATTATCCTCTTAGAAGAATGAAAGCCAACATGAAGATATGCAATAGATTTACCTGACGAAGACCTTTAGCATTGAAAGGAGATTGTCGCACAATTCTATGGGTTCCTTTCTCCCCAGACAAATATCCATAAGCATAACGACCTTCAACTTCAATCATGGCTGACTTAATTCCAGCTTCCTCTCCTGGTGATTTTTCAACAACCCTTGTCTTGTATCTTTGTTTCTCTCCCCATCTCACATACATCCTGAGGAGCATGTCAGCCCAGTCCTGCACTGAAAACGATGTAAGATTTTACAAATGGAAAGAGGCAACGCAAAATTTGAGGCTCACCAACAACTATTAATTGTCACAAAAGACTATAGGATGGAAAATGAACACCAGCCTTTTAATTCATGCTCTTTTAAGATAAAACAACTCCACTGGCTCTAGCATATACATAAATGATGATGATAGACGCAAGAGAAGTGAGGACTCGAGAACTTATCAACATCAGAAGTTATTCACTTCAATAAATAAATAAATAAAAAGCTCTGGAACGAAACAGTAGCTAGAACAATACAAATGTCAGTCTCAAACAAATAAGAGGTAGTACAATTGGGAAAAAAATATCAATTTAGGAAAAAAAAGTGCCTCACTATAAGCAATATATAATTAACATCAGATTTCCCACTTATCATTCTTATACATTCACTAATTTGCAAAGTTTGGCTCTCACAATAACCTATAGATGACCACAAGATAAAGTAATAAAGGTCATCTAAGTTTATTCAAGTAATGACCTATACAATAACTTATCAGCAATATGTAACATACGGTCACACTTCCCATTTATCATTCTTATACTTTCACTAATTTGCAAAGTTTGGCTTTCACAATAACCTACATAGGCATGGTATACAATAATAATGGTCATCTAAGTTTACTCAAGTAACTAAACTATAATTATTGAGTTCCTCTGCCCATCATAAAAAACTGAGTACGCAATAGGCGAAGAGCCTGGCCCTAGTTAATATTGTTTGCAAGGAATTATATGAAATTGGTGACACACCCTGGCAATTTATTTGTTTCATATGTGGAAACTTGCCAATTTTAATGGCTAATCCATTACTAATAAACCACTTTCTTATGTCAGAGTCCAGTGAGGAAAGCCGTACTTTTGACCATTGTCATGTACAAATATTAACTCTTTACCTGTGCGTCAGTGCCTCCAGCACCAGCTGTGATTGATATAACAGCACTTTCTTTGTCATAAGGGCCTGAAAGAAGTTGAGTTAACTCAAATCGCTCCAGTGACTTGTTTAGTTCTTTAATTATACTCGAAGCCTCTTCAAGAAGTCCAGTATCTATGGAATCCATCTCTTCTGTTAGCTTAACTATAGTTTCTGCATCTTCAACCTGCATTAATCACACAATATCCGTTAATATTATGTCCAGAATACAATCAAAGGTGAAATGTACTTTCTGATGTCCAACAGATCACTTATTACATATGTCTCAATTCAGAGAAAACAATAGATCCAGAAATACAGGTACACAAATTAGATCAAAATTATGCATAGTGGGTGATTTTAATACTTATTTTGACATTAATCAGATAAAACGTTGACATAAATGTAAGTGTTCAAACTTACAGAAATATATTGTTGACATATTGATATTGAGATGCTTGCAACAAATAACTAATTGTCATTCAAGGAGTATTAAAGAAAAGGGATAAAAATGTGTTCTAATTCAGACCTTGGTTTTGAACTCTGTAAGCAGTTTTATCTTATCTTTCACATCAGTAAGAGCCAAAAGAGTTTCTTGAGCTGTAGCACGGTCATCCCAGAAAGAAGTATTAGCTGCTTTAGATTCTAAATTTGTAACTTCTTGTTCTAATTGCTGAAGACCAGCAGAGGTTCTAATCTCTTCAACACGCTCTGATGCAGCTTCCACATCCCTCCTTAAGCTATAGAAATCTGGCACCCAGACTTACATTATAAGCAAATGATTTAAGGCTTCATTCACGGAGCTTCTTAGATATACACCTAACCGGTATCCTGGGCTACATGTTAACAAGGTACCATAAACAAAATAACAGACTTGCCCTTTCCAAGTATCAATATATTCTAGACACTCATAATAATGGCTAATAATCATGGGAAACATCAGCAATTTCAGAATTTAGGAATAACTGAAAATGCAACAAAAAAAATGAAAGAATAAATAAAGCAAGAAGTGATAGTAAACATCAGTCCTGACATGTTCAAGTAAATATCTCAAAAAATGGACCTGACAACCATTTTACTTTGAACAACTAAGGCTTCTTGTACTTGGGAAAAAAAAAAAAAAAACAATTTTAGCTTGAAATGACCAGGACATTACCTTGCATTGCCCATTCCCTTGTCTCCGTGTCAACCCCCACATTCAACTGGCTATCCGGTGCCGCATATATAACTGTGTCAACTCGACATAGTTACTCGATGAAAAGAACAGGGCAACAATATCAAATTAAATATGACTTATCAGTCAATCATCAAATATCAATGCTAAAGCTTCCATATTTCCTCCGAAAGAGAAAAGAAAAAAGAAAAGCATGAAACACAACCACGTAAAACCCAGAAAATTTAAAACCTATATTCACAGAGACCAAAAATACTAGAGTAAATGAATAAAATCTGGGTAAGATTAGAGAAACCCAGATACAAAGATTTTATAAAGAAAGAAGGGCCAACAAGAACTACATGGTTAGAAATGAGTTAGAAATTCACGTACCAGAAGAAGAGGGTAAGCGAGAAGAGGTATAAAGAAATGAAGAGAAGTTAATTATGGTGGAGCTCGGAGGATAAAGGAAAGGTCTTTTTGGCGAGAAAATGGATGTTTTAGTTTTGAATGATATTTTTGGAGGTTTTGATAAATTAACTGAGCTGAATAAAGGGCACAATTTGCTCTCCATGCCGCTACTGTGAGCTTTGCTTTCTGTACAAAATCAAAGGTTGAAGGAGCCTCTAATTCTTTCTACTAAAAAATATACATATATTTGGGTTTAATTGGTTTATTTAGTCTTTTATCCTTTTCTTTTATTATCATTTTATTTTACTCTAATTCCTTCTGTATTTCATTTGTATTTTTCAAACTCAAATGAAAATCATTTGCTCCCTCCATCTTACTTTGATAAAATATATTCTAATCCTTTTCCTAATTAGTAGTCTAATAATTAATTGTCCATTAAGTTGGTCATAAATTATTAAATATGTAGCAAAGCATGCATTAGAATGTGAGCCACCTAATTCAAAAATCATACAAGGGAACTTATAAGAAAAAGTGAAAAATTAATCTCAATAATTTACAAAATCAGAATTTGTTTAAATATATATGAGTTAAAAATGGTCTATCAAAATTGATCGAAAAGATACAAAATTCTCCATGTGAAAGATATCAAATGAATAAATTAATTGCAGGTAAAGGAAGAAAGAAAAGATGTAATAAACTACCCACATTTGCATTCATAACCTAGAAGTTTACCAAAAAAAGAAAGAAAAAAAAACTATTTGCAAGCTAAGCTATCCTTCAAAGCCCTCAAAACCTCTTTGGAAGCTAGTCTTTTAGCTGTTTTCCTCTCTGCAGCTGCAGATGTGTGCTTAAATACAACACCATTTGCTTCAACCTCTACAGTTACGCATGACATACCATTGTTGTGAGAAACAACAGGCTTTCTCCTATCAAAATGTTGCTTTTGACATAATTCAGTAAGCTCCCTTGTTGGGTGAAGCCTAATGGTCTCTGGAGTAATCAGTGGCTCCAAAAGTGGCCTTATGCTGTTAAATACAACCTCTTTGTTGTACCCAGAATCAACAAATATAGCCCCAGCCAGTGATTCTATCACATCCCCAAGTACCTGTCCGAAAATAGAAACAATTTTGATGAATGTCTGAAATTCAGCTGACCAGGGTATCAATCAGTCGAGTAGGTTCAAAAACTAGCGAAATATAGAATATGACAAGCTTTTAATTCAGTTTTCTAACTTTTGAGATTTTAACCATAATTTGATTTTATATTTTTCTTCAGAAAAAAAGAAAAGAAAAGAAGCATAATCAGATCAATGCTTTAGTGGAGTTTCCTGCAAACATAATCCTTTAAGCATTCTGACAAAGTGACGATGATGTTAACATAAATAAACCAGCAGTTTAAGTTCATCCAGGAACTCAAATCTTGGCTATACAGGGCAACCTAAGGAAAATGCAGAATCTGATAGTTCAGATCACTAGGAAAAAAAAAAGTGGATCATACAATATGACTAATTCCTGTGAAATGTGCAGAGCCAACTGTCCAAGAATATGAGCCAAAACTTCAGCAGGACGCATAATCTATGACCTAAATAAGTGAAGTCATAAACATGAACTACATAAAAGTTAATGACAGGATCTTAGTAAAGTACTAATGCACCAAAAAATTAGCTCAACACAAATTGCAATAACCAAAAATGAGCTAAATGCAGCAATGGTAAAAGCTGACCTTGGGGAATGATATCTCAGATTCCCATCCAAAAGTTGATTCTGAAGAAAATTCCTTACAATTTGCAACTGTGGAGACTATATCCTTGTGAAGTTTTTGTGAGGCGTGGAGGATATATTTATGCAGTCCTTCCCTGACAGCAGATTGTGCATAACAATCATTGTTCACAGAAGCAGATCTCATGTCAGTCAACAGTCCTGGTGACATCCCAGGATATTTTTCATACAAGTGCACTGTTATAAGGTAGTCTAACACGGAGTCTCCAAGAAATTCCAACCGCTGGGCAACCATTGAACGCATTGAAAATGATGTTAAGATCGATTCAATGTTGAACTAACAGCAGAAGAAAATAATCTAAAAAAATTAAAGCGATTAGTGAAAATACAAATTGCCTGCATCATTAGATCTGATATTCATTTATGTTATCAATCTACATAGCAAGGAAAAGTCAATAAATGAATGCTAATTAACATTATTATTATTAAAATAAAAATACCTGATAACATCTTGGAATTTCAGGAAGCATGTAGGAACCATGAGTCAATGCTTCCACTAGCAGACAAGGATCCCTAAATGAGTACTTCAATAGTGACTCTAAATGACAGATATTAACATACTTCTCTGGATTCATTTCAAATCCCCGTTCATATGGCATATTTAGAAAATCTGCTTTTATACCAATCCAATCCAAGAAAAGTAATCCTGCTATTTCTCCACCAGTGCTAAGGTAAGCACCAATCAGTGCCTCGACAACATCAGCAATCATCTTTTCCTTTAACTTTCTTCTTCTTTTTATGTACATTTTTCTTCCATTAGAGAGAATCTCCTCACTTAATGAGTAGCATCCAGAAATTTCATCAGGAATCAGCCAATTTTTAGGATCAAAAGACTCGTTGCGTATGAATCCCTGCAATTTACAGAGCAGGGTTGTGGATTTAATTAGATATTGCTACATGATTGTGGGATCATAAAGGAAGCTTTATGCTAGAAGACATATCTGGGGAAAAAAGAAAGCAGCTCATATGACTTAAATGGTATATGTCAGATCAGTGATCTCTGTTTTCTTATATTTTTCAATTTTGATTTGTAATAAATATAAAATTTAGTCAACTCATTGAAGTTTGTCCAATTAATCAACTGTCAAAGGATGTCCAAACAACCTACAATTCATACATGTGAATTTTGCAAACAGAAGCTAAAAAGGATCTTCAAAGCCGATAATTTGAGGCCAGTGATTCATAAAGGAGAACAAAAAGGAAAAGAATCAGAGAAAGCAGCAAATCAGCCTAAGCTAGAAAAGACTTCTGATCCATGACACCAGATTCATGTTTTTCTCCATGCAGTTAAATCAATGTTTTGACAAGATATTTATAATTTGAGTATATTCAAAACGTTAACATGCAATTCAAGAGAATAAAATGTCAAATATAACTTCAAGCACAAGATTATAAGAATGATGGTACATCCATGAGAAAGGAAATATTAGGAAAGCAAATATTTTAACAAATCTTAAAAACAAAGATTACCGGGATTTTGGAGTCACATCCTAGTCTGCAAAGTGTAGCATTACTAATAAGCTTGTCCTTCTTAATACTGAGAAGGCCCTCATGATGATTTTGATAGGTTTTGAATAGCTGCTGCCCAACAGCATATTTAAGAAAAGAATCTCCAAGAGTCTCTAATGATTCCAAATGAAATTTTTCTTGGCACTTTTTTGTGGTAATTGCTTCCAAAACCTACCATACAGAAATGAGTTAGCATAAGTCCAAATAAATAGTTCAAACAAAATGTTCATTAAAGATGGAATAAGAATTCAACTAAATGGCCGATTGAGGACCCAGTCATTGCTACACAAGAATATGGAAACATAACATTAAAATGATATTGTCATGGTGCATTTCATAAATAAATAAATACAAACAGGCCAAAGCATGGCAGTAGAGCAGAATGGCATTGAGTCTTAAATTAAATGAGGTGAAGCAGAAATAGTACCTTGATGGTTGGGATAGCAACACTTTGCATGCAATGATCCAAATGCAACTTCTTCAAGTTGCTAGCAATAAGTAATGACTCAAGCCGATGCATGATTGATGGAACAAATGTAAATGAATAGAAGGAACTAATGGATATTGGTGACATGAAAATGTGGCAAAGCTCAGGAGGCAACTCGACATATGCATTTTGTGAATCTGCAAAAATAGGGAATGCAAAATTTAGTAAAACAGTATAATTATTGTGCATATCCTGAAAACAATAGGCTAGTGACTAGCAAATGCAGAGAGAAGACAAAAACCTAAATTTCAATAAATACTTTGTTTCTCCCAATGAGACATAATTGCGAGAGAAAAACTAGATCGCCACATAAACATTATGCTCATAAGACAAGATGAAGCAATCTCACATATAACTTTCACACATTTTGTTCATAACAATAAGATAGGTGAGGAAGAACACCTTTCTCCTTCTGCTGTCTGCATCTATTAAGGTAATTCTGCAAAGGAAAAATATGTCGCCCCCTAAGGAGTAACTGTTGATCAAAATGCAGTTTAATGCCATGCCTGCAATTTTCCATTAGATTAGTACTTGCAAACAACAATAATATAGTATACTTTGATTATAATTGTGACCCGAACTCAAAATCCAGTAAAAATGTCAATTTATGTTAAGATACATACTGATCTTTATAGTACTCCATGTAACTTTTATGATATCCATTCCGGAGCTCCAAAAGCGAGTGTCCATTCAGATGATCTAATGTGCCATCAATAAAATAGACTTTTCCATTATGTGGTGTGTAGACTACAGAATTCTGAAGTGTGCATTTGCATACCACACCATCTTTTGTCTGAATAACACATGCAGCTTCCTTTAGAGGGCAGTTCTTATGATCCTCCAGTACATTTTCATATGAGAAGAGCACAGATGTAACTGCATCCCAGTCAATGGAAGGTTTCTGGCATGAGCCCACTAATGGAAGCAGAAGATAATCAATCTCAGGGCCATTCCTGAGCTTCAATCCTTTTAAAATGTCCTCCAATTTATCGATACTATGATCCACTAGAACTTTAAGAACAGTGATAAGAAACTTCCTACACATAATGACCTAGAAACAAAAACCAATAGTAAAAATAACAACAACAAATTTAATTCTAAAATACTGCTATATATATCTGATGGAAAGAAAGAAGCTAGGCAACATACAGTTTCAGGCGTAAGATGAATCTCCCCAATATACTTCAATTTAACCATCAATAACCCTCTATCAGCTTCTAAGTCTAAATCCAGACCTAGAATATCCGATTCTAGTTCACTCCTCATTGCAAGCACAAAGTTATGCACAGGAATCTCATAAACAAAGTTCTGGTTTAATTCAATCAAATAGCAATAGTACTTTGCTTCTGACTTTTGCGAAGCTTGACCAACCAGCTCAGGTGGGAAGTACATAGGATGTTCATCATCATAGGGTCCATTCCCTGTGCCTTTAAAAATTAAGAAAAGATCAAATAAAATACCCCATAAGTTATTTTCAATAAATATTGAAACACTAAGGGCAACAAGACTTCTTTAAATAATATGAAATTCTGGTTGTAAAAACATGCATAACAGAATAGTAACAATTACCGGATTGTTGAGCAACAGTCTCCTCTACAACAATATCAGGTACAAGATTATCATTTAAAGCACCAATTTTGTGGAGCTGCTTGCATGCTTCAAGGCATGCCTTCTGCTTTATAATTTTAACATTTCCCTCTACACTAATGGTATGTATAGAGCAGCTCTTGGGGAGAAGCAAGGTGCATCTCTCCATCTCCTTGTCTATAAGACACCTAGGAGTGGGTTTAAAATACCTACAATACACATAAACATGCATAAGTGAAAAAGAAAAAGGCTCCTAATCTATTTATTTGAATTAAACTGAGTTACAGTTATGTTATTTCTATTGCCCAACTAATTAGCTTACCAATTAACAGTAAATAATAATAATCACTAACCCGTCAGATGGCAGACGTGAGCAATAGAAGTATATCAAACTAACACTTGAAGTAAGAGTCACCAAGGCATTAGTGCTTTCAACAAAATAATATTCGCCTTCATGGAACTCACTCCTAATAGGTGAACACGGAACAGAACCATGACGTATGGACTCCTTTCTCATTAGATCTCCACTAGCTAGATAGTTCTCTAGCCGAGAATGAGTAGAAACATCTCCACTATAAATTATTCAGAAAAAGAGATGAAACTGATTGTAAAAGATTCAAGCATATATTATGTAAATAATTTCAGTTTAATATTCTTCATTAGAAATTTAAACATCTAAAGCTTTTAATTTATAGCACCAGATTTAGAGAGTTGCTATCACCTCTTAACCATTAACAAATAGTCTGAATTCTGCATCCTTGCACGACCTCGGGATTGTATGAAACTACTAACTGTAGTAGAAGGATCAAATCTAACTACCAGGTTGCAACTTTGCACATCTAAACCTTCCTCAAGAATGGATGTGGCCACAATTATGTTAACCTGCATATTGTGTTACATTTCAAACACAAGCAATTTTGTAGTTTTCACCCTTCAACTAAAGAAAAGTATTAAACACACATTATGAATGTGAGATGACGTACTACATACCTTGCCTTCACGAAATTCTTCCACGATTTCATTCTGTGTTTTCCGTGACTGGGATTGCAACCTGAAGTTATTTCCTGCTATATATTGAGTCTTCCAGCCACTATTATATCTTGGAAGTAACTCACCCAGAAGAGTCTGAAGGACAATGGCTGCGATGACTCTATTCACAAAAATTATACATCTAAGATCCCTTATATCTCTGCGTTTAACAAACACCATGAAACCCATTAATGTAGTTGAATTTATAACTAGAACAAAAGTAAGCTCAATTACATCTTAAATTTTTGAAGCATTTAACAGTAGAGATAATATGTGAAATGAGCCATTGAAATATAAATTGCCCAATGTGAATGTAGCAGGTCAAAGCATCTAATATATACATTTAGTTTGAAAGATATACAATCAATTGCACCAATAGAAACTACCAAGCTTTTCTATAAGCTAACATCAAAAGGTTCAACCTCTCATAGATAATTATTAGTGATTAGTGATAAACAAAATGGCACCCTTTAACGTGGATGCCAGACATGACAAAACCAACAAAGGTATCGCCAAAAATTCTCACTTCTTAATTATAGTTATTGGAGTGAAAAATGAACTTATTCCAGGAATTTGGTGATGCATACAAACTTGGGAAACAATTTTAAGTACAATAAAGCTAATTCTTTTTATAAACTTACCGTTTAGATGAATTACTGTTTCAGAATTGGATGTATAAAGCCTGACAAACTATCAACATTATCTCAACCTGACACAACATAATTAACTGTTGAAAATGTTCCATTGCTTACTTTTCTGCACCAATCACTTTCGTTTATATTTTATATTTTTGACATATTTTAGTTGGCCTACAGAGAAAAATTGTACCAAAGTGAAACCATAATATGTAAATCATACACATATTACAACATTACTAGTGGATCTCAAAGAAAGAATAGTTCTGCTTTAATAGAGATCAAACTAACATAAATTCATTTATTATAGGTAAATGAATGTGTAAAGATAGTCAGTAACCAACCTGTAGTCTAGAAGTGAGTCGATGAGGCAAAATATTTTGGTAGTCAAAAGACCTGCTTCAATATCAGCTTCAGCATTTTCGCCGATAGACCATTTTGGGCCTAGATGTTCAAAGGCTAAAGAAAAATAACAGTAAGAAAGAATCATGCTTTTAGCTTCCACAAATTCTCTCACCAAGTTAGAGAAGAATACCGCTGTTGATGCAATTATCAAGTGCTTGTGAGGCATTCAAACCGAACTCCTTGACAATATTCTCACCAGAGATGTCCAATTTACCACATGAAGAAAACTCACTTTCATGGCATGACAAGATCTGTGCAGCCTGTTAGAGAAACACAAATTAAATACATCAATATGCAATCCATTTAATTGATGAGTAAATTACATCGTAGAGACTAGACAATACCTTAAGAGCCAACCAGACACCAAGTTCATCCAAACAATACATCAAAGTAGAATGCATTTTTGATATTCTCTTGCTTGTAGATTCCACCACAGCATCAGTGAGATCTAATAGCTTCAAGTTGCATTCATACTAAAAAGTAGTACATCTGTTATCAACACCTTTGATACAACAAACAATCTAGTCAAATAATTATGTCTTCACATCCAAATAACAAGGAATGACGCACCTTTGATTTCAGTATCTTCAAATTTTCAGCTAAGCTTGCATATATAGCATATGGTATGTCCATGGGTTTGTAGAATTTAAATTTTGGAGTCGAAAATGGTATAAACTCAGCAAGTACAGATTCGCTAGCACATGTATACACCTTCAATATAGAGAGCAATAACAGCCCATGTTACTGAATGAATATTAACCAGAAAAATAATGACCAACAACAACAACAAAATAAAAACATCAGATCCATGTATCACAATATTATTAAAAATAAAATGATCAATACAAAGAAGTTTTTCTGGCCAATTCTACACATGATATTTATTTATCAAATATTTCATAATTAAAATCGTATAGGGGAAACTTTGTTCCCTTATCACACTATCTTTGACTAGAAATCATCATTAAAATGGTTCCTTGGCTGTCAGTTGTATCTAATGAGGAAAATGAGAAGGGGAAACCATTGCACACGCTGAAAACGCTCAAAAAGTCACAGCTCTCAGAAACAACAAGCCATAGTGTCTCCTAGTGAAAATAAATCTATTATTGACAAAACATCTATTAGTATCAGTTCAAGCATCAATTATTTAACCCAATAATAGCAATGCATCGTCAAGGTAAACAAATATATTTATGTGAAAAAATTCTAAGAAG
Source organism: Ricinus communis (assembly GCF_019578655.1). Lineage (NCBI taxonomy): Eukaryota > Viridiplantae > Streptophyta > Magnoliopsida > Malpighiales > Euphorbiaceae > Ricinus > Ricinus communis. Next base: position 29,000,259 of record NC_063262.1, read on the forward strand.
GACGAACACAAACCTTTGAATACATAATATTCTCAAGCTCACGGATCTCCGTCCAGTAGGCTAGTTCTGACTTTGCACCTAGATGATGAAGCAAAAGAGAGGTCGAATTTAAAAACTGATAAATATTGACTGGGCAGTATAAGACAATCAGCATCAAGTAATAACATGTAGCCAAAGCATACCCTTTGATTTAATAGGAGAAGCTGTCATCCCAAATATCCTAGGAAGAGCACTATCTCTGTAGGTTAATTGGCGGTGATAGAACTCCTGCCAATGTGGTGATATGAATCAAATATAATCAGATTGTAATTTCAAACATGAGCAAGTAACAAGAAGTTGCAACTTGATTAGGAAATATTGATCTTCGGATGCTTAATTGATTGCTCAAACAGTAATTTTGACTTTCAAAGGATCAAGTCTACTAATGAAATTGCATAATGTGAATCTATGTATTATGACACTTGAATTCTTTCAAATTTTATTTTTTTCTCTTACAATACCCTAATAATCTCATGGTATGATACACTTAATTTTTAACTGTGTAATGTGACCAGAAAAATTCATGTATGGGGATCTTTGCAACAACCGATTTGTCAGGACAACATTATTAAGTATCAATAAAAAAATCCTTATATATTAAAAGAAAGACGAGACAGAGGAGAGCGAGAACACTTACTGTCAAAATACAAGCATAAGGGTGTTTACCCCTTGCATGATGGCATTCATCAAATATCAAAACCTTTATACAGTCTAGCTTGAAAAAGCTATGCCTCAAGCCGTCGAGCAAAATTTGTGGTGTCATTACAAGTACCTGAAAATGTAATAATAATACGTTATTGCATGTTGCAAATACTGCACAACAGCAGAACTGCAAATTATACTACTTCCTATCACATTGATTAAAACTGTCATGGTAACCTGAAGTATTTGCCCATGCAGAAACAGATAGTCAAAAATCTAGTTATGGATAAAAATAACAACATCAAACTTACTTTAATTTACATCAATCATCCATCATATAGTTTCTGGATTTCAATATCTAAATAGATACCACAAAAGCAAGACCAAATTTCTGTAGTACTAATACATAATAGAGGTCAGTACAAGGTCTTGTTTTCAGATTAAAGCCTTTTCCATGTTTTAAAAGCCCAAAGTACAGAGGATATAACTGGAGAATAATCTCAAAGAAGGGATTAAAAAATAAAACGCAAGAAATAAAATTGCACCAAGATTACTACAACCGTGTTATTGAAGGAAGTATATAACATACACATACCACTACCATCAATAACTATAAAGGCATACAATATTCTGCTACTCTGTTAGTAACACAGGTTTTGACAGTATAAAGTGCAAAATACTTCTAAATTTTCAGATATCCAAATAGCTAGCGCAGTGGTATTGGCTGCAAAGCTGGAAGATAAATTAGACTTTGATTGTAAGAAATAGAAGCAGATTCAATTGGAGGAAAAAGAACTCAGAACTCTGTAATAAAACATAAGGGGCTTATATAGTGCAAACTGCTGCCCAAAAAAAAAAAAATTAATCCAAACAGACAGTGTCAATGGAGCAGCTTTTAAAGTCTAAACTCACTTTGATCCCCAAAGTTAGTTAGTTTAATTTAGAAAACCTTACCTCGTATTGCTCTATCTGTTGCTTCCAACTACCAGCATCCCAGAAGTCGACACCCATTTCTCCCCAGTACTTACCCACAGTCAGGTCTGTGTGTGTTTCCACTGCTTCAGCTTGCTAGAGGTAATGAGATACAAGAGTAAACAGTGCACATATATTCCATAAACACAAACATTTTTATATGTGAGTAAAAAGAGGAAGGGTAAAATTAGGCATACTTGTTTGACTAAGACAACTTGGGGAACCAAGAAGACAGCAATAAATGGAGATGGCTTGCGGAGAAGATGGGCATAACTGCGAAGAAGCATGATTGCGATCAGGGTCTTGCCAGAACCAGTCTCCAAGAATACTATTGTGTTCTGCTGTATTGCCTTCTCCAATGCCTCCAATTGATAACTGCACAAAACAGCCACTATCCATATTAGCATATCTGTATAATATATCTTATATTACCATATACCATTTTTGGTAGGTACATATAATTAGCAGTAATTTAGTCTTAGCCTTTTTAGATAGCTTTGATTAAGGAGACAGATCTCCAAAGATAGATTTGTAAACCTGTATATATTGGTTTCTTCTTGACTGAATAATACAAAAGATTTTTGCCCATCTTTGAACTTGTTTTCGGCATGATATCAGAGCCATGGCTGGAGAAGGCAAAAGTGATGGAGTGATACAAAGGAAGACGATTTTGCCGTATGATATTACATCGAGCGATAAACCTGGAAGCTTGATAACACAAATTCAATTGAAGGGTGAAAATTATGACGAATGGGCTCGTTCTCTGCGAACTACTTTGAGAGCGAGAAAGAAATTTGGGTTCATAGATGGAATGATCCAGCGGCCTGATGAGAAGTCATCAGATCTTGAAGATTGGTGGACTAATAATTCTTTGTTAGTCTCATGGATTATGAATACAATCGAGCCTTCATTGCATTCAACTATTTCGCGCATGGAGGTGGCAGAGGATCTTTGGGAAGACATACAAGAACGTTTCTCTATAGCCAATGGATCACGCATACAATAACTAAAAGTTGAACTCACTGAGTGCAAACAAAAGGGAAGAAGTTATAGGAAGAATTGGCTAATTATGAACAGATGCCAATGTGCAAGTGTGGGTTGTGCAAGTGCAGACTTGAGTCTGCATTAGAAAAGAAGCGTGAAGAGGAAAAAGTTCTCATGGGTCTCAATGAAATGCTTTATGGAATGGTAAGATCCAATATACTTGCCCAAGATCCTTTGTTAAGTTTGAATAAGGTTTATTCAATCTTGGTGCAAGAAGAACGTGTGAGAACCATTAGTCGTGGGAAGGAGGAACACGGTGAAGCAATGAGCTTTGCTATACAAGCTGGATTAAAATCTCGAGGGTGAGGTGAAGGAAAAGACAAGGAAATAATTTGCAACAACTGTAACCGTAAAGGGCATGAATCTGATAGTTGCTTTGAGCTGATTGGGTATCCTGAATGGTGGGGAGATTGTCCTCGAGGAACAGGTAGAGGAAATGGACGAAACAAGGGAGGGCAGCAATTTATTAATTATGGAAACAAAGAGCGCAAAGGAGTAGTCAAGGCAAATGTAGTTCAAGCCTCAATGACGGGAGCAATGGGCAATATTGTAGTCTCTGAATTTGACAAAACTGTTGTTACTGGACTTAGTAATGAGTAGTGGGAAACATTGAGAACCCTTTTAAGTGCTGCAAAGATGGAAACGAATGAAAAATTAACCGTAAATGTTCTTCCATACAATGGATAATTGACTCGGGTGCTTCTGATCATATGATAGGTTGTCTAGAATGTTTGAGTGATGTTTGAGATGTGGTAGAATGTCCTGTGGGGTTTCCAAATGGGAAGCAAACTGCTGCCACAAAGGAGGGAAAAATGATGTTTGGCAGTAAATTGACATCGAATCATGTTCTTTATGTGCCAAGTTTGATGTGCAATTTGATTTCATTATCACAGCTGCTTGATGAATCAAATTGTGTGGTGCAATTCACTAATAAATTTTGTGTTATACAGGACCACACTTCGAGGATGCTGATTGGTGCGGGTGAGCAACGGGAGGGGCTCTACTTCTTTCCTACGATGGTGACTGCAACAGCCATGAAAATAAGTGGCGAGAGCTCCTTTGATATGTGGCACAAGCGGTTGGGACATCCATCATATAAGGTTGTAGAGTTGATCCCTAATGCTGGTTCTGGTAGGAATAGTAATTTGTGGAATAAAGCATGTGAAGTTTGTCTTAGAGCCAAACAATCTAGAGATAGTCTTTCCCTGTTAGTAATGCCAAGTCTTCGGAAATATTTTAATTCATTGTGAGTTATGGGGGCCATATCGAACTCCGTCGTCTTGTGGTGCTAGATTTTTTTGACTATTGTTGATGATTTTTCACTAGCAACATGAATTTATTTATTAATTGATAAAAGGGAGGTGTTGATGAATTTGCGTAATTTTTTTATTATGGTGGAGCGTCAAGCAAGTGAAAATTGTTCGTAGTGATAATGGTACAAAGTTTATATGCATGAATTATTATTTTCATGAACATGGCATTATGCATGAAACATCTTGTACAGGAACTCCATAACAAAATGAACGGCTAGAACAAGCATAGGCATATACTTAATGTAGCTCGAGCAATACGCTTTCAAGCTAATTTTCCTATAGAATTCTGGGGGAATGTATTTTGACTGCTGGATATTTGATTAATCGAACACCCTCATTTGTTTTAAATGGTAAAACCCCATATGAAATTTTGCATGGTAAACCACCCTTGCTCAAACAGTTGCGTTTATTTGGATGCTTGTATTATGTGCATAATCAGGATTATGGGGGAGACAAGTTTAATAGTCGGAGTCAAAAATGCATTTTTATAGGTTATCCTTATGGCAAAAAGGGTTGGCGAGTGTATGATCTAGAGTTGGGCGTTTTTTTAGTTTCAAGGGATGTAGTGTTTTGTGAGCATGAGTTTCCTTACTTGACCAACACCAATGATGGATCTCACCATATGGCGGATTGGAGTGGTAGGGATGAGGATGGTGACATGGCTGTTATGGGCCAAAATCATGTGTCTCAGGACGATCATGCAAAATGTGATAATAATAATGTTGAAGCAGTTATAAAAACTAGAGGTTGTGAGAGTAATGAAGTAAGGGGGGTGCAACGGATGTCGTGAATGATGAACTTCTTGGTCGTGGTCTGCGAAATAAAGTGCCATCCACTCGTTTACGAGATTTTGTGACAAATACAGTTTGTAAATTGAGCCCCTCCAATAGTTCATATGCTCAATCACACTCATCAAGTACGCCTTATCCTATAGCCCACTATGTGAATTGTAATAATTTTTCTGTTCGACATCAGAAATATTTGGTAGTTATTACTACAGGCACTGAACCTCAAACCTTTGCTGAGGCAATGAAAGATAAGAGATGGAAGAACGCAATGCAACAGGAAATACAGCCTTTGGAAACAAATGACGCTTGGACCTTAGAAACACTTCCTCCAAGGAAAAAGGCTATCGGCTACAAGTGGGTTTATAAAATTAAGTACCATTCTGATGGTTCAATTGAGAGGTTTAAAGCACGACTTGTGATTTTGGGAAACAATCAAGTTGAAGGGTTGGATTACAGTGAAACTTTTGCACCTGTCGCCAAAATGGTGACTGTTCGCACTTTTCTTGCAGTTGCGGCTGTTAGAAACTGAGAACTTCATCAAATGGATGTCCATAATGCATTTTTACACAGTGATCTTGAAGAAGAGGTCTACATGAAATTGCCTCCAGGTATTCAATCTGAGTCATCTGATACAGTTTGTCGACTTCGCAAATCACTGTATGGCTTAAAACAAGCTCGCAGATGCTAGTTTGCTAAGTTGGATGGCGCTTTAAAGCGTTATTGTTTTTCTCAATCATATTCAGATCATTCACTTTTTACCTTGCAACGTAATAGCTTGCAGCTTAATGTGTTGGTCTATGTTGACGACTTGATTATTTCGAGAAATGACAGTGCTGCAATTCAGAATTTCAAAGCCTACTTGAATCGATGTTTTTATATGGAAGATCTTGGGCCTCTAAAATATTTTTTGGGGATTGAGGTGGCTCGAAATCACACCGGTATATTTTTGTGTCAACGAAAATATACCGGTCATTATCTCCAAAGTGGGCTTGTTAGGAGCAAAACTAGTCGGACTTCCTCTGGATCATAACCATCATCTTCCTTTAGCTGATGGAAAACCTCTTTCAAATCCAGAGTGTTATCGCAGGTTGGTTGGCCGACTAATTTATCTTTCAGTTACGAGACCTGAACTTTCTTATAGTGTGCATATGCTTGCACAGTTTATGCAGAAGCCAGTGCAGGAGCACTGGGATGCCGCTCTCTGTGTCATGCATTATCTGAAAGGAAATTCGGGCCAAGGAATATTATTACAGGCTGACTGTGATTTGCAGCTATATGCATGGTGTGATTCAGATTGGGCAAGTTGCCCTTTGACTCGGCGCTCTCTTACTGGATGGTTTATTTTGCTTGGTAATTCTCCCATATCTTGGAAGATTAAGAAACAACATACTGTGTTTCGTTCATCCGCAGAGGCAGAATACTGATCCATGGCCTCCACCACTTGTGAACTAAAATGGTTAAAGGCCTTGCTTTCATGTCTTGGCGTTGCTCATCCTTAATCTATGATGCTTTATTGTGACAGTCAAGCCGCCTTGCATATTGCGGTTAACCCAGTTTTTCATTAGCGCACGAAACACATTGAGATTGATTATCATTTTCTGCGTGATGCAGTTGTCCAGCGAATTGTAGCTCCCAGATATGTCTCTACACATGTTCAGCTGGCCGACATTTTCACCAAATCATTGGGGGAAGCAACAGTTTGATTTTTTCCTTTTCAAGTTGGGTACTTATAATCCTCATGCTCCAACTTGAGGGGGTATTAGCATATTTGTATAATGTATCTTATATTACCATATACTATTTTTGGTAGGTACATATAATTAGCAGTAATTTAGTCTTGGCCTTTTTAGATAGCTTTGATTAAGGAGACAGATCTCCAAAAATAGATTTGTAAACCTGTATATATTGGTTTCTTCTGGACTGAATAACACAGAAGATTTTTGCCCATCTTTGAACTTGTTTTTTGGCAATCCAATACGCATAACAAGTGAAACAGTCTATAATATCTCTATCTAAGGAAAAATAAATAAATTAATAAATAAATAAAACACTTCCTTCTCTTTCGTATTTATCATTGCCATTTTTATCTGCAACCATGGGAACAGAAGGAAAATAAGGAATTTACCTTCTAGCAAATGGGAGAGGATCAGAAGCAAGTCGTTGGTCTGAATCTACGTCCATGTAAACAGGCTCCATGGAAGCTGAAATGATCAAGCAGGTGTGCATTAATGGAAAACTCAAAAAGAAAACAATACAAACTATCTGCGAAAAAAAAAAAAAAGGCAAAGTGGAAACTAAACTGAGGATCAGCAGCAGAAAAAACACCACGGGATTCGAACACTTGAATAAACTGTAACTTCAAAACTCAAAACAAAATCCAGCACAATTGAAATGAGGAGTGTGAAAACAACCAATACCCTTCTCTGTCTATGTCTTATGGCCAATGCTGTTAAAGAGAAGAATTTAAAAAAAGAAAGAACCTTTGATTGATTGGTCCGATAATGAAAAAGGTAAAGTGGTGTTTTTTTTTTTTTTTTTCTTTTCGAACAAAAGTAAAGTGGCGTTAAGCTTAGCAAGGAAGGAGCTTGCAGTGGAGTGTCAAGCCTCCTTCAAAAAAGAGAGAAAGATTCAATTTTTAGTAAAGACCCAACAGAAAGTGACAGATTGGAACACGGGTTTTATTCTATTGTTTCCCAAACCATTTTGCACGTACTGTATAGATAGTTTCTTGAATGGAATTAGTAACAAGATCGAACGATCTCATTTTTCACTGTTGGAAAATATTCATAGAAAGAAAAAAGATGCGATTTTTGAAATAATGGTGACGTCAATTTCATGTGTCCGTCATTGTGGAAGGTATTAGGTTGAAACTGGTTTGACCATGTGTTTTGAGTATAGTGTTGGGAACTAGAACATTTTGTTAAGATTTCTGGTCCACTTTTAAGAATTTATTTGTTCGGAGTTTGATATCTATTGTATCTCTATTAAATTAATAATATTTGTCATATCTTATTTTTAATAATACAAATTGTTCTTTAAATAAGTATTATAATTTAAAAAAAATTAATAAAAATTAATATATTTAAACATCAATAAATACATATTGTTCTTTAAGAAAGATAAGATCGTCTTAAAAAAGTTCAATAAGAATTATCATATTTAAAAAAGATTTACTTGTTATACAAAATGTTAAGTCAATTTATTTATTTTTATTATTTTATGAAATGACATGCGAGCTTTTCATTATTTATGTCTTTAATTATGTTAAATATAACCCCAGTTAATTAGCTTTTTCTATAATTTCAAAAAATTATGCATATTTTTCTTAAATTTCTTATGAATTTTATAGTTATCATTCATTATGTTTGGAAAAGCAAACTTGTAACAATCCAAAACTAAATCATATGAAATATTGTCCGTTTTGAATCCCATTAATTATATTAAATATAGGCCCAGTTAATTAGCTTTTTCTATAATTTCAAAAAATTATGCATATTTTTCTTAAATTTCTTACAAATTTTATAGTTGTCATTCATTAATTTTGGGAAAGCGGACTTGTAATTTCAAAAAATTATACATATTTTTTCTTAAATTTCTTACGAATTTTATTATTGTCATAAATAGTTGTCATTCATTATGTTTGGGAAAGCAAACTTGTAACAATCCATAACTAAATCATATGAGATATTGTCCGCTTTGGACCCCACTGAACTCAATGTTTTATTATTTTTATGGGTTCAAGAACTTTTCAGGAGGTCCCTCATCCTGAAATTTCTCTGAACCAAACACGTTTAACTTTAGAGTTCCTACAATTCCACAGTCAAATAACTAAAAGGCGTTTCATGTTATTAGTTCTAACTTTTTATGTATATGTTATTAACCATTACCTATCCAATTTCGATGTGCAATTCAATTCATTCATGTATCTTCGTACCTTAGAATGGTATCATCCTAAAAGCCTGCCAGAAGCCACTACTTGTTCAGATATCCTATCTCTTGTCCTGGTGTCCACTTTTCTTCCTTATCGGACCGCTTTTCTTGGTCAGGTTGTCATAAGACTGTAAGGAAAATAAGAGAAAAATACAATTTGAGATAAAAATAAAAGACTAAAGTTGAATTTTTTTCTTTTTTTGAATAAATAAAGTTGACAATTTTGATGAATTAGTGAATTAACATATTCTTCTTCGGGGAGAAAAAGAATGTTTAGGAGAAAGGTAGGAGAAAATCAACACTTCAAGATTACTATTATATCACACGAAATTAGGCATCACCTATTCTTTATTCTATTTTATTTTATAGATCTTAGAACCAAATTCAATTATTTTTTGTATGTTTATTCTGATATTAATTATATAATGTAATTAATAAATTAATCCTATAATTAAATAATGATTTTAATTTTAGAAGATATAATATTTAATTATACTTTTGTTACTAATTTATAATCGTATTTAATATATTAATTAATAGTATTGGAAAAAGGAGAAAGAATTCTTAAATATTAAAAAATTATATTAAGAAAACTAAAAAAGATTATATTTGATATTGATATTGTCAATTATGTCGTTATATATAATATATTATTTATCAAATTTTATAATATAAGCTTTTAAATAAAAATAAATAATTTAATTTTTGTAATTAAAAATATTACAATCAAGCATCACAGGAGGAGATGATTAAGATATCATAAAAATGTGAATTTTGCAACTATTTTGATGTCTTTAACATTACATTTGTTATTTCTACTTTGTTTGCTTCTGCTATTATTTATAAAATTGGTTTATTGACATAATAGTTTTATGAGCTGCAAAAAGAGAGAGTACAAAAAACAAAAAAAAAAAAAACCTCATTTTCTTTTTAATAAATTACCCTAAAATCTTTTTAGAATTATATTAGGCTTTTTATATATAATAAACTATATAATTTAATATAGTCTATTTGTTGAAATCTAACATAAAATTACACTCGCAACAGTGAGAATAGATCAATTTTTTTTATGATAGATTATTTCCGTCCATAATAAATAAATAAATTATTTATATATAATTTATTGATAATAATGTAGTTGTGTTTCGATTTAATTGTATTTATATAAGGTTTAATAAAATTACTAAATTAATCTAAAAAAATCAAAATTACGAAATTAATTAAGTTAGCTATAGCACTAGTTTCCTAAACTAAAAATTCTTGATAATTTCCTATCCCAATTGAACTAAACTACTTATTAACATACAATAAAAAAGAAACTCTATAGATATTGAATATGTAAATGTAAATCAAAATATTATTTCCTTAATCTCTTAGGAGAAAGCCACTTTTTCACCATTGTTATTGTTATATATATAAGCCTCATTGTGCAAAAGAGCCGAATAGAAAACAGAATCACACCCGCCATGAGTCTAAACAAGGCTGTGTACAAGAACAGAAAGGCAACTCTGAAGAAGAAAGCAGAAGAGCTTTCTATACTATGCGATGTCCCTGTTGCTCTAGTCTGTTATGATCCTGACGGGAAGGTTGATACCTGGCCAGAAGATAAAAGCAAGGTCGATGAAATCTTGACGGAATTTGCACGTAAACAGAACTTGAAGCTGCCTTCTTCGGAAACTACTGCCAAGAACAAGAATGGTAATCAAGATTTGCAGGTGATGGAGAACGGGAATATTCTTGATGAAGAAAAGAAGAAGAAGAGGAAGAACGCTGTTAAGAAAGTTTATAAAACTTGGGATGAAAGGTTTGACTATTTACCAGAAGAAGATTTAATCGAAATCTTGGAGGTGATAGAAAGCAAGGAAAAGAGTTTAGCCCAAAGGGTTAAGGCAGAAGAAGTTGGGAAGAAGAGAAAAGGAACCCAGGTCGATGATGACGATGATGATGGGCTAGTCACATTGAGACTTGGTAGATATGATTATAGTGCGTCCAGTTCTTCTTCCGGTAATCTTACAAAAGATAAGGGCAAGTGCAGTATTGAGAGTAGCAGCAATGGCAGTGATTTCCGTCATGGGATAGCAAAGGGTATTGGTGATCTCGGGGTGCAATTAGAGGAATCCAGGAAAGTTACTGAAGCTGTACCCATTACAATGCCCCAGAAGACAATACAGTTCTACTTTTAGATGATCACAAGAATAAAATATTTCCTCTGATTACTTTCTCTTTTTTTTTTTGTTAATTTGTAATAGTTCAGCAAGATCTTATTTTGATAATTCAAAGACTTAATGTGTTCTTAGATATTGATTATTGATAAAATTTGCAAAATTGCTTTCAATTGATACTGTGGCCAAATCATAATCTGTGTTAAATCTGTAATCATCTAGAGAAAAAGAAAAATATGAGAAATTAAGATTTGAATCTTTAATTTGTTTTTCTGTTTCATCAAAATATAAAAGAAAATTTAAAGTAGCTATTACAATGGATGACTATGTTAATTATTAGTACTCTTGCTCTTGAAATTGAAAAATAATTGCATTATTGTTAGCAACAATTTTTTCTTTTTTTGGAATTTAAGTATTTTCTGGGCCTTTTTTGAGTAGAATAAATTCCATATATCACTGGGCCTAAATGCAAACCCATGAAATTAACTAGGGGTATATATGGAAATCTGAAAAACAAATTAGGTTTGGAGCCTGGAGCTTACAAGGAATCCAGTTAGCAGAGCAGCCACCATTTTTTAGCTTTCTCTTGACAACAACAGGAAGAAAATGGTAACGTCCCTTAAACTGTTTATTCATATATTTATTTTACATGATTTCTCTTTTTGGTTTCCTAGAAAGTTGCAAGAATTGAAAGGAAATGTAAAATAGAAGTGTATGATTTTCTTGCTTTTACTTTTAGGATCTGTATGCTTCTTTGCTGATAAAGTTTTTGGGTCGAGAAGAAAAATAAACTTCATGTTTTAAGGTTTTCCCAGTTTAAGTTGTCTGAAAAGAATATGATTTGACTTACTAACCTGATTTGCTGTGTTCAGCTGAAATTAGCTTTGATGTCAGATAAATTTGTTTGAGAGCTGCATTTAAGTTGCTTCTGTAGTTAGAAGCTGTTATCCAAAGCATATTATCTGATGGCTTTCCTGTGATTTTACTAAACAAATGCTATTTCTTTTCTGTAGTTCCTGGCAATCTCATACATGTGATGGTTTCTTTTTTCCAACTTCTCATTAGAAATTTTTTAACACCCGAGCTATGCAATTTGCTTTGCTTTTCTAATCACAGCCGAAGCAAATCCATGAAATCAAGGATTTCCTTCTTACAGCAAGAAGGAAGGATGCTCATTCTGTTAAGATCAAGAGAAGCAAAGATGTGGTGAAGTTCAAGGTTCGCTGCTCCAAATATCTGTGCACTCTCTGTGTTCTTGACTCTGATAAAGCTGATAAGTTGAAGCAATCTCTTCCACCAGGTATCAATTCTCTCTCTCTCTCTCTCTCTCTGTGTATTTATTTGTTTATTTAGTGGTTCTTTGTATTATGGTCTATGAACATATCATTGTGTTGTGTTCTTGGTGATTCAGTTTAAGGATTGAACGGGCAGTTACACTAATTTTACATGAATAAATTCTTCCACAAATGCAGTGTACTAATTTGGTTTGTGTATTGTTTTAACTGTACTTTATGCACAATGCGAAGTTAGCATGTCTTGGCTCACTCTCTCACTAATTCTCTGAGATCCCCGAAAAGGGTTGATCTTTGGGGTCTTTATAATGTGTTTTAGGTCATGTCTAATTACTTGTTCATATGCACTTTTTGTAGGTTTGAGTGTGCAGGACCTGTGAAGAAACAAACAACAAACTTCAAAGTCGAGGGATCGTATATTTTTGTCTTTTTTTTTCTTGCCTTGATTTTTCAACTTTGTTAAACACAACTATATAAGGTATATTTGATGTATTCACAACCGTTGTCATCCAGTTTTTTTCTAGGCAAGTTACTTTCAAGATGTAATAATAGTTGAAATACTATAGATAGTAGAATATTACTCCTGGATTGCAATTCACAGGAAAAACATAATGAAATCATGGAAAGATTTCATGAAGACAAAATATGTATGATGTCATATTACATTCATGATTCTTATACTTTACTTCTGTTGAAGTGGAAACCACAGTTCTACTTTTAAACACAAACAATGCTTTGGTTTTCGTCCTCCAACCGAAGAAAATAATGAACACATTTTGTGAATGTGAGACGATATCATACACATATTGTTTTTATAAAATTCTTCCATAATTTCATTTTGTTTTTTTTCTTTCTTTTGTGATAAGATTTGCAATTCGGAGTTATTTCTTGCTATATATTTAGTCTTTCAACTATTATTATATCTTGAAAGTAACTCGCCTAGAAAATACTAAAGGACAGGTGTGATACTTCTATAAAAATACTATATATTTGATATCCTTATATGTTAGGAACTTAGCGTAATAATATGATAATAGTTTTGTAATTATTGATGTGATTTTATTTTAGTCAATGTATTAGTTGTACTAGCTAATGAAATAAGAATGACTTCCTTGCTTATCTCTCCCTCGTCTGTTCACATCTTTTCCTTCCTCTTTCCTTCTCTCTTCTAAATTCTTGTCATCCAAACACAAGTTATGACCTTAGTATGATATTTATCTCTCTGGCACACGAATACATTTGTGGGGAAAAAGCTCTATGAAAAGACGGAGACAAACTTTTGTATGCATCATTTTCTCAAGAGCCGATATGATTTTGCACCTGGATGATGAAGCAACAAAGACGAGTGTGTCGCAAATATGCCGAGTCACTCATGGTTTAATCTTTAGAGGCACTTCGAATGAGTCAAAAGAAATCTAATTACAAAATTACATAAAAATGAATGTTATAAAAAAGTATCAATTTTTCCCCCCATTCTCACAGCAGCTTGGTAACCCGATGGTCATGGCATTATGTATTTTAGGTTTTCTTCTGGCTATTTGATGTGACCAGAAAAGATGACATATTTGGATCCTTGCAACAGCAGATTAAAATTGTACACAGCCTATGAAGCTGATCAGAACTGTCATGATATATCATTTCTTGGGCCTTTTGAGCAGTTGAAAAAAACACTGGGCCTAAATGTAAAACCCATGAATTAACTAGGGGTATTTACGGGAATCTCTCTTTTTTTAAAAAAATTAGGGTTAGACTAGAGCATGCAGCTCACATATAGAATCCAATTAGAAGGGCAGCCACCATTTTCGTTTTCTCTTGAGAAGAAGAAGAAGGAAGAAAATGGTAATGTGTATCAATTTTTCATGATTTCTAGAAAGTTGCATATTTCAGAGGAAATATAAACTAAGTGCATGATTTTGTTGCGTTTACTTTTGGGATTTGTTTGCTGATAAGTATTTTTGAGTCAAGCAGAAAACTAAATTTGAAGTTCTGAGTTTTTTCCGGTTTTATGTTATGGTAGCTGATAAAGCTGCGCTAACTTCAGCTTTATGCAACAATTAAGTTAATCTTTAGTCTTTTTCTTGGAAGCAGAACTGCGATGGGCATGTAATTTAATTGTGTTTAATTAATGTTTATTTATTTTTTTTCGGAAAGTATTGGTGTTTTATTTTTCTCAAAATTTCTTGTCTGTTAGTGAAAAACGAGTGCTGCATTTCAATTGCAAATGTCGCTAGTTGGAGTTCCAGATGGGATTTTGTAGTTTCATTAAGAGCAAATTGGTTATGGAAATTACAGCTGACTAAGTTCTTACATAATAAGAATGACACGCATCCGTGATGAATGTTAACTATCGGTTTGCTTTTATTCTTTTTAATTATAACAGCGATGGATGTGTTAAAGCTTTGTTATTATCCTTGGATTTGGGGAATTTTAGATGAATTTCTAACTTTAAAAGTTGAATTCTTTTCTAACTATTAAGCCAACAATGCATGTGAAAAAAATACGGCTCACTTACCTGATTCCTTGTACTCAGCTGAAGTTAGCTTTGATGTTAATCAAATTGTTTGAGAGCTGCATTTTAGTTGCTTCTGTAGTTATAATCAGTGCATGCAATTATAGAAAGCTTAAACAACTGCAAGACAGCCTGCCAATGAGCCTTCATTTTGTGTTAGACATTACATCAATGGTTTAGCTTGGTTATGTTATGTGCTATACTGATGGCATATCTGTGCTATTCTTTTCCACTAGCTCCTGATTTTTCTTTTATCCAACTTGTCATTAGATTTATGTAGCATCCAATTTATGCAATTTGCTTTACTTTCTAATCTACAGCCGAAGCAAATCCATGAAATCAAGGATTTCCTTCTTACAGCAAGAAGGAAGGATGCACGTTCTGTCAAGATCAAGAGAAGCAAAGATGTGGTGAAATTCAAGGTTCGCTGCTCCAAATATCTGTACACTCTCTGTGTTTTTGACTCTGAGAAGGCTGATAAGTTGAAGCAATCTCTCCCACCAGGTATCAACTCTCTCTCTCTCTCTCTATTTATTTATTTATTGATTTATTTTGAACAGCCATTGGTATATGACATAATATCATTGTTTTGTGATCTTGGCGGCTCAGATTAAGAATTGAGTGCACAATACACTACTTAAACATGAATAAATTTTGTACTAGATCTGGTTATGATTCTTTTATTTTGTATTCAATGCATATGATATTTGAGGCTTGTGAAGTTAGCATTTGATTGCCCTCTCTCTCTCTCTCTCTGTCTCTCTCTCTCTGACATCCCTGAAAAAGGTTGATGTTATGTTCTCTATGGTCATGTCTAATTATCTGTTCATATGTCCTCTTTGTAGGTTTGAGTGTTCAGGATCTGTGAAGAAACAAACAACAAACTTGAGTTGCTTTTTGGCGTTATGATGAGAAGTCAAACGGATCTTATATATTTTGCTCTTTTTCTTGCTGTCTTTATCTTTAGTTACGATTAAGATACCATGCTACTTGTGGAGATCTTTGCTTATGTAACTCGTGGGCATGAATTTGTAGTCAGACTTGAGTTGTTGATTGGTTTAGTTTGATTCAATGACAATTTCAACTTGTGCTTTGGCTATTATTATCCTCTTTCATCTGCTGATTTTATTTTCATCGCCTTCTCAATCTCAATCTCCATCTCCATCTCCATCTCCAAATAAAGCAAGTGATGGAGAATATTTCAAGAAATGTTGTTTTTAGATAGCGTTGCTTCTAGATATTTACCTTCAAGGATCATTCTCAAGCGAGTTGTTGAAGTTTGTTAAAAAATTTTGTGGTTCATGTTAAATTATTTTTACAAATTAGCTTGTTTGATTATAATGAATGTCCATTTTGATGCTGTTTGTCTTTTTTATAAAATTCATAATTTTGATATGATCAAGTATGAAAATAAATTTATATCTTAAAAATTATAAAATAGTTTGATTATTTAATTAATGCTATTTTATCATATATTAATACATCACAATCATAGTTGAAACACCAAAATGACATTGATTTGCAGATTGCTTGAAAAGCTAGCTGGTTAATATCTGTGTCTGCCAGGGAAAAGATAAATTCTATCCTTGATAGGATGATGCAGCAGATGTAACTCCTGAAAGCATTCCATCACCTAGTCACAGACCATATTTTCGCAGGTATAGTCAACAGATGCAGAAAACATTTGAGCAGTAGACCAGTAAAACATCAATAAAAAAAGTGCCTTTCTCTTGTATCTCATCAAATGATAGTTATTCAGTAACTATCTATGATGTCACAGAGCTTGAATAGCCAGTCTCATATCAGATTTTTGGTCATTAAATAAGGAAGGATTTTGAAAGCTGCATCATTCGTGCTGACTACCAATTGTTTGGTGCCACCAATTTATGATAGAAAAGCATGAAAGTCTGGGAAGCAAAGAAGGATTAGTTCTATTTTACTGATTTTTATGACACTATGTCACAATTATACACATCAAAATCTTCATCATGACATTTCTAAATTGCTTGAAGTTGATTGAGGTTCAAAGCGGAGACACTAGTGCATTTAGAAGGCTGACAAGTTATCTGCACTACTTGCTAAGGCACAGCTCTCAGGTCTGCCTCGCCTCGCCACTTGCAAATGATATTTTTAGTTGTTCCAACATTTGTCTTTTACTTCCCTAAAGAAACTTAAATATCACAAATAATGACTTTGTTGCAGGGACTCTTTAATCCAAGCTCTCAGATCTCCACGTGTTTAGCTGGAAATGAAATTCCTGGTTGGTTCAACTATCAGTCAGTAGGATCTTCATTAAAACTGCAGTTGCCTCCATTTTGGTGGACTAACAAGTGAATGGGATTTGCATTTTGTATAGTCTTTGAATCTCAAGAGTCTCGATCAGATACAAGTACAATCTTCTGCGATTTGCACGCATGCATTGCAGAGGATCAGGATTTGTTTCTAGTTGCAAATCTGTAAGGATTCGAGCAATATTACATCTGATCAACTTTGCATCAACTACATGCCACGTAGCTGTTTAACCTGTTTAGATATGTGGGAAGCATGTAATCACCTCAAGGTGACATTTTCTTCTGACCAACTGAGGGTGAAGTACTCTGGGTTCCGTGCAATATTTAGTCGGGATATCGATGAATTAGTTTTGTGCAGCAGGCCTTTTCAGAATTTGGGTCTCCCCAATATTGTTAATGTTGATAGAGGCAAGAGAAACCATGACGATTTTTGTTCTGGAAGTGGAGTGGAACCTGGTGAAAGTCGCAACCTGGTAAATAAATTGTCTTACAAGAGAATGAGAATGACAGAGGATCCTGAGAGCTAAAACTCACGGGCCAAAGCCTTCAAGAGGACACTTCTTCTAGAATGTAGTGCATATGTACTGGACTTTACGAAGTACTGGGCAAGGGCTGCTGTGAATAAAATTTATGATTTCATTATTCTCTGGCATTTGAAATGCAGTTGTTTTTATTTTTGTGGAACACATAAACTCCATAACTAGTCTGTAGACTTGCGTGGTTAAAAGAAAGAAACAACACTTGTAACTTTTTTTTTTTTTCCTCCAAGTAATTAAACTAGAATAATATATAAGAAAAGTCTAGTCATAAAAATCCATGAAAAAGACGTGGAATGATTCAATATATGTTTCCTATACCCGGAGACGGATTTTTCAGAGTCCCTGCCACGAAAATGTGCTCGACCTTGACAACTACCCAAAACCTTAAAGTTGACGTTTAATAGTCCATCATTTGTATTTGTAAGCAACTTGTAATTTTATATTACAAGTTGCTTAAAGTTGATATTTATAAAGGGAAGCTACAGAACTTGAGTTTTCTTCCTTCAAAAAAATAAAATAATTGTAAAGATAAAACTAAACTTTTATCCCCAAGGCTCCCCCGGTTGACTCTGTCATTGATGTTTTGGTTTAATAGATTTTATTGGGTTGTGATGGATAAACTTTTTGGTATATGTATTGCTGACAAATAATTAAATAATTGACTCACAACATTAATTGCAACTCACATGCTAAATTAGATCCCCAATTACAACTAAAAGAAAAGGTTAATTCAAAGGAAACAAGTTGATTCGATAGGTTTATCCATTCTCTAGTACCGGTTATGGTCTACATATTGGATGGTTTGATGGTGACAAAAACGTGCCACTTATAGATGCTTTTTAATAACTTAAGATGCACTCATTCACTGTCATTAGCCTACCGCTAATACTTACTTGTGGAAAATGACTTGCTACTACAAATCCTTTTATACATGACTATTCTATTCCATTTTGTACTCCAAATTCTTCTGTTCATGACTGATCATACTATATATAATTTCAATCAAAGGCTACTGCTACCAAAGAACAGAAGACAAGAGTAGTAAAGGCAAGGTCAAAGAAATTTGACTGTCAGGATTGTCAACTAAAGATTATGAACAGTAAACCTAAACAAATAACTTTGTGACATAAATATTCATTATGTAATGATCAGTTCTTGACAAATAAATTTAATTTATTTTCTGTTAAACCAAGGAGCCCATGGCAGCAAAATTAGCTACAAAACTCTTGACGTTTTCAATAGCATTGGTGATCGTTTTAGTGACAGCTAATGGATGTTCCTAAATAGTTTTTTTTCTTCTGTCGCTATATGCATACAATTCTTTTTTCTTTTTTCTGTAACGCACGCCATTGTTGATTGCAGCAGAATTTATAATAGAATTTGATAATTATAATAACTTAGTTTGACTGAGTGTTTATTTTATCAATTACATGCACGAGATTTAAAATTTTATTCAATTCTATCTTGCATTGCATTGTAACCGAATATGAATATAATCATCAATTAAGTGATACTTGAACCTCTAATTCTCAACAACTTTAAATCAAAATAAATGATCAAATGTATTGATATATGACAGTGTGAAAATAGCAGTAGAATGGTAGCTAGTCTTCATGAAATTCATACCGCTTTTATGTGTCCGAGTCCGAGTGAGGTACGGAATGTTAAAATGAAGTTATTCGTTAGTTAGCCAAAAAAGACTTGGAATCTCGAAAGGAAGCCACTGCTTGTCCAAACTGAGACTTTGGAAGTATTTTTGTTTACACTGTTGATCTTTTCTTCACAGACGCGTTAGGTAGGATCTCTCACTCATATATATATAAGTAATTAATGTTGCCTCAGCAGCCATGCAATACCTCTGCTTAACTCTCCCCGCCTTCCTATATACTGTTTTTTGCTGCTCTATTAGATTGGATTCTGATTTCTATATATGGCTTCTTCTGCTGCTATTCATTCATGGAAATATGACGTATTCCTGAGTTTCAGAGGGGAAGATACCCGAAAGAACTTTACCAGCCACCTTTATGCCGCGCTGTGTCAAAAAGGGGTTATCACTTTCAGAGATGATGAAGAACTCGAGAGAGGGAAAACCATTTCTCAAGCGCTGCTCCAAGCAATCCATGGTTCGAAAATTGCAGTGATCGTTTTCTCAAGAGACTATGCTTCTTCGTCTTGGTGCTTGGATGAACTTGCAGAGATCCATAAATGCAGGAAAGAGAAAGGGCAGATTGTAATGCCCGTCTTCTGTAATGTGAATCCTTATGAGGTGAGGAAACAGGCTGCAGGATTTGGAAAAGCATTTGCTAAGCATGAACTGCGTTTCAAGAATGATGTTCAGAAAGTTCAACGATGGAGAG
This sequence comes from Ricinus communis, assembly GCF_019578655.1. Lineage (NCBI taxonomy): Eukaryota > Viridiplantae > Streptophyta > Magnoliopsida > Malpighiales > Euphorbiaceae > Ricinus > Ricinus communis. The sequence goes on from NC_063262.1 coordinate 29,020,137, forward strand.
CTGCCATTTCTGAATTGGCCAATCTTGCTGGCTGGGATTCACTAGATAGGTAAAATGATCTTTCTTTTTAACTTCGTTGCTGATATCATAAAATATATATTCTTGATAGACAAATTTGTCAAGGATTCACCTTTTCTATTTCTTAATATCAAAAGAAAGCAGGTTAAGAGTCTGTTAAAATCTTATCAGGAATAATTTACTTTTCTCCAAGACTTATCTATCATAAAATAGTGTAGTAAGTAACACATGGTTTCAGTATTTTATATTAACACATTTCAAGAAAATAGAGAAAGAAAAAAGAAAAGAGCTAATGGCTGCTACGCGTTCTGATAATGTACTTTTGGAAGCAAATGACAAGTCTCTGGAATTGTCTAACTACAACCACCATTACCATTCCAAACGCCAACCATCACCTTAACATCACAATCATCTTGTCACATCCATCTCACAATTTGCCCATAATATATACGACTACATTATTTCTTGTCATTATTAACTTTAATTACTAAATTTCTGGATATAGCTATCAATGCTGGTGCATATCTTGAAGTAAGACTATTAGAGCATTTTAAATTTTAATCTATATTAGTTAGGTATAATTTGTTTCATTAATCTCAATAATGATAGATTTTTTATAATCAAGGCACCAATTAGTTAGCCCTCTTATCATTTCCATTTTTTTTAAATCTTTATTTATATAAAAATATATTTATTAATTTTAAATAATTAAATATTATTATTAACAATTTAATGCTAAAATGTATAACGCTCTGTGATGTACATAAATTGACTTTCTTTACCTTTTGTCATGAAATGCATCCCGTAAGGAAAAATCGGAAGGGGGATTATGATTATTATTACTCAGTTTTATCAAATTAAAGATTCCACCACTTTAAACAAATAGTCTTTTACCTTTAAAATTTTATTTTGGTTTTGGTCTGAAGAAGACCATTCATCAATTCACCACCGACGAGGCGACGACTTCAGTGGGAAGTTGTGGTGAAGTTGTAAGGAAACGGCCACCACCACCACTCCGGGTGAAGATTCATTAGAAAGTTAATGGTGAAGAAATTTCTAATCTACAAAAATCAAACTAAGAAAACAATATATAAGAAGAAGAGGACCAGCCTTCAATCACAAAAAAAAACCCATCGAAAAGATTACAGCTTTTTTTCCATAATCGGAAGTCATCTTCTCGTGTAAGGTTAGTGGGTTCCTACGGGTCTTGGGATTTGTGACTTCTTTTCTTTTTGGGTTTATATAGACGTTGTTTTGCCTTTGATCTTAGCATTCAATTTATACGATATTCATTTGAGGTTACTCCAGTTCTCTAATTAACATATTTTTGTTAATCTTAGCTAATTGTAATTGTACTGAACATGGTTTCATCATATAATAGTTAAAGATGTAATATTTGTTGATTTCATTAACTTCCAAAGCTACACTCTTGATTATAAGAGCATCAATGATTCTGTGCAACACATAAAAAGGAACAAGATTATTTGCATATTCTAAAATATCGTTCGTTATGTGACCATACTAGTAATTGTTGCTTTGCAGGCATGAGTCAGAGCTTATTCAGGAAATTGTTAAAGAGGTTCTAAGCAAATTGAGAAAAACCAGTTTGGAATCAAGTGCAGCTAAGAATTTTGTAGGAATGAATTCGCGGTTGGTTGAAATGAGTATGTGTTTAGATATGGGGCAATTGGATGACGTTCAATTTATTGGGATTTGTGGGATGGGCGGCATAGGTAAGACGACTATTGCTAGATTCGTCCATGAGGAACTATCTTCTCAATTTGAAGGTAGCAGCTTCTTAGCAAATGTTAGAGAAGTTGAGGAGAAGAGAGGTTTAGTTCATTTGCAAAAGCAACTTCTTTCTGAAATTCTACTGGATAGGAACATAACTATTTGCAATGCGTTTGGTGGTATGACTGAGATCAGCAATAGGCTTGCTCACAAAAGAGTTCTTATCATTCTTGATGACGTGAATCAATTAGACCAATTAAAAATGTTAGCTGGTATGCATGATTGGTTTGGGAAGGGAAGCAGGATAATTGTCACAAGTAGAGATGAACATTTATTGAAATGCCATGGAGTAGATAAAATTTACAGAGTTGAAGGATTAGGTCGTGATGAAGCCCTTCATCTCTTTTGTCTGAAAGCCTTTAGAAATGATCATCCAATAGAGGATTTTTTGGAGCTCTCCAATCAGTTTGTGAATTACTGCAATGGGCTTCCATTAGCTCTTGATGTTTTTGGTTCCTTTTTGTTTGGTAAATCTCTAAGTGAGTGGAGAAGTGCACTGGATAGATTGAAAGAAATTCCAAATCAAGAAATTTTGGATAAGCTTAATATAAGTTTTGATGGATTGGAGGAAATGGAGAAGAAACTATTCCTTGATATTGCTTGTTTTTTCAATGGAGAGGATAGAGATTATGTGTATGAAGTATTGGATAGTTGCGGCTTGTATCCGGACTTTGGCATAAGTGTTCTGGTTAGTAAATCTCTCATAACCATTTCAAAAGAGAGAATATGGATGCATGATTTACTTCAAGAATTGGGTCGAGATATTGTTCGGCGAGAATCACAGGAAGAACCAGGAAAAAGAAGTAGATTATGGCTTTATAAGGATATACGTCATGTTCTATCAAATGATACGGTAAATGACTTACTCTTGTTGATCTTCAATCTATTTAAGGCTCCTAATTACTATTCCTTCATATGCTCACTATCATGATGTTCAATTTTCAGGGAACAGAACAAATTGAAGCCATAGTTCTTGATTCATGTGAACAAGAAGATGAACAATTGAGTGCTAAAGGCTTCATGGGGATGAAAAGGCTAAGGCTGCTCAAACTTCGAAATTTGCATCTATCACAGGGCCTTGAGTATCTTTCAAATAAGTTAAGATATCTGGAATGGGATAGATATCCTTTCAAATTTTTGCCTTCCAGTTTCCAGCCAGATGAACTTACTGAGCTTCATATGCGCTGTAGTATCATGGAAAGATTGTGGAAAGGAATCAAAGTATGTTTTCTTTTTCTTTTAACTTACATTAGTACTTGAAATTCATAATTATATTAGGTTATTGATGCTAACTTTTAGAGCTTCTTTCTTTTATTGACATGTTTTTACAGCCTCTAAAGATGCTGAAGGTCATTGATCTTAGTTACTCAGTCAATTTACTCAAGACCATGGACTTCAAGGATGTCCCGAATCTTGAAAGCTTGAATCTTGAAGGTTGCACAAGACTTTTTGAGGTTCATCAATCCCTTGGAATTCTGAATAGGCTGGTTTCATTGAACTTGAAGGACTGCAGAAGCCTTGTAAGGCTTCCAGATAGCATATGTGATCTTAAGTCCCTTAAGTTTCTTAATTTGCAAGGCTGCTCAAAACTTGAGAAATTGCCAGAAAGGTTGGGTGATATTACAAATCTGGAGAAGCTCAATGTAGGTGGAATTGCTACAAGTCAACTTCCATTAGCTAAGCTGTGGGATTTTCTTCTCCCTTCACGGTTTTTGCCATGGAAGAATCAAAATCCATTGGCTGTGACATTGCCTTCTCTATCAGTCTTACGATCCTTGAAGTCATTGGATTTAAGTTACTGCAATCTAATGGAAGGAGCACTTCCCAATGATCTAAGCTGCTTCCCAATGTTGAAAACATTCAATCTGAGTGGTAATGATTTTTTTAGCATTCCTTCAAGCATTAGCAGACTTACTAAACTTGAAGATTTTCGATTTGCTGATTGCAAGAGGCTTCAGGCATTTCCAAATCTTCCATCAAGTATTTTATATCTCAGTATGGATGGTTGCACAGTGTTGCAAAGTTTGCTACCAAGAAACATCAGCAGACAATTTAAACTTGAAAATCTCCACGTTGAGGACTGCAAGAGGCTACAGCTATCGCCGAATCTTTCATCAAGTATTTTACATCTAAGTGTGGATGGTTTAACTTCACAAGAAACTCAGACATCAAATTCTTCATCATTGACATTTGTTAATTGCTTGAAGTTGATTGAGGTTCAAAGTGAAGACACTAGTGCATTTAGAAGGCTGACAAGTTATCTGCACTACCTTCTAAGGCACAGCTCTCAGGTCTGCCTCTCCTCGTCACTTGCAAATGAAATTTTAGTTGTTCCAACATTTATCTTTAGTTCTCTACAGAAACGTAAATATCACAAATAATGATTTTGTTTCAGGGACTCTTTAATCCAAGCTCTCAGATCTCCATTTGTTTAGCTGGAAATGAAATTCCTGGTTGGTTCAACTATCAGTCAGTAGGATCTTCATTAAAACTGCAGTTGCCTCCATTTTGGTGGACTAACAAGTGGATGGGATTTGCAATTAGTATAGTCTTTGAATCTCAAGAGTCTCAAACAGATACAAGTGCAATCCTTTGCGATTTGCACGCATGCATTGCAGAGGATCAGGATTTGTTTCTAGGTAGCTCTATAGTGCACATCTCTAAGGATTCGAGCAACATTACATCCGATCAACTTTGGTTCAACTACATGCCACGTAGCTCTCTAACTTGTTTAGATATGTGGGAAGCATGTAATCACCTTAAGGTGACATTTTCTTCTGATCGATTGAGGGTGAAGCACTGTGGGTTCCGTGCAATATTTAGTCGGGATATCGATGAATTAATTTTGTGCAGCAGGCCTTTTCAGAATTTGGGTCTCCCCAATATTGTTAATGTTGATAGAGGCAAGAGAAACCATGACGATTTTTGTTTTGGAAGTGGAGTGGAACCTGGTGAAAGTCGCAACCTGGTAAATAAATTGTCTTACAAGAGAATGAGAATGACCAGAGATCCTGAGAGCTAAAACTGATGTGCCAAAGCCTTCAAGGAGCGAGTCTCTATTTGCAGAATTCATTTTACACTACTTGTTCCTTCCAGTCTTCTTTCACAATCTAAAAGGACACTTTTTCTAGAGATGTTACACTATTCACAGAGTTCATGTTAGACTAGTTGTTCATTGTTCTCTGGCATTTGAAATGTAGTTGTTTTTGTTTTAGTTCCTGAAAAGGGCTGATGCTATTGGCTCTGGAACACATAGCTATGTTGCATTCAAGACAGAATTCATTGTCTTGTTGGTATTGTTGATGGCTTTGGTTAATAGTATAAAGGGTCATAAAGAGGCTATAGCAATAATGGTGCTGAATTCTGAATGTGATCTATATTATTATTATTATGATAATGGTGATGATACCCCAATTCAAGTCCAAAGGTTTAGTGATATAAATTAAAATTTAGGAACTTTTATGATACTATGCCCAAATTTAAGGGACTCTCAGTGTAATTTACCCTCGTTTATTTTGACAGTATCGATGGTGGCGGATAAATTCTCATCTTATCCTCATCGCCAGTCTAATGGTTCCAAAATTTGATTCCTACTCTCCAGTGGGTCAACGAAAACAAAGAAGTCCCATCTTCCTTAACCGTCTGCTTCTGAATTTCCACCAAATTCCTTCTTTGTCTATGGCATCGTGCGAGCCATTTTATTAAAGATTAAGGCAGAAAATCAAAAGTTCTTATGCTCTGGGACATTATTAACGACCCGAGCCAAAAGAAGAAAAAGAACGGACTAAAGCGAGGAGTTACGTGTATATATGGCAATGAAATAGGTCTAATTCATTGATTGACTTGTTAATTTTGTATAAGGAATTTATTGTGAAGGAGAAAAAGAACATAATGTGTTTTATGAGACTGGTGTTGAATGCTGAACAGGAAATAGGAATTGGACTCTAACCAAAACGAGTGAATTTGATAACCAACTTGTACATAATTCTTTCTTATGATTGTTGTATTTGCAAGGGTCAAATTTAGCATTGACTAGTTATAGAAAAGTAAATCTGAAAAACAGAGACGCATACATATGAACGAATGACTTTGTGCTTTGATTTGAATACTCGGTTTTGAATATTCTAATTCATATTTGATGACTCTTTCAGCTGTCCAGAAAGAGAAAGTGTAAGTTTAGTGGGAATTGAACCAAATCCTTTATCCTTGGGATGTGATGACCGCTTACATAGTTTTGAAAACATGTTTTTGTAGGGCGGTTAACGTAGGAAATTATAGATTGAAAACAAGTATTTTTGATGTTGTACTAGTCCAACCTGATGCACTAGACTAAATCTCCCTTCAAATTAGTCTTGCCAAGGCCACACTTCACACCAAAGAACACTCTCAACTAGCTGTCAGGATACGCGTCAAGTTGAATCTTGAAAGCGGTTTCTCTCTATATATATCTTCAAGTACTACGCATTTAATGGCCTTGTACAAAACCTTGAAAAGATACAACATTAATTCCTTTTGCTAGGTTTTTTTTCTGTCTCATTAATACTTTCTTCTTCTTAGTATTACTTGTATATTATTATTCTCTTCCTACAATGTCTGCTATTGCTCTTCCATGGAAAAATGACGTCTTCCTCAGCTTTCAAGGGGAAGATACTGGCAAGAATTTCACTAGCCATCTTTATGCTGCCTTGTGTCAGAAAGGAGTGATTACTTTCAAGGATGATCAGGAACTTGAGAGTAGAGGAACCCTTTCTGATCAAGAAATCTTTAAGGCAATACAAGATTCAAGCATTTCAATAGTCATTTTCTCAAGAAACTCTGCTTCTTCAACAAGGTGCTTGGATGAGCTTGTGGAGATTTTTGAATGCATGAAAACTAAAGGACAAAATGTCTTGCCAGTTTTTTACAGTGTGGACCCAGCTGAGGTGAGAAAACAGACAGGGAGATTTGGAGAGTCATTTGCCAAGTATGAAAAACTCTTCAAAAATAACATTGGCAAGGTGCAGCAGTGGAGAGCTGCTGCAACAGGAATGGCCAATCTCAGTGGATGGGATACACAGAACAGGTAACAATTTTATTTAGAGCATCTCTCCTTTTCCTCTTTTATTGCATGACTATTCGATATTAAATGTACTAAAACTGCTTGTAACTTCGCAGGCATGAGTCGGAGCTTATTGAAGAAATTGTTGAAGAGGTACTGAAGAAATTGAGAAAATCAAGTCATAGATTCTCAAGCGCATCAAAAAATTTTGTAGGAATGAATTCACGACTGAATGAAATGATGAAATATTTAGGCAAAAGAGAGTCAGATGATGTTCGGTTCGTGGGAATTTGTGGGATGGGCGGTATAGGGAAAACAACCATTGCTAGAGCCGTCTATGCAGAGCTGTCTAGTGAATTTGAAGGAAGTTGCTTTCTTGCAAATGTTAGAGAAGTAGAGGAGAAAAACAGTTTATCTTTACAAGAACAACTTCTTTCTGAAACCCTTATGGAAAGAAAGATAACGGTTTGGGATATTCATGCTGGAAGGAATGAGATTAAAAATAGGTTAAGTCATAAAAAGGTTCTAATCATTCTTGATGATGTAAATCATTTGGAGCAGTTAAAATCATTAGCTGGGATGAGTGACTGGTTTGGCAATGGAAGTAGGATAATCATAACAACTAGAGATGAACACTTATTGTTATGTCATGGAGTAGAAAGAATTTACAGGGTTGGAGGATTAAATCATGATGAAGCCCTTCGTCTCTTTAGTTTGAAAGCCTTTAAGAATGATTATCCTGCGGATGATTATGTGGAGCTATCTAATCACTTTGTGAATTATGCTAATGGTCTTCCATTAGCTCTTGATGTTCTTGGCTCATGTTTATACGGAAGATCTATAAATGAGTGGCAAAGTGCATTAGATAGACTGAAGGAAATTCCAAACAAAAGAATCTTGGATAAGCTTTATATAAGTTTTGAAGGATTACAGGAAATAGAGAAGAAAGTGTTCTTAGACATTGCTTGTTTCTTCAAAGGGGAGGATAAACATTATGTGGTCAAAGTACTAGAAAGTTGTGGATTCTATGCAGAAATCGGAATAAGAGTTCTCCTCAGTAAATCTCTTATAACAATCACAAACGATAGAATATGGATGCATGATTTACTTCAAGAAATGGGTCGAGATATTGTCCGGAGATCATGCTATGAAGAACCTGGAAGGAGAAGTAGATTGTGGCTTTACAAGGATGTCAGTCATGTCCTATCAAATGATACGGTAAGAGAACCTTTACAAATAAATAATACTTGCATGAATGTCTACAAGCTTTCTTCTTTCTCCTAATTCTGCATCATTGCTGTTGAATTTTCAGGGAACAGAACAGGTTGAAGGCATTGTGCTAGATTCCTGTGAACAAGAAGATAAACATTTGAGTGCCAAAGCTTTCATGAAGATGAGGAAACTCAGACTGCTCAAACTACGAAATGTACGCCTTTCCGGCAGCCTGGAGTATCTTTCGAACAAGTTGAGATATCTTGAATGGGAGGAATATCCTTTCAGATCTCTTCCATCCACATTCCAGCCAGATAAACTTGTGGAGCTTCATTTGCCATCCAGCAACATCCAACAATTATGGAAGGGAATGAAAGTATGCTTACTCTTTCACTTTCATTACTCTGAACTCATTGTTAGTTGAAGTCATTGATGCAAGCCTTGATCTTCAATCATTCTAATTAATTATAATTTGTATATGTCTGCACAGCCTTTAAAGATGCTGAAGGTGATTGATCTGAGTTACTCTGTTAACTTAATCAAGACCATGGACTTCAGAGATGTCCCAAATCTTGAAAAGCTGAATCTTGAAGGTTGCACAAGACTGTTTGAGGTACACCAGTCAATTGGAGTTCTGAAAAGGCTCGTCTTATTGAATTTGAAGAACTGCAAAGGTCTTGTCAGGATTCCAAGCAGCATATGTGATTTGATGTCCCTTCAGACTCTTAATTTGCACGGCTGCTCAAAACTTGAAGACTTCCCTCAGGGATTATGGGATATGAAATGTTTGGAGAAGCTAGATATTGGTGGAATTGCTGGAAAACAACTTGCATCGACCAAAGCATGGGATTTTCTTCTTCCTTCATGGTTGTTGCCAAGGAAGACACTAAATCTGATGGATTTTCTGCCTTCTATTTCAGTCCTGTGCACTCTGAGATCGTTAAACTTGAGCTACTGCAATCTTGCAGAAGGTACACTTCCCAATGATCTGAGCTGCTTCCCATCCTTACAGTCATTAAATCTAAGCGGAAATGACTTTGTCAGTGTACCTACAAGCATTAGCAAGCTTTCTAAACTTGAAGATCTTCGATTTGCCCATTGCAAGAAGCTGCAGTCATTGCCGAATCTTCCATCCGGTATTCTATACCTTAGTACAGATGGTTGCTCTTCCTTGGGAACTTCACTCCCTAAGATCATAACCAAACATTGTCAACTGGAAAATCTTTGCTTTGCAAATTGTGAGAGGCTTCAGTCATTGCCTGATCTTTCATCGTCTATAGTAAATATAAGCATGGAGGGTTTAACTGCACAAGAAAATTTCTCAAATCCATTGGAAAAGGATGATCCTAAAGCTTCAGCATTGACCTTCTTAAATCGCATGCAATTGGTTGAGATTCAAGGCAAAAACTGTTCAGCATTCGCAAGGCTTACAAGTTACTTGCATTATCTGCTTAGGCACAGCTCTCAGGTCTGTCCCTATTCATTTATATTTCCCTCGTTTTCATCATTAGACATTTGGCTCAGAACTTATCAATTATCATCTCACTATATTACTAACTCATTGTCTCCTTAATGCAGGGACTGTTTAATCCAAGCTCTCATGTATCAATGTGTTTAGGTGGAAGTGAAATACCTGAGTGGTTCAACTATCAAGGAATAGGTTCTTCAATAGAATTGCAGCTGCCTCAACATTGGTTCACTGACAGGTGGATGGGATTTGCAATTTGTGTTGATTTTGAAGTCCATGATGAGCTTCCATTGTCAGAAACTTGTACTCTTTTCTGTGATCTACATGCATGGGTCATGCCAGATCAACTTCTTTTTCTCGGTCGCCCTTCTATGCAAATTTCTGGTACCATGAACATCAAGTCGGAGCAACTTTGGTTCAATTTCATGCCGCGTAGCTCTTTGAATTGTGTAGATTGGTGGGAATCATGTGGAAACCTGAAGGCATCATTTTTCTCAAATGGATTGAAGGTGAAGTCTTGTGGATTTCGTATAATATATGATCATGATATTGGTAGACTAATCCAATGCCATCAACGTTTTGAGGATTTGGGTCTTCCCCCTCAGAATAATTCTAATAATTGCAAGAGAAGCCATGATGACAGCAGAGGGCAACCCAACAGTAACAGAAGTGACAAATGTGGTAATGAGCTCCATTCAAAGAGACTGAAAATGACAGTGGATCAAATGCTTTAAACATAGTGCATGGAGAGGGGCCACTAAGAATCAAGAGTTGATGTTGTTTCTTGCTCAATTCTTACTAAGCAGTTAGTGTAAAAATGACATTTTTGTCCACTTGATTCATTCTTCAGCTCTGAAATAAAATTGGTCTCTGGTCCTTTTCATGGACTTTTGAAAAATCAAGTGCCTACAGACATGGTTCCTTCCTAAAAATGATATGATCTTGATTTATATTGGTCGCTATATGCTCCAATATCCTATCACAGGTATTGCGACAAAATGCAGCCGTCGCTAATAACGTATGTGACGACTATACAAAAATAAAATATTTAAGAAAAGAGAAGACTCGGGTAAACATGAGATCGATAATGGAACACGAAACAAAACTTCAAATCAAATTAGTTGAATTAATTCTCAATTTCGTTATTGAATTATTTATTTATATCTCTATTTTTTTAACATGCGTTCATAATTCTGAAGTGACTTTTGATCGTATATTTACAAGTCAATGTCTGCAATCTTTAGATGGTGCCAGTGTATCTAATCATTGAAAGAAAGGAAATAGAAATAGAAATAGAAAGGAAAATGAGTTGGTTCGCTAAGGAGCTTACGAACTAGTTCGTTAAAGAACTTGCGAGGTAGCTCGTTTAGAAGCTCATAAATTAGTTTAATAAATAAATAATTAATTAAGAAAATAATACATTCTAATTAAAAAAATAAAATAAATAAATAGATCATAAAAATTCAACTTCGATTATATTAAAGTAACAATATATACCAATAAATTAAGTTTTAATTATAAATTCTGTAATTAAATAATTTTAGTGTTATTTAAGTAAATGATAGTTTAATAATATTGTTAATTAAGCTGGTATTTGATTATGTACATTAAATTATTATTAATATTTTTTAATTTATTTTTTTATCATAAATTAATTTAAGTATACTAACAAAATAAAAACTATGTATGAAAATAATGTAGTTTTGGTGTATAATATTATTAATTTAAATTAATCTAAATTATATTATTTTATTAAAAAATTATATAGTTGTAGTGTTAAATAAACAATCATATATTATGTAAATACTTAAAGATATCTAAAAATTATAGCTTTTATTTTTATCAAGAAATTATTTAATTATTTAAATTTTTAAATTTATATGCATATTTTGATTTTGTTTATAATTTATTTATAATTACAAAATTTATAGTTACATATTTGATAAAATTAAGTTTACTTAACGACTTTGAAATCGGACTAAACTCATTTATATAGATATCAAGTTCGAGTTCAGCTCGTTTATATATAGTATCGAGCTAATTACGAGTCGATGTCGAACATATTAGAATTATAATGAATCAAATTCAAAATCAGTTAAATTTTGATGAGCCGACACACTGAACATTGAAAAACTCGGGTCAATTCGCGTTATTATTATAAGCTATTCATAAGATTAGTTATGTGTAAGATTAGGCAATTATGGTATTTTGTCATGAGAAGTAGCAAAGAACAATCCTTAGCATATTCTATTTGTGTTCTTTTCAGTTTATCCAATAGAGGTTAGTAGAACCTTCCTTGTCATTTTTGAGGCAGAATCTTTTGGGGCCACCATCCTTTCTGAAAACCAATAACAAAGATGTGATCTTCCCATATCTAATTTTATCCACCTAATACTTCAAACTTGAGACCATAAGATCAAAGACTTGGCTAGGCAGTTACAATGTTGGTAGTTGTGATTGGTAGTAGATGATTCACACCTGCTAGTCAATTGTCATCATGGAAAAGAAAGACAGTTAGGTACAACACTTCAATGCACAATTAAATACGTGGCAATTGCTTTCTTCCACGTTAATCCTAACTGCCAACCATATATCTTTGCACAACTAGTATCCCAATTCCCATTATTTATGTTTTTCCCCACAACTCTTATTTTGTTTATCAATCAACCCTTGAAAAGGTCAAACATTGTATGCATATCGGATAGACTTTTGCATGAGTGTATGTGTCTATTAGGTTTAGATTAAAATTATGAAAAATATAACCAACAATTAAAATAATAAATCTTTTATTTTAATTGAATTAAATTTTTGATATAATTCTAAAACTAAAAAATTGAAACGAATCGAGTCTATTTCAAATTTACTGAGACATTTGAGTAAAGCAATTGATTAAATCTGGCTTTAATTTAACCATATCGACAGTTCAAACAGTATTTATGTATACATTTTTTTTATTTGAAATAAAATAATTAAAATACTGTTAAGCAAGCAGGTCTAACTGCAAAGGATTCCAATAAACTGATAAGGAAGGGTAAAAGATGATAAATCAAAAGTAGAAGGATAAAGGTGCAAACTTTGGTCCACATTTTGTCCTTTATCATCATTCCCAGTCTTTTCAAAACTCTTATAGTTACATACTCGTAGTACACCAACAGCTACACTTCTCATCACTGCCACTGCCAAAAAAAGCTACCGCTGAGTCATTTTTATCCGGGTAGAACCAAAGATGCTGGGTGACTTCTGTATCTGCCCCTGTTTTGGAAATCATAACACGGACGATACAGAACCTGATCGTGATCCGGTCCTACTAGTTTCCGGAATTGGAGGGTGCATTCTCAATTCCAAGAAGAAGAATCTCGGGTTTGAATTTGAGACCCGGGTTTGGGTACGGATTCTTTTGGCTGATTATGAGTTCAAGAAGAAAATTTGGTCTTTATATAATCCCAAAACAGGTATAATTGATGCATTGACATTTGCTTATGTTTGTATATAAATGCATTTATTCATTTGTCTACTTACGCAAGTATACGAGTTGTTGTATCTTCTTTTGCCTTTTCTGGTATTGAGTAAGGTTTATTTATTTGGTGCTGCCACTTTTGTAATCTGCAAAAGCTTGGATTTTTTTTTTTTTTTGTTCTTTTCTTCGGCAAAATTTGTATATTTGTGATTTTCCCAGCTGGGCTGTCTTTGTCCAATTATGATTCCCTTCTCCTTAGGAAGGAGAATTTCAAGACAGTCGTAGTCTTGAAGTGTGTTCCTGAGAATAGAATTTATTCAAGTCTAATTTTAATGCTTATGACTTTGTCTTTGATTATCCAATAGATTAATTGCTAAGTTTTTGCAAGCTGCAATATGGAACTTCCAGGAGACAGCAATTTGTTCTGCTAAATCTATTCCTCGGAAGTTTCTAAGTTTTTCCTTTAACTTTTTTCCTTAGGTTATACAGAAGTATTGGACGAAAGCACTGAACTCGTGGTCCCTGATGATGATTATGGGCTGTATGCAATTGACATTTTAGATCCGTCGTTGGTGAGATTTATAATCTTGACTGTAATTGTTCTGTACTTAGCAACTGATTATTGTTGTTTGTTGCTTAAAAATTTCTGCCAGCTTCAATTAGTCGTTCCTGATACTATATTCTTTGATGTTTTAGTTTGTTAAAGTGTTACATTTGACAGAGATATATCATTTCCATGATATGATTGACATGCTTTTAAAATGTGGATATAAGAAGGGAACCACATTGTTTGGATATGGCTATGATTTCCGGCAAAGTAATCGGTGAGTTATTTATATATGTGTTTGCTATGTTATTGTCATGTGACCAAATTTTGACACGTTTGCATAAACATAATTATGTCTGTCTAGCTATTGAAGGTTCTTCTCCCAAGATTTTCTGAGGACATTTAGTTTTATTCTATCTATTGTTGGCAGAATTGGCAAATCAATGGAAGGTCTTAAGGCAAAGCTTGAAACTGCTTATGAAGCTTCTGGGCAGAGAAAAGTTAACATAATATCACATTCAATGGGGGGACTGTTGGTGTTATGTTTCATGTCACTTTATACAGATGTACGCATACTTTTTCTTGGTCACTGAAATATTGTCAAAATTCACTGAACACAATGGGCCAAAGTATGATCCCTTCATTTCTCATTGAGGGCTTGAAAAGCTGACCTTAAGCTGTATTTGTCAGGTGGTTTCAAAGTTTGTGAACAAGTGGATCTCCATTGCATGCCCTTTCCAAGGTACTCTAAATGCTGCGATGTTTCTTTGAGTGCTGGAGGCATATCAAACAGGGAATTAGCTGCCTAAAATCCCAAATTATTGATTTTGTTGTTTGAGAAATATTCTTAATTGTTCACAAGACCTTGTCCTTCTAGTAATCAACCATTCCACAGTAATGATTACTTGCAGTTGTTGATGAATATCAGATGATGCTATCTTATCCAAAAGAGGTAGGGGCTAAGTTGCTTTGAGATGTAACATGTATAAAAAAAAATTCAGAAAATTAGCACCAAAATTGTTTTTTTCTTTCGAGATGAAGAATTCAAACTTAATGGTATTCTTTTTCCTTTTTGTCCTTTTTGTTCTGGAAAATGAAAACAGAACAAAATGCTATAAAAATGATGCATGGAATTATCTGTTGCATGTGCACCTATGCACCTCATTTGTCATGCTCTAATTTCTAAGCAGTCTCTTCATCATTAGTTATGCTCTCCTTTGCGTTGATTTCTTCATTATTGCATAAACAAGTTTAAACATATGGTTTCTTATTTGAAAATTGAGCAAAAAAAAAAGTTAACAGTGAGGTTAAATACAGGAGCATAATGTCCTCTTTTCTTGACCTTTCCCTGTGACTTAAAATTGTGAAGACCTCATTATTTTCAAAATTGCTATCAGTTATCTAGAATTTTAAAATTGTCTTACCCACAGAACCTTTTGGCATACATCATGCTTGGTCAATCAGTATTAGGTAATAGATGGTTCCACCATATGATGATAATTTGCTAGTTCTGAAACTAGCTGGCTAGATTGTTGGGAAGATCAATTTTATTTTCATCGAAAATTAGTTGCTGCCTTTACTGTCCCTTATCCTTCTATGCCCAAACTTTCTTAAATCAATCCTAATTTTTGCTTTTATATGCTAACAGGTGCACCAGGATGCATCAATGATTCCCTGTTAACTGGATTACAATTTGTCGAAGGGTTCGAGAGCTACTTTTTTGTTTCTAGGTGGACAATGCACCAGCTGGTAATTTGTCTTTTCTGATTACTTGGATATATAGACTCGCAGTTTTATATTGTGATGATATTTGGTAAAGAAATTCAAATGGCATTCATTTATGTGCTTTTCCTTTTGCATATAGCTTGTTGAATGCCCATCAATCTATGAAATGTTGGCAAATCCAGATTTCAAGTGGGAAAGCCAACCACAAATTCAAGTTTGGCGCAAGCAATCAGATAGTGACGAGGCTTCTGTCAAGTTGGAGTCTTATGGTCCCCAAGACAGTATCACTTTATTTCAAGAAGCATTAAGGAATAATGAGGTAACACTTTGGATCTGAACTCTCGTGAAATTCTGGAATACATGCTTAGATTTCGTCGTGCATTTAAAATCATTGTTTTCCAATCTTAGATGGTGACAGTGTATCTAACCATAGAAAGAAAGCAAATGGAAATTAAAAGAGAAATATTAAGGAAAAGAAACAATTTATGCTTGTGATCTACACGTTTGTTTCACATCATTTTCTACCTTGATCTGTAATTTACATTTTCTTCGAGGAACCACATAAATGCTTAATGGTTTGCCTTCTGTTGCAGCTAAATTACGATGGAAATAAAATATCTTTACCCTTCAACTTTCACATCCTCAAATGGGCTGCTGGAACTCGCCAAATACTCAATGATGCACAACTGCCGAAAGGGGTTTCTTTCTATAATATTTTTGGGACATCAAATGATACACCTTTTAATGTTCGGTATGTTAGAGAAATTATTTCTAGGATAACTTGAGCGAGAGCTTAATTAATTGGAAGCAACTGGTCCACATTTGCATTAAACATGGACATCTAAATGGTTTCTGATAATGAAGTCTGTACTGGTCTAAAGTGATTGAAATCCGATTATATAAGTTGTAAGAAAACTTGAAGAGAACCACTTATTTTGCTATGTCCAATGGAATATGCTAAGCTGGTTGTATTTCTTGTATGCATGTATCACAAAATTCCTAACTTGCGGTTGAGATTTCTGACCAAACTATTGAAGCGCTAGGGTCTACTAATATGCATACATGAATCCTTCAACTAGAGGTTCATCTTCTTCGAAGGACAGGGAAAACTAACATATGATGTGGTTCAGCAGAAGCTGGAATCTAGTTTATCAGCAAAGAATGGCATGCTAATGATTCATAAGCTTTTTCCCTAATCTAACAATAGGTAAAGTGCCATGAAAATTTTCTCTTGAAACTGATCTGATATATATATATATATATATATATATATATATAATTGATGCAGATATGGTACGGAAAAATCTCCAATTGAGGATTTGTCTGAAGTCTGCCATACTTTGGTGAGTGGTTGATTTACCTACAATAACATGAATGGATCATGATGCAGCTGCTAAAATCATCCTTGAGGAGATCATATTCTAGTCCTGATCCTAATAATCTAATGGCTTAATGTGTTATTCATTAATGGCTTAATATGTAATTTGTTAATGGATTAATGTGTTATTCTTTCTTCCTGTTGAAACTCGAGTTAATAATATTTTCTCATGACCTATTAGTTCATATTCCTGCTTCTAGTGTTAATCATACATCCAGGACCTACATTTTTGTGCTTCCTGTTTCATTTGTGACTAATGTTTTTCTCAAACATGTTATTTGTTTCAGCCCCAGTATTCTTATGTGGATGGAGATGGGACTGTTCCAGCAGAATCAGCCAAGGTCGCTCTAACCTTTCGCTTCATTCTTTATACTTCCAGCTAGAAGTTATGCATTTGGGTATTAGTAAATGATCCTTCAATCGTGCAGGCGGATGGATTCGAGGCAGTTGAAAGAGTAGGAGTTGCAGCTAGCCACCGTGGGCTGCTACATGACAAGACAGTATTTGCACTTGTTCGGAAATGGTTGGGAGTTGCGCAGGAGCAAACTAAGCTTTCAAGAACATCTAGAGTAATGGATGTTTCTTCAGTTTCACACGTCCAAGCGTGAATATAACTATTATGTACATGTCACAGCACAAAAATAGTAAAAGAAAAAGGATATAAAATCAGAAACCTATTTGAATGCTGCAAAAAGGAGATAAAAGGATGTTGTAAATATTGCATTTTGATTATTTTATTGCAAGGCCTTATTCTTTAAAGCTTGGCAAAAATTTTGTTGCTTGCAGATTGCATAGAAATTATATTGAGAATCACAGTTTTTGCCAAGTTAGTTTTAATCTTCAAACTGAGCCTATCAAAAGCTTTCAAGTGATGGAACTTTTTTTTCACATTCTGGTTGACAGACGCCATGTCGAATGGTTAGCCATTTGACGAAAAGGCCATTTATTAAGTGGCAATAAATACAGTACATGTTTCGAGCTTGAAGATATAATTCAGTCTTGAAATCGAAACTTGAGTAAGAATTTATGTTAAGCGATAAGGAAACAAGCATAAGTTTTCAAACATTCTGGCAGTACCAAAATAAAGAATAATAGAAAAATTAGTAACTATCTTCTTGTCCTGCGGAAACTCACAGTATCATAATATGAAAAATAATTACAAATGTTGGCTTCGTCCTGTGAACTGGGGTGAGTTGCTTATGTAACCAAAAGAAGATGTCTAAATATATATATATATGATACGCAATTTTATGAACCATATCACATTCCAGATTACGTAAGAAAAGTGTATAACAGTTATTGAATGATCCTATATATATATATATTATGTATGTTCAAAAATAGTGCTGAGAGAAAGGACAAATGAAATAGAGAAATGGCATGTGGTGGTGGGCGGTGGGCGGTGGTTTGTAAATATGTAATTCTTGGATTTAAGCTTACTTAGGGAAACAGAAACATGCGTTAGATTCATTCAGAGCTACACGTATGCAAGTAGGCCTGTCTTTACGCTAACTGGTTGCCAAGAATATTATTAAATAACCATCAAAAAGAAAAACATTTTATAATCTCTGCAACTGCAAGTGTAGAAACATTGCAAATTAAGGCAGGTGGCGGTACAGGTGGAAGAAAATCTCCTTTAGTCGCAAGCAACCATATGCACATCTTCATGCATGGAAAATAAAGGCATGCACTTATACACATGCTGAGTGAAGATCATCTTAGGGCATGGAGTACTAACAGTATTATTTTAAGAAATAATAATAAACACTTCCAAGACCCACACTTTGCTTTTCTTGTAATAATATTATTTATACATATTCGATTTCCCACAAGGTTTTTGAAATTAAGCTAAGTGAATGAGAGAGAGAGAGAGATAAATAGTACTGTAGCAAATTAAGTCCTAGTCAAAAAGGTTTGAATCCCAAACCCTACTTAGGGTTTTGAGCTTAATGAATTGAAAACTAAAAAGAAAACACAGTATGCATAGTATAAGAAAGAAGTTGAAGAAAGAGACGAGGATGAGCATTCCTAGGGCTTGTTAGCTTATGAGAGGATTCTATTTTCAGACACGCATGAGCCTTCCACCTTTTTTTAATGCTCTCTACAATTACACAGATGAAGCCAAATTCTCTTTCCCTATTTTGACTTCACTTTATGTATTCATATGCCATGCATCTAATAACTATAACAATACCACCTATAATTGATGCGGTGTAAGTTTAACAATATTTAATATTACCATTTCTAAAACACCCATCAAAATGCCAAAATCAAATCTTTTTTTTTTTAATTTTAATTTTTAAAAAGGAATACAGAATAGTAGGAAGCCCTGAGACTAATTAACCCAATAGAGGACAAGGCATGGGAGCAAAAAGGAAAGAATGGAGTCGGACCCTTTTCATCTTTAATAAAGTTTTACTTTTCTTGGAAATCTCTTTCTTTCCTTTTTTTTCTTTTGAGCAGGAGGGAGGAGGGTTTATTCATATATTATAATTTTATATGCTACTAATAAAATGCTGGAAGAGAAAGAGATTGTTAGGGATGAGATTGGCAATTTTAAGGTAAGAGGACAGAAAGAGAGAGAGAGAGAGAGGGGTTAGCCATTCCAAGGAGGCACGGGTGCTCCGCTGATTTCTCCAATGCAATCCCAGTTCCCACTGGCCTACTTTGCTTTGAATGTAGATTTAAGTATTAACCCTTTTCTTTCTCTCTCTCTCTCTCTCTCTCTTATGGGTTTTGAGCAAGATACATTTATATAATATCTTGTACTCTCCTATATGTGCATGTGTAACTACAAAAGTAGATGAACAAGGGGATACTTCTTTCCCTTTATAATACAGTATATAATTCCTGTACTCTTCTATATTTGCATCTGTAACTACAAAAGTAGATAATACTTCTTTCTTTTCTTTTATTATTTTTCTTGCTACCTTCAATTCAAAGACAAATGTATTATTATGGAGGATATGACAAAGTTGCACTATTCTATTCTATATATATAAAATCATATGCAAAAGCTTCATACTAATTTTTTTTAAATAAATTATGTTTATACATTATCAAGTCGAATTGGCTGTATTAAACCCCTAGCTGGACTTGTAATATTTCCGCCACCTCAAGGAGTATATCCCCTTTTTGTTCAATTTTGTGTCACCGCACTGTAGAAACAGTCTTCACATTGCAGGAGTAGGTGCAATTCCAGCTATTACAGAAGCCATATGGATTCATTTTATAAGCAATGTATCAGAGCCTGCAAACACTAGAGAGATAGGGAGTTACAGAGTATGAGAGCCTCATTGAAGGTTACTAAAAAAGAATGGTTCAAGCAGGCAAGTGAATAGCTGTGAGTGTGAGGAGCTAAAATGAGGAACCCCACAGCACAGCACAGCGCAGAGATCAGAAAGGTGTGCATGTGTAACTGGACTTTCTTACGTCGTCTGTTTCTAAATTACACCATCTCTCTGGGCCCAATGTCATACGTCATGGGCTTAACCTTCACTCTTAATCTTTTTTTTTTCCTTTTAATATTAATAAATATAATAAGCCTACGGGAAAGGAATCAAAATAATACTAATAATAATAATTTCATACAAATAATACAAATACAACCCAGAAACTGAATAATGCCAACTTAATTATACCCACAAATTAATATTATTATTATTATTAAATGTATGAATAATTTATCAGTGCAGAAAACACCATATCTTTTTAATTAAGAAAACAATAATTTGTTTTTAATTGAAATATCATTAATATTATCAATTAGACGAATCTCATTTATATGTATTTAAGGGAAAAAGGGATGTGAGGGTTAATCTTCTTTTGTTCCAATTATTGAACTCTCAAGACTTCAAGTAATTTAGAAATGTTGGGTAGGATTCTTATAAGTGATCCTTCTCATATTTATGATATTCAATTATAATGGTTTCAGTTTATCTGACACATAAATTATGTATATATGACATTTTATCATTTCATTATCTTCCTCCACATAAACCAGAAGAAAACAATGTTTGTAGTCCCTTCAATATTTGATGTTTGACCCTTAGGCAATTCCCATGATTAATGCTGCCATGCTACCTAAAAATAAAAATGTATCCTAAATCTGCTCGGCATTACACATTCACCCATTCTCTCGAAAGCAAGATCTCCTATTTCTAGACAGTACAACTCACTGAGTTGTTGTTGTCAATGAGAACAGTATTGGTTATAACATATGGAATTCTTATCTTATCTTTTGGTTTTGATGGGTGCTGCTGCAATACTGAGAACTATGTAAACTGTATGAGTGGAGATGTAACATCTTAAACTAGAGGCTGAACTTAATTATGAGTAATTAATATAAAGGAGAATTTGAAGAGGAGAATATAGTAATACTGGCATGAGGAACACATGTCATTCTATTTTGGGGGTGGCAAGATCTCAGTAGAAACACATGGCATTCGGTCACTTCACATAAAATATTCAGAAAACCTGAATTTGATTATTATTACTCTGTGCAGGAGACTCATAAGACAGCCCCTTTTCATGACTCAGGTGGGTGAGGATATACCCATTCAGTCATATAATGCAGGCAAAAGCAGGCGAGTGGTGAAACTTTCTTGTTTTTTTTTTTCTTAAGAAAAGAAAGAAAATATGTTCATACACCCCATTTTCACATTACAATTAAATAATAAAAACTTGCAGTTAAGATAGTAATTTTGGCCAACCCAACCCTAAAAGAAGAAGAAGAAGAAGAAGAAGAAGAAGAGGGTATTACTAGGTCAAAAGTCATACCCTTTAATTTATCTTTTTCTGCATTCTGTATGTTAAGATAGAGAGGTGGGTAAGGGTTGGGCATGATTATATGATTAGATTACCGAGAGACAGAGAGCATTTATTTTATTAAAACATTTTTGATTTTTAGTTACAGTAAGATAGCATAGCATAGCAGGCTTTTAAATATAATATAAAGGACTTTGTGGCCATGTGGGTTTTACCGTCTTTTGATTCCTTTCTTGACGGTCAAACTTACAGTAGTCTTGTTTTTATTTATTTGCATTGCACCCTTCGAGATCACTCTCTCTTTTCCCACCACCTTTTTAAATTACTACTAATAAATAATAAATAATATTGCTTAATTACATGTAATTATTAAATGCATTACCATCATAATATGCACACCATGTATGACAAATTATATATATCTGTATAGTCGTCCTTTTAAGGAAAATAAATTTAAATAATAAAAAAAACATTGGAAATATGGTGAATAAAATAAATTAGAAAGGAGTTGACAAAGACATTGAAAAGGGAGATAAGTATCTGAGAATTCCATTTGGATCCTTGGAAATTAGATTTTCTTCCAATCTGTCCCTCTCTCTCTCTCTCTTTTATCTCATAAAGAAAAACCAAGAAAACTAATGAAAGAATGAGAAATAACCTCAAAGAAACCCGGAAGACAGGGGTTAGTGTCTTCTTATAGGGGTGCAAGAAGCATACCCGTCTTCATATTTTAATTCTTTTTTTTTTTTTTTAATTTTGTTTTCTCTTTTTTAAGAAAAGAAGAAGAAATGAAGAAGGAAATTTCACTTTCTATTACTATATATATAAATAAATAGATATTAGTAAGAATGAATAATAATGGCAGTATATAGGATTGTGGGCTTGCATTAAAGAAATACTATAATAAAGTGTCAGTCATGCATGAATATATGCGGTAGAGAGAGAAAAGGGAGTCCCTCCCTCCCGTTTCTAGCGGGGGAGCAGTTTGATGATTAGGAGTATGAGATAATAGTAAAATAAAGAGCATGGATTGATGGATGGAATGTGAGAAAGTTATGGGTGCTGTTGTTTGAAGGCAGAGTGTGTGTGTGTGTGCTCTTTTTCCATGAGAGATATATTGAAGAATTGGTTAGAGAAGGGAGTGGTAGCAGCAGATTACACTGACATTGATATGACTTGTGTCCAACTGGGCATCTATTCATTCAATAAATGGGTGTGTATGCTGCCTCTGTATGGGTTCTTTTCTTTCCTTTTCTCAGATTTTACTGTGCCATCTGCTGTTTTACACCAAAATGAGATGAATATCACACGATGTAGCCAGTAAATAAACCCTTTTTATTTAATTACTTCCACTTGCATTTTCAATTTCAGATGATTTCTTACGAATGATAACATATCATTTTAAGAAGCATATTCTAATATTTAAATTCGAAACTTTAGCTGGGTGAGCCTTATGAGAATTTATCTGGTAAAAATGATTAAATAAGATCCAACAGGTTTAAAGAAGAAAAGGACGAACTGTACAGTGTCTTCTTTTAATTTATGATATGTGTATCTTTGAAAGTTCAAACTTCAAAAGGTGTTTGTTTTAAGTTTAGGAAACCACATGCTTATAGGTTACTTATAGGCATAGGCTTGTATGCATAATGCATCCTCTCCTCTTCTTAAAATAAGTTTAACTATTGAAGACTAAAGGCATGGAGATAAGGTTCAAGTTGTCCAGTTTTGGATTGCAATCTTTACAATATAACCTTAAACTATTACAATAGTACATTCAAAATTATGTGCTCCTCGTGCACCCTTTTCATTACTCTTTTTAATTTTTTGTGCTATTTTGTAAGGCAATTTTAAATGTAGAGAGAGTGGATTTGGTGCAACTAGAAGGTGCCTAAATCAGAAGGAATGGTAAAATAGGCATTACCAAGAACTCCTCTTAAAGTCATTAATTTTGAACACTTTTGTTTTCTTTTCTTGGTTGGTATTAACTGCATGCAAAAGTACAGTACTGCCCATAAAGGCCAGCATGTACTGTATTCATTTCACATTTGCAAGAGTTAAAAGATTCAAGTGCCCTTGACTAAGGAAAAGAAAAGGGGTGCTCCATCTATGGTTTATGAGAAAGAGAAAGCAAGACAAAGCTTATAATATGAATCCTCATTTGTTTTTTAATTAGATTTATTTCTCTTTCTTGACCTTCTTCCCTCTTCTTCCTTGCCTACTCTACTCATGGTTTCCTTCATTTCTTTCTTTAATACTTCATGCATGAAGTAGTTATTCTTCTACCTCTCTTTGCTCAACCCTTTAACATACAGAGAAACTCACTACTCGGGTACTTCTCAATATGGCATCCATGAATAACTGGTTAGGCTTCTCCCTTTCCCCTCATGAACTGCCATCACATTCTGATCATCATCAAGATCATCACTCTCAAAACACAGCCTCTCGCTTAGGTTTCCATTCCGATGAAATCCCTGGTGCTGATGTCTCAGGCGAATGCTTCGATCTCCCTTCTGACTCGACTGCTCCTTCTCTCAACCTCCCTGCCCCTTTTGGTATTCTTGAAGCTTTCAGAAACAACCAGTCTCAAGGTTTGTACCATAAAGCTAGCACCTTCCGAAACAATAGTACTAAAACCCTAATCCTCTATTTTTAGTTCTCAAAAAGCATCATCAGGCTACTGTAAAGATATTAACATAGTGAAAATGACTTCTTGTGGTTTTCAAATAGTCTAAGTGTTTTTCTTTTTGTTGCGTCTCCCAGAACTAGAACTAATGGTTTTGTTTTTCTTTGCCTTCCTTTGCAGATTGGAATATGAAGGGTTTAGGCATGAACCCAGGTACCACCTACAAAACAAACTCAGACCTTTCTATGCTCATGGGTAGTTCATGCAATACCCAAAGTATTGATCAGAATCAAGAGCCCAAGTTAGAAAACTTCCTTGGTGTCCATTCTTTTTCCAATCACGAACACAAGCTTCCTGCTTGCAATACTATGTATAATACAGGTACTGGGGACTACATGTTCCAAAACTGCTCTTTACAACAGGCTACACCAAATGATAGAACAAGCAACGGTGAAGGTACTGACAGTATCAATGCTAGCAGTAGCAATAGTTCTATTGGTTTATCAATGATCAAGACCTGGCTGAGAAACCAGCCAGCACCGACACAACAACAACAACAGCAACAACAAGAAACCAAGAACACTAATGGCGGTGGTGCACAAAGTTTGTCTCTTTCTATGAGCACTGGGTCACAGTCAGGCTCACCTTTGACACTTCTTGCAGCAAATGGAGAAGGCAATAATAGTAGTGGAGATCACAGTTCTTCTTCTGATAATAATAAGCAGCAAAAGACAACAACACTTACAAATGGCATCGATAGCCAAACAGGCGCTATTGAAGCAGTTCCAAGAAAATCAATTGATACATTTGGACAAAGAACATCTATATACCGTGGTGTAACAAGGTATATATGTATATATTCGTTAAAAATACCCATGAATCTTTCTTCTTCTAAACCTTGAAAGATTCTCTCTTTTGTTAGTACTTTGTTTCCTGTTATTATTACATTTGAGTTGGCAATATGTAGTAATAATTTTAGGGTTTTGTTTTCTTGCAGGCATAGATGGACAGGTAGATATGAGGCTCATCTATGGGATAATAGTTGCAGAAGAGAAGGACAAACCCGAAAGGGAAGGCAAGGTATGGGTTTACATTATTTATAATTAAAAAGAATTTTATAAACATACAAATTTATAGGAAAAAAAAAAACTCTACTTTGCATATATCAGTAGATTCTGTGGAAATGGAAAATGATTTCTTTTTATTCTCACCCTTTCGATTAATCATTCGTTTATGGTGTTTCAATTTTAATACTAACTCTGTGTGCTGCCCTTTTCGGATGATGCTTACATATCTTCATGTGGGGCTTCCTAAATCTCATTTCAGTTTATTTGGGTAAGGATTATTTTTCTTTCTTTTTTCTGATAAAGTTTTCATATATGATAATGCTTACATCTAAAAACCAATCTCATTTTGGAACTCTTTTTGGCTTGATTTAAATTCATAATAGGTGGATATGACAAAGAAGAAAAGGCAGCTAGAGCATACGATTTAGCAGCATTGAAATACTGGGGCGCCACTACCACCACCAATTTCCCTGTATGTTTCTACTTTTCTTCGCTTTTTAAGGCATTTTTGGCTCATTAATATCACTTTCTTTTTTCTTTTCAGTGTTACTCTTTTTTTGGGTTTGGTTATATTTGGTCTGGACCAATGTAGGCCAATGCATTGACATGCAGTTCTTTTAAGTGAAACACTAGTGGAGAGAAAAGTTTGGAGTATTGTTTTATATTGATTTTCCTTTTAAATTTTGTTTTACATATTTTAAGCTCTAGTGCCCCCCAAAAGAATCCCAATAACGGGGATTATGTGCCCTAATACAGAAGAAAATGAAGGACTGTGTAATCTGTGCGTACAATTTCACCGTCATACGTGGGTCTTGTTTACTGATACTGAAACCTTTTTCTGTAAAATCTGTTAAACTGCAGATTAGCAACTATGAAAAAGAGTTAGAAGAAATGAAGCACATGACAAGGCAGGAATATGTTGCGTCTTTGAGAAGGTACTTACAAATGCCGTTGTCTTCTATTCACCTCACCAAATCGAAAATGTTACTTAATATATATATATCTCTTGAATGCAGGAAGAGTAGTGGGTTCTCTCGTGGTGCATCCATCTATCGAGGAGTGACTAGGTGATTAATTTTCCCTGGAGCCTACTCAAGATTAATTATCTAATTAATGTCTTTTACTGAATTCCTAATTCTTTCTTTTTTTATTTAATTTTTGTTGTTCACTGATACGATAGTAAACCTAATACTTGATTAATGATCCAAAATAATCCTGGGTCTTCCATCTTTTTGTAGACAAAAATCGTTTAGCACACATAAAGAAAATCTATGTAGTCAAGATTTATAGAATGTCTGACAAGATTACCAAGTTTATCATCTTAGAGCAATGAAAATTTATATATAATGTGGTATTTCAATTGTACATCAGTTACAAATTTCTTTTTGTTTAGCAATTGTGTTTTTTTCTTGCTTGCTAATTAATTTTTTATTTTGTTCCATATCCATATCCATATCTTAGACACCATCAGCATGGAAGATGGCAAGCAAGGATTGGCAGAGTTGCAGGGAACAAAGACCTTTACTTGGGAACTTTCAGTAAGCTTCTGATGCAGATTGCAGATTGCAGATTGTATTCAATTTAAACATGCAATTCAAGTTCTTTGGAAAATTTTAATTTAGTGGAAAGTTGGAGTTTGATCCTGTTTGAACTTTGCAGGCACCCAAGAAGAAGCAGCAGAGGCGTAT
The DNA here is from genome assembly GCF_019578655.1 of Ricinus communis. Classification (NCBI taxonomy): domain Eukaryota; kingdom Viridiplantae; phylum Streptophyta; class Magnoliopsida; order Malpighiales; family Euphorbiaceae; genus Ricinus; species Ricinus communis. The sequence goes on from NC_063262.1 coordinate 29,046,916, forward strand.
GATATAGCAGCCATAAAGTTCCGAGGATTGAATGCTGTAACAAACTTTGACATGAGTAGATATGATGTTAACAGCATCCTGGAGAGCAGCACATTGCCTATTGGTGGAGCAGCTAAGCGACTAAAAGATGCTGAGCAGGCAGATATGATTGATACACAAAGAACAGACACTGGCAATATCAGTTCACAACTAACGGATGGTATCGGCAGCTATGCCACCGCACTTCATGGTTGGCCTACTCTTGCATTTCAACAAGCTCACCCTCCTCATCAACCTTTTACCATGCATTATCCTTATGGACAAAGGCTCTGGTGCAAGCAAGAACAAGACACAGATACAAACCACAGCTTTCAAGATATTCATCAACTACAACTAGGCAACACCCACAATTTCTTTCAGCCTTCTGTTTTGCATAACTTAATGAGCATGGATTCTTCCTCAATGGAACATAGCTCTGGGTCTAATTCAGTTATGTATAGCAACGGAGGAGGAGGTCATGATGGAAGCAATCAAGGAATGGGTTACGGAAGCAATGGGGGTGGTGGGTACGCAATCCCATTAGCTACAGTTATAGCTAATAATAGTAATGATGATGGAAATCAAAATCAAGGGATTGGGTTTGGAGATGGTGAAGTCAAAGCACTTGGATATGAGAACATGTATGGATCATCAGATCCATACCATGCAAGAAACTTGTACTATCTTCCACAGCAATCATCATCATCCTCAGGTGGGGCAGTGAAGGCAAGTGCATATGATCAAGGTTCGACATGTAACAATTGGGTTCCAGCTGCTGTTCCTACAATTGCTCCAAGGTCCAACAATATGGCTGTCTGCCATGGAGCTTCAACATTTACAGTGTGGAATGATACGTAAAGAAAGATTGTGGGGTTGGGGTGCATATTGGAAGGAAGAATACATACTGATGGTCAAGATCATAGGGGGCTAGGAAGAAGAAAAGCAAAAACAACAAGAAATGGAATGTATACAGAAATGATTTTCCTAATTTTGATTTTTCATGGTCCTTTCTTCCTTCAATATTTCACTAATATAGACTTAAAAGGAAGATGGGCTTCTTTTTCTTTTTTTCTTTTTTAATCTAACTTGGCAGGATTAAAATGTTATGATTAAAGGGATCTAAGTGAAGTTAAGGAATAGCAATGTAAGAGCTTAAGATGGTCTTATTTGCTTTGGGGGAACTTCATATGGATTTAGATCCTCGGAATAGTCTTTTTAACACCAGACTTTGTAATTTTGAATAACATAGTTACTATACAAAGAATGGGATTTCCTTTTTTCTTCTTCTTTTCCTTGTGCATTAAATTAATGACATATTTCGAGTGTACCAAAATGAATTTAACTGAGAACTTAAAAGAAATTCCATTACTTAAGAGTTCGAATCCACACAGCAAATATTAAATTTTGAATAACCTTCTTTCTTCATTTAATTCAAATACCTTATAAAAATAATTGAATAATTAACAGGTTTACTTTAACATATATATATAAGACTATATTTACATTAATTTAAATAAACAGCTTTTTCAATATAAATTTATTCAATATTTGGCTAATAATTTCTTTATCCTGATTGTGGTGTACCAAGTTTATGTTCTCAATTATTCACAAACTATAAATAAGTAAATTAAATAACAAAGTATCAACTGTAAAACACCTAAATGGCATACCAGACTTCAAGTGTATATACACTTGGAAGACTAAATTAGTGGCACCTTTTTTTAGAGAAACAAGAAACTTAACTGGCTGACCACACGGCAAGCCATTTGCTAAATTTTGTAAATGCAAACATATTACTCAGAAGGATCGGCAAAGAATCTGATCTCACAAAAATCTACAATTTTGTTGAGCTCAAGCTTGGCCCAGTTTATGTCTCCATAATGGAAGTCCTAATGTATGGAAAATTAAGAAAAACATTATTGCTCATAGTTTCTTTTTTATAGGTAAATTTCATTGCTTGTAAAGAAGAAAATGAACTAATTCTGTCCTGGAACTTTTGACACAATATCAAACTAATCTATCCCCTCAAAACAAAAAAACATCAAACTAATCTAAGATAAATCTTTTGTTAAACCAGGATAAAATACTTTTCTATTAAAATCTCAATGCATGGGCCTCCAAATATATCAGGGGAGAACCATTCTTTAAACCAATACAACACCCCACTTCCACAGTACCCGTCTTGTGTTTCCCTGGAACCTATTCATACTTGCAAATTAATGTTCTATATTTCTCGTACGTAATCAGATCTAATCACTCTGTCAAAAGTAAGCTCGATCGAGCTTTTATTATATAAAATATGAACTCGTTTTTCTAATTATTTGATTAAACATTGTAAAAGGGTATGTAAATCTTATTCTGTAGTTAGATAGGAACTTGAGCTTCTGAATCAACTTCTTATTCCCCATGTCTTGAGCAAAATACTTAGCATATTTTTTTCAGGATGGGTAACCGTAGATGGGAGAGTTAGTTGCAATTTACATAATATGCCAATAAGCTTCTGATTGTAATATACAGAAACGTTACATATGCTGAGTTCAGCGCAAAACTGGCTTGAAAGGGTAGGGAACCAATTGGAAGAACCCCTGTTAAAATGATTGAAGGGAAGCCGAAATTGTAGAATTCCTAAGTTATTACATGCATAAACATAAACAAATCCTGAAGAATATTATAGTTACTGAGATAAAAGAATTTGTTTCCTATCTGTGTGAAGTTCTGTAATTTTTCGAGTAGAAATTCTATGTATTACTAGGAGTGAACTCCTCCAATATTTGATCTTTACCACTATTTTTCTAAAATATTATTATCAACATTAAATCCGATTTATTATCACTATATTTCTAAATTATTCTTATAAAATTAGCTATAACAATTATAATTTTAAAAATAAAATATAAAAATTAGTTGCAAATGACAATAAAAACCTACCACAAGATTAAATTCCATAAACATCGATTTACATAGGGAGAGCTAAGCTAAGGCGAATTAATCAATTAAGGACTTTGATTTCTTGTGTTATTTGGAACACGATAGTGTGGTTATTGCTATTAAACAAATGGATTTACATAGGGAGAGCTTAATTACTCTCTACAAGAATTGAAGCGCTGAAACTAGAAAAATTTAGGAAGAACATCCTTCACCATATATCTAACAAGATACTGGTAGGCTATTAAAGTTGGATGAATCATATCCCAAAATAAGAATTTAGAAGGGTCTTCGCACGTTGGAGTCCATGGATCGCACAGAAATGATACCTGAAGTAGTCCACTTCCGCAGCACCCTTTCTTGGTTTCACTAAAACCTGTTCATATAATGCCACAAATTATTGAATGTCCCATTTGATCAATTTCCCTTATTCTCACGCCATCTTCCTGTGTTGTACGTACGTATTCATGTGTTTATTATTCGTGCTTCTAAGACTGTATATCATTAATGCCATGGTAGTATACGAACTAGTAATAGAAAACATCACATGTGAAGGGTTAGCCTATTCAACAGTGCCATTAAAACCAAAAAGATACTATATATCTTACCCTTAATTTGTTCTCACAACATTATATATAATACTTTTATATTTTTCACTGATGTGGAATCTTTAATTCTAACCAAACTTACCATATTTTTTTGGATAAGTAATCATGTCAATTACTGGTCTATAGAAATCATTATAGACAATTCTGCTCCCCGGAAGAGTTGCCTGCATTTGACTTAATAGCTTCACAAGCTTTTGATTGTAAGCTTGAGAATCTCTATTCTGATCCTTCAAGCAATGTCTCTGTGATAGATTCTGAAGACTCCTACTCATTTGTACAGGTAAGCATCCTGTTGGCCCAAGCCCGCTTACAACCATCGAACGGCAACCGAGATCATATAATTCCTGAAAGTTTGTATACAATCGATTGATATGCGTGAACCTTAAAAAAATGGTCGACAGAATTTACTGCAGATGAGAAACTAAATACCCTTTTCTTAATTACCTTAGCAACGCTGTGGATCTTATCCAATAGGAAATCTTGGTATCCACTTACATTGAAGTGCAACCTTCTTGCAGGAATGTCGTAGAAATTAAAGAACCAATCATTTGTTCCAGCACTAAGAATCACCAAAGCACTATGAATTATCTTCAGAGCCTTTTCTTCCCCGACAATTCCTTTAAGTCTCTCTATATAGTTTCTAAAGAGCTCTATTTGCTTGGAAACAGGGTTAGCTTGGGAAAATATACTGGTTGAATCATCAAATCCGGAACCAGCTGATGCGAAATTAACACCAGTAATGAGATCATCATTGGAAAAGTCTAGGATCCAGAAAAGGAGGAACAGTTTCTTTAATTCCAAGAATTGAAGCCAACATGTCAGGAATTAGTTTTCCATTTGAAAACCTTCCTGTTGGAATCCCCCCTGCATAATCTTGACCATAGGGATGATAATTAGCTTTGATCCACGTCAGGATATAGTTGTTATTGCCAGAATCCATTACTGAATCACCAAAGACAAGAATGGCTGGAAATGTAGGTAAAGGAGTTGGTTTCTTGGCAGCATTGCAAGTGCAGAAAAAGATTGTAAAGATAAGGAATAAGTTGATTGCTGCAGCCATTGGGAAACTTGAAAAGGAAGGGAGGCCATGTATCCTGTTTTATATAGGGACTTGCATATATACAAAGATAGTGCGGTAGTTACTAAGTAATATATCAGTACAAAATGAATGTAAATTCAATTTATTAATTTCCTGGAAAAATTGTCGTACCATTTGGCCAGGTGGGCATATATATCCAGTCTCTATCACGTAACAAACATATCAATAGGAAGAATGCATACGTATGTTAAGTACAGCTTTGTTATAGAAAGATAAAATATAACCAACATATTTAAATTATTTTCCTTTGAATTATTGATTTTTTAAATATAATTTATTTAAATATACTGGCTGGCCTTTAATTCCAAAAATTGAATAACCAAACAAAATGTGACATGTATAAATGGAGATTTGCGGGTTTGTCTGAATTATGAGGGAAAAAATGAGAGGGAATTAAATTCCATGCAAGTAGTGAAAGGGCTGAAGGCTCAGAATTGAATTAATATAAATGTATGTAGGCCATGATGATATGTTTTGGTTAGATGCAAATTGCAAGGCGGTGGCCCTTTACTTTAATGCTTCTCCACCAGCCAATATATGACATCCAAGAACCTTGTCCATGCATGTAGTTGACACTAAGATTTTATGCAAAACCAGATTCGTTAATGTAGAACAATGATTTAGTTAGTTTTCATCAGTTGTTTCATAAGGTAATGTTTATGGGAAAAAGAAAAAACCAAGGATTTGCAGATGGATTAGGTGGATGTAACGGGTTATGAAGAACGCGGCTTAAATAAATTTTTTATTCTGTATCGAAATATGCTCTAGATCAACTCTAAATATATATATACTGTAAGAGAAACGTGGAGAATATGCCATTTCCAGTGAAGAAGACATATCACATAAGTACGGTTAATAATTTACAGTCAAGATGTATACATAAAACTGCACAAGTTTATCCTAACTTTAATTCACATTGGGCATATGATTTAGGTGAATGTCTTTATTATTCAATGCCTTGATGTTGTTGATATTCGAGGAGCATTTTCTCCCACATTGCTAAGTTAACAATGTGGAGGTACTTTCCAAACCTATATAATAGAGGCCTCACCTTGTTATTAAAGTATTCCAAAATAAGAGAAAAATATTAGAGAGTTAAGCAATTATTTTTCTCCTATTATAAAGAGAGAATTTTAATGTTTTCTCCTTTATAAATAGAGAGTTTGTAACTCCTATTATTTTTTCTTATAGTAAAATTCTTCTATCATTGTCCGTGGTTTTTTTACCCTAATTTGTTTAGGGGTTTTCCACGTATATCTGTGTGTTCTATTGTGTATTTTGTCTTTCTTTATCTTTATTTTCTAAATTATTAGCTGTGATTTTGCTCTATTAGATTCATATTTTTCTACAATTGGTATCAAAGCACCTGGTTGGTAAGAAATTCCTTAAAATTCTGTGATTGCAGCTCAGCCTGATCTTTCACAGGAGTTTGAGGTTTTCTTTGGTGCAAAAGAGCTTGTGTGGAGTAGTAAGAATACTTACAATTTAGGGAAGGTTCTGTCTAAGGAGATTGGTATTTAAGAGGTCCGCTTGTGACCCTCCAGTCTTTCCTGGGAACTTACCTAGTGAGTTGTGTTCATTACTGCGGTTCATTTTACAAGCTAAAATGCACCGTTTGTGATAGAAGCAATGGCGGCAAAATTTGAGATTGAAAAGTTCAACGGGAGTAATTTCTCACGGTAGAAATTAAAGATAAAGGCTGTATTGAGAAAAGACAATTGTCTTGCGGTATCGATGAGCGGCCAACACTACGGATGATAATAAGTGGAACGAGATGGATGAGAATGCTATTGCAAACCTTCATCTAGCACTTGCAGGATGGGATCTTGTCCGGTATGAAGAAAAGAAAACGGCAAAGGAGATTTGGGACCACCTCACTAGGTATGCGAGGCCAAGTCATTACACAATAAAATTTTCCTTAAGAGGAAACTTTACACCTTAAGAATGTCGGAATCTACTTGGTGTGAGCATCTTAATGTCTTGAATACTCTATTTTCTCAACTCACATCGTTGGGCTATAAAATAGAGTCACAAGAACGTCATGAACTTCTACTCCAAAGTCTACCTGATTCGTATGATCAACTCATCATCAGTTTAACAAATAATGCTGTTACCGAAATTCTAGTCTTTGATGATATAGCAGCCGCTATTCTTGAAGAAGAAAATCGGTGAAGAAACAAGGAAGACAAGCAGGCAAGTTCACAACAAGTGGAAGCCTTGATGGTGATGAGAGGGAGATCAACAGAACGTGGTCCAAGTAGGAGTCACAATCATGGTAGATCAAAATCAAAGAGTAAGAAGAATTATAAATGCTACAATTGTGGTAAGAAAGGTCACCTGAAGAAGAATTGTTGGAGTTTAAAGAATTCCAATCCTCAAGGGAATGTGGCATGCACTTCGGATGATGGAAATGTATTATGCTGTGAAGCAGCAATATCAACTGAAAGCAGGAAGAGATTTGCTGATGTATGGCTTCTTGACTCAGGAGCAACTTATCACATGACCTCTCGAAGAGAGTGGTTCCATCATTATGAACCTATCTTAGGAGGATCTGTGTATAGTTGTGAAGATAATGCCTTAAAGATTATAGGCATTGGAACTATCAGGTTGAAGATGCATGGCGGTACAGTCCACACTATTCAAGGAGTGCGACATGTGGAAGGTCTGAAGAAGAATTTGTTATCTCTGGGACGCTGGATGATCTTAATTGCATTATCAAAGTTCAGAAAGGAATCATGAAGATTAGCCGAGAGCGCTTGTAATTATGAAAGGAGAAAAAATTACGCTAATTTGTATATGTTTTGGGAGAGACTGCATGAAGCGAAGCATCTGTTGCTTCAAGTAGTTCAAGCGAGAGATCTGCAATGGTGTGGCATCGGAAGCTTGGACATATGTCCGAACAAGGCATGAAGATTCTGCTTGAGAAAAATCTACTTCCCGGTCTCACAAAGGTGTCATTACCCTTTTGTGAGCATTGCATAACAAGCAAGCAGCATTCTGATTCAATACATCCAATTCAGAAGCAAGGATGTTCTAGAATTAGTTCACTCGATGTATGGCAAGCACCTTTGGTTTCATCACTAGGAGGAGCTAAGTACTTTGTGTCCTTCATCGATGATTACTCGAAGGAGATGTTGGGTGTATCCAATCAAGAGCAAGGGAGATGTATTTGTAATTTTCAAAACTTACAAAGCGCGGGTTGAACTTGATTCGAGGCAATAAGATCAAGTGTTTAAGGACGGGATAATGGAGGAGAATACACAGTCATGAATTTAATAGCTTTTGCAAGCAAGAAGGCATCAAGAGGCAGTTCACTACGGCATACACTCCTCAACAAAATGGAGTGGCGAGCGGATGAACAGAACTCTGTTAGAAAGAACTAGAGCATTGTTGGGAGACTGCAGGCCTAAATAAGGCATTCGGGGTGAGGCGATTAACACACTTTGTTATGTGATTAACCGGTCTCCATCTACAGTGATTGATCAAAAGACACCGATGGAGATGTGGGTGGGAAGCCGATTGATTATTCAAACCTCCATATATTTGGAAGTCTTGTGTATGTGATGTATAATATCCAAGAAACTACAAAGTCGGATCCAAAATCCAAGAAGTGTTTGTTCTTGGGATATCTTTGATGGTGTGAAGGGTATCGCTGTGGGATCCCAACGCCTACAAGGTTATAATCGGCAGGGATGTAATCTTCCTAGAAGATAAATTGAAGGGAGAAGATGATAGCACCTTCAAAAGAAAATTCGGAGACTACAACTATACGGGTGGAAAGAAAGTCTACGGGAAGAAGATTCTTCCGAAGTAGCACCAGAGCACGAAGAGGAAGAACCGGTCGAGTTTGAAGAGCCGGTACCAAGTTGAAGAGTCGAACTTGGAAAGGGAAAACATATAAAATTTACACCAACTGGCATAAAGATTATGATATAGGCAATGCATCATCTTGGCGGGAAGGAGAGCCATCAACTCTCCAAGAAGCAATGAGCGATTCGGATGCATCTCGGTGGATGGCGTGAATGCAAGAAGAGATGGAAGCTCTACATAAGAACAAGACTTGGGAGCTTGTGCCACTACCACAAGGGAAGAAAGGCCATTGGCAACAAATGGGTCTTTAAGATCAAAAGAAATAGTGATGATCAAGTGGAGCGGTTTCGTGCAAGAATGGTGGTGAAAAGATATGCTCAGAAGGAGGGGATTGACTTCAACGAAATATTTTCCCCTGTGGTTTGATTAACAACTGTTCGAGTAGTCTTGGCGATGTGTGCTACATTTGACTTACATCTAGAGCAGCTAGATGTGAAAACAGCTTTTCTCCATGGAGATCTTAAGGAAGAAATTTATATGCTCCAGCCAGAAGGTTTTGAAGAAAAAGGAAAGCGGAACTTGGTTTGTAGGTTGAACAAATCTCTATACGGTTTAAAGCAGGCGCCGAGGTGTTGGTATAAGAGATTTGATTCCTTCATATGAGCCTTGGATACAACAGACTTAATGCAGACCCTTGTGCATATTTCAAAAGGTTTGGTAAAAGTGATTTTGTTATCTTACTGTTGTATGTAGATGACATGTTGGTAGCAGGCCCCAACAAAGATCATATTGAAGAACTAAAGGCACAGTTGGCTAGGGAATTTGAAATGAAGGACTTGGGACCAGCAAACAAGATTCTAGGGATGCAAATTCACCGAGACAGAAACAATAGGAAGATTTGGCTTTCTCAGAAAAATTATTTGAAGAAGGTCTTGCGACGCTTCAATATGTAAGATTGTAAGTCAATTTCTACCCCACTTCCTGTTAGTTTCAAATTATCCTCCAGTATGAGTCCTACCAGTGAAGAAGGAAGGATGGAAATGTCTCGAGTACCGTATGCATCAGTAGTGGGGAGTTTAATGTTCGCGATGATTTGTACACGACCAGACATTGCACATGCGGTGGGAGTAGTAAGTCGGTACATGGCGAATCCCCGGTAGAAACATTGGAATCTTTGTAAAGAGGATTCTAAGATATGTTAAAGGAACCTCAGATGTTGCATTATGTTATGGAGGATCAGACTTTATTATCAGAGGATATGTTGACTCAGATTATGCAGGTGATCTTGATAAAAGCAAATCTACTACAGGGTATGTGTTCACACTTCTTGGCGGGTATGTTTGGTATCAAAGCTGCGGTCGATTGTGGCGACATCAACAATGAAGCGAGAATATGTATGTTACACAAGCTAGTAAGGAAGCAGTATGGTTGAAAATGACGATGGAGGAACTCGGGCACAAACAAGAGCATATTTCTCTGTTCTGTGACAGTCAGAGTGCCTTGCATCTCGCAAGGAATCCAGCTTTTCATTCAAAGTCAAAGCACATACGAGTCCAGTATCACTTCGTTCGTGAAAAAGTGGAAGAGGGCACTGTGGATATGCAGAAAATTCATACTAAAGACAACCTAGCAGATTTTTTGACGAAGGCAGTTAACACTGACAAATTTATTTGGTGTCAATCCTCTAGTGGCCTGATAAAAGTATAAGCAGCATGGAAAGGCAAGGAAGAAAGAACGGTGTGAAGATCTGATTGATCCTCAATCAAATCCTCAAGTGGGAGATTGTTGATATTTGAGGAGCATTTTCTCCCACATTGCTAAGTTAACAATGTGGAGGTACTTTCCAAGCCTATATAATAGAGGCCTCACCTTGTTATTAAAGTATCCCAAAATAAGAGAAAAATATTAGAGAGTTAAGCAATTATTTTTCTCCTATTATAAAGAGAGAATTTTAATGTTTTCTCTTTATAAATAGAGAGTTTGTAACTCCTATTATTTTTTCTTATAGTAAAATTCTTCTATCATTGTCCGTGGTTTTTTTACCCTAATTTGTTTAGGGGTTTTCCACGTATATCTGTGTGTTCTATTGTGTATTTTGTCTTTCTTTATCTTTATTTTCTCAAATTATTAGCTGTGATTTTGCTCTATCAGGTTCATATTTTTCTACAGATGTATCATTCAATAAAATTTAAACACTTAAAAATTTTATTATCCAATAATATTTCTTTTTACATGTTTACTACTACAATTATATCGAATTTATTTGAATTTCAATGTTAAAAGGATTTTACATAAATGATTGAACTGAGTTTCAATATTTCATTTAATTCATTGAAACTGAGTATCAATTTCAAAATATAGCTCGCTTGAGCTCCAACCGAATTTTGAAATTTCTTAACTCCAATAAACTTAACCCTTATATTATAAATTTGTACATTCAAAATTTAATTACATAAAAAAAAGATTATAAAGATTTGTAATTAATAAGAGGGGTAATTACTATTTATCTTTTGTATTATTTTATATTATACTAGTTGTCTCCTAATATTTACAAAAATATATCTTTTCATCCTTTTATTTTGTAATTTTATACTAAAAATTTCTTTGTTCGGAATTTTTATTAAACAACCGTTAATTAAATTTGGTTTTATACTATTTGTCCTTAATCTTTGGTGTAAAATATAAAATACCTCTCATAGTTTATTTATTATACTAAAGTGCCTTTGTCTAATTTTTATACAAAAATTAATTTTAGTGTCTTTACAAATATACTTAATTAGTATTTTTTAATTATTCTAATTTTTAGCATAATTAAAATCTAGTAAAATTTAAATATTTTAAAAGTATTTATATTAATCAAGATATTAAAAATTCATATAATTTAACTTTAAATTGTTAAAATAAAATAGATATTATTTTTATTATTAATTTTGTTATAGTAGAATTATAACATTGATAAAAAAATTTGGAGATCAAATTATATTTTATTTTGATCAATTTAGTATTTTAATTATTTTGACTTTCAAAATATAAAGAAATTTTAGTGCAACAAGTAAATTATAGGAGGCAATTTATATATTACATAAAAAATCAGAATGCAAATAGCGTAAAACTAAACTTAATTAACGATTTTTTTAATAAAAATTATAATGTAAGGAGTTTTTAGTTTAAAATTATAAAATTGAAGGATGAAAATAAATATTTTTTTAAATAGTAAGGAATAAATAGTAATAACCTCTTAGCAAGAAGGACAAAAGTATATAAACGTGGTGGGGGCTAACGTAAGAGAAAAAAGAAATTTCATACACAAAGTTGACTTTTGTAATATGAACGTTTCAGCATTCCTTTTAATTTATGGGAAAATTCAGAGATGGAGCAAAAGCACGATTCCTTGATTTTCTTTGTTTCTCCATAGACATGCAACTTTGTAGTAACCAACGTTTCAGGATCCTGAACTTCAGTAAGCAATCTCAGGACACTGAACCTTATGGGTAACCAAAGGAGACCTCAGTCAGATACTTGCCAAGTGATGTATAAACCTGGAATATAATTTCCACATATGAATGATTTAAAGATGCTTTTTGTGCTAATCAAATTAATGCTAATTAACATTTGTAATCCATGCACACCAGGTGGACCACACTTTCCCTTCTGCACTTCTACTTTTTGGTAATTTTTGTGCCTTAGAATTGAAACTTTTTGAATGCTATACACAAGAAACATCCATATGAGGAGAATACAACTGCATTTTGTCTGTACTTTTCTATTTAATTAAATCTTTAATTCCTTTTCTTTTTCCCCTTCATCTTATAATCCCTATCTTGCTAAAATGTTACGGGAGTTATGGCGCTGCGCAGTGATCATCTTTATTTGACAGATTCAGAAACAGAATCTGACGATTTAAGCGAGTATTTCAATTTTCAAGATCAAAAGAGAGTTAATCGAGGATTTTATGTTGGAAAAGGAAAATATAAAATTGAGAGAAACAAGAAGGAAAATGTGGCTGATGGAAAAAATGGACAGGACATGAAAGCATTGGAGGAAGAATCAGGTAAAATGAACATGTGAAAGTCCACCTTTTTTTTTTTTTTTTTTCTACTTTTGTTTATTTATTCTTTGTTATATATATATATATATATATAATAAGAGATTCATGCAGTTGAGTTTCAATTTTATTAGTTAGCCATAGAATCTTCCCTTACATTTCCTTTCGAGATAGCATTGTTAATTGAAAATAAAGGAAATATAAAATTAAAATGAAAGTGCATGTGATAGTTTTAGAGTAAGAAATATATAATGCTCAAAATAGTTGCATATCTGATAATTATTAGTAGTTTTGCAATTTGATAGAATGATTCTAAATCTATTATCACAATTTTAAATTTTAAGCTACAGAGCTTTTTGTTTTTCAAAAAAATAGTTGGGAAAGCAGCATATATCTAAAGCTGATGGAATTTCACAATCAAATCATTAATCTAATGGTGATTGAGATTTTTTTGACTTGTTCACAATCTAGCAATTGATGTATGTTGTAATCCAGAGATGAAAATAAGAAAGGCAGCAGAAAAATATCAGCAAGGGATGAAACTGATACCAATTCCACCAAGTCATGCGTCGCCAATTTTGTTCATAACTTGGCAGGGATTAGCTAGATCCATTAAGCAGAAGTATGAGCAGCCGTTACATTATCTCACAATGAAGCTTTTAAAAGAGTGGGATCAATCCAGACTTGGCTCAGTGGAGGAAAGAAAGCCATTGGAAGATATTATTGATCCTGTCAAAGCTGAAGCTACAATTTGGGTTGTCGAACATTTCCACAGGCAATGCTCTTCTCCTGGCCATCTTTCCAAACTATGGCTTTCAGACCCAACGTACCAAGATTTTATTGATCTTAATCCCATGATCACATCCTTTTGAAGCTTGTCTCATTTTTATATTCTATGGTTGTTATCTCATGCTTTTATTCAGTCCTTGTTATTTTAATTGGACGTGACACATTGCACGTTGCAGAAATATATTTAAAATTGCAAGCAAAACTTAATTTGTACTCTGATATAGAGAAATGCATCATTTTTCTTCTTTCGTCTCAGCTTAAATCCCAATACCAGAACTGAGAAGAATTTCCACATGTTATTGTCATTGGATTATATAAAATTGCCATTTCCACAAAACCTGATACGCATTACGAATATATACATAACTCAAACTCTTTGGTAGTTTTAGTTTGAAAAATTCATAATTTTCTAGTTATACATACAGCTAGGCATAGCATTAGCATTTACCATAACTTTTCGGATAACTGATCATGTCCATTCGTTTCTCATACACATCTACGTGGGCGATTCTGGTCCCTGAAAATTTTGCCTGTCACTTGGCGTTCATCTATACATTTTCTATCGAGTAATGCAAGGATGTTAATTTCGGGAATCATGTGACTTGGGAGGCAACCTGTGCACGAAGTCCAGCTATGATCATCCGTCGGCGACCAATATCATACAATTCCTGCAATCATTTCAATGCCCTTTTTAGCTTGGCAAATAAAAATCAATACCAATAACGATAAATGTAGCAGGATTTCCTAGTCTTACCTTAACAAGCTTTTGTAAACTATTCAGCAAAAAGTAGTGATACTAGATATCAATCTTTCCAAATACGTCATTAGTTCCGGCACTAATATTAACTGCTGCATCATTAGTTATTCCTTGCCTTTTCTTCCACAACAAATTTATTCAGCCTTGCAGTATAATTCCTGAAGGGTTCAATTTGCTTGGGGACGGGACTAATTTTATATCCAACATTTGTTAAATCGTCAAATCCTGTGCAGCTGATGCAAAATTAACTCCTGTGGTGAGTCCATAATCTGATGGATTGGGATTCAAGAATGGAGGAACAAATTGTTTGATCTCTAGAGAACAAGCCAAGAAATCAGGAATAAGTAACCCGTTTGAGAATCTTCCCCTAGGAACCTGACCTGGAAATTTTTTACCATATGGGCTAAAATCTGCCTTGGCAATTGCTATAAATAATTATTATTTCCAGTATCAACTGTTGAGTCGCCGAAGACAGAAATGGTATTGATGGTAGGTTGTCAGCATTGCTCGTGTTGGAAAAGATTTTCCAAGTATACACCAATGTGATAAGGAATAGAATTGTTCTTGCCATGTTAGTGCTAAATAATGGATCTTGATGTGATTTTATGTCTATAGAATTGGAATTTAAAAAATTATTTTATTAATTAATATAGTATTAAATTATGATTCACATGTTATTTTTTTAAATATAATTAGTATTATTATCTGACTAAAAAATTATTTATTAATTAATATGTTATTTTTTATGATATAATTAGTATTGTTATCTGGTAGAAAATTATTTATGAGTTAATATATTATTAAAATATAATTAATATAATATTTTTTATAATTAAAATCAGTATTTAATTAGAAATGTAACTTATTAATCAATAAATTAATAAAAAATATAAAATTTTATATATAAATTTGAATTTCATATATCAGAAATAAATATATATATCAAAATAAATAAATATACACGTTAAGATAAAAAATTTACATGTCAAGAATTAAACATGCATATAAAAAAATTTAAATTTTATAGATTAATATATATATATATATATATATATATATATGGTTTATTAAAAAAGAAAGAAACAAAAAAGAAAAGGTTAGTGGGCTGGGAGATCGCATTGTTATAGGGCCAAGATGATGCATAGGAAGTATAGGTTTCGAAACTAACACAGAAATCTGGACCGTCCAAATTCTGATAACCTACGGTCAGCATTTTCACGTGTCACCGTAACTTACTGCAGGCAAATGCTACTGGTTTCTATTTTCCAACAAATTAAATTTTCCCGTCAACCAAACAGAGAATTTCCTTTGTATTCACGATCTGACTCACCTCACCTGGAATTAGTAAGCTTTCTCTTTTCTTTTAAGCTCCATTTCTTATAATTTTACTTCCATATATTTTTCTCTGCTTTTAAGTCCCATTTTCTTTTTTGTGCCTTTTTACGGGGCTAAAGTTTGCATTTTAATGTCACAGAACATAAATAAATGGAGAATTACGTGTTTTATTGTTATCTTCTTATCTGTTTGTGTTTTGTGGCTTTATAGTGGATTAAATATTGCCCATGAATGCTTTTCTTGGTTCTTGCACACGTATTCTTGCATGTTGGATGAATATGTCTGCCTACTTGTATCTGATTATTCAGTTCTTTTCTTCAAGTTTTGTTTTTTCTGATCCTTTGCTTCCTGTTAGACATGTAATTATGTTAATTTTGATGATAGAGTAGATGGGTTGTTCATTTTGATAATGATGTATCGCTTAAAAATATTTGATTAGAAAAGAAAAGGCTACGGTATATGTGAGAACTTGTGTTGGCATACCTGCTAGCCAAGGCTATGCATTCATGGATTTTGTTTTAGTACTGATGTAGCTTTTCTGCTTTTTGATGATGCTATCTGCCTTCAGTTGGACTTTTGCAGTTCCCTTGCTTACTGAAACAAAAAATGATTAATTTTGTGTAAGATGTGAGTTTTGATTCGGTACCATGATCTTCAACTCTCCCTCATGTTATCTTGCATCCTTAACTCTTTTGTTGCAGTGGATTCTGAACGTAATCCAGATATTGCAACTAAACGAAATAATTCAATTGATAGCAATCCTCAGATTAGCAATGATTGTGGAGCAAATGAAAGTAATGTTGATGCAGTGTCAGAACCAGAGTCAACCCTAGATGAACCATATGTAGGTCAAAAATTTGAATCAGAAGCAGCTGCACATGAATTTTACGGTAAATATGCCATGTGTATGGGTTTCTTAACCCGTATTAACCGTACCTCCCAACTTGATGGATCTGTTATTTCAAAAACACTTGTTTGTAGCAGAGAGGGTTTTCAAAGACCCAATAATAGGAATGATATGACATATATAAGGTCGCCTAAGGCTCGTGGTTCCATTAGAGTGGGTTGCAAAGCAAGGGTTTCATTCAAAAAGAAGCAGGATTCAGAGAAATGGTTCATTAGCAACTTGATAAAAGAGCACACTCATCCATTGAATGATAGCGTATTTCAAAAGGCACGGATCTCTCAAGTTTCGGTCAGTTCTTGCCTCGATAGATCTACATTATATTTTTAGTTTCCATCATGATAGTTTTTAGTTTGCATCATGTGATATTGGCTGCCCAAGATCATTATGCTCAGAATATGTATGCCTTGTGTCACTTGTAAATCCAAATTAGAGCTTTGTGTTTATTTTAGTGCTATATCTTTTGCAAGATATGCATACACAACCTAATTTATCACTGATCAGTCCACTATATTTATGGTTCACAATTGTGAAGGTTAGATTGGAAAGCAATAAAAATATAAAATTCTGTTTCCCTAGAATAATTTACCATTTTGCTCTTTTCACGGAGCTTGATTTTATTTGGAATACGCGGTACTCCAAATCAAGGTCATCATAGCATTATTGTTCACTTAACACCAGCATATATAGGGGGTAAACATTTGAAGAAATTGTTTTATGATGAAGATTTATTTAAATTATCTTAAGCTAATTGATATTCCTCTAAAACTTGGGTGGTAATTGATAAGGCAGATGTCTCTTTGTCTAACAAAGTCAGTTACTCAGGAATGTTTTAGTTGTTAAGGAAATCCTAGTAAACCATTTCTTGCACTGCAGTTACTCACTATTGAAAATTTGAAATTGCATTCGAATATTGCTTTCTTTTTTCCCTTGTAACTTTTGCTAGGGTGACGACAAGAGAATCCATGAACTAACTCAAGAGCTGATGATGGAGAGAAAACGGTCTGCTTCCCTCAGAGAATTCATAAACCTTCTATTCAACCACATTGAGGAGCACACGCAGGGTTTATCAGAAAAGATCCAGTACATAGCAGAAAAAGTAAACAAGATTGAATCTGAATCAAAAGATCATCAGACGTTTAATCTGAATCTAAATTCAAGGTAGTTGTGGCATTGTAATGCAGATCTAACTTCTCAATTTGCTGCTTTCTCTTTCATCCCCCTTCTCCACAATTTAATGTAATTTTGCAAATTTGAATATTGGGATAGCTGAATCTGTATATTGTTATGTTGAATGAAGCGATGAGGAAAATCTCGCCTGTTCCATACAATTTTTTTCCCTTTCTGGAACTGGCCTAATTAATAGATTGCATCTGGAAGCTTTGCATTTGCATATAAAATTGTTGGTAGTTTAAAGTTGAGAGATGATGTAGCTTCAGGTACAATTGCATCTTCAAAGGATATCAAGTACGTTAAAATGTTCAGGGTACCCGAGAGTCCGGACTGTTTTGGCCAAACAGAATTGCAGGATGAACTTGGCAACCTCTAATATGGGTCGATAATCTAAATTCATTAATTAATACCAAAATTGTATTTGATTTGATAACCAAATATTAATCAGCATCAAATTTAAAAGATGTTGCAATTGTATTATCTTGTAAAGTTCCTCCTACAGCCTGTGAATTCTCCATATGTAATAGAACTGCACATTCTCTTAGTGTTACAATCTTATCCCTGCATAAAGAAGCAATGGCATTCCATTCCTTTCATCAACCAAATATGATGTAAAAGATGACTAAACGTCTGCCTAGAACTGAACGTATTTGGGTGCGTGTGTGTGTGTTTGCAATAACAGCAATAAATGGTCCCTGAGTCTGTCAGGAAGTAACATCAGAAAATTATTTGAAGCATGATGATATCGAACTAAAATGAGCCAGTAGATACAACAATGAGATTATCTGAAGAAGGAATCCCCAAAGGGAAAGATGGAGTTAATGAGGTAAAGGAGTTCAACTACCCAACTTAAAGGCATCCACAAAAAGACCTAAGCACACACCAGCTTTCCAATAGTTCATCATCACCACAAATGATTGCAACCTCCCAGTAGATGGAGAAGTAGGCTTTTTGTACATAAGCATACCAATGCCCTCAATGGCAGCAACCACAACACCTGCAACTAATACATCCCAGTCACCTGTCTGCCCAAGAATCGTAGCCAGCGCATTTGCTGTGTAAAACCCCAATAGAAGGAGAAATATCTTCATAGGGAAGTTCTTTCTTGCTGAATTCAGCTTCTGCAATAGCTGTCTGCCACCTGCACTAACTATCCTTCCCAATCGGGTGCTACCAAGACCGGAACTGTCACCATCAAGATTCTCTTCTCCACCATTTCCAGATATTCCCCCCGTGTCCAATGCAAAGGGTATTCTCCAATCTTGTCCGCTCAACTTAAATCTGTTTCAAATATGAAATGAACAAATGATATAAGAAATGCTAGATCAAACATCATAGAATAGGACTGCAATTAAGGAGGCAAACTCCTTTCTTCCATAAGAGCAGTGTCATAATATAAGAAATTAAGATTCACAAAATGCTATTACGAATCGAATGATATGATATTCATCATATGAACATGATGGGATATAGAATAAACCAAGAAAAATAACTCAAATTCTACTTGATCCCTGAAACCAAGGAACAAACTAACATGATTGAATTTATTATGTAAGTGATGTTTGTATCTTCTTTCCAACAGCCATTAGGTTGACAGTTGTAATAATTTTATGTAACTGATGTACAGCTTCAAATATCTCTTCTTTTCAACAGCCATAATTGAGAACCATTTCATTGTCATTATATTGTTTTTGATTCAGTTTAACTACAGTAAAATTTGAAGTTTGAAGATGTTTATATCTCCCTTCCAACCCTGACTCTAATGCAAAGGACCCCCGGGAAACAAACTTGAACCTTTCAAATTAGTTTAACTATACTAAAATTCAAAATATGCCACCAACAGTAGCAATAAATCAGGGAAACTTGAATGATTAAAGAATGCATCTTAGAGTGAAGATGGTTTCACTCAGTTTGACAAGATACTGAAAAAGAAAGTAATCTCCCTAAGAAAACACTCTAGTAACTTTTATGGTTATGGATCCACATGAAGTAGAAGCCCTCAACAATATATATCTCTAAGAAGTTTGAAATGTTACCTCTTTCTGAGAAAAGAGGCAGACTTTAAGCCAATCTTCGGTATCTGTCTACTAAAAGTCGGCTCAACGCTCCAGTTCTGCATTGCACAAATTGTGAGAGTTATACATGATCTTTCAGAGACTTCACCCTCCATTACTGATACACTTGACTGCAGCACCATCTTCGCTCCAACTTGACAGGCCATGAGCTATAAATTTTGACAATGCATTAGAATTAACAACCATCTAAACAATGTCAAAGCAAGGTTATTGCTCAAACCTTCAAGCTTGCTCTTTCCTCAATACTTGCTCGAATTTACGACCATTTGTAAAATTCTAGGTCCTGGAAAAGACATCGAAATCTGGGTTACACCACTTCGAAAGGTACACAGTCCTATGAAGACGATACCATCCAAATTCTTGGAAAGAAGCAAGGAAATTTCTCACTTAAATAAGAAGTTTATTACTTTTTCCTTCAATGATAGAATACAAAGCCAAGAACTTGGATATTTCCACATATGTATCTCACTTTGAGCAATACATGTCTATTTATGGATAATTCATTTCCTTCGACTTGATCATATTTGGGGATTTAATCTATTAATAATTAGAGATATCACAGAATTAAGTCAAGCTAGAAGCATATAAATAGAGAAATTCAAGAAAATTAAAGAACCCTAACCTGCACTGAGAAAAAGCTTCAGTCTTTCCAACTTTCTTCTAGTTTGTTGCAGCTCAATTCTGCTACTTGTGAGGTGGAGGAGAGACAAAACCCAGAAGAGTAAAACAGAAAAAAGGGCAAAAAATAAAACAATTAGAAAAAAAATAAAAAAGAAGACGCTAGCGTGGCATCCTAGGTGGCATAATGTGAGTGGACAAAACTTTTATAGCTTAACGAGTGTGGAGAGTCAAAGTACATATCTTTGCTATTGCGAATTTCTCCTTTGCTATATAATTTCATAAAAAGCAACGAGACAAGAACAATTTCCAGAGTTTGGAGACATGGGTGTTCCGGTTTTGATGTTATTCCTCTTTTCCACAATACCCATCACTTCACTTTCTGCACAAATACACCACCAAGTAGACGAAACAGAGCAATTGGTTTCAACACAAACCAAACAATTCGAAAGCAAGGTGATCGAAGTGAAAGGAGATCCAGAATCAGTAATATGGGTGGTGCAGCTCTCTGATCTCCATTTCAGTGTTCACCACCCTGATAGAGCGCTAGACTTTAAGAAGATTGTTGGACCTGCTCTTCAAATGATTAACCCTTCTCTTGTTCTCATCACTGGTGATCTTACAGGTATGATTTATCTTCCTTTCTATTTTTATCTGTGAAAATTTTCTGGTATTAGGTGATATGATTGTTAAAGTGGAAATAATTCTCCTTTTTTTTTTTTTTTTTGTATTAAAGAATTATTGGAACTGTATATCATGGAAGTGGCTGCCATGTTACTTTTACATTTATCTTCTGGATTTGTGCTACTTACCTGAAATTCTTTTCATACAAGCATCGATGAAGTTTTGTTTAGGATAATTTTAGCCTACTACCGAGGGACCACTTCAATGAGAAGTCCAGCCAGGTTGCTGAAAAGTCTGAGTCTTTGGCCGTGAGCTCTATGTTCGCTAGAGAGATCTCATTGCCTAAAAGAAGTCAAACTAGCTACATGCTATAATTCATTTCTAAACATGCATCTGATTTTGCCATTCTTTGGTTCCTTTGAATTACAATCCCATATTAACAATAAAAATAAAGAACAGCTGCCAACTGTGATGATAGGAGATCACCATAACTAATCTCCTTTTCCCATTTAACGTCATTTATATATGCCATTATACATGCCAATGAGGCAAGCATCTATATTTTATATATTCTTTTTCCTGTTTCTATTGATTAATATCTTGCCAGATAATATACCATTAAATTTCAGGCTTGATTAATCAGGAAAAAGCTTATCTTTATATTTTAGTAATATGCTTCTTTACTCACTGTAAACTGCCTTTACTGCTCATAGTGATGACTGGATCGATTTCAAAATATACTATTCTTCTCTTTATCAGATGGGAAAAGCAAGGACTTGCTAACAATGAAACAAAATGAAGATGAATGGCTAGAGTACCAAAATGTAATGGAAGATGTTGTCAAAAGAAGAGGACTTGACAAGAACATCTTCTATGATCTCAGAGGAAACCATGATAATTTTGGAGTACCTGCTGTTGGTGGTTCATTTGATTTCTTTTTGAACTACAGCATCAGTGGGCAGTTGGGAAGAAGGAGAAATGTTAACAGCATCACAGTTGAGGTTAGTCATTCCCTGTAGAAGAGGATTTACGTTTAAACAATCAATTGCATGCATGACATCAACCAGTTAACAGATTCCTTTGCCTGGAGTTGGTTTCATCCAAATTGGAATTTATGGCACTTTATCAGCCAAAAGTTTCTTTAGATTTCAATAATTTATTACATTAATTGTATGCATAGTTTCATAAACATGCTTGTCATTTCCTTTTCACTTTGTTGGTTACTCTAAGATTCTTGTAACCTAGATGGAATCCTAAATCATAAAAAAAGAAATGCATAAGTTTAGGTCTCACTTTATGTCACTTTCTTGCACCATTTTCTTCTTTAATTTTTTTTCTTCTTCCGTATTTCTCTTGTTATATTTCTCTAGCTGATGTAATTTATCAGAGCATGCACAAGCTATCTCTTTCCTATTAGGCATTTAAGATCAATTTTCACAATGAAACTTCTTACCAAATGAACTTTCTATAAAGAAAATAAAAATGATTTTGTATTTCCGATGAGGCTGAACTTCAATTGTGATTTATAGAGGTTTAGGAATGAAATTAACCTTTGTTCTAATATAAGTATAAATCTTTCTTTACTCTCTCATCAGTTTACTTTTTGTTGTTTTCCAGACTGGTGACCGCAAACACCTTTTTGTTGGGTTGGACACTACAATGTCTGTTGGGTTACGGGGCCCAACCAATCTTTTTGGGCATCCTACTGACCAACTATTAACTCAACTAGAATCTCAACTCTCACAGTGGGATTCTCAGTCAAACAAATCTGTAACTAAGATAGCCTTTGGACATTTTCCAGTTTCATTCTCTGCATTCTCACATTCTGGGAAGAGCCTTAAAGATACATTTCTTAATAATTCATTATCAGCATACCTTTGTGGGCATCTTCATAGTAGGTTTGGCAAGAACTTAAAGCGGCACCACCAGTCAATTAAAAGTTTTTTGTCCTCTCAGAAGTTTCTCCAGTTAAACATACACCAAGTACCTTCCCAAAGTACTAAAAACTGTTCATTTGGTGTCTCACCACCTCAAGAGTTCTGGGAGTGGGAAATGGGTGACTGGAGGAAGAGTAGAGCCATGCGGATTATGGCTATTGATAGAGGCCATGTTTCATATTTGGACATCGATTTCAAATCAGGAGCCAGAAAAACCATTGTATTGCCCACATTCCCACTAGACTCACGCACCATGTCAACATCTTCATGGCACCAAAAGTATGAATGCCAACATATGATCCCTTCGTCTTTTGAAACAGTTAGAGCTCTTGTTTTTTCTGTTTCTCCAATTGTCTCTGTTATGGCTAGGATCTATGATGCAAATCCTGGAACTTTGAGCATGGTCATGGAAACGCCCATGACAAAAGTTGTGGGGGAAATGTCCAGGGGAGACTTTTATGCAGCTCCTTGGAATTATAAAGCCTTTGAAGATCCATTTCCTGATAGATTTTGGCTGCAAATAGAAGTAATTGACGTAATGGGAAGATCAACTTTGACAGAATTAAGGCCATTTTCAGTGAATGGTCTAAATGCTAAGATCTCATGGACATGGAAGGAATTTTTTGTCATGGGTTGCCAATGGGCTGCCTTTTATTACCCATTATTCTGGTCGTCTGTATATTTTATGCTCTCCTTGCTGCTTATTCCAAAAGTTCTTCTCATATTTTTAAGGAAGCAATATTCTTATAAGTCTTTTATTGTTGAAAAAAGCATCCTAAATGGTATAGTATGGGTTTTACAGGACCTCTCCAGGCTTAGCATAGCATGGTTTGGATTTCTAGTGTACTTATTCTACCTTTTTTTATGTCCCTGGTGCATTGGGCATGTTTTCACTGATGGAAGGGATTTGGGTTACATGACCTACATGGGATGGGTAGTAAGATCATTCAGCAACAGCAAAAGACACGAGTATATTGGATTCCCAGATATAATGGTGGTAGTCCTTCCCCATTTATTGTTTGTAGTTTTTCCTTCTATTTTGGTTGCTGGGGCATTGGCAGCTGAAAGAGGCATGTTCAAGGAACGTTTTCTTTCATGTTCAGGAAAGAAAGAAGATGATGGTTATAGTCAGAACAATCAGAAATCTCAAAATTGTGAAATGCGAGGAAACAGAAGACCAAAATTTTATTTTGGTGAGAGGTGGATTCGGAAAATGCTCTTGGTGGTTTGCTTGGCAATCTGTTGGAAGCATTTTATGGTAAACTTCAACTCCTATTCAACTTAGTGCTCAAAACTCTATATGATGTATATAAAGTACAGGTGAGTAATGATAGGCAATAAGTAAAGAATTAAAACCAAGATGAAATAATTACCAGCTTCATATTAGTAGCTAGTAGGCATTGACGAGTTAGAAAGTTAAAAAAAAACAAAAGATAAACGATAAAGCCATTTCAAGGATCGGACCAACTCGATGGTATATTTCTGAAGCTATGGAGGGTGCGAACTCAAATATGGTATAAAACTTATATTGAGATAGTCCTGGTAAAGAAATAATATTTAGACATTTAGACTTTAAAAGTGAGGCCTTTATCCACTGATATTGGGAATAACCACCTTTTTTGTTTCTGAAAATCTATATGATTTGCGTTCTGATATTTTAGAGTATGTAGGAAGAGATCAAGAACTTTCGTATAAGTCCAACAAATGGCTTTTACTGCTCAAGTCCAATCATGTGGGAACCATGTTAAAAAGAACAACTTTTTCATTGGTGTTCATTAGATATGGATTTTACCGTTATATATTCTGAATCAGTGGCTTTTATCACAGAATTGCAGAGCCCTCGTGAAAGCTTATGAGATGAATCCCTTGCTGCATTTTCCGGTGTATGCCTTTGCAATTCCATTACTGTTGGCTTACACTGTGTACAAAACCAGGAGGATTTAATGAGTGCTTTGTTAGTCTTGAACCATAACTGTTCAATCTCAAAGAAATGGTAACAGAGAAAGATCAATCGAGAGTGCAAGAACAAGAGAAGATTATAAGAGATGGAGAAGAATAGTGATTTAGATTTAGAGAGCAGAGAAAATTGTAAGGAGACAGTCTCTGTTGCTTATATCAATACAACAAATTCTTTGCTGTACAACCATGCAAGGCTGTTATCTAACGTTACCTATCACCCCTGATGATAACATGCTGCAGAAAGTGTGAGCCTCGCTCTGCACCATCAGACATTTATTCATATGATCCTTGAAAGGATTGCATCATTCAATACAAAGCGAGTTACCAGAAACTGTGAAGTATTGCTGCTTTGGGCTATAATGTGGAAAGGACTGCAAGTAAAAAGTCACTTGTCCAACGTGATTGTTGCTTGGAGCTGATAACGGGGCACAAAATAAACACCAATAAAGAAAACTTAAGTGGCAATTTTTATTGGGTAGTTGGCGTAGTTTATGTAGGTTGAATACAATGGGGGAGATCTTCTGCTCGAGGATACATCTCTTTCCCTTTTTGTTCTTCAGTGAACTATTTTTTTTTCGTTAGTGTTAGGAGTATTCTGTGTCTTCCATTGGGAATGTAAGGAAACTGCTGTGGTATTCTTAAATTAACCTTTGCTTTTGATTTGGTACTATTAGCAGTGGCAAATGAGAGTTTTATGTTCTTTACTGTTCGTTCGTGACAATGCAAATTTTGCAATTGCATCTCTTTATTTCTTACGTTCTATCTATACATTTTCTTTTAGCAAGCTAAACATGCATAACAATTTCCTCGATGCAGCTCCAAAGAAGTTAGATATATGCTATTGGTTGATGAAAGTAGCCAAAATTGACTAAACTTTATTGGTCTCCACGTACTCGGTGTAAAGAAAGATTGGTCATTGCATCTGCTATATAATATAATGGAAGTTATCATATACCTAAAAGAAATTGTGAAGAATTTATTAGTAGTTCCTGAGCCAGACAAACAGTTATCTTTCTTTTCCTACCACTCCAACAGGCAGTTTCTTGGTAGTTCTGATGGGAAATTTGGCAATAATCTTCTCTTTTATCACTACTAAAATAAACTGGAATTTTCTATTCTGTAGATTGTCACACTAAAAGTAATTATCCAATATGCCTTTTTCTTCTTCTTCTTCTTCTTCTTCTTCTTCTTCTAATCATCATGTAAAGTATGATGTGTTCCTTAGTTTTAGAGGTACAGACACCCGTAACAATTTCACAAGCCATCTCTACTCTGCTTTGATTCGATGCGGAATTATCACCTTCATAGACACTAGACTTGAAAGAGGAGAAGGGATTGAGTCAGCAATCTTGAAAGCTATTGAGGAGTCTATTATTTCTGTGGTTATATTGTCCAAAAACTATGCATCTTCACCGTGGTGCTTGGATGAACTGGTGAAGATCTTTGAATGCAGGGACAAGCAAGGACAGAAGATAATTCCTGTATTCTACCATGTAGATCCCACGGAGTTAGACAACCAAACGGGAAGCTTTGGAGAAGCATTAGCTAAGCATGAGCAAGATTTCAATGAGATCATTATGGACAAGGTCCCAAACTGGAGAATTGTTTTGAGCAGAGCTGCCAATATAGCTAGGGAGGTCATGACACCCTCAAGGTAACATCACCAGTAATTTATCTTCATCATTTTGAACCTTATCCATTTTTTAACTCCTATTGATAATATTGATGTTCCTATTGCAGTTTTCTTTTTCTAATACCTCCAACTTCCAACAGGGTTGAGTCTGAGCTTATTGAAGTTGTTCTCAAAGAAATTCTGAAACATCTAACGTATGATATCTCCTATGGCTTCAAGAATTTGGTTGGAATAAATTCACGAGTTTCTTAGGTTGAATCATTGTTATGCATTGGGTCAAATGATGTCCGCATAATTGGACTATGGGGAATGGCGGCATCGGTAAGACAACTGTTGCTAAATTTGTTTACCAAAAATATGTTTCTCAATTTGAAGGTAGCTGCTTCCTTGAAAATGTTCGTGATCACAGTCTACCTCAATTACGAAATGAACTTCTTGTTCAATTACTAGGTGAAGGGAATACCAATTCAAGACTACTTCTTGGGATGAGACAACTTCATCGGAAAAAAGATTCTTATTGTTCTTGATAACATAGACGATTACGAACAAATAGAGCTTTTAGCCGAAGAGCACACCTGGTTTGGTGAAGGAAATAGAATCATCATAACAAGCAGAGACAAAAGTGTTTTTCAAGATAGAGTTGATGGGATATATGAGGTAGAAGCACTAACAGAACATGAAGCTCTTCACCTTTTTAGACTATTTGCCTTCAGAGAAAGTCATTCCAAAAGAGATCACATGGAACTATCCAAAGAAGTTGTATGTTATGCTGGACGCAACCCCTTAGCTCTTTGAGTCTTGGGTTTATTTCTTTATGGCAAGACCCAAAAAGAATGGAGAAGCAAAGTGAAAAAGCTTGGAAGAATTCCTGACAAGAAGATACAGAACATATTGAAAACAAGCTATGATGAACTTGATTCTCATGACCAACAGATATTTCTTGACATAGCTTGTTTCTTTAAAGGAGAGCCAATATATTGTGTTGTAAGATTTTTAGACGCTTGTGGATTCTCTACCTTAATTGGCTTAAAAGTGCTTGCTGATAAGTCTCTCGTTATTATGTTAAATGAGAAAGTAGATATGCATGATTTGTTGCAAGAAATGGGTCGACAAATTATTCGCCAGGAATCTAAAGAGCCAGGAATACGAAGCAGGTTATGGAATCGTGAGGATATCTATCATGTTCTGAAAAAAAATACTGTAAGCTGCAACATAATAAATTTTTTTCCTTGTTTTTGCAATTTATACAAGTTAGAAATTAGAGCATTATCATGTTTAAAAGGTTTGAGATATTTAGGCTAATTTTGTTATTTGGTTTTGAACAGGGGAGTGGAGCGATTAAAGGCCTGTGTCTTGATAAATCGAAGTTAGAGAAGATAAGCTTGCCTACAAGAGTATTTGCTAATATGAATGGAATAAAATTGTTCAAGTTCCATAACTTTGATAGTAATGTAGATACTGTGCGGTACTTTAAGGATGTTGAACCTGTTCCTGAGAATATGGTCTTCCCTGAGGGCCTTGAACATCTTCCTAATGAGCTAAGGTTTCTCCAGTGGCATTTTTATCCTGAGAAATCTCTTCCATCAAGTTTTCAACCTGAGAAGTTGCTGGAGATTAACTTATCTGTAGCTGTGTTGAAAGACTTTGGAAAGGAGTGCAGGTACTTATTTACTTATTAATTCTAATTATAATCCCCTTGGAGGTAAATTAAGTGGAGTTTCAATAGATAATGTGAAAGTCATTCTTCCTTTTTATAAATGCAACAGGATCTTCCAAATTTAGAAGCGATCAAACTCCGCCATTGCAGAGAACTTACTGAAATGCCAAACTTTTCAAGCGCCCCAGATCTTAGGATGATAGATTGTGTAGGATGTATAAGCTTAGTTGAGGTTTCCCCATCTATTGGTTGTCTCAACAAACTCCATACTTTGATCTTGGCCTATTGTTCTAGAATTACAAGTGTTCCAAGTATCAAGAGTGTGGTTCTTCTTAATCTTGCTTATTGCCCAATCAACAAGTTTCCACAACTTCCACTAACAATAAGAGTCTTAAATCTGAGTGGAACTGAACTTGGAGAAGTACCATCAATTGGGTTTCATTCTCGACCGTTAATTCTGAATTTACGCGGATGCATTAAGCTCAAGATCCTCCCTGATTCTTTTTTTGGATTGAGAGATCTCATGTCCCTTGACTGTGCACCATGCCTCAACATATCCCAACTTGAATCTAACATTAGTCTAATAACCTCGTTACGATTCTTATGTCTCGTAGGAACTGACTTGGAGAGCTTACCTTCAGCCATTCAACAACTGTCCATTCTTGAAGAGCTCAATCTATGCTTCTCCAGAAGGCTTCGATCTTTGCCAAAACTTCCACCGCATTTACATCGTTTGGATGTATCGCACTGCACATCACTCCAACTAGATTCCACTTCTCTGATTGGCATCCAAGGATATTGGGGAAAGTTATTTTTTTGTGATTGCACAAGTTTGAATCATAAAGAGATTAGAAGCATTCTTATGCATGCCCACAAGAGAGTACTACTTTTGGCACATGCACCAGGCAAACTCTACAAGGTACTTTACTTCCTCCTCCTACACACGCACTGTCACTCTATCTATTTTTCAAACTCCACCATGATCTCAGTTTTCAACTCTATGCCTGCAGGAATTTAATACAAGCAGCAAGAATCATTCTGTTGAATGGAAAAGGAAATTTGTGGTAATTATTCCTGGAAATATTATACCAAAGTGGATTTCAGATCAAAGCAGCGGTTATTCAGTTACTATTCCACTGCCTCCAAATTGGTTTCACAATTTTTTGGGTTTCGCAGTGGGCATTGTTTTTGAATTTGGCAAATGTACATATGATGCAATGGGTTTCTACTGGATGCGGTTGGAAAGCCAATTCAAGTCCAACTGTGATCACACATCCTATTCAATATCTGCCAACTTCAACCATTTGACTCAGACAACAGGTTCACATTTACAAGGAAAACAGGTCTTAATCTGGCATTCTAAGGATTTTTTCTTCACAGATAAAGACCAAATAGTGATGGATAACATGTGCCATTATAATGAGGTATCGTTTAAGTTTTTTATTGAAGATGATGTGGACAAGCCTTTACCTTCTTCCTAATTAAAAAGTGCGGCGTCCGACTACTATACATTAATGATGCCATCAATCCAGAAAATGATGGCAATTTCTTTATGGAGAAAAGCTGCTTTGAAGACTACTGCAACTACGTTGAGGATGATGAACCATCTTCAAGTTACTCATTTATCCCTCCTGAGCAGGCAGAGGCTAAATCCTTCCTATAACGAAATGGAAGAGAAAGTACAAAGAATTTCTTCTCTGGTGAGGTGAGGGAAAGGCATGTAGCAACACCAACACTCCTCCTTGCTGAGATTTCTGTTGGAAATCAACTCAGTGCAACATTCTCTTTTGTTCAACATATTCATTGATGGCCTCACACCATTAAAGCTCCTACTTGAAAATAACGTCTTCATCCTCAATAACAGATGGACGACAAATTTTTAATAGTTTTTTTGTCATGATCCAAGGGAATACAGCAGCTGATCATGCTTATCATGACAAGGGTGCTGAGGCAATTCTAGAGGAATGCAGCAGTACTGGTCAAGTCAAGAGCAATTGGGATTCTAGAACTGAACTGAGGGAATAATGCTGTGGCAGAAAAGTTGTTATTTGTTTGTGTTGGGTTTAGGAGGAAGAAAAGAAGAACATGGAACAAAAGGTTTCAGCAGAAAACAGAAACATATTACAGCAGAAAATAAAAGTCACAACTCTGAAAAATATAAACATTTTCTTTCTTTCTTTTCTTCTTCATTCTCTTCTCGTTTTTTTTCCAATACGATACACATTTTCTTCATGCTCCAGCAGCCTCCTTTTTATAGGGAGAAGTTAACTCTCTTGGAAAAAACTATTACAACCTAACACCACGCTTGAAACAAGGATCATCATTCCTTTTCACCTAAAACTGATTACATGGCTAAGATATAATTACATTAATGAAACATAGTTAACATTACAGGCAATTTGACTAATCACATGGCTAAGATATAATTACATTAATGAAACATAGTTAACATTACAGGCAATTTGACTAATCTTTGATTAAATTCTTAAATAAAAATGTCAGCAACTCCATCAGTTTGTTTGTCTTTGTTAGTTATTGTCATTTTGTCCTCTAGCTTTAGAGTAACAGAATTGTGGTGATATGCCAATTATTGGCTTGTATAAGCAATATCTTGTGTAAAGAGAATCATCCAGAAATTAATACAACTTTGATATTTCCTTCTTATCTGAATTCTCTGCAGCATCTTCTTTCTATCCTCTTCTTCTTCTTCTTCTCTTCTCGCTCCCTATTTCTACTCCAACATTCTTCTCTTCTTCTATTTCTCTCATAGGTCATGCCTCTCAACTGAGGTACATGACATTTCTTTTCCTTCTTTTGCTGTTCACATTGAACAAGATACCCAACAAAATATACAGCTCATGGAAACAAATAGTTTCAGCAGTTTAAGGACATGCTTTAGGTCCCTTTAAACAAAAATGTTTATATTTTTTCGAGTTGTAGCTTTTATTTTTTGCTGCAATTAGTTTATATTTTCTGCTGCAATTTTTTGTTCCATGTTCTCCTTTTCTTCCTTTCAAATCCAACAATGGTATCAGAGCTCCAATGATTTTTCAGAAGCCTCTTTATGTTTAACAAAAGAAATCAGGTTTTAAAATCGTTGGTTTAAGATGAAGCTTAACTTAGCTTCATATTGAAAATTGTTTCAAAAGAAAGTTTTTGAAAGAATGTCTTCAAAATATTGTGCTTTGTATTCTCAAGAAATAATGAACTTGTAGTAGTTTAAGTTGTCAAAAACATGATCTTTGAAGGACCGACATGTCCTTAAACTGAAATGTTTACAAAAAGAGACCTTAACAAGTCTTTAAACTGCATAACTTGACAAAGATCTTCGTGCCTTTAAACTGGAAATTTGACAAAAATCTGTTAGAGACCTAAGCAAGTCTATAAACTGTAGAAATTTGATAAAAAAGCCATCATATCTTTAAATTGAAAGTATATTAGAGATCTTCAAGTCTATAAACTGAAAATTTGATGGAGACTTTTATATCTTTAAACTGAAAATATATTAAAGAAATTTAATGAAAATTTAAGAAGATGGAGTCCATAAACTGAAAAATTAAAAATGACACCTTGCATGTCAAAAGCTGCTTAATTTTATTGAGTTTGTTGAAGGGCCATGAGCCATTTTCTGAAGATTTGAAAAATCATGGATGCTTTTAAGGAGTTTGCTTGTTGGTGAAGAAGAGGCCACCATCAAATGAAAAGAAAAAAACAATTGAAGACAAACAAGTGTGGAGTTGATCAAGAAATTTTAAGCTGACATCAAAAGAAGTCAAATTTGTGTACATGGAAGCACAACTTGAAATTTTCAATAAGAATCTCAATAATAAAGGAGGGTGAGATTTATTTTTAAGAATCTAATCAATATTAGTAAAATAATATAATATATTAAATATGTTTTATCAATGTAATTATATCTCAGTACTATAAATAGTTTTAGGTGAAAAGAAATAATAATGTTTGTTCTAAGAAAATTATGCAATGTTAATTATGTTTCATTAATGTAATTACATCCCAGTAATCTAATCAGTTTCAGGTGAAAAGAAATTATAATCCTTGTTTCCAGAATACAAACATGAAGTTAGATTTTGACTAAGAAAAATCAATTTCTTTCTATCATACAAAGGAAGCTGCTGGAGCATAAATGTAATATGTATCGTATTAGAAAAGAAAGAGAAGAAAATGAGGAAGCAATGAATGTTTATATTTTTCTAAGTCATAACTTTCATCTTCTGTTGCAAACCTTTGGTTTTAGTGGAGCTCTTTTTCTTGGAAGATTCTTATGACATATGCTTTTACCATTTATCATCATCTTTAATTATCCGCCGCCTGTTCTGTCACCGTCATCACTAATTAACATCCGCCGCCGTATACAAGTTACTATATATGAGAGTTAATTCAAGCTCAGGAATAAAAGAATTATTTAGAAACAACTATTCGATTTTCAGAACATTACCTGAGAAGTAAGCCATCTACTAGACAGACTAGGAGGCGAAAATAAATAAATTCTAGTTGTACAACATATTTATTTCATTCTGAAGGCAGATACCCCCAAAGTGTTCACCACTGCTACAGAGAAAGCACTTGAAAGCTTCGAGTGCCCATAAATCTATTAGTGACAACATAAAATAAATGATTGTAAAGATTACAGATGAATACATTTGGATAAGATGGATCCTGATTCGCTATACCGACATAAAGTCAAGATCGCCGTAAATGGCAGGAACTAGCTGATTCCAGAAACATGTTCAAAGAGGTCAAGTTTTTTTTTTCTTTCTTCTCAACTTTCCCTTCCAGTCTCCACTACTGCAGTTAGATCTTAGTGCTGAGTGATCAGTGGAGGAAGCTTTATTCCTTTCCCTCTCTCTAAAGGTCTTTCCCCAATGCAACTGGACAGCCAAAGAGCAAAACCTGACAACTCCCATCCAGGAGCCAATCTGTGCAGAATATGAGATTTATCGCCGTTGCTGGCACATCGCACAAATGGTGGCCGTCCTGATATTTGCAAAGGTGCAATGTTCACATGACCAGTGGCCTGAATCATCAATGTTTCTGCTAGGGCCACTTGACCTAGAGGTTGAGCCCTTGCCTCTTCCGCCTCTCCCCCTGCTGCTCCCACCTCCCAGGCTCTTTGAGCTAGCTGTCCTGCTGCAGGCACCATGAGAGTCCACATCCGATAGACCATTCTCTAAAGCCCGAACTAAATTCTCAAAATAATTGCGAGTCACACTGTTGTCATTCACCAAAGCATTGATTATAAGAAAAAAGTAAAGAGTGTAAAGGAATGGATATCTAATAGCACTCTAATAGGAAAAATGGAACCCTAATAACCCTTTATGTTTGGCAGCAAGGAAACTTAGGGAAGTGTCTCAGGCATGTATTTATGATTATGTCATAGCCATTCTAAGGACAGTCTGAAGTTAAATAAGGCATATATTCATACAAATTGTCCAAACTATCAAATAAAAATGTCCACCTTGGTGTTCATTGAAGATTGAAGATAGCAAATGCTTTTCCTTAAAAACCCCCTGTAACTGTTCGGGCCTTCAAACTTGGCTTAAACTATTTATTACGATTCAAAAAGCTACCCAGACAGAAAATAATAAGGACTCTAATAATAATTCCATCAATAATCTGAGAATCAGAATCACCTCGTCAGTCCAGCAAGTTTGGTGCGGAACTCATTAAAATCCTTTGATGGCCCCTCTGCAGTCAGATAAACTTGGAGCTCCTTCTCTGCACACTGATGAAGTCGTTCCAATCCAGACTCAGCCTCACCTGTGTAATTGTCTCAGCTATCAGAATGCAATGGAAGGACAAAACTTTTCTGCCTCAAAATGGAAGAGACAACCGACCTTGCAAATACTCAAAAAACTGTCTCTTGGCATGCTCGTGTTCAGGTAAATAATATCCATAGGCATAAGTCCATTTCAAAACTCTCCTGCACTCCACTATCTGCAAACAGAGCAAAGGTGATGAGAAAAGAATAAAGTATCCCGTCTTTTGTACAATGATAAAAAAAAAAATCAGTATCTGTACAATCTTGTTGTCCAATGGGGATTCTTTTTCACCTGTAACCAGGCCTCGGTTATGAACTTCAGCTGTGACTCGGGTTGACACTGTATGTCACTGAGCTTCTCAAGCTACATAAACAAGGATCATTGCTCTTTAAATTGCAAAACCAAATAAAACTATCTAGGGTAAGACAAATATACAATATTGCACATCAATATGGAATCAAATAGAACACCAGCTTCTAAAGTTGGGTGCCATAACAGAATATAAAAAATTCAAATGAGCAGGGTATTCAAGCAGTGTCAGAATTCATATTTCTCTTTATAATAAATGCGAAGGCCTAAGCTTCAAATGAGCAAAGCTGAATGCTTTACAGGCTTGGTTCTTTTGCACCTTCAAACGAAAGGCAAGGTGATTCTACAGTGCTGTTTATTCTCATATAGAACAATTGAACCTTGAGAAAACAATTGAGAGAGAAGTTCAACTTACATGTACAGTTTGCATTTGCTGTAGGTCAGCCAGCGCCTTTTGCCTAGACTGCAGTGAGAAGGAACAGCTTAGAATCAAATTTGAAACTATTACAGATGCAGAATATCATAATGCAGAGTCAATAAGCAAATAAAATGAAAGTAAGCAGTCTAATTCTGACAATAACACAAGGGGAAAGGGAAATAAAGAGTGTGGGGAAGATAAAAGGGAAGAGGGATTTAACGGTTTAGGGAGGGAAGTTCTACTGCCATTTCAGGAACTGATCAGAGCAAACGATAAATGACTGCGCAAGTATCATAGCCCCTTACTGATTGGTTGGTGGCCCATCGTTCATAATAATGAGTATATCTCTCCAGAGAGTTTTTTGCCATTTCTCTCCGCTTCTCAGCCTCATCATACTGTTAGAAAAGCAAATAATAAGGTAACAGAAGAAAACTATAAAACACCATTTGATGATATGTTCAGTTGTCATATCAAAAACAGAAACTATTCAATGTACCACTCCCTCTTGCTTTGCTGTCTCATATCGATTACATGCATAAAAACCGCCAGTTCTCTCTCCATGATCTGACCATGCACCAAGGCAAAGCCTGCACCAAATATAATCATATGATTATGGACTAAAGTGGAATGTAAATAACTCAATAATAGTATAATTCAAAAGTTAAGAGCTTTCTTTGAGTGCACATTGTTCTTAAAAGATGCACCTTAAAACTGCAATTCCTAGAGGCCAGAAAGGAACTTAGCCAGAGGTATGGAAATGGAATATTAAATCACCCATGTCTAGTGCTCAAGAATTCGAAAAGAAATGAATGATTCCATATATGAAAAGATTCAGCTGCCCCTTTATTTGGACGATCAAGTTCCTTATCAACTAGTGTTTCTTGTCAACTATCGACCTCAATCTCTTTTCATTTGTTTTGGGTATTACTAATGTCCCTCAGGAGATAATATGAAGAGACAAGACACAGAGTTAAAGCTTGTTAATGACCTTACCAGCAAAACTCAAATTTACAAGGGGGCGTGCAGGTAATATGCATACAGCCTTGGTTTTTCTCAATGGGCCGCTTGCACTTTGGACAAGGTTTGGAATTAGCCAATATCCTGAAAATCAGTGCCGAAATTAGTTAACAGTAAAGCAAGCAGAAATTTGGAACATTGTTCAGAACTTGTATTGACTTCCCAATCTTACCAAATAATATAATTAAAGAAGACCAATCCTATATCTTAGGCACTTAAAATGTTCTCTTACCAGTTCATATTTTCAGACTCTGCACTATTCTTCAATATCCACTTGGACACAGTGCCACAATCAACAGGACGGTGGGCTTCCTCAGTACACTGAGATCAAATTCATAAGAAAAGTGGCACAAAGTGTAAGAACTACTAGTGACATAGAAAGGCAAAATTTTTCATTTATGAATATACATCCAGGAGGGCCATATAAATAATCGTAGCCATAATATTTCAAGGATACTCACATTCCAGCAAAAGCTGTATGAGCATCGGCAAGTA
Source organism: Ricinus communis (assembly GCF_019578655.1). Lineage (NCBI taxonomy): Eukaryota > Viridiplantae > Streptophyta > Magnoliopsida > Malpighiales > Euphorbiaceae > Ricinus > Ricinus communis. Next base: position 29,082,901 of record NC_063262.1, read on the forward strand.
ACATCATAGCTTCCACTACCAACAATAAAATCCACAGCATAATCACATCCTGGAGCAGGGCACCATTTGGTCTACAAATAACCCAAACAATAACAATCAAGCATAGGTGATCTTAAATAGAGAGTTTCCAAGTCCTCACTGCATGATGTTGCAATGGATTACTACAAGCATATGACTCATCCGAGGTCCAATGCAAACGATTTAGAAACAAAAAGAAAAGAAATAGTCAAGGGAAAAATATATATAAAAAAGAAATATAGGCAAACAAATTGAAGTTCATCTTAAGTGGACCAAAAAATAGTCACAACATTAACCTATCTTAGCTGAAGGATATGATTGATTTTAAAGGAAAATTCCACCAAATTCAGAGCTTATAAACACTAGTATGAATACAATGACTCTTATTATTCTGCAACCACAGCATAAATGAGTAATAAAATCACATTATAAATGAAGTTGCTAACTCATAATAACATTTCACAATGACATTCTTCATAGAATTAGTTCTCACTTTGAGGAAGTTAAAATCTATAATAAATAAATTCATTTTATACACAAAGGACGGATCAGCCCCTCAAATTGCAAGGAGATGCAAAATTACCTTCCTATTGTCCTCAATATAAGATCTAATGAAGTAACGAAAATACTTTTCTTTGTCTTCGTCAGAAGCTAATTCATTAATCATATCTTGGCCAACAGCAGCACTACAAGATGGATCAGGACATCGCAACATCAAACATCCAGGACCATCATTAATGGCTGTGCTAATGTATCCTACACAGGAAAAGACAAAATGGACATGTAAGGGTCTCAAAGAAGAAGTATCAGTTTACCAACACAATGAGACAGTTGGAATATCCATAAGAATTCTCAAATGTATGATGATAGACACGCAACTTCAGTAATATAAGCTGAAAACGGTGATGTCTTCACTAGTATAGTTGTAAGTCATCAATATAAATCACAGTGTATTTGTTCTTTGCAGTATGTGTTGAAACTTTTTTTCAATACTGTCATTTTCACAGGAAGTTTTGTGCTACTATAATTACTGCACAAAGTAATGACAACGTTCATAATTCTCAAAAGAGGCAAGGGATGATTATGATGTTGAGCTGAAAGATAAGAACCACGTCCAGTTCTATATAGACCTCTCCCAGTTATTTCTTCCTGCTATTTCTTCTTCATTGAATATAACTCAAGCCAGCCAACATCAAGTATGAGGAAATGTGCACAAAAATTCCAAGAATAGTAGACCAACCATAAAATTTATAATGCGGGAGGACGGTCAATTGGCATAAGCATTAATTGCCAAATTTAGTAAATATGCTTCCAAGCATTACATCCTTTCCCTGAATCCACATTGGTCTTTCTAAATATGCTCTGCAGCTATTTTACTTTCCCCATGCTCTGTCTATCCCAACCACAAAGCCTCAGTTCATAACTTAACCTAATAGCTTATAGCTGCAGACCATGACAAGAGCACTCCAAAATAATTCGTTTCCATCCATAGAGTTACATGCTGCAGGCACATAAAATCATAGTATATCTGAGTCCTTACAACACAGTACAACTTCATCAATCAAGATTCTGTAGCTTCAGTTTGCATACACTTCTCAGTTCAAGATTCATTACCCAGCCTCAATAGGGAGGAGAAGAAAAGGCAATTGTTTCATGAAAAATTGCGTCTAATAGAGGACAGAAAACTCAACAGCACTTTCCCACAAACCTATGCCACTAAAAGTGGCCTGAAATGTCTAAGTTTCTTTCTTTACAGCCGCATGTAAGGTTGAGGTCAGTAGACCGGTAGCCAAAGTTCATTACTAACTGACAATGAGTGCAACTCAGACAATAATGCTAAAACTGGGCACATTTTCCTGTCCACATGATAACACCTGCTCCATTTTTTTAGATAAAAGAACCTGGCTGACTCTTACTTTTTTGAATGCTGAAAGATCCTTAAAAAGAACTAATGAGACTGAGAAACCCCCCTTGAAATGAAGATAAGAAATCCAATTACTAAGTTTGATCCCACGTCTAACCAAAAAATTAAAGGCTGATAGCAACAACCACTAATTTTACATACTTAATTTCAGATGGTAGACCTCTTTAATTAATGAATGATGCTCAAAGAAAAGTAAACTTCAGCCTGAAATGTAAAAGATATCTTGAAAACTGACTTGGCTCGAGTCTCAAGACCTCCCTTATGTAAAACCATTATTGTTCCACTAGCATATTAATTGTATCCACTTTTGAAGTGTTTTCAGTTTCATGAAATTCTAGTGAGGATTGAGCAAGATGAGATAATAGTAAAAAGGCCACAGGCTTCTAGGATACTTCAGAGAAAAACTAAAACTCCAATAGGCAAACATTTAATCAGCTCTATAACACTTCCCTTTACTCTCACTTCATGCCTCTAAATCACTGCTTCAAACAGTGTAAGGAAATAAAAACTAAATAATGAATTCCCTATAGAAGATTTTGGTCATTAACTGACCTCTCTATTCAGAAATGATTGAACACAAAACATGACGTGCACTTGCATATTTGGTATGGCCTTAAAAACAATAAAACAGACATGAAGACTTTGCATTCTTAAAATAGCACAAACCTTGCCAGCATGAAATACAAAATGGATGACCACAAGCAGCAGCCCTCAACCTGTCAGAAGGATAGGTCTCGAAACAAATTCCACAAGTCATCTGTCACAATTGGAACATACAAAAAAAAAATAATAAATTTGATGATCAAGAATCCTTAAAAGTAAGAGCAGTCAACAAGAGAACATCTCAGTTTCGGGAGAATGATCCCAACCACGAAACAACTTGGACATGAATTTGCACCACTTACTTCTCTACCATCTGGAAATTCAACAACTGGCTTCTCCAATAAGCCAACAGCCCTGCGAACCTTATCTTCATCTGCAAACCATTCATCATGCACTTTGCTGACGCTCCTGCAAGTTGGCAGAAAACTTAAATCTTGCATCAAATACGAATTGTGTATGAAGGCCTATAATGCGTACTGGTATTGCATTACCAGTTGTAATAGCGGAGCAAGATGGTAGCCGCAACCTTCGAAATGGAAAGTACAGTAGCTATCCTCATAACATCATCTTCCTGACGTTGGCGAATATCAATGTCACTCAGAATCGTATAGCTTTGCTGTTTTTTTTTTTTTTTCAAAAGGAAAAGAAACAGTCAGATAAAATAAATTAAAGAAAAAAAAAGAATCCTAACTTTGTGGCGTGCATAGATAAAATCCAATGAACTAAAGGCAGAAACTTTACTCGTGCAAAAGTATCATGCAGCAACGCAAGACCTTTAATAGATCAAAAGCATCTTTAAAAAGAATCCACTTGCTTGCATCAAACGAACTTATAACAACAAACAATTATACAATAAAATGAATAATCAAGCTATAAAAAGAAGTTGATTTCACAAAACAAAGAAAGAACATTAAATAAAACTTTTATATTACCAGATTCTGAAACATAAAGAAAGCAAATTTAGCTTCTTTCTTTCTTTTTCTATTTGATAACAGAAGATGATATAAAAGAAAAAAGGAAAAAGGGAAAACCTGATGGCGATGAGAGATGAGGTCATCGGAATCATCGGAATCGTTATCGATGAACTCATAATCAGCAACATCGGCATCATCGCTGTCAAAAGCATCATCACCGCCGCTGTAGAAGTCGTCGTCGGCAGATTCAGCAGCGGCGTCTTGCATATCAAAGTCATCTTCCGAGTCCATGAGGATGATATGATTGTAATCAGAAAGAGAGAAATAAATTAAAAAAAAAAAAAAGAAACCCTAAAAGAATCCAAATGATACAACAAATTCAGATAAAATTTGTCAAATTAAATTAGTAATTCGTTGTTCAGGTGAATCAGATAGATAGACAGATAAAGAAAGGGTAGGGATTGTAAATTAGAGAAAAATAAAGGGGCAAAAAATTGGAAAAAGAATTGGAGAAATCAAAGGGAAGTGAAAGAGAAACTGAGAGAGCCAATGGTTTGCTTTATGTAGAGACAGAGACAGAGAGAGAATGATTAATTTGGTAATTATTAATTAAATTCTTAAAAAAAATTATTTATTTATTTATTCATTGGTTATAAAAATAAAAAGAAATTGAATTATAAATTAAGACAGCATAACCTTTGTCACATTCCACCATTTTCAATAAAATAATTAAAGAGCTTTTTGTTTCTAAATTTATTTTTCTAATGTATTCTCAAACAAAAATATATATTATTTTTCTAATGGGTTCTTATTAAAATTTAGTCTTTCTCTGCTTTGAAATTATTTTTTTCTTAAGACATTAAATGTCAGATTGAGACAATAATTTATTTAATTATAACATTGAGTATGTAAAATTAAATGAAAAAAAAAAAGAAAAAGATAAAAGAAATGTTAGTTTTGTGGCATTGGACATGTGACAATGGAAAGAGAATCAGAGAGAAAATCCAACATAATGTATGTACCTAAACTCCATACTGAAGAACTGACATTCTGAATCTCTTATATAAAAATTGACATTAAAATACAATTATGTATCTGTACAAATAAAGTAGTAGTGGTAGGTACAATTTCTCCAATTCTAGACATAAAGAACATGACAATGATTTGAAGCTGTATTTTATTTATAATATAGTCCAAATATTATTCTGAATATAACTTTTTAAGTAGATATTAAAATTGCAACATCAAACCCTTGTGCTGTATGCATTCAACTCATCTCTCTTTTACAAAAACCTGCTACTGCCCAGCAGGAATCCAGTATCTACTTAACATTTCGACATGATGGTATCCGAGGCATTTACATTACCATAATTCAAGAAAGAAAAAAGAGTTGTGAGAAAATGTATGGAAGTGAAAGTAATGTGGCAGCACAAGAAGGGGAAATTTAATAGAACTTATAGTTCTCTAGATATGGCATAGACAGATGAGTACAAAATTGCTGCAGACGAGTATAAATTTGCTGTGGCAGTAACCAGGCAGGCGTGATCGTGGTCTATCTACAGCCCCTGATGCTGTTATAGATGCCTAGTAGATGGGCTTCCTCAAAGGTATGTTCTGTGCTCTGATACAGAAAAAGGTAACCCCAAAATCAAGTAAAGAATCTCTTTTACACCATTTATTCTATTGTCTCACTGATTACTGGTAATCCTTCTCAGTTCCTGCCTATAAATTTACACACCAACATCATTCCTGCAATGGGATTTGATCAAAACAATTTAGCTCTAACATAAGTTAACGCTATATGTATCGAACCCAGGAATAACAAACCGAATGTCTGAAAACTGAAAAGAATCAGCAACATGGGCAAACAGAAGAGGTGGAGGTGCCGAGGAAAATAAGATGCTACTCTTGTAATGTCACGTATCTGTTATCAATCTGTAATACCTGTTAATCCACAGTAAAACCCACCGCTAAGCATTAAATGGGAAGGAGTGGCGCCTTCTCATCATGTTCAACCAGGTGATTTGCCTGGACAATAGCAAAAATGACAATTCAGAACACCTTTGGATCAATCAAAATCACATATGCACATCTATAATACGGCATTAAATGAAGGTGCTTACATCTTCATTTGCTCCAGCTGTCATATTTATGAAGGCTGCATCCTTAGACCTGGAAAATTATATACAGAAGTTCAATTAATCAGGCAGTTTTAAGCAGATTAATCTACTTTCCTGCAACTGACAGTATCAACCATGATCATTGTAAGAGCAGAATATAACCAGAAGCTTTGTATTGACGATCAGGATATTAAACGGAACTTCCTTTTACAAGAAAACAAAGGTATATAGACCTTGAAAATATGTCACTGCAATAGTCTATTTTCTTCGTGCACAAACATCACCAATGGGAGTTATCCAAGAACAATATCTAAAGATCATGGAATAGTTCGTACATGGAAAATGGACAGAAGCAAAGAAACGAATACCAACCTCTGGTTGTTTTTACCATCCATCATCTGCACACCACCATTTGGTGGTTCATCCTTAACCTTTGAAAGTGGCGAAAAGAACTGAAGAGGAAGTATGAAAAAGAAAGAAGCCAAGAGATAAGCCAAATTTTCAGAAATTTATATCTCCATCTCTATGTGTCACAAATTTAATTTGAGTGTCAAAAGTGTGAGCAAGTTAACGAGGTAGAAGCAAGCCTAATACTTGCCTGGTGCATGGAGATGAACACAATAGAGATTCCTAAGATAAAATTCATAGTCAGGGTATGACCAAAAAGTGCAGCAGATGCTATTCCTGTAAAAATTGTGGCTACCGTTGACGAGTACTTTTTCAAAATTGTATCTGCAAAAACAGGGTAAAGGATAATGTCAACGCAATTGTGATCTCGGTGGTTCATAGAGCCAGAGCTTAAGATGCATGATTAAGTCTGAAATGCATCTTAGTTATTCTCAGCCCATTTACAGTTTAACTCTTTTATTGGCAACTGACTTTTGATAAACTATAATTACTAGAGGATGAGGGCTTTGGCATGATTGAGACTCCTCCACTCGTTCTACAACACACTTCGTCCAGTATCACATAAACTAGATCTTATAACTTGTTTCTTCATTTTAATCCTGTTATCATTACTGAGCTCTAATGACAGTACAATCTAATTCCCAACATATTTACCAATCAAATTCAAAAGAAGTTTAAATCAACAGTTATTTATCTCTTTCGTAGCAACATCGCATAATTATGGTAGACTTTCCAACAAAAACAGCTCAATACAATGACACTTAACAATGTAGATGCATTAAAAAATTAAGAAAAGGAAATGTGACATGGCTCAATCACCTGCATATTTGAAAAAGAAAGAAGACAAAATTCCTTGTGCTGCATTGTTGCATATCAAAAGCATGGTAGCCTTTGAGTGTCCTTGCAGTATATCCAAGCTGCTAGGGCCTAATAGCACATAGACGCTTAAGCAACAGATCAAACTATCATGCACATGCATGATCAGCACATTTAGCATGTACCAGTCAAAAACACATCACAGTATATGCAGCAGTGGTCACTATCACCATCCTATCAATCTCAGAAAAATAAGTTGCAAGCATAGGGATACACTACAGTCAGAATCCATGTTCACAATTTCAACAATCCTAGATGATATTATACATATTTCTGAAGCATACCTGTATTGTCTGCACTTACACTACACCACAAGTGTAGCTTATAAATAAATTTTAACACAAATCATTTCTGAAGTCAGTTATTAAAATACCAAAATGATCATATTTCTCGGAACCTGAACAAATGCTTCACGGAAATGGATAGTTGATAGTAGTCAGCAATACTAAAATAAATCTGCACACTGCATGTCCATACCTTTAAAAATGGCAGTTACTAGGATCGCTAAGAAATTGAATATGGCACCATAACCGTACAGAAAGAGGTTCTGCATCAAGAGCAGAAAAGCCAAAGAACGTGAGGCTTGTATGACAATAAAATTGTAATTTGCACAAATCCATGGAGGTGGAATTAATCAAGATGAATCACAAGGTTTCTATAATCAATTCTTATAATTGCTAAAGAAAATGAAAGCAATCGTAAACAACAATATACTCAAACTCAAACTTCGTTACTGTTAGAAGTTGTATTTATCCCACATCGCTTAGTTACTGGGCTGTTATAGTATATATAAGTGGATTGGGCACCCTCTTTCTTTGACCTAGCTTTTAGGAATGAGTTTTACCCAAGCCCATTTATCATGGTATTAGAGCCGGCCGCATCCCTTGGTTACCGGGCTATTATAGTGTACATAAGTGGATTGGGCACCCTCTTCCTTTGAGCTAGCTTTTGGGAATGAGTTCTACCCAAACCCATTTATCAATTACCAACATTCCCAACCTCACAAAAGTTAATCATTTCACTCCAACAGAGCGGCAATCAATGAAATAGATCTCATGTGAAACCTAGGTCAGCAATACATGATAGAATGGCAGAAACTTGCCTGAAGGTAAATGCTAGTGTCAAACTGACTCTTCAAGGCATACTCATTGTAGACTGACGCTAATGATGGAACAGTCGCCTGCATCAAGTCCAAAAGTTGTTTCTTCATATTACATTTTCCAGCACAATCTGCTAGAATACTGCTACTGCCAAGAGGAGATTAGTGCCCGAAACCAAATTGCATTCTAGACAGCAGGAAAAGTATTGGGAAAATGTGAACATATTATCTAGAACACTAGATAAATGAGAACCTCTTATGTGTATCCCAGCAATCGGCAATGAGTAAATTCAGTAATAATGCCTACAAAGTAACAGCAAGTTATATAACCCCAGAGACATGTCTGTCCAATATGATAAAGGGTTAGGTTTTATATGCAAATATATGCTCAAGTAGGGTTCCTATGTGATGCGCGCATGTTTTCCCATAAATGGACAAATATTTTACATATATAAAGTACATTTAGGTAGACTATGAACATTCATTCATATGAAACATGCACAGAGTGCATCTTTGTCATAGTACCTATATGCCATAATTTAAATAGTTTTGATGAGTATGATCATATTTACTTTGCATAAGATGTAGTTAATCAGAACTGCACAGACACGTAACCCAGACAAGAATTAAGAGTTTACAAGATACATACAAAAATTAGTGTGTACAGGTATGCCCCTGTTGCAACTGGAAGACCCATGGCAGTGGTGCCCCCTGGTAGAGATCGTAACTGGTTCACACTAATCCCAATGAGCAATAAAGCGAGAGCTTCCCACTGTTATAAAAACAATGAATTAATAGATCAAAGGAACAGTTAGGCCATACACACACTTTTATTGATCTCAGTTTCCTGCCAATAGTCTCCTCCAAAATTTTGAGTCACAGACCTGAATGATTGAAAATCGCCGCTTCATGATTATTTTCAATAAAACAGCAATTACCAAAACCTGAGAAGATTTTTCATGCACAATGAATTATAATCATTAAATACTTCATAAAAAATGAAACATAAGATAGAGTACATGTAAATTTTCTATCAATCTGCAAAGAGAAATGGATATACTTAGCCTAAGATAATGGCAGCATTGTCATAGAAATTTTACTCCAAATCCTATTTATAGACAGAGCATTGAATAAGTGCAGACCAGGCTGTATTTTAAAATAAGTTTGTAGCGTGTGCAAACTCTTACACTAAAAAACACAAGATTCATCATGAAGAATAATAAATATGGTCTGATCCAAGCCCTGTGCGAGAACTCTTACATTTTGAGAGCACATGGAAAAATTCATTGTAAACAATAAATAGGGTTGAAAGCATATAAAAAGTCATAAAAGGTAGGCCCTGCACAGAAAAATTGTGATTCAGAATATATTCCATATCTGTCTATGTCATGCCGTAAGGTACCTTCAAATTGCTTAGCATTTTCACTGTTGCGGGATTAAAGTACAGCTGCAGCAGAAAAGTAGTAAAATTAAAAGAGAAAACTGCCAAATTAAAAATGTATAAGAGTGACTAATTAGAGCTTCAATGCATTGTGGCTCAAAAAATCATTAAGATCTTTCCCCAATGAAATCACATAATATCATCGCAAGAAAATGTATGACAGCTCATTTATGAAAACTAGTACCTGCATAATAAATTTCAAATAATTATTAATAGCATAAAGGAAAGCTGGAACAGCAAGAAGCACATTGTTTCGAGCAGCCTGTAGCAGGAGAAAAACAAGAATGTCTAGAATTCAGATAATGTTATTCTGCTCAAGTAACATAGCACTCAGCATGTGAAAAGAGAAAGATAAACCAGAAATGCAACCAAAACTGCAAAAAGCTGTTAAGTATCTCAGCATCGTTCCAAATATTTATGAACCAAAAGTATCTTGCCTGTACAAAGGTAGAAACAGAGAGAGGAGGCTTGTCCCCAGTCTTTTTATGCCTGGCCTGAAGGAGGGAAAAGTAGAACAAGATAAGTAAGATCAAAGAAAATAACAGTCTGCCACTCCCTGGTTTCATGACTAGCCAAACCCGACATTAAGAATTCATCAAGAACAGTGTCAATGAAACTCGTTCACCAAGACAATTACAAGAAAAAGAAAAAAAGATGATATTCGCACTTGAATGGCAATCTTTTGAGATAGTTTTAATTGCCAAAAAAAAAAAAAAAAAAATAGCGCTGCGTCGTTTTATGTTGCATTCTGGAGTCTGGACTCCGAAAAAGACAATAAATTTGATAAGAAAAATCAGGGAAGTAGCAGTTACCTGGATACAAAGCATAAGGATAGCAAAAAGAACTTTAGCAGCTTCAGTCAAGAAGTTAACACTAATAGGGCTAAACTTGAATTGCCCATCCACTTTAGACATATAAACCAATATAGGCTGCCAACAAAAAAAAATAAAATAAAATAAAATAAAATAAAATAAAACCAAATGAGCCAAGAAATTAAAAAATAAAAAAGAAGATCAAGAAATAGAGAAAGTGAGAGCTATAAAGAAAGATGAGTACCTGAAGACCAACCAAGATGCAATCTCCAACAACCAAAAGAATGTTCAGCGCTCTTGTTTTAGAAGAGACATCGCTTCTGTGTCTATCATAAGCCCTCGAAACCGTTTTGCTTGTAGGTGAAATTTTGGAGTGACAAACGCTGCATTCTATCATCCTCCTCCCCACCACTCAAATCTCTGCATTCAGTTGAATTAACAATTAATTCAGACGGAGATATTGAGAGAAGCACAAATCATAAAAACTTGAGGTCCTTTGAAGCTATACCTTAATAAGATCACAAAGATCAAAACTGAGTTTGGCAGATCAGATAGACAGAGACCACAATTAGGAACAAAAGTTATATATATGTTTTATAGAAAAACAGAAGAAATAAAAAACAAAAAAAAAAAAAAAGGAAACTTTTCTTTTCCTTTTGGAGAAATGGATGCAAAGAGGTGATTGTTTTAATTTACTAACAGTGAGCTATTACGATTACTATTACTCCACTGTGAGTATTTTTTTATTATTAATTAATAAAATATATTTCGATTCTAGTAATAGTTACAAGGTTTGCTTTTTCACCATTTCTAGTTTTAATTATAATATTCTTTCAATTTAAATATTAATATATAGTTTGTTAAAACAGAGAATTCCTTTACATTTAAATAGTTTTTCTTTTAGCATTTTACGTTAGTGACCGGTGAGATTTAAAGTTGGCGTCAACTCCTTTTTTTGAATGAAACCTTTTCAGTGTTTTATAAATTGTTTTTTTTTTTTTTTCTTTCAGATTTTCAACTCTTATTCGAAAAGCAAGTATGAATCAGGTGGTAGTTTCTTTTGAAGTTTTTAAAGATTTTCAAAATTCTGTAAATTTCAACCTATTATTAAATGGAGGAGATTAAAGTCTATATATTAGCTCTTAATAATCTCTACCATCCATCGTTCCCAAATAAAACTCTTATCTTACCAAAATTGAGAGTTCACAAATTGTTAGCTAATGATGTGCAAATAAAGAAACTCTATGCAGATGTTGAAATGAATGAGAAGAAGCCCAACTCCCAGGAAAGATGCTGTCTCCTTTTCTTTTCCACTCCATGATGAGTCCCTTTCACATGAAAAATGCTAAAGAGATGAAGGAGTTATATATGTATGATATTATCAATTTCAGTGGATCCAGACAACCCACCAAATGTTGGTTGAGCTGCTAAGACACAGAATACAGCAGGCAGCATCTGATTGCCAATATCAGTACTTTCCCATTCCCCAATGCTTTCATCCAGACAGCACAGATCAATCCTAAGAAAGAAGCTTAACAAATTAATGGGTGCCCCTAAGGAGTTTATAAGATTCACTAGGCAATACACAGCGCCGAAGAACATGTTGGAGATAATCTAGCCTTCAATCACACTTAACTTCTGCAAGGAACATCTTTAATCTTCAGGAAGAAAGTTTTGGGGGAAGCGTTGATTTGTAATTATGAAGCTAAATATGTGCAGGAAATAGTCGACACAGATAATGACATCTTACTTATTATGACACAGAAGGATTACATGCAGTATTATGTCTATTTTGGCTGATATGAAAATGGAAAAGAAACTACTATTTTAACAATTATAGAAGATTAGGCATAAAACTTGCTCAAAATTAAACTTCAAGTTCAAATTGAACAACTATGTAAATATGAGCTGGAAAATTATATCTTGCTGACTTCCACAAAATGTGCATCTTCTTTTTCCAAGTTTTGGAGATAACACAGATGTATATCTGCAACCATACTTGACAAAATGACAGAGCATACAACGTTCGTACATGCTATGCTCATACAGTTGCAGCTTTGAGAGAAAGAAAATCAGAAATTTTGTTCGTGTAGAAGTCTGGTTGGATGGAGTTATTAGGGCTCTGAAGCATTGACAATGAAGTCACACCTGCACAGAACAGAAGGCCTCAATTAGATTAGATGATGAATGGACTGAAATTTAAGCAGGATAGATTGTGCAGGGTCTGCTTACCTGAGAGAACAAGAAGAGTTTTGCAACCACCATTTTGTCCAAACAGAATATCAGTATCTAATCTGTCCCCAACCATGCATATCTGTGACTTGAGAATCCCAAACCTGTAATTGATGAAACCCATGAAATCAGTAACTAGTAAGAGGGATTAAGTATCTATTGAGAGAACTATTTACGGATATTTCCACTGGATTTCTCTCTGAACATAATATATATCATGCTTTTTATATATTTTATATAGTATCATTATACATATTAAGGCGTCCGCCTAATAAATAGAAAAAGAATACTCGGTTTATACTAAAAATGTTCAAGTAAGAAAGAGAAGTGAAGATAACATATATATGGTGTGTAAGAATTTTGACGCCATACTTATTTGCTAAGTAATCCATCATAAAAGTTGAGGGCTTTCCAACAACCAGTGGTTCACGCTGAGTTGACCCGGCAATAGCACCAACCATGGAACCGCCACCTGTAATAGGAATGCACAGCAAATTAAGGAAGAACTTGCATTGCAAAGAAAATTAATGACTATTTTATGATAATGAATTTGATCAGAATGGGCCTTAATTTTAACTTTTATAGGAGGAAAGAAGTTTCATGATGTAAGTTCCTAAAACTTTTCAGGATACGTGTTGTTTTTTTAACAATGATGGTTTCAACCACATCCCAAGAATGGGAGCACAATCCTGGCAGTTGACCAATTTTACCAATTATAATACCATTGCATATTCTCAATCAACATTACCTCCTATGATTTCAACCACCACACTCTCAACCAATTTAGAATTCATTTTTCCCTGGTGCCACTGTTATGAAACTCTTTTAAATCAAGGCACTACAAGTATACTAATTCTTTTATTTGAAATTGGTAGCAAGAAGGTGAGAACAAGAAATACATAAAAACTATCTACTTCTGCATGCAATTACTGTCCATCAGAGTGCCTGTTCTTCCTCTTATCTATTTATTCAAAGACTTGAAGTAATCTTCTTTCAAGAGTATAAAATACTATGGAATGCAAAGAACAGGCAGGAGAGATGAGCACCTGCCCATTCCTGAGCATCTGTTAGGTGAGTGACAGCATCACGATTTGTAGCAATGAAGAGACACCCGGGATTTTCCCTCACACATAGTGTTCCATACCTTCACACACAGAGACAAAGCTGTTGATCACTGTGATCAGATATAACTTTATGAGGAACAAACAAAAATAACTACATTTGTAGGGATTATACTTCTTTGAAATGTGTGCGTCTATGTACATGCTAGTGCCATACTTACTGGACTTTGTAGTAGTTGAAATAACGATCAAATCCAACGACAACTGCCCCGACCTAATGACAAAGAAAAAATTCTTTAAGATGCCTAAATTTTGGGAAAGAGAAACTTCATTTTGCTCCTTCAATTTCTACTTGTCAAAAAGGAGAATGCAGAAACCAAGAAAGTCCCTTTCAAGTTCAGGAAGAGTCTTGAGGAAAATACAACCAGAAAAGCTTTAATCGAAAGCAAGTAAAGAAGTTTTACATCCTTATCATGTTCCATTAGAAACCCAGGCTTCAATTCTATCTTTTTCCCACCATCCTCCTGCATAAAAAAGAATACACATTAAAAATAACACTAACATCTGCATAGTCCCAATGTCCGCAAAATTAGAAAAGAAAATGACAATAACGCTCACTAAACTCACCATCAGTGCACTACACTTATCAATGCTTGTAAATTTCAGAGAATATGACTATTTAATGGATATTGGAACTCATACTTACTGGTCCACCAAGATACTGAAATCCTGCAAGCTCAAGCTCCTTCAAGATGCCATCCTCACCTATCACATAAACCTGGCAAAAAAAAAAGCCCATTTCTTAATCCTCCATCAGCTTCATTCCGTCAACAAACACAGACTCAATGCTATGCTGCTCACTAGAGTACCATCCACAATTAATATTTGTCATATAACTTCAACATAACCTGTTTAGTAAGAAACTTGTTGATTACTAGGCAAATAAGAGGCTGCTTACCTTTTTCTCTTTTGGGAAATCAATGGACTTCAAGTATGCAGCAGCTGCAAAAGATGATGCAAAAATTTCCTCCTGAAACATTTACCGACTTCAACTTGAACTCGTTAAAAAAATCACAAACGTCAGAAGGGAAAATCGATATGGTAATTTAGAACTAACCTCACTGATGTTTAGGCCAAGTGTCTCAAACTTCTTGCCGTATTGTTTCCTGGACTTTGTTGAATTGTTGGTAACAAAAACTAATCTCTTGCCCTGGAAAAATATTTTAAAAAAAAAGTTGAAAATTATAACTTTATCATGAACGTATGGATTCCTGTTTTAGTATCCTATCATCATTACAGAAATAAAACTTAAATAAATAAGGAGTAGAAAGAAAAAGAGAAATGAAAGCAAACAAACCCTTGAACGAAGCATATCAAGAGTTTCAGGGACCCCATCAATCAATTTATCTCCTTTCCATATAACTCCTGCAAAAGAAAAAAAAAAAACAATCAAATCATTGAATCATCAAAGACCCATTGCACCAAGCAATTTAAGCGAAAAAAAAAAAAAAAAGGAAACGGAAGGATTTGTACCATCACAATCAAAGATAAAGGTCTCTACATAGTCAATAAGCTCATCAGCGTTCTTCAAAGGCTGAGTGGATGCTCTGGTCTCCATCCTTGAACTCTTTCTACTATTGTTTAACTTAAAATGAAGGTTCCATTTGGTGTTTGGTACAGCAAAAGAATAGAGAGAGAACCTCTTAAGGCCCAAGAATTTGGGGATTGTACGAGAAACAACAGCAGGTACTGACACAGAGGAAGAGACTACAGCTGTTCTGCTTAGCATCTCTATCTCTCTGTTGCTTGCGAATTTTCTCTTCCTTTTCTTTTATTTTTATTATAAAATTTCAAGATTTCACTTTTTGGGCGTGGCTTTTGAGATGGTAGTTAATTTGAGGCCGTTATAGCTTTCAGGGTTGTGTGGGTCACATTCTATGGCTCGTGCTTACATGGTTGTTCGTGGATGGATAGATAGATGGATATTATTGTTTTTCGTCATCCAATTAACAAGGAAATAACTCTTTTCTTTTTTAATTTTTTTTTTCTTTAATACTTTGAAATGTGTGCTTGCGGTCCCCTTGAAAAATTTGAGCTCCATTGCTTTCCGGCAAGTTGGTATTCTTTAACTTAAACAGAAAAGTGGCTTCTTTTCCCATTACTTAATGAGTGGTAGACAATATAATTTCAACTTTTTCCCTGCATAAGTTATAATCATTCATGTCCAGCCAAATAAAAGATTTATCAGAATGGGACTCCCAAAATGGTAATGGAATAGACGAGTTGATTGTACAAAGACCAAGCTACCATAGTGAAATCAGATTTTCTTTTGGTTCGGTATACACTTTCTTCCAGGCTAACATCAGGGTCTGACTGCTACAAGGCCAAGTTCATCCAGCATGATCATAGAATTCCAACTGCATCACAATCTAAGCAATTTGTGTTTCCATTTCTTCCACCGGATCTTCTTGATTATTTGCTACAACAAACTATAATCATTAGGATAGAATATATAGTAAGAATATCTAATCCACCACCTCTACCTAAATATGGAACTATACCTACAATAAAGAATAATCTTCCTAGCATGAACTTCATTATATTAAGCCTTATTAAACTCATCAACATATCACTTTTCAGGAGGTTGCAGTTTCTCACAGAAGTGAGTGAAGCCTTCAAGATTAAACCAGTCGTCTGTCATCTGCAATTTCAACAAAAGTGATACTCAATACTAGAATATATGATGCAGAATTCATTAAACAAACATGATAGCAAGAGCAAAAGCCTACAAAATATGGGTACTCCTTCACACTAAAGTCCAGGGGAGCTTGGTGCACAAACAAATCTATGAAGTAGAGAACATAGTTACCACACTCTTCACCATTTCGCTGCTGGGGCACCTGAAATGATATTAAAGATAATATCCAAAAAGCAAACATCAAAGGGGCTAGATCTGAAAAGCCTTAAAGAGCTCGGTTGTAGTCACCTTAGGCACCAATAATGGAATTTGTGAAATTGATTGCTCATATTCGGGCCTGCCCTCAGATCTGAAAATGTCCAATACAAACCTGGGGAGAAGAATGCTTTAAGTTCTCAATTTGACCTCAATAATGAAACTAAAAAGCAACTTGAGCCAAGATAATTCACACTTTCTTATTGCTGGTTCAAGCCGCCTTGGGCCTGCCATCTGAAGCGAATCCAGTAACAGCATACAAGGAGATCCATTTTCTGATTGTGAATCAAAGTTGCACAAGATCAAGAGGCTCCAATGACTCCTATAGAAAAACATTTCAAACATTAAGGTTTAATCTCATGCAATTGTCAAACAAACAAGCAACCTAAAAGGTCAAGCTATCAGGCGAGATCGTAAGAATAGTTTAAATATCTCTCCTTTTGGGCTCCTGCTAGAGCTCGAACTTGGAACATCAGTGCTAAAGCTCATTAAGATAGTTTCGATACACCCATCGGTTTGAAGCATGGATAAGCCTGCTGAAATTTAATTAACAAATGGCCACAACTAGGAATCAAACTCAACCATTTTTGGTCAAATACCATGTCAAAGAATCAGCCAACCTAAAAGCCTGAGTTATTAAGTGAGATCCCAAGAATAGTGTTAACATCGCTAAGTGGCAAAGAAAACAGGAAAAGATATACCAGTAAACGATAGGGACAAGAACATATTTCTTTGAAAAAATGTCCTTATCCTTGATCCAAGTCAACATATTCTCTTTGGAGGATGCAGTCATGTATACAGAAAACCATAGGCAGTCAAAGTATGTGAACAGCATCCTCTTATCTTCTGGGAAGTTGCTCCACAAATTTCTACACATACAAATAGATATCTGAATACATCATTAATAAATATTGAACACTAGACTGTCCCAAAAGAATACTAAAGAGAATGACTTACTTAAAGTGGTTGTCAAATGCTAGAGTGTCTAGCTTTTCATTTGATACCTCTTCAGCCTTTTGTTTTCTAATCCCCTTTCTTCGAGGACACTTTTTGTAAGGTCGAACTCCAATGTCCTCTGTAAGAGCATAGCAAAATCATCTATAAATTTCCCTATTCATCATCCAATATGAATTTACAACAGATGCTTATAAAAACTTATGATAAACAGTTAAATGCTAAGACATACGTGCTTACAAACTATAAAATCCTTATAACTATTAAACACCCTTGCTTTCAGTGGGCATGACTACATTGAACCTTCCAACATTCTAGAAAGCAAAATTAACTTGATTAGTGATAATGGACCAACCCATAAACTAAGTGGTGACCTGGTCTTGAGGTATTGTCACTAATTCAGCTCGTGGGTTTATGGTTTTGTCCTTTATAAGAAAAGGGCCCCAAGGAGGAGAGGTAGTAGCTGAAGTCTTCTCGACTGTTCGTCAATGTATCATGTGGTATTATCAATTAGAAACAAAAATATTGTAATGACCAATGGGAAGAGAGTACAAGGACTTTAAGTAGCTCAATAAGAAGAACAATCACGTAAAAGCAAGAGACTTTCCAGAAAAAGAAAAAAGAGTCAAACATGATACCAGAGAGAACAGCATCTCTTCTTCGCAAAACCATGATTTGTGTGCGTAAAAATATTCAGAAATCAGTAATGGACAGTGCTTCAAGACAAGACCACAAAAGCTGAATGATCATTCCCAAGCTGTTTTAGTTTCATATCAGTTTTGAATTCCAACATTATAGACCTCTACAACTTTTTTTCCAAAATGGGTAAGCTGTAAGCACATTCTCCACAAGTATCAATTCCCAGTTAGGTTATAGCACAATAAGAGGAAAAAGAAAAACAGAGCAAAAGATGAGGCTTTGATAGCACAAATTGGACATACATGACATAAATACAAATATAAATCAAAGCTTTTCTTTTTATTTTTCTTTTTCTTTGTTGGGGTGGGGGGGTTGCCTAGGAACCCAAAGAAACAAGAGTGAAGATGGAAAAAGCAAGGGTTCACCTGAATAAGGAGAGTCGAGATCATCGATGGTAATAATTCCATCCCAGCAAGGCTTCCTCTTTCCCATTGCTTTGATACTAAAGAAGCTTCAAGCTTTCTGTTCCTTTTTATGTTGAAATTTGTATTCTGATTTGGTAGGAGGTGCTGTGCTGTGCTTCTCGTGTCTATATATGTGCATACAAAAGTTGCTTGCTTTTCGTGCTTTCTCAGTCCAACTTCCTGACACAAAAAAAGAGAGGTCCAACTCCAGCCTCATTCATTGCGTCTGTTGACTTCAACTGTAGAATACCCGTTAACATTTTTTGCCTATTATTTTTATTTATTTATCTTTTAAATAAAAAGGTCAAAGATATATAAATTAAATAAGGACTACACTTCTACCAATTTATATACTTTTGGGGTGTTTTCTTTAAATATTGACAAGTTTCACCGACTCTTCTATCACCAAATTTGCTTCCTCCCTTGAAAAATAAAATCCCCCAAAACCCAAAACCCCCTACTCGCCTTTTGAACCCAATTCGAATTCCATAACATTGCCAACTCAGACATGGCCAGTGCTCCTCCACAACCCCCACCGGAGCCAATCACAATCGACGGCTCATCTATCGATGCCGCTCTCTCGTTATCATCTCACCTATCTCACGAGGAACTCATGGCTCGCCGATCTCGCCGAGTCAAACAACTCGCTAAGATCTACAGAGCTCACTACTGGGCATTAATGGAAGAGCTGAAATCGAAGTACAAAGAGTACTATTGGAAGTATGGGAAAAGCCCGTTTAAAGAAGATGATAAAAAGAGAAAGAGAGATTTGATTGATAATAAAGATACTTCTTTTAATGGAGCTAGTGAATTAAATGGGAAATTAGGGTTCCAAGAAGATGGTGAGGATGAAGGGATTAGGAAGTGCTCGGTTGCTGGGTGTAAGGCCACACCAATGGCTTTAACAAAGTTCTGTCAGCCTCATATTCTTCTAGATCCTAAACAGAAGCTTTATAAAGGCTGCACCTTTGTCATTAAAAGGTTTGATTTTCTTTTTCTTTTTCTTTTTTGTTAAATATCTTTTTGATCTGCAACTTTGTTATCATATTTCCAAGGGTGTGTTTGAAATGGATTTACTTTGGTTGTTTCAGTTCGTTGAGTTCTAACTGTTGGTTTGATTACTGATAAGGAATAACCTTGAAATATTGGATGTTGTTGCTTCTCAAGGGATATCATTCATTTGAGTCTTCATTATTAATCCTTGTTTGTTCGTCGCCCTGTGTAAATTTTTATATGGACCTGCGTACATCTGTGTGGATTTATACTAAAAGGGTACTTACAATGCGTTTTGCTTATGCTGTAAGCTTTTGATGTCATTAGGAGACGATAACACAGCTCAAGAGACATATTGCTATGTTCAGTCATAAAAAGTTGGAGCTTCCTAATGCATGAGCTCATGTGATTATTCTTACCTAGTTTATTAGGTTGTCGAGTAGTCTACGGAAAATATTTTGGGTCGTGATTTTGTCCTTATCTTCCATTTTCCATCAAGAGGATTTTCCATTCTAACCTATACTTCTCAATCTGTACTTCTTCTCTGTCTCGTTTCTTCTTCAATCAAATTAAATGTTACAGTTTTCATCCTAGGAATTCATGGAATGGAGTCATCTGCAGTATATCAAATGGAATTGATTTCTGGCAGCTTCTGATTGTGTTTGTTTTAGCAATCAAATTTTGTTTGCGATATGGATGATAAACTGCTAGTAAACAGTTGAAGCTTAAATTTTTATCTAGATGAGTCACAATTGTAAATTGTAGCATGTAGCTTAGTTTAGTGAGCCACTTTTGATACTGGTTCATATTGTAAGGAGCATATGCCAGTATTGGAAGGGTAATTAAATTGTCAGCAGCTGTCACCTGTTTTCATGTTTTCATAAGTAAAACTAGTTTTTTTGGCCCTCCTTCACTTAAGAAAAGGGTATATTGCAAGCTTCATAATGTTTTTACTCTCTGGATCTCCAGTGCTCCGGCAAGGCATCTTCTCTGTGGGAAGCCAATACTGAGATCGACTGTCCCTGCTCTCTGTCCAACTCATTTTCAAAAGGCTGAAATATATGCAGCACGAGCCTTGAGAAAGGCAGGGCTTAATGTCTCCTCACCGAGTAAGGTTGCTCCTAAGTTTCATGTGATAGTCAGAGAATTTGTCCGCCAAATCCAGACCAAAAGAAGAGCTGCACATAAAGAAAATGCTGCTAAAGTTCAGACGAACGAGGAGAAAACTTCCTGAGGTTCTGGATTGTTCTTCAGAATCTTGATGGAATGTATATTTGCTGTTGATGGAGCTCACAAATTTAGTGGTGTCCTGCTGGGAAGACCTTTGGACTTTGGATTTATGCCTTGGGAGTGGCATTAATTTGTGCATACTTAAGGTACTTCATTTCTACATCATCTTTGTGCTCTTGTATAATTAGATCCTTATAAACTGATTACCAAATCCCTGTCTTTTTGAGGTATATATTATGATGTTGAAAGCAAGAACGATATATTGTTGCATGAAATGTGTTTTAGTTAGCTGCCCATAAAAGCTGTATAAACCAACAAAAGAGATGCAAACTTGCAAAGTGGCTATTTGCTGGTTCATTTGTTTATTCCTTGCAGACTTGATTGCATATATTCAGAGCTATTAATGGGCCCGGCTACCTGTTCAAGCCCGCCCGGAAAATTCTGGGCTTGGGTATAGGTAATCAAGCCCAAGCCCAGCCTGATTTTTTATTTTATATTGGCACAGGCAGAGAATTCTCAAAGGAGCCCAATCGATCGAGCTGGCCTGCATCTTGAACAGGTCTACAGAAATTGTTGAAATCTAGATGGAGGCGACCTGTGTTGCTTTTACGGCTTAATAACTTCAATTAAAATGAGCCTAGTTTGGTCAATTGAAGTGATATTCTCCTACTTTACCTTTTACTAATGGCGTATAGAATAATTATATCCACATACAAGCACATATTATACATGAAACTCAACATACAAGCACATATTATACATGAAACTCAACGCAGCCTCAATCTCAAGCTAACACTGAAGTGTATTTATATGCATTAGCAGTTCATAGACTCATTTTATGGTGCTCCTGATGATTTTGCCATCTTTTGTAGTTATAGATTTGAGAGAAACGTTCTATTTTTTTGATGTAGCAGACATGTCTTTATATGTCAAGTTCCTGGATATTGGCTTCATTGTATATAGGCAGGCTCATTGTAATTATCCTGTAAATAGGTCCCCATGTGCATTTATTACTGGTGATCTTATTCTTAGGTCTGATTGCATAGCCAAGTTTGGGAGGTTCAAAAGAGTAGGTATTTGTGAATAAAAGTTAATTTCCATTTTATTTTCCAGGTTCGAGATGTACATAATACGGAGTTTTGCAATGGCAGATTCAGGTTTATGCATCAAAATGTGGATCCTGCAATCTTTGCGGGGGGGAACATCTACTGGTGCAATCAAAGAGAATGGAAGAAGTCAGTTTATCTGGGGCAACTGGGACAAACAGTAATGAAGATTTTTGGCTGGACTTTGAAGAACCGAGCCAGCCACTAGTATGATATAGGGACTTTACATGAATGGTGTGCTATGTAACGGTGGTCATTGTTCATGTTCCAGTTCCAATAAAAAAGTCGGTGTTCTCCATGTAGCCCTTAATTATATATTCTGTAATTACATGATAATTTCTAATTGGAACTGAAATTGTTTGTCAGGGCAGAATCACCCTGACTCCCATGTCTTTGCAGCTTGTGAAGTAAACCAAATTGGGTGGATATGGAGTCTGATTTAAGTTTTCACCATAAAACTATGCTCAAAAGCAAGAGGTGGTTACCTTCTGACAAATGAATCGCTAATTAAATAATAAACACATAAGCTAACTTAGTTTATTATTTATTTATTTAAAGGTAAAATCCATATCAAACATTAGGCCTTCTCTTAACATGCTGGATTTGAAATTTGTTATGTTTTCTGGTTTTGATAGTTTGGAAAACACACTTCTAACAACTCCATAAAGAAAAAGAACCACCACAAATTTCAAGGTTGCCCCACCAATAAATGTCTTCCCCGGGCTGCACACTACTTTTAGCTTCTTAATTAACTGTATTGTCAAACAAACAATATTAAAGAAAAGATAAGGATGTATTGTATTAATCAAGTAAAATTTTGTCAATTTATATATTAATTTATTATAATACTTTATTTATTTTTTTCTATAAATAATGCTACTCTAAGTATAGGAATTTAGAGTTTTTTTTTTTTCATTTATGAGTTTTTTTTTTTAATAAAAGTTTAGGCAAAATAACTAAAGAAATAGAGAGAGTCATAATTATTATTAACTACAAATATAAAGATTTGTCTAAACATCAGTTAGTAGTCACTATATGATATATGCCTTTCAATGATACTCGTTCTTACTGGTCTATCAATCATCCTAATTAATACACTGCAACATTTTATTTATTACAAAATAATGTCACCCAATAAAGAAAATGCCTATAAATAGAGATGGAATAGCGACATGATGCAACCATGCTCCTTCCAGCTTGACAATGGCAGGTTCCACCTTCTTTCTTCTTGTGACATTCATTTTCTACTCCTCCTGCTGCATTGATTTTGCTGCACCAGCTACTAATCCTTTACCGAAATTTTCAGCCCTCTTCTGCTTTGGTGATTCTATTTTGGATACTGGCAATAACAACTATATCAAGGCACTATTCAAGTCTGATTATAGACCTTATGGTCAAGACTTCCCGAATGGCATTCCGACAGGAAGATTTTCTAATGGAAGACTTATTCCTGACATGTTAGCTTCCGTTCTTGAAATCAAAGACACTCTTCCTCCATTCCTGCAACCTAATCTTTCAAACGAAGATCTCATTACTGGTGTTAATTTCGCATCAGCTGGATCAGGATTCGATGCTAAAACAAATGCGCTTACAAACGCTATTTCATTTTCAAGGCAAATTGATTTGTTCAAGGACTATGTAGCAAGGCTTAAAGGAGTTGTCGGAGAAGAGAAGGCTATGCAAATAATCAACGATGCTGTAATAGTTGTAACAGGTGCCACAGATGATTATGTTTTCAATATATTTGACTTTCCTACTCGAAGATTTGAGTTCACTCCAAGGCAGTACGGAGATTTCCTACTCAATAACTTACAGAACATCACCAAGGTAGGAAACGCATCCTTTGTCTCAGTGACTTGTAATTCTGACAGATTTATTTATGTTCATCTCTCTAAATGTACCAGGAATTATACAGTCTTGGGCTCCGGGCGATGCTTGTATTAGGGCTTCCTCCAGTTGGCTTCCTACCCTTTCAGACGAGTATAAGACTTGCCAATCCATTCGCACTGAGATATAGCTTAGAGGAGCAGAACGAAATTTCTGCAGATTATAATCAAAAGCTTATTGGCACATTAAGTCAACTGCAACAGACTCTGCCGGGGAGTAAGATTGTCTACACCGACGTCTACGAGATAATAGAGGACATGGTCACCAGTCCTCAAAAATATGGTATGTTTCATGCAATACATCTAATCTAATAATTTCAAAAAGCCATTGCACATATATAAGGTAGAGCTTAAATTCTTGACAGGGTAATTAGATTTGGTAATGTGTATGCATGAACAGGTTTTGTGGAAACAAAAGACGTATGTTGTGGAAGTGGGCTATTGGAACAAAATCCTTCGTGCGATCCATTCACTCCACCATGTCAACAGCCTTCCAAGTTCTTATTTTGGGATAGGATTCATCCCACTTTAGCAGCCTATCACTACATTTTCAATTCCTTAGTGCAGAATGTTCTTCCCAAATTCCTCTAATGCCAATGCCTTGTTGAGATCTGTACTCGTACAGAATAAGTCTTGTATTTTTTGCAATACATGCATAATTAATATAACTCGACTTATAATCCTACTTTTACACTTCTCCTTCTTTTTTAAATAAAAATATCCTTAAATATTTTTTTTTCTTTATTTTATTATAAATATAACTCGAACATCTCCAACTGCATCAACCATTCACTAACAGCCAATCATCGGAATCTAGTAATTAATAATCAAAATCCGACTACTAGCTAATAACCGATAACATTACAATTTTTATTATATTATATAATTGATAATGTTTCATTTTATTATATTATACTAAATAATAACTTAAATGGAACATAACGAATTAAATATATATTAATGTAAATAAATTGTTTTCTTTCACTTAAAACACGTTCTTAATAGCAGCAAAAATCAAATATAGACATAAAATCACATCTACAAATTCCAAGCACCATTATTTAGCACTCACATGGCAAGAACAGTCCTAGTCCTCATCACATTGATGTATGTTTGGAAAATCTTTTCCAGCACAAGCAATGATCACAACCTACTATCCCTGCGGAGATTCTCTGCCATTTTTGTCTTTGGTAACTCAACAGTTGATACTAGAAAATAATACAACAATTGCCAAGGCAAAAAGTTTTCCAGGTCAGGTTCCTACCGGAAGATTCTCAAATGGAAAACTTATTCCTGATTTCTTGGCTTGCTCTCTAAAGATCATTGAATTTGTTCCTCCATTCTTGAATCCCAATCTATCAGATTATGAACTCATTACAGGAGTTAATTAATTTTGCGTCAGCAGGATTTGAGCAAATGCTGGATATAAAATCATTCCCGTCTGTCTCCAAGCAAATTGAAATCTTCAGGAATTATACTGCAAGGCCGAGTAAAAATGGTTGGGGAAGAAAAGGCATGATTTATATAATGTAACTAATGATGCACTAATGAATATTGAAATGCTTCCACGTTGCAATGGTGCAGAAAGATTGGTTTTTCATGGGTTTGATTTCTTTTCAAGTCCTTTAAAACAATTAATGAAGCTAATCTAACTTATTAGTTTTGGTCCCTATGGTCCTTTGAAAATTAAGTGTTTATTTGATGGTATCTATCAATCTTCCGCCTCCATTGGTCAGCTCTCTTTTTTCTCCTTCCTAACACCACAAGTTGATTCAAAACACTTGTTGTAACTGATTTGCATCCTAATGTTTATAGAATTTAATCTCATGGTTGATTTTTTTTTATTCGTAGAATATCCAATGAGGCGTTAGGTTACACAACCGGAAGAAAATATTTATTTGTATTCATCATAAAACAGGGACAACCATCTCCTTACACTCGATATAAAGATAAAATTTCACCTAGTACACAGGTGAAAGCTTTAACTCAAGATCTCTCTGTCCCAAGAACAATCACTCTTACCAGGCCTAAGTATGGTTGGTTTTTCTTATTAAGTATAATTAACTTGTGGTTGGTTTTTCTCACTAAGTACAATTAACTTTTATATTGTATATTTTAAAATTTTAACTTTTATAAATAAATCAATAATAATATTTTGAAAAAATAATTATAAAAATTAATAACTTTAATTAAAAGAATTTAAATATTTTAATTCACATATATAAATTAAAAGAATTTAAACTCGAAATAATCATACCACTCCGATAATATTAAGTTGAACCTCATGCTCATTAGTTATTAAAATAATAAAACAAAAAATTATTTTTTAATAAATAAAAAAGTTTCATAATAACTTAGAAAAAAGAAAACGCCTATAAATAGAGACGAATAGCCACATAATGCACCATGCTCATTTAAGCTTACCAATGGCAGCTGCCACCTTCTTTCTTCTTGTGACAATCTTTCTTTCCTCCACCTGCATTAATTTTGCTGTAATAGCCACTACTCCTTTACCGAAATTTCCAGCCATCTTCGGCTTTGGTGATTCTATTTTGGATACTGGCGACAACAACTATATCAGGACACAAATCAAGTCTAATTATAGACCTTATGGTCAAGAATTCCCGAATGGCATTCCGACAGGAAGGTTTTCTAATGGAAGACTTATTCCTGACATGCTAGCTTCCATTCTTGGAATCAAAGACACTCTTCCTCCATTCCTGCAACCTAATCTTTCAAATGATGATCTCACTGCTGGTGTTAATTTCGCATCAGCTGCAGCAGGATTCGATGCTAAAACAAGTGTATTCACCAAGGCTATTCCATTTTCAAAGCAAATTGATTTGTTCAAGGACTATCTAGCGACGCTTAAAGGAGTTGTTGGAGAAGAGAAGGCTATGAAAATAATCAATGATGCCTTAATGGTTGTAACAGGTGGAATAAATGATTATACTTACAATATGTATGACTTTCCTACTCGAAGGTTAGAGTTCACTCCAAGGCAGTATGGAGATTTTCTACTTAATAACTTTCAGAACTTCACCAAGGTATCTCAGTAACTGGTAATTCTTCAAGATTTATTTATGTTCTCATCTCTCTAAATGTTACAGGAATTATACAATCTTGGGTTTCGGGCGATGCTTGTAATAGGGCTTCCTACAGTTGGCTCCTACCCTTTCAGACCAGTATAAGACTTGCCAATCCATTCGCACTAAGATACAGCTTGGAGGAGCAGAATGAAATTTCTGTATATTATAATCAAAAGCTTATTATCACATTAAGCAAACTGCAACAAACTCTTCCGGGGAGTAAAATTGTCTATAACAACTTACGTCTATATCCATCCATCAAAGCCATTGCACATATAAGCTGGAGTTCAACTTTTAACAAGGTAATTAGATTTGGTAAGTGATGAGAGAATATAATTAATGTGTATACATGTGCAGGTTTTGTGGAAACAAAAGACGGATGTTGTGGAAGTGGGTTATTGGAGCAAAATTCTTTGTGCGATCCAGCGACTCCACCATGTCAACAGCCTGCCAAGTTCGTAGTTTGGGATAGGATTCATCCTATTTTAGCTGCTTATCAATACCTTCTCAATTCTGCAGTGCAAAATGTTCTTCCCAAATTCCTCTAGAATCACTGCCTTATTGGGATTCTGTACTCGTATACAATATGTCTTGTATTTCATGCAATTTACCAATAAACTTATAACCCTATTTTTACTCTTCTCCTTTTCTAAATAAAATTTTCCCAGTTTTATTCCCTGGTACTTAGTATTACCTTTGCATTTCAAGATAATTTATTCATGAAAGGAAAAAAAAAAAAAAAAAAACAGCAGCAACATGAACATTTTTATTAGATGGCCCTAAATAAATATATTTACAAATTGAACCCTTTTAACTAATTTGCAATCTGTCAACTTTTCCTGAATATTAATAGCAACAGTTACTTAATTTTATATTTTCATTTGTTTTGGTCATTTATCTTTTATTGATTTTATTTTGATCATTTAATTTACAATTTCATATTAAAATGGTCCCTATCACTCACACGTGGTGGTTTAACTTAACTTATCGAAATACTGATATGTTTTAATAAACCTATTATCAATTGATATATATATATCTAATTTCTCTTTTCAAGTCATTCTTCTAATCATACTTATTTTTTAACCCTTATTTACTGAAATAATCTAACCTAACCCAACCCAAATAGAACTCTATATACCTCACTTCCAGAAAACAAAATCCTAAAACTAAAATTGCAATCCCTAAAACTAAGCTAATTACCAGACAATCATGGAAGCCATCTATGGAGAAGCCCCTTCTCTTCTCCAAGACCTCAATGCCACTTCTCTAGTCTTTCCACCCAAGATACTGGGAGAAAAACTATGTTCTTATCAAACATACACCGAGTGCTCAACTTTGAGATCCGGACACTTCATTTTGTTGCATCCCACAAAGATTTTCCTTCTCATGTCCATCAGCGTAGGGGCAGAGTGTCAATTTACATGTAATACTTGTATTTATCAATCGAATAATATAAAATGTAAGAATATACTTCTTCTATTTGCTTGTGAATTTGTATGTAACTAATTAAGCACCAATTTTTGAAAGTCTGTACTTGTTTGTTTTGGTTTCCTCTATGTTATGCCATTTTCAATAAATTATTCAAATTAATGAATGTCTTCCTTCACTAGAAAGTAAGGAAAAACGAAAAGTAATCTGAGATATAAGAAATTTGTGAAGGGGGTTAATAATTTAAACATATATCGCCTTGGAGAGTTTGGAATCATATGCATCAGATTAAGAAGCTAATGTCCACTTGATCTTTTATTTCAGTGTCACATCTTCAAAGCAACAAACTCAGTTGCTGACAGTCTGGTAAAGAAGGGAACCTCAAAAGAAATTGATTGAATTGTTTGACTATAACATTGCTCGTGAATTTTTTTTCAAGCTTTATGTATTTTAATATTGCTTCATAGTGTATCTTGTACCTAAACTTAATCTTGAATTGTTAGTTCTGCTATTATTTTTGTTATTCTTTCTAATGTTGAGATTGCAATTGGGAGATAGGAACTCTATCTGGGTTGTATTGGGAAGCCTGTTGGCTTGGGGCAGTTCTCTTCAATTGCAAGTTTTTCTCCATTTTATATTATATTAATAAAAATATTATTATTATTATAAAAGAAATAAGTATAGTTAATTAATAAGTTTTTTAATTTAGAAAAATAATATTTTATATATATATTTATAGTTGTATATTAACTAAAAGTTAATTTCTTTATTATAGAATATATGACTAGTTGTTTGATGAAGCACGCATGTCTTGAAATGTCAAATACGTGTACATTGGCTTCATCATATGTAGGCAGGCTTACTGTAACTATCCTGTAAATAGGTGCCCATGTGCATTTATTACTGGTGATCTTATTCTTGTCTGAATGCATAGCCAAGTTAGGGAGGTTCAAAAATCAATTTATATCAAGAATAGGTATTTGTGAATAAAAGTTAATTTCCATTTTTCTTTTCCAGGTTCGTGATGTACATAATATTGGAGTTTTTCAATGGCAGATTCAGGTTTACGCATCAAAATGTGGATCCTGCAATCTTTGCCGAGGAACCTCTACTGGTGCAATTAAAGAGAATGGAAGAAGTCAGTTTATCTGGGGCAACTGGGACAGACGGTAATGAAGAGATTTGGCTGGATCCTGAAGAACCGAGCCACTAGTAAGAATATTTTGCTTATGATATAAGGGACTTGCATGAACGCTGCGATACGTAAATTTGTAACTGAAGTCAATATTCTCCATGCATTGGAGCGAGTTTTCCAATTACATGATGATATTGAATTGCTTGTCATGCCAGAATCATTCCGACTCCATGTCTTTGCAGCAAATCAAATTGGGTCCTAAACAAATGCGAGGAGGGAGAGTATTACAAGCCTGAATTAAGTTCTCACCATGAAACTATACCCAAAGCAGAGAGCTGGTTACCTTCTGACATGAAAATGGCTTACAAATTTTTGACCCCGCAGTTTCAGAGAAGAGGCAGAGAGAACACTTCTGAGATACATATCTAGTCCGTCCTGTGCTGGAAACTAAACAATAGGGCAAGATGTAGGGCTTCGCTCCTGAAATCTTTTTTGCTAGCACCACCATATCGTACACTTAACTTCTATTCCATGTTAAAATTTATAATTGGTGTAAGAAAATCAGAAATTATTAAAGTTAGAGTATGTAGAACTGGTCACTCTGTAAAAAAGTTGATGTGGACAAATTAAACCCAGTATTCCTTAAATGATTAATAGAAAATAGTTGTAGAAGAAAAACTTGTGGTTTCAGTGCTGTGACAGACTGGTATGGAGAAATAGTCTAATGAGGGTGGAGCAAGAAGGGCTTCTAGAAGGGTAACACTGGAATATATAAATAAAATGAATTGAAAATGAAAACGTGACATGCATATATGTAAAAAAATCAGAACCTAATAGATCAGAGGCTTGGAGGATATGGTTTAAAGTAAAATATGCGTTGCATTTGAAGCTACACGTCTCTAATCCAATCTACTCCGTACTCATTTATTATGTGCAACGAATTGTTCGGTGGATGTCATTAATAACTTGGACATTCTATACAAGTTGGACTAGTTGGTGTTGGTTTAGTCAGAATCTAATTTATTAGATGTATAAAGTAAGCAAAAGTGCCATAAAAGAGCGAAGCTGATGGCTGTTTCTATTTCAAGAATTAAATTAAGCGGACACTGTTTGTGTTGTGGCAGTATCACATGATTATGATCATGTAATTACCTTTTGGACAAGTTCTCACTAACATTAATTGTTTCTTGATCGTTTCAGTATGTATACACACACACTTGTGAATGATCATTTTCCATGCAATTTTCATTATCACTAAAATGTGCAAGAACTTGTGGTTGTACCTAACTTTATCGCTCACCATTACTTTCCTAACACCTCATAATGAACATGAACATATAATCTCGAGCTCACTCTCTATCTATTCTCTTATCCCTTTGAATATGGCTAACTGCCATATCCATCTCCATTTACATGCACCCATGTGCCAATGCATACATACATTTAATGATAAGCTCCACTTCTACCAATATTTTGTAGTTCCCTCTCCCCACAATATTAATCCTCTAACCCACATTTTCTGATTTTTGGAAGATCTCTAACTAACCACACCTCCTCTGACTTCAACTTCGACGTTTCACCCATAAAACTCTATGTAACCATCTTTCTGTTTTTTTTCTTTTAATTCATTTGCATTTATATAACTCAGCATCTATATAGCAGATTATAAATACATTATTCGAGCATCAAACACTTGAAAATTTACCAAGATAGTCATGGGAGCCATCTACCAAGAACCCCCTCCTCTTCTCCAAGACCTCAAGGTCACCATCAAGGACACTTCTCTGGTCTTTCCACCTCAAGATACTGGGAGAAGAACCATGTTCTTATCAAACATTGACCAAGTGCTCAACTTTGATGTCCAGACACTTCATTTTTTTGCATCCCATGAAGATTTTCCTTCTCATGTCGTGGCCGAGAAACTCAAAACTAGTTTCGAAAAATTACTGTTACCATATGATTTCTTGGCTGGAAGATTGAAGATGAACACTGAAGCAGGCCGTTTTGAGTTTGACTGTAATGGGGCCGGAGCTGGGTTTGTGGTGGCTTCTAGTGAGCGTAGATTGGAAGAGGTTGGAGACTTGGTCTACCCCAATCCAGCATTTGACCAGCTGATTGTGAAGAGCTTAGATATACTGGAGAAAGAGGATCAGCCACTATGCATTATTCAGGTAATTAATAACAAGTTTGTATTATATATATTATCTTCTTTTTATTAACCGTTTAGTTGAAATCAATAACTTCATTGTAAAATTTTCCCTACAACCATAAATCGAGTTTCTGTTGCTTTTATGTATGTCCTTTCTTAGCTTTCAAATAAATGTCACGACTCCCTTTCAATAAATTGCATTGCATATGACTACTATTTCAACTTCCGTGAAATTCATAAATGTCTTATGGCCGTCTACACTGATGTCTACCAAGAATATTTCTAGGAAAATTCTTTTTTTAAAAAATTAATTGGCAAAATACAAAGACTAGATTATATAGGAAAAGACTTGTCAATCATCTAAGGCCCTAGTATTAACCGTTCATAGTGCGTGTCACTTGCGGTGTATAAACTAAGACTAGATAAGTTTATATAAATTAGAAATAATGAATTTTGTATCTTTGATTTGATATTCTATTACCCTTTATTTTCAATTGAATTATTGATATCTTATTAGAAATTTGAATTTAAATTTAGAAAATGGGTTATTAATTGGATAATAGATATGAACTAATGATTGTGAAATCAATGGTTAATATATATATATATATATATATAATCTATCGTGTTAATAACAATTAATTCTTGAAAAACTATTAATTAATTGTTGAGTATTAGAAAGTCACTTATAAGTTATTCTCACAAGGCAACATTGTTTTATTTTATTTTATTTTATTTATTAAAAATAAGCTCAGATATTATAAATATTTAATCAATTGGCGTTACTCTCTTGAAGGTGACATCATTTAAGTGTGGTGGGTTTGTAATGGGAATATCAACTAACCATGCTACCTTTGATGGAATAAGCTTCAAAACCTTTTTAGAGAACTTAGCTGCAGTCCTTGCTGATAAGCCTTTAGCAGTAATTCCATGTAACGACCGTCAACTCCTGGCCGCTCGGTCACCGCCGCACGTCGCCTTCCCCCACCCAGAGATGCTCAAACTCAACACAGCCCTAGGCCAAGAATCCAACAGTCAAGTCTTTGATCTCACCAAAGAAGCCTTGGACTTCAAGGTTTTCCAGCTAACCTCCGGAGACATTTTCAATCTCAAAGAGAAGGCAAAGACCGATGCAGAAGCTCGCGTTTCCGGCTTCAACGTGGTAACAGCTCATGTTTGGAGGTGCAAGGCCTTATCATATGATGAAAGCAATAATAAAGGGCAAGATCTTGAAAGGGTATCAACACTTCTTTATGCTGTGAATATTAGGGCAAGATTGATACCTCCTCTGCCAGCTTCATATGCAGGAAATGCAGTGTTAACAGCTTATGCTAGCGCAAAGTGTAGAGATCTTAAAGAAGGACCACTTTCAAGATTGGTGGAAATGGTGAGGGAGGGTGCAAAAAGAATGAACGATGAGTATGCAAAATCTGTGATAGACTGGGGTGAGATAAACAAAGGATTCCCAAATGGTGAATTCTTAGTATCATCATGGTGGAAGTTAGGGTTTGATGAAGTGGAGTATCCATGGGGTTACCCTAAGTATAGTTGTCCTTTGGTTTATCATAGGAAGGACATCATCCTCTTATTTCCTGATACAGTTGACAAGAATGGTGTCAATGTTTTGGTTGCTCTTCCTTCCAAGCAAATGAACAAGTTTCAAACACTCTTCCACGAGTTCTTATCGGCTTGATCTTACAAGGGTATGACACTTTATCTATACATATATTGTGGTAACATGACAATAAGGAGTAAACTTAAATATGATTTGAGAAGTTATTACTTAATATAAAGATGTCTATATATGACTTTCTTGTGTTACGTTTACTAATCAAGCCTCGAGTTAAGGTGCTTATTTGTTTGCTTTAATTTCTTCCATGTTATAAACTTTTTAATAAATTATTCAAATTAACGAGTGTTTTTTTATTAATTAATTAATATGTTATTTTTTGATTAAACACTAATTTTAATTTAGAAAATAACATTTCAATTATATTTTAAATATTACATTAAACTAATAAATTAATTTTATATATATATCTATATATATATATATATATATATATATATATATTAGAGTCTAACTATTATCATTTGAATTGGATGAATCTAAGGTCTGTCCCTACAAAGCAACAATCATTCTTATTCGTTGCATATAAACTCTAAAAAATAGTGAACCATTTTGTTCTTTCATGGTTATTGAACGATATAAATTAATTTAACATATTTTGAGAATAGGACTCTTAATAATTAATTTAACATATCCTTTATTAAATATAATTTCTCAATAAAAATAGTTGAACGACGCCATTTAGCTATGTTTTTACTCGCTTTGTACTAAACTCGTTAAAATTCCCAAGCGGAAGCCTAATAGCAAAATCAAAAGGGAAGCAGGAAAAACCCTTATGAACGAAACCCTAACCCTAGAAATGACAAAACCCATTTTTTAAAGCTTAATTGCACAACAGCACACAACATTTAATTTATTCAATAAGAATTTTGATGAGGGTTCTAATATAGATTCACTTTCTATTGCAAGTTGTTTGTTTTCTTGACGTGGTTTTATATGGCTCCACGTAAACATAGCAAAACAAAAGTCAGGTATCTATTTCAGCAAAATTTTAATCAAATAATGAATTACAAAAAATTTGGAAACTAAATGGTTCATGAATCTGTTAAAATTAAGAAATTATTGTTAAATTTTTTTTAAAAAAATTGCAATTAAGTTTATTTTTATTATTATTATCAAATCCTCGTAGAACCTAAGAACCGAGAAACCTGAATTGAGTCGCATAAGTTAGCCAAATTCACCACCCACTTCGTAAAGTCATCCTAAGACCCATGCATAATTGAGTGGAATCATGGCATATCGTTTTCTTAATGGGTGTGTTGAAAGAAAATATATAGAAGTGATTCTCTGTGGGAAAAGAGAGAATTATTCCTGTTAATAAGAGGAAAAATAAATATACTTTCAAAATGGCGAGTGAAGTCACACCTTTAAAACAAATTAAGCTAAGTAATTAATCATAAGGAAAATGAGAAAACTAGTAATAAAAATAACAGGAAGACAGAAACACATATTAGTATAAAATAAAATAAAAGGGCTCCAGTGATTAAAGAGCAAAATTAGAGAAAACAGAAATTGTGGAATTACATCCAACAGCCATCAAGAAACAATCACATTCACCTACCTGTCTTAATTAGACAACTTTCCTAGCACCATGGAAGGAAGGCTTGCCTACTCCACAAGATGCCCACCCCGCCCCATTCTAAAAGAATAAGTTCCAACAATCCAAAAAGGGACAACCATTAGTAATAAGAGGCTCTAAGAGTGCCGCCCCTCTTTTCTTTTCTTTTTCCTATACTGTGGATAAATTATATCGGTGCTCACTAAAATTTGTATTTATTATAAAGAAGTAGCATATTTTAATTTATAACTAAAAAATTACTAAATTTTAATTTTAATAACAATGATTACATAAATTACATAGAATGTTACTAAAATTTTCACATTCTAATAAAAAAGCTTCAAAGCTTTTAAAAGTTTAATGCGTTTTTATTAGAAAGAGAAAAATTTGGTGAGTGCATATGTCTCAATTGTAACGACCCGAAACTAGATCACATGAGATATTTTCCACTTTAACCCCGCTGGCTTTACAGTTTTGTCCGCTTGGCAAATTCGAGAACTTTTCAATTGGCGGATTTGAGAATTTTTCAAAAGGTCACCCATTCTATAATTTTTCCGAACCAAGCACGTTAACTTTGGAGTTCCTACAACTCTACAGCCAAACAACCAAAATACATCTCATGTGATTAGTTCTAAATCTTTACATATATGCTATCAACCATTCCATAATTTAGAAAGAGAAAAATTCGGTAAATGTCCATGCCTCAATTATAACGAAGTAAAAGCAAATCACATGAGATATTGTCTGCTTTGGCTTTCACTGGCCTTACGTTTTTGTCCCCTTGGGGATGCGAGAACTTTTCAGGAGGTCGCCCATCATGAAATTTCCTTGAACCAAGCACATTTAACTTTGGAGTTCCTACAACTCCACAGCCAACCAAACCAAAAGGCACCTCATGTGATTAGTTCTAAATCTTTACATATATACTATCAATCATTACCCAACCCATTTCGATATGTAATTCGATTCATTCATGTACCCTCATACCTTAGAGTGTCGTCATCCTAGAAACCTATCAGAAGCTGCTCCTTGTCCAAGCATCATATCCTTGCTCTGGCGTCCACTTCCCGTTCCTTGTCTAAGCATCATATCCTTGTCCGGGCGTCCACTTTCTGCTCTCGTTGGACTACTTCTCTAGGTCAGGCTGTCACATGCCTACCAGCTTCCGCCTGATTCGTCCTCGAACCGCACATATAATAGAGGGGTCCTGCTCTGATACTATTTATAATGGCCCGTAACCGAATCACATGAGATATTGTTCGCTTTGGCCCAAGCTGGCCTCACGGTTTTGTCCCTTTGACAGATTCGAAAACTTCTCAAGAGATCACACATCCTGAAATTTTTCCGAACCAAGCACGTTTAACTTTGAAGTTCCTACAACTCCATAGTCAAACAATCAAAAGGCACTTCATGTGATTAATTCTAAATTTTTACATACATGCTATCAACTATTCCTGCTCCATTATGATATGCAATTCGACTCATTCATGTACCCCCATACCTTAGAGTGATGTCATCTTAGAAATCTGCCAGAAACCACTCATTGTCCAGGCATCTTATTGTTGTCCCGGTATTTACTTTCCGCCTACAGCAGACCACTTCTCTAGATTAGGCTGTTACATCAATGGTCCATATAATTGATTCTTTTACTACTAATTCTTTTAATAAAGTTAGTTAAGTAGAAGTGTGGAACGCCCATAGTTGTTGGGTTGGCCACAGGAAAAGGAATAGCGAGACAAGCCACCCTCCCTTTTCAGTGGGCTAATTCTTACTTGAAAACTTTAAACAAGCAAGAACCTAAGAAAGGACAACAAAAAATTTTCTTTTGACACAACTAACTGCTAGGAAGAATTGGATTCAAAGATAAGACGCTTTTCTCCAAAGAACTGAAAGAGATTGTTGTCCCAAGATAGAAATAAAGTCCTTTGGCCTTTATACACTTTCCACTTCCTAGAATTTCACTATAGCCCAGTCAGGGCTCACAATGACATGCACACAACAATCTTAATTCTTAAGAGCGGAAACAATAAATCTTTATTTAAAATATATATATGAAATAAAAGAAAATACTTGATCTTGTTGAATCAATTATGTGATTTGATTTTTTAATAGATAAGCCCCCATTTTTTAATGGCTAAATTACCTTTAAAAAAACTAACTCCATGAACAAATATAAGAAGAGACTAAAATTCTTAAAATTCAAATCCTTATTTTGTGGAGCTAGGACTCAGAATTTCCAAATTGTACTGAAAAATCAAACAGAAAATATCTAAAATTAAAAACATTTGTGGACGGTTTTAATTTTTTTTTTTCTACCCAATTGAAGAACCAAATTAGAATTGGTTATTAGCATATAATATAGTCCAAGTCTAGCCAAACCAAAACTTATATAACCCAAATGTCAAACAACTTTGAAACATTACGCTATTTTATTTTATTTAGTTTCATAATATTTATTTCTATTTAAATTATAAATATTAAGTTTTTATATTCTATTCTCATAATATTCATCTCTATTAGAAGTGAGTATGTAATATATAATTTTACAACATAGTTATTAAAGATAAGCATGTTACATGCAATTTTATTTGTTTATGCTTTTCGTATTTTTAAGTTAACTGTAAATGAAGAAATATATTCTTTTAATTAAATAAATATAAAAAATTTAAAATTTTATTATTTCGTTCTGTATCAAATCGTTTCAGTAAATTCGAATTTTCTAATCAAACCATCTTGCAAGATCGTGACTGTTGAGGCAAAAAATTTTATATTATTATACGATTATGGAAATACAATTTTAAAAATCTTTACAGTTGAGTTGGGTTATGGAAATCCTGAATTCCCTTTGAAACCCTGATCGGTGATACTTTTCTTTACCCACTGCCGGTCTGCAAAAAACTACAACGAGATATTTAATTGAAGCTTTGAATTCAAAGATTCTGTAGCGAGTTGGAGAAGTGGTCATACCAAGTATATTCTGTTGATATATATATATATATATAAATGTATATCTTTAGCTAGCGGGCGTAGGACAGAAAATTAAACAACAGATGTTTAATAAAAGTGCTGAATTATTGAAAAAAGTTCTTTACTGAGGAGTGGTCATATCCAAATATACTCCACTCATGTACTGAAAAACAAGAAAGAAAGCTAAAGAGAGAGCTGGCATGGTATAAGTAAGTTAAAATTGTGGCAAACCATATTGGTTTTTCCTTTTTCTTTTTGTTTCTAAATAGAGGGAAATATTATACTCGAACGAGCTGTTCTTATTGTCAGTATAATTGAGCAACGCAGACATCAAATTCGACCTTTCATTTGAATGAAGACAAGTGATGCAGGCCCACAGCGGCTTTTGAGTTTGTGGTCTTAGAATTATTGTTCAGTCGTGAGGAAGCCACATATATCCTTGCACTCAGAATCTGAGCTGTTCCGTTGATCATCACTTCACTTCACGTGGCTTCATATGATCAATGATGTAACAATTTTCATATTCGTGTTTTACTGCTTTAATATTGTACCATCAGCACCTCCACTTCTTTCTTTCTTTCTTTCGTTGCTTATTGGCTGAACCAGAAGAACACCTTTTCCATTACATTTCCTCTTTCTTTCTTTCTTTTTTTGTTTAGGGTTACATGCACTTGCACTTGCACAGATAATTAACAAATACCCCATCAATCTCATGCTTACGGATGTTGTCACTTTCCCACACGACTTGTGATCTGCTGCTTAACCTCCCCAGCAATTAATCCGGAATGAGATCATCCCTGCCCTGCCCTGCCCCATAGACAAGATTATTCGCTTCTCCTATGAAGAGCATCAGTCATCAGAAGTGGTAGCTACCTATATTAGATCAAACATGATTACACAATTACATATACACAAAATCTTTCTTCTTTAAGTCATACATACTCTACGAGAAGCTTATAATTTAAATAACGTGAAAAAAGAGTGCTGTGCTGTGTAATATTGTGGTGTAACATATATAAATGTGAGTCCAGGCAATAGATTAGATTTGTAGGTCTAAGTTGAAACTTATGCACTGTCTAACTCGGTTGATAATTAATACACATTGTGAATTAGATTTCTAGTCTCTCGTTTTCACATTCAACAAGAAAACGAATAACTTCTTTGGATAATGATAAAGTTGGAATATAGATATGTCCAACATTATATAAAAGGTGTCGGCAAATCATTTATTCACGTTATTATGCATAAATGTTACTCTTGCACGTTTATAGATTACATGCTTCATGATTTGAGTGTATCATATCATGTAATAGAAGACTCAATATATATGAGCTGCTGTTTTTGAGGCTTTCCCGAAAATATATATATATATTATAGGCTTTCAGCTTAATAAATTTGTTGAGATATGGTATATTAGAACCTAGGATATACAAGAATTTGAATCTTAATAAATAAGCTATCAAGATGGCAGGTTTGTATCAGAGATTGAACTCTTGGCCTCGATTCTTGCTCTGCAAAGTATATATATTAAAAAAACAAGGGGGGGAGAAAGATCAATACAAATAGAACAACAAAAATAAAAGCAAAAAAGTGAAGAGCTGAAAGGAAAAGATCATGCAACACTGCAAATCTTTTTTTGTTTGTTTCTAGACTAGGACTATCCATGCACTCTTCTTTTCTATTTAGTATTTGGAAAGCCTAAACTAACAAGAGCTAAACTTACCTTTGAGTTTTTGATATACAACTGCGTTAAGACTTTTAAGGTAGCGTTTCACCGTCCACAAAGATCCTATCCGACACATTATATATCAGTTAGATTAATTCTGGATACTAAAAATAAATTCTCACTACAAAGTAAAAGTGGTATTTGAGGTATTCATGTTTAATCTTTAAAATGCTAATAATTCCTTTCCCACCCCCTAATATATATCCAAA
The DNA here is from genome assembly GCF_019578655.1 of Ricinus communis. Lineage (NCBI taxonomy): Eukaryota > Viridiplantae > Streptophyta > Magnoliopsida > Malpighiales > Euphorbiaceae > Ricinus > Ricinus communis. The sequence goes on from NC_063262.1 coordinate 29,122,528, forward strand.
GTATGAGATTGTTTAATATGGGAATAAAAGGAAAATCAAATGACAAAGAAAGGAAGATTCTGATATAATGGGCAAAGAAAATAAAGCTGGATAGCATAGCACTATATAAAGAGGCGTTTGTGTGTCCTGAAAAGTAGAGGAACGCACACAATTAAGTAGCCAGTGCAAAGATTGGGGTGCTGAGATGCCAAGAATTAGGGATCCTCTTGTTGTTGGGGGTGTGATAGGGGACGTGTTGGACCCCTTCACTAAATCTATCTCTCTCCGTGTTACTTACGGTACCAAAGAGGTTAACAACGGATATGATTTAAAACCATCTCAAGTTGTCCATCAACCTAGGGTTGATATTGGTGGAGATGATTTAAGGAACTTCTATACTTTGGTAAATCATCACGCCCACCCTTCTTCTTTCTTCTTCTTCTTCTTCTTCTTCTTCTTCTTTGATACAATATGTGACACATTTGATGGGTTTTTAAGTGTGATTAATTATATTCATTCTCGTATAGGTTATGGTGGACCCTGATGCACCTAGCCCAAGTGATCCAAACCTGAGAGAATACTTGCATTGGTACTTTTTGTTTCACTTTCAATAGCTCTCACCTTTCACACACGAATGGCTAGCATGCAGTTAACTTTGTTTTTTTTTAATCTTTTTAGTTCTTTCCCATACAAACATGAGTTAGAATGTTTAAGTTCCAATAAGCTTTCTTCTTCTTCTTCTAAGAAGCTGCAGAGGAAGAGAGATATTGTAGTGCCACCATCAGTTGTCGTCGTGACAAATATGTTGTCATCTCTTTTCAATAATTATTACTCTTAGCTTAATATTAACTTTATCGATCAATCCGAACACTCGCATGTTTCGAAGTGTAAAAGGAATAAATGAAGAAATACGTACCTTTTGGATTTCATTGGATAATATATAGATGCTGATTCTTGGAACAGCTTATAACCTTTTCGTTTTCAACTTCATATGAGCGATCAATTCATTACATGAATATTGTTGTTCAAATCTCATTGGATGTAGAAGTGTCCGCTTTGTTTGCACAAGTCATGACATTGATGGATATTACTGTTGAAATCCCACTGGGAGCACGTGCATATATAAAAATGAACACAATATTTACTTAGTTTTGATATATCAAATCAATAGACAGAGTGATGCCTATTTATTAATATAAAATATGATTTAGATATGTATTTATTTAATAGTCGGATGTAAAATATTCTTAAAAATAAATAGAAAATACATATAAATACAAAACATGCACATGCATTAACTTTAAGTGACAAATATCTCTTAGTTAAGTGTTGGATAATTGAAAAAGAACAGTTAAAGGAAAAGACACAGATATGCATTTTGGCTGCCACGCGTTTGAACGTTATACATAAGGGATTCAGAGGAAGTGGAACCATTCATGGATTCAATGTCGATGGTCATCACTAGTCTTTGAAAAGCAAAAACTTGGTCTTATTCTTTATACACTTACTTATTCTTTTTCCATTAATCTCAACTTTCATATGAATCTCGTAGGTTGGTAATCGATATTCCGGCAACTACGGGAGCAATGTTTGGTGATTACCGCAAACCCATGTCATACATATATATATATATATACACACTAGTGCTGTAAATGAATATTATTTAACAAGTGTAAAATGGTCGGTGACGATGATTACGATGGATGTTTGTTGTAGGGCAAGAGATTGTTTGCTATGAAAGCCCAAACCCATCGATAGGGATTCATCGTCTCGCATTTATATTGTTTCGACAACTGGGGAGGCAAACAGTGTATGCACCTGGCTGGCGTCAAAATTTCAACACTAGAGACTTTGCCGAGCTCTACAATCTCTTACCTGTTGTTGCTGTTTATTTTAATTGCCAGAGGGAGAATCGTTGTGGTGGAAGGAGGCCTTAATATTTGTTAGAGGACGTTCCAAACTACAATTCTTATGAAGGGGTCAACTTCATATCAGGTTGCTAAGGATGAGAAAACTTAAATCGAAATCAAACAATGTGCAGTCTATTTTCGTTTGGATTAGTCTCAGTATTTTGGTCTTATCAAAAGCTACAGAGGTCCGATTGAGGTAATTTAAAGGCCTAAACTGATCTACTCTTCAAGAAATATAATTTTTTTAAATAATTCGAGCCCAGTAGCTCGCAAAGTAAATGGGATTAGACACATTTATGAACTATTTTTAGATTTTCTTTGTATTGGCATATAAATATATCATTATAATTTTAGGTTTATTATTTTGACAACAGCTTTTAAATTGAGAACAGTAGCTAAATTATTTTTATTTCATCTTCTGGTTATTTTTTAGTCACTATGTACGGCTAATTTCTTTATTTCGACTCAAGGGAATATCTTTATATTGATTTGATTTTGACAATTTCTAATCTAAACTTTGTTATTATTTTAATTATATTTTATTTTTTATTAATAATTATTTATGATTGCTTAGATGTATAATTAAGTGGCAATTAGTTAGAAATCTATAGTCATTAAAACACATGCAGAGAAACATTAGTATAAAGAAAAACTCTAAGCAAAATACACAAAGAGTATCTAGGAGAGGTTGTGCAATTAAAGAAATCAGTAGAAGCCAACCTGATATTATATCAATACCAATATTGAAGTTGTGTAATACAATTACATCCAAATAATCGCATTTGTTGTTCACTAGGGCTAATTCTGGTTTTCAAGCATAAGAAAGCTTTTGAAAAAGCAAGAATCCAATTAAGATGGCACCACGGAATTTAGGGTTTTGGTTGTGACATCAATTTTAATTTGACTGCTCGAGAGAATCGGATTCAAAATCAAAAGAGGTGAAAGAGATTATTGTAAACAAGTTCTCCAGGATGGTAATTCGGGTAAAATGCGTAAATGGTACTGTAATTATAGCTATTTACTCATCTAATACCTCAACTTGATAATTACAAAAATTGGTAACATAAATGACTAACAATAAATCAGATTACACTTTCAATTTATTATATAATGATGTGGTAGCCAGATTCTCTCACTAACTACCACATTACCACTTATTTGGACATAACTAATCCTTGTTAGATGTTGAACATTCTCTCAGCTCTTTTACTTTGAACCCAAACCTTGCAATTGTATTGAAGGATTAAAATTTTTAGACTTACTATGATTAATTATGTACATGGAAGCTAGAGAAAAAAATATGGCTATCACATAAACACAAAACGGCCGAAAAGTATAAAAGTATTTACACTTGATTCATCGATAGTGTGACTTAAGGTATTATTTTTTTGTGATTATTAAGTTGAGATAGCAATTGGATATAACCCATGGCAATTCCCTTAATATATTAATTCTTTGTGGTACTTCTTAGAAATTCACTAAGCCGGCAATGACATGAACACATCAATCTGAAGAAGCAGATTTGTTCATACATGTATAGATAGTTAAAACCCTGCTTAGTGCTGTTTTTCTTTACCCACCGAAGGAGTGCAAAAATTGTAAGGAGAGATTCTGCAACGAGTTGGAGAAGTGGTCATACCAAATATACTCCACTGTATACACTCAAAAACAAGATTTCTTTAGACACCGAACGCCAAAAACTTTAACGATAGATATTCAGGATATTGAATTCAAAAGATTCTGTAGTGTGTTGGAAGGAGGAGGAGTGGTCATACCAAAATATACTCCACTGTAACCAAAATAAACAAGAAAGAAAGCAAAAGATCAGCAGCATCAATATGGGAATTGTAAGAGAGCCATCTTTACTTGTTATCATGAATGAATGTGTGTATATATATATATATATGACAAGGAGTGAAATTATTAGATTCACAAGACAAGAGAGCGGTCAAAATTCTGTTCATCGTCCAATCAATCGAAAAGTCAAATAATATATGCCCACTGTACGCTTTGAGTTTGCGGTCTGAATTTGTTCTCAGGATTGATTAATTACATGTACCTGCTGATCACTTCGCTTCACGTGGCTGCATATATATTCTACTTTTTCTTTTCTCTAGATTCAGGCCTCTCTCCTCTTTCTTTCTTTGCTTTCCTGCCTGCATTCCTTTTCTATTACATAACCATTTTTTTCCCATCCCTTTCCTCTGGTTAGAGGATTAGGGTTGAAAACATGGATTTCCAAAACCAAAAATACCACAACTCAAATCATATGCCTGCCCAGTATCTTCCGCTCCTCTTTCAAGTTCTGCCTCCACCCCGGATATAGCAAGTTCAAAATCAGTAAACTCTTTGCAAGGTATAGTCATAACAAAAGAATGTATTATATAATATAATATGTCATGTCTGATGCTGGAATATCACGTCAGCCTCAGTGAAAGTAGAAGAAGAACAACCCACTAGATTTCTTAGATCATGCTCCTGCTTATACTCCACACGTTGTGAATAAGTTGAATAAGATAACGTTGGAATATTATACATGTGTCCAACATGCAAAGTGTCTCCAGAAAATGTATGTTTAAATGGTATAATGATATAAATGATGACTTAATTTTGAATTTAGTTTTATTTTAATCACAAATTTTTATCTGTCTTATTTCAGTTATCTAAATTTAAATTTATTTCAACTTAGTTACCTCGTAAATTAAAGATTGATATGTAGCAAAAATAACTAATAAGAAAAGAGTAATAAAGAAAGAAAATATGACATGTCAATTTCCTATTGATAAAAATGACTAAATTGTAACTAAAATTAAAATTAAATGATTGAAATGAAACAAATTAAAATTCTATGAATAAAATGAAACTAACTATAAAATTTAGTAACCATTTATATTATTAAAATTATCAAATTGGGTCCAACTGTAAAGTTTGAGGAACAATTTGAAGTTTATTCTGATTATGGACTTATCATTACAAAGATGCCACGTGGTATAGAATTTATAGTTTATTGTGTTTCATTAGTCGGTTTTCAATCATAGTTAATCAATGACAGTTATGTCCTAACCAATGTAAATGCAACACATCATAAATTATATGACATAGCGAACTAACTTCATTTAAGAAGTTCTCATGATAAAGACATGCAGATTTTGAAAACAGGCAGAGAAAAGAAAAGGTTTGATAGCAAAGAATACTATAAAAGGAGGCATTTGTGTGTCATTGAATGTAGGAAAACACACTGAATTAAGTAGAAAGTAAAAAAAGTGGGTTGCTGTAATGCCAAGAATTAGAGATCCTCTTGTTGGGGGTGTAATTGGGGAGTTATTGGATCCCTTCACCAAATCTATCTATGTTCGTGTCACTTACAATAACAAAAAGGTTAACAATGGATATGACTTAAAACCCTCTCTTGTTGTCGACCAACCTAGGGTTGATATTGGCGGAAATGATTTAAGGACCTTTTATACTTTGGTAAATGAGCACGATTTACTCTTCTTTGATACATTGCATGCACATTTGATTGGTTTTTATGTGTGAATTAATTAATTATATTCCCTTATAGGTTATGGTGGATCCTGATTCACCTAGCCGAAGTGATCCAAACCTGAGAGAATACTTGCGCTAGTATTTAAGACTTTGTTTCACATTCTTCTATAGCTCTCACTTCTCACACACAGAATAGCATGCATCTACTCTTTTGATTCTTTCCCATGCACACATGACATGCATATACTTGAGTTAGAAATATATACTTGCACTGGATATATGGACTCATTATAAAGTGGTAGAAAAGCAGCAATTACCTATATATCTTCTTCTTCTTATTCTTCTTCTTCTTCTTCTTTTGATAAGCTGCATGCAGTAAACTATATATATATATATATATATATATATTTTGTTGTCTGTTCCTTTTGTTAAGTACTAAGACTTAGTATTTCAAGTTGATTAGTTGTAGAAATAATCTCCTGTATTATAGGAGAAGACTGTTTCAAGTTTGTTTTTTTTTTTTTGTGTGTAACAACCTCCACTTTCAACGTAGTGGAGATTTTCCTTTCATTCAAGATGGTCCATTGTGGAACAGAAGAACAACTTGCGGACATTATGACTAAGCCGCTTAAGTTGGATGCATTTGTAAATCTTAGTAAAAAAAGGCATTGTTGAGTACTAAGACTTAGTATTTCAAGTTGATTAGTTGTAGAAATAATCTCCTGTATTATAGGAGAAGACTGTTTCAAGTTTGTTTTTTTTTTTTTTTGTGTGTAACAACCTCCACTTTCAACGTAGTGGAGATTTTCCTTTCATTCAAGATGGTCCATTGTGGAACAGAAGAACAACTTGCGGACATTATGACTAAGCCGCTTAAGTTGGATGCATTTATAAATCTTAGTAAAAAAGACATTGTTGAGTACTAAGACTTAGTATTTCAAGTTGATTAGTTGTAGAAATAATCTCCTGTATTATAGGAGAAGACTGTTTCAAGTTTGTTTTTTTTTTTTTTTTTGTGTGTAACAACCTCCACTTTCAACGTAGTGGAGATTTTCCTTTCATTCAAGATGGTCCATTGTGGAACAGAAGAACAACTTGCGGACATTATGACTAAGCCGCTTAAGTTGGATGCATTTGTAAATCTTAGTAAAAAACTTGGAGTTTGTGATGGGGTAAACTGATTGTTACCACAACCAGTTTAGAAGAGGCATTGTTGAGTACTAAGACTTAGTATTTCAAGTTGATTAGTTGTAGAAATAATCTCCTGTATTATAGGAGAAGACTGTTTCAAGTTTGTTTTTTTTTTTTTTTTGTGTGTAACAACCTCCACTTTCAACGTAGTGGAGATTTTCCTTTCATTCAAGATGGTCCATTGTGGAACAGAAGAACAACTTGCGGACATTATGACTAAGCCGCTTAAGTTGGATGCATTTGTAAATCTTAGTAAAAAACTTGGAGTTTGTGATGGGGTAAACTGATTGTTACCACAACCAGTTTAGAAGAGGCATTGTTGAGTACTAAGACTTAGTATTTCAAGTTGATTAGTTGTAGAAATAATCTCTTGTATTATAGGAGAAGACTGTTTCAAGTTTGTTTCTGTTTTTGTGTGTAACAACCTCCACTTTCAACGTAGTGGAGATTTTCTTTTCATTAGCTTATCCTTTGTAAGGCTATATATACTAGCATAATTTTGCATAATAAACTATCGAAATTATTCATACTTCTCTGAGTGTTTTTAGTTACTTGATTCCAACACCTTTTCAGCATTACATGAGTGTCTCTCTTCAATTCTTTGTGGATCAATCCGCACACACGCATGTGTAAAAGGAAATTATGAATACCTTTTGGATTTACTAGCTAGGGTTCCATGGTAATAGATGGCATGTTGTTTCTTGGTAGAGCTTAGAATTAACCTCTTCTTTCAACTCCGTATGAGCAACTCATCACGATATGGATATTATTGTCGATCTAAAATTGCCCGCTTTGTTTTATGATTGATGAATGGAGTATTGCTGTTTGGGCATGTGCAGAAATAAGCTTCGGGTTCCCACGTTATAATACACATACTAAAGGGACTCCTAGAAAGTGGAACGAGTATTTTATGGGCTTATAAAACCTAAGAGCTTGAATTGTAATAGATTTTAGGGTTTGTTCATAGATTTAATGTTTATGATTACTAGTCTTTACGGCAAAGCTTAGATGGCATTATATATAGTAATTCTTTATTAGATTTAAGTTATTCTTTCTTATTTACCTAAACTATATATATATATAAGCAAAAAAAAAAGGCTGATGGGAAGTGTCAATCCATCAAAACTCTCGATCCCTGTCAAGCCAGTTGATATACGGATGTTTATATATTCCTATAACTATCACAATCACATGTTCAACAAATCTCTCACCTCCCTTATTATTTCATCAGTGTTACTCTTATTGAAACAACTATTATTTAACACGATATGTTTCTTTCGCAAATAAAAGAGAAATGAAATCAAGAAGAGCAAATTTAAGGATGAATGGAAATCCAAGATTCTGCCCTGGATTGGACCAAATACCCACATCGTACGTACCTTGACTGCAAAAGGAAAAGAAAAAAAAAAGAAGAGCATCAGATTAATTGAAAGATAAAGTTGCTTTTGAAAGTGGTACAGCACCAGCAATGCTAATGCAAATTCTTCCTGCAAATAGAAGATATACGGATGTTTATATATTCCTCCCTTATTATTCCTTAACTTTAGGTTTCCTCCCTATATTTCATTGCCTTCTTAAAGAATCTTCCAACTTCTATCTTTGTGACCATCGTGTCCTCTTTTTTTAACACATATCATATGTATTCAGACAGTCAGCCGAAATATTGGTTTTTTTGGTATATATATATATAAAACTAACACTAGGTGAAGATTTTTTTATTATTTATTTTCAAGGAGTTGATGATGTTCGAAAAATAGAAGGACAGGAGTTCAAATATGGGGATGAATATTATTGAAAACTAGCCCATCAATTAACAACAGAATCCGATCCTTCTCTTTTTCATCAACCATATAACCAAATGTAGACCCACTAGAACTTTGAGTTCCCAGTCTTCATTTCATCATGTGACCTTTTTCTTTAATTTTAATTTTGTGAGTTATTATTAGTGTATCATTAATTAAGTATCGCTGATTGATTAGTACAATAGAGAAGGGTAGGATTACATGCCCTTTTTTATTAATAATAAATATCTGCATTTGGTTAAAAAGAAGAAGAAAAAGGGTACGATTACATGCCCAGAAAGGAAGAATAGATCTCTTAGTTTTCCAATTGCTAATATGTACAGCATTTGTAGCTGTTGATGTTGAATTAATAATAAGTTTTAAACAATCAAATTAATAATAGCCATTATTAATTGCTTTATAATTAGTTAGAATAACCACATATTCCAGAAGAAGTAAAGAAGAGTATGCTGGCTTTCTACTAGGTTCTTCCTTCCACCACTATCGATCCCTGACAGCTACAGCTACAGCTAAAGAGCTTGGCTGAGCTGCTGATTCCTTAAAGCTTGCACCGAAATTGAACACTTCGATATGCCTGGAGGACAAGGGGTCCATTTTTTTGACAATGTCGGTACCATGCACCAGGATTCCTTATTCTTTCATCTACCAATACAATTTTTCCCTTAACTCGACTCTTCTTTAAGTTTCTATTTATGTTTTGTTTGTTACCTTTCTTAATAAGCATATATTTATATAAGGTACAATTAATTTGTGCAAAGTTATACTTTATACTCAAAATATACAAATCCAATATTTATTATTGTTATTTAGTATGGCCAACTATATAAGTCATCGTCTCAACTGCCCATCAATACCTAGAAAAACATAATATCTCCATTAAGTAATATATGTAGTGGGCATTTATGTGTGTTAAATGCTCCGCTGGTACCAAACTTTGCCACTTATATTCATTTGGTACTAAATTTTTAATTTGTTTCTTTTTATTACCCCTCATATTATTTCTGTTACTTCCGACAGTACCAATGACAAATCCGGTAATTATTTGCTGATGTGGCTGCCAGAATTATAGAATACTACAGACCTATTGCCACATATGTTGCTGACTCCTTTACTTTATCATACTCAGAAAATAAATAATCCTAATCTCTTAAAACAAAATCAAATCTCTTCTTCATCTCTGTAGATCTGCACAGGCAGCGGCAACCGTTGTTCACTGCTCTTCTCCATCTCTATTTTAAATTTTAATCAATCGCAGCAGCAACCACTCATTGTCATCTTCGTCCTTATCAGCTCGAAGCAACAATAAGCATTCTAACGACGTCCTTCATACAAGGCTGGCAAGTAGGGGACTTTTGCAAACAGAGAAGAGCACCAATAATGCATAACAAAGCTTTGCAAGGTCTAGCTTTGCATCAGGTTGTGTCGAAATCTACAAGGGCCAACTGAATGGGATTTCCATTTTCGTATTTTCCATCTCTAACATCAATCATAAACTATTTTGATTTTATTTTAAGAGATTAGGGTTATTTATTTGCTGACTAGGATAAAGTAAAGGAGTCAGCAACATATGTGGCAACAGGTCTGTGGTATTTTATAATTTCGGCAGCCACATCAGCAAATAACTGCCGGATTCTTCATTGGTATTGGCGGAAGTAACAGAAATAATAGGAGAGGTACCAAAAAGAAATAAATTAAAGCTTTGGTACCAAATTGATAAAAGTGGCGAGGTTTGGTATCGACGGGGCATTTAACCCGCATTTATGTCTTATTTTCTTCTTCTTTTTTCTTTTTAAAAGAGATTTGAACTCGATGAGTCCTAGCTCAAACACTTGAGCTATGCACCTATTATGTGTCACATTAAGGGCCTGTTTAGTTTAACTGATCAATGCAGCTGATGGTTGATAAATTAAACCATTTGGTAAAATTTTATTGCCAGTTGTTATTAGTATGTTAAATGACCATTGAAGTTATAATTTATCGTTGAATATATTTTATTTAGTAATACTATATTCAATGACACAAATTAATAAAAATAACTTAAAAAAAATTAAAAAATTTATAGTTAATTTTTTTTAACTCAATTGTATTTATTATTAAAAATATTTATAAAAATTATTTTAAAAGTATAAATTTAAATTTAAATTCTACTAATAAAAATTTCTAATTTTAAATACAATAATCTTAAATATTATAATTATTTAACTATTAAAAATAATTTCAGAATAATAATTATTTATTTTAAAATATAAAATTTAATTATATGAGATCAATTTAAAGTAAATTATTGTTAATAAGTTCTAACAAGGATAATAGTGTCCAAATAAATAAAAAATCAAATCAGCTATCAGCTCATAAGAAAAAACTCTAAGATAGAGCTGATAGAATTAGCAGTTGATTTGAACTAAATCAGCTATCAGCTGCTGTTTCTTAAGGCTTTATCAAACGCTTTAATATAACTATTCAGTGACAAATATCTATCAGTTACATCAAACTTTTAAACCAAACACCCTCTAAGTCTTTAGTTGCATGGTTTCCATCTATATTAGATCATACATGCATATGTTAAAAAATTATAAGGCTGAACACATATTTAAACACTTAAATTTTGGTCATTTAGTTACTTTAGTACCTAAATTTTTAATTTAACTTAATAAACATTATTAAACACTTTTAATTTTCGTTTTAGCTTAATAAACACCTAAATTTTCTTTTTTGATAATATTTTAGTACTTGTATGTTGTATATGTGGCCGTATTAAATTAAGCTACATGTCAAGAAATTGTTTAAATATTACAAAAAGAGTTAACGTGTCTATTAAGTTATATAAGAAAATTAAAGTACTAAAATAACCAAATAAATAAATTTAAATATCCAAATATACACTTGGCCAATTCTCTCTCTCTCTCTATATATATATATATATATATGAGACTTAAAATCTTTTTAATACGTGTGCTTAATTTTTAACACGTATAATTTTTATTTTGATATATGTATTATTTTACCACATATAATTCAAGCTTATATATAATATTATAATTTTTCTAGTAATTTATTAATTAATAAGTTACATTCCTAATTAAAAATTGACTCTAATTCTAAAAATTATATATTTATTATATTTTAATATTATATTAATTAATAAATAGTTTCTTAAATTCATCAAAAAAATAAACAGCTTTCTAATCAGATAATGATACTAATTCTATCCTAAAAAATAGTATATTAATTATATTCTAATATTATATTAACTAGTTTTCTAATTAAATAAAGATACTAATTCTATCCTAAAAAATAACATATTAATTATATTTTAATATTATATTAAATAATTAATTATTTATTTAATTAGATAATAATTATAATTTTAGAAAATAACATCTTAAATTATATTTTTAATATTATATGTAATAATAAATTAGTTTATTAATTAGATAATAAAACTTTAATCCTAAAAATAGTAATATCAATTATAGTATTAAGTTATATAATACTAAATTAATTAATAGATATTCTTAAAAGAATTTTTATATTATTACACTAATAAAATTTTAAAATTTTAAAAATTAAAAATATTTAGAAATAGTTCATTTGCTATTATTTTTTAAAATATTATAAATTAATATTAGATATTAAAATCTTTATTAAATTATATCTATTAACTTAATTTTATAATCAAAATGATATGACGATCGTGCAACACATGAATAAACGACTAGTTATAATTAAATTTACAAAAAAAAAAATTATAGCGAGTTATGCTAATTAATATTGAATTTGTAGGGTAATCGAAAAATGGAGTTTTGTCTTCATATTGTTTAATAAGTCGGTTTTATTAAATTATAATAGAAAGAATTTGCAAATTACATATATAATCACCTCTGCATTGTGCAATTGTTGTTGTTACTTTTTTATTATAAATATTTTTAATTTTTATTTAGAAATAGATAATTATATGTACAAAACTTGACTAACACTAAATTAAATTCATATAGTAATAATTCAATAAAAACATATATAATTGACAATAAGAATTAATAAATTAATATAAAATAAATAGAAAATAAAATTAATAATTAATAATTAATATATAAATATAATAAATATAAATAGAATGTCTTTTCGAGAAAGAATGAGATTCATATTGTTCTTGAGAAATGTCCCAGGCTAGCCCATTCCTTGGAAGAAGTTTTGACGGTATGTTGTATAAATGAGTAAATCTTGTAAATTTATTAATTATATTTATATAAATTAATTTTAAAAATATAATTAATATATTCTTCTTATAATTGAAAATTATTGTTTAATTAGAAAAGTAATTTATTAATTAATATAATAATTATATATTTTTTAAGTTATTATCAATTAAAAAGACATATTAGTTAATTGATTAATTATATTGTAAGAACATTAATACAAAAGTTAAAAAAATTATAAAAATTACACCTTAATAAAATAGAATTGAAAATTTCAGGAACCTACGTTTTGTGTACTTTTAATTAATAGATTTAAGATGAACTAGATCTGGTGTTGGGGCCAAGCTCATGATTGAAGATTTTAATTAGGATGAATACTCGTATTTATATGTATGTTAAATTTTTTATTATAAAAAATCATTTAATAAAATAAAATTTCAATAGACTCTTTATTATAAAGAATTTATAAATAAAATTATTTAATAAGTTACTTAATCTTTGTACCATATTTTAAATGACACTTATTTTAGAATAGAGAAAGTTTTTAATATTAGAAATTTCACATTACTAAAAAATAAATTCAACAAAAATTAAGGTCCAACCAACCAAGTGACTGATTATAGTCATTTATATATTGATTGGGCCTAGACCCAATTTTATTAGTTGGGCTTTATATTCACTCGTTCCCTTCACTTTCATTTAAATCAAAATTTAATTTAATTTCTAATATGATAATAGAACAGAATTGACCTAGTTTCTTAAATTTTCAGTTTCTCAAATGGATGTGTAGTTCCAGCGGCTAGGTTCGGTGTTACTGTTACATTTCAATTTAATTTCAAGTGATAATTGAGTGTCAAAATCAAATCTCAATTATATTTGAGAGAAAGTATTAGAGATTATATATATCACTAAAAAATAAAAAATACATCACTTAATTGTTCAATATTTAATGCTTACAAGGGTCAATTGATGAAATGGTTGATGCTTAAGAATCCCGATGACATTTTGCGTGAGAAAGTAAAGTAGAAATTTTCCTTTTCTTGATTCCTCATAGTTCATTAACATGAGAAACAAAAGCTGAAGCATAAGTTTGAGATTTTAGAGTACATTGTTAACTCACTTTTAAGTCTTCATTTTCTTCATATGAATAATATTATTTATAAAAGTCGAAACATTCACCCTCAAAATACTTTTAAAAGGAAAATACCTAAAAGAAAATTTAAAGTTAATGCAATATTTTTTGTCTCTAGGGTTTGGAATTGATTTAAAGGTAAAGAGAGATTCTTTTGATGGCACCAACAAAAAAACAAAAAAGAAAAGAAAAGAAGAGATAGAGTTTGGACAGCAGAGAAGAATATATAAATAACTGTTGTACCAAGTAAGCTATCATCAACAGTCAAGTAGCAAAGTGGTAATAGCTAGGTAGTTCATAATGTCAAGAGATAGAGACCCTCTGGTAGTTGGGCGTGTGATAGGGCAGGTGTTGGATCCGTTTGTAAGGTCTATCAGTCTTCAAGTCACTTACAGTACCAAAGTGGTTAACAATGGCTGTGAGCTCAAACCCTATCAAGTTGTCAACCAACCTAGGGTTGATATTGGTGGTGATGATTTGAGGACCTTCCATACTTTGGTAAATCATTACCTTCTTCTTCTTCTTCTTCTTCTTTTTTTTTTTTTTTTTTTGAAGGTTATTGATTAGGTGAGGGAGATTCTTAATATTTCGTTGTAGGTTATGGTGGATCCTGACGCACCTAACCCAAGTGATCCAAATCTGAGAGAATATTTGCATTGGTATGTATATACTCAACTCAAACACAATTCACTCACAGATAGAGACATTGGAGATGTTCTCTATATTAATCTTTTGCTTAGTTTTTCATACACACAAAAGTAATTACGACCCTACTGAATTATGATCCTTTTACACCTAAATTTAAGCTGGGATTGATCATATATACTAGCTACCTCCTCCATCCTCTTCCATTCCATTCCATATATGATCCCCAGGACAAATTAATTAACATAACACATAGTTGCAGCTTAATGATGGAGCGAAGCTTAAATGTGTAGTTAGAGTTAAATGGAAATAGAAATGTGGCAGTGATATCCACAATATATATATATATATCATATTCCCGCTGTGTGTTTGCTTCGTGCATGAAAATGGCATATATAATATGTCATGCATCAAGAGAGATATATAGTCTGTGTTCCATCTTTTCTCAAATTTATTTTGGTCTTGAAATTTTACATTGCAGGCTGGTGACTGATATACCTGCGATGACAGGGGCAAGTTTCGGTCAGTACGCTTAACGTTAACAATATAGCAACTGTTCATAATATTTCAAATCAATGTATATATAACCTGTACATAAGATGAGTAATTAGTATCAAATGATTGAATGCTCTAAATGTATAACATTTGAATTACATAGTGCCCCTTAATTAGTATATAGTATTAGTGCAAGTAAGTGCCATCATTTTCTTTTCTAAGTTCATCAGAAAACCACTGAGATAATATTTGGTGGATTGAGAGAGTAGAATTGGAAACTTTTCTCACGCCATAGATAAATCCAAATTGGTTTACTCTTCTCCAGTGTTGTTTGGAAATTATTCTTGATATGACATGCAGGACAAGAAGTGGTCTGTTATGAAAGCCCAAGACCAACGGTGGGGATACATCGCTTCGTGTTCATATTGTATAGGCAACTGGGGAGGCAGACAGTGTATGCACCTGGCTGGCGCCAGAACTTCAGTGCTAAAGACTTTGCTGAGCTTTACAATCTTGGCTCGCCTGTCGCTGCAGTCTATTTTAATTGCCAGAGGGAGACAGGATGCGGTGGAAGGAGGAGATGATCATGCTCGTGCCTACGCCGATGCCTTAAACAAATTATAATTAGCTTCCTTCTGCGACCTCTATCAATCATTAGCTTCCTTTCCACTTTATTTCAATAAGATTTTTCAATCATTTGATGTTTTCAGAAACCAAAAACCCCCAAAAAAAAAAAAGAAAAGAAGGGAAGATGATATATTTCTATAATATATTATATTATGTCTCAATGCCTTGGAATATGGGATGCGGCCATAAAAGTTGTATTTCTACATGTATTTGGCATTTGCTACAGTTACAGATTTCAGAATTTTATATATAAATTATCATGTGCTCAATTAGTCAACTTTCCCCGCACACAAATTTCATCTAAATCACTAAAATGTAAAAACAGTAAATTTAAATATATGATAATCAATGTTTGATATTCATTCTCTAAAAAACAACTTCTTATTTTCATAAATTTAAATTCATTTTTTTAATCAAATTATGTGCTTCTGTGCAAAATTATGAAATCTTTTCACATTTATTTTGAATATCAAATTATATGCAACTGAGTTGCCCTTTTATCTATAAAACTTGATTTGTATAATGGGAAAATAGTATAATAAAATAATATCCATTTAAACATAAATTATATTCTCAATGGTTATTTAACACGTTAACAACAACTGTTAATAAACAGTTTAATTTATCGGCTAGCTGCATTGATTAGCCAAACCAAATACACGTTGTATTTTATTTTTGTTTTATTTCTATAATTTTTATATTACAAGAGGTCATCCCCACCCTGATTTTATTGAGGTGGTGATCGGAGAAAGAGTACTTCAACTATATTCTGCATATAAAATGATACATCAGCAGGCACGTTATTTTGGTAAATGAAGCATGAAACTTTAGAGTTTGTTCCAAAAAGGGTACCAATTTTGAATTTGTTGTTTTTGGTTATACTTCTGAATTTGTGATGTTTTAAAAATTGTCAAACTTCATATTTGATTTCAGATCCTTTTAGACTTGTGTTAATATATTTCTATTGTTAAATTTAGTTCTCCAACTTCTTATATATTATTCTTTTAAATGGTAGAAATTAGTATAAGTTTCAGCATGGCATATGGGCCCCTAAGAAGATTTTTATGGATCCTTTTGCTGATGGTACCCAATGTTTAGGTACCATCCAGCATTTAACCCATAGAGTATTGATAGGTACAGAAAGTAATTCCGGATACCACATAACTATATAAGCACCTATTTTATCCCTTTAAATTATATGTGTATGTATATATACTAGCTAGTAGCAAACCACCAAGCGAAACTCCCAATCAATTAAGTACGATAGTGGTTCATTATAATGCCTAGGGATAGTGACCCTCTTGTTGTTGGGCGTGTGGCAGGGGATGTGTTGGACCCTTTTACAAGATCTATCTCTCTCCAGGTTGCTTACAGTAACAAAGAGGTTAACAACGGCTGTGAGCTCAAGCCTTCCCCAAGTTGTCAACCAACCTAGGGTTGATATCAGTGGAGATGATTCAAGGACCTTCTGTACTTTGGTAAATCATCACCTTCCTCTTCTTCTTCTTTGGTCCAGGGTTCTTAATAGGATTTTTCCTTGTATGTAGATTATGGTAGATCCTGACGCACCTAGCCCGAGCGAGCCAATTCTTAGAGAATACTTGCACTGATACGTACTTAAGATTATTTCTTTCACAAAACTTCTTTCTTCTTCTTCTGAGTTGCCTTTTTTCTTTTTTTTTCCTCGCACATACCTTATATAATTCGAGTGTCATCCACAAACTTCAAATTCATGACCAGAAGAATTCCGATCATATATGTTAAAGGTATTAGAGAAAGACAATGGGGGGTACATATAGTTGGTAAGTTACACTTGATTGAAAAATGAATAAGAGACATACCAAACCTGCAAATAGCTAAACATAGAAAGAGAGACGGGACCATGTTTATATGTATAAGAGCTGTCACCATATGGCCACTGTTTGTGATGTTTGCTTAAAGAAAACACATACCTGCCGTACGTCTCTTTATCTCTGGCTTTATAACTTCAATTTCTTTTTTCTTTTTCAGCCTCTATATAAAATCAATTGCTAGCTACAATTTCCCTTTTTCTTCTCCTTCTCCGAGTTGATCAATCTAATCTCTGTGTTCAAAAGTAAAAGAATGAATTGAAGGGGTTTAGTTTAGGAACTCGAAGAAAGTAACTTAGGATTTTACTAGGTTTGTGGCATCGTGTATAGAGCTGCTCCTAGTCGGGTCCTACATAGTGTACTCTGAAACTATTGCTACATATATAGGAATACCGTGAACCTGTTATTGCTGGTCAGGATGCCTAAGGGGGAACAATTTTCATACAACTAGCATCTGTTATTTTAGTAGAAAAGTTCATTTCAGAGTTAAATGAAAATCAATTTCATTTCATTGATAATTTTAATTGAATTTACGTCTAAAAGTATGTATATATATGCATATATAATTGACTTATTAATCTCTCATTTTCGTTAATTTAAAGAGTGTATGTGACTGATATTCCAGCTACTCTAAGGGCAAACCTTATAAGATGCATGTGGCATTGAATATTTGATGCTGTACATGTACAAACAATAGGGCAAGAGAGTCCGAGAGCATCGGTTGTGATACACAGATTTGTGTTCATATTATTTAAGCAATTAGGAAAGCAGTCTGTGGTTGGCGCCAGTATTTCAACACTAGAGATTTTGTTGAGCTCTATAATATTGGACTTCCTGCTCTATGTTTTAACTGCCACAGGCGGAAGAAGGCCTTAACCTCATCTATATTCTCAATCCATTCATATTTCCACTTTCATTTTGCCCTCTGGGATCACTCATAATAAGCTCCTCACATCTTATGGATATTTTTGTTATTGAAATTTTATTATATTTTTATATAAAATATGTGTGTATCTTCTAAACCAACTCCTATCATTAATTTCAAGCTCAATACTATTACACACACAAAGCAAAGTTATACTTTTTGTCAAAAATAACCAAAACTTAGCATGGCCTAAATTAATTTGATTAATTTATTTTACCTTATTTAAATAAATATCGGAATCCATTTGCAAATTGTAAGATGGATTTCGGTCCATATAGTTTCATGGATCTAGGGATCCATCCGGCACTGTTTTTATTTATAAAAAAATTTACGTTAGCATCTGACATGTGCGGCAGACACTAACGCGAGTTAGACGCTGACGCATGCGTCATAGGCTGGACAGTACGTCAAACGCTGATGCAATTTTTTTAAAAAAAATAATTTATATTTATTGATTTTATATTAAATATTTATTAATTTATGTTCATTACACATGTATTGAATGTTCGTTATTTAAACGTAAAATATTCATTTCTGTTAACTTAATTTTGTTAAAAAAATATATCCTACAATATAAATATCTGTAGTATAACTTTAGGTTGATGTTTTTTTTTTTACCAAATATGTAAGAACGATTTTATATTATGTTTATATTATATATATCATTTGAATGAATTATTGTTATGATTTTCATTAATGATGAATATCTATTGACAAACTAATAAATATTATGTCTATACATGATGAATGTTTATATCAATTGTAAAAATTTCTTAATATGCATCATAAAAATAATACAAATTTTTATAAATAATCAATATTTTTATTTGAGAATATTGATGAACATTATATATACAGACAATGAACATTGATGAATAATACATCAAACAAAATGAACATGAACATTAACCATAATGAATATTAAGTTCACTGATAAAGAATATTTTAAAACAGAGAAAATTAATTATTATAAAACATTACATCCAATGGACATTATACATATAGAAAATTAATATTTTAGTACATGTAAATGAACAAGAAATATTAATATGTATATGGTCTAATAAATTTTTTTTGACATGTGTTACTATATTATGATATATATGATTTTTATTTTTAACATTTATATTTATTATTGACACGTAGAATTCAAGTTTATGCATAATTTTTAATATAATATTAATTATTATAAATTTATTTTATTATAATTTAAAGAATTTTAAAATAATGAAGAAGTGGGAAAAAAAGTCATTGCATTATACACTTTAAAAGTAGAATACATCATACATCTTATAAAGAAAATACACCACACATGTGTTATGGATTCATAGATTGGGGTCCATATTATAATAATTGGAATTTGTATAGAAATTATAAGATGGATATCTATCTACATAGTTTTATGAACCTAGAGGTCTATCCGACATCGTTTTACTTGTACACAAATTTATGTTTTAAGTTTTACACATGCGTCAAACATTGATGCGGGTCAGATACTGACGTAATTTAAAAAAAATTACATTCATTATTTGTTAATTTAATTTTGTTGAAACGTTAAATGGTCATTATTTATTAACTTAATTTTGTTGAAAATATATGTATATCACAATATAAATATTTGTGATATAATTTTAGTTTGATATTTTTTATTTATTTACCAATTGTGTAAGAACGATTTATATTATGTATATAATATATATGTTGATTTGAATGAATTAGTGGATATTATTTTCATCAATGACGAATATCCATTGACAAACTAATGAATATTATGCCTATAAATAATGAATGTTTATATCAATCATAAAATATTTTCAATATGCATCACAAAAACAATAAAAACTTTCATAAATAGTCAATATTTTTATTTTAGAGTATTGATGAATATTATATACATACAATGAGCATTGCAGTACTAGATAATGAACATTAATATTAACACTGATGAATAAAACATTAAACGAAATGAACATGAATATTACCATAATAAATATTAAGTTCATAGATAATGAATATTTAAATACAAATAAAATTAATTATAATAGAATATTACATCTAATGGATATACATATAGAAAATGAACATTTTAGTACATGTAAATGAACAAAAGAACTTTAATATGTATCTAGTATAATAAAAACGTTTTAACATGTGTTGCTATATTTTATATATATGATTTTTAATTTTGATATGTTTACTTATTATTTACAAGTAAAATTCAAATTTATATATAATTTTATTATTTTTCTTCTAATTTATTTACATTTTTATATTGATAAAACCTTAAAATATAAAAACTAATAAAGACATTAAAAATATTGAATTTATTATTAAATTTTAATATTTTAATTAATTATAAAATATTAAAAATCCACTTAATTGTATATATAAATTTAATTTATATTATTATTATAATTAAAATAATTACAACGGTAGTACAACATACAGGGTGAACGGCTAGCTTATTATGAAAAAATATTTAAAATATTATTTTTAATATAATATATATTGATTTTAAATTTATATTATTTCAATTAAAAAAATAAGAATTTCATACGTTAAAAATAAATCTTTCAAATAGTGATAGTAAAATAATTATAATAGTAGTGTAACACGTAAATAAATGACTAATTTTTATAAAAATATATAAAAATTTATTCAATAAAATAAATTTATATAAACTTATTTTATTATAATTTAAAAAGAAAAACTAAAACGGTACAATTTTAAAGAAATGTGTAGAAGCAGAAATAAAAATTTATGCACTGTACAATTAAGAAAAAAAGAGAGAGCTGATATACTCTCACCTTTTCTGCACTCAGACACACGTGTGTGCTTATAGAGTCGGTTAATGTAGAATTATTGACGGGGTTGCATCTTAGAAGCATTGGAAGCCATTCTAACCTGATTAAGAAATTTATTTGACTAATGGATTAAATTTTAAACCGATAGGTTCTGCCATTGTCAATTTGGCTTCCAACGATCAAGCATCCGGAAAACAAAATAAGCACCAACGTGTCAGAAGAAAATGCAAGGCAGAGACCCGCGGGCTGCCAAATTGAACGCGCCAAAAATATAATACAATTCCTGACTCCAACGAAATTTTTGGAGCCAAAAAAAGGAAAACCCCAATGGCTATCTTTGGCGGGAATGAATAATCCCTCTCCCTCCCATTTTGAGACCCTCCATTTTCATATCATTTCATTCAATTGATTTGGATTTTCATTAAAATATTAGTAAATTTACTAAGCCATCACTCTCTGTGGATAGCAAGTATAGACTAACTGCACACTCGCCCCTTTCACATTCTTCCATAAAACAAAGCCATTCAATTCGTGAGGCAGGTGAATTGACACCCTCCCCAGATCTTAGAGACGCTCTCCTTCCTTCTTTTCTTTATCAGAAGATTTATCTGTCAGTGTTTGGGTTAGGGTTTTTGATTATTCTGATAACTGACGAAATTATGGTGGAGTCGTCCCGGATGGTCATTGACCTCGACGACGAGCCCAAGAAAACCCTAAAGCGAAAGCGAGCATCTTTAACCTCGGTGCTCACGATTGAGCAGAAAGCAGCCCAAATGGAAGCCTTGAAGAAAGAAATGGAAGGGCTTTATGGGTATTACGCAGAAATGATGAAAAAGAAAGGAGGGTTTGGTCTGGATTGGGAAATCAGCGGAAATGAGAATATGGTGAATGGGATGGTGGGGTTGTTGATGGAGGAGAGTGAGTTGGCTCTGTCGAAGTTGGTGGAGGTTATTTATGAAAAGTTGTCCAATTTTAATAGCAATATGATTGCCACGGTGGCGCTGGTGAAGAGTGCGGTGCTGTTTGTAGGGCAGAGAGTGATGTATGGAGTGCCCAATGTCGATGCTGATGTTTTGGAGGATCAGACTCCCGATTCTCTCTGGTGTTGGGAGGTACTGGTTTGGATCTTGGTTTGTATTGCTGTCTTGATTAACAATAACTTGAGCATGGTTAACTTTTTCAAATCCTTAAGGCTATGTTTGAAATGGATCTTGTGCAAGAATTCAGTTTAATTCTTGCAAAATCGTGCTGATTCTGTCACTGTTTCGTTTCTTAATGCCTTGTTCTTTTTCTATATTAAAAGAATTGAATTCTAGCAACTATAAACTTAACAAACATGATTATTCACTAAATAGAATTTGATTGAATTGAATGCTTGAATTTTATACTTCCCAAAAAAGAGGTATGGCTTTGTGTTCAGCATAGTATTGATCTACTCCCTATGTTTTCTAGTTTTCTTAGGTTATATATATCTGCTTTGCTTCAATGAGTTTGCTTGATTGTCTTCCAATCAATAGTGGTATGAAAACATGCTTGATTTGATATGGGAAGGCCATTCTTGTTATGCTGACAGTTTTGCAAATAATATTTGTCCTTCAGCAACTTGCTCTGTATATTTGTTGTATTTTCATCTCCATAATCGCCAACTGATTTTCTCAATTGTCATTGCAGACTAGAGATCTAAAGCTGTTGCCTAAATCTGTGCGTGGTGAAATAAAAATTCGTCGTATATGTCGGAAAAAGATCCATGAGAGAATTAGTGCTGTTTCTGGTAAGCAGATGTTGCCTTAAATTGTTGATGCTTTAAGTTATTCATCTAGCAAACATAGCATTCCTTTCATTTTATTTCTATTGCTTTTTCTTAGGCACATTTTGCAATAAAGCTGGTTATTGGGGGGGGCGGGGGCAGATGGGCTGCACTTACTTTACTCTGAACATATGGTTTCTTTTAACAATGTTAGAAGATTAGGGCTTTCTTTTCCCGCACAGTAGTCTGGTCAATTTAATGACCTTGTCGGGTGCTGGATGAAGGGATCAATGCATCTTAGCTGTTTAGTCTAATAGAAGATATAACTAACTTTTTAGAGTGTTCATGTAGCTCGCCTGCTATATGAAGTTGCTATTGTTGAGTAACCATTGCAATCAACTGGACACAATTCAAGATGACTGGCTTTCTATGGGTCTTTTGATCCTTGATTCTTGGGCGTTTAATGATTTTGGCTCATTTCAGCAATGTTAGCTGCACTACAAAAGTCAGAGAGTGACCAGAGTCACAAATTTGATTTGATGAAGGCATCAGAAAAACTCAGCAAAGTGTTACAAGAGGCAGATATCCGTTTGTTAGTGGATACTTTGCTACAAAAGAACGGTGCTGAGTTGTATGTTCAAACTCGGCTCTTTTTCTGGTTTGTTTCTTCAGTACATAATAATCTTCTTTTTTGTAAAATTGTTTGATTATCTTTACAGGGCTGACAAGGAAGCAAAACGAGAACAAAAATTGCTCATCAAGCAACTGGAGAAAAATAAACGAGAAGTTGAAAAGGAGAAAAGGAGGATGGATCTTGAACTTCTAAAGGAAAAGAGGCAAACTGTATGTACAAATCTCATGGTTTTGTTGTATGCATTTTATGTCTAACGGTTGACAAGTTTATGTTGCTTAGTTCGTATAAGGGATGCTCAGGAATGTCATAAGAACATTTAATACAGTAACTTAACTTTTTTTCATGTGGCGGAACTACTTGTTAATCTTGATTATGTTGATCATAGATCATATACATGGTTAGATGTGCATGCTCAAGCTCAAACATGCGGGGGTGTGATTGTATTTGTGTGTAAATGTATATTTGCTTGTATGTTCAGTAAGCTAATAAATTCCTTTTGCTCTATATTATTTTTCCTATTATGTAACCATATTTCTTTTGAGAAGGTAATGGTATTTATTTTAGTTAGTTTTCTTATTTCAGGAAAAAGAGCATAAGCGATTGCAAGAGGAGACAGAAAAGGATGAAAAGCGTCGTGAAAGAGAAGAGTCTGAAACGAGGAGGCAAATAAGAAAGCAGCAAGAGGAAGCTGAAAAGGAACAACGGCGTAAAGAGAGAGAAGAAGCTGAACTGAAAAGGAAAAATGCTATAAAGAAACAAGCTTCAATAATGGAACGCTTTCTTAAAAGAAGCAAATCTAATTCACCATGCCCAAATGATGAGACTTCAACTAAAGCAACAACTTCTGATTCGGTGAGCAAGCAGAGGTTGAAGATTCCTGAGGCAGTCACTCTTGCTATGGACTTTACTCTTTCATCAAATGATGATATTGGAATTGACAATATCTGGAAGTAGGTTCCATGTTCCCCAGCCTGCCACACCTTGTCTTTCTTTTTTCTTTTATCTTTTTTTTTTTTCTTTTAAATCTCATCGACCTAACCTTCCTAGGGATACAACTCTTTGGTATAATGAGTAAGATTGATTTGCTTTGCAGGTTTCACTTGTCTTCCTGGTGTCATATGGGTCGTAGTATCCGTTCGAATAGAAAACAACATTGGAGCATACGTCAGAAGCCTAAGACTGAACTATTTAAGGAACTTAAGCTAACTGGTAACCGGGATCTTGCTCATGATGATGAGTCGAGCGTAGAGAAGCTTGTAAGTGGATGGGAACAGTCTTCTGATGATAGATCGTGTGTAATGAATTTAGAGAGTTCTGATGCTAGAAAGATCCAGAGGAAGCAGTTGCTGCAGTTTGACAAGAGTCACAGACCTGCATTTTATGGAATTTGGCCTAAGAAGAGGTGAACTCCTCTTTCATGATATCTTAACATGTCCAGATGTTAGCCGAACTAGCTAGATAAATCTTGGAAATGTAGCTGTATTTTTTATGACCAGAATATCATGGGTTCTAGTCCTGGGACTACAGACTACAGCCTCTCTGCAAAAATGTGGAGGGAAGGTGTGTGCAAGGCAGGCGAACTTTTTTCAACTGCTGAAAGCACTAACAGTTTGATTTAAGTCACTATTTTGCTGTTTCTTTAAGTTTTTTTGCTTTCATATCATGGATAATCATTATTTTTGAGGCATACTTGCATTCTGTATTGTGTGCTAGTACATTGTGCTATATTCATCTAGAATTTTCTTATAACTCTGTCAACACCATTATGGGTATAGGCTGTAAATTCTGGTAATAATTTTCTTGCAAGTTTCCGTAAAGGTATTGCCTATAAACATTGATTGCATCTGGACTGGATATGGAACTGATTATATGATATGCTCTGCTCTTTCAGTCATGTTGTTGGCCCACGCCATCCTTTTAGGAAGGAACCAGACTTGGATTATGATGTCGACAGTGATGAAGAATGGGAAGAGGTGTCTTCTTCAGTCTTCCTACTGAAATTTAAATTGTCACTAAGAAAAGCATATCCTAAATTAATTGTTTTCTATAGGAGGATCCTGGTGAAAGCCTCTCAGATTGTGATAAGGATGATGAAGAACAAAGTTTAGAGGAAGGATGTTTAAAAGATGATGAAGATGAAAGTGAAGATGGATTTTTTGTTCCTGATGGGTATCTCTCAGAAAATGAGGTAATAAAATGAGATTCTTGCGCAATTCAGAACTCAACTTTCTTGATTTTGTTGTCTGATGCTTGTGGAATGCTTTATAAGCTTCAGTTGATGACAACAGGAGAATGATTGAGAGATGTTTTTGGACTGGCAAACTCTCTGTTCTATTCTGAGTTTATCTTGCCTGAGTAACTATTGCTCATAGTAATCAATGTTATTATGACATGTTCCCATGAAGATGCTCTTTTTCCTCAATTACTCTTTCTGATAGACATGGTCACACATGTTTGCTTTTCTAAGAGGCTTTAATGCTGTTTTTTCCATTTTCTTCTTTTGCATTCCAACTTGTATTGCTATTTAAACATGCCATGTCAGGTTTCTGAATAAGCACATTTATAAGTCACTTGGAGAACAACTATCTGTCCGTTTACACACTATAATAGGAAAGCAATTGGCATATTTATGTAAATTTGCTTGCCTTTTACATTCAGGGAGTAGAAGTTGATAGACTGGAAACTGATCTCTCAGTTGACGAGGCCAGAGGTACACCTAGCTGTAAGCAAGAGTTGGAGAATGAGGAATTTCGTACCTTACTTCAATGGCAAAAGTATCTGAACAATTTAACAGAAATTGCACTTAGGAAAAACCAGCCTTTGATTATATTAAATCTAATGCATGAGAAGGACCCCTTGTCAGCAGCCAAAGATCTAACGGGTACCTTTAAGTCGGAAAAGATGTGTTTGGAAGCTCTTAGCATGCGCATGAACCCTGGTGGGCTACCTGTGGAAATTTCAGTGGTCGACATGCTAGCTGAAGATCAAGATGCTTGCCTTTCAATTGTCAAGGCCAGTAATACACATATCTCAGCTGTGACAACTATACAAGAGTCAGATATGCCTATAGTTGTAAGTTGCTGCATATTTGATCCTCATTTAAAATATTAACTGCCTTAGAATTTATAGTACTGGTTTCCTGGAGGAACCATTAAAATTTCAAGAAATACTTGTTTTGCTGCTGACTGCAATCTTGCTAACAGGTTTCTGCTATTCAGTCTGGCTCACATAGCATCAATAAAGTGGTAGAGTTGTTGCAACAGAAGTTCCCTACTGTCTCAAAGTCTCAGATTAGGAATAAAGTTCGCGAGATATCAGATTTTGTGGACAACCGTTGGCAGGTTAGTCAGCTATTTGGTGAAATACCTTACTCCCAATATTAGGATGGTGATATCCCTCTATTCATGGTTTTCTTTTTAATGGACTTTCTTGAATGAAATTACTGAATTTGTGATGCTTGCTATTTGATCTCTAGAGGTCAGCTATGTCTTTTAGCAGGCTTAGGCAGAGTTTTTTGTTTGATAATGGACTGGCAGGCCTATTAACTTCATCCTTTTTGACGAATCTCTGGTGTTATGTGATAGATAGCTAGTTGTTTATTTATATATTTGAATTTTAAATACATTGTATCAGCCTAGTTTTCTTTTATAGTTTTTTTATTTAGCTTTGGCTGCTATCTGGTTTGGGTTTATGTTGGGATTGCTCCATGTGCTGAAGCTAGTTTATATGTGATGGCAAACTGGATACTACAAACATGAATACATGCATTATATTTAAGCTCATTGATGAATGGATGAAAGTTCTAAACCATATTCCTATGCTGCAGGTAAAGAAAGAGATTCTAGATAAGGTTGGCATATCAATTTCACCAGGTATTTTATGCTAATATGGTTTAATTAGTTCAATGAGTCCATCTGTATCCTCCTCTCTTCTTTTTCTTTTTTAACAATAATACTGAAGTACTCTATGTTTTATTTGTTTTTTCAAATTAAGCAGAGAAAGGTGGAGGAAGAATGCAAAATATCTCAAAGTTTTTCTCAAAGAGGTGCTTGCCTCCGGCTGCTGAAAGTATCAATCCGGAAGCGACTTCTCCAGAGCCATCTAGAAAACCTGGTTCTGCAGTTCAGGGCCAGCAGGCTTGCACGTAGCCTTTTTCGGTGGCTTCACTTTTTGCTTCTTGGCATTCCAGTTTTATGTGCACTACCTTATCTGCTAATATACCATAGTATAGTGTAATTAGATGTCGGTGTTATGGTAACTAAAATCTTAGTGAAAGAAAGATTTCTTTGTCGGTCCACTCACTGAGCCAATTGAATGTTAGGTTAGAGTGAGAAGAAGCCAGCTTTGGTAAAGCTGCGAAAAATAGATTATTAAAATAAAATTTTCCTGTATTGTGGATAGTAATGTTTAGTATTATATTATGTGTTGTGCATGAATGCTTGTACTCACTCGGAAAGGATTCAGTATTATGTTACTGGGTAGAGGTGAGGGACCACAAGAGAAGCAGCAGTAGCTTGTCCATGAAATAGAAAAAGGCATGCTTGTACCAGTGGGACCGTAAAGCTGCTGTTATGATAGTAGTACGTACACCACACCGACTGCGAGTTGCTTATGCATTTTGCTCCGTTACATGATTGCAGTGTGCTTCATAATACCACACAGCATGGAGCTGTTTTTTTGAGTCTCAAAATCCTGCAGGTACTTAGTACCAGAGAGATACTGCTATTGTTTCACTTTTTTCTCTGAAAAAAGAAAATAGAAAGAGAAAAATAAATGGCATGTGAGGGATTCTGCAAGCAATGGTGTTAATTTATTTCCAAAATATCCCATTCTTTTTTCAGGCAGAGGCAGCATTCGATTACTTATTTCGGCATTACTTCGCTTTCTGCAACTGCAAGTAACATATATGGCAGCAAGTCATTTTGCTTTTTGTAGTCATTGTTCTGCGCTGCCTGTTTTTAATCCGTGCGAATGCTGCCACCACTAAATAACTGCAACATTTCCAATTTGAAATGAAACCCAGTCTTTTATCCATCATTAAGTTGCACAATAGGGACTGCTAACTGCTTTATTTATTCCATATTCTTTCCTTTACTCCATCTCTCGCAAATCTGCTATATATAGAATGAAATATTATACTTGTGCGATTAAGCAAGCAGCTAAAGAACCAGAACCAGAACCAGAACCAGAACCAAAACCAAAAAAAATGATCCTCAGTCTAGGCTCGCTGGCCTTCCAAACAACCCAACATCCCAAGATTATCATGGCCACCCTCGACTCCACTTCTACAAGGTCAGTTTCTTTTCCCTGCAAACGTTACTTAAATATATATTGCTGAACTAATTTGGTTTATTAATGGTTCTGATTTGTTTCTGCAGGGAGAACTTGAACGTAGAGAGACCCTACCGCCCTGCAAAACAAGTGCAGTTTCAAGTAATTCATTCCATGCCACCTCAAAAGATTGAGATTTTCAAATCTTTGGAAGGTTGGGCTGAGAAGAACTTGTTGGTCCATCTAAAGCCTGTTGAAAAATGTTGGCAGCCACAAGATTTTCTTCCACAACCTGATTCTGAAGGATTCTATGATCAGGTGAAGGAATTGAGGGAAAGATCACAACCGCTTTCTGATGACTATTTTGCGGTGCTCGTAGGAGATATGATAACCGAAGAAGCAATTCCAACATACCAGTCTGTGCTTAACACACTTGATGGAGTTCGAGACGAGACTGGTGCCTCACTTAGTCCTTGGGCTATTTGGACTCGAGCTTGGACTGCCGAAGAGAACAGACATGGCGATCTTCTCAACAAGTATCTTTACCTCACAGGAAGAGTAGACATGAAAATGATCGAAAAGACTATTCAGTATCTCATTGGTTGTGGCATGGTCGGTCATCTTATGTGTTTCTTGATGTTTTATCACCATTTTTTTGTTCTTATTAGAAACTGACATTTATTTTTTCATTCTGTCCATTTCTTCGTGAAGGATGCAAAATTTGAAAACAACCCATATCATGGATTCATATACACTTCATTTCAAGAAAGAGCAACATTCGTGTCCCATGGTACACTGCGAGACTAGCTAAGGAGCAGGGAGACATGAAGCTAGCACAGATATGTGGAACGATTGCTGCTGATGAGAAACGACATGAGACCGCATATGTTAAGATTGTGGAGAAGCTGTTCGAGATCGATCCGGATGCGACTGTGTTGGCTTTTGCTGAGATGATGAAGAAAAGAATTCAAATGCCAGCAGTTCTGGTGTACGATGGGAAGGACGAGAACCTTTTCGAGCACTACTCAGGTGCTGCCCAGAGAGTTGGAGTTTACACAGTGAAAGACTATGGTGATATATTGGAGTTTCTAGTGAAAAGATGGGAAGTAGAGGAGTTGGGAGGAGTATCTGAGGAGTGACATAGGGCTCGAGATTTTGTATGTGGATTGAGTTCAAGGCTGAGAAAATTGGAGGAAAGAGCTGAAGAGAGAGCCAAAAAGAAATCATCAGGCTTCAGTTGGATTTTGAGAACATAAGTCTGCTGATTTCTCTTCATTTCTTTGCTTTTCGGGGAGATGGCTGGTCAATGCTTTTAATAACTTCAAATGAATCCTACCTATTTGATAATATAAATGCCTGAGTTGCTTTCTTTTCTTATTATTTTCATTTAGTGTCTGCTGTATATATATATTTCCACTCACTCATTCGCATCTATATAACAAATCTATATATAAATATTAGATAGTCAATACATATTTAATAATTTAAAATTAATAAACATATATAAAAGATAAAATATTTAGTCCCTACAATTTAATCAATCTTTTATAATATTTTTTATTATTAATTTTTTTTTTTATTCTAGAATGAGCGATAGATTATGGTTGCCATAAAAGTGAAATCTCACCTAGCGAGGAGGTGAAGACTTCCATATTTCAAGAATAATCATTCTTGCCAAGTGTTTCTTAATATTAATATTAACAATTTATATCTCTTTACATGTATTTCATCATATCTAATATTATTAATTTTAGCATTTGATTTACTTCATGTGATTTATAAGCCGCTACAAAATGAATCAAAATTTTATTTGATAATATCTTTGACTATTAATTAAATCTTAGGTCCTCAATTTTCTTGTATTTATAGGATCAGACACAATATCATTAATTTTAGAATTTAATTTGCTTTTATGTGAGAACAATATTTGGGCCCCTAATCTATTAAGTTATAACAATTCCGTGTGACCCTAATTGAGAATTAATCAGCCTAAAATTGCGTAAGCTTTTTCGATATTTAGAGGATGCGAAATTAAATAAATTTTATTTTTATGGTAACTATAGTAGGAGTACATACAAATATAATTATAAAATAATACAATTATATTTATATCAATCAGTTTTGAACAATATATATTATTTAAACAAGGTTTGGGTTCTTAATAGAACAAGGGTGCCCTCCATGCCATAATTTGTTCACTACATATGGGATTCGATTCAATTAATTGAATCCATGTCATATAAGCACATGTGGCTTTTTGCTTGTGTTTCACACATTTGGCATTATATATATATATATGTGAATATTAAACAATTATTAATCAGCAGTCCACATGCTAATTTGTGGATTTGAATGGCTTATCATAAAATATTTGTATAATATTTTTAAAATCATTCCTAAATTCAACTTCTTCATCCATC
Organism: Ricinus communis; assembly: GCF_019578655.1. Lineage (NCBI taxonomy): Eukaryota > Viridiplantae > Streptophyta > Magnoliopsida > Malpighiales > Euphorbiaceae > Ricinus > Ricinus communis. Next base: position 29,153,642 of record NC_063262.1, read on the forward strand.
ATATTTTCAGATTCAGATTCAAATTCAAAATCTATTCTTAATTAATTTTTGATATGAGTTTTTTGAAGGTTGTAGGTTATTAAAGTAAGCTTTTCATCTTTTAATAATCACATGCTATGGTTTCTTTTTGGTTAATAAGGTTAAATTGTCCATATAAAACTAAGTTTAGGGATAAGTATAGGAATGGAATTATATGCATTCATTTTCCTTAAAGTGGGGCCCTTTATAAGGTTAGGCCCATCATATATCCACGTCTCCAAACACAGCACTTAAATGTGATTTTTGACGTGAAAAACAAGACTGCCTTCCTTTTCGTTACACTCTATATACAACTCTTTGCCCTTCCCTTCCTTTATATTTACATTCCTAGCCTTGCCCATTGCACGTGCAAAATGTTATTAAAACATTATTTACCCAAACGTCGGCTAATTTTTCATGTTTGTGTTTTGAAAATGGTGACATAATTATAAAAAGTGTGAAGGCAGCGAGGGAAATGAAGAAAAGAATAATGGTAGAAAATCTATAAATATTTGAAATTAAAACTAAGAATTATAATCATACTAATTTTAAAATTCATAAATAATTCAGCCTCGTGTTAAATGTTTTTACTGGTCAATAAAATTCACACTGAAAGCTAAGAGTAACAGGGCGTAGGGTGTACCAATTTCTGTTCCCTCTCCTAAGAGGAATAATTGACAACAGAGACATAAAGAAATGTGCTTTTCATTATTATTTATGAATATGAATTTTCTTTTTGAGAAAAGGAGAATGGCAAGAAATGTAATAAGAAGAAAAACATATGGCATTACGGAAAGGGAAGCTCTTATTAATGGGATGTGTTGGTTCCGTGTCCTTCTGTCGACGACAATTGGCTGTGCGGTGTGTGCTTATGTTATGTTTTGATGCGTATCTCTTTCTTCCTTTTCATCTCAACCTTTTTTTAGCTCCCCTTTCTTCCCCAGATCACCTTTCTATGTTTTGATCCATGATCAAAACTTAAAAGGCAAAGCTCGATTCTTGATACCATTAAACGATTAAAATATTGAAAAAAAAGGAGAAAAGCTCCTCTCTTTTTGTGTGGTACTGTTGTTCTTGTCTCTGTTGCTGAGAGAAAAGAAGCAGAGTTACATTCATACGGACAAACAATGGCTCTAAAACTCAACCGACTAACCTTCCCACCAGCCCACAAACTCCCTTCTCAATCTCCGTTCCAGAGATCTCCTAATAGAGTTTTCATGGCGGCCACTGTTGGTTCCACTTCCACCAAGTATTTTTCATTTACTTTCTCTGCTTTCTTTGTTTCATCTTCTCATTGCATTTTCTTTGATATTTGTTGAATGTGCATGGGTCATCATTTCTTCATTCATCAAAAGATCCTTCTTTTTTTCGTCGTTCTTCATTATACGACTCTTAAATCTTTTTTGTTTTGATGTCATTCATATGTATGTCTTTTTCTATTTTCACGTTTTCTCTCTAAATTGTTTGTTTGTTTTTCTTTTCTCGCTGTCTTCGTGTGTGTAAGTGGGTCGGGATTGTCCTGTTCTCAGTTTTCTCCTAGTTTTGTTTTTGATTCAGCTCAATTCGCTGGCTTTCTCAGAAATAATTTCATTTTAAATCCTTTTTCATGTTTTTTTGGCATCAATCCTTACGATTTCTGTTTGATCATGCTGTAAATTATGTTTGAATTGCCCTCAAACACTGTAATTGATGTGTTTTCCCTGCTTTAATTTTGTCATTAGCTTCATAACTTGCGTTTATAATGCTGGTTTGGTGATTATGTTCTAACCCCTTTGGCCTCTTTCTTGATTTTTATTTTATTGTTGCTTTCTCTCTAAAATGATTCTTTTTTAATCAATGCTGATTTGATTTTGATATTCTTTTTATTTTGTTTAGAAAAAAAAAAAGGAAAAATTAACCAATGCATGCATGCATGGTTTTTATAAAAGAATTTTTTTAAAGCTGCATCCCTTGCTTGTTTGAAGCTCATCTGGAAATTTGGGAAGGAAGTTATTGGTGCTGAAGGTTCCTTTTCTCTTTATTTTTTTTGGTCTCTTTTTTAAATTTCTGGAAAATGTTATGTGATTTGTTGTTCTTTCCATTGTTTTTACTTTTTAAATCTGGAATCTATCAATATTATACAGGAGAGGGTGAATCTATGTGGTCTGTGAGTTGCATGTGGGGCTTTCTCTGTCTAGTATAGTTTTGATCTATGTGTTGTGTACATTATTTTATGTTATGTTTTCATTTGTTTAAGAGTTAGGTGTGAATCAAGGTTAACTTATTCCATTGGAACTAGATCCTGTTGGCTGACTGGTTTCAATGCGTGTGCAATATTATGTGCCCATTTTGTCCCTCTTTGGTGGGAATTCCTGGCCGCATGTTTAATTTAATATTCATGTCTTGATTATTCATTTTTTATTAGTTCTGTAATAATGTACATTCAGACTTGGATAAATGGTATCCTAGTTGATGATTATTTTCATGTTTTAGTTCAGTCTTTGATGGACTTATAACAGGGTTTTGTCTCTGAAGATTGTGATGAAATTGTTACCGATCTATGTGCTTTTTCCATCCGTGTTTCTTGATTTGTTTATGACTCTTGCACATTTTCATTTTTGGTTATGACTTTACTTTCTCTGGATTTGGTTACTGAGTAGTTGACTTATTTGGTATCCGTATGGTGGTAATTGGTTGAATTTGGTATTGTTTCTTGTGTATACGTTCATACTTGGTAGCATCTTACCAATAAGAAGCTATCTCTCTCTTGGTTGCTTGTTTGACTGTATTTTACTTTTCTATTCACATTCTAATGTCTTAATGGGCTGTCACACATGAACCTTTACTTTGTTTTGTAAAACATGATTGCTTTTGTTGAAGGGGGATCACATTCTTTAAGTTGGTTTGTTTAACTAAATTGAGTATGTTTTGTCCGAGCAAACTCTAATAGAGATTGTTTGAGTGAAACTTAATACTACCGTAATATCTATATCTTTAGTTGCGGTGCACATTTTCAGACGGACCCTATTTGTAGCTAAACATGATAATTTGGTTCACAGCATGGCTGGTAGTTTATTTCATGCATCCATCTGATTTAATTTCAAGTACTCCCATGTGAAAATCACATTTCTGCAAATAGAATCTCAAATTTGATATCGCCAATTTTTAAATACAACAAAAATCCAGAATCTCATTTCAAAAAGAAAAGGTGAAGTTTCCGTGGCTGAAATAACCTCAGGATGTCCACTTCACCTAATAAACTTGGGAGCATGCTAAGGTTACCTGCATATTTGTAATTTTGGATAACTGGAACTTCTTTAATACTTATTATACTACTCATTTTAAGGGTTTGTGCTCTAACTCCATTCTTTTATTTGTTACAGAGAGGTTGAGAATCTAAAGAAGCCCTTTAGTCCTCCACGAGAGGTACATGTTCAAGTGACTCATTCGATGCCTCCGCAAAAGATGGAGATATTCAAATCCTTGGAGGGTTGGGCTGAGGATAATATATTGGTGCATCTAAAACCTGTTGAGAAATGTTGGCAACCACAAGATTTTCTTCCAGACCCCGAGTCGGAAGGGTTTTATGAGCAAGTCAAGGAATTGAGGGAAAGGGCAAGGGAGCTGCCCGATGACTATTTTGTTGTGCTGGTTGGAGATATGATCACTGAAGAAGCGCTTCCAACTTATCAGACAATGCTTAACACCCTAGATGGAGTTCGAGATGAGACTGGTGCAAGCCTTACTTCTTGGGCAATCTGGACAAGGGCATGGACTGCTGAAGAGAATAGGCATGGTGACCTTCTCAACAAGTATCTCTACCTATCTGGTAGGGTGGATATGAAGCATATTGAGAAGACAATTCAGTATCTGATTGGGTCAGGAATGGTAAGATCTCTCTCCTTCTTTTTGGTGAATTTAGAATGCTAACTTGTAGTCCAGTATCGGTAACATCTTTTTGACAAATGTAATTCTCCTGTCCTTGCTATCTTTCCTTTTATAAAGAGGGTGACTACCAATTCCTTGAAGTTTATATATAAAGTATCGTTGATCTTCTAGTCTAACCTTACCGTCTCACGCAATTACTCTTCCAACTTTGGTGATTTTCTTTTCATGTGTGTGCATTGCAGGATCCTAAAACAGAAAACAATCCATACCTTGGTTTCATCTACACTTCATTCCAAGAGAGGGCAACATTCATATCCCACGGGAACACAGCTAGACTAGCGAAGGAGCATGGGGACATGAAGCTGGCACAGATATGTGGCATCATTGCTGCCGATGAAAAGCGACATGAAACTGCCTATACTAAGATAGCGGAGAAGCTCTTTGAGATTGACCCGGATGGCACTGTCATGGCTTTAGCTGACATGATGAGGAAAAAAATCTCAATGCCTGCCCACTTGATGTTCGATGGGCAGGATGATAACCTTTTTGATCACTACTCCTCTGTGGCCCAGAGGATTGGTGTCTACACTGCCAAGGACTATGCTGATATTCTGGAATTTCTGGTGGGAAGATGGAAGGTAGAGAATCTGATTGGTCTTTCTGGTGAAGGGCGTAGAGCTCAGGATTTTGTATGTGGATTGCCTGGAAGGATTAGAAGGTTGGAGGAGAGAGCCCAGGGAAGGGCAAAGCAAGCAGCGACTGTCCCGTTCAGCTGGATATTTGGTAGAGAACTGAAGCTTTAAGCAAAAAGTGGGTAGAACGCTTGTTCCAATACCATCTCATCGAATGTGGCATGGTATTTGGCCAATTAGTTCAATTCTGATGGCCCCCTTGTGAGAAAAGAAGTGTGGTAGAACGCTTGTTCTCAGCAAAGGAAGGACTATCAGATCTAAATCCTATCTAGAAACTAGAAGAAAAAAAGAAAAGTGTTTCCTGTTTACTCGCATATGGGGGGTTGTTTTAATTTTATTGTTATTTTCAATCAACAGAATGTATAAACCTTGTTATATTTTGCGAAATAAAATTATGAGAATGCAATGTCTGTAATGCTATTCCCATATATGGTCGGTGTTCTGCTTTTGGTCACTAGATGTAGGAAATAGGGGGATTGGAAAGTTTTGCAGACCATTTTTGTGGTTGGCTTGGATTCACAGAATTGAAAGAAATGTACTTTTTGCAACCAATACTTTAAAGAACACAAAAAAACAAAAAAAAAGCAGAAAGAAGAGTTTTATCAAAAAAGTAAGATGCTATTCATATCCTGTAGCATTCTGGACAATCTCATACAAAATGTCATTCACAAAATCAAATAAACAAATAATTCAATGTAATGCGACAGCAATAGCACCACAAAAAGAAAGATCTTAAAGCCATTAAACTTGGAAGGGCCATGGCCAATCCTTCAAGTCCTCCTCCTGCTGCACTTTAGCGCTTCTCCTCATACCAATATTACCACCCCCACTGCTAACATCGCCTTCTACATAGGCATAATACTTCAAGAAAAATGCAAGAGTGAGCACCACCCATTCAAGACAGAAAATCACAACACACAACCCACCAGCAAGCTTCAGTATCACCTCGCCATCTTCTTCCCTTACATAAGACTTCAATTGCCCAAGGAAATCACCTGTCCTTGTAAAGATCAACACTGAGACAGACCCTTGGAAAATGGCTGTGAGGACAGTGGCAACCATGTGAGCAGCATACCATCTATTAGTCCCGGAAGAGGCAGCAGCACAGCCTGAAACGGCTCCAGCAATGGTCAAAATGTGAAGGAGGATGAGAAAGAAGCCACATATGGAAGGCAACAATCGAAGAGAAAGGGTAAGGAAAATGCAACTAGAGGCTGCACCCAGTAAAATGTAGTTGCAGAACAAGAAGACCTTGTGAGTGTGATGGTGGGATTGAGACACTGATTGTGGGTTGCCCAGAGTGATGCCTCCCATTTCTTACTAATTGAATTGCTTTGATAATGAAGGAAAGGCTTTATCTGTTGTAAATGGAGATGGAAAGAAGAAGAAGAAGGATCGATGATTGTTGAGAGAGCGAGGAGTTTGTATGAATAATTTATAAAAGAAAGGGTTTCTCGCACTAACGGTCATACGACTATGTAACCGTTGAAATGGGAAAAGAAAAAAGATCGCAAACCTCACGCCATTGCCAGTCTGTGATTGCTCTCTAACGGCTACTTGCATCATCACAATGGGCTTTTTACATCTATCGGACTGGCCCCTACAAGAAAATCAACCGGGGCCGCTCAGAAAAAAACAAGATCCTAGTGTTTGAAAATATTTCATGATTTCATATTAAAGTGAAAATGGGCATGGTGTTAGTAATTATACTGACCAATTCTGTTTAGTTTGGAAATATGTGTTGCTTGACAATGTGCACACATTGATATCAAGCACAAAACTTTGACAAAATTAGGACAGACTTGGCAATGCCAAAACTGCAAAAATGAAGAGAAACTTTTCACATATGGTGCCATGTTATAACTAAAGCCTGGCCCATGACAAGGAGAAACCCAAAAAAGACTCTCTCCAAATTAGGGTTTTGGCCTTTTGATTCTGGGTCTTCTTCTTCTTTTCTTCTCCTGGCATATTCTCAGCTAGAGAGTCGGGAAAGCACTTGCACTGAGTAAAGATGTGGAGATCTATAGCTATTAAATCGAGACAAGCAGCACACAGCTTAAGTGCAGCCACAAGCTACAACAAGGTATCATCAGCTTCTCATTTCTCCAATTGGGTTCCTTGTCAACAAAACCTTCGTTTTCTCTCAAATTTGTCTGTAAACACAAATGATACTGAAATTGACCACTCCTCACATGGTTCTGCTCAAAACAATTACGATGGTGACGATGAAGGCAAAGTTACTGATACCCATTTGCACAATTTTTCCCCTCAAGCAGATATAAATGAAGTCTCACACCATTATTCAAGTGAAAATGGTGATACCCATATGGATAATTTTGTTCAGCGTTCACCGGATTTAGCTGAAGAAGCTAATACCCAAATTCATGGCGAGGTAGAGGGACATGTTGACTATGTAATTGATGCTGACAAGTTAGAAAATGTATTATCTTTGTTGCAAAGTAGCACTGATGCCTCACTAGAGTCAAGTCTTGATAATATGGATTTACATTTACATGAAGATTTTATCGTCAAAGTTCTCGAAACCCCTCTTATTGTAGGCGATAATTTGATTAAGTTTTTCAATTGGGCGATTAAGCAGCCAGATATCAATGTCACTACTCGTTTAGTTCATCCGCTTGTTCGAGCTATTTGTAGCGAGCTTAGGAAGAAAGACGCATACGCCTTATGGGATTTAGTTAAGGACATTGGTGAGGAGGAGAATACTGTGCTTAATGTTGACCTTCTTAATCAGTTGATAGCTTTGTTTTCCAAGTTAGGTAAAGGGAAAGCAGCTTTTGAGGTTTTCAACAAGTTTGGAGACTTCGGCTGTGTTCCTGATTCTGAGACATACCATTATACAATTGAAGCCCTTTGTAGGCGATCTATTTTTGATTGGGCTTCATCAGTTCGTGAAAAGATGCTCAGAGCAGAAGCCTTGCCTGACACTGAGAAAATTGGTAAGATTATATGCTGGTTTTGTAAAGGAGATAAGGCAAATGATGCCTATCTGGTGTATCTGTTGGCAAAAGAGAAGAACAAGTACCCACCTCAGCCTTCAGTAAATTTTTTGATTGGTTTGCTCTGTCAGAAGAATGAAACTGTCAAATTAGCTTTGGAGATGTTGGATGCTTTCTCAGGTCCAAAACGCAAGTATGCAATCAAGCCTTTTTCATCTGTCATTCGTGCTTTGTGTAGGATCAAAGATCTTGATGGGGCAAAAATGTTGCTTTCTAAGATGGTTGATGAGGGTCCACCTCCTGGAAATGCTGTGTTCAATTCCATTATCAATGGCTATTCTAAGTGTGGTGATATGAAAGAGGCAATAAAGATGAAACAACTGATGGTAAGGAGGGGATTGAAACCGGATCTTTTCACTTATGCTGTAATAATGAGTGGTTATGCAAGTGGTGGTCAGATGGAGGAGGCTTGCAAAGTACTATCAGAAGCCAAAAAGAAGCACTCTAAGCTCAGCCCTGTGATGTACCATACAGTCATCCGAGGATATTGCAAACTTGAGCAGTTTGATAAGGCTTTGGATTTGTTAGCAGAGATGAAGACATTTGGGGTCCAAGCTAATGCAGATGAGTACAATAAGTTGATTCAATCTCTATGCTTAAAGGCCTTAGATTGGGAAAGGGCAGAGAAACTGTTGGAGAAAATGAAGGAGGATGGCTTGCATCTAAATGGGATCACACGAGGTCTTATAAGAGCAGTTAAGGAGCTGGAGGATGAGGGGATTGAGAAAGAAGTAGGCGCTGAAGCTTGAAGTGTGGATGCCTCATACAGATGTTCAAGTTTTGGATCTCTAGGTTTTTCTTTTTTTTGTAAACTTTTCTCCATAGTATAATAATGGAAGCTTTGAATTTTTTTGTGGCATGCATTCTTGCTCTTTGCATGAGTTAGATCACAAAAGGGCTAAATTTGGTTGCTTATGATTCATTTCTTTGATGTTCTTGCATGAGATGAGAATGAGTTGTTTGACTTTCATATCTAAGCTGAATGCTTGTATGCTACAAGGAGGAACATGAACAAGTAGACTATTCCTTCATCAATGTAAATTTTAGTTGTCTAATCCATTGAATCCATTTATAGCTGAGTCATGAGTGTATTCAATACATTTCTGCATTTTGTTGATTCATTCTGGAATTCATGTTTGCTATAGCTGGAATAAGGTTGACTTGCTTACATTACATGTTTTGACACTGGATTTTCGTTTTTAATTCAGACATTAGCATGTCCTTTATTTGTTGTATTGTTTTCAGTCTCTTTGAACTGTTTTTTTTGGTTTTTTTTCGAAGTGCAAGACTCTGTTAAGAAAGATAGTAGCTTGCAGGTATGAGGACTAAGGAGTAGTATTATTAATTTTGGTTCATGCAATAGAATGTTTCTTCTAGCTGTACTTATTTATTATCTTTGATTCTCTGAAATTAATGCCATAGCTTTCTATTATTACCTCATCTATGTTAAGAATGTTAATACAGCTTGATGATATTGTTGGTTTCTGAGATGGTACATAAGTACTGTTTATTTTATCTATCTAATGTTTAAAGTTTCCACTCTTGCTTTTGAGGTTTGATGTGCCAGGGTTTTTTTTTTTCCCCCTGTTATGAGTTATAGGTTCTGTTCTGCAGCTTGAGAGGATAAAATTTTGCTCACTGATGTGATTTCTTGAGTGGCATCTTAGCCGATAAAATTTTGCACAATTTCAATCACATTACAGAGGCACAGCAAGATTATTTGATGCAACTCTATAAGTTTTATCGGCTTTCATTTTCTAGGGCTTAGAACTTGAGCATGAATCTATTTAGTGGATGGTTCTTGAAGCTAACGTGAGGGGTTGTTTGTGGGTATTATAGATGTTTGCAGAAGACATCTACTGGTTGTTTAAAGAATGTATCTGATGCTAGTTAAATGAAATAGATTGTCATAAATTTTATATTTTTTATCCTATTTCAGTTCTTACCAATAATAAGATGTACTTTTTGAACTGCTGTTATTATGAAATGATAATATCATCTGATGAATGGAGAGATAGAATCATATTTTTGTATTTTCAAATTGATTCTCCTCTGTTCTTATAAAGTTTAGTATTCTCTTCTTTCCCTTTATCCTTCATAAGTTAAGTTTAGTAGTTTAGGAAGTTTGTTGTGAATACATAGAATCACTAGTACTACTTACTGTACAGCTCCCTCTCTTTTACTGCTTTAGGGATAAGAAGAAGCAATTATCGATTTGCTTGTTTGCTGCATATAAATTCATCAAAGCTCCTCATGCTGATACAACATCCACACCAGAAGAAAGGGAAAAAGAAAAAAAGAGAATCCTTGCTGGAAAAGGAGAACCCTTTTCACTTTGATGCATGAGTATGATTTTTATGGATGGTTGGAGTTGTCTCTGGTTTCGAGAGAATGTTCTGAGGAGAGTGGAATTTAATTGAATGCAAATGACGCATTTGCAAAATTGTTTGTCTAAGATGTTTGGTTGGTGCAATAAATAAGCAAAACTATGCTGCTTCAAGTGTTACATAAAATGCCTCAAATAAGTTTAAGATAGAAATTTGGCCCCTTAAATGTAGACTTGTGTTGGCCATCATCATTTAAATGAGCAGATGATAAGATAGAGATAGGCTGCTCAAGATAGATATTTATATGGTATGAATTCTAGTCATAATCTTTTCAGAGTTGTATTCCAAAATGGGAAGAAATCTCATTCTTAAGTGGATAATTAAAGCTAAGCAAACGCAAGCAATGATTTAGTTAATTAATTAATTAAGAATGGTCCTTTAAATTGAAGGCATAAGACAAGACGAGTCTAGAAGGGCGGCTACCAACAGCAAGGGGATGCCACTCCACCAATGCAATTTGACTTCTAAGCCTACCTATTCAGTTTTTGACTGCTCCACCTTTTTTTTTTCTTTCTAAAAGGCTTGTAGCAGTAGCACCCATTTCCCTCTGATTCTGACAGGACTAAGGACTTAGAGAATATGTTTTTTCCCTTTCTTTCTTTCTTTCTTTGGTGCGTGAAATTCTAACTGATTTTATTGACATTATTAACAGAGCCACTTGGATTCTTTTCTTATTCATCATGCCACCTGTTGACACCATTCTATTCCCATACTCTCTGAAGCCATTGCAACAATCAGCAAATATCTTTCGTAAGATTCCTTGCTGCATTATTTTGAATTCAAGGTCAACCACAGTCACGTCTTCATCAAACATCATTTTCTCTCTTCTACTGCAGCAACTGCACCCTCCCCCCCTCTTCTTATATACTACTTATAAAACCCAAGATCCAGATTGATCGGTTTCATACGACAACCTCAAAACCATGCATCTTCTTCTTTTCCTCTTCTTTGGTCTTGTTCTTCTTTTGCTACTTTGCGTTGAAGCTAGCAATTCCAGTGCAGGTTGCTTTCAGATTGAGAGGGAAGCTCTTGTCCAATTCAAACGAGCTCTTCAAGATCCATCCGGGCGCCTTTCCTCTTGGACTGGCAATCATTGCTGTCAATGGAAGGGTGTTACCTGCAGTCCAGAGACAGGTAATGTAATCCGGCTTGATCTCAGAAACCCTTTCAACCTTACCTATCCTGAATATCTTATGTTAGCAAATGAGGCTGAAGCTTATAACTATTCTTGTTTGAGTGGTCATATTCACCCTTCTTTGCTTCAGTTAAAACATTTGCAGTATTTGGATTTGAGTGTTAACAATTTCCAACAAATTCCAATCCCTGATTTCATCGGTAACCTATCTGAGTTGAAATACCTTAATCTTTCTCATGCTTCCTTTGCCGGAATGGTTCCGACTCAGCTTAGAAACCTGAAAAATTTGGAATATCTGGATCTTTATCCATATTCATACCTCGTTGCTTTTCCTGAAAGAATTTGGGTTTCTGAAGCAAGCTGGATGTCTGGTCTGTCTTCTCTTAAGTACCTAAACTTGGGAAATGTCAACCTCAGCTTAATATCAACTGCTTGGTTGGATGCTTTGCATAAGCTCCCTTCTCTTGTAGAACTGCGTTTGCCTGGATGTGGTCTACGTACCTTCCCTCAATTTCTTCCATCTCTCAATCTTACTTCTTTGCAAGTCCTCCATCTTTACAACAACCATTTCAACTCCTCAATACCTCATTGGTTGTTTAATATTACTACTCTTGTGGAACTTAATCTCATGAATTCTGAATTAACCGGTCCTGTATCTAGTTATGCTTGGAGAAACCTTTGTAATTTGAAAGCTTTAGACTTAACTTACAACGCATTTAGTGGTGAAATAGTTCAAATTCTGGATAGTTTCTCTCAGTGCAGTAACTTCAGCATAGAGGTTTTACACCTGGGTTATAACCAATTCACTGGCCTTATTCCTGAGTCTTTGGGAAACTTCCTGAGCTTGAGGTCCCTTAGAATTTTTGGGAACTCAATATCAGGTTCAATTCCAACATCCATTGAGAGGTTGTCCTTGTTGGAGGACTTGGACCTTTCTGCCAATAAATTGAGTGGAAACATCCCAGAAATCATTGGCCAACTTGAGTCTTTAACTTATTTGGATCTCTTTGGGAATTCTTGGGTGGGCAACATTTCAGAGAGTCATTTCCTTTCACTCAAAAATTTGAAAGTTTTCTCCTTATCCTCTGTAAACAAGTCCTTGGCGTTTGATGTTAGACAAGAGTGGGTTCCTCCTTTCAGCCTGCAAGTCATCTTAGTCCGTGATTGCCAACTAGGCCCAAAATTTCCTGCATGGCTCGAGACTCAAAAGGAATTAGTTAGAATAACCCTCATTGATGATGCAATTTCAGACTCACTACCTGTCTGGTTCTGGAAGTTCACTCCACAAATTAGGTGGCTGGAACTCCAAAACAACCAAATACATGGAACACTTCCAGTATCGTTGAGTTTTACACCAGGGACAGTGCGAGTGGATGTAAGTTCCAACCGTTTAGAGGGTCTCCTACCAATTTGCTCTAATGTTCAATCTCTGTCTTTCAGTAGCAACTTGTTTAAAGGACCAATTCCTTCAACAATTGGACAAAATATGTCAGCGTCGGTAGTCTTGGAGCTTGCTGGAAACTCTTTAAATGGAGAAATTCCCTCTTCAATTAGTGAGATGAAAAAGCTGAACCTCCTCGATCTCTCAAATAATCAGTTATCAGGGATTATTCCAAAGAATTGGGAAGGTTTGGAAGATATGGATACCATAGATTTGTCCCTGAACAATCTATCTGGTGGCATCCCAGGCTCGATGTGCTCACTACCTCAGCTTCAGGTGTTGAAACTGTCTAGGAACAATCTTTCAGGATTGTTGTCTGATTCCTTGCTAAACTGCACACATGTATCTTCACTTGATCTTGGATACAATCAATTCACTGGAGATATACCGAGTTGGATTGATGAAAAGCTAGTATCAATGGGAATACTAATTTTGCGAGCTAATAAGCTCAGTGGAAGTCTTCCTGAAAGTCTTTGTCGGCTTCCTGATCTCCACATCTTGGACTTGGCATATAATAATTTGTCAGGGTCGCTCCCAACATGTTTGGGAAATCTTAGCGGTTTAATTTCTTTCAGACCTTACAGTCCAGTGACAAATCGTGTCACCTACTCGCAGGAAGTACAGTTGAATGTGAAGGGAAGACAAGTTGATTACACAAAGATTCTTTCTGTGGTGAACGTCATAGATATGTCTGTGAATAATCTACAAGGACAGATCCCGGATGGCATATCAAAACTGTCATATATGGGTACCTTTAATGTATCTTGGAATCGGTTGACCGGAGAAATACCAGCAAAGATTGGAGACCTGAAACTCTTAGAAACTCTCGACCTCTCTTGCAACCAACTTTCAGGTCCAATTCCAATGAGCATGCCTTCTATGACTGCCTTGAACTACTTAAACTTATCGCACAATGACCTGTCAGGACAGATTCCATTAGCCAACCAGTTCCAAACCTTCGTTGATCCCTCCATTTACGAGGGTAACCCTGGACTCTGTGGCTTTCCATTGCCAACCAGCTGCTCCACACCAAATGATGGGCATGTGGATGAAGATACCCAGGATGATGGTGATGAAGAAAATGATGGGATTGACATGCTATGGTTTTACACAGCCTTGGCACCAGGATATGTGGTGGGTTTTTGGGTGGTTGTTGGAACACTGATACTGAAGAGGACATGGAGGCATGCGTATTTCCAGTTTGTGGATAACATGAAAGATTCAATATACTCGGTTATTACGAAATGAAGATTGATTTTTTGCAAATTAAGCGGCCAGTCTAACTGAGTAGACGGATGCAGTTTCTTTGACCTTTTATATATATGTGTATCTACAGTGTTAATTGTACGTTGTTTTAATCACTCAGTAGTTGCTGTAATGTGTATGGCTCTTCTGCTAGGGACAAACTGAACTCAGTGTCTGTGTCCTCTAAAGTAGGGGCAGCATGTTATATTACCTTTTTGTTTTCTGTAGAATAGAATCAAAGATGGAGTTTTCACATGGGTATACTTGATTGATTCATGCATTTTTATACACTCCTAACTGCAGCCTGAATGTGAATGTAAACAGTGATGTAATTGCCGGGAACATTACTGTAGTTGCAATTTGCCAAAGTTGAAATTGAAATGCCAGCCATAGTTTAATTTTTCAGGCGTTGACATGCCCCCTCTCCCTTCCCCATGAATCAATACAACAGTTTGATCTCCAATCCTTGTGATTTAAAGGGAAGAAAAAGCATCAGAAGCTCTAGTCTTAATTATACTTGATATATGTTATAAATTTTACTGTGAAGTTTTCTTCACATTATAAGAGAAGTGTTTGCAAGTTACTCCTTTGATCTAGTGCATCACTGTTTCTGTTTTTATAGAAAGTCAAGTGAAAGAAGTGTTTGCAAGTGAAAGGAAGACTCTTTAGTGTGTTTGGAAAATTTGATGTTATAGATACAGCAAGTAGCAGATGAGTAATTGTGTGATGAATATAATCTGGTGTCTAAGATCTTTATTTGGGGTTGAAGACGTAATGCAAATGCAACTAGTCAGGAATTTCAAATTTTGATATGTGGGTGGTACCTGATAATTGTGATACAAGTAAATGTTGACTTGTGCAGGAAAATAGTGAAGGGTGCAGAAAACAAGTTAATTGTCTATAAACCAGTTGAGTAGAACAAGAAGTTCATTCATGAACATCCCTCCTATAGTTCAAGTTTCAAATCTGAAGTGGACTGAATATGTTTGTTGCTGTCAAATCTGTTCAGTCCTCTTCATTATTGACCAAGTCACAGATTAGTAAGCTTCACCCCTGCCTATAAAAGCAGAGGACATTTTTTAATAGGACTGCATATATCGTATATATATACACGAGCAAATTAAATTAATCTGCATCTATGGTCAAACTGAAAGAATTCAAACTGCCACTTTGTAAACTTGTTGAACCTGTAGAGTTGGTGGCGCAAAGAGCATCATCCTCTCCTGCCCAGAGGGAAGGCTTTGGAGGCATTTGTAAGCTCTGAACATCTTCTTCAAGCATATCTATCACTTGATGCATTGAAGGACGGTTGTCAGGCTTCAATTGTATACACCACAGTGCTACTATAAACATCTTTTTTGTAGTTTTCCTTTCCTCCTCTGTAGCATCTTCCATTTCTATTTCATTTCCTTCACTGTATTGGTGGTGTATCCATAAAGGAAAGAAAACTTGACTTGAATTTTCTGTGAAGTCATTGAAATTCCTTCTTCTTGCTGCCATCTCCATCAATAACATTCCATAACTATACACATCAGCTTTGTGAGAAACACCTCCAATATGTTTGTAGAACAATTCTGGAGCCATGTACCCTAATGTTCCCTTTGCTGCAGTAAGAGATACAATGCTATTGCCTTTGGAGTGTAATTTTGCAAGTCCAAAATCTGCGACTTTTGGAGTGAATTTCTCATCCAAAAGAACATTGTGCGGCTTTATATCAAAATGCAGAATTTGCATATGACAACCTCGATGAAGATATTCAATACCTCGAGCTATTCCAAGAGAAATATCATACATTTTCTCAACACTAATGGGGATGCTGCCTTCTTTGTAAAATATGTGCTTATCAAGGGATCCATTAGGCATAAGTTCATATATGAGAGCTTGTTTCAATCCCTCAACACAAAATCCAATCAGCTGAACTACATTAACATGATGAATTCTACCAATAGTTGCTACTTCATTGATAAATTCTTGTCCATCCGCTTTGGATTTACCCAAAATCTTTACTGCCACAAGACGGCCACTACGGAGTTTTCCTCTATATACGCAACCATAACCTCCTTCACCTAATTTGTACTTGAAATTTGTAGTTATTTTCTTAAGATCTGAATAAGAGTACCTAACTGGCATGAGATTAGCATGGCTTTGTAGGAACTCTTCAATTGAATAATACATTGATAAATGTCTTCTTCTCCATTTATAGATCAAGAAGATGATTATAACTGGAAACCCGATAAAGAATAATATTGCACGGAGTAATACTGTAAAGAAAGTAATGGAAAATAAGAGTGAGTAGTGAAAAAATTTATCAATTGCGCACGAATGCTATGACTAATGAGTATATATTGCCTTCATTTCCATAAGTATTAACTGATTCTAAGTAATCACATTACTATACCATAGAATGATAGCTTTGTATGATTAATTTTAATATACAAGATGTATTACATTAGTTCCCTAATTACCACATATATGTTATGACTCAACAAGATACATCATTTGTTCTCTTAATTCTTTCCCCAACAAAGACACATAATCAGAACAGATAAATTATGCATGTAGAGTAACACAGTTCAATGTGAAGGAGGAAAGATCTTACCAATGACAGAGAAGCAATAACGCAGGATAGCCAATACATAAATCCGCAAAACTACAGGAATTTTTTTTTGGAGAAAATAAAACATCAGTATATGTTATAAACAATCAAAAACTATTTTGATTTAACTTTGATACGTAAATAAATATAAGCAACTTTATATATATAGGGAGCTACTTTGGGTCAGCGATTCTGGTTTACAAGCCAATATACGGCGCCTTGTAAAGCACTGGGAGAGTATGTGAAGGGTTATGGAGTTGCTCTCGCATTGCATGCTTCTAAATTTGAATATGCTTATCTAAATAGCAATTGATTAAATAAAGCGCTGGAAAAATTCAAAAAAGAAAAAGAGAAAGTAAAGAAATCAATCGAATAAAATGGTTCCTTGTTAGTACTAACCCCATGGCTCAGAGTGAATCAGTTTACCTGCATTAACCCAAAAGAAAATGTAATTGATGTTAAAAATGATAGACAGCAAATAACAACTCTTGTTTAATTTCTTTGCTATGGTATTAATAAGAACAATTAAACAAATGAAAAATTCTTCCCACTACACCAGTTGGGTTGATAGACAAATTCATCAGTATGTAGATATATGATACTACAACCATTTTGCAGCAGCTTAATTTCTTATGGAAAGAAATGGGAGGGATGAATTGCTTACCACCAAGGACAAATTGTACGAATCCACTTGGAACTGCAAGAAATCACAATATGAATTAGTGAAATAGAAATGAAGCAAGCAGTTGAAGGACTACTAGATGATTTCTTCTTACAAATTGGGAGGGCATCGAGAAAAATAGAAAGCATAGATTGCATAGAACTAGCAAATTCGCGTATGTTGCCCAGCTCTGCAACTGAAAGAGGAGAGAATAAGATGAATAATTATGAGAACAATTAATTAATTAATGAAAAGAACGTACCCGGAAAGCCAACAGCACATGAAGACCAAACATCTCGAAGCTGGCACTGGTGATCTGGGGAAATCTGACAGCAAGCCGAAAGCCATGAGAGCTCAAACCCATAAGCCAGACTATGATAGACATCTAAATAGGTAAGGTTGCTGTTGCTGTTGTTTAGGGGCAAGGAAATGGGATATACGAGGTCAATATGGCAGGAATCAGGAAAATCCAAGACAGGAGGAGCACCAATTCTGACGTAAGAATAAGGTGCAGAGCCTGTTTGTTTGAATTGGGTATAGATACAAGGTGAAGCATGTATATAGAGTGGAGAATTAGGGAGTGGATTTGCACAGGTGATGAAAAGTAAGGTGCGATAATCAAATACATCAAAAAGTGAATAGGGATAGTTAGTTTGTAAAGAATGAAAAGGTTCTCCTCGGGATACAGAGTGACGAGGAAGGGAGGAACAGTTATCTCTCTGGAAGTCGGCTTCCACCAATCGGATGGTGGCGTTGTTGTAATTAATAGCCTGCACAAAGTAGTGGACATTGAATAAGTAGAGGTGGAGAAGGTTGTTCTGGCAAACAAGTTGAAGATCTTTGTGGCCGCAGTGTTTCGGATGGGTTTTAAGTCGGAAAGGGTAGGCAATAGAGACATTGGCGCAGGAAGAAATGCAGCTGTTATTTGTAGCAGTGCAAGTATGATGATGGAATTGAAGGAGCAGTAATAGTGAAACAACAAGGACAAGGATCTTTGCCGGCGGAAACATTGACGACTAGTTTTTACTTGCATACATGCAAATAATGAATGAAGTAAGAATGGCTTTCACAAATTGTGTAGCAATTAGAAATTGAAAAAGTCAACTGAGTGCTGTGAGTGTGAGCAGTTGCATCCTGAAGGTGAAGGCGGCTTGGAAGAAGAAAGGTAATGATTAGACAATTTGGGCTGAAATAGAAACAGAAATAAAAATAAAAATATAGGGAGGCCTTTGTAAGATTTGGGCTGAGATGAGGCCACACTGACACTAAGAAAAATGCAGGGGTCTCACTCTGCGGAATGAATGAATAAATAATGAGATCATGGCAATGGCAGACTTGTGTTTATTTCAGCGCTGAAGCTGTGTGCTCTACTACTGATAGACCTTAGATTCATCGGAGGATGGCTGTCATATCCTTTTAGCATATTGCAGATGTAATAAATACATTTGGAAAAGCCAATCGCAATTTGTCTACAGTGTTTATTCTAATTTATTGATTTGGTAACATCATCATCATCTTTTTTGATTTTATAATTTGTTCAACATGCATCAAATATCGCTGTGAGTCAACGCCATCGGTTTCCGTTTCGCTCTGAGTTCTAGATCTCAGCATCTTTATAGGAAAGGAATGGACGTGGGAAGTTTTACAAGTCATACCGACTCGCTTGAACATCTAAAGTTGAAGTTTTTGAATAAAAAATGAATCAAAAACTGTCACTGTCAGCAGCTAGCATCTGTTTGTCAACAAGGAGAGAGGAAAATTAGATTACTACAACTAACTCTGCTACAGTAACAACATACGGAAACAGTAGTCTGTGTGAGCTTCAGATCAGTTCATCAGTGGGTACATTCTTTTACTGTCTTCTAGTGCCAACTACCAGAGCTCCGCTGCCTGCTAAATTAATCTTTTAGAGCAAACCTGGTGAAGTTTAGAGCCAAAAAAAGAGAGAGAATGGGGGGAAGTAAGGAGGATCTGTTGAAGGAACGCCAATATTTGGAAGAAAAGGAAGTCTCTCGCTCCGATTTCCCTCCTAGTTTTGTGTTTGGAGTCGCCACTTCTGCTTATCAGGTACCTTACCAACCCATCTTTGCTATCTTTCCCATTTTCACTCCCTTCTCACAGCCACAGGCTTCATTGTACCCATTTATTTGACTTTCCTTTGGCAAAAGTAATTTTAAGGTTAGATATTTTGCTGCTTATTTGTAGATTGAAGGTGGCTGCAAGGATGGTGGTAGGGGTCCTAGTATATGGGACGCTTTCTCGCACACTCAAGGTACTGCCTTTTCAATTATTTCATTGCTCATTCTCTTCCAATCTATTTTGGACTTGGTTCTGAAACTTGTTCTATTTCTCATTCTTCTTTTCTTAGGAAATATTCTTGACGGGAGCAACGCTGACGTAGCAGTGGATCACTACCATCGATACAAGGTCCGCATGAATGGGATTGGCTATTGAGTTTTGTGCATTTTTCTTTGTGTCCTCCTAGCGTAGCCATTTTGTTGTTCGCAGCAGCCATGGACTGCTGAATATAAATTTTCATGTTTGATCTCACAATTGATGACGATACTTATCTACTGTGCCATCCAATTAAAAGATTTTGTTTCTTTCTCACCGTCTTATCCAATTAAAAGATTTTGTTTCTTTCTCACCGTCTCACTCAGAATTTCCATATTATATTATTAATCAAGTGAAGCATTCGTCTTTTTTCACCTTCTTCAAAGTTTTGCGTTTACACCTCATTCCTGATATATAGGAGGATATTGAACTCATTGCTAAGTTGGGATTTGATGCTTATCGATTTTCTCTCTCATGGTCTCGCATATTCCCTGGTACGTGTTCCTTTGAGAACGGACGATTTATTTGTTCTCACCTTGGTTGCAATTGAAACAGTAATTCTTCTTCTTCTTCTTGTTATTATTATTATTTCCTATTATTGTCAATTTAACAAATTGAACTCTGATAAGATGTCAGATTTACATTGAGGGCAACTTAAGCATGATATATAACGTACTTCAGATTGGCATAGTTTACCAATTCATTATAATCGCTCAATGTTTTATTTGTACATAGATATTTTCTTAGTTTTACTGGAAGTTAAGAATGAGATTACGAGTGTACATTGAACTAATCATTTTATCTTTACTTCCATGGTATTCTAGGATAATTTCTTATTATTATATTTGCCCTTCATAGTTTCATAATTATTTTTCCAATGTAATTCTATGTTGCTTTCTGTCAGTGATATTTTTATTTTACATTCTGGCAGATGGTTTGGGCACCAAAGTCAATGATGAAGGGATTTCATTCTATAACAATATCATTAATGCTCTTCTTGATAAGGGTATGAAGCCAGTTGTGCTTGATTTCTGTCTCTGTGTAGCTATAATTTAATTTAGCCATTTTTATGTAGGTATCGAGCCGTATATTACTTTGTACCATTGGGATCTTCCCTTGCATCTTCAAGACTCAATTGGAGGGTGGTTGAATAAGGACATTGTGTAAGTATTGGAGCTTGTACAAAAATATTCTGATATTAAGAATTATTATGATCCCAAATATGGGCATGTAGGATTTTTAATGCATGTAGCAGCAGCTAGATATATACTTTGAAGAATATATTTGACTAAACATATAACTGTGTGCTGCTGTTGTAAAATTGAAACATCACAAAGTTTTGGAGTTAATGATCCATATGCTTTCCTTGTTTCCAGAAAATACTTTGCAATCTATGCAGATACATGCTTTGCAAGTTTTGGTGATAGAGTTAAGAATTGGATTACACTAAATGAGCCTCTCCAAACATCGGTAAATGGATATGATGGTGGCATATTTGCTCCTGGAAGACATGAACAGTCAGAAACAGAACCATATTTGGTTGCGCACCACCAGATCTTGGCTCATTCTGCAGCTGTATGCATATATCGGAGCAAGTACAAGGTATGCATCTAACTGTTTCATTCTTTGAAATCTATCTCCAAGATAGAGAGGGAGAAATTTGAAATAATACAAAGCTTACATCCATACAGCACGTGCACACACACAGATTATGGTTTGTCTTATTCGGTTTCATTGCACCACTGTCTATCTTTGTTGAGGGGATAACATTCTCTTTCTTGCCATTGTTGTTATATTTGTATTCAGGAAATTCAAGGAGGACAAATTGGTATTGTTGTAGATTGTGAATGGGCTGAACCTAACTCGGATAAAAGTGAAGATAAAACTGCTGCTGCAAGGCGTCTTGAGTTTCAGATTGGATGGTAGTTTGACATTTTTCTTCAGATGAAAGTCTGTTAAATTTCTCTTTTGAAATATCGATCACCCAATATTCATCCTTGTGCATACATATTCAATATTTATGAGTGCCTTTTCTTATGAGTTTCTGAGAGTTCAGGGTAAGGAGTTGGGGTTTCCTTTGCTGAGGGAAAGAAGGTAAATGTGAGAGGAGCTTGAAGTTATTCTTCTATTTTTTTTTTTGTTTTGTAGATTTTGATTTAATCCCAAAAAAGTAGTACTTTTTGATTCTATATGACTTTAGGCTGTTATCTTAGATCATCCAGCTTAAATGTCCAGGCTAGTGAGCAGAGAGACCCACGAACTATCATAGTCCATACTATTTTGGTAGTTGCTAGAGAGATTCATGGAATATAATAAACAATGCCAAGTCTCACCTTAGACTCCCTGTATTAATGGCATGCTCACCATATTGACTGTATTTAACCTGACTTCAGGTAGCATACAAGTGCTCTGGAAATATTTTTATAGCTTTTATAGTACCTTATCAATTTCTATTTACTATCACACGTCTGTTACTCTTTCCAATGCAGGTACTTGCATCCAATATATTATGGAGAATATCCTGAAGTTATGTCTGAAATACTTGGGGATCGACTCCCAAAATTCTCTGAGGAAGATAAAGAGTTACTTAGGAATCCTATTGACTTTCTGGGCCTAAATCACTATACTTCAAGATTCATAACTCATGTTGCACATAGCAAAGCAAAAAGTTATTATTATAGAGCACAAGCAATGGATAGACTTGGTAAATGTTTAAGTACTGCTACATCTTATTTCCTAGTCTCCCATTTTCCTTTTGTGCTCTCACTTTTTTTTCTTTTTTCAAACAGCTGAATGGGAAGGAGGTGAACCAATTGGTGAGAAGGTATAGTCCAATCTTTCTCTCACTTTTGCACATATTGATATTTATTGCTCCTCATATGATAAACTAAAATATTTTATGCATTTCAGGCAGCATCAGAATGGCTTTATGTTTGTCCTTGGGGAATCCGCAAGGTTCTCAATCACATAGTACAGAGATACAACAGTCCCCAAATTTATATTACTGAGAACGGTAGGTGAATTTCCACTTATTCATCAAATAGAATTTAGTAGTTTCTGTGTTGTTTTATGGATCTTTTCTCATATTAGTTTAAAATGCTGTTCTTGAGACCTTAAAAGTTTCAATTACGATATAACAGTGTTCATTTTCTCTGACCACCATTTCACAGGCATGGATGATGAAGAGTCTGATGCCCCTCTCCATGAAATGCTAGATGACAAATTGAGAGTTCGCTATTTCAAAGGATACCTTGCTTCTGTTGCTGAGGCAATCAAGTGAGTTGATACTTGATAGACTTTTGCTGCTGCTATGCCATAGATATGCACATTACAAGATACTTTGATATTGCACTGGGCCATGCTTCTAGAACAGTTTATACTTGGTATATGTTTGCATTAGTGTCTTTGTACTCTTACATCCATGGTTATTATGTTCCTGAGCATGCATATCAATTTTGTTCTAGTGTGCTAGTTATGAATACAAGTAATTCATGTTTAACTGTCATTTGAATGAGAAATGGATGCTTCTTACCTATTTTGCCTTCTCCCTTGTGTAAAATTAGCCTTTTAATTTGGCAACATGTGTAGAGATTAGAGAAAATGAATAAATGTTTGCTTCGCGTCTGCCAAGTGTATGATTTATTTGTTGGGGAAGGAAGGAATTCAGTGTGATGTGTTGGGTATAAATTGCATTGCATGGGCAGGGATGGAGCAGATGTGAGGGGATACTTCGCGTGGTCATTGCTGGACAACTTTGAGTGGGCTCAAGGCTATACTAAGCGATTTGGTTTAGTATATGTAGATTACAAGAATGGTCTAGCCAGGCACCCAAAATCTTCTGCATATTGGTTCTTGCGGTTCTTGAAAGGTGGTGAAGGGAAGAAAGACAAAGAAGAGTGACCCTACCACCGACCTGTTTGTTAGCTGCTGCAAGCAACCAAGAACAAGTTAATGTCTTAATCTAACAAGCTTTTTAATAATGAAAAGGTCATTCGGTTCTGTAATAAGATTTCTTTTTTATCACACATACATGGTGTAGCTTTAGCTGTTATGTGTTTTTTTAACACTATAAACATTATTGAGTTGCAGTGACTGATTGAGAAGAGGCTTGCTGCTGCTTGAGATCTATTCATAAAACAATTCATGTTCATGACCATGTTTTGTTCAGATAAATAAACAAAAAATAAAAAATAAAAAAAAAAAACAAAAAAAAAAAAAACAAAAAGATGTTTAGTATTGACCACACACATAGAGACAAGAAACAAAAGCCTCTTCTTGCAGTTTGCTTGCGGATACAAGTTCAATTACACAGCACACACTTCACTTCGGCATCTTTGAGGCATTTTCTCTCTCTCTCCAAAAGATTTAGACCTTCTTGCAAACAAGAGATCCTCAAGAATGGGTTTTCCTCATTGTTTGGCTTCTGAGAATAAACTGATAGATACAATGAAAATTTTCCTATTATCCTTTTCATATTTTATATCATCACAGTAATAGCTTAAATACTACTACTAAGAATATGACGCCCAAAACAAACAAAAGGAATATATTAGTCTTTCAGTAATTGCTTTCCAGATGTTCAAGTACATCAGGGATTGACTCGAGTTGGATAAATAATTATTTCTTATACAGACAAACAATTTAAATTAGCATCTATACTTGCAAAGGGCAAATATTTTACAAATATTTACACAAATACATTCTACATTACAGCAATCTCGTTATAATCAACATGATGACATGACAGCTTTACCCCACTATTCATCTACCAGTTACATGATCAAACTATAAGAAACTATTTAGAGGGTAAAAAGGAAAAAAGAAAAAAAAAAAAGAAAAAAATCTCCAGCTCTGCGCAGGCATCAGCCAAACTACCACTACCTTGACATTTTTTTTATGGAATGCATGTGTCTTTTCCTACACAGAGGTCAGAAGTCTGATTTCATTAGCTTTGCTCGTGGCTTTATATTGATGTTATCAAAAGGCTTCCCCTGTTCAACATGGACGTAATCCTTTGTTTTAAGAACCTGCATATTGCAAAAATGTTTATTCTGTCAGAGCAAGTAAGACACGCACAAGCCAGAAAAGGAGTATAAAACATGCAGGCATGCAACATTAAAGTTACATAACCGGACAATCATCCTAGGGACAAATTCTTGATCTCAAAACTTATTTATTACTCGGCTATTCTTCCATGGCCAAGGACAACATAATCTTTTCACTAAACTTCTCCACAGCTCAAACCTGTTCCATCATGCCAAGCAATAGTACCAATTTCTTGCAATATTAAGAATCTCATAAGAATTCCACTGCCACCATACTAACCACCTACCTGATTTTTATGTTGCCAACATTTCGTAAGCTACATTCTAGGGCCACACAACTACAGACTTCAAATACAAGACTTAAGTTTGAGGGACATACCAAAGTCTCGAAGAACATTCTTGATGCTTCCTTACGAGTTTTGCCAGTGAGCAGGTTGTCCATTAACAGAACTTTTCTTCCATGCTCTGCTTCCTTGTCAAATAAAGTTTGAAGGTACTTGGCAACAGCTCTGCAAAGAATGTATAATGATCAGTCTACTTGATGGGAATTGTTCTTTAAGCTTTGAACTTGGATTCACATCACTACTGCAATCTTAATTCTTACAGAAAATTAATATGCATCATTGAAAAACAGTTGTGTTGTACATCTAGGATACCTCTGGTATGATTTGAAGATGAACATAGAAATGGGAATAAATGTCTAGATCTAAGGATCCTATTTCAAGTTTTTTATTGATATAACTAAATGTAGTTTAATGGTAAATCTTAAAAAGAATACTTCAATAAAATGTAGTATCTAGAAATTCAAGCAATAACATTGTGAAAATATAGAAGATACATGGTTTCCATGTCTGCCAAAGACAAAAAGAAACAATTCCTACTATAACTAGCTGTACCGCATGCTCACATACCTGCTGTATTAGGTAAACCAAATCATGAAGCATACAAACCTGGTGCGGGAAGACCACCCACTATTTTCAAGCAGGCGAGGATCTTCAGCATTTGGCAATCCTTCGTTGTCATCTTCATCTATTTCATCATCGTCTACATTCAAAAATTCTGCAAAAGGAAAAATTTATCATGTCAAATTTCCAAAATTCTAAAAGAACAAATACAAGAAAAGGGGCCTGGCACATGAACTGTTACAGGCTGCATAGGTCCTAATAAACATTTGTGACACTGTCTGAAGCAGGATAGAGTTGCATGCCTGATGGGGGGGGGGGGTCATTCAGAGACTTGCAACTTGTTTTATTTGACGAAGAACTTAAGCTCATGGTAACAGTTCAAAGACTAAATTCAGGAGTTTAGATCTAAATGCAGTGAACCAATACATTCAAAGGATCCTCAGTATCACACCTACTACTAAACTTGGTACTCTAAAAGGATAAATTTCACTGTTTCAACTAACAGATCTAGCAACTTTCAGAAGACACCGGAAGCCAAATACTGCCACCTATAACAAACCTACTAATTGAACTTGTACTTCGAAAGGATGAAGTTCCCTGCTTCAACTATAAGAACCTAAACAGTTCTGGTGCACTGACTTTCGGAAGAAAATTGAACTCAAATTAACACTACTGCCATCTCTAGACCAACTAATAAGCTTGGACTCCAAAGGATAAATTTCCTGCTTCAGCTAATACAACATAAACTGTTCTGGAGTACTAAATTTTCAGAGGATGTTGGAACCCAATATCCACTATATGATGATCCCTCCAGGTGGAGCATGGCCATTAAAATTCCATTGAGGAAATCCATTCAGTGACCAGGAAAAAATATATATCAGAAACACAGCAAGAAGAAAGAGACACGAACCTGTATCATTTGCAAATCCGACATCTCGAATATCCTGCTGCACCACAAAAATTTCATAGTTAGGGCATTTTGAAAAAATAATACATATCAAACATTAGAATGAGGCATCACTAAAGCAATACCAATAACCAATAGACGCAATTACATCAATATGAAAACATCCTTACTAATACAGCCTGCAATATGGAATGGTAGCGTGTGTTGGGCATTGAAGGGGCAACACGTCTCTAAGATGAGCGTTACTCAGATTTGGATGCTAAGATGGATGTGCAGGCATACGAGAATGAATAGAGTCCATAATGAGTGTATTAGGGAAAAAGGCAGCAGTGGCTCCCATTGAGGGGAAGTTGTGAAAAAATAGACAGATGGTTTAAATATGTGAATCACAGACCTGCTGATGCTCTGGTTAGACAGGTTGACTATATTAAGATTGGTGGAATGAAGCAAGGAAGGGATAGAACTAAACTAACATGAAGAAAATTGGTCCAAGATAATCTAGTGGCCTAAGATGTAGGCGAAAATCATTTAGATGGGAAAAAGAGAATCTACATAGACAACCCCAATTAACTTAAAAGTAAGGCTTAGACTAGATGAGTTTATTAATTAGCTACAGATTACAAAATTAATGAACAGAAATGCCAAGGATAAAGTCTCTAATTTGTATTCTTGGTATCTGTATACATTGAATGGCGTGATATTTCTACCTAACTGACTTAGATTTCTTAAATTGAAAAATTAGAAAAATCATAATAGAAAAAAAGAAGGTGTAGAATAGAAGTGTTCAACACTAAATAAAAAGATATAGAATAGAAGTGCTCAACTCTACATAACCAACTTATCTTTGCAATAACACAAATGAAAATGAGATGAATAATAAAGTAAAAGCAATTCAAAGTTACTTTCACCAGAACGTGATTTTCATATGACCATAAGTATTTCAATTTTGAAAGGAAAACTGTAATGATAAAATGCCATTACATAAATTAACATCTATAAAGCCAATAATAGTTGAATGTGTTATAACCTTAGTTACCATTAAGCTTCCTGTCTCACAAAGAAAAAATAGACATAGAAAGAGCAAAGATTTATGTAATTAACTACATCTGCATACAGATGTAAAATATGTTGAAGAAATAAACCACCTAAGAACCTTGTGCAGGACAAGGAAATAAATGCACATGGTGAAAAATAAATCAAATGACCCCATCAAGGAATTAAGATATTTGAATGGAAAACCCAAGAAAAACAAACTCAAAGATCTACTTACATCACATTCTCCCGTGGTAACATGGTCAGGAGGAGCATTTTGTGTATCCATGGTGTCCTGCTGATCAACTAGTTGAGATACTGTATTATCTCCATCATTCATCGAAGTGTTTTTAAAATCCCCATCGAGTCCTATTGTATATGTAGAGTTTATTTTAGCTTCTTCACTACACAAATGATCAGAGGTTTGGTCCTTGTCATCAATGCCCATGGAATTCCCACCCAGGCCCCCATTATCACTAAAAACCCCATGCTTATAATTTTCAATCTCTTCAAAAGCTTGGTCAATATTTACAGAACTAAAATTAACAAAGCTACCAGCCTCAGAAGACACATTAGCAAGAGAAGCATCTGCACCATCATTAGGTGCAGAACCATCTACCTGTTCATCTCCTCCAATTTCAACCGATGCACGAACTTTGCTTTCCTCCAACAGAAGTTCTTCCCCTGTCCGCAATTCAGCTTCAACTGCACCAATTTTCTTTGCACAGTTGTCAACTACTTCAGTACAATCAAGTCCTATGTCATTGCTCATATCCCTTAAGCCAGCAACATCCTCAATCAGTTGATTATGAATCTCATCCGATGGTATTATTGGAGTATCCACCTGCATAGGTTCATGAGTACCAATTGCTTTGTCCAAGATAACTGACTGATCAACAGTAGCAGATGGCATTTCAAGGATATCACCAGACGCTGGCTCACTTTGGGATGTCTCCAACCCAGGAGCTGAATGATTTATGGCATCAGAGACTTCAGAATTTACTTTATCATTTTCCATTTCACTTGTTTCTCCCAAATGTTCATGTACTGAAGTTCTATGACCAACTATGTCAACAACACCATTCATGTGCTCATTATCAATATCATAAGATCCTAAGTGGTCTTCAACCTGCTGATTATCCTTATTAATGGAAACCTCAGAGGTTTGTTCCTCAATGTCAGTTCTGCAACCAACAGGTTCTGTGCTCCCTTCCATTCCACCATCTTGCTTGACAATTTGCCTGGCAGAATGTTCATCATTTACCACTTCCAAAGAAGCCATGTTATTATCATCATTTTCACAAACCTTGATTCCACTCCAATCAAATGCTTCACTGTGCATGCGTGTCAGATATGCTGACATACCTGAATGATCAAACTTAGTTAGTTCTGTTCCCCAAAAACAGAAGAATTTTTCATGTGGAAAACACAAAATGAACCACACAAAATATAAAAGGAAAATTTGTTGGACTACACCCTGATGAAATTGCACTGGTGACAGGATTGAGAGAAAAACACCATTATGTAAGCTGATGGAATACATAAAATACAGATACATGAAAACTGAAGATTGTTGCTCAATATCTTAATTTGAGGTCCAAATTACAACTGAGTCATCACAAGCCTCCAAAGAAACGAAGCTCTCACCCTCTCCGCCCACCCAAAACAAAAGATGGAAAAATAAAACTTCTTTTAGCAATGTCAAAAAGTGGAAAAAAAAATATAGAGGACAAAAAGACAAAACAAAATGGAACAATATAACTCATATCAACTAACCCTTAATCCCAAGTTAATTGGAGAAAAACAGATGAAAAGTCAAATAAAATAAAAGAGCCAAACAAGGGAACCAACTTGTAACACAATGAACTCACCAGTTAGTACCGGTTCGCTAAAAATTTCATCTTCCAGAAATTGCCTCTGAATCATCAAAATTTCAGTGCGTGTGCAGGGGGCCTTTTTACGCAAGCGACGTATGTCCTCAGTGTTAGTCAGTTGTTGGCGTATGATACTTTATAGGAAAACCAGGAAACTCATCAGTATTGGTGGCATATGATAAAATTTAAGCCACTCGGGAATTTATAACATAAATGAAACTAGCATGCTTAAATTAATTGATTAGGTAAAAGACTAGCATTCAGCTGGACCCTGCTTCAGAATTACATTGATATTTATCATTAGCAAATTTTAGTAAAATCAGTTGGGACTGGTAGCTATTGGCACAAAAACGAGATAATAATACATACTACATAAAACTGTTAAAAATTGATAGCTTCTTAACAGGGATGAAAAGAGGAAAGAACATAAACAATATGAAAAGCATAAACCTTTAATCATATAAGTTTCACTTTGGTATTTAAAAGAAGCATTCTCTATTGGCAGCCAATTAAGCCAGCATAAAAGACACTATCTTATCAACATAGAAATATTTGTATTTGTGCAGAGAGAAATAGTAAGATTGATAAAATAAAGTAACACATACTCGCCATGCAGAACCATTGAATCATCCATAAGCACCTTCCTTTTCAATGCACTTGGTCGAGAGGTGAACCGAGCACGCTTCATAGATGGTACTTCAGGTGCAGGTGGAGTGGGCTTCATTTTCAAAGCTGAAGATTTTCTACCAACTGAGACAACAAACAAACCCATCTGGTGAATTAAATAGTTTTGGAGGCCTACCATACAATGCAAATGGTCTTAGAAACTCTTATATAAAAGCGAAACCTTATTTTCTTTTCTTTTTTTGCCCTATTCTCTTATGTTCTTAGTTAATTCAAACAAACCATGTGCATGTCATAAGGCTTTAAGTAAGAATCCCATACCTAATATAGAAGATAGCAAGTCATCATCATCAGGAATAGACTCCACAGTTCTCTTTGATCTAGTCACTCCAAATGATTCAACTGAATTTAAACTCTGTACAGTTAACGCGCTTTCAGCAAAACTACGCTTTTTTCCAGTAATTCTGATACCAGCACCACTTCCATCACCCTCTTCTTGAACTTCTTTATCAGGTGTCTCAACTAACAAATCATGTGGTTTATCAAGAAGTGTCTGGGGAATGGAAAGCAACTTTTCAGGAGCAGGCAATTCAGTCGTCGTGGGACTAGTCAAATTTTCATTCTGGTTATTATTAGATATTTCATTGTCAAGTCGAACATCATGTTTTCCTCCATCTTCCTGAGTTTCTCCATTTAAAGTTGGATCAGATATCTGATTTTCCTCTGACTGTACAACATCAGTCACGTGGCACTCTTCACCTAGAAAGGTAAAATATTTAAAAGATGGAATGAAAGAATAAAATAGTAAGTATATAATTAGATCTAGTTGAATTGATATAGCTTGCGGAACAAACCTTGCACCTTAGTGGAAGTTCCAGAAGTATGAAGACCTTCCTCCCTTTGAACTGTCTCTGACGACAATGGTGCAACATCTACTGATTGTAAGTCAGAAACGAGAACAGAAGTATCAGCTTCACCAGATAAGATATCAGGCTGGCTCAGATGGGAATTGCATGGAAGGAGAACACTTATGCAAGTAGGTTTCATCTGCTCATTATTAACATGGTCCAGTAATGTTTCAGAATCCTCCTGTCCCTGACCATCCTGACCTTCAACATTGACAGTCTCTAAAGCAGTAGGCAGTCCTGATGAATGGGCGGGCATTGGTGCTACTTTTCCATTTAAGAGACATTCTCCAATTTTATTGGAAAACTTATTATCATTAGTTTCAGCTAAGGATTCCTCATAATCTCCATTGATTTGATCAATAGATGTCACAGTCTCACCATTATCGGATGAAACAACTTTATTTTTATCTTCTATCTGGTGTGACTCATCCTGTCGGCTAACAGTCTCATCTGCAGGACCATGTTCTGAAGTCACTGCTGTAGAAAGTAATTCTCCTTCTAGCCCTGCCTGATTGATCTCCAAGTCACCAGAAAGGCGGCTGTGCTCCTCAGTAGGCATGTACGCAATTGTATCATGACTTAAATGATCAACCAAAGACAAATCCCTTGCATCATCCCCATGATGAAGAGCTGATTTACTAGGCGCATTTTTTGATATCTCCATTCCTCCTAATCCTCTTACATTGTGATCTTCCGACTCTAAATGATCATCACAGACCAGACAGTCCTTAACACTAGACAGGTTTGGCTCTTCCATTAATCCAGGGGTCGATGGAGCCTGGGCATAGTCAATGACCTCCAAATTGGCAGCAAGATCTTCAATCTATTAACAAGGGCAAACCATTTTTGTCAGTCTAAAGCAAAAACTGTCTTTCAATGATGAGAACAAAATCATCCCACAAGTTAAACAAAAATCAATAGGAAGAGACATCAAGAGGGGGATTTAGTGACTTTTAGCAATAAGATATTTTGGATATTCATATCAACCTTGCTTCTAGTACCATTCAATGGCATTTCTTCAGAAGTTCCAGTCATCCTTTCATGACTTGCAACTGTTTTTGAAGGCTCCAATAGCTCAACAGATGTCTGAGCATCATTTCTGCAATCAGAGAAGATGGACATGATAATCCTTGATTGTGCAATTAATTCCAAGACTCAACCGACATATTAAGTATCGAAAGACGTTCTAAGAGTAATAACCAGAAATTCTTCATGCAGTAATAACTCAGTGAACTATCAAATAAACTATCCACAATAGCAAAACCCTGATAAGTGATTTAACCTTCTCATCACGAACCAAACGAAGTTGTGTTACATGCAACCTATCATTTTTTTGCCTTCGGGACATTTGAGTCAAAGTTAAGCATAGCCAACTAAACCATGAACTAATGATCATATTATAGATCAGACAGGCCAGCTTCCGGAAAGAACTGATCAGAACAGGGTTGATACAATTGATTAAAGAACTATAATGGTCCAAGAAGTGACCTAATTAATGCACTCAAAACATTAACAGTTCACACTTTGCACACCATCCATAAAATAAAACAACAAAGAATTGTTTACAGATTAACATGAAAGTCTAAACTTAGAATATCCTCTCCTGAACATTCCAAAATCTATACTAATAAGAATAAAAGTATATAAAATGTATAGATGAAAGGAATTCTGAGAGAAGGAATTCACAATCAAGGACATATAGATGAAAGGCTTACTCAGAAATTTCATCATGCCCTGTTGCTGCAACCTTGCCTAGAAACAGGTCCTGTTTATAATCACCCGAAGAAAGAGAATTTAAACAGATAGCATACATATGGAAAAAGATAAAAAGAAAAATTCACGTGAATAAAATTAACAAAACATAAATAACTGAATGACATGGGATCTTGAAAGAAAGGCCAAGAACAGACAAATCCAGGAATTTATTTGCTACTGCATGTCAAAACAGATACATCACCTCCACAAGGGAGAGGAATCAATATTTGGCTTGTTACATTCAAAACAAATTACACATATAGTGTGAGCGGAATATGGCCTGAAACAATGCGGGCATATGAAAATTGATTAGAGTCTATAATGAGTGTACTAGGGAAAAAGTGGGGTGATCTTTTGTTGAGATTTATGTTCAGGGAATGTAGACTGAGATAGGTCTGCCATGTAAGCTGTAGGCCTATTGACACCTTGGTTAGAATGGCCGTCCATATTAAAGTAGATGGAGGAGATTATCTAGATGATCCAATGCTACAAGATAATCTAGTGGCTCTACATCTTTCTGAAATTTAGCCTAAAATCGTGCAGGGAAAGATAAACCAAGTAGTCAGTCCCGATTAACTTGAGGATTAAGGTTTGGTTAAGTTGAGTTGCTAGTGCAAGTGCATCCATACAGGTAGAATGAATGAGGTGGCCAAATTAACAAGACCTAAATGTAGCAATGAATATGACCACGTTCACCAGTTTCATCTGTCTGTCAAATTAGTTTCTAATGATACAACAAAATTACCTCTTCAAGGTCCAATCCAACTTGAGAAGTGTCACCATCACCAAAGCGCTCTGAAACAAGATCCAAAATATTTATGAATTGCAACTCACTACATGTATAATCATTGATACATATTCAAATGCACCATCGAGCCATAAGATGAAAGGATTTGTATTAACCATCTAAGCCAAATTGTGATGTAGAGTAGACTGCACCATCCATTGTGTCTTGGAGTGTAATCTGCTCCCTTGTACTGACATGGTGGTCAATGTAGTTACTGCAAGATAGCGAAAAGTTAATATGCAAAAGAACAAATAATCTTCTGCAGGCATACAAGTATGTAGCAAGAATATGTCATCTAAGAGCCCAAAAACATAATCCAGGCCCGTAAATAGTCGAGGAGCATAAGCTATATTTTTATAGTTAGATGTTCAAAATGGTCAAAATAAGCACAGCCATGTACGTATAGCCATGCAACATTTGAATTTGAAAATTCCAATGGAAAGAAAGTGGATTGAACTCCAATAAGATGACTAGTGCGGAATTAATGCAATAAGAGAGATGACTTGCCTTTCAAATCAAACACTGTGTATAGTCGTAATAGATGAGACTTGATTTGTGATTAACAAGCAACTAAAGGTGCGGAAGCATATGCATCACAATTTTTGTAATAAAAGGTCCCACAAGCACACATTTAAAAGACATACATTCTAACTTTGGATATGATAGTGGACATGAGAGGGACACGAACATACAAGTAAAGCAAGAATCCCACATTGCTGCATGACCACAAAATACTAAGTATTTGGAAGGGAAAGTTATAAAAGACAGCAATTAATCCAACCATGATGTAAACTAGTAAGTGTTGCATGGTGAAGAAAAAAATGTGTATACAAGATTAACATTATGGAACTGAGGAAGCTAAGATGCATTTTGGAAGTACAAGGACAGACCAGATAAAGAGAACAATGCATTATGGGAAGGTAGTTGTGGCATCCATTTCAAGAAAATTTACAAAGAAAAACTGAGATGATTTTGAACATTTGCATCATATATCAGCACATGCTTCAATATGCAAAGGGTGAGCAGAGAAAGCAATAGGCAGACTTAGGAGGAGGTGGGATAATAGTGAACATGAATTTAACAACCCTACAATTTTCTAAAGATGTAGCACTAGACCAAATTGAAAGAAGAAAATGAGCAATTAGCTAAACTGAACTAGCGTAGGTTTAAGAATTGATCAAATTGAGTTTAGGAGAGCACTACCACCTCTATGCAATATGACCCAAGACCTAAAAATGGAACACATTGCGTATATCTAAAACTGTCACTATACAAGAAACCATGATCAACAAGAAGCAACAGTATTAGGGCTAACAAATTCAAATCTTAGAACTGACCCTTGAAAAATATCATTATCTGGCAGCTCAAAGTCATCAAGATCAAAAGTCTCGGGCAATGTAATAGAGTGATATGGAGCAGTTGATTCTTCTGGTGGTAAATCAACTGCTGTGGAACGAAAAGCTTGCTTTATCTTTAGCAAAGCCTCACTGCAGTCATCGAAAAGGTAATTCACCTTTCTAGAATATATCCTCACCACACCAAGCAGAAGATGACTGGACAGCCTGAGTGCAATTGGTACTTCAGGAAAGAGAATGGAATCTGTGACAAAACAGAAGGAAATAAAGGATTAGAAGATCCAAGAGAAGACTTAATCATTTAAAAGAAAAGGCACTAGCAAGCGAAGAAAAGAGATTCCCATGTAATAATTTTAACTTATGTTGAGGATGCCTATAAAGAAAGGTCATCTGATAACAACAGGTGATCAAATTTTTACATCTCTAAAGCACAACTATTTTTTCTAATCATCAAATAACACATGTATCTAATTATATTTCTATCTGTGTTTACAGCTTTTGTTCAGGTTACGCATAGAAGAGGAAAGCAGAATCTTTTGGTGCTGGTAACGATGTCACCAGTAAACAGATATAATGTATCACTGCCATACACAGATTAAATTATTTACAGGAATGAGGAACATCATGTTAACATTGGAAATGGGCTGCCTTATTAAGGAGAGGAAGAGGGAAGCTACGACCAGCCCTTGTTTTGTCTGTTCTCATAAATTGTGCGACTTTATGTAAATAAAAAACAATAAATTTCAAGGGCAAAATTCACTACTTGCACGTATAGTTTGGTTAGCAATAAGGTAAGAGAAATAAAATAAAAATTAGTCTTAATGGACGACAGTCAGTAAGCTCAGTTATACATTATTAATTTCTTATTTTTCTTCACTTATTAAACAAAATGTTAATCAGCCAGTAATGCTGTAGTTGGCAATAAGAGATAATTAGAAAGAGATAAGTAAGAATAAAACATATCGGAACTTTTTAAACCACTACATCACTTGACTAAGACTAATCCTAGATTTCCTTCTCCATAAATAAAATTTCCTTTGGGAAAAAAAAAAAAGAAATAGAAAAAAAGAAGGCAAGAAGCTCAATTAAAACTCACCTACGGAGACACCAATGTCAGTATCAGCAACTTGGTTCTTTCGAAGCTTTCTCTCCAAATGAGCTGCTATCCATATAGTCCCTAAAGGCCCTTTCTTGGCCAATATAAACTGGGAATAAAACATTTTTTCTACACGGAAACTATAAAGTCCCCGTAGTTTTTATAAAACAGAACTCCTAGAACGAGTACCAAAAATAGTAATCCACCATCAATTTACAAGCGCAAAAGGAAATAAAAGAAATCCCAAATTCAAAACAGCAGCAGGAAAACCCTGAATATAGGTTAGCTACCAAATAACCTCAATTCACGGCCTAGTCGAGAAGTTGAAAGACCAAGGTCTAAAGACTTGGAATTCAACAGAGTAGCGTAATTTAGAAACAGAAACCCTAATTTGAACACTGCACTAGCTCCCTATTCGGCAAGTGGATATAATTTAGAGAACAGAACCCTAATCTGAATGCAAAAGAAATTGGGGGAATTCAGAAGAAGAAACCCTAAATTGCAGGGGAAAAAAGAGAGTTGAATAAAAGGTCAACTGCCGCAACACGGAAGAAAGATGGTTCATGAGGAGGGAATAAGAAGAAGTGAGGAATGAAGGAGGGGAAAGCAGGAAGGGGATTGCGGGGTGGAAGAAGTGAAAAGTGAAACCCTAGGATCAGCTTTACAAGAGACGACATCGAATGGAAAGAGGCATGGAGATAGAGGAAGCAGCAGTTGAAGAGAAGAAGATTTGTTAGTTTGAAAATAAGAAATTTGTTTTCAAGAAGAAAGAAAGCGCTGAATTTTGATTGGGTATATAGTTAGTTAGTTTTAATTTGGATGGGGAGAGATGAGAGAAAGAGGGAACCTTGAAAAGTAAAAATTGAAAAATAAGAAAGAGTGAAGAGAAGGGAGGGAGATGGAATTTATTTAATTCATATTTGGGGGAAAATTGGAAGTAGATCAGATTTATTAGTCCTGTAGTTGAGTTAATGGCTGTCGACTGGTTTTGTTTTCGAGTCTTCTTCCTCGATTATTTGAGTTTCTGTTTTGCTTTTATCACCCAATAGAAAAAAACATAATAAGCTTTCAATGTCAACATTATCACAGATGCATATTACCTCATATGTTCAAATAAATGAATAAAAGTTCATAATATAAAAAGACAAATTCATTTAACTCCAAATTAAACATAATTGTTATTAATCTATTTACACTCTTCTTATTTCTAATTTTTAAACTCATGAATTTATAGTATATTGCTTTAGTTAAATTTACTTTCATGGATTAGTTAATTTTGCATTTCATTTAATAAGTATCTGAATTTAACTTTGTGATTTAAAAAATACATTGGAAATATAAAATATGCATTTTTCAGGTGTGAATATGCATGCATTCACTCCACATATTTGGACCCTATTAGCATTTGTATTTCCCTCTGCCATATTAACAGTCATTTGACACCTTTCTTCACAATGTCAGTACAAGTTATTCATACTAATCCTCAGCCATGCTGCCGGACGTCAACGGTTTAAACCTTTTGACATCTCCTCTTTTATAAGCTTTATCCTGTACCAAGAATAATTTATTACATTCCTGCGACTTATATATATAATCCTAATAACACCTATCTAGTTTTCTGTGTGTATTCATGTTTCATTTTCTTTCACAGATGCTAAATTCACATTCAGCAACCATAGAATCTTTTTCCTCTTCTTTTCTTTTTTTGGCCTTTTCTTCTCCCTCCAAGGTGTCTTCCCAGTTCTATCAGTGTCCAGATAACCAACTCTTTCAGCTGCTATCCTCCTCTATGCTTTTCCTTCCTCAGCTGCATCATCTTCTTCTTCCATTTGACTGCCCAATTTCACAATATCTTCCACAAGAATTTTTCCTTCTGTTCAAAAACAAAGTAGAGCAACAGCTAAGTGAAATCCGGAGCATAACTAACTTAAGAACAGGACACGACGCATTCAAAGAAACACCTATTCAAGCAAAATTATCTTTCCATGAATTCTACATCATGACAAGAAATAAGTCCTTAATACATTCTTAAGTTCTTCAAAGGGGATTCAAAAAGGCTCTATGACTATCTCTTGGTGGTTACCAAAGGCACCGGCAGATTAGGTTTAGCTCTCTATGATGTAATATTCTTTCACGACATTGCTCAAAATGTTCTCAGATGCATTTGACTTCAAAAACTATCCCCGCAAATGCATGACCAAATTATGTACTGAATAACATGGCTTATTTCCCTAGGGGTCTGATCATGATCACCCCTCTTCTATAACTCCACCAGCAGCAGTTTAAGAAAGTCCATATATTCAAATGAAAGGCCAGAGCATGAAATGCAAAATTGCAAGGAATTTGTCACTGACCTCTATCTTTGGCAAGGTTACTTATAAGTTCTTGGATACCTTCCTTGTCCAAGTGGTCCTTGAGGTACATAGCAGCAGATGCAACCTCCTCAGGGGTCACTTTGCCATCATAATCCCTAGCATCATAATTGAAAAAAGAAAAAAAAGTAAATCTACTTGAGAAGCCCAACTGTGTTCAGGTCATAAAACCCAAATTTGTGGATATACGTGTACAATTAGAATCATGTCCAATTCGTATTTCAAAACTCTTGAAGTAGTAAGCCATCTCGACTTTTATAATGACAAGAATAGAATTTCAAGTTTACTGTCAATAGAATTTTTATGTACTGGTCTAATATTATGTCCAGGTGCATGCACCATGAAAAATTCACATTTTGGCTTCTGCAGCAATTTCTACCATTCATCAAATACAATTTCCAAGGAACAATAAACAAACCTATCAAGCAAGCGCCATCGATCTCCAATTTTGGCATCCACATCATCAATTTCTTTTTCAAGCTTTTGGAGCATAGCATCAACCTGAAATAAGTATGAAACATAGGAATAACATAACAGTTTTGAACTGAATGCATTACAATTTACAATCCAAAAAATGGAGATAGAAAACAAGGAGATGGCTAATGAATTGAAAATGCAGCTAATAGAACCATAAGTTTCTTAGAATTTCCTTACTCTTTCAATCAGTGCTGACGAAACCTTGTTACCCATGGCAGTTTCAGCAGCTTGGTCACTTTCCTCTCTGGCAGCTCTGTATGCCTTCTTAGCTTCTTCCTCATTTTCTGTACCTTCTTTGTCCACCATATTGTTGTACAGGTCTATCTGGAAAAGAACAATACACAGCCGGGAACTAAGAGTGAAGATACAGGAAATGTAATTTGACTTTAACATGGGGACCCAAATAATTAAAAATTGAACCAACATCAAGATATTCACTGAGCAGTAGCATATATCAAGAGCCACAAAAAATAATATGTAAAGTACCACTCAATCGGTCATAAAGATGACTCCACTAATAACCGCTAATAACAATATGAACTAAAGAAGTTTACTCTAGAGAATAGCTTGCACCAAAAAGAGAAATCAGCAAAAAGATTAAGATGTCACATCTCCAGACACTTCTTCACAGCATTTATTAGATCTCGCAGATACAGCATAACACATTAAACATGTGTAACTAGCTGGGGCCCACTGCAAGGGTTTGAAGATGGATGGAGCCCCATAGATCCTATATCTATTTACATGAAGAAGAAATCTTGTAACGACCTAAGAAATTTGCAAATTGATTACGGACGGTGCTAGATCCAAAAGATGAGAGGGAAAAAAAAGGAAAAGCAAAAAGGCTCTTACAGATAAAACATCACACAACCAAATATATTAAGATGGCAGAAACAGCTTAAGTAATCAAGCTTTCTCATGAGATATGCATCTTGAATTGGTCAGAAATTATGATTACAATGACTCTGATCAATGAATTAGAATAGGTTTTAAGCAAAAGGGAAAATGGAGAGATACTGCCACATCTAGCAAGCATGTAACTGAAGTTTGTTGAAACATTGAAGAGAAAAAGGAAGAGATCAAGTTCAATACAGTTTAAGCACTTGAAGACAAATTGCGCATCAGAGAACAAATTAATTATCCTACCTCCTTCTTAACAAGTTTCAGGAATTCTTCACGCTCTCTACTTACTGACTGAAATAGGTAGAAGAAAGCAAGTAAAGAGTCAGAATAGATTCAGTTAAATTAGAAAAATATATAACAAAAATATGTTTCTGGTCCTTACAGATGCGGAAGCTAAAACAGCTAAAGCACGACTGAGCTCACAAAGTTGTTCATGTTTCTCCAATGTTTTTGCTCTTGCCTGTTCTTGTGCTTCTCTAGCTGTTGGAATGGTCATCTCTTCCAAAGCAACATCCTTTTGGCTACCAACAGATTCCTTCATCTTGGCCTGCTTCTCCTCTTCTTCCTCTTCCTCCTCCTAAATATTAATTTATTCAGCACGACCAATCAGAAAATGCAGCATTCAAATATCACATACTAAACTGCTAGCAACACATAACATAGAAACCTCATGATCAGTGTATACAGTGCATGAAATAATTAGAAATGATGCTCTCCGCAGAGAATAATGAAGATAAGGGGGACAACTTGGCCGTGGTAAAAGTCATGGTTTGAAACTTCAACTGCAACTTAGAGATCTCAGAGCAAGATTTGATAAAACGTGACTTTTAAGGATAGTACTGTTTGCAACTACCCTTCCCAAATCCTAATTCAGAAAGATCATAGTGAATAATGGCATTTTTCAATAGAAATGTATAACAAGATATGCTCTTCAAAGAATGAAGTTTAAAATCCTCTAAGCAAATAAAGAGCAATTATAGGATAATGATCAAAGCTATCGGGTGGGAGAGAAGACAGGCAAATGTATGAGGCATTGATTGAACTCATTTAGCATAAGGCCAATATGAAAAATGAAATCTATTAGTGCCTGCCTATACAAACACAGAGACAGAGATTATGCATATCTATATCAACTCCAAGAAGCCCCAGAGCATGGAAAATAATATTTCATGTATTTTAAGTTTCGGGGAAGCGAATGTAAGGAAAATGATCAAGTAATATCAACCTTGATTAGCTCTTCCTGCATTTCTAAGAACTCCAACTTTCTTCTCCTTTCTGAAACTGAGTCTTCAGATGGCAAGGCTGTAACTCCAACAGTATCCACAACTTCATCGGGAAGAGATGAAAGTGTAGCCTGAACAGCTTCCTCTGGCTTAACTTTTCCAGAAACAGAGAAGGCTCTGCAGAGTATGAACAAAAATAAAAAGTTTAGATGTGCTCCCATGTCTTGTGATGAAAATGAGCATGTGCAGTCTTAATTTACCTAGACAGAATCAACAGAGATGATGGAACAGAATGGTTCAGGGACAAATCCAGCCAATCACGCAGCTGCACAGACAAATTCTCATTTACATGCCAGGACAACAATGAAGTCCTTCAGCCCATAATGCAAAATTTTGAAATACAACAATAACAGGAAAAAAATTAAAGTTTGCTTTCTTTGGGCATGGCATCTAAAAAAACCTTAAATTATGGTATTCACTTCCAAAATCTATATGTGATGTAATTCACTTATAGAAGTCTTGTGAAAATCTTTCATAGTTGGCACCTTCACTGCATGTAAAAGGGAAATACCTTTGACCAGCTTGGCTAGTACTGTCAAGAATGTTTATGGGAAAGGCAAGGTCAACATCAAAGTGCAACTTGTTAGCGGTAGGAATTTATTATAAGGCCACTGCATGATTTCAGAAATTCCATACCCAGATAGGTGAAGGAGAAGTAAGAAGGAAAACAAGGAATTCCAAACAGGTACTGAAGTAAGCAAGAAAGCCCTATTCTAGAATAATATTTGGAACAAGATATCAAACTGTTGTAGAAAGCTTGGCTTACCAGCTGGAAATTTATCTTGTCAGAATTTCTTAACGCTGGCATATAAAGGAGTATGCTCATGGACATATTACTTTGAAAACCAGGTTTTTAAACTTGGCCCTTCTTCTCTGACACAACTTTGTAATTATACTTAATGTGTCTTTTTCATGTGCAGAAGTCAAGTTCTTTGGATAAGCTGAGAAGGTACAAAATAAAAGAATTAAGTACTTAAAAGCACTAGCCTGTAGCCGCATTTCCTCAACTGAAAGTAATCCAAGCAAGCCTCGTTCTCTACAAGCTTGACGAAGCTCAGTTTCTGAAAGCGACTCAACACCCTCAGCTTGAATCATCTTATCATCATTTTTAATCCTGCCAAAACAATTTAATTTCATGGTGTTAATTTGTCTCCTCTAATGTGGCACCTCCTGAAGCCTACATATAAAATAAATTAAAAAACTAAAAAATTTAGACTTGTTAAAAGTTTCAATGTTGACTCTCCAATTTAACATGAACAACCAGATTTGCTTCAAACAATAGAAATTGTAAAATTCTTGTGTATACCATCATTAAAAAATTTAAATCATTTAGGAAATGCCATGTCTATTTGTAATATAGATTCGTTGAGCGCAATTGATATTCTGGTATCCTGGACATTTCACACCATTTGTTTGAGATAAAACTGGAATTAACTCCACATGCAAGAAAAGTGTTGACAGATACACTCCTCGTGTTTATTTTGTTTCACATGCAAAGGGAAATCCTTGCATTCATAGGATAAGGGGAGAATAGCTTGTTCATTCTTCAAGCATGTTACTTTACACTTGTTTTTAAGATACAAAGTTGGTATCCATCATCCACTTGTTTTATGTTGTTGCCTGTAACTTGGCATTTTCAGCAATATAGAGAAATAATTGAAAAGATAAATGAAATAAGACATTAAACTGCATGTGATTTTGATAAACAAATGGAGACAGCTAAAGAGGAGAAAAATGTAAACATTTCATACTTATAACAAAATTAAAACCATATGATGCAATCATGCCAAGAATTTCCATTAGCTCTAAACCAGATAATTGGAATTTTCCAATAATCTTTAAGAAATAAATTCAAGTAAGCCCATTCGAAAAGAGATTCAGTTACAATATAATTTAGAGAAATTCATCTTACTCTTGCAGTCTTCTCCGAAGCATATAACGCAAATATGCATCTGTTCCATATGGACTTATACCCATATACTTGCACATGTTTACAAGTCGAGGCCTGATTTTACAATCATATCATGTAAACTAATTAAACAAGGGCCAAGATACTCGAAATAAAGGAGTCCACGTAAAGGGCAAATATACTTTCCACAATACAGAAGTGACAACAGAAAAACCTGCTGATGTTATCCAAAGTAAGCTCATCGTTGAATAACTTGGCAAAGCCTAAAATTTCTTCATTGGCAACGCGTGCACCTGTTCTAACCTGTTTAAAATGCAGAATATAACCTAACATTAACTTTGGTCATTGTGAGAATTTCCCAGTGTTTGGGGGACAGAAATCCATAAGAAAATTAACCTTGTTCATGAATTCATCAAGATCTTCAGCCGTTTGCTTAGTTTCTCCACTTCGTGAGTTCTGGATTTCTTTTGCCATTTCTTTAACAGTGTCTTGTAGAAACTTGGCATATTCTATTCTGGCATTTAGCTTCCTTTTCAGTGCCTCCTACAAGTTATGAATTTACATGAGACCAACATTCTTCTTCAATAAGGAACTGTCCACAAACCCAGATATGTTTTTCTATTCCTAGAATACCCTGTATATGTATATACATATATCTGCACTACTGATTTGTACCATAATGTTCTCAAATTGCAAGCATAGCATCTCAAGTTCCTTGACAACTTAAAAACCTAAATGAGAGATTAGATAACATTTAAGAAGGATATTTGTCAGAATATTGGACAATTATTCTCTACTTCACTTCACATGTCAATAGAGTTGAGGCAAACCTGCAGCGGGCATTCATAGTTATTAAGACCAAAAAGAAAAAGGAGGTCTGCCTTCGAAAAGATTTTATCTATTATCTTCGCATAATTCTATAGCTGAGTGTTCCAACTCCATGTTTATGAACAAAAAGCTATACATAGAGTAACAAACTATAAAGATTTGATTAATTTTTCTTATAAGGAAAAGAAAAACTATAAATGATGGATCACCAACTCTCCTCCAAAGTCATTGATTGATATTGAATTCAATAGGACAGCACAGCTTAAAATAGAAATGCTACCTGTTCTTTCATTCTGTCCTGGAAGGTTGATGGCAACATGTTTGGAAATAATTTAAGAAATACAGGAAGTAGGAACTCCATGAATGGAACTATGATAAAAACTGCAAAAGGAACTAGCCTAAAAATATCAGCAGTGGTACGCATGAGCTGTTGCCTTTCCCTTCTAGAAAGACCCTTCCCGCTGGCAAGTTTCACCAGTAACCTCGAGCTTATTCTAACATCAGCCCATAGTAGCTTTGTACCCAACCAATAGTGTTGCATCGTAGACTTAAACTCATCCTTCCAATGACGCAGCTTCTTAGCCCAGTCTTCCCTAAGGAAAGAATAAAATGGTGAAATAAGTAATAGATTAATTGATTCAGCTCAAAGTGACGATGAATAAAATTTTAACCTGCT
Source organism: Ricinus communis (assembly GCF_019578655.1). Classification (NCBI taxonomy): domain Eukaryota; kingdom Viridiplantae; phylum Streptophyta; class Magnoliopsida; order Malpighiales; family Euphorbiaceae; genus Ricinus; species Ricinus communis. Next base: position 29,197,771 of record NC_063262.1, read on the forward strand.
CATTGAAGCAATAGCTCTCAAAGCAGGGCCAATACCCAGAAGCACAGCCCACATTCTCTGGATAACTGATTTAGAACTTTTTTGTGATTCTTGCACCTGCTTAGCCTTTGCCTTGGCTTTAACCTCAGTCAAATCTTCAACAGCTTCATCACACTCTTCCGCTGAAGCTTCCTTCATCTTCTTAGTAGCCTGCTTTTCATTTCTGTCATTACCACTGCGAAATTCAGGTTGACCAGCTGTGGCAGTGGATGAAAACCGAACAGAGTGTGAAAACCACCTAATTCCCAAAGAAGAAGAATCAAAACCTGGACTTCCAATTTGACGAGCTAAAGTCGAGATTCCAAAAGAGTTGTGCCTAAGAAAATCTGCTGCTAAAAGACCTAAATTTCCATCCCTGACAACTGAGGATGAAAATCTACAATCAGTATCTCCAGATGGATGGCAGTCAACCCATCTTGATCCTTCCGAGAAACTTGGTTGGGATAGCTGCCCATGCTTGAAACTGGAAAAACTAGGAATCAAGCATGTTGGTTGATTAAGGGAACTAAAGAGGGATCTCTTCCTCCGCAAGAGTGCTCTGGAAGCCATTATTCTAATAAATTTCGGTCTCTAAACAGAAATGAGGGGCGACATATGTGGCGAAAATTAGCCAGGCTCTGAAAATGGTAAAATCAAAAATCAAAAGCACAAACTTTAGTCAGTAACAAAAGAAACAATAATTTTCCAATTACGCATTCTAAATTGTTTATGTATTAAAAGAAAAGGGAAAAGATTTTTCTTGGAATCCAAAAACAAAAAAAAAAAGAAAGAAAGAAAGAAAGAAAGAAATTGAATTGAAATAATATCTAAAAGAATCCAGGAGATCCAAATATAGATATTTAAAAGGGGAAATGTAGGGAGAAAGTGGTGGTGGTAAGGACGGAGAGAAGTTGATCCCAGAAATGAATGTGTAGAAACCCCGTCTTTTTAAGTTGAAAGCAATCAGATTGATATGTAATGTAAAATGCAAAACAGCAAGGCATTGAATGGAGAGAATAAAGAAAAAAAAAAAAAGGAAAAGAGGAGGAGTAGAGAAAGATTACGAAGCAGCGATATATGAATTGTTTGGAAAAAGAAATGAAAAACTTACCCTTTGAAAACTCCAATCTAATACAATAAGATTTCGAAGGACATAAACACATTCAAACAAAGAGTCGCACAGAGAGAGAGAGGGGGTAACCGAGCCACGCACAAAATAACAGAGAGAGGAAGAAGAAGCTGGGGCGAGCAAATGGAAAGTTCTTCACTTTATCCATTCATAACTCTGTCCTTTGATACTACTAGTGGAATGGAGAGGCGGGCGGGGTTGGAATTAGTCAGTCAGACACACAGACGCTACATTAGTCTTGGTGGCACCATTTCAGAATTTTCTTTCTTTTTTCTAATTCTTCTTCTGATTTTGTGCACTTATTTTTAGTTTTTTTTTTTCCGGCGTCTGCTCTGATCTGCTCGATTAGCTAATTTCCTATGTACATATACGATCATATTTAGCAACATTATGTTTCTGCATAAAACCTCAATTTTCTGAGCTCAATGTAACTTTATTTCAATATCATACAAAATTAATTCTTTCTAAATCACAACTGTTTAAAATTCTATTTTGAAATGTATAATTTATTATTCAAATATCAAATATTATCTAATAAATAATAGCTTGCATGCATAAACAAATTTTTTAATTAAATTAGTTAATCACATCCATCCATGAAACTACTTAAATATGTCAATCAAGTAATTGTAAGATTTATTCTCTTTTAATTGATAAAAAAAAAAAAAGAGTAATCGTAAGATTTATAACGCTGAAGATGGTGCAAGCTTGCTAAATAAAAGTATATATTATTAAGTGCAATTTAAAAAAAAAAAAAAAAAAGATTGTTCTCAATGGTGACCCTCCAATCCCTGCGATTATGACATGATTTTATGTTGACTAGCATACAATCAAAAAAGGAAATGGTTTTTATATAAATAAATGTTAATGCAAGTGCAAGTGAGATGCTGATGTAGAAGCAAGAACTACAGTGGAGCATGTTCATCATTACTTGAAAACCCAAAAAAGAAAAACGGTTTATAAAAGATGGCGATTAACATAAAAGATTTAAAGGATAAATAAGAGTTTTTGAAGAAAGAAGAGTCCATCTGACATGAATTCCTCGTGGGCGAGTCTTACCCAAAAGAAAACGTGGATGTGGGGTTTGTCGAAAAGCAATTTATCCTCCTTATTTACTATTTTCTTACGGACTGAATGAACCAGGATTACTTACTGTTTTCTCACCCCCAAAAATTAAAGCAAAACGCAAATGGCTGCAGCCACCGTCTCATCTCACTTCACTCCCCGTAAATGTTTCACTGTTCGTTTCAGTAATAGGAGCTGCAGCTGCTCCGCTCCTTCTTTACCTTTTCTACATCCCCCCACTTTGAGGACTAATGCGGTGGTTAAGCTTTCTGCTTCCAAAGACAATGCTAATGCTGTTACCCACTCTGTGCCTCACTCTAAGTTACTCTCTTTCAACTTCTCTCGTTTCTTCTGCTTCTTCTTTTGCTCGGTTATTTATTATGGTTGCATTGGGAAAACGATTGTGCTTTTTTCCTACTATCGTATTCAATTTCTTTTATGCTTTTTATTGACTTGGATGATGAATACTTCCATGTGCTTTAATACCTTTCCGGCTTTCCCAATGTCTCTCTGTCTATTACTAATTTTTGCAGTCTTCAGAGCCAGTGGGATGGACGAAGTAGCTAGTTTTCCAGCCTTCTCCTTTTTGGGAGGGCGAGCTATTTTCATCACGTTGGTTCACTGTTTCAACTTCCCACAAGGAATCTTTATACTGACTTCACAAATTAATTCTTTCAGGGTGCAAACGCACACCATTTCGGTTTTTGTTGGCGATGAAAGTGGAATAATAAACCGGATTGCCGGCGTTTTTGCTAGAAGAGGATTTAACATTGAGTCCCTTGCCGTTTGTCTGAACGAAGACAAGGCTCTCTTTACTATAGTTGTCCGTGGAACTGACAATGTCTTGAGACAAGTAGTAGAGCAGCTTAACAAGCTTGTCAGTGTCATAAAGGTTAATAACCATCCGTGATACTCCCTATTCTTTCTGTTTTTGCAGCATGACCAACTTGAATTTGATCAGCAATCAGATGGCATTTCATTAAACCTTGAAAATATTTTAGATTTTCATTAGTCTGTGGGCCATAGAATTGATAAGTCTTGCAAACTTTCTAAGCTAATAATGCCCACCGTGATATGTAAGCATAAGCACGAATAAACAAACTGTTTTCTTGTCCTTGAAAAGATTTGTTTCAATTTAGTTTTCTGGAAACAGTTACCTTATTGCAGCAGCTTTGGATAGTTAAGCAAACATAAAAGAGAGTTTACAAAATTTTGTTTGCTTGTACCCTGCCGTTACTCTGCCCTTTGTGGATGTTTCAACTTTCCTAGCATGAGCACGGACATTGTGGAGCAGTTGTTTCTTATTCTTTGTTCTCAAGTTCATTATCTATTATTATTAATTTGTGTGGATCCATCAGGTGGAAGATATCTCAAGAGAACCACAAGTAGAACGTGAACTTATGCTCATCAAACTTAATGCAGATCCAATGACCCGCCATGAGGTAATGATATAGTAATTTGTTTGTTCTTCTGTAGAAAAAACCAATCACCTGGACTAGTTTAGGATAAGCTGTTCAAATATCCCTCATGGAAAATTGGCGCATCAACCTACAAATTTCTTGCAAGAATATTGGGCAACTCAGATAATATGTAATGGGCGCTTCTCTTGGTGTTTCTGCCTTCAAGTACCTGACCCTTTTCTAACTGGCTTTAAACTTCAGATCATGTGGCTAGTGGACATCTTCAGAGCAAAAGTTGTGGATATCTCAGAGCATACATTAACTATTGAGGTGACTTTAATTAGATCCACTACATATATAGACTTATTTTCAGGGATTCTGAACTCTATTCATCCAGATACTTGTATATGCTACAATCCGTCTCGGTGCTGTGATTGCTGATGGTCTGTTTATGCTACCCTTTTTGGATGTCTCAGGTCACTGGAGACCCTGGCAAGATGGCTGCTGTCCTGAGGAACTTGAGCAAGTTCAGAATCAAAGAACTTAGTAGAACTGGAAAGGTATAATTTCCGTCGCTAAGAATGGAACATGTGTACATGCAGGTTTCAATTTTCACCTTTGACTGTCTCGCTGGTAATGTGGCGGTTCAACATGAAGTCTACATTGACTTCCAACCCCTAAAACATCTTATCCCATTACTTCTGAAAAGACAGGAATGCACAGACAAATATAAAATGGGATAATTATAACCTATGGAGTAGGTATTCTAGGAGATCACAAGATATCTCCTCTCCTGTCCTCATTGATTGAGGCATTAACAACATAACAGAATTTACCTAACATGGTGCTTTTTATTCATAATCTTATATGAATCATCAAGAACCTGGATTGGCCTCTGTTGCATTGCTCAGCAGAAGGGAATATTATAACATTTTCCTGTCGTTCTTATTCAATTAAAAAAAAAAAGCATGGCCAAATGTGAGGAAGCATACATGAGTTGCATCTGGGGCAAAAAGAAAAAACTGAAATCGAAAAGAACATAGCAAGGAAGGTCTGTTCTTTATGTCAGTGACAGTGAGGTTATTTCACATGTTGTAGTATTTAAACCAAGATTTTTTTTTTCTTTACTAATAGTAATGATAGTAATGAAATTTGGATTTGCATTAACTATAGATTGCTCTGAGACGGGAAAGGATGGGTGAGACGGCTCCATTTTGGAGATTTTCTGCAGCTTCCTATCCTGACCTTGAAAGAATGCAGCCTGGTAATGCTCTTTTCAGTAATCCTGTGAAAGAGAATTCAAGTGGATCACTTAATGGCAGCACCGTTTCTTCCTCAAAGGTATACACTTCATAATTCTAGTACCAGGGTAAATACTATACGGTCATTTAAACCTTTTGAACCAGTATTATATCAGTATCCCTTTTCTATTTTACATGCCTGAATAGGTTCCCACTTCTAAGTTGATTGTGTTTTACTGACGTTAAAGCATTTTTTAATATTTAATATGATTTACATTCGCCAAAATAATTGTTGTTTGTTAAGGAGATAATTCAACTTTTATCTATTCCTTGATAGTGTCCTATGATGGTTGTGCTTTGGGTTGCATGTTAAATTACCCTAAGTAACATTCATATATGAAGTTGCAGAACTAGGTCTCCCAATTTTTATGGTAGGAGGGAGAAGATAAAGAAATTGTCTGTAAGAATAAGAAACTGTCCGTAGGATATTTTGTCTTTCTGATTCATGTATCCAAGTTTTGTCCTTTTTATCTTAGAACAGAACTTATATCCTGTTCTGAATAGTATATAATTGGTCGATCACATTTTACTGTACATATATCATTTACATTGCTGAATCTAAAACCATAATTGTTTTAGATTTCTCTTTTCAGCTTCTGTAGGCTGTGATTTTTATATCAAACATTGGTACAATTTCATTGAATTGGGGTTACTCTTTTATTTATTTGCTTCTACTTTTCAATTGAAGGGTGATGTATATCCCGTGGAAGATGACTTCTCAGTGAATCAAGTCCTTGATGCTCATTGGGGTGTTCTTTATGATGAAGATGTAAGGCACTGAAACCTTGAAAGCTCCATACGTGTTTATTGTTTGTTAGACATACCATCTAGGTTAGCAATCTGTTTCATTGAAGAATAAAAATATTATTACATGCAAGGTCTACAATCACACAAATATATATATATATATATATATATGCTGATTGTCAAAATGTTCTACTAACATCAGGTGTGATCTTTGCCGTCAAGATTTTGATGTTATGCAATTGTTTCTCTTTCAGTTAATGGTAAATATTCTCGACAATTAGCACTACCTCCTAGTTTGAATGGTTCGAAAGTGAGGCCATGCATGAGTGTCAGATCTAGTGGAAGTTTATAGTGCATATGCTGCAGTCCAAGTGATTGTCACTGTGTCATAAGATTTGTGCATTAACATTTACTTGGTCTGATATTTAAAATTAGGAACTTGTTGGCTTTGTTGACTAGTATTGTGTTCTGGGAGAAGCGATTTTAATACTTGCTTGATCTATGATAAGTGGTGTAGGCAGTATTATCAGTTTTCCCTATCATAGTAGTTGCCTTACTTTTCATTCCATATGTACTGCACTTTCTTTGTTGATTTAAAATTTCAGTCAACTGGATTTTGGTCACATACATTATCGATGCTTGTGAACGATTCTCCTGGTGTTCTCAACATGATCACTGGGGTTATATCTCGGAGGGGTTATAACATTCAGGTCAGTGTAGTTTGTGTTCCCCTTTCTTTTTCAAACAAATCTTTACTTGCTTGTTGTCATCGCTGTTATTTCTTTTTTCTGTCTTCAATTCCTTAGAGTCTTGCTGTGGGCTCTGCTGAAAGAGAGGGACTTTCTCGTATTACAACTGTGATTCCTGGAACCAATGAGTCAATTGGCAAGTTGGTTCTGCAGCTGCACAAGTTGATAGATATGCACGAGGTAAACATCAGCGAGTTTTAACATGTTATGATAAAAATCTTGAAACTTTAGAGCGTTTAATCAAGCAACTATGTGAGCTCAAAATACAAAAGGTGAAAACAAAAAATGAAGAGCTAAAAAGGGAGAAACAAATTGCCTGGACTTTGTATTATATTAAACTTGTAACTGTTCTCGTATGAGACAATTAAGGTATTTTGTTCAATTACATTGTTGCACCAAACTTCAGTTGATCCAAACTAGAAGCTGAAGCAATCGTATCATTGTAAAGTGTCATAGGATGAGATAGCCTCTGGGCACTATTGTTGTCACTTGACCAAAAATTAGATAGCTTCGATGTATCTTATGAACAAAATTTCACTACATCCTTAAACTATTTTTCAGCTGCTATTTGGGAATGCTGCTTTTCCTTAGTCCTAACAGATGTTTTGCTAGACTTATTTACTGGTAAACAATATGAAGCTTGATGGAAAAAGGTAGGACTTCTTTTTGGCAGATCTCTAACATAGTGTTGATGAATGGACTCTTACCCCTGTTAGATTTTGAAAATAGCATGGTTTTCATGGTTATCATAGATTTATTGGTAAACTTACAATCTAATCCAGCAAATGGATGACAAGAAAAGGCTGGTGGTTCATCAGGTACGCGATATTACACACGTGCCATTTGCAGAACGAGAACTGATGCTGATTAAAATAGCTGTTAACACTGCTGCTAGGAGAGATGTCCTGGATATTGCTAGCATATTTCGAGCCAAAGCTGTTGATGTGTCTGATCACACAATTACCCTTGAGGTGATCCTCCTTTATATACCAATCTTATATTAAGCCTATTTTTCTAAAACTTCCATTGGCAGTTCATACCTTCTAAAACACTCCATTTATTTTTTATTATGGTCAAGAAAATGCAAATCTTTATAAATAATTGTCCCGAACCAGGCAATCCTGCCTGATTTCCAGATTGGGGGAAATAAGCAACAAACCAAAAAGCCTAAAATGTTCAAGTAGCAGGTTAATGTTGATCAGGGCTTCTCTTTATATGTTTATGTACGAGGTTTCACGGAAAAACAAGATTCGGATGTAATTCTTGTATGATTATGTATCTATTTGTCCCTTGTCATTTTTTAGTAAGTTCAAGTGTTCATCATTTAGTTGTTGAGGTCTGTTTCCCTTTAAGTGGTGGAGGTCTAGGGATAGAGGAAAAATCTGTTTTTGGCACATGCATATGATGTAAGGAGGGGTTACGAGGTTTGCTTCTTTAAGTTTCTAACTATTGATGAAAGAATCAATTGGATATTCGACACTAGTATGATTGCAGTATACCTTGTTATTCTGATATTAATCTAGGACCTGAATCAATTGCGGTGATCAAAGTGAAAATTACTCGGGTGTGGGACCTTATGATACTAAGTATCACTTACTCGGCTAGAGCTCTATTTTACTGTTGAACACATGTTTCAGTTATTGCTTCCCAATATTGTAGCATTGTTGACCATCAAGCTATTTGTTTCCATTCCAGCTTACAGGTGATCTAAACAAAATGGCTGCCCTGCAGACAGTATTAGAGCCATATGGGATTTGTGAGGTCTGTCCTCTTATTCTTATTTGCTTTGCTGTACCATTTGGTGCTCCCATCTGTAGTGGTTTGTTTATCTCTGTTAGAAGCATGGTTTACTAACTGTGTTCTCTTATTTTGCTCCTACATTATGTGTCGATTGTACTTAGCTGGTAGATGCCTTTGCATGATGTGAAGTGTATCGTTTATTTATTTATTTAACATCGTTTATTTTTCTGTACTTGAAGGTGGCACGGACTGGAAGGGTGGCATTGGTACGAGAATCGGGTGTGGATTCCACATACCTCCGCGGATATCCACTTCCGCTGTAATATTTGAGATAATTACTTGTTAGTATTAGTAGCTTGTATTCAATGTGGACCATCTGAAGTAGGGTTTTCTTTGCCCATTCGCTTAATTGGTCTTTTTCTGCTTTCCATTCCCTCAGACAAGTCAAGTTTCCCACGTTTCTGTCATGAGTCTTGAAGCTGAGCTGCATGCATATCATAGAATTGGTGATTTACATTGAAGACAGTTAAAAAAGTTTTAAGCATTGTTCTTTGCGTCGGTGAATATATAAGAAATGTTTCTTCTGCCGAAAGGTTTAGGACGAACAGGGCCAATTCTATAACTGACCAGTGTGTGTACTGTGCTGTGACCTGAGTTTCCCAAGGGCTTGGTCATAAATGTAGGACGAACAGGGTTAATTCTCTCATGAAAAGAATTATAGACTATTATTTCAACCAAAACCATAATAATATGGAACTTATCTTGAGACTAATGCTGACGCCACTGCCATAGCCTAACCAGATATCAAGCCCTTTGTGATATTAGTTCAACAATGGCAATGGCAGCTGTATTGGACTCGCACCACCTCAGAACTCTCTGTTGAGTCTTTTCTCTTCTTAAGCTATAAGAGGTACTTATGTGCAATATTATTTGCCTTCAACAATATTTAATGAAGTTCACAGAAGTATTGGCTTTCATCTTCATTTGCAGGCCTCACATATTTATGTGTATATTGGCGAAACTAAAGAATATAAGTTGCATACATGCCTACTCCACTATCGTATATTCACTAGAATCTCTGCTCCTTTTGCCCCTTATTTTCACTTAAGCAACAAAAAGACTAATGCATTTCTTATAACATTTCCAGGAAACTTCAAGTCAGAAAAACTCAGTAGAGCCATGATAATTGAAGTTATGGTGCACAAAAGTGCATCATGATTTGTCATCTAGATTTCAGCTGGAGCTTTAGGATTGCTTCAATGGTTGTCTAGAAAATTATTCATAGGCTACACGAATAACTTGCTTACCCACATTTTTACCAGAAAATAGTCCAGCAAAAGCAGCTGGAGCACTTTCCAATCCCTCATTCATGTCTTCAATGTAAACAATCTTCCCTTGCTTGTAATAATTACTAACTTGTTCCAAAAATTGTGGATACAAATGCAAGTAATCACTTTGAAGGAATCCCTGCATCCTAATTCTTTTGCTTATAAGATTGAACAAATTGTGAATCCCTCGGGTAGCAGAGAGACTGTTTACAGACATCATTCCACAGACTGCAATCTTGCCATGAATCTTCATGTTGAGCAATGCAGCATCAAGCATGTCTCCACCCACATTATCAAAATAGATGTCAATGCCTTCTGGAAAATACCTATTCAAATGAAGACGGCAACAAAGTGTAATCATCACTATGTGTAATGAGATAACTATAACCATATGAAACATAAAGAACATGTAAACAAGATAACAGCTCCTAGATGCTGGCAACCTAAAGATTTGAGATATGATGCTTGAGGAAACATCAATAGAGTAACTACAGGAATTCAATAAAGCAAAGAAAAAGTCAACAGTACAAAATACTACTATAGATATGTAAGGGCAGGACGTGCTTTACTGACTGGGGAGATAATTTGGCTTCTCTCAAGGAAATTGCGTTTATGTTTAGCCAATATTGCCTTCAAAGTGATCACAATATAAACATAAGAGAATTACACAAAAATGATAGATGTACTGACATGGAAGGAAAAGAATAGGTTATGATACGATCTACTGTTTAAGATCATAAACTAGCTCAATACACTTGAAAAAGGAGAAGAAGAAGAAGATAAAATTGAAGAAGAGAGAAGAAAGAACAGATTGAGAAAGAAGAGAGGAAGAGAAGAGTAAGAACTGAGAGAGAAAATGAATTGTTACTATCTGGATTTCGTAAGTAGATGTAACTGAAAGTTACATACAAAGATTTGTGACAGATAACCATTCTCTCTTTCTAACTAATTACAACTGATCCTTATTGACTAATGTATTAACCAATAGCGTTGACAGCTCATCATTCTTAACTGAAAACACAAAGTAAAAAAACAGAATTAATTCTGATCTCTTTCTAGAATTTGATTAAATCTCAGCCCTTGATTATAACAGAATATTACCGAGAAATGCTATTCTTTTTCTAAGTTGACTTTGAGATAGACAATTTTTCTTTCATGTGAATAGAGCTTTTTTATTGCATTAGGAATCCAACAGTCAACAGCATGAGTAATAATGGCTTTTTTTTTTTTATTTAGCAAAGTAGCTGGGGTATACTAAGAGTATCTTTGAGACACGTTGCAGCAGATCAAGTTCTAGAACATATTTGAAATTCCAAAAGCATACTAACCTTTTCAAAGCTGCATCCAGGTTGGGCTCTTCTTTATAGTTAAAAGCTTCATCAAAACCAAACTTGTTCTTTAGAAGATCAACCTGACACCCCAATTCAAGATATTTTCCTTGTATCAGCTCTAATTGCTGTCCACTGTAATTAATAAATCTGTACTATAGCTAATGAAAAATGAGATGAGTCACAAAATGCAAAGACAGGAAATTCACTTTTTGGCTTGTCCCGGCACTTCCAACTACATAGCAACCATGTAGCTTTGCAAATTGACCAACAAGCTGGCCCACGGCTCCTGAAGCTGCAGACACGAACACATAATCTCCTTTCTTAGGGGAGCAGACCTCATAAAATCCCGCATAAGCAGTAAGACCTGGCATGCCTGCAAGAAAATTCCCACTTCTGTTTAAAACAATGATGTATGTTAGGCCATTTTGATCATGGAACTCAGGATCTTAACTCAGGCTTTTATCCTAAGGTGCAGAAGTTATGCAGCCTCTAGTGGTATCGGGTTCAGTATAGGCCCAAGTGTCACGTGAGTTTTGTTTTATCTCCAAAACTTTGCCCACGTGCGGCCTAGCTTGCTTGATTTCCCCGAAATTCAAGATAGCTAGTCAGCCTACCCTTGATTGCCAAACCCGGCAGAATGATAGCAAATACGCTAGCGGAGGTAAATTCACGAAAGTGGCACAAAGAGACGCAAGAGTTGTGGAAGTGTATACTTGTATTGATTAATTCACACTAAAGCTACTTACAATGAGCACACTTTCTCTCTCTACAACTCTCTTTCTTCATATATCACACACTCACCCCCCTTTACAAATGGTACAAGGAAGGGGTATTTATAGCATTTCCGCCCCTGTCCGCCAACATGGCCGTGTTCCTGGCCGTGTTGGGAACATGGCCGTGCTGAAGGCCGTGTTGGGAACACGGTCTGGGGTAAATAGCCGTGTTACCTACTGTGGCCGTGTTTCCCGAAGCTTCTAGGCCTTTCGCATTTTTATTCAACCAACACGGGCGTGTCCGTGGGCGTGTTGGTCAACACGGGAAGTGTTGTTCAACACGGGCCGTGTTGTGAAGCCTTCCCTTGCTAGCTGCGAGGCGGGGCGTGACATTCTCCCCACTCAACTGCAACGCCCGTTGCTCGCCTCCCTCGTAGCTTTAATTTTCTCCTCAAATTGCCACAAGTCGCGAATTGGCTCCCAGCTTGCCTCACTCTCGGGGAGTCCCTTCCACTTGACTAGAAACTCCGTCATAGGAGGTTGATTGGACTGTGGCACCTTACGGTGGGAGATGATGTAGTCCACTTCTTTGTCATACTGAGCCCGCACATTCAAAGGAGCTCTCGTAGACTTGCCTCGGCTTGGGTCATCATGATCCTCCTTGTAGGGCTTCAACAGGCTTACGTGGAAAACAGGATGGATCTTGATGCCTTGGGGAAGTTCAACCTTGTACGCCACCTTTCCCACTCGTTTAATAATGGGGAAAGGCCCATCATACCTTCTCGAATAAGAGCAAGGAAGTTCTTGGCCATCGGATCATGCTTTAGCCCCTCCTTGATGCGCTCCGCCAAGTTGCATGCAGGACGGCTTATTTCGGCTAGCTCCCCCTTCCTGCTTAGGGCGTCGGCAACAAGGTTTGCTCTTCCTGGCTTATACTCCATGACATAGTCAAATTCTGCAAGGAAGTCTTGCCACCTAGCTTGTTTTGGTGTGAGCTTCTTCTGTGTTTGGAAGTAGCTAGTGGCGACATTGTCGGTTTTGACAACAAACTTGCTCCCGAGCAAGTAGTGCCTCCAAGTCCGCAAGCAATGGACTATCGCGGTCATCTCTTTTTCTTGCACCGTATACCTCCTTTCGGTGTCATTCAATTTCCGGCTTTCGAAGGCTATCGGATGCCCTTCTTGCATGAGTACTCCACCAATAGCAAAATCAGAAGCATCCGTGTGGATCTCGAACGCCTTTGTATAGTCGGGGAGTGCTAAGACCGGCTCCTCCATAATCGCCTTCTTTAGCCCCTCGAAGGCTTCTTGGCACTTTGTAGACCAGTCCCAGGCACGACCCTTCTTTAGTAAATCCGTTAAGGGAGTGGCAATGGAAGAATAACCCTTAATGAACCTCCGGTAGTAGTTCACCAATCCAAGGAAAGACCTCAACTCCGTCACCTTGGCCGGCGGTTCCCAATCCTGGATGGCCTTCACCTTTGAACCGTCCATCCTCAACTTCCCATTGCCAACGACATGCCCAAGGAACGCCACTTCTCGTTGGGCAAACAAGCATTTCTCCCTTTTAACGTAGAGCTCGTTAACCCGCAAGGCTTTGAACACTAGCCTTAAATGCTCTACGTGCTCCTCCAGCGTGTTGCTGTACACAACAATATCGTCTAGATAAACAACAACAAATTGATCAAGGTAAGGAGCAAGTACCTTGTTCATCAACGTGCAGAATGTGGCCGGCGCATTTGTGAGGCCAAAGGGCATGACAAGAAATTCATACGACCCATATCTCGTCACGCACGCCGTCTTTGGCTCATGTCCTTCGGAGATGCGTACCTGATAGTACCCGGACCGTAAATCCAACTTGGTAAACCACTTAGCACCACCAAGTTGATCAAAGATGTCCGCAATGTTAGGAATCGGGTACTTATTCTTGATTGTAATCTTGTTCGGCTTCGGTCAATGCATAACCAAGAGACCCATCATGCTTCTTCCGGAACAACACGTACATACAGACTTTGGACGGCCTTATATAGCCTCGTGTGACTCCTTAAGTTGCCTCCTTAATTCCTCCACCGGAGGCGCCATACGGTAGGGGGCAAAGGCGGGCGGTTTGGCTCCCGATTCTAGCTCAATCTCGTGGTCCACTTCTCGGCGTGGAGGAAGTTTCTTCGGCAGCTCTGGCGGCATAACATCTTTAAACTCATCTAGCACGCCTCGGATAGGGCTTGGAAGTGTAGCCTCACCAGCATGGGTACCTTCTTCCACTTTAAGGGTTGCTAGGAAGGTTGGCTCCTTCCTTTTACCCCTTTCGAGAGCTCGTATGGCCGACACCATCTTATCTTGACTTAACTCCCTTTTTATCGGCACAACACAAGGTTGGCCATTCTCCATTATGCACATGGTGTTGGCGTAAGGAACCAAGAATGCCTTCACCATATCGAGGAAGTCCATACCAAGATAAAACCGTTGATCATCAATAGGAGCAATTGTGATATCGACCTTACCTTGCCATTGGCCTATTCGGATGTTAGTTCTTTTCGCAACGCCAATGATAGGTAATCTCTTTGCGTTCACCCCTTTAATGAAGCCCTTTTCCTTCTTGTAAGGCAGCTTAATAGAGTCAGCCACCTCTTTCGCCATGTATACCGTGTCAGCTCCAGTGTCCACCATGGCTTGAATACTCCTGCCTCCGATATTGGTCTCCACGTACATTCGTCCACGAGGCTTTTGCTCCACTTTGGCTTGGATAGCATTGAGAAGTCGAAGGGAAGCAAGTCTTCGCTCTTCTTCTTGCCTTTCCTCTTCGGTGATCACTAGCGCTCCAAGCTTTCCTCGCTTTGGACAATCATATGCCCGATGAGGTCCGTCGCATATGAAGCAGGCAAGCTTTCTCGGGGAAGAACTACGCCTGTCTTCCTTCTTCCACTTGCCCTTATCTTTGTATGAAGCCTTGCCATCCTTGGTGAAAGATTTTCCCCTATCTCCACCACCTTTGTCACTACCTTCGTATTTCTTTGCTTTTGGCTTAAACGAGTCCTTCCTCTTCAACTCTATCAAGGACTCGGCAACCGCCATCGCGGTGGCAAGGTCCTGCACACCTCGCCTTTCTAGCTCCAACTGAGCCCACCGAGATAACCCATCAATGAAGGCATGAAAAGCTTCCTTTTCCCCCAAATCGGGAATCTCCAACATCAATTCGGAGAACTCCTTCACATATTCCCGAATATGACCATCTCTATGTTGGAGACGTCGAAGCTTTGACCTCGCCTCCTTCTCGGCATTGTCGGGATAGAATTGCTTCTTAAGCTCCCGAACAAAATCTTCCCAAGTATTAATGGTGCAGAGGCCCTTTTTCACATCCTCGCACCTCCGTCTCCACCAAACGGTAGCAATATCACACAAGTAGAGAGATACGGACTTTACCTTAGTGGTGTCGTCCACGATGCCCACTGCCTCAAAGTATCCCTCCAAGTTCCACGGGGAAGTTGTCGATCTCCCTCGCATTCCTCGCCCCCACCGTAGGCTTTTGGTTTAGGAGCATCGACCTTGTGGACCATCGCTTGCGCTCTCCCCACTCTTTCTGCCAACGCGGTCTTGCACAAATTGAGCTCCACCTCGAGCTTATCGACCTTCTCTAGGCATTGGACAAGCAACTTCTTGAGAGCATCATTGTCCCTTGATAAATTGTCGGCGAGAACATTCAAGGCACCTTGCATCTCCTCGCGAAGCTCTCCATCGTCCCCCTTGGACTCTAGCTTCTCGATGCGTAGGTCCATGTCTTCGATTTTATCCCCCCAATCGGACATGGTAGTCTCCACCCTGACTAGCCTTTCCTCCATCGCGCCAATCACATCGCGGGACTTATCCCTCCGGCCCTTTCCGCTATCCTTTCCTCCTTCCCTTGGAGTAGGAGGAGCGGTAGAAGTAGATTGCTCACCAACCTTGGCCATTATCTCGTGCAAGAATTCTCCCAAAGAATTTATGAACTTGGCTTTGTCTTGAACCCGCTCTGATACCAACTGTCACGTGAGTTTTGTTTTATCTCCAAAACTTTGCCCACGTGCGGCCTAGCTTGCTTGATTTCTCCGAAATTCAAGATAGCTAGTCAGCCTACCCTTGATTGCCAAACCCGTGAATGATAGCAAATACGCTAGCCGGAGGTAAATTCACGAAAGTGGCACAAAGAGACGCAAGAGTTGTGGAAGTGTATACTTGTATTGATTAATTCACACTAAAGCTACTTACAATGAGCACACTTTCTCTCTCTACAACTCTCTTTCTTCATATATCACACACTCACCCCCCTTTACAAATGGTACAAGGAAGGGGTATTTATAG
The DNA here is from genome assembly GCF_019578655.1 of Ricinus communis. NCBI lineage: Eukaryota > Viridiplantae > Streptophyta > Magnoliopsida > Malpighiales > Euphorbiaceae > Ricinus > Ricinus communis. The sequence continues at coordinate 29,213,626 of NC_063262.1, forward strand.
CATTTCCGCCCCTGTCCGCCAACATGGCCGTGTTCCTGGCCGTGTTGGGAACATGGCCGTGCTGAAGGCCGTGTTGGGAACACGGTCTGGGGGAAATAGCCGTGTTACCTACTGTGGCCGTGTTTCCCGAAGCTTCTAAGCCTTTCGCATTTTTATTCAACCAACACGGGCGTGTCCGTGGGCGTGTTGGTCAACACGGGAAGTGTTGTTCAACACGGGCCGTGTTGTGAAGCCTTCCCTTGCTAGCTGCGAGGCGGGGCGTGACACAAGGGGCTTTCTCAAGCCGAAGGTGCTCTACTTGCTCAGTTAGCCATCGAATTATTAGAATGAGGCGACGGCAAGAAATATGCAGCAAACACGGAAATGGTACCTAATGGAGTCCTCCAGACTCATGGAACAGAGAGAAGATCCGAGGATAAGCAAGTCTACAGCACTTTCATCAGTGGGCAGGCAAAAAGTTCAGGTGTGGCTTGCCCCACTATTGTAATTGAATAAGAAAGCACACGGCAATAGAGATGAAGCAAGTCCCATGTGAATATTAATCAATTAAACAATTGCATTCCACTATATAGTGGATTAAGTGTAGTGGAATTCAAAAGTTATCCTCTTTAGCCAATGATCATGATAATAACCTAGGCAAACGATAGAAGAGGTAAGAGGCAAAAAGAAAAGGCTAAGCTTGAGGAATTCAATTACAGAGTCATTGCAGGAGAAATGTACTACTATTTAGAGCAATAATAGAAGCATACCAAGAAGACCGAGGTGAAGTGATAGAGGAATATCATCATGTAGCTGAATTGATCTCAATTGGTCAGAGTTGTAGGGAATGAAGCTGTATTCTTCCCAAGTGGTGAATCCGGAAAGAAAATCCCCAGGCTTGAAATCAGGATTATCAGAAGCGACGACCTTTGAAATGCCAAATCCTTGTATGGGCTTCATAAGAGTTGAAAAGGAAAAGACATGATTAGTTTGTATGGCACTGGTGTGGTGGAACTAGAAAGAAAGCGTGGTTGGAATATTCAAGGTCAAATCATGTAGGAAGCGAAAAAAGAGAGAATCTAGAAGACAAACACTGACATTGACAGACAAAAACAAAGAAAATAAATATATTTAGGCATGAAAGAGAAGGAGGAGCAGGAAATAAAGAAGAAAACCTGGCCAGGAACAAAAGGAGGAATATAGGAGTGATGGTAATCACGCATGCGACCTCTCATGTAAGGATCACAAGAAAGATAGAGATTCTTGACCAAAAAAGCACCGCAAGGTTTTGGTAGCATGAGCTCAATTTTATTCCCAACCCTGACTTCCATGTCTGTTTCTTTGGGTGAGCCTTCTATATACCCTTTGAATATCACCTGCCTGTTCTCTACTACTTGTCCTCCTTCCATTTTCACTCGACCAGCCTAAAGTCGAGAGAGAGAGAGAGGAAGAAACGATGTGTTGTGTTTGGAGTATGAGTAGGAAAGGTATGCACAACAACTTCTCTGCTCTGCAACTACCTTACCACTTAAACCATTTTTTCTTAATGGATTGATGTCTGTCTATCAATAAATTGATATATATATACATATACAGTAAGTTAGGACAGGACATTATATCATTGGTTGAAGGAATCAATGCTTAGAAAAGGAAAAAAGAAAAAGTAAAAGAATACAATACAATCAGTCCTTTCTAACGGTATTGGTAGCTGCCTACCTACCTTCTATTATTACCTAACTGCTGTTAAAAGGAGGAGTATTTTTATATGACTTATCATGCCAAATTCCTTATTAATTTTCATTACATAGTAATCGGAAATTGCCAACATCATCTTCGTTGGTCAACTTATTTTATATGTACAGCCAAAATGATTAACATGACGAGAAAAGTGAGCTATCTGCCACAAATATAAAGTCAAAAGTCCCAAAATAGTTGCATGCATTTCTCTAATAATGAAAATGGAAAGAAATGCTCCGGTGGCAGCAGCCAAAGATTGTAAAGTAAATACAACAAGAGGCTCAACTTCCATGACTTTCCCCACTTTCTTCTGTACCGCCAGTTCGGAATGAATTACCACTAGTAACATAACAAACCAACAATAAAGACTTTGCCAAAGAATAAATAATTTCACAACAATAATGAACAGTGTGCAATCCCTTTACTGTACACTCACATACTCCAAATCTGCCTCAGAACAATAACTGCTTGGACTCATCTCACTTCACAAACTGCTCATGCGCTTAAAATAATTGCACTAGCTAAAGAAAACAGCTATAAACAAAACAAAATAAGTGAACTCATCATACTGAAGGGCACAACATGCCTCCTCCCTATTTACATCAAGCCGCTTTGTAGCGGAGTCCTGTTTAAACATAAATTGTGTAGGGATGACATTCCTTTCCAAGCATTCAACCACTGCCCACTCTTTGTTGTCAAGGACTGTTCAATTTACGAAGGTGGTCAACTACGTCATAGGAACTGCTCAGGCGTTGATAATCAGACCGAGGGAGAAGATTCCCTTGGACTTGCCTGGAGCCCCCAGACTTAGGGTCAACTCTTGATGTCTGTACTGCACAGCAGTGGCGCACACGGATGCGATGCTTTCTCGACTCCATTGTGTTGTTTGTACCATGCACTTTGATCACCAATATAGCTTCCTTGTCTCTGGTGTCTTCACACCAAGAATTTCTAGGGACACCATCAACAAACTCTTCCAGGGTGGGGAAATCCTCCAAATGAACAGACACCTCCGCAATCTGATCTGGTTTTATTACACCAGTTGCCGGAATGACCTGATTCAAGTCTCACATCTTTCTAAATTCCCAAGGTGGTAAAGTTCATAAATATGCTAGTATCATTAACAAGAGTGCAAAATTTTCAATTAGTTTTGTCTGCCGACTCTTTGAAACAATTCTAAAAATCAAGCTGGTGTTATTTCCAGGACACTTTAGCCAATGGATAAAAGGAATCATTTTGGTTTCTATCTTTCATTTTGCTAAAGGAGATATTTGCATAATGTTTATTTATTTCATTACATGCATTTCAAAATTAAGTGGGTGAAGTAGGGGAATCTACCTCAAGCCAGCGTGGAAAACCAAAGGAGCCCCTTGGGTGATGATCTGATGCTTGTCCGTCATCATTAATTGTAGACTGACCTTCACAGATAATTTCAAATAGAGCATCACTTCTCCCACATTTATTTGTGATACGCAAAATGGTCGTATCCTGGTTTTGAAGGATTATATTGTTTGTGCTCACAATAGTTTCTGGAATCTTGCACTGTTCTTCAAGAGTGCTTCTAATTTCATCATTTGATTTGAGAACCTCACCAAACTCTTGTCTCCTCACTGACTCATCAACATGTGCAATATCAACACTAAAAATGCAGCGCACAGGCTTGTGATCACTATCAGTGACATCCATGCAAGCATCATACCTAATCAATGACACAGGATGTTAAATCTCAAAGGAACAAGTGATGCATATGTATGAGCACATGTGCTGGTATTCAATGCGCATGAACTTATCTCAAGGAGTTAAGATATTAATGTACATAATGAGCACATGCATGCACATATAAATAATTGCATATAAGTGAAAGTGTTCTGAGGCATTTGTGAATACATCAGCTAACAATGCGAAAAGCGAACATCACCTTCACAATAAGTTAACTAATGCTTACATCTTTTGCAGGTATCATCTGAACTCTATATGGGCCAGAAACACATGCTAAAAAACTTACTGTGATATCATAGAGACAACAGGGCAATCTAAACTGCATTCAGACACTCGAGCTGGCCGGCTGTCACGGTAAAGTATTCTGTCACACCAGGCCGGAACACGTTTTTTTTCACCTGAATCATACCCTGCAAAAAGATAGTTCATACTAATTGAATTTCTGCAAATTTTCTTTTTTGTGTACCCAATATCATTAAGTCTCAGCAAAAAAGTTAGACCGCAAACCACAAACAAGACTGTTCATTTACTTTTGGATCAGAATAGGTCTGTAAGCAATAGAGTCACTTACACAAGTTATCAATCATAATATAACTCATGTACTTATCAACTGTCCATTTCTCATTAGTTCTGGTCACAAAGGTTTCTATGAACAACAGACTCACTGATCTAAATCATTGTTCATAGAATACTGTCATAAACCATGAAGCCATCCAAGCTACTGAAACAGGTCAATTAAAACCCAATTTCCAACCAGTTAACACAGTCAATTAACATACCTGCTAAACCAGGTTGGTGCTTGTCAAACTTGTATGTGGGAGGAAATCTAATAATTGCTTCCCGCATGCCTTGGAAGACATTCCCAGCTTCCATTTCTGCTCGAAGCTGATCCCTTTCTCTAAGCCAATCAAAGCATCTTTGAGAAATAAAGTCCCTTGCCTCATCATAAGATATATCATCGAGCCGATAATTAAAGTCACCAAGGAATATGACCATATCTGCCTCAGATAAATCTGGCATTCCTTCTGCAGAGTTGGAACCCATAACCTATACATGCATCAACACTTTATGCGAGTAAGTAACTATGAATCAATCAGAGATAATGACTTCAGTACCTAAAGGTTCTTTTAATTGCATAATAAAGTCCTAGAGCATTTTTGAAAAATATTTTATAATCAATTTCCCAAAGTTTTTAAACCTTCATCATTAGTCTTCTCCATCAAAGAATTTTTTTAATTATTCGACCCTCAAAATGTAATTTTCCTTTACATTTCGATCCTTTAAGAAACTACAATTCCGATCTCTTTTAATCAACTTTTTTCTTTACTATTTCAAAAAAATCTAGTAGTTTCCAAAATCAGTTAAAAGTATCAATTAAAACTTTTTCAAGATAATTATTTTCATTAGATTATAATATTTTCAGCACCTCTTGTTTTTCAATTATATTTCACTATTTAATTTCAGCTTAATTTTTAATTGTTGCTTTTTATTGGAATATTTTCTAGTTTTTGAACGTAATATTGTTAGAAATAAAAGATTATTTTGCAAAATTAAAATTTTAAAAAAAAAATGTTGAATAAAAAATAAAAAGAAAAAAAATCTGTTATTCTTTAGAAGTTCAGGGATTGAAATGTAAAAAGAATTCACATTTTGGGAGTTACTATAGAAAAATTTCTACTGATGGACAGGACTAGCAGATGGGGTTTTGAAAACTTTTAGAACTCCATTGTAACAAATAAATAAATAAATAAAGTTCTTTTAGTCTTTAATTTGTGATATTCGGAAAACACTGAGGACTGCTGAAGTTATTATCCCAAACAATTCTGCAACAGAAACTTAAGATAAAGAAAGCTTCTATCATATAAGTACATACATTTGTAGTACGAAGAGTTTGGATCGTTGATGAAGAGGCAGCTGCAATACAAAGGAGCAATGGCAAGCCAGATCTATAAACAAGCCATAATAAATACATTGAGCACGCAAGCGAGCAAGACAAGAACAGGTATGGCACCATACCAGCTGCAGTATTGAAGTGATTAGAAGGTCGAACAAAATTCATTGTTCGATATACATGATCAAAGTCGGCATTACGACGATTAACTGCCTCCAGATGTGCCGCAAAGTGACAGTTAACAAAGCACATTGTCCGATTATAAACTCTAATCCTCAAACCGACAGCTCCCTGTACAGACAACATTCAGCCAGACCAATAATACGAATAACCAGAGGAAAAAAAAAAAAGGGCATAGCAAGCTGCATATCATTTTGAAGAACTTCATATAGTTGGAACCTAAACTAAGAATATGGGGATTGTTTTAACTCCAAAACCTAAAGGGAACATACAATTTCCAAAACTCATATAAATAAATGGATAATTATTAGAACAAAGAATGTTAAGCATACCTTATTACCAATTGCACGCCCAAAGCCACATGGAACTGCAGCAGCATCAATATCTCCTACGTGACCTTTAAGGCTATTTCTAACCCTAAGAAACATTCAGCCATCAGAAACAAGAAATCCTACAATGACCCAGACTACTAAGATCAAAGGAGAAAAGACATGTATGCCTAAGTAAAAAAGTGAGAAAATGAGATTCAAATTAAAGAAAGCGGGGTATCTATTCATAATGAATCAGGCAATGAACATAGTGCCGTTTTAGGACCCAAATGAGCAGTTTTGATATGACAGATCCCCTTAGAATTCAGAAAGGGTTAATTTCACTAATGGTCACTAAATTTGTAGCTTATTATAGCATACTCGCTTCAATCTGTTAATGAAAATCATTAAACTTTAACTCCTGTTTCAGTAAGGTCACACTAAAATCCAAAAGAGATTTTGCTGATTTCTGACCCAGCAGTGTAGTAAGGAAATCCTGTGACTAAATTTCGTTTAGAATTTGGCAATAGTGACCTTATTAAAACACAGATTAAGTTGAATAATTTTACATGACAAACTAAACTTAAATCATCCATTTGAACTTTAGAGACAAGCTCAGCAATCACAGATGCCACTATGCCCTCCAAACAATGGATAAAGATCATTTTTTAAAAGACGGTTCTATAAGCTCCAAAAGGACAGATTTTAATGGTACTAACACAATGAATCCAATTCATTTTTATTCAGCCATTCAATTTTTTCATTAAATGACAAAATGGCTAATTCCAAACTATTAAAACCAACCAAGCCCATACTAGACCTTCCCATCACAGATACTAACCATACAGCAATAAGTAAGCCTGCTAATTGTCGAGAACCAACACGTTCAAATGTAGAACCTTCATCCAGTATTCTGCCTATCATTTCCAGCCACCACTGCCCAAGAGAACTACCTTCAAGTCCTACCTAAATTTAAGAAGAAAACTGGTGAACAAAATAAAATAGGGAAAATAACTACAGTCAGGATAAGCATGAATGATTAATAAATCTTAACATGAGGTTGATAAAAGATGCCTGACAAAATGCTTCCCATCTTTCTTCTCTTTCTCAGATAATATCAGTTACAACTAAGATATTCAAACCAATATATGGACAAGAACAAAATTTTGGAGACATGGTAATGGGACATCATGCAACAATAACAACAGACTTAATAAGAAAAAGATTTTCTTACAGTTTCTTTCGCTGCAGACATTGCTAGAACACCAGCACCCATTTCAACTTCTTGCAACCCAACAACAACAATGCCAACATCTCCAGCTGCAGAACCTAGCCAGGATATAAGCGAGTCACGAGATGCTCTTCCTTGTGCTACATTCCATGTGCCAGCTAATATTTTCAAATTCTCTATCTTCGTATACAAAAATTCCTTTCCAGCCAATTCTGATCGCAATATGTTGTCAAGTGGTCCAGGAGACATGATATTCCATCCACGTATACCACCATGATTAGCCAAGGTGAATACATAGCCACCCCCAACAGACATTTTAATCACAGGACTGCTGTGAGCCAGCCACCCACCAATCAAGTTACCTTCAAGGTCCAATACCTGGATGGTACCGCTTGCATAGCCTACCCACATTCTCAACCCAAACGTACAAAAGCATTGAACAGCTGAAGAATGGTACTGGAACTCATGCAAACGATTGCCATTTCCATCCCACTGCACAAGTAAGCCATTTGCACAACCTGTCCAGATTATTCCATCGATGCTGATAATCAATGCTTCAGTTCTACGATAATCTTCTCCGAAGCCACCTTTTGCAGCAACTCGACGAACAGCATCGGCTGCTCCCATGATAGCGTTCCGTGAACGCTGAAAGAAACCAAATGAAGTTTGAATCTTGTCTTTCTTTGAACCAGCAACAATTTTCATCTTGATCTCATCTTCAAAGGTAATATCCTGAGCTGATGACATGTCCAACTTTTCAATCTGACCATCTAGATTGAATACTTTGAGCAACTCGCGTGAACGGGCATCCCTGCAAAATAATAACGATTAAGCACAAATTACTAACTATTTGCATTGAAAAAAAGTTCCCTAATAGACTAGCAACAGAAAATGGAGAGTTGGATAAATGTGTAAGCAGTTGGATAGTTAGACATTTGTAGTGAGTTATCCTGAAAGTAAAAAACATTGCAACAAAGAAAGGGAAAATTAGTAGAATGTGAGAGCAAAAAGTAAAAGCAATAATTAGAAGTAAAGATGTAGATACCACAAAGCAAAAGAAAAATAACCAGCAGTCCACACTTTGGCTCGAGAATGATCAGAAAGCAAGTATCTGATATCAGAAGAAAGCGCATTGGAGAAGCCATTGAGAGCAAATTGGGCTTTAGGATCGATATAGGACCTCTCAACTGTTAAGGAAGCCAAGTGGCGTTCATCTTCAGTGAAAGAAAATGATGTATGAATAGATTCCCAAGGCCATATCTTAATAGCGCCACCTTCTGAACCCGACCATAAATCCCCTGTAGCAAAATTGAAAACAAAATCAGTGAACAAGGTGGATGCAAAAAGAAAAGGTTGCAACTTGAAGTCAAACAGTAAAGAAAGGGAATGCAAAGAGAGAGAGACACCATAAGAAGTGATGAGCATGGAGAGAATGGAAGAGCGATGAGCAATCCACGACAAGACTTCCCTGAATCGATTGGAAGTGAAATCCATCTTCCAACACCTAACCTTCCCATCCCTATGCCCACTCCACACCACTTTGTTAGCGTCGTCCCCAACCATACACAAGACAGCAGATCCCAAACCCACAGACTCCGTATATGGAGCCGTCTCCTCACTTCCACCGTACAAATCATCGAATTCCCACACCTGAAGGGCGCCGTCTTCGCTGCCAGACCACAATTGAGTCTCCGAAGTGGTAATGGTTCTGAGATAACAACCAATTTGGGATTCCCTCAAAGGACGGGGTCTCACCTCCAGACTGGGAGGGCGGCCAGGGTGGAGGGCTCTTCGAGCAGGAACTCTAAAAATACCGGAACCGCCTCCTTTACCAATGAACTCAGGTAAGGCACCAGAAGAAGACTGGTTATTGTTTCTATAATTATTGTCGTAATAATGTGAAGAAGAAGAAGAAGACGGAGAATTGGGAATGTTGTTGTCAGTACAAGTAGTGGAGAGCTTGCGATCCAGGAACTGAATCATGTAATCAAGGCGTTTGGTTGTTGCTTCCGACAGCTGGGATTCGTCATCGGAGGAGGTAGATGAGGGTGACAAGTAACGGTCGAAGATTCTAGGACTAGGGTCGACAAGTGATGATGCGTCCTCATCATCATGCTGGTGGTGGTGGGGGTCGTCGTTAAGGTCTATCAATGGTTCCATTTGGCAGTACTTTTTAGTGCACAGACACCCGCCCCCTCCCCTCCCCTCCCCGAAACTAACGAGAGAATCTAGAAACCGGGAAAATCGACGAACAGAAGGGTCTTCTGTGTTTTCTTCTTTCTCACTTTTTCCTATTCTTTGCAGTCTAATCTAATCTAATTAAATTAAATAGGAGCTTCCGCATTTACAACTGTTTCCCTTTGTTTTCAACTCTTACAAACCAAAAAAACAGAATTATTTTAAAGTAGTTATCTAAAGATATTGTTTTAACATTAACTAAATAATTGCCTTTCATATACATAGCATTACAGCGAGTTATTCAAAACTCGGATCCATAAAAAATTCATTCAAACTCGTTCGTTAATTTAAATGGACAGAGCTCGAGCTTAATTTCAAGCTCGATAATTTTATCGAGCCGAGTTTGAATTTGACATAGTTTAATTCATTAGCTCGCGTACCTGCTTATTTACCGGCTCGCGATCAGGCTCATGAATTCGAGCTCGAGCTTAGTTCATTTATAAAGCTCGCAAACAGGTTCGTAATCTGGCTCATTTATAAAGTTCGTGCATATTCGTTTATAAACTCGACAAGCATGCTTGTCTATAAACTCAAATTTAAATTCAAAATAATAATAGTAATAACAATAATAAAATTAATAATAATCATCATCATAATATAACTATAACATTTAAATGTACCTACTATATTACTAAGAGTTACAATAGAAATAATAAATAATAAATAAATGTATTCTATAATAATTTAATAAAATAAATATTTTTTAAATTAGATAAAATAAAATTGACTCATTAATATAATTAATATTTTTCTTATGAATTACCGTGTATTATAAACTTTAACTATATTTGAACGACAATAAAAGCATTTTAAATGTATTTTCTAATTATACTAATTTAGTAGAAAAAATTATTTATTATTAAAATTTTAATTAGTATATAATAGGTTATGACTAACCAGGCACTAGAATAGAAAGAAAAATTAAACATTTTATCTAAATGAATATAGTCAATGGTATTGTCAATATTGCAAAACCTTATATGTATCTTAATCTTAACACAAAATATTTTCTTTTCAATCTCATGCAATTCAGTTCTTATATATCTCATATTTGTTCAACTCAAATCTTGAAGTCAATAGAATAAAGTATTGATATTGGATCACACGATTTCTTTGAGAAAAATCTTAATTTAATTAAAATTTTGAATTAAATTTACGTTTATATTTGTAAATAGTATTCAAATTGAAAACTAAGCTAAAATTGTAATTTATATAAATTAATATATTATTATAAAAGAATTTTAGCTATTTTATTATATCACACTTCGACTATTTTATATTTAAAAATTTATTTTAAATTTCATAAATATTATTCATTAAAAAGTGAATGCCGCTAAATAATGAAATAATAAGGCTGGTTTATATACTTATTTTAAGTTAACATAGAGTTGTGATATGTTTAGTGTGGTTTCCTTACAATTTGTATGCAACGATAATCTTTACTTTCATTATCTATATTGTTTTAGTAATATTTTTTTTTTTGCATAGCAGGCTTCTAAGATGGCAGCACTCTTAGGTACGAAGGCAAAAATGACTTACATCGTTTTAAAAGCTGACGTGATTACATGGCAGTAACTAAAACTAATTTAATCTTATTACATCAATCTTTTAAATGACATTAATCATCAAGATATCATGTAGTTTGTGTTGTTCGTAAATAAAGGTAAAAATAACTTATGTCGTTTAAAAAGCTAACATAATTACATGGCAGTGATTAAACTAATTGACTCTTATTACATCAATTTTTTAAATGACATTGGTAATCTAGAATGAGTGCAACTGATGAGAGAGGAGTGGAAGAGAAGAAACAGAAAAAATGGTAACGGTAATGTGCAACTTGACTGATATAAGCTTAAAATTCATTAATGAGTTGATATGTCTAGTTGAATGAATTGGAATTAATTTTTCATTTAAAAAGCTTAGATGTTGTACCGTCAACCTTCCATTTATCAGTCTTAATTGAATTGGATGGATATCTTTAGAAGTTGATTTTGATTATTTTTATTAAAAATTTGAATTTTTATTTTATTTTTTTACTTAATTTGATACTTTCATTATTCTTTGCTATATTTTTAGATGTTATTATTGATTAACTTAATTAAAAAAAATGCTTAATAAGCCCGAGCCCGAGCTCGAATTACGCTTAACGAACTCGAATTCGAGTTTTTCTCATTATGCAACTACTTAATAAATCAAACTATAATCGAGTTCGAGCTATTCATCGAACCGAGCTAATTGCAAACCGAGCTCGAGCTATTCGCGAGCCTGATTATTTTCAAATGAGCCGAGCTTGAGCTTTATTATAAAAGCTCGAATTGAGCTCGAGCCAATTTCGAGCCTCTCCTAGAATTAAACATAAACCAAACCTAAACTTATTGATATCCGACTTGGCTAGGTTCGATGATAGTCCTACCCATATTATTCACAGTTGAATTTTAATATCAATAAAAATTATAAAATTATTAAAATTAAAATTAATAATATTATATTATAAAAATTTAATAAAAGTACTAAAAAATTAATTAATTATTATTATCTAATATAATATTAAAATTAAAAATTAAAAATGTATTTATTTATTATTAAAAAATTTAAAAACTTAAAAATTATTTATATAAAATAAATATTAAAAATATAATTTAAGATGCTATTTTCTAGAATTAGAATCATTATCTAATTATAAAATTTATTTATTGTTAAAAATAAAATTAATATTATTATCTGATTAAGTAATTATTTATTAATTAATATAATATTTAAATATTAAAAATTATGTTAATTGCCATACAACTCTTTTTAATATATATATATATATATATATATATATATATATATATATATATATATATATATATATATATATATATATATCTTAAAGAATGACTTTCAACTGTCATTAAATTATTTTTTAATATTTTTTAAATTTTACCATAAAATCAACATTAAGAATCTTAATAACATTGGGTTTTCTATAATTAGATATGTATTTAAATTTATTATTTTTTTAAAAAATTTATTATATAACCAACATTGAAAATTCTAATAAAATTGTACTTTTAGAATTGGATATATAATTAATAAATTGTAAATATTATTTATCAATTTTAATTAATCAAATTAATAAAATAATCAATAAGATCTTTTAATAAACTTGTTTGAACCCTCTTTTGAACTACTATATATATATATATATATATATATATATTAAAGAATCATATTTCTATTTTTTATCATTTTCATATTTTTTATGTAATAATATATGCATTCCAATAAATAAGTAATTCAAAATATATCAATTCCAGTTAGTAAAGGGATTTAGAAAAAAGAAAAATTATTTTATTTTATTAGATTATTGTTCCATATAGAAGTTATTACTATCTTATTGAATAATTATTCCATATTAGAATCTAATATGAAAAACCCAATCTGTATTATAATTTTTTGAAGAAAAGGCAACCAGTCAAGCAAAGCTAAGGGCAGTTAAACAAATGAAGCTAGTTCCTTTTCATTCCACAATTTTATAATCCAAATAAGTTGTCCAAGATATTGCAACTTGGAAGTGAGAATTCAGGAATTGTTTGATATGAACAATCAAAGTTGAATTATCACTTGCTATAATAATGTCGATCACATATAAATAGAGCAATAAAACCAGTTTCATCCTTTTGGTAAACAAAGAATAGTTTGAAAAGAAACAAACACAACAAAAGTAATCTTTATTTAGCTATCACTATCAGCAGTACATACAGTTGACGAATGAATTCAATCATCCATGGTTTTCCTTGAATTGCTCATGCATGAATAAGGCTTCTGCCCTTGTTTTATTTAAGGCATTGAAGTATCAATTTCACTTGGGGTTCTTGGGGAATTGTTTATTATTACTATGTCTTTTCATTTTTTGAAAAGAAAAAGAAAAGAGCAGGTTTGGAGTTGTTTGATTAGCATTTGAAGGAAAGGTAGGCCACAAACTTAAAAATCCCGCAAATTTGCTTTGCCCATGAAAATAAACTTAAATATCAGGCACAATCGCAGATTTGGTGGAGCACCCTCCCACCAATTAAAGCAAAAGAAAAACATCAAAGAGCAAAGCTGTGCCTTTTTTTCTTTTTCCACGTTTAGCATTCAGGAATTAGTAAGTTGAATTAGAAAAGAGCAGAAACTTTTGTTGATTACTCATATCCTCTGCTATACATATTGAGTTGAACATTATAATAGTGGGGCGTGAATGCAAATTGGCCCAGAAACAGTGGCGGTAGTCTTTTTCTTTTCTTTTATTATTACCCACATCACAACACGAAGGCCAGAAAATGGAGACGGAAAATACTGCGATTGGTTAAGGATTAGCCTTTGTTAGTGGACTCGGTGGTCGGTAATTTTGTAGTACAAGGAGACACCCACCCGCCCCACTAAAAAATTATACTATTTTTAATTATTGTAAAAAAGTGGACGGCTTTTGATTGAACTGAACTGGGAAAGGTATCCATCCCGCATCAGACAAGACAAAAGGAAATGATATAAATATAAATATATATAAAAAGCCAACCCCACCCAATTCCTTTTTAGCTCAGAGCACAATCATCTTGTCCTGTTCCTTCTTAATCCGCTCCCAGATTCTTTTCTTCAAGGAGAATACCCTTATTCTACATTATATACCTTCTGACTTCCTGGAGAAGAGAAGTCCATTTCCTCGACTTCTTGTTACAATTTACGATTACAAACAGGCAGACATGGGCCTGCAAATGCATTTCCAACTAGCAGTAATGTTACTAATGTTGTTGGTTGGCAATGGGCATGGGAGTAGCGACTTTAATATATGGCCAATGCCGAACTCAGTGAGCAACGGCTACAGGAGGCTTTACATGGCCCCTCATTTTCAGTTGCTCACTGACTGGGATGATGCTTCTGGGATTTTGAACGATGCCTTCTCCAGAATGCTTCATGTTGTCCAAATGGACCATGCTCTTAAAAATGCCAACTTCTCCGCTTCCCATCCTTCTCTCATCCTCAAAGGACTTCATATTCTCATTCTCTCTCCCAATCTTCAGCAGGTTTCTTACTTTTTTATTTTCACAAATGCTCTTTCTTACTCCATTTTCAGATTTTATTTTTCTTCCCCCTTCCATTTTAATCAACCTACTTTTCTCATTACTGATTATTTGTATGTATTATCTTTTATGAATAGATAATTGCGGGATTCTTCTGCAAAAGGCTTTAACCTAATCTTTCTGTATCTAAATGCCTTCCTTCAAGAACACTTTAGAAAACCAATGTCATCTGTCTTTATGAAAATGAAATGTTTCTATCTGTCTCTTATTTTCTAAAGTCATTTAATTCTGTAATTTCATTCAAGTTTCTGAATTGCTTTCTGTGACTTATCTTTTCTACCTCGATTGGGGACCTCGTCTATTCTGTTTACTTTTACATTTTTATCTGTTTTTACTAAACAACACTGCTTTACAGTTACAATATGGTGTTGATGAATCGTACAAATTACTAGTCCCTGCACCTGAAAAGCCGGAATATGCACTTCTTGAGGTGGGTGTACCTGTTCTCATTTCCATTTTCGTTGAAATCTTTGGTATAGTTCACCAAATTTTACTTGCTCACTTTCATAATTATCTTGCTGTCTCATTCTCCTTGTTCACATGGTTTGACTAAAGAAAGCAGAGTCAACTTTTTCATATTTCATAATGTAGCCATCTGAGATTTTCAAGTGGAATCTATTGTATCATCGAAAGACTTCAAGCCTGCCCAACTTAGGAACTAGAGTCTACAATGGTTACTTTTAATTTGAAACAGAAAACAATACGGAGTCTGGTCTACATTGACTACTTTTAATTCATATGTAGTTCCCGTACTCATATCTTATTTTGAAACAATGCAGGCGCAGACAATCTATGGAGCTTTACATGGGCTTCAGGTGAAGTATGAATTTTGATAGACATAAAAGGGCCATTTCTGCTTTTGATACTAATTCCAAATTCAAGATTGTCATCAATGGATTGATCAGATAATAAACATAAAATATTGCAGACATTCAGCCAACTATGCCATTTTAACTTTAAAACCAGTGTGATTGAAGTTCGAATGGTCCCATGGACAATCATTGATCAGCCAAGGTTCTCTTACCGGGGGCTCTTGATTGGTGAGTAGTTTTTTTTTTCTCTGAATTGTTTTAATTCCTTATAGATACTCCTGTTAATAACACTTTTCAACTATTGTTTGTCTACTTGTTCTGAAGCTAATACATTTTGACATATACAAGTTTAAGTCAGCTTTACTTAACTGTGGGCTTTAGTTTTACATGTACTAGTTAATTGTTCAGTTAGGTAGCAATTTACCTGATTATCTGTCACCATCTCATATGAGGAAAATAAGGTCAAATGGTTTGAAGGGTTATCCAAGCCCCTTGACTGGTTGTATGGTCTAGTTGTTGGTTCACTCTGGTTTATAAATCATGGATCCAATCTGTTCTTTTCCCATGTGAATGTTCTCGTCTGACCTATAGATGGGTTGTATGCAGATACTTCACGACATTATCAGCCACTGCCAATGATTAAGAAAGTGATTGATTCTATGGCCTATGCAAAACTGGTATGTGACTCATTATCAATGGGACTGGACATGAATTTATGTGATGGATAAATCTGTACCTATCTATTTATATATACATGCATGTAATGCAACCAGTGGGATTTGTTATAAGCGTTACATGTAATATTTAATTTCCTAAATGCCTTCATTGAAAAATATATATTCCAATGAAAACTTCTTAGGCTACATATCTATACAGAGTACAATAGGCCAAGCAACTTATTTTCCTTTAGGCCAATTTGCTTTAAAAAGTTATATATGTTGCCTAATTGACCTGTCTTCTCTTGTATCTGAGTGAACAGAGCTCCAACTTTATCAACTTCCATCTGAATGGCTTATTAATATAGCTTTTTAGGAGCAACAGGATAGGTTGCGTTTTCACCTCACATTAGATCACCTGCTTAGATCCATGTTATTGCATGGTTAGTTTAAGAGAGAAACACAAAGGGTTGCAAGAACATGATTAGCAGCTCACCCTTGAGCTGGTAAATTAATCTGTTGAATGAGAAACCTTATCTGGAATTCAGTAACCTTTTTGAATTGTTTCTTTGTTGCTTTATCCAGAATGTTTTGCACTGGCACATTGTAGATACACAATCTTTTCCTCTGGAGATACCTTCATATCCAAAACTGTGGAATGGTGCTTATTCAGTTTCCGAGCGATACACTTTTGCTGATGCTGCAGAAATTGTGAGGCAAGTGATTTCTGCTGTTTGGACCTTCCACGTTAATTCTACCTGATTACATTACCTCTAATGTTTTTATCGAAATTTTCAGTTATGCCGAGAGGCAAGGAATTCATATATTGGCTGAAATTGATGTTCCTGGACATGCACTCTCATGGTAATAGTAATGTTCTCAGTGTTTCCAAGTTAATTTCTTTTTTTTTTTTTTTGCTCACAAATAGGGCACACGTGCCAGTTAGATGAAAAACTTGAAATTTTTGCCTCCAATTTCGACTTATCTTTAGTATATTCTTGGATGATAACACAAGAATTTAGGCATTCGAGTTCTGAACTCTTGACTATGACTGCTGTATTAACTAGAAAATCTCCACTTTAATCAATGCTCAATGATAGAGTTTATAGATGATAAAAGAGAAGAGGTTATGTCAATTACCATCACACAATGAAGCACAGCCCTTATTTCAGTTTGGCTAGAAATACAGTATTCTATAGATCAGTGTACCCTCTGGTAATTTTCAAGGAGCTTTTACGATTAGCCTCAGTAAACTTTACCCTGAACCGAAAAATGACATGACAGGCATCTAAAGTCCATTGTCTGGTTTCATGGTGATAGTCTGGGGCTTACAAATTAAAGGCAGTAAGCAGGAAGGAAACTATGGTGTACAAAAGTACTGATGGGTAGGATTGTTCATGTAATATACTTCAGTTTTCAACTAGCTAATGGCTTTTACTGCCCACTCAAATTGGTGTTTGATGATTGTCACCAAATAGAAGCACTTCTTTTGAAAAAGTTTGAAAAAACCAGAAGAAAAAAAATGCTTATGGCATCTTTGTTGCATACAAAGTCTCCAAGAAACTTAATGGCAGTTTTGCCCTTTTTTTTTCTTCTTTTTATAGGGGAAAGGGCTATCCTTCTTTATGGCCATCAAAGGATTGTCAGCAACCACTTGATGTCAGCAATGAGTTTACATTTAAAGTGATAGATGGAATCCTTTCAGGTAATGCCTTGCTTCCTGTCATAATTATGGTGGAAGTAATGTTATCATGTGATGAAGATGATATAAAAATGAAGTGATGACACAATTTCTCTTGTAAATTAGTGTGCTTAATTCAATGAAAAAATTATAATAATAGGTAACGTCATTGGATTTTCATGTTACAGATTTCAGTAAGATCTTTAAATTTAAATTTGTTCACTTGGGAGGTGATGAAGTCGACACAAGTAAGTTTAACACCGACGTTTGAGTCTTATCATTATTATCTGTCAGCTTTATTTGTCTGTGACGTCACTATTGTTTTTGTTCTTAACTTCTAATGTTCTGTTCTCTTTCTGTTATAAGGTTTAATGTGATATTCTCTATAATTGCAAACCTTATAATGTCTTTCTAAATTTTTGTGGATGAAAGTTCATTGTATATTTGCATTGAGTACTTATTTTGCAGCTAGCAACAAGTAGTAAATGTAGATTTCGTAGCATGCTAGCTGCACAAACATACCTTTTCAGGACAAAAACTTATCAGCTTTTCTTATATAAGTTGAGTTTGACTTCTCGTAGGAAGTGGAAATTATTATCTCTTAAGGTTCAGTATCACATTAATTTCTTACAGTTCGCAAGCTTTTGTGTTTTTCTTAACATTCTTGGGTTTTTGAATCTCATTGATATTAACTTGGAAGCGGAAAAGCAACAGTCAAGTAATTAAACCTTTCAAATGGTCAAAATAGTTGTAAGCAGGAGTAGCATCAGGCAAGAAAAACAGTAGTGAAGTGTGGAGTTGAATAGATATTAGGCAGTTCCCATAAATCAAAGTTGTGAAACATCCATTCTACTAAAATATTTTTTAGTTAAAGATAATGCGGTGTATCACCATTCTCTAAATTCATATGAAACTTGATGATTTACTGAATTGTACAACTGCATTATCCATTTCAGGTTGTTGGACATCAACTCCTCACATAATGAACTGGTATACAATTTATTGTTGTAATCCATGCTTTAGTATTATGACAAAGTTGCTTCATATCATTACTGTCAACAAATGTTTATGTGTTATAACAATTACATAGATGCAGGGAGTACAAATTCATTGTTTCCTTGTCTGGTAATTTAAACTGCAACTATATTGGACCATGATTTATAGGCATTCTCAGTAAAGCTGTCCATTTCCGTAACTTAGAGTGCATTGGCCCCTTCCTCATAAAGGAAGATTAATCAAGAAGAATCCTCAAGTGACAGAACATGACTCAGAAAGTGAAACCAATATATAGAGGAATTTGGATAGCAGGAAGTCTGCTTTCTGTTGCTGTTATTCAACACATTATTATCCCTCACCCTGGAGAGTTAAAGTGGGTATAGAAAAGGGAATAATTTCTGTCCCAAGTACTTTGTGCTGATAGTCATTGGGCTTGCAGTTCCTTTTTAGTTTATTGATTTGGTTACTATTTTCGGAATACAAGAATGTTTTGTTAACGGTTTTAGAGGACATGTGCCCTAGGCTCAATTCAGTACTATGTGGAAAGAGTGGGAAATTCTTAATCCTGGATATAATGCTTAGACACTTTTGTCTATCCATTTGGGGATGAAACAATGAACTCCACTGTCACTTATTCCACCATTAAAGGGCTTCTTATGGTTATTATGCCTCTTGAGCTTCCAATAAGAGTCACTTGGCTAAGTAGATCGTCAAAGTTAACTTTTTTATTTCTTCTTTTCGTTAAGAATATTGCTAAATTAGATCTCATTTCTAAGTTCACTAATTTCATAACATCACATCTTTTAAATTCCATTTCATATTTAAATTCTTTCGATATTAAAAGAGCATGAGAACTTTTTTCCTTATGTATCATATTTTTATCCTTCAGATATTGGAGTATTCTTAACTATCCTGACTATGCAGGTTAAAAAAGCATAATAGGAATGAATCTGAAGCTTATCAGTACTTTGTCCTGCGGGCACAGCAAATAGCTTTGTCCCACGGATATGAAATTGTTAACTGGTATGTACCTTATGGATAAAGCTAGATATTAATTACTTGGTTTTAGATCATGTCTAATCATTAAATGTAACAGGGAAGAAACCTTCAATAGTTTTGGAAATAAATTGAGCCGGAAAACCGTGGTGCACAACTGGTATTTTCTCCTTTAATTACTTTGACATTGCTGATTTATGCTATGGGCATAATTACGTGTCATGATGCATCTTCACTTGGTTTCAGTATTGGTCATTAAATAAAAAGCTTGTTTGTTGTCAAGTCATCTTTTCATATGTACTTTGATTCATTACTCATAAATTGTAATATATGATAAAATATAGGTAAAGATTATAAATCAAACTTACATTTGCCCTTGCAGGCTTGGTGGTGGTGTTGCTCAGCAAGTTGTTGCTTCTGGGTTGAGGTGCATTGTGAGCAACCAGGACCAATGGTATTTAGATCACTTGGATACTACATGGCAAGAATTCTATATGAATGAACCACTCACAAACATCACTAACATCGAGCAACAGAAGTTGGTTATTGGGGGTGAAGTATGCATGTGGGGAGAAACAGTTGATGCATCCAACATTGAACAAACCATATGGCCACGTGCTGCGGCAGCTGCAGGTACTTATATGCATTATTATATAGTTATACCATATATAAATAATGATATACAAAATGAAGCATTATTCTGATACAGGCCTGGTTAAGTAACAAATATTTTAGATTATAGGATGAATTGGTTTTCTGTAACACAATAATTCAAAATCATCAAATTGTTGGCAATTTCCAACTGAAAATTGTGGTGATTTATAAATCTAAAATTTCTTTACGATTAACTATTGAGTTAATGAAGCCATTGCCACAACATCCTAAAGCAGTCTTAGTGAATGCATGATTACTATTGCTGTCTGAAATACTTGCCTATTTTCTTCTTATCAGTTAAAACTTTTAGGAAGAAAAGGCAGTTTAGCATGATATCTGAGGCTATGATTTATATGGTTCTAAGTTTGGAATTGCAATACATGCGCAATCTACCAAAGGGGGAATACATGTGAATGGTAGTGATGGTATATGAAATTGTACAAAAAAAGGTTTGGATTTTTCAGTAGAAGGTTGTTTGGTCTCTAATAAGTAAGGTCATTCATGGTGTAGTACTCTTTATTGATCCAAGTAACCTATTGCAGTAGAATGGTGTTCTGACATTTTAACTAACTATATCCTTTCTGCTTTGAATGTCTGTGTGTGAAGAGCGACTATGGACATCTTATGACAAGCTTGCCAAGAATCCAAGGGAAGTTACTGGAAGATTGGCACACTTCAGGTGTCTGTTGAATCAAAGAGGAGTGGCAGCAGCTCCAGTTGCTGGACCTGGCCGAGGAGCCCCTCTAGAACCAGGTTCTTGCTATTTGCAGTAATGAATGTTTTCACATCTCCAAATCTTGAGGATGAAAACAGTTTCATTTGCAATTAACCCCATTTGTAACGACCTCAAGTAATTAATTGTAATAAAATCTGGTTGCTTCCTGGTTCCATCTAAGAAGACTCTCCATTCTCTTGGTCAAAGCATGTCTCTTGAAACTGTGTTTATGCCCGCACTTGACTTTAGTTAAAGCATGCAGGAAAAGCAATACACCATTTTAAGAATGACCATGGCAAGGAGCCTCAGACAAATTGCCAAAGAAGTCATAGTCGTATTGTATCACAAAGTGAATGAATAACGAACGCTGCGCTAGCAATTATCAATAAACCAATGCTTTGTGTAGGGCCAAAGTGGATGGCTTAGTGTTTGGAAAAGTTCAGATCTTAAAAAAGTAAGGTATAACTAGAATAGAATATATCACACCAAAATTTTTAAATAGAAGACGAATAAGAAAAATCAGGAATGCACACCAATAGTGTATGGAAGAGTATATGCGCATGTAAGACACAAAATGTTCTCCGGAGAACAAAACTCACGTTATGAAAGAAGTTCCAGCCTACTTCAAGGTTTCCAAGGTGGAGGAGGCGGTGGGTTCTGGGGGTAGAGTGGTGGAACTGCTGAGAAAATTGTGTTCTTATCAATGCCATGGCCGCCACTGACAGTCAGAGAGGCAAGAGCAGCAACTAGGCCAGCATTTCCAGCTAAGGTAGGTTCGGTGTAGTTATAACTGGTACGCACGTCATGGAACTTGTCAAACCTATCAGGCCCTCCAACCATAGCTCCTGTAATGTTATTAGGATTGGGGTTGCGGCTGTCACGCCACTTCCATCCACCCGTGCATGAGTACCTCTTCTTGTCATGGGGTATTGATGCTGCACGGTGATGCACGTGTCTTGGGAACTTGGTGCCGTAACCCACCACATAACTCATATTCATGGGATTTTTGCCTAGAATGTAATCAATCTGTACCGGAAGGCAGAAAATACCGAGATCAGGAACATTGTTTGTACAGAGCAAGTAACTAACTTGTTGTAAACCAAAGCTTGGCCGTTAATATGCTGAATTGCATCTTTCAAAGTAGAAGATTGAAGAGGAAGAGGGTACCTGAGAGGTGGCAAAGGTCCGAAGATCAACTAACGAAATAAAATTGGGACCGCAGTTCAATCCTGGAATACCAGAGGCATTCAGATAATCCACAAAGAGTGACGTCAAGAAGGCAGCATTAGCCACATACTGAAGCGGCTGTGGCCTTCCATGGTTCAGTTGGATCATTCCTCCTGCAAGTTTTCACAATTGAGCCTCAACATCAATTGCAAATCATAAAAACCATGCATAATTCCCTAAATTCAAACCTGAGCACTGGCACAATCAAGTTAAAGAAAGTAACAGAATGGGACTGTATGCATATGTACCTCTGGTCCAGTTGTATACATGGAACTGTTGCAGGTAAGAACACATAGTAAGACCAGTGACATTGTGATACATGCGCAGCATGTCCTCATAGGGATAGCCTGGACTCAGGAATATCCTATACCTGGTTAACAAAAGCATGGCAGCAGGTAACTTATTATCCCAACTCAGCACACGTGAGTCTAGAGTCATGTAAAATGCCTTGGAGTTCTTAGGGATGCCAGGGTTGGTTGCTAATGCAATATAGCTAACATTTCCTGTTGCATAGTACAACCAAGCAGCTCCCCACATGTACTCATCATAATAGCCAGTGGAGTTGTAGAAAGGTTCAATGTAAGGCTGTCCGCGAGAGTATGCTCTGCGTCTTCCAGGGTCCCTGGCAAAGGCAAAGAGAGTTTCTGCACCTTTTACCAGTTTCTTAGAATAGGCAGTGTTGTCTCGGAACACTATTGAGGCTGCTGCTAAGGCTGCCGCCATTTCTCCTGCAAGGTCGGGGCCTGTGGTAACGGGTATGGAAGGTCGGCTATAATCCATATCTTCTGGTCTTTCCCAGCAGTAATGATCATCTGGTGTTGTAGAACCATTTAGAGATCCACCAACCTATATATATAAAAAAATTAGTGAAGAACTATGATGAGACAAGAGCTGAGCATGGAGCTATATGCAGAGAAAGAGAATTTGCTTACACAAATATACATATAGTATTTATACCTGGGAATAAATTTTGTCAATTCTAGTGGCGGTAGAGTTGAATGTCAAGAGCAAGTAATCAGTACCCCACTTGATGAGATCTCGCATATGGTTATATTCGCCAATCGCCTTATATTTGTGATTGTATTCGATGAGACTCCAGCTCAACATTGTCATGGTATATGCCATAGGAAAATGGAACTTGATATTGTCTCCAGCATCATAATATCCTCCATCAAGCCCTGCCTTAAAATCTGTATCGTTTCCGTCTTGCAGCCCTGAATCCCCTCTCCAGGGTATGCCATTATTCTTGGGCAATTTACCAGCTGCAACACATCCTCTTAATTTTTTTTTATTAGTAAAAACATGTACATGCATATATGTCATAACAAAAACACTTGGCTAAGAACAACTCCCAATATGGCCATTACCTTCATATAGTCCAACAATAGAGATGAAAACATTTGGACAAATTCCAAGAGAAGAGGAGGGAGGCATACGATTATGTTTAGTGTAAACGAGAATGAAGAGTTGACTTACATCTCTGGGCATTGAAAAAGAGGAGGGCCTTGTGGAGGGCAAGAGTGTAATTGTCAGGAGGAGGAGGAGAAGACTTGTGCTTGGGCAAAGTCTTGGCGACGATGGTGGGGAGTGCAATCACCAGGAATGCAATGAGTATGGAATAGAGAGTCCACTTGAAGGCCTTATGACTGCAAACTATGCAGCCAAAGTCGATATACTTCTTCTTCTTGGTTTCTTGAGGATAGAGTAACCAGCTCTGCTGTGTCTCGTCCAGATTATGATTATGATGATAATGTTGTTGGGAGTGCAAGGCTCCCCTGTCCCATTCGATGTTCCTGCTCCTCTGGTCCTCCGCAGTTGACTCTGCTCCATTCATTATCTCGAATGATCCTCCCCAGTTGTTCCCGGAATGCATATTCTTTCTTTCTATTTTTCCTGTTTTAGACGATGATGATATTTCTATATCTCTCTGCTTACGTGCAATTTAGGCTAGTTAAAGGGTTTTTGATTATATGAGAAGAAGCATGTACTTGATCTCTAAATGGCGTTATATACCAGCAGAAACATGATATTAATTAGCAGTTTGAGTAAAAGATGTTGATGGGGAGATGAAAGATATTGAGAGTCATTATGTGAGGAATCAAAAGAAGAGAGAAATGGCAGATTAGAGGAATTTTGTTGCCTTCATTCATCTCTTTCATGTTTCAAACATAAAAAGCAGAGAGAGTTGACTTTAAACAAACTAACCGAGTTTTCTTTTTTTAATTTTTGTTAAAAAAGAGAGAGAAAGAATAAAGAATAATTTGGTGATAGGTGGTCTGGTTTTAAAATTAATTAGTGGATTTGAACAAATCAAATTTGATTGCTTGTGAATGGAAGTGTAGAAAATTGAGAGGTAGAAGCTAGCTAGCTGGTTCTGAATATGATTATGATTGTGATGGGGACCCTCTATTCTTACATTTTATTTTTTAATCAAAAACGCTTTCCACACAACAGAACGTAAGATCAAAAACAAGTCATCTATAACGCGTTGGAAACTCCCATCACCCATCCTTCAGTATCCATATTAACTTTATACACAGCATATATGCACGAATTAGGCTCACAATTCGTTTCTGTCTGTTTCTATTTTTCTTCTTTTAAAGAAAAATAAAAATAGCTGAATGTTTCAAAGTAAAGGGACCCTCTTCGAAGACAATAGGTACCACCTTTCAGTAAAAACATTTTATTAAGGACACATGTTTTCTATTATTAATATGAAGGTTATTCATTTGGAGGGCTTCTTAATGTCGCCAAGAAAGTCTGCCATTTCTGCAAGAATATCTCCAAAATATGCATTTCTCTCTTCTGTTTAGAATAAGGGTGAAGCCAAATTCAAGAGGCAGTTTCAACTGCTGCAATACATCCAAACTCCATTAATTTATTCCTATTCCTACCCTATACAGATATGGCAATTCTTTTTATGCTAGCTGCATATAATATTAATACATAATTATGCATGTAATCCTGCAGCTTGCCCTTAATTACTTTCCATCACATTATTAACTTATCCTGCCCAACTACTTTTGACTAATTCTTTCCATGACGACTCATTAGTTTTACAATAAGCCCTTGGATGCTTCCATTTGTTTACTAATTTTCATCAACATGCTTCTTCTCTCCCTTGATTCATTTGTTTTAAATATAAATTGACTTCCTTGATGTCTGGCCCAGAATTAAAACAGAAGCCTATGCGATCCATATGGATAGGCTATGGCCCAATTCTATACAATACCCTCGCATAACGAAAGAGCATCAATGGCTTGGTCTGGGCCCAATATCGTCGTTGGCGAAACTGGAAGCTAACTGGTAGAAGACGGAGAGGAAGAACAGAAGGGTAGTAGTTTTAAATCAATCAAATGTTGATTCTGATAAAATAATAATTATACATCTACATCCCTCCCTCCAGAACCCTACAGATCCGATATAACTCCTTCTCTGCAAGAAACTAAACTTATGCACGATCATTTGCTATTTTGTTAACTTTTACAATGAGAGTATCATCAGCCTCCGCAGACGACCGCTCTGCCACTCTAAGCGGCGGAGGATTCAGAGATGCAGAGACACTATTCCGTTCCAAAACCATTTCGGAAATACGCAATGTGGAAGCCACCACCAGAAAACAGATCGACGATAAGAAGGAGGAGCTCCGTCAATTGGTTGGCAACCGCTACAGAGACCTCATCGACTCAGCTGACTCTATTGTCCTCATGAAGTCATCTTGCCATTCCATCTACTCTAATATAGCTTCCATCCAGACTAACATTACCTCCCTCTCTGCATCTCCTGTTTCCCAGACCCCCAAATTCACCAACCCCAATCCTGCTCGTCTTAGAATCTACGGGATCGCCTGTCGGGTCAAATACTTGGTCGATACTCCCGAGAACATCTGGGGATGCCTCGACGAGTCCATGTTTCTCGAAGCTGCTGCCAGATACATTCGAGCCAAGCATGTCCATTTCAATCTCAATTCAACTTCTGACCCCAAGATCCTCTCTAATTTCCCTCTCTTGCAGCACCAGTGGCAGATAGTTGACAGCTTCAAAGCTCAGATTTCTCAGCGCAGCCGCGAGAGGCTTTTGGATCCAGGCCTCCAAATAGGTGCCTATGCTGATGCTCTGGCTGCCG
Organism: Ricinus communis; assembly: GCF_019578655.1. Taxonomy (NCBI): domain Eukaryota; kingdom Viridiplantae; phylum Streptophyta; class Magnoliopsida; order Malpighiales; family Euphorbiaceae; genus Ricinus; species Ricinus communis. Next base: position 29,239,876 of record NC_063262.1, read on the forward strand.
TTGCTGTCATTGATGAGTTAGACCCCAATCAGGTACTCGCTTTGTTTCTTGATACTAGAAAGTCTTGGATTCTCCAGAAATTATCTACTTTTGGCTCCACTGCTCCCCCCACTTCTGAGGTTGTGGTTCCTGTGTTTTGTGAAGTTGTTAAGATCATTCAAGTCAGTGTAGGCCAGGTAGGCCAATTGTTTTTACAAGTCTTGAATGATATGCCTCTCTTTTACAAAGTTGTCCTCTCTTCCCCTCCCGCCTCTCAACTGTTCGGCGGAATTCCTAATCCCGATGGGGAGGTCCACATGTGGCAATGCTTTAGGGATAAACTTGAGTCTTCTATGCTTTCTCTTGATAAGCACTACATTGCGACCACTTGTATGGCTTGGTTGAGAGATTGCGGTGCACAGGTCGTCACTAAGATTCATGGTAACTTCCTGATTGATTCTATTGCTACTGGCCGAGAGCTTGCCTTAGCCGAGAAATTGATCAGAGAGACTATGGACTGTAAGCAAGTCTTGCAGGGGAGTTTGGACTGGCTCAAGAGTGTTTTTGGATCCGAGATTGAGTTGCCCTGGAGTAGGATCCGAGAGCTAGTTCTAGAAGATGACTCCGACCTCTGGGATGAGATTTTTGAAGATGCTTTTCTTCAGAGGATGAAAACCATTATTAGCTCTGCCTTTCAGGATTTGGCCACAGGTATTCATCTGGAGGACTCCATTTCTGCAATTGGAGGCACCACTGGCCAACATATTGACTTCCAGGCATACTTGAACAGACCTTCCACCGGTGGTGGGGTTTGGTTCATAGAACCCAATGCTAACAAGTCTACTCTAGTCTCTGGTTATAAGGCATCGCCAGAAGAAAATGATTTCCAGAGTTGTCTTAGTGCTTACTTTGGTCCTGAAGTTAGTCGAATCAGAGATGCTGTGGACAGTCGTTGTCAAAGTGTTCTCGAAGACTTGCTGAGTTTCTTAGAATCTCCGAAGGCAGTACTCAGGCTAAAATATTTGGGGCCTTTCTTACAAGATAACTGTTACAATAGCGTGTCAAACATATTGGCAGAGCTCAAGGCAGAGCTTGATAAGTTATATGTTGCCATGGAAAGTGCCAGCAAAGTAAATCCATCTGTATCTCCTGCTATAGTTGTCGAGAGATCCCTTTTTATTGGGAGACTCTTGTTCGCATTTCATAGCCACATAAAACACATTCCAGTGATACTTGGTTCTCCAAGGTTTTGGGAAAAAGATAATATGGCTGCAGTTTTTGACAAGTTACCGTCTGTGTTGAGGCAATCTAGACTTGCCACTGATTCTTTCCTTGCTGATGCTCCTGGAAGGACGCCCACTGGCTCTAGACGACAGACTTCTTCTGCCACTGCTGCTTTGCTAGGTGCAGCTGAAAAAGCAAACCCTAAACTTGAAGAACTAACCAGAACCTTAAAGGATCTTTGCATCAGAGCTCACAACTTATGGATATCCTGGTTATCTGATGAGCTTTCAGCCATTCTTTCTTGGGATCTTAGAAAGGATGATGGATTGTCGGCAACAACTCCCTTGAGGGTATGTGGTATTAACTGGACAAGTAAAATTTTTCTTTTTTAAACTTCTCTTTACATTTTTGCTAAATAAAATCATCTGCGTGACAGAATGTACGTGAAATAACAGGATATGATGCTTTGTTATGTTTTCTTTTTCTTGGTATGTCCTTGGTTTTCAGTGTGCTAAGCCTTATCATCTTATGAATATTGGGCAGGGTTGGGATGAGACAGTAGTCAAGCAACAACAATCTGATGAGAACCATTCTGAAATGAGAATATCACTCCCATCCATGCCTTCTCTCTACATTATCTCGTTTTTGTTTCGAGCATGTGAAGAAATTCATAGGATAGGTGGTCATGTGCTTGACAAATCAATTCTGCAAAAATTTGCAGTAAGACTACTTGCAAAGGTTGGTAGCTTGACTTGGATTTCTGATGTTACTTATTCCATCGATTCTAATTTAACCATGCACACTACTATGGATGCTTGCATGTGTGTTGTGTTTGATTGTATTGTTGTAAATTCTTATCCTTGAGTGCTCTGGTTCTTTACCTGTGATTTAATCATTGGGGTTCTTCTTTTTTCTCTTTATCTTTCCCTTTATCTGTCCTGCTGTAAGAGAGCTTTTATATCCATCTTCTAAGAACGGGATATGTTAGAGCCAGAGACAAACAGATAGTTCCCTCTAATTCTGCTCATCTGTGCTAGGATAGAGCATGCTGGATTTCTATTTTATTTCAGCTGATGCTTTTGATATTGTCTATCACCACTAATTCATAAGTAAGATGAACCAGTATAAAAGAATCAAAATAAAATAGTAAAATATATAATGCTAAAGCTCAGTAACCTTATGCAGTGTAATTAGATAACCAGGTCTTGGGAAGTGTGATGCAGGACAATAATTTACTAATTAGGAACTTAATTTTTAATTATGGATTCATGTTCGTATATTAAAATTTCACCAATGTTGCTATTCCAAGTTGTGTGATGCAATTCCCCAACCTTATATGATGCTGAAGGAACCCTTAAGTTTGATGCCTAAGACTTTTAATTTTGAATCTTAGAACCATACTGTTTTCTTGTTTTCTCTATAATCAGATAAGAACCTACAATGAACCTGAGATTCCAGCCTAGCAAATCTTTATGTTCCACAGAATTATTCGAAGAACAGCTTAACCTAAAGTGGTAGTTGTATGCTTTGATTTGATTCTTTAATTTTCTTCCTTCTCTTAGTCCTTTTTCTTCTGTAGAATTTGTATTTTGTGGTGGTTCAGTATGATCAGAGAAAATTGAATTGTTCTAAGATTTTCAAAATAATCACATCTATCTTGCATTTGATATTTCATGCAGCTTATTGAAATTTATGAGGATTTCCTTTCTGCTAGAGAGGCTCATGAATCTCAGGTGTCAGAGAAAGGAATTCTGCAAATTCTGTTAGACCTAAAATTTGCTGGAGATGTTCTCTCTGGAGGTGATCCCAATATCACTGAGGACTTTTTTAAAACTCCTAAGGTGAAGGTTTCTTTCAGAAGGAAACAGGACCAAAGCCTAGCAAAGTCAGTATTTAGAGAGCACATTGATGGGTTAATCAATCGTTTTTCACAAAAGTTGGATCCAATAGACTGGCAAACGTAAGTTTCTATCTTTTCTATTTTTGTTCTTTTTGTTTTGTGGTAATTTTCAAATATTACTCTATATATGCAAGAAGAATGGGAATTTCTGATTTTATACTTCTGAATTTTACATATTCATGACAACAAAAGTTAGTAACAAATATCAATGATTGTCAATTTTTCTTTCTCATGAGTCTTAGTGTTCTCCTTTTGGAGGCCCATGTTTGAGACATGATAGATATTGTGGAAACCCGAAAAGAAAGCATAAACTTTATCAGATTTGGATAGAGTATACAGTGTAAAAACTTATATGGGTATAATATTTTTAGCATGTAATGCACAAAGCATCTAGGTTTACAATATTGTATTGTGCAAAATTGGGATATTAAAACATGTCTTGCTCTCCCCTCGAAAACAGAAAATTCTTATATAATTTTTCCCATATGCTTGTTGGTGATAGTGAAAGGAAAAACTCTCTTGGTCTAGTTTGGCAGTTTCTTTTTCTTGTGCCATACAAAACAAGAACTATATGTATGATATGTAATAATTTATTTTCTAGTTTTTATGTGATATGTAGCAGTCAATTATTTGGTTTGTTGAGACTATGAGGTGTCTAATCTATTTCAATATGGATTGAATGAGTTTCATAACCTCTATAAACAGGGTCAGGTATTGGTTAAAACTGCATGGCGCTGACTGAAAAAAAAAGTCATCTAATTGATCTAGAGAACAGAAAAGAGATTTAGGGATTATTCTTTTTAATAATAATCTTCATATTTAGGAATTTTTAGGAATTTAACTTAATTGCCTATCCAAGATTTTCTGGTCCAGGAAAAGTGTTTTATTTTAATTTAAAATGGTTATTGTTTAGATTCAAGCCTCATCAAGATTTGGAATACTAGTTGAATCAAATAAAAAAAAAAAGATTAGGGATGCTAGATATCTGTATGCTTTCTATTCAATAGAGAGGCCTTTTTTTTTTTTTTTTTTTCCAGAGACTTCACAAGAACTTTTTAGATTTCTTTAGAATTTGTTTGCTGAAAGCTTACTTATAATGAAAACTGTATCGTGAATTGTATTATTCTTTTTATAAGTTTCAAAGCCCTTAAAATCAAATTGTGAAAAACCTAGTCATCTCTTACATCAATTATCATTAAATTTCTTAAAGATCTTCTACTGATATAGTGTCCTCTACTTGTAATAGTGTAGACACTTGTGCAAAATATCAGTCCCTTAGAACTCCTTTATAGAACATTATGTTATGCTGCCTATTTTTGTTATATACCATTATTCAAACTTTGCTAGTTTTACTATGCAGCTAATGTTGCTCATAATTGTGTGCTACACTAGCAATCCTTAGGTGTTTCTCATTAGTATGGTTATTCTGACAGGACAAACAAATAGGAAGGGATGGTTCTCTCATTGCATTGATAGAAGTCTAACTAGAAAAAGACCTCTCTATTACTTTGACTTTGAGAAGAGAATCGTCGGGTATAGGAAGAGATAAACTTCATTGTCTATAGAGGTCGAAACCTCGCGCAAAATGAGAGATCTTTTCGGTTGGATTATGTTACTTATAGTGTGAATAATTGGTGACTACTGTTCAACTCATGGTGGATTGATATGTGGTTTCTGATTTGTTTTATTCATTGAAGGTATGAGCCGTACCTTTGGGAGAATGAGAGACAGTCGTACCTTCGACATGCAGTCCTCTTTGGGTTCTTCATGCAACTGAATCGGATGTACACAGATACTGTGCAGAAACTGCCTTGTAATCCAGAGTCAAATATAATGAGATGCTCTACTGTTCCTCGTTTCAAATACCTTCCAATCAGGTTAATGCTTTATTTATGTTAACAAATTGTTGATGCATAGGGGTTATAAGAAGACTAACACCACGAGCAAACTAACCAAAACAGATAAATACGGTTAACTGAAGTCTTTCATTCTTTATCAGCTTTCATTTGTCTAATTTTTCTATGTTTTGGTTAATTTTCAGTTTTACCATCTAAGATTCAACAGTTAAATGGCCAAAGAACTCCCTATAGTATTTCAACTTTAATTAAAATCTTACTTCTACAAAATTTTGAAATTTTTTACTTTATGTATTTTTATATTGAAATGGAGTGGATTGCCTCTTGTTGAAGATGACAGTCCCTCTAAGGTATCCAGCTGAAGCGGGAGCATTCCCAGATGAGCCAGAATTACATAAGAGACATGTGCCTCATATTATCAATATGGGACACATCATTATTCATCAAGGCAGTAATTTTGGTTACAAGTGTCCAAATTTACAAAGCCCTTGTTTTGGGCTAAATGAATATCGGCTTATTGTATTGTCCAAAAAAAAAAAAAAAAGAAATTTACTGGCATTACTAATTTTTCCTCCAAGTTCCTAATATTGATAGAACTTATCTGTGATGTTATATGTGGTGATTAAAATATAAAATATAGTGAAGATATTAACTATGGAGATAATATAAGTTTTCTTGGGAAGAGTGCAAAATACATACCTTGTGGTTTGACAAATTTTCACATAGAGGCATGTAGTCTTTTCTTTTCATGAGAAGGAGATATCCCGTGGTTTATGTCTCTAATAAAAAGAGACAAATTGACTCACACCATTTAAAAAGCTGATGTGCCAGGATAAAAGAGGGAGTCACTACCATGTGGTAGGAGATACCTATGTCATGTCAGATTTTTGAACAGCGCAAGTCATTTTTTTCCTTTGTTGGCTAACATTATAAAGCACAGGCTATCTCCTTGTCGCAGAAGAAAGAAAAAAAAAAAAAGGTCACATGCCTCTATGTGAAAATGCATCAAACTGGAGGGCAAGTATTTGTTCTTTCCCTGATTTTGTTTTCTTTCATTCATAGGTAATCTGAATTTGTCAAATGAGTCTGATTAAGACTATTTTCATCTTCACATAAATAAAAATCACCTATAAAGTTCAAGCTGTTGTCTTCCCAGTTCAGTCTAAACTGCTAGAAGCAATCCTCTTTTAAATCATGTGGTATGGGACATGCCATGTCAGGTAAAGGCAACATTTCAGAGTTGGCGTTAGCTAAAATTGCAGCCCCTTTAAATAAAACTTTTTTCCTGTCAAATAGCTTGTACTTGATACTGGTTGTTTTCTCACTCTGAAGTAATTGGGCGTCATTATAGTGGTTAATTGTAGTTCTGGTTAATTGATTTTACCTGCTCAATCTCTGTTTTGACATATTCTTGAACCAATAGAAATGACTCAGTTTGAGAAGTGTGCTCATGGTTCAGTTACCACTATGTATATTCTATACATTACCTTGCAAATTATTTAAATCTAATTTCATCCTAATTATCCAGTGCACCAGCATTATCTTCAAGAGGAACAACTAAGCCATCAATTCCAGCAGCTTCAGATGATATCACTTCAAGAAATACCTGGAAAGCCTACAGCAGTGGCGAGCTTTCACAAAAGATGGATTTGGATGACAACTCAAGTTTTGGAGTAGCAGCACCTATTTTGAAGTCTTTTATGCAGGTACACCTTTCTGCTTCTTCTTTGCTTAAATGTTATTTTATATTTTCTGCTAGATCATGCCCTGCATGTTATAAGAATAGATAGGAAACCGAATCTGAACTTGTAAACAGTGCCTGTGAGCCGAAAGCTCGCTTGCCAAATAAATGGGCTGGTTTGTGCAGGTTATAGGTTTGTAGTGTGCCTTCTAATTTTATGCCTTCAACGTGGTATTGAGGGACACTTTACCTGGTGGTGAAGAAATGACACCTGAACATGGAAAAAATTGTTAACTTGTGACAGCTTAAACTTATAGATATAACTGTAGAATCTTTATTCAAGATGGCCTTAGTCTGTTCACATTCAAATCAGTGATTGTTTTTCTCTCATTGGGTTATTTGAAGATAAATTTCGGTTTATGGCAGTCACATACCAAATGAATTTAATATGTCTTTAGTAACTGAATCAGAGTTGTAATGCAGTTGAAAGTTCTAAATGGCTGCTGTCAAGGGTTGAGGTTTATTTGGTGGTCTTAGGCTGTAATGGTGTACAGAACTCAAAATTGTTCTTATAATATATAACGTAAAAGTGGCTCTAATGTGGGCACCAAGTTTCTGTTGAGGGGATGTTGGGTGGTAACTAAATGTGGGCAGGTATTGGGTGTGTTTTGAATTAGTCTACTATCAACTCCGTGGTCTTCTAATACTAGGATAGAAAGTGTCCAGGTAGTTTGGATATATCTATAATAAACACAAGAATTCCAGAGTCTATGTAGATTAGTGAAATTTGAAGCAGTCATGTTCTCATTTCAACAGTTGTGGCTCTTAAAGACGGCACAACTAGGAGAACTGGGAATTGTCCAATGGACTCTATACCTGTGTCTGGTTTCATTTGTATCTGTAGCTTGTTCAATCTAGTTGTAGTATCAGTATGCATTCCTTTCAATGCCATTTACAGAATTTCAATTTACGTATGTAAATGGAAAAACCAGTGTCCATTCTAATGGGAGGAACAGACAGCTATCCTTGTTTGATATCAGTTTAGTACTTAAGTTATAAATGTTGGGTAGTAGAACTTATAGAGAATTTCTCAGTTTCTCTATTGGCATAAGATCCATAGTCAACATGATCAGGTCTCAGAAGTACGAGTGCTGCAAATTTTCTTCTATTGTTAATAAGAAAATACAGATTGAGTTTGGCACTATGTTCTGTAAATATGTAAAAGGGATATTTACTCAATTCAGTTGGGTGGTATACATGGGTCGATGATAAATTATTTAATTTTGGAAGCCACAGTTGATAACCGTTTCCTTTTATTTGTCAGGTTGGCAGCAGGTTTGGAGAGAGCACCTTAAAGTTGGGATCCATATTAACTGATGGGCAAGTAGGCATATTCAAAGACAGATCAGCAGCTGCAATGTCGACGTTTGGTGATATTTTACCTGCCCAAGCTGCAGGTCTTCTTTCATCTTTTACAGCAACCAGATTGGACTCTTGATTTCTACTGGATCCTTCTGTCCTCTTATGTCCCCCATATAGCTGCGCATGCTATTTCCATAAGAGCACTAAGAAATCCTCCAAAGGAAGGTTAAATATCAGAGTGTTAAGTCACCTTGACCTAGTGGAAAGGTTATACAAATGGCGCGTATAAAAGGAGTTGGAAAATTCGGAGGTGAAGCAAGGGGCATTGAAAGTTGTGGAGAAGTGAAATATGAACAAAATGGAAAATAAGGACGTTTGAATGGTGCAAGTGGGAATCGTAAGAAGCCATTCTGTTTATCAGTCTGTACTCGATATGAAGCCATAAGACACTATTGCAGTATGAAGAATATTAGAGATTGGTATTTTGAATTTTGTCTTGTATATAAGGAGGGACTATTGTCTACCAATATTACGAAAAGGGCAAAATTTTCTTATAGTCCAGGGTTGATAATGGAGCTGAATATTTGTGGGGTCTTAATTTTCTTTGGGTAGAAGGTGCTCCATATGGAATGGTGGCATTGGCTTGTGCAAAAGCTGTTTAGTTTGAAGATTTTGGTTCTGCAGTCACGAGAGGCATTCTTAATTGATTTGTTGGACTTAGTTGCAGGAAACCTTGGGAGTTAGGTTTTGGTTTTGGGGGATGTTAGATGACTGTCACAGCTATCGGCTATTTCAGAGCCTATGCAGTGTAAAAGGTTTTTTTTTTTTTGAAAAGTATAGATTAGTAACCCTGGAGGCGTTTGCGGTTTTCCCCTTGAGTGAATTGCTTTAGCTTGTACTGTATCTGATTCGTTACTCAGTTTAAATAGACCGCCTGTGTATTTTTCTCATATATGCAATCTTTGGAATATTTACTTGTGGCAGTACAAAGAGAGAGGAAGACAGAAACGAAAAATGATTGAACATATTGGATTTAAAAGGCAGTCCTTGGGTGTTGAATGAGCGGAGCCCTGATGTAATTATGCTATTTGGAATGAATTGACAGTTTCTAAAGAACAGAATAGAATAGTTGTTCTTAATTCATTAAATAAAATTATAATTAAACTTCACATATGTTATATCAAATCAAATATAGGTATATAAACCAAATCAAGCTTGTCGCGGTCATTGATAAGATAGACTGCCCCATGTACGGAAACGCATTAATAAGCAGAAATTGTTGGGGGTAGCACCCACCAAAGAGTTGATGCATCATCCAATATTTAGTAATCCAACCAGCATTTGTGCATCATATATGTTCTTTAACACTGACCGCTGTAATAAATACCATTACCATTACCATAGCTCATAGTTTGGCCTTATTCGTATACTTTGCTTAGCATTAATTGCCTTCCCAAACATTTGACCTTAATCATGAACCAACCAACTGAGATAAAGTTACCCCATTTAAAATTTTAGTTCTTAGGATGATATATATCTTACTACATATCAATTCTGTTCCAAAAGAATAACAATTCATCCGCATATAGCACAAGCATTTGTTTTAGTCCATAAAAAAAGATTTTATGCTATTGCCCCGGTACCACAAACCATTAGGATTGTTGCTTATAACTTCTTCCTCATCTAATTCACCATTAAATTCCTTTCTCTTTTCTTGGAAAATACACATACATCTTTATAATAAGGAAATAGATACATAACAACTGTTGACAAATATTCTTATAAGTTTTATTGACAATTCAACAACCCTAACGAAAGCATAGGAAACAATCTTAAAGATAATATAAATACCGAAGAAAGTCAAATGAAAATATTCCTAACAAATTAAGGAGATTAGACACTAGATCCCATCCTATTATTCCACTTTCCTTATAACTTTATTTTATATAAATCCTCTTTACCAGTGCATTATTATTTTAATTATCAATAATAACATATAACTTGAATTTATAGATAAAATCTAATAAATTTTTTTAATATGTATTATATTAAATATTTTTTAGGTGTCTTTCTTAAAAGAGGTTTTAATATTTAAATTTTATTAGTGTAGTAATATAAACAATATTTTAAAAAAATCTATTAATTAATTTTTAGTATTATAAAAATAAATACTGTAAATATAATTGATATTATTATTTTTAGAATTATTATATAATTAAAAACTAACTTAATAACTAATATAATATTAAAATTATAATTTAAAATATTATTTTCTAGAATTAGAATCATTGTCTAATTAAAAATTAATTTATTAATTAATATAATATTAAAAATATAATTAAAATAATATTTTTAAGATAAAAATTACTGTTTGATTAAGAATGTAAATTATTAAATAAAAAAATTATAAAATTAAATATAAATTTAATCCTATGATGTGAAAATAAAAAATTTCAAAATAGTGATACATGTCAAAAAAATTATATTTTAAAATTTAATATATATAGATTTTAAATATCAAAATTTATTATAATTTAGACCTAAAACATATTTCTATTTTAAATAATAAGTTATTAATTTAATTAAAGTGGTACTACTTAATTTTAATTTATCTTCCAAATTTGTTAAATTAAATTAATTATATTAATACATGATATTTTTAATAACCGGTAAATATTAAGAAAAAAACTAATAGAATAAGAGATATGAGCTATTTAACAAATGAGATAACTCTAGAAAATTGTATTTTTAAAAAATAAAAAAAATTCAAGTAAACGGTAAGTTTTTAGTAAAAACTTACACTAATGTAAGAAAACAAAAGATACGAATAAGCTTTTTAAATAACAGCCAAACCACAATTAAAATTTTAAATTTCAAAGTAATTCAATTGTACTTTTAAAGTTTGAAAAATAGAACAATTACATTTTCAAAATTAATTCCGTCTATTTCATAATATAATAACATAAGACTTAGTTATTTTCAAGTGCTAAAAAAATATTTCTTTTTTCAACTCATATTTTATGCATGTGAGGAATTATTAACTTTGTGATTAATGGATAAAAATAAAAAAAAAATGATAATTTCTCTTTCAATTTGATAAAAGAAATTAATACTATAATTATTAATTAAAATAAAAGTTAGCTCTAAGAATATAATTTTTTATTTTCCGGAGTTTAAGGATGTAATTAAACTAGTCTGAAAATTGCATATTAGTCAAACGTTGAAGGGTTTATCCATACTCTTTAGATTATAAAAATATTCAGTTAGATTTTTGGACTAGCCAAAGTTACACATCTATTAGTTAAATGGACAGTGAATCGGAATACGTAGTAATTCTTATGCATTATGATAGCTTTCTCAAAGTGGCCAGGTTGAATACATGTTTACTGATAAACAAAGCTCAAAACAAGATATTCAAACTAGCCCTTAGAGAGCGGAGTTGACTGGCAGGCATAAAAAGGATTTGAAAAGGCAGGGAGATGAGAGAAAGGGTGGGGGAGGGGACAAAAAGCACGTAATAAATAAAAGGGAAGGGAACAGATATGGAGCTGCTGAAATGTTCTTTTGTTCTATCATACTATACTAGTTTAGTAGTTTTATTTGTATATATGTGTATGGATGTTAGGTGGGAAAGCGTGTAAGTGCCAAACTCCAAGAAGAGAGAGAGAGAGAGAGAGAGAGAGAGAAGGAATAGTCAATGGGGGTGGGAGGTGGGATTGATAATAATAATAATAATAATAATAATAATAATAATAATAATGTGGAGGAATAAGAGCAGGAAGGAAAGGATGAGTCAAGTCATACAGGCAGGGTCATCAAGATTGAAGAAAAGGGAAAAGGGGCTCATAGTGTTGGCACTGTCCAATAAATGGGATGTCATTGAGTTGGGCAAATCGCACATCTTAAATGTAATGAATAAGAGGGAGGGTATGGGGATTTGGAGAGAGCGTGGGGTCAGAGGGACAACCCGAAATAAATGCAAAAGCTTAAAAAGGTTTCTTCCTTCTTACTGCTTTATCACTACCCATTTTGGTATCGTGAGGCGTGCAACTGTCGGGATATCCCCCTACCTTTAAAACCGTCCCTTTCACCTCTCTTCCTCTTCCTCTTCTTTCCTTCCCTTTCCTTTCTCCCCAAATGCCCCCATCCAACACAACAGATGCTCTCCGTTCTTCTAGGGTTTTCTTTTCTTTTTTAGCAATGTTCCTAAATATTAGTGTGTGTATATATATACAAGTCCAATTGTCTTTTCAAAATTGATGATGGCATTAAGAGTTACTCTTCTTCTTCTTTTTTCTTAAGGAAAATGTAATGTAAATTTTGAATCCCCAGCTTCAGAAAAACGCTCATAACTAACATACACCGGATCATGTGGCATTTACAAACAAAAAAACCGCAATTAAGAAGAAGAAGAAAAAAAAAAAAAAAGTAGTTCTAAAATTAATTACATACGAAGGCACAGGCATAAGCACAGCACATGAAACTTATAATAAGAGATGCGAATGACTATATATAAGATGTGTGTATAACGAAAAATTAAGCACATGCAGCAGATTCATACATACATACATACATACATACGCATATGTCCACACATTGATCGACTGATCAACCATCCATAATGCATGCCTGCGTCAGCAAAGCCTGTGTTGATGAATATGAGAGAGAGAGAGTAAGGCTGGCCGTGCATTTAAAGGTAAAGCCATCATTGCAAAGTACGTCATCATTGTCATGCAAACAATGCAATGTTTTTGACTACGTTTTGAATCAAAGATGGATCGATTAAAGGGTTCCTAATAGTATTCTCTTTTTTTCTTTTTTCTTTTTCAACTCCAATCTTTTCTGTGCTTTGCTTTGGATTTTGGGTATTGCATTAGCATTACAGTGCGAGTATTAAATGACTCCTTTGCTCAGTTGATATTTCCACTGCAACGGCCTTTCATGCTTCTGGCACAGAGAGAATGGCTCTCTTAATTTCCCCACACCAACCTCTTTCCCCCCTGTCCTTTTTGTCTCATTCGGTTGTCTTCTGTTTTCTTCGGGAAATGCCTTTTGCTTAACAGTCTCCATTCCTTTCTTACTAAATCAGCTCAACCATATTACAAGTGTGTTAGGAGGCTTGGTGTGCATATATGCCCCACTAGAATAATATTCAATCTTAAATCTGATCTTGTCAATGGGTCGTTTCAATTGGAATGTATCTCACAATATGCTTTACAGATTCAAATTTGGTCTAATATCATACATAATAATGGACATAGGCATAGGCACATCACAATCTCGTGTATATATATATATATATAAGAAAAATGGGTAGAAAGGGGAAAAGGAAAAATCCTTAAATAATACCTAATATGAAAGCCTGTCAGGTGACATTGCAATGCAACAGATGAAGCCTCTCAAATTTTGTTGCTTTCTAGTGATGGAGTGAGATTATCAATGGAAAGTTTTGGATCCTAGCTTCACTCTCAATTTTACTATTGCGCCAAAATTTATATTGAACGTGCAAATCATTTATTAAAACTCAATAACTTTCTAATAATTTGATAGGATTTTGAGAAATTTTAACAATTAGCATCCCTCTAAACAAAGAAAATGATAATAAAAAAGAAAGATATTTGTTTTGGAACTCTTTCGATTAAAGTCTTTTTTGTTTCCATATCTAGATTAGAGGTTAATTTTGTTCTACCAATACTTGATTAAGTGCAAATATGGCTAGATCAGGGTTTGATAACAGTGATAAATAAAACCATGATAGTTCTTGATATAGTTATTAGGAAAAATCTTGTATAGGTTATAAAGTTGTTAATTTTGTCCTAAAATGTGTATGAAATGATGAGTAATAATTAGTATTAACAAAAATGCACTATAAACATTAACCATTTTAATGGTTACTTTTAATGAGAATGTGTGTCAACGGAGATAAAAGACTAAATGTTAACCTCTTGATTCTTAATCTTTTTTTATCCCTAATAATATATGTAAGAAGATTATTGAATGATGGGAAAAGCTTTTGGAAATGGATGCTACTGTATGCGATTGTATTGATACTTACTGTGGAGGCAATACTATAATTATGAGTTTCTCACGAGCTTCACATGGGATTCCGAACCATGAGAATGCAGGGGTCATCATTTGAAGGATACGAGAAATCCTATTTATATAATATAAACTAAGAAAACAAAAGATAAAAAGGAGAAAGTTAGCTTGAAAATGCAAACAATATTATATTGTTGTCTATTTAACAGTTTAAAGAGAGAAAATCTCAAAGGGATGAAAACAAAACCAGTCCATACACCTGCCACGCACATTTTAAGAGGCAAAACCCCACGAAGTACTGTGATTGATGGTGGAGAAGCAATTACATTTTTGGCATGGCAAATTTAACATGTATTTTCCTTAGATGATTAAGGAGCTGAAACAGGTAGCTAGGAAAACTAAAGGAAAAGAAATGAACGTAGCAAAATTTGTCTATCCAATTAGGGGGTATCACGAAGATGAAGATAAAATTGCCTTCTCTTTTCTCAGTGAATTCTTCAGAAGTGCAGTGCAGCCCTGCGTATATAAAATAATACATCAAGTCAAAAAGCTTTGAGAGGAGTGTGCATTGATTGGATAGACTCAGGTACTACCACTGCATATCCAATTTGAATGTGGTGCCAAATCCCAATTGCACGATATGAGTTTACAGTGGCACAACCGTGTGCTTTGCAGGCAAACTCCCAAGTTAGGACACTCAACTCTACTCTTCCAACCAATATTTAACATTTACTTTTAATTTGAACATCATTAATTGTCCTCACTCTCTCTCTCTCTCTCTCTCTCTATATATATATATATATATATATATATATATATATATATATATATATATATATATAAAATTAACGAATATCTCTACTTATATATTAAACCTAAATCTAAACTGATAAATAATTGACCCACAATTTTTAATTTTAAATATATATATATATATATATATATATATATATATATATATATATATATATATATATATATATATAATGATTAGTATTAAAAAATTCATATTTATTTATTTATTCAGAATTAATTAATGTGCATCACTAGTTTACTAATTTCTTATATCTAAATTTGGCAAAATAATTTTCATTGCGCGAACAAGGGCATAATATATATATGCCTTACTCCAAGTTAGCTTTGCCTAAAAAAAGAAGCATTTAGTATAATTAAATAATTTCCTAGCACTGACGGAATTTCCCATATATTAATTCAATATTTGAGTTTAACGTTAATCTCTGTTAAAATTCTTTGGGTTAATATCAGCAGGCTTTTCCTTTTATTCCCCAATTACGAAAGATACTATATGAATATCTTCAAATGATGATACGGGTACGAAGTGAAAGACGAACTTACATGAGAAGACTGCCAATTAAGAGGGGTCAATGGTGGTGCGGCGGTCTTCACCAGCGGCAGCCCTGGGTTGCTGGAATTGGCTCAGCTGTCCAATACTTGCAGAGACATTCATAGCGAGGAGGCTTGCATCATACGTGTTGGCGGCAGCTGTATCAAAGCTCCTCATCATCTGCTGCTGATCCCTAGGGAAAAATTGGTGGTGGTAGTGGTGCTCCCTGCCACCACCGCCAGCTGCTCCGATCAGATTGATCCCAAGGTTCTGGGGATGATGGTGGGTGGCTGTGGCAGCAGCAGCCGCAGCTGCAAATAGACCAGCATGGCCAGTGATGCCTAGGTTCTGATATTTGGATAGCTCAGATTTCGCACAACTGAGATCCATCTGCAGTTGGCGAAGTTGGTGCTGAAGGAGAGATATTACACCAACGCAGCCGTACACTGGGTCCCTAAGACGCATATCTGCCTCATACGCCAAGGAATTCACTGCATCCTCTCGCTGGGAGGGGTGCAACTCGTTTAGCAATTTGGTGACGTTGCTGGCCCCGAAAACTTTGTGTACGTTGGCGAATTTCTGGGGCTGATCCGGTGGAAAATAGGGAGCAAATACACATTCCGGTTGGCATTTTCGCCTGAGAAATTTGCAGGCTGCACATGGAGAATTTGATGATGACGCCATGTTCCCCCTTCTCTTCTGCCATGTATATCACCAACACATTTAGTCAATTAACAGTCTATATATGTAAATATTTGTTCAACGTGCTGTGCAATGGAAATACCATAACGTACGGCTTAATTAGGACAATCACTAAACCCAACTTTAATTAGTTATAGTTAATGTATGTGTAAGGAGGTAAAAATTTGAGGTATTTGCTCTTGGACGTAATATGCTCCAAACAATTGTCACCAAAAGAAAGAAAAGAAGAAACCCTTTAGACATAAATAAATAAATAGATAAAGCATAAACAGGTAAGTTTAAGTTTAACAGAGATTGATATGAACTCTGAGTTGAGAAAGAGAGAGGATCTATATGGCACAAAGGGCAGGCGGCTGAAACGGCCGGTTTTAGGGTTTAGGTGATGAGATCTCAAAAAGACAAGGAAAACATGTGATAAATGCGTAGGTACTGCCGGGTTTATATTTGAAGAGAAATTTGTGCACTTACTAGTACGCTTAAAATTGGATGGAAAGATTAATCTTGCAGGATCTGTACAAGAGATGCTTATAATGACTGGTTTCTCAATGAACTCTTTCTGATTCTGATTATAGAGATTATTTGGCTGAGATCGAACTCAAAATGGATATTAGAGGTTATATATGGTAAAAATACGTGAATCACCATAAATTGAGCTGTGGTGGGATCTTATAGTCTAGAGATTTACTGTTATACAAAAAAGAAAATCAAAGAAATCTCATATCTCTGAATTCAAGGATGTATTTCCTATAATTCTCGAGCTAGGCTACTCAGAAACCCTAAGTAGTGAAGAAGAAAAAGAAATAAGGGTTGGACAAGGAATAGGAGGCAAGGGTAGAAAGGAAGGTTTTTAGTTGATTTGAGAGCTTGGTAGGACTGTGGATTGGATCTCGTGTAGGAAAGTTTTGATTTCACTGTTATCAATGGAAAGGTTCGGGAGCAGATCTCGCTTGAATTTCATAGAAATATCATCCTCAACATTGATTGATTAACTTGCTAATGAAGATTGTTCATTTTTTCCTTCCGTAAAGATGAGAGCTTTTAGAAGACCTCGGGATCAACCTCTGCCATATTATTAAAACAAGAATTATACACCGAAAGGAGCAACAGTAAGGTTTTTTTTTTTCCTTTTTTTTTTATAAATTTTCAAAGAAAAGAGAGAAATATTATGAAAGAAAATAAAAGATGACTCTTGACTCTGGAATTCTGTGGGAGGATCTTGGGATGAAGAATTCTCCCTGATCCTATTCTTTTTGTCTTGAAACTTTGATTAGAACATATACCTTAAAATATATATATAATTACAGAAAAAGTAATAAAAGAAAAGAGAATGCATCTAGCTGTATGATATTACAGATTTTTTTTTTTTTTTTTTTTTACCAGAGCAGAAAAAAAGAAAAGGAGTGTTAGTAGTACTTGGTAAGGGGTGTACGTGACCTCGCCTTCTTCGGTCAAACGCAAACCTTATATATATATATATATATGTTTCTTCAAACTGCTTATCTGCCCTCTACTTTTTATGATCAATGAGGAGGAAGGAGTAAGAGAATATGGATGATCTCTTAATTAAAAACTGGCAGCCTCACCTCTAAATCTGTATGTCTTCTCTAGCTTTCTGGTTGGATGGCTGTGATGAGAAATTCGGAGTACAATATATGACGAGGAGATAAGATATAGGGGTTCATGCAAAATTGTCTTCTTTTTTTGGCTATCTTATCGTTTCTGTTTCTTGGGCGGAAACAAATGGCAAGGAATAACGCATATAAAGATGATGATGATGGTGAGCAAAATATTAGGGGAAGAGAGAGAGTAAGGGATATATTATATATGAAGTGGGGGGTCAGTATGGTCTTACTCTGAGCTAGAGAGAGAGAGAGAGAGAGAGAGAGAGAGAGAGAGATGGGGTGGTATTATCGACTGCGAGGGAGAAGGGGAAAGTCCCCCCAGGAGCAGAGGCTAAGGAGACGCGGAGAAAGCAAACACAGTCCAGGCCTTTCTTTGAGCAGCGAGTGAAAGAGTGAATGTGTATGTGCATGTGAGAGAGAGAGAGAGAGTGAGAGTGAGAGAGTGTTTTGTTTCTTCTTCTCCTTCTTCTTCCTCTTATTATTATTGTAATAATAATTCCTACTCAGACTCTTTCAGAGACTTGGAGCATGTTGTGTTGTTTTGACATGACATATCCTCCTTTTCTCTCTGTACACTACTACCATTAGCATGCATCTACATTATATATCTAGTACCGTCTTTTTTATTCTTTGCATTTACCCAGCCTTTCAGGTTCCATTTCTGCCCACTCTGTTACGTACCATTACCAACCATCTCATCTCTTCTCTGTTTTACCATACCCCTATCAACATAATTGCTTTTCGCTAACCCATATCATAATAAATTATATATATATATATATATAATATATCTTCAACCCTTTCGCTTCATTCCTCCCTCCCTAATAAATTCAAATAACAATAACTCAAATACTTCATTTACTAGCTTCCACTATTTCATTGTCTCTCTAGTGTTCAATACCACTAAATTCCTTAACCAAATATATTCAACATTGTCGGACCCTCAATTAGTTCCATGTGCTTGATGTAACTAACACTCGCCTGGTTCCATGGGCATAAAACCATTTTTTTTCCACTCACTTGGAGTTATTATAGAACAACGTTTTAGCAAGTATTTTAATTAGAAAATTCTTGCCTCAAACTTAAAATATACCGTTATTTATTCTCAAAAACCACCAACATATATTTACTAATTTTAAATAATAAAATATATATTAAATATTTATTATTAAATTTTAAATTTTTTACATATATATATTACTCACTTATTTATTATTATACGATCTTTTATTTAATAGTCTAATATGAGTTTTAATTTTTTTTTGTTGGCAAAACTATATAAATATCTAAAAATTATACCTCTTCACTATTTAACCCCAAGTAGAAACATTTGTCATTGAGCTCCTCTACTACTCGGATTGGTGCTATCAAGCATTAGTTTGATTGAATTAATGAGTTGCCATCATCAAACGGTGACCCATATTAGATATCTAGCACTCAGCATCGAATAATTAGCTATTCATATGAGAAAAGAAATTAAACAAAAAAACCCACATGGAGTTCGAATAAAAAGAATAGAAAAATCCTAACAAAGAGAAAAGAATTGTCTCCTTCTCTGCTCTCTAGCGGCTACCTCCTTAAGAAACAGTGCCCACTCTATTGTAGCACAAAATAAACACCACTACATAAATGGTCCATTGAGGCTCCAGATAGTAACCACGCTCCTTTTTCTTTTTTTCTTTTCCATATTACAATTAATTGTACCACTAGCTTATACGCCTCTACCATTTTTACAAGACACCAGCAATGTCAAACAACATGTTCGATCGCTGTTCGAAGTTAGTCTTGTCATTGTTTTTCCATTTTCAATTGTTGAACATCGTATCTCCAAGTTACGACAAATTAGAGTCACATTCTTTCGCCTCCATATTAAACCGCATCTTAAGCTCCAACTTGCTGCCATAATCATAGCGCTATAAGCTTTGCCATGCCACAATATGAATATGCTTTATTTTGGTTTCCGTGATTTTTTGCTCCAGATTGCTAAAGTTTAAGTGAACAAGAGCATTTTCCATGCTTATCTGCTCTTAATAATACAAAATTGACTAGCAAGGGTTCAATGTCACACATTTTCATTTAAGGGGCTATCTAGAAAAAAGTATAAAGTTTGGAGACCAAATTATGAGTTTTCTTTGGGATAATAATTATGAGTTACTAAGAACCAAGTGGGAAGAGATGACCATCAAAATGTGATTCAGATAAATATGCACTATGATCTTTCTCTCTTTCAATAATAATTAAAAATTTAGCAACTGCACCACAAAACCAGATGGATAGTTTTAGTACGTTGTTGTTTTTTAAAAGAAGTGATGGAAAACAAAAAAAATAGAAAAAGGAATATGACTAGTTGAATGATTTTTATGAAAAATAACTTGGACTTAAATACATTTCAAAGATGCTAGCTGATAGCACACACTAACAACATATTCCACTGTTTAAGTAAAGTACCAGCTATAAAATAACAATTAAGCAAAAAACAAGAAGCTAACGGTAAAACATTCATTGACAGATTCCTAAGGCATGTTTTCAACACTCCCCCCTTGCCTTGGAAGCTGCAAACTCCAAGCTTATTCCTCAGAAACTCAAACCTGTTAAGTGAAAAGAATTTGGTAAAAATATCAGCTGGGTCCTCTGTTTTGCAATAAATAAGACTTATATCTCCATTCTCTTGCACTTCTCTCAAATAAAATAATTTGACATTAAAATGCTTAGTCTTTCTATGAAATACAAGATTATGTGAAATTGAAATTGTTGCTCAATTGTCCACCAGGATTTCTGTGCCTTGAGCTTCTTTCAAGCTTTGACTCGCTAGGATACTTCTCAACCAAATGGCTTTATTTTCAGCTGTTGTTGCTGCGATAAACTCAGCTTCTGCTGTTGATTAAGCTACTATTTCTTACTTCTTAGAACACCAAGAGAAAATCCATGAAGCCATGCTGAAACAGTACCCTGAAGTACTTTTCATATCATCTAAAGAACCTACCCAATCACTGTCAGAGTAACCGAATAATCTGAAATTTTGTTCCTTGCAATACGTCATTTCAAAACTAACAGTTCTTTTGATGTATCTTACAATTCTTTTTGCTGCCTTCAAGTGCAGTTCACTTGAGCAATGCATGAATCTTGACAGAACACTTATTGCAAATAGGATGTCAGGCCTTGTTGTTGTAAGTTACATTAAACACCCTATTAATCCTTTGAAATGAGCTTCATCAGCTTTATCAGCTTTATCAGCTCCATCCTTGTAACACCCGGAATTTTTATATATTTAATAATGAGTTTTTATTTAAGTTAATTTTAGTCTCATTATTATTGGGTTTAATTTAAAATGATTATATTTTGGTTATTCAAATTTTTCCAAATGCATATTTATATAAGTAAAATTATATATTGGAAAATTATGGTAGAATTGTAAAGGATGTGTTTATAAAAGAATTTTGGAAAAATTGATTATTTAATTTAATTGTGTGTTAGGACTAAATTGGAAATTTATTTTGGAATAAGGATTGAAAGTATAATTTTATTTTTATGGGGTTTTAATGGAAATTTGTGAGTTTGGTATTTTCGTAAATAAATATGTCGGTCGGGGGTATTTTTGTAATTGTGTATTTTCGGTGAATTCTAATTTGGCCCAAAATTAAATAGTTAAGGGCTTAATTGTAAGGCTAAAAAGAAGTTTGGGGGTCAAATTTAAATTCTGCAGGATGAAATTGTAAGTAATTAAGGAAGTTGAGGGACCAAATTGTAATAAGGAAAAGTTCGGGGGCCTAATGTCGATATTGAAAGAAAAGAAGTCGGGGAAGAAGAAAGGAGGAGAGAGAGTGCTGGCGTCGGGAAGAGAGAAGTTCGCGTCGGCGGCCCGTCGAGGCGTGGGCGTTGGCCCGGCGTCTTGTTGTGGAAGAAGCGGCGAGCAGCCAACTCCGGCAGGCGGCGTGGTAGGCGGCGGATTGGCGTGTGGCGGCTTCGGCTTCCGGCGTTTAGCGGCCGAGTTGGGTGGCGATCGGCTCTCTCGGCGAGCTTTCTTTTAGTAGCGGCGGCCTGTGGTGGCCGGAGACGGAAGATCGGTGGAGAGAGAAAATGGTGGCGGCCGGCGTGTTTGGGCTTTTCCGGCCGACTCCGTGGGAGGATGGACAATCGGAGGACATATCCCGACTCTCCCACTCCGACTCAAGCCGCGATGGCACTAGTTTCGTGGCGATCGGGTTTCGTTTGCGAATCGACGGTCGAGATCGTCCATAAATTTCTCCGGATGGTCGGGTGTCGGATCGGAAAATCGAAAGCGGGGATCGTCATCGGTAGCGTCGTTGTGAGTCCGATGGTGTGTTCGGATCGTCGATTGGACTCCGTGAGTTTGGAAGCGAGTCGGCCAAAGCGATCGGCGTCTCGGTAATTTTCTTTGGCCCGTTATTTTTAGAAATTCTTAGTTTAATTGTGTCTTTTGGTTTATATTGTGTATTTGATGGTATTTGTAAGTCATAAATAATTGTCGCTCGGTTACGCCCTTGTGTTTTGTCTTTGTGTGGTCGGAAATAGTGAAGTTTGGGGACCCGACTCCCGTTGTTTTAATTGTAAGTATTTGGAGTGTTTTTCCGGCAGTCTGGACCCGTTTTACGGGGGGTAATGTTCGTGTTGTAGGGAGGTTCTGCCGAATTTCGGTAGTTCCCGAGTCGAGATTCTTAGACAGTCGATCCTAGGAATCTAGACCTAGGATCTATTGTAATTCTTTCATCGTTTTGATAAATTGTTTTCCGTGATTAGATGATCATGCATTGGCTCGCTCTACCGAGACACCTAAGGCCGAGCTAGGAGGTCGCCCTAATTCGTGAGTTAAAGTCATATATCGTTTACGCACGTGTCATGCATAAAATTTGATTTGCTACTGTGAATATTTATTTGCAATTTCAATTTTTCATTCAATTATTATTATTATCATTTGCATGATGCTTTTAATTACTATTTAAATATGTTTTTCCTTTATTACCAATTTTAATATTGCATGATGACTCAGGATGGGACGGCAGTAGAACATAGGAGTTGGATGAGTGTCCAATATAATATGAGAGAGATAAGAAAAGGGTAAAGAGGTAAAAATTTTAAGAAAGAAAGATTAGGACCTGCCCTGGTCGAGCATCGCTCTCTGGGCTTAGTAGAGTGTGGTTGCCGGAGTAAAGGTCCCTGGTCGAGCTTTGCTCTCGGGGCGCCGGCTTATTTGGAAATTTAAGTGACCAGACTGGAGGTAAGGTCCCTGGTCGAGCATTGCTCTCGGGGCGCCAGTCTTATTGGATTAAGAGAGTCGAATGGCTACTAGATTTCTTATTTGGATATTTAAGTGACCAGACTGGAGGTAAGGTCCACGGTGAGCATTGCTCTCGGGGCGCCCGATCTTATTGGATAAGAGAGCCAAAAGGCTAAGGCCGAGAGTTAAGTGGCCGGTCGGAGGTAAGGTCCCTGGTCGAGCTTTGCTCTCCGGGAGCCGATCCTATTGGAATGAGAGGTTTGAGATGATAGAGTTGAGGTTAGTTGAGACATAAGTGTTGAAATAATCGAGATTTTAGAGTTGGGATTAGAGTTCTCTTGAAGTACTCCTGTCCCGTTGCATGTGGAATAAATTTTGTTTAAGCATGGCATGACACGTATGGTTCGCGTGATTTACTAATTATTTTAAAATTAAATGAATGTGACATTGAGATATTTGAAACTGTTTTAGATATATGATTTTAACTCACTCTCGGGGTAGCGGTCTCCATTTATATTTTTTTCGGATTCGTATTTGTTAGTTCTCCATGACTCTTATTCGGTGAACTGACTCCTTCATCATCGGGTGAAGTATTTGATTTGGTATGTAAAATGGTAAATCTTAGATTCTCCGCAGTAGTAATAGTAAATGTATCAGTTGTAAATTTTCTGAGCTTCGGGTCTCGCCTAGTATTTTCTGGTAGACCGAAGTAATTTTGTAAAGTGTAACTATTAAGATAATTTGTGGCTTTAATAATATTAATTTGAGATGAGATTTGTTTAAATCAGTGAGTGTCAGGCTTACTACGGGTTTCGGTGGCCTTAAGCCTACCCATTCCCTAGTGCCGGTCACGGGCCCACGGGTGGGGTCGTGACAATCCTCCTTGTTGAACTTTTGCTTTTGATTCATAAGAATGTTTATTGCTTTGCAGTCATCAAGGTATACTTTCTTGAGGATTTCCTTTTGCATACTTCTTTTGACAGATAGAAAATTTCATGCTTCCTTTGAGTGACCTCCATACTTAGGAAATAAGTCATAAGACCAAGATCTGCCATTTCAAAAACATTCATTATTTCTTGCTTAAATTCTTCAATAAGTGATGCATTACTTCCTGTTATCAAAAGATCATCCACATACAAAGAAATAATTAGAATTTCTGCACCGAAATGCTTAACATAGAGTGTATCTTCTGATGGACTTTTTTAAAAATCCAAACTTAATAGATGATCATTAATTCTGTTGTACCAGACTCTTTGAGCTTGTTTTAAGCCGTAAAGACCTACTTTAGCAAGTAAACCTTGTCTTCTAGCCTTTAATTATAAAGCCTTTTTCTTTTTCTATTCCATACCACCAGATTAGTGCTTTGACGGCAGAGCTCCTTCAGCTATACCCTTTTGCCTTATAAGCCGTTTCTGTTTAGTAGCATGCAAAGCATGAAGTACTTTTGCCAAAGTAATACTTGAGATATCCTTAGTTTTTTTCTAAAGTAGAAATTGAGGCTTCAAATCTCTCAGGTACAGTTACAAGAAGCTTTTGAACAATTCTAGAATCAGAAAGTTCAATGCCAAGTAATTTTACTTGATTTGCGATTTTGAGAAGCTTATCAGAATATTCTTTAATAGTTTCAGACTCCTTCATCTTAAGAACTTCAAATTCTCTAATAAGGTTCAATACTTTTATGCCTTTAATTCTCTTATCATGATTCATCTCGAAGGTAATTCCAAATGGCATTCATTGATTCCAGATTCATAACTCTAGTGAAAATTAAGGGTGAGACTGCTGCAAAAAGAATGGCCTTTGCCTTTGTCTTTTTTGCTTTTCTATCTTTGTGGTTTCTAAGTTGAGCCATTGTGGGGTCATCTGGTAGAGCTCGGACATGAAAATTTGCATCTTCCACAGCCTCCCATACATCCAAGGTATCAAGATAAGCTTCCATATGCATTGCCCAAATTTGATAATTCTCCCCACCAAAGGTTAGTGGAGCAATTTGAGAGAAACCTGCCTCAACTTTCATGATTTTGAGGTTTAATTTCTGTAAAAGGTATGATTAGTGTTTAGGTGCTCTCTAGAAAATAAACTCTCTAAGACACTCACAGGTCCCTTAAGAAGAATGCTCTGATACCAAATGTTATTTTTTAAAAGAAGAGTGATGAAAAACAGAAAAATAGAAGAAGGAATATGACTAGCTTAATGATTTTTATTGAAGATAACTGGTACTTAAATACATTTCAAAGATGTTAGCTCATAGCACACGTGCATAGTAGAGGCTTCGTACAGTTGTGGCATTCATATCAATCGTCCTTTTTATAACATTACAAAATGTTAATCGTATTTTAGTGAAGATAAATTAAACTGTGTCCAATTAGAATAATACATAAGTGAAAAAAGAACAAACAACAATCGTAATCGATTTGGATAAAGAGTTAATAACACTAATGAAATAATGTTACTATGATTGACACAAAAGAAAACTTAAGCTTAGAGTCGAGGATCTGCAATTAAAGGCACATATCGTTCCTCGAGGTTCGATGATAACCTCCAACCATAAATTCTATTATCTTTATTAAAATATTTTATATATTTTAAATTTTAATATATAAATTGTTAGATTTGAACTGTAAGCAAAGGTCGCTTAAAAATAATAAAAAGTAAATCAATATTTTTCCGCGAGAATTGTAATCAATATCTAACAATAGAAATTGAATTAGAAGTAATGATTATAGTAACTCTAGATTCAATTGAATTACACTAAAACTAAAGCATGGATTCATATAAGAATTCAACACTGGGACAATTGATTCACCAAGTTGCTGTTGGGTTTAGAAGGGGTCAATCAATTGAAGTTCTAAAGTTATGTTTCACCACCCAAACTCTTTCTCAATCGGTTCTTATCTCTAAGTGGCCAATTGCAAACTTTTGGTTCTAAAAGTAACAGAATTGTTAGCTCTGTTTTCTTGTTTTGTTATGTTGTATTTATTTATGTTGCCCACTGAGGTTCCCGGGTTTTTTCACATATCATTGGTGTTGTTTAGGAATTTCTTGAGTGTATTTGGTTGGCCTATTGGCTTTGGATAGTGCATAGCTCCAATGATATGTTTTTTCCCATTATATATTTAATAAAAATAACTCTTATTATAAAAATTAAAAAAAAAAAAAAGTAACAGAATTGGTGCTTATGAGTGCATGTAGGATTTCGTTGAAACTTTTAGATACTCTTATTTCCAAAGCCACCGTTAGTGCTTACCTCCTTATCAGAACTACAATCAGTAGCTAGAGGCTTTGGTTTTGCTTCTCTTTCGCTGGCGCCCATCTTTCTAGCATTCATTAATTTGTCTACCATTCTACTTCCAAATAAATTTTGAGTCCCTTTATTACGAATATTCATAGTCCCAGCTGTCTGAAACTTCCCTTTTTGAGTTGTCAAAGTTGTTTCAGTATTCTCTTTTCGACCCCGGGTCACACTTGGTGAGCAGGATTGCCTCCTTGATTTTTGTTGAATTGATAGTGTTGGGGTGCTGCTCGATACGGGTCGGCCTCGAATAGCGGAGATTGCACGATCTGTCCTTAGATTAGGAGGCGTGCCATTGGAAAATCCAAGAACTTGAGCCACCTTTACTACACGAGGTGAAACAATATTTGTGATACTTGCAGCAGCAGTAGTGGTAGGCTTAGCATTTGAATCCGCGATATTCTTGGCTGGGGGATTTCTTTGAGTCTGTTTTTGGTGCCTTGGTTTGTTCTGATAGGGGGCTGATAGGGCCATTTTTTGGTTAATTAGTTTGGCATCCGCACTCTGAGATGGCGTTTGACACGATGGGGTGATGGATCTTACGGGCACCCTTAAATTACTACTTGGCTTCGGTGCTTCTGCACTAGTTGCAAACTGATTACGGAGCAGAAAAGATTAGATTAAGAAAGAAAAGAAAAAGAATTTCTGAAAATACACGCTTGTATTGTAGATAGTTGTGATTGCATCCTAATTAGCTGGACTGTAGTATCAGTAGTCCAAACACATTATCCGTACCCGTGAAAGAGGTTGTTGTACAGTAGGTATCTCCCGTTGAAGCACAAGTTTAGGGGCATTTACTGCTGCTTCCATTTCCAGAGAAGGGAACAGAGGAGTTGCTGGTGGTGTTTTCAACCTTCACATCACGTGTGTATATTATTTATCCATCAGAATAGCAGATTACACATTGGAGAGGAAAACAATAGAATTAATTTACCAATTGTAATCATTTTTATCGACTTCACCAAAAAGACCATATCCGGATCCTTGCTTCCCAGATGCATTAATTCTGTAATTCCCTGCGTTATTTCAATACAGTTAGAAGCAATAAATCATTTAACTTTAACTACATACATACCATCATGGGGCTCGAACTCGTCAGAAACGGGCTGGAGGAGACTGGCAAAACGATCCTTTTCACGTTTGTGCAATTCCTTGAACAAAAGAAGGTCCTCGTCTCTGTCCTTCCGTCCTTTCATAATTATTTCAGGGATGAGTGATTAGACAGAGATGAACAGCTAGTGCATATGCATATGCATATTTCCAATATGGAATATGTAAACATCAGCTTGTAATGTAAGTAAAATACGGGGAGCCCCACGTGGAACTTAGGCCGGCAATAATTTCAACGTGGATTAGTAATTGTGTTTGATTCCTAACATAAAATTCCTCGGACTCGGAGTAGACATTTGGCATGTCCTTTTCATTTATAGCAAAGAAACCGGCCAGGGCCAGCTGATCCGATTCTTGCCTATTGATTTTATATAACTGTGGGCCAATTAACAAATGAGCTTGGATCAATTAATAAATGGGCTTAAGCAAGACGAAAGGGATGATAAACTTTTGGAAAAAACAACAAAAGTATTTATGTTATTTTTTTTTATTAAAAACACAAGTGTAATTTTTTTTTTAATTTTTACTGTATAAAAATAAGATGTTTTAATTTTTTTTTAAAATATGGTATTGGTTATTTTTTGATTTCTCTTTAATTATTTTTTAATTTTCTTTGATTATTTAAAAAAATAAAAAATAACTAAAAAGTAATTACACCATATTTAAAAAAAATTAAAAATCAGTATTGTTCTTTTAAAAGAAGCTATACAGTACAAAACTAATTTTATTAATTTTAAGACGTTTTTAAAAAGGTATTTTTTAGGATGACCTTGTTTAAAATAAAGTAACTTTACTTTGTTTTGAATAGGATTCAATCTTAATTAGTTTAAATTTTATAAATGAAGATGACTGGCAACCTATTAAACCCTCTATAATTTTATAATTACTAAAATAATTAATGTTTTATAAGAAAATAATATTTTTCATATTTTTTATAAATTATGCTAATCTTTTGTAAGTGTTACCAATTGTGAAAAAATGATTACTTTTATAAAATTTAATAATTTATAAAAAATACTATATATTTTGTAATTGCAAAATATATTGCTAAATTAAAAAAAATGACAATCTCCTTTATATATATATTTTACAGATTATACTAATTTTCTATAAGTATTACTAATTGCGAAAAAATAAATGATATTACAAAAAAATAATTACTTTTTTAAAATTTAACAATTTATAAAAAATTGATAAATTTATGAAAAATATTAAATTTTTCATAATCGCGAAATATATTTCTAAATTACAAAAGATGAAAATCTTTTTTTTATATATTTTTAAAAATTATACTAATTTTTTTTAAATATTATTAGTTGTGAAAAAGTGAATAATATAATGAAAAATAATAACTTTTATGAAATTTAATAATTTAGGAAAAATCGATAAAGTTATAAAAATATTAATTCTTTCGTAATCGTGAAATATATTGCTAAATTCTAAAAAATAATAATAATTTTTATTTTTTTTTCGTAAATTACACTAATTTAAAGTAAGTGAAACTGATTGTGAAAAAAATAAATGACATTATAAAAGAGATAATAACTTTTACAAAATTTAATAATTTAAAAAAATTAATAAATTCATAAAAATATTAAATTCTTTCAATCATGAAATTTATTATTAAATTATAAAAAATAGTAATTATTTTTATATTTTTTATAAATTAAATTAATTTTTATATATTTTAACAGTATATAAATTTTTAAAATTATTTTATATAATTAAAATAAATTTCATTTTAATTCATAATTTTTAATTACAAATTACAAATTTCTTTCTTAAAAAATTTATATAGATTACCATTATATTATTGGTGAATTAAAATAAAATCTGTAATTACAGGTTACTATTTTTTTTAAAAGAAATTATAGAAATTATTATTATGTAATTAGTTGATTAAAATAAAATATGACTATTTTTATTTTAAAAGAAAGTAACTTTATTATTTACCCTCTCAAAATTCCCTAAAACTTTCTTAACTTTTACAATTTAAAACTCAAACAGGAAGGAAGAAGCAGCGGACTGAACTGAAAGAACCCCCGGCCGCAAGTGAGAAGCGAGGATGCTGGGTTCATCAGTCCGTACAGCGCGGAAACTACGGTGTCTTACTACTAGTAGTAGGAGGTCGTTGTTTACAAAGTCAAACAAAATCATGCCATCCTTTGCGAATGACTCGTTAAATTCTACTAAAACAGCAGCAGCAGCAGCAGCAGCTTGGTCTCCCCGGTGGTATAGTTCAATAACAAAGCATGATTCTGAGCTGAGGGATGCGTATTATTTGGCAATAGAATTGGCACTGGACTCGGTGGTGAAGATATTCACGGTGTCTAGCAGCCCCAACTATTTCCTTCCTTGGCAGAACAAGCCCCAGCGAGAGTCTATGGGTTCCGGTACTATATCTTCTTCTTCTTCTTCTTTTAATTATTTATTTTCATTCCTCTAGTCGCCTACTTTCCACTTCAGCATCCGATATTTCCTTGCTTTGCTTGCATCAATCAGTTGATTACCATCGGCAATAATCATACTCTACATGCCTCCCCTCCCTACTTACCACTATCCAATTCTAACACTATTCTCAAATTGCATTGCTCAAAATATTTCATCATCCATTACACGTTGCCTCTTTGATTCTCCACTTTGTTTTAAATTACCTTTGATGGATAACTTAAACTCAATGACAACAATAGAAAAATTTGCTGTCTCTTACTTCTAAACTGTTATGATTAATCCTACAAGCTGAAACTCTTTTCATTCTTTAATATTTTCTATTAACTCAAGTTTTTGTCATAAATTAGGATTTGTTATTCCTGGAAAGAGGATTCTCACAAATGCTCATGTTGTGGCTGATCATACATTTGTACTTGTGAGAAGACATGGGTCTCCCACCAAGTATAGAGCCGAAGTTCAAGCTATTGGTCATGAATGTGATTTAGCTATTCTGGTTGTTGAAAGTGAAGAGTTTTGGGATGGCATGAACTTCTTGGAGCTAGGGGACATCCCATTTTTACAAGAAGCTGTTGCTGTAGTTGGATATCCTCAAGGTAACAATATAACATGTCACTGCATCCCATACTGCTTGTATTATGTTCTAGCTGTTTTTTGTTATTGGATGCTATCAATAGTTACCTAGAACCTGATACATAGTGGGTCGTGGTATGGTATGCCGTTGTCTAGATATACAACTCTCTAGACGGCAGGCTTAGTTGGTTCACTCTTTTGGAACGTGGTACATCAAATTTATATTTTTGGGTCCTTTAGTAAAAATTAACAAGTTTTTCTTTCTTTAGACCTTGTCATCTGTTTGACCTTTAAAAGTTTGTCTATATATATACTTTTAAATTAAGTTAACCGATTACAAGGTCTAAAGAAAGAAAAATTCATTATACTTATATATAAAGAATCAAATGTAGTTTAGAATTAAATTTGATACTTTTCTGGCATACATTCAGGTATTATTAATATAACAAAACATAGTTGGAAAACTAAAAAAAGTTCATATTTAATTAGTAATTGTAGAAGTAGAACAAAATAAAATATAAATATATCAGTCAGGGACAATTTAAGTTCTTCATTTTCTTTTTCGTGGGTTTGTTTTCTCTTGCATATGATGGTTTCCTAGTGCTGTCATCTTCTTCTTTGGCCTTTGGGACTTCAAAATCATCGTCAGCATTGTCTAAAGAGCTCCATTTCACTTGCTTTAACGACTTAGTAATATAAAAGGACGTTCTTTTCATTTATTTAATTG
Source organism: Ricinus communis (assembly GCF_019578655.1). Taxonomy (NCBI): domain Eukaryota; kingdom Viridiplantae; phylum Streptophyta; class Magnoliopsida; order Malpighiales; family Euphorbiaceae; genus Ricinus; species Ricinus communis. The sequence continues at coordinate 29,270,969 of NC_063262.1, forward strand.
GTACTCCAGTTATAGAGGTCAGATGGCATATCAAAGAGATTCTGGAGTGCAAAAGTACCCCAGTTTGGTACTCGAACCAAATTGTGGTATCTGGAGAGGAGAGTATTAGGTATATATGGACGCTACAATAACAAAACTTTAATCTATGTGTTGAGGCACATAATCTTGCTACATTAAAGGTCTCTATGAATTTATGCTTTTCTTTTTAAAAAAAGGGCTCGTCTCAAATTTAGGTGATCTGCATAGTTTTTATATGTTCAAGTCGTAGTTTTTGTTTGGGAGGTTTAGTTTGATTAGAATCAAAAGATTAACTTTTTAATCTACAGTGTAGGAAGAAGATGAAAAGAATGTACAAATTTTTTTTTTATTGGTGTTTGGATGCATATAAGGGATAAGGAGATTTTTAGTATCCCGTGTTTAGTATTCAGCAAGCGATATAAAGATACAGCAGATCAAGTAAACAATAACATATCACAATATGGGACTTATTTATGGTACCACTGAAGTGGTGTCCACTTTCCCCAAGAGAAACTTCCCAAAGGTCACTATGAATTTATGGATACTCATCAAGAGATTAATCAACACTCTTTTAAAGGTGAATTTTAAGACTTTACATAATGGCTCTAGTGGGTGCTAGCAGATGTGCCTTACCTTCTGTCACTTAGGTTTGCTTTTTTTTTCTTTTGAAATTTCAGTATTTTCCTATATATGAATTCCTTAAATCTATTTGTTAGAATATCTGAATGTTTTTTCCCCCTTAATCCAAAACCAAAACTAAAATTCAGAGAGGACAGGAAGAAAAGTAAAAATTGAAATCATTTGGTTTGGTTTGGTCGGAATATATGGTTTTGGGATCTTTTGATTGCTATATTAATTTTGGTTTTGGAAAGAAAAAATGAAAAAGAGCCTTTGGGTTGGACTTCTTATTTCAGACTGAAGAAAACAGTAAGAAGCACTTATATGCAATAAGTAGAATTAACAACAATACTTATCTTTTAATTTGAGAATGAAATTGGGATTCCCGGAAATTCTAATTGAACTGAATAAATTTTGTAATGAAATACATGGGCTAGGGGCTAGATTACAATTAGGGTTTGTTTGGGTCTTTATTGAGAATGTTTTAGTTTCTATAGTGTCATAGAAGATGACCTCAGTACATTAGCTGGAAATGCTACTGGTTCATGGATTTTTGCAGAGAGAAGACATGTGATCTGAACTCGTGGTCTCTTTCTTTCATTGCAGGCGGTGACAACATTTCTGTTACCAAAGGTGTTGTCTCTAGAGTTGAACCCACACAATATGTACATGGTGCAACTCAGTTGATGGCAATACAAATTGATGCAGCTATAAATCCAGGGAATAGTGGTGGTCCAGCAATAATGGGCACTAAAGTTGCTGGTGTAGCTTTTCAAAATCTTTCAGGTGCTGAGAACATTGGGTGAGTTGTATCAGTAGCTTTCCTTTGATGATAAAAGATCGGAAATATCATTCTTTCTGAAAATATTTTAAGGATAGGATGAAGAAGTTTGGGGTTCACATCTTCCAAGCTTCATTGCAACCTAACTTAGCTTTATAGCTTGGAGAAGTTTCAGGGATAACATATTGCATATTTCAAGTTTGGAACATGTTTATGTAAGATCAAAATACTGTGAAACGGACAAAGAAAGATTACAAAGAATTGTGAAAAGTTGAAAACACTTCATTCATACTTCTGTTTATATTATATACAGTTGATAGAATAAATGGCAAGTATGTCTGACTACAAATATAAAACAAGATATCTATTAGGTTGTTGCCTTGAAGAACATATATCTAACTGTTAGCCATACATCATCGTATTTTTCCTTTCACCAACTCCTTTTTGTTATTTTGTTAATTCTTATTTTCTGTCAATTTTTATTGTTTAATCTGTTTATATATCGAAAAATTACTTTTAGTTAATACTTCTGTTTTGTAACTTCCAGTTACATAATTCCTGTTCCTGTGATTAAGCACTTTATTGCCGGTGTGCAAGAAAATGGAAAATATGTGGGATTCTGTTCTCTGGGTCTGTCATGCCAGCCAACTGAAAATGTTCAACTGAGAAAGCACTTTGGTATGCATCCTGAAATGACCGGAGTACTTGTGAGCAAAATTAATCCTTTATCAGATGCACATAGAGTCCTAAGAAAAGATGATATTATCCTTGCATTTGATGGTGTACCTATAGCAAATGATGGAACAGGTATTCACTTTGTACATCTTTATTCCTTTTATATTAGTTGACACCTGGCAACATTATGGATATACAAGCTAACCAAATACAGTTAAAAAAGGGAAAAGAATAATGTGATTGCTTTTGTTAGGCCTCTTCAGTAACCATTGTGAATTCTTTTTTAAAAATGCTTTCCTAATACCTCTCGGTGAGCTTGCATAGTTTCTTCTCGACATCTGTTATTCTTCTAGGATTCAAGTCAAATTTCAGTAACCATTTGTTGTTGGTTTTCTTCTTCTCACCATATGTTTTTTCACCCTCGTGCTCTTAATTTGTAACGTGAGTTATAAACTCTGCAGTTCCTTTCCGGAATAGAGAGCGGATAACTTTTGATCATTTGGTGTCTATGAAGAAACCCAATGAAACAGCTTTAGTAAGAATTCTGAGGGATGGTGAAGAGCAGGAATACAATATCATTATCAGACCTGTAAGTCATGGTTTATTTTGTGATCATCACATATTTATCTTTAAAGAAAAAACTTGTCTACACTAAGTGTACATATGCCAAACTTTGTTCTGGGTGTGGGCAAGAATTCCTGTCTTTACTAAAGCATAATGTGAAATGGCATAGAACCTTTTGTTCAATAAAATTATGACTTCTTTTCCTTTCATAACATAGCACCCTTATTGAAAATATGAACTAAAAGAATAACAGAACAGTGCTTTATTGAGCAGAAAATATTATTTTAATCCATAATTTCTGTAGCACATCTTTATACCACTGATCCATGTAAAGGATGAAGAATAAAGAGGTACTATGGCGTTGGAAACCTATAGGCAGGGGGAACATGATTTCTTAAGACTCTGCTATCAGTCTATGGTAATATTTACTTCATTTACTAATCACTAAGAATGTGGATTTTGCAGTTGCAGCCACTAGTTCCAGTTCATCAATTTGACAAGCTTCCTAGTTATTATATTTTTGCTGGTCTGGTCTTTGTTCCACTTACTCAGCCATATCTTCATGAGTATGGAGAAGACTGGTATAATTCATCACCTCGTCGATTGTGTGAACATGCACTGAGGGAGCTACCTAAAAAGGCTGGCGAACAACTTGTGATTCTTTCCCAGGTCTGTGTGTTTCTTTGATAGCGTAACTGTGAATTTCGTTTGACAAAGCCTTCCCATTTTATGAAATTTTTTTTACTGTCTTCACATATATCAAGAATGTAAATATTTCCATGAAAGACAACACCTGAGTCCCAGTTGGTAAATGTAGAAGGAAAAGTGAAAATGAAGCTTGCCCAAGAGAAGTTACTTTCCATGTTTGAATGCATCGAGTGAGTTTTGCATGACCAAATACTAGTTTTCATGTCTAGGATGAGGTGTTGTTAAGACCACAAGATAAGGATCGTGACAGCTTTTCCTTTGTTCTTATTCCTTGTTCGACCTATTCTGTTTGAATCACTCAAGCTCATTAGAAGGGAGTTTGAAACCTTAGAACCTGTTTTGAAAGAGAGTTTCTGATCTCTTAAGTTTGGTAAAATTCTGCTTGTCTTATTTTTTATTTATTTGTTACGTCCTTTAAATAAGACTTGCTTATTACATAGAAGTAGGAAAGTTAGAAATAGGAAACTATAATTTAGTCTTGTCTTATAAGAACTTCCTAATTATATAAGTTCTAATCTAGGTAACCTATTTAGAATAGGATTCTAATATCTTATATATCAATTACCATCCTTGGCAGCCTTTGACTCATGTGAATATTTGCATCCTACAAAGGCATCCGTAAAAGGTGTCCTATTGTATTGGATGTAACTAATGGTGTCAAGTTATGGTTGAATCACAAGTTAGTGATATCATAAACCTACTAATCAGTCATTAAGACCTCGTTAATATCTTTATAGTCAGATTTTCTTCTTGAGATTGTAGAGCATGCAACATGCACACCCATTTGGCTTGTGGTATAACATTATGGAGCCTATTTGGAAATGCTGTTGGGTATCAAAAATACAGATTTTAGATTTTTCTATTAATAGATTATGCAAGTTCTTATAAACTGCTTTTATCAAATATGCTTTTGGAAAAATATAAATTTACTTGCTTTTCTTCAAAAGTTTTGAAAACTAAAAACTGATATTTTGTTCTGGCAAAAGCGCTTTTGCCACCACCACAAGAAACGAGGCTAACTTTTCGTTTTACCTCTTGGTGGAGAGCTTTTACAAAATTCTCAGTGCTATTTTAGTGTACTGTCAAGATCGCTCTTGTTGAGCAAATTATTGATATTATTACCTCATGTATACTTACAAGTGCTTATTTGGTTCAGGTGCTGATGGATGATATAAATGCAGGATACGAGCGTCTTGCAGAGTTACAGGTGCCAGCATATTTCCAATTTAATTATAAATTGCGATATATTTTAAATGAATCTTATTTTTGAGGGATCATATATGTATATAAGGGCTGTAACTGACGTTGAGATGGTCTGTGCCCTTTTATTTTGGGACTTGCTGAGAGGTGGATTTTTCTCAGCTCGCCCTCAGGATAAGCAGGACCATAGTTATTATTAGTCCTTTTCTTTTAAATATATGTTCCATGCAATACTTATTTATATACAATTTCAACTATGATGAGCAGGTTAAAAAAGTCAATGGAGTGGTAATTGAAAATTTGAAGCATTTGTGCCAGCTTGTTGAGGGTTGTAGTGCAGAACGCCTGAGGTTTGATTTGGATGATGATAGGGTAATTGTATTGAATTATAACCTTGCAAAATTAGCGACTTCAAAAATTTTGAAACATCACAGGATACCTTCTGCCAAGTCCTGTGACCTTATTGATGAGTAGAAGGAATTGGAAGTGGCCTGCTGAAGCTGTCTTTCGGCCGAATATTTTGATAGATGACAGTCGCAAATATGGTTAGCATTTGGGTGCTTAAGCCCATGCTTGTCATACCAATTGAGCTATATCCTATTACTCAGGCAATATGTTAGTTGTTGAATTTAGTTTTTTCACTTTCAATATGGTTTAGGATGAATTTGGCTTGCTAATGTGATTCAAATAGCACTAGTATTTCTTGATAAGTTATTCATGGGGCAGAGTATATGAAAAAAATCGATGGAAAAGCATATGAACCCAACCAGAAAAAGAGTCTATGATGGTCCTAACTGAAAGAATAATCATAGGTATTTATACAAAATTATTATTTTTATTACTGGAAAACTATATTCCTATTTTACATTATAAATCTTTTGAGTGAAATATATATCATTTTTATGTTTTTAGAAGCAAATGTTTAGGGTTTAGGATTTTGAAGTTGGAGCTCAGGGCTCAAGGTATAAGTGGTTGAACTGTTCAGGGCTGATTTGCGACTATGGTTCTTATTCTAGTCTGATTTCGGTTAAAATAGTCAAAAGAATCAAAAATTGAAAAATTATGAAAAGTAATATTTAAAAAATATTTATTATAATAACTATATGTTTTATAGGAGTTAAAAAATCATGATTTAATATGGTCCTAAAACAGTAAAAGAAATTAGAAATAACCTTAATCAGTATCTGAACTTGAGTCTTATAAGAGAAAATAAATCATGTCAATTACTTTGAGATTTTTGTTAATGACCTAATGATAGGATCATTAAGTCGAAAATTGTGTATGCTATGTATAACTTATATCATATACACTAATAAAAATATATTAATACTTGTAAGACATATTTATTTTAAGAGAAAATAAATATATTTATATCATATTAGAATAATAATTTAATACTTCATATAAATATACTTTACATATCACTACTATTTTTTTCCCTTTTGTTTCTTTAATTTATAATAATAATATTTTATTGAAAATAATAATAATAATAATAATAAATAATTAATAATAATATTATTATTATTGCAATGATAAAGCTGTGTTGATACATTAATATTTTGCTTTAATTAGTATCGGGTATTATGGAGTCTCAGATCATGTGGATTTCAGGGTCTGATCGTTTCGGATTAGAGTTATTTATTTTGGATTTTATTATTTCAGTCTTGGATCACTTGAATTTTGAATTATTTCGATTTCGGGTTGCTTCGAATCTGAATTATTTCGGATTGCTTCAGGTCTCAGTCATTTCGAATTCAGGTTTTTAATTTGTTATCAAAATTCAGGTTCGGATGAATTGAGATTTGGCAAGTCAGATTGAATTTTCATTCGGATAAGACTCTGCCATCACTATTCATGACAATCATGCATAATAAAAAATATGTGCAACTTTCAAAAAGCACTGAGAAAGTTTCTTAAATAAAATTTGCAAGAAGGTAAGCTATGAATAAATACAAGTAACGTTGAGATGAGATTTTATATGCATTTCATGATTAAAAAGTTATTGTTTGTCAAGTGTTGCATTATTAGTAAGTAATGTTTCGGTAATCTTTAATGCAATAAATTGAAATAGAATGATAAAGAAATCAAAATAGAAAAACGTTTAAAGTATATAAAGGCAACAAAGAATGTAACTAGGGCTTAGGGTTTTGGTGGTCATTAATGCAATAGGAAAGCATGAGGTAAAGTAAAATTTAAAAAGGCTTAGGGTTTAGGGTTTTGGAAGATAAGGGGAAAACGATATCACACAGAAATAATGTGTTTTGGCAGGGTTGATGAGTTTATAATTATGTTTTAAGAGATGAAAAAATAACATGTCAACAACTAGCCACCGTGTTTCTAAAGTTGCAGACCAGATTGTTGTGTGATAAATTTAATAAAATAAAATAAAAATTGTTACAAATGTGAATAGTATATTCATATTAATTAATATTTTTTAAATATTTATTAGATAAGAAACCATTAAATAAGTTTAATTATAGGGAACAAATAGCTAATTCAGACTAAATATTCTTTTGTAAATATTAATGTGTATACTATTTTAAATGAATCTTAAGTGTATATTTAATGAATTTGTAGTTTATAGATAATGAATATATTGTCTTTTAACCTATGAATACCTATTTATTTATGCACAGACGGTGTATTCATGGTCGACATGCTAGCTGAAGATCAAGAAGCTTGCCTTTCAAGTGTTAAAGCCAGTAGTACACATATCTCAGCTGTGACAGTTTACAATAGGTAGATATGCCTATACTTGTAAGTTGGTGCATATTTGATCCCCGGTTAAAATATTGGTTACCTTAGAATTTCTAGTACTAGTTTCCTGGAGGAACCCTTAAAATGTCAAGAAATACTTGCTTTGTTGCTTACCTGCAATCTTGCTAAGAGGTTTCTGCTATTCAGTATGACCCACGTAGCATCAATAAAGTGGTAGAGCTATTGCAATAGAAGTTCCCTACTGTCTCAAAGTCTCAGATTATAAATAATGTTTGCGAGATATAAGATTTTATGAACAACCATTGGCGGGTTAGTGAGGTATTTGGTGAAATACCTTCCAAATTTGGATGGCAATATCCCTCTACTCATTATTTTTCTAATGGACTCTTGAATGAAATTACTAAATTTGTGATGCTGCTATTTGATCTTTAGAGGTCATCTATGTCTTTTAGCAGGCTTTGGCTGAGTTTTTATTTGACAGTGGAGTGGTAGGCCTATTAAATTCATGCTTTTTGACCAATCTCTTGTGTTAGGCGCTAGATAGCTAGTTGTTTATTTATTAGTTCAATTCTTAAATACATTATACCAGTGTAGTTTTTTTATTTAGCTTTGGCTGCTAATATGGTTTGGATTTTTGTTGTGATTGCTCCATGACCTGAAGCTAGTTTAGATGTGACGACAAACTGGATACTACAGACATTCATACACGCGTTATATTTTTACCATGTCACCCAATTATGCCATTTTAATCTTTTTCAGGGATCATTTGTGCAGGTGGTGATGGAATTATCAATGAGGTCAGTCTCTTGCTTATTTTACATTAAAATGAATTTATTTCTGGTTACCATTTGTTTTATCTCGATATTAATGATTTTGCTTCATCTTCATCATAATTTTGTAATAATTCTATCACCATTTTATATCATTTAGTTTATTGAATTATGTCATGTTGAATCAAGTGGAATGGAGTAGTAATGTTACTTCTATGATCTATAATTGTATCATTGAGTACTTAAGATTTCTTTATTTAATAGAGGGAAACGTGAAGGAAAAGAATTTTTGGATCATTGTTTTTGAAAGCTATATCCATCTTAAGTAAATGCAAATTGCATAGTCTTGGATTTTATGAAAGATGTGTAAGATAGAATTTGACCTTAGGTATTATGGGAAATGGAACCTTGGATATGATTCCCAAAGGCTTCGAAGTCTGATTATTAGAACCTTTACAATCTTTTACTTTCTTTTTCCGGGTTAAAGATTATTTTTTGCTAAATGAAGATTATTTTAGGGTTTAGGGTTTTAGGGTTTAGGGTTTAGGGTTTAGGGTTTTAGGGTTTGGGGTTTGGGGTTTAGGGTTTTAGGGTTTTAGGGTTTAGGGTTTGGGGTTTGGGGTTTGGGGTTTAGGGTTGCGGTTTAGGGTTTAGGGTTTAGGGTTTAGGGTTTAGGGTTTAGGGTTTAGGGTTTAGGGTTTAGGGTTTTAGGGTTTGGGGTTTAGGGTTTAGGGTTTTGGGGTT